>NC_132928.1:11517500-12772500 GCF_047675955.1 Chlorocebus sabaeus | reverse complement strand
TATATATTTTTGTCAATGTTAGTGATAAGTCAAGAAGCCTTAGAAAGGGTGATTAAGCCAAGGCTCTGAAACTGACTTTGACTCTAAAATTCTAGTCCTTCCAACTACACAAGGCTGTTTGGTGTTTTTATTGTTGTTTTAAATTTTATTGTAAAAGCTGAACTGAACAAGGGTCTGACTGTTTTTTACAGTAAAAAAATAAAAAAAGAACATGAGAACACCTCCAATTGTCATCATTAAAAATGGAACAAAATGAATTGGGGACAGTAACTAGCTCCATCCTATCAAGCAGTATGATGAGTTACATTTCCATCATTTGAGGTCCTGAGGATGAGGGATTTAAGGAATGCTGAGTGATAGCAACATTTTTATTCTGAATTCCAAATGTTTTCCTGAAATTGAAGAACATTTTAAGACAAATCAGTGCGTTTAATAAACAAGGTATTTTGGTATGTTGTTCTCCTTAAACCCTAAAATTCCTCAGAAATGTTTTCTTCAGTTTTAAGTAAACCTTGAACACGTGCAGAAAACAAGTACTCAGTGGAAAGCAATGTCTTCACCAGCCCATCTAACAGGTGGGCCCTCAAGCCAACAGGACTGTTGCTCTTACCACAGAGGTAAGGGTAGAGGAGGGCTCTCTGGAAGGACCAGGGTGTGGCACAGCAAAGGGGCATGAAATGAGCTGTCCTCACAGACATATTCTTGAAATGGCAGTCAGGCACTTGGCTCGCCTCCAGCACCTTGCACAGAGCCAAACATCTCTTTATGTCAGAACAAATTGGGCAAGCCTCAAATCTTTCTTCTTTTCTCTGACTTCAATGGGATGAGTGCATAAGCTCAGGGAATGAATGAGGAAGAGAGAGACAGAAAGGGGGAGGAAAAGAGAAGGACAGTTCACTTCACATGAAAGCACTATGAAACAGCTACACACCTGCAAATTGTTCCTGGGAGCTCTTAGAATCCTTTATGAGTGGTAGTGGTGGTGAAAACAGAGAAGCAGCAGGGCCAAGTCACCACTTTGCTGCACTCAGATAAACAGGACTCAAGTTCCTTTCCCATACCTGCAACAGACACTTCAAGACATGTCTCCATGCCTTTGTGCAAATGGCAGGAACACTTGGCCCTTTCTTCTATGCTATCTATTCCTTTTGCTCTTGCTTACAACCTGCTTATCTATGTTCGGAGCATGCAGCATTATAAATTAATCCTTACATGATTTCACAGTGGCATATATGTCAGTGTTTCTGTATGTTAAGTCTCAAAGAAAATGTAAAAGTCCAGAAAGTATCCAGCTGGGAAGATGGCAAGACAGCACACAAGGGGAGGAGACACAATGTTAGAGAACAGTTGGAAAGCCTCAAAATATATTTGATAAAAGGACAGTGGTATACAGAATGTGGTGTCAGCAATAGAGGGCAGAATATATATATATAAAAATATATAAAATATATCATGGATACATATACACATTCATTCCCTGAGCTTATACATATATGAATACATATATATGTATATATACATATATATGTATCCATGATATACTATATGGTATATAGTTTATATATAAAATCTGCCTTCCAAGTATTGCTTTTTGGAAAGTAGAGCTAATTCTTAAACAAAAATGGATGTGTGTGTGTGTATGTGTGTGTGTGTGTATGATATATACATATATAATATAACTCTATGATATATATAACTATGATATATATACATGTATATATAACTTATATATAACTATGATATTTATACACATATGTAACTCTGTGATATGTATGTGTGTATATATATACATATACATAACGTTATGATATATATATACATATCCATTTTTAAGTAGCCTCACTTTCCAAAAAGCAATATATTTAGGAACAGACCAATAGAAGAGGCATAGAGAAACTAAAATGTAACCTGGCTTTATGCACAGCCCTGATCATACCACATCATTGGGCCCTGTTTTGAGAGGCAAAAATAAATTTCAGAAACTAAAGAGAATAACAATGAGTAAAATACTGGATTACTGGATTTAGCACAAATATGAAGAACGTGAATTCGACAAAGATTATTTTTTAAATATGAGATGATGGTTGCTCTTGAGCAAATATTTGGTATGGGAGAAGATGGGACCTATCAAATAAGATGAGATAATATAAATATTTCATTTAGTCGTTATCATCTCTTTATGATGATGAGAAGACATTATTATCATATTTTTTATTCTAACTCATACAAAATGGTCAATCTTCGACATTTGTAATGGGCTACAGCACACTAATCTTAGTTTGGCATAAAACTCATACAAACCACTCAATATTTTCAATATAAATGTAATGACTTCTGATTTTAGGGAAACATAACAATGCTCAAAAAAAAAATCACGAGTTAACTCTAACCTCTCCTATTGGTCATTTATGTAAGTATGTGCACTTGCAAAAAATAAAATAAACTTTCTGCATATTCATTATGAAGAAGACAGATGACAATCAGTAGGAGAGACAGCAAATTTCTTCTTGAGGATTAGGCTCCAATTGGTTGAATTTCAACATCAACCTGGCAATTTTACTATTAAGTCAGCAGAAGTGAGTTCTTATACACTATGCCACTTACTACCGGAGAACATCAGGCAAAGGGAAAAGAACACGCTAGAATAAATCGTGCATTATTTCTGGCATTAGTTAAAGGAACAGAGCATTATAAGAAAAAAAATACAGTACCATTGATTTTTACAGGTGTTTAATACAGATAAGCTGAAAAAAGGGTTTCCATTTTAAGCCTAGTGATGGCTAAAGATGCATTCAAATATGTTCAAAAGCAATCTAAAGTCTTCTAAAATGGTGTTTAAGCTATTCAGGCAAAACGTAAATAGTTTTTGTCATAGTACTGAGGAATGTAGAACAAAAACAGTGTCCAAGGAGCTGACTCTGGCACACTGCCGGCCACTGTCAAATCAGGGGGGTCATTAAAACAGAGGTAATACTGTTTATCCATTACATGATCACAGGTTATTTAGGGAAAACAGTAACAGACTGTCCTTAGAAAGGTAGGAGGCATAATTACCCTGGAAATCTCCAAGTCCCACTCTCCAGAGAAGATACCAAAAGAAACAATTACGTTAAAGAGTCAAACGTATGCTTAAAGAGTTACTATATAAAATAACTAAATCCTTGATTTTTTTAACCTTGTCTGTTTTTAACATATTTCTTTAAAATTCAGTTTGAAAGAATAGGGAAATGTTTGCTTTTATTGAACAACCATAAGTAGATATACATTGAACTGCTTTGCAAAAAGCAAATTTAAAAATAAGATTACATCTACACAACCATTCAATGGGTAATTTTTCTATTTACTTATTTTGGGGAGTCCCTTGGTCTCCAATTTCTGCAGAGCTGTGTGTTCATATAGTAGATTGCATAATGAACAAAGCAAAAAAAAAAAAAAAAGAAAAAGAAAAAAGAGCAACTATTTTTGACCACACAGACATAGCATTCATAGATGCTATAAGAACATAGGTTTGTTTTTGGCCTTCTTCACTATGTACTAGGTTTTGTCTTCCTCTCTTTAGCAATCAGTCTTTCTTTCTTAGAAATAAATTTGGTAACTCTGGCTCAAATATAAACTCAATTTCTATGATTTCCAGCTCTTGTATGTCTTTTCAATCCACCATCTTTTCTCCATGACCTTGGCCAGATACTCACTTCTCTTTCCTATTACTACTGTGATCATATCCTTACTGATGGTATAGTACATGCTCTTGCATAAACATCTAAGAAGAATTCATTGTTGACCAAAGTCCCTCAGGTCAATTGACCAACAAACATGAATTTAGGGTCTATTTTCTATGCCATATAGCAGTGAGGACAGGGCTGATATAAATGAGGACAGAAGGGGTTCCATATACAAAAATATCAGTCTCCATAACAAGTATTGGAATAATTGCAAAACATGATGTTAACTGAGACAAAAGAATGCTGCACAGCTGAACAGCTGAACGCTGTGAAGTACAAGCTAGAGGAGTAACTAGAGTTAAGCTGGATGGGGTTGTTACATAGATGCCCAGTCACTAACAGATCTCGTGAGCTGTGATGGCTGATTCATGTTCTGGAAATGCTAGAGTAGAAAACCCACGACTCAGATACTTTTGTCTGTTAAACACGTGATATGATCAGCTACAAGCCAGAGCACCTCAAGTAGTAACCTTGCCAAGCCTGGTTAGTGATAATTCTGGACACTAAGTGGCTCAGCTGTGACCCTCTGTGTGTCTCAGAGTTTCCGTACGGGAAATGTCATGGGACTCTTTTGAGTTATAAAGGACATGTTAAGGAAGACTTTGTGGTATCAGTTACTTAATAATATTCTGGAATCCCATTATACTTGTAATATTATGGAGCTTAGTTATAATGGGTCATGGAGTATGTCCCAACTCAGAGGATATCAGAATCTGTATAATACAGAGCTATAACTAGTATCTATTTCAATTCTACATAGGTTGGATGATAGGGTGGCAAGAACATACATTTTTTTGAAGCCAGAATATTAAGGTTCAAATCTTTGCTTGACCAACAGTGAGCAATGTTTGGTAAGTCATTTAAGTCCATTGGTGACTTGTCTGTAAAATGGTGAAATAGTAAAACCTGCCTTTTTCTGGGATGTCATAGTGAAGCTCAGGCAGGTGGATATGCATGAAAGTGGTGATCATAAGTGTTTACATACTACACACGCATAATTGTTATCCTTCTTTCCCTAGATTTGTACTACAAAGCCCTGCTTATGTCGGGGGAAAATCATTCAGAAAACACAATCATTCCCCTAGGAAAGAATTCTTACCACTCTTGTGAATTTGAGGAATGGTATCTCAGTTGCATTAACTGCTATTTATTAATGTATTATGAACCTCTGCTGTGGCATCTGATTCACAATAAAGAGATTAAGCATACTAATTTGTCATTTATTTTCCAATGCCTGCTTTCCTGCCTGCAGCACCACTAATATCCCAGGAGCTCCTCAACCCAATTATTTCCCATTTTGCATTACTGCTGAAAGTAGTGCTAATGTGCCCAAAAGGCTTTAGTCCTTGGTCATGAAAAGAAAAAAAAAAAAAAAAAAAAAGCGCTGTTTCTCTCCCCACCACAATGCTATTGTCATTTGCTGAGAAGAAACACCCCTGGACCACTGGCCATATCTAGTAATCAAACCAAATTAGCAGCCTGACTGCGCTGTGGACATGAGCAGCAGACCTGTGCTTATTTAGTATTTATTTTGGGGGTAGAAGAGAATTCCATCTGTAGAATGAAATTCACAACCTAGAGGGAGTTGAATTATATGATGGTTATATACACAAACTGTTTTGTTTGCTTGTTTGGGGAATTGCTGGTCAAAATCACTCAAATAACTAGTGAACTCAACTTTTTCATCTCAAAAAATTAATAAGCAGTTGTTTAGCCAAATCCAAATATTAACCTGCAAACTAATTTGTGATTATAGACACAACTCATTATTAACAGAAGCAGCATAAAGATTTCTCATTTTCTATGCTTTTAAATCCAGCCTTATAAATGGTTTTTAACCTAACCATGTAATATTTCTACCACCTTCCTCAGTCTTTCACTTTGAAATGTGCTTTTTGCTCATCCCAGGAGTTTCTGTATCGCTTAAGGCAAAATACTCCAGCATACCTTCACAACCATAAACTGTAAACATTTCTCTGCCTTTTTCTGTCCAAGGCTCAGAGCCCGTTTAAATGTCAGTGGATAGTTTCAGAAACATACAAGACTCCACAGTCGCCAAAAATAATTATTGTCAAAACTTGCCAATTTCCCCAAGAACGTAAAACTTATATTTTCAAAATTTGATAATTTTAGCTATGAGGAGAAACTAACTGAAAACAGATTGTTATTTATTTCAAAGATGTTCAGCACCAAAGATGAGATGCAGCAGATTAAGTTAATCTCTATAAGGTTATTTCTTACCATTATTTTCTTAAATCCTCCCCTCACTTTAATCAAGAATAGGAATGTTAAGGGCTTGACGCAGGGAAGAAGCATAGATTAGTGGTTAGCATAATAGCGTGAAAGCCAGGAAACGTGAAATCTATTCTGGGCCAAGTGAT
Source organism: Chlorocebus sabaeus (assembly GCF_047675955.1). Lineage (NCBI taxonomy): Eukaryota > Metazoa > Chordata > Mammalia > Primates > Cercopithecidae > Chlorocebus > Chlorocebus sabaeus. The sequence continues at coordinate 12,766,397 of NC_132928.1, read as the reverse complement.
CTTAGGTGAGCACATTATTTACAGCCTCAGTTTCTCCATATATAAAACCACAAGCATTGCACACACTGAAAATGAGAGCTTCACTGTGCTGACATTGTTCAGTGCTGACTATGTGCCTGGCACCATGCTCAGGGCTTTAAAAGGATTACCTTGTACAATATTATTATCTACTGCTTAGTAGATAATATTATCATCCAAAGTTTGCAAATAAGGTAACTGAGGTACAGAGACGTTAAGTGAATGGCCACACAGCTGGGAGCCAACTGCGGAGGCTGAGCGCTAACCCACAGACAACACTGCTCTCTACATTGTTGGTTTAGCATTATCTGGAAGGGCTTTGAGGAGTGGGATATGCTACACACCTAATCCAGAAAATTTCCAGAATAGTGGCCCAGATTTTTCCCTCTCCTTTTGGGGCTCTGTGCCACCTGCCCTGGGAAAAAGACCACCCGGGCTCAGGCATCCCTGGCTTGGCTGCACCTGGTAGCCCCCACATACTGCAGTTGCGACATAGCAGTGTTTTATCTGCCAACTGAACCCGAGACATTTGTGTTCGGTTCAGCGCAGCTGGTGGAGGGAGGCTCAGATTTCCGCCGCACTGAACACAATGAAGCAGCCCTGTCACAGGACCATTACGAAAGCACATGCTCCCCAGCTAATTTTTGTAGCATAAGAGTGTAGACTATTTAAAACTATTCCCCGCCCCCAGCTCTTAAATGCCTGCCTAGGAGTCAAGTTCATCCAGGGGTCTATTGGCCATATGTTATTTGGTGTCACTTTTTTCCTGCATATTGGGGAACACACACACACACACACACACACACACACACACACACACACAGAGAAACTGGTTTCCAGAGGAAAATGTTTATGATTGCTGGCAGCCTGGATGCCAAATGGCTCACATGCAAAGTGTAAAGGAACAACGCTGCAGCTCCTCTGCTCAAACCTGGTGTCTGCAGGAAAAGCCAACTTGAACTTGACTTGCACAGATGCTAAAGAAATGCCTCTTTCACTACCAGCATTCATCGTGGATCATCAGAGTTAACTCGCCAAAATGGGAGCAAAGGTTTAAAGGTCTTACCACATCACATCCTGGGATATTGTATGGAACATGGTTTCAAAATATATCACATTCATGGGTGTTCATTAGAAACCGTGGTCATTTAATAATAACACATCACATAATTGTGGACTTAATAGGAGCCATTAAAAATGATAAGTATGTGAGGTAATGCACGTGTTAATTAGCTCAATTTAACCATCCTACAATGTACACATATTTCAAAACATGTTGTGCCTAATAAATATATACAACTTTTATTTGTCAATTTCCAAAAAAAAAAAAAAAAAAAAAAAGAGCTACTGATCTTCACATTCCATGATGCTGGTTAAACAGTGAATACTAACACAATGCCTTTTGTGGCTAGGCCAAAAGCAAATAAGCATTAAGCTACGTTAAAGAATCATACTCTAAGAAACACACCCGAGTACCTTAACATATCTGGAATAGGGTTGCAAACGGTGCATGCCTAAGTTTCCTGAAATTCAACAGTTTTGACATGCAGTTGCTAGATCAATATTTGCACCTAAAGATCTAAACTGAGTTAAGAGCTGCTTAGTATCCACTGAAATCTCACTGAAGGGAAGAGAAAAAAACAAATCATACATACGACTTTTAAGATGTTTTGAAACAAGTTCCCCTAAAAAGAAGGCTTTCAAAGAAGGCAAACACTGAAGATTTGCTAATAAAGAAAAATATCTTCCCAAATAAGTGATTCAAACAACGTGGGCATCTTTCAGGGCTTCAGTATGCTACTTAAGGTTTAGAGAAAACATTCCTTAAACTTTCAGTAATCAGATATTCTCATTAGAAAACACTGACTGCCTTCTTTCAAATATCACAATCAAATTTACACAATTTTGTAGGAAAGCATCAAAGAGTGCAAACCGTTGTTATTAAAGAAAGAGAACAATAAAAAAAACACACACACAGGTTTTGTGGGTCAATATGGAGCAAACTTTCTTAAAAGTGGAAATATTTTGGCAAAACTTACCCTAAACACACATTCAAATAATGTCTGGAAGTTGTGAAAAGACCCTAGGAAATGAACTCTTCCCCTTTCTACAAATATTGAGAAAACAGCTACCAGATGCAAATGAACTGTTGAACTCAATCCTTGGTCTTAAAAATGTATTTCAATAGAATAGCCAATGTATCATCTAAGTAGGAAAAAGATGTAACATAATAGCATTCTGAAAAATGAATTAGGAACACATTGTCATCAACTCTAGGAAAAATAATAAAGGTAGAAAAGATTAAGAGGCAAGCATATCTTTCGGAATTGTAAAACGGTTTTATAGGTCTTCTAATAACAACTTTTACTCAAACCTTACATAAATAGGCTTAGATGATACAAATATTATGTGGGCTGTGTGGACACTCCCAGGTTCCTAATCATGTTTAGGGATTACTCGACAGAACAGAGACATTTCATTCCTATTGGGCCGAGGGATTACAGCAAAGAAACATCTAATATTCCATTTTTTAATTTCATGCATTTTTTATTTACCTTTAATGATGCTGTATATATTCATCATCCTGAAATATTAAAACAGTATGAAAAAAGTAATAAATTGGTGGAAAATTTAGGGAATAGGAATGCAACAGCACGCAAATCATACACTATCAAGTGCTTGATACACATTTAAAATTACTGCCTACTACGGCAAAGCCAAATTCCTAGCAGATTTCTGAAGCACAAAGTCACAATAAGAAGATCAGCAGAACAGACTGAAATAATAGAATATTCATCCCTCTAATCCATATGCAATTCTTTAGGGCTTTTTTTTTTAACAATGCATATGAGGTCTGACTGTATTCGGGATTTAAATAAGTTGTCTCCTTCTTGCTCCTCTCTATTTTTGTAAAAAAAAAAAAAAGTATATACAGTTATCATTTCTGCACTGCTGCACCAACAATGACAGGGTTAGCACATTTCCTCACACCTCAAATGAAACAATAGCATTTTTAAACAACAAAAGTGTTAAAAAGAAATACATTTATTCATCCCACTAAAACCTCCTGAAACAGCTTTTTGGGAAAAAGAAAAGTTGTCATTATTCATGGGGGGAAATGAAGTGATGTTTTGTCATTTAATTACCAATTAATGGATTGATATTGTAATACAATATTGCATTTGAATACTGAGAAGAGCTAAGGTTGGCATTTTATTTTTGTTTCACTCACCTTCCCTTTCAGGGAGATGAGAGTGCCTATCAGGCGTTATTCAATATTGTAACAAGGACTAGAAAATTGTAGAGGAATAAGGAACCATCATCTGGTTTGGCATGGGCACTTCTGGAGAGCACTTGAAACTCTAGGAAAAAGAAAGGGCACACTGGTCATCAGATGCCCTGTTCAACAAGGTGCCTGCCATGGTCCTCATCTTAGCCCATGTCCTCATTGCCAAGAATTAGCAGCTGTCTTCCAGTGGCTGCTGTGTGTTTCTTTCTTTTCCCTTCAACTTTTATGTTAAGTTCCAGGGTACATGTGCAGGATACGCAGGTTTGTTACATAGGTAAACGTGTGCCATGGTGGTTTGCTGCACAGATCACCCCATCACCTAGGTATTAGGCCCAGCAACTATTAGCTATTCTTCCAGATGCTCTCGCTTCCTCCCTTCCACCCACCACAGGCCCCAGTGTGTGTTGCTCCCCCGATGTGCCCATGTGTTCTCATCACTCGGCTCCCACTTATAAGTGATATCATGTGGTGTATGGTTTTCTGTTCCTGTGTTAGTTTCCTGAGGATAACAGCTTCCATTTCTACCCATGTCCCTGCAAAGGACATGATCTCATTCCTTTTTATGGCTGCATAGTATTCCATGGTGTATATATACCACATTTTCTTTATCCAGTTTATCATTGATAGGCATTCGGGTTGATTCCATGTCTTTGCTATTGTGAATAGTGCTGCAGTGGACGTATGTGTGCATGTATCTTTATAACAGAATGATTCATAATCCTTTAGGTCATACGGTATTTCTACCTCTAGATCTTTAAGGAATTGTCACACTGTCTTCCACAATGGTTAAACTGGTTTACACTCCCACCAACAGTGTAAAAGTGTTTCTTTTTCTCCATAACCACAACCTTGCCAGCATCTGTGGTTCTTTCGGTTTGTTTGCATATGCTTATTTCTTTCATTAATGACCCTTTATTGTCTCACAACAAGGAAGAAAATCAACAAAACAAAAACTACTTCAAATCTTTCCTATTCTTTAAAGTTTTCTGTATATCTTCTTCCTTTTTTAAGCGACTTTCTTTTCCATTCACCCAAAAGCATTGGTCCCTACTTTGTGCTAACGTTAATAGCAAATTTCTTATGGCCCAAATCACATTCCACTACGTGGAATGGTCCTTTGCCATACAAGCATGTCTTTTATGGGATTAAGTCCCTTCAGGGCAAAGGCTTAGTCTTTTTTTTCCATTATTTTCTCTCTTGCAATACTGATCACAGCTCTTTGTACCTTGTGGGTATTTAGTAATTTTTTTTTTTGTCACTGTCATTGAATTGATGGAAGCTAGTTAAATGTTTTATTTTGGGTATGTTCAGTGTTTTTCAGTTCACTATTCAAATTAGACAATTCTAGCAGTTGTGGACATGGTTTGTTACTATTAATAATCCTAAGCAGAGGGATATAACACCATTTTAGAAAATAAAGTGGAGACAACCAACCTGTTTTCCCACTCAAACACTGACCCTAACAGAAAAGAGAGTACACAACTTTGTAGAACAATGGAAATGTTTACAGGGTATGGAGCAGACAAAAACAATACAACTGTAGAAATAAAAATTCCCATTATTGCCAAGTAATAGAGAGACATGTAACACTTCAAAGGGGCATATGGCAGAGGAGAGAACAAGCATTCATCATTCCATTTAGGGGAGAAAAGAAGGGTTTCTTTATGGAGAGAGATCTCACTACACCCAAATTTAATAAGCATAAAAACACAGCCTGGTAATATTTTAAATAAGAAGGAAAAATTTAAGGAAGTTCTCGTATTCCAGACTTTTGTCATTTGTGTAGCAGTAACGTGCACCATTTTCATCCCACACTCACAATACATAACACATTTCAGAGTTGAGATAAACTGATAATTCAGTTTTCTTCCTTTTATTCTTTCTTGAATGTTTTAAGTTTATTCTTTCATTTCCCTTTAAAGACATTAAATAGCTTGAGAAAAAAATATTGAAAATATGGAGCGATGAACGGCAAGAAGAAAAGAGAAACAAACAACTCATAAAAGATTATGTAAATTGTAGGAAAAAGCAAACCTAATGTCTTTGACAATCCCTCTGCCTTATGTCAGAGCAAACTGCCCTCAATTCTGATCATGACACAGTGGTCCTATCTACGATATGATATCATCTTTTTTTTCAGCTCAAATTCCCATGCCAGTAAGCCTTTCGACTCTAGGCACTCATTCAAAAATTCAGGAGTGTTCTCAAGTTCTTGTGTGAACCAAGATGTGTCAACCCACAGCAGGTGGTTCAGCTGCTCTGAGATTCTTTGCTGAGTATGTCCAGCCTTTGGCTAAAGCCTCCAACAAACAATGCATTGCTTTGCAATCAGCCACCCATTCCTGCTAGGGTTAATAAATTACCTGCTATTTATAACTGTTGACAACAGGTCAAGGGTGTCACATATGATGGGGCAGAGAAAGTAGCAAAAGTTTGCTAAGCTTTAAATTCTATACCAAACATCAACTCCATGAAGGTTTGTCTTCCCTTTCCTATGAAAGCATTCCTTCTCTTGTCTACTTATCCTCTTTATGGTTGCCTGAACTTTGCTTTCCCTGCCTTTGTGGACTGATCATATTTTATCGGACTCTTTGAAAATGTTTCCAGAACAGGAATAAACTACATTATAAAGTTTCCAGAGCCTGACTTGGTTTTATAGATTCAGCTGCATGTGTGTTAATTCATTAAAAAAAAAAAAAATCTGAGCTTATAAGAATACACTAGGGTTAGGCCAAGTGACATAAACAGTTGGAAAGAGAAGCCATTGGTAACTATGGCTCTCACCCCTCTTACCTTACTTGCTCCCTCCTTCCAGGACAAATGTGTCCATTTACCCTCACTAGGATGTGCAGTTTCCCACTTCCCAGACCATACGTTCCCTGTTTTGAAGTTTCTATTTAGTAAGATTTTCTATTCTTTGGGAAATATTCTAAATATTTTACCCACTCCACTGAAACATTTGAAGTTGTGGGTTTTTTTGTTTTTTTTGTTTGTTTGTTTTTGTTTTTGTCGGGCTCTTAATGGTTAAATATTAAAAATTTCTAGGCCAAGCACAGTGACTCCTGTCTGTAATCCCAGGTGTTTATGGGGCCAAGGCAGGAGGATCACTTTAGCCCTGAGTTTGAGAGCAGCCTTGACTACATAGTGAGACCCTGTCTCTACAAAAAAATTTATAAATTAACTGGGTATAGTGGCATATTCCTGTAGTCCCAGCTACTCAGGAGGCTGAGGTGAGAGGAGGGCTTGTGCCCAGGAGTTTGAGGTTGGAACGAGCCATGATAACAGCATTGCACTCCAGCCTGGGTGACAGAACAAGAACCTGCCTCAGGAAAAAATAAAAATAAAAATAAAAATAAAATAAATTTAATTTAAAAAACAGTAAGAACATTTAAAAAAAAATTTTAATGAAATTTCCTTATGATTCAACCTAATGCCTTATCTCACTTGTGTCTTAGAATGCTATTTTCTGGTGGTTAGTATTACAGTACGGTGTCACACAACTACTCATATACAAAAGCTGGGCTTTAAAACTGGGTCTATGTGGGTTCAAAGCTTGGGATGCTGACCTCCATATTCTGATGTCCTTGGGTAACTCTCCATTGCTTGGCCAAGCAGAAGGGGAGTTAGATCTTTGCCACAAACATATTTGTCTTTTAAGTATTTGGTAACTCTGGCATGATAAATCACAGTATCACAGATTGGGACCTTCTATGTTTCTCTGTAAAGATAGAGATTTTTTTTTTTTAGAGTTATATGAAATGAAATCATTTGATGGTGAATTTCGGCCACTGCATAGAAAGGTATTGTGCCCAGTCTACATGTAAATATGCAACTCTGCCCAAATAGCTATAAAAAGTCACTGTTCTAAAATGAGATTTCATTAAGAAATAAATACCAATACTCTCTAATTAAAGTCTGAATAGATAATAATAATCTATACAAAATAGCTAACACTTGGAGGAAATCAATTACCAAATCCAGCTAAAACATTATAACTGTCTCAATAGTAAAAGAGATGACCAACAACCAGAGAAAATTTATCTCTTGAAAACAAATAATGGTATCAAGGTTATCATTGCGCTTCTTAACAAAAATGCTCACAAATCAATAAATTTAAAGAAGGAACCATGGCTTACAGTGGTAAATATTTTTCCCAGTCCTCCTCTCCAAGGCAAATCCATTGGCACACACCTGTTGTTATTTAACAAAGTGAATACGGCAGGTGTGTGGAAGGCTTATCTTTAAGTCATCAAGGATTTCTGCTACTCCTGAGTCTCAGGCAGCTTCCGGGTAACATGGATTATCAGTGTGTTCCTTCATTTGTTTATATAAATGGGCCAATGGCTGTTGAAACACTTCAGAGCACTTAACTAAAGCAAACAAAGCTCTTGAACTTTAAATATCCAACAAGAGAAGCTATTGACAAGTAGGACTTTACTTAGCAAATCTCAGTATTATTTGTAACCTTAATACAATCTTATAGATTGATAAGGAAGCCATACAACCCAGATACTTATCTTCATTTAGATTCCACATAGAAGACACTGTTCTAATTTTAGACAAGGTTCCAAAGACAATGCTACCACTTAATAGTTTTGCTTTGTTTTCTTTTTTAATTTTTATTGTTGAGATTGAAGAGGAGTTTACCCAATTAGAGAAAATTAGAGAAGGGAAAGAATGTGTTTGACTTGTAGCTTAGCTTTCCAGCTTTCCGCTTTCCTATTTCCTCCCAAACTGAAAGGCATTTCAGAAAGTTATCCTGTGATGAGAACCTTCGATTAACATCTCGGTGCTGGATTTCATCTCAGTATTCTCATTAACTGAAAGAATTTGTGTGAGTCACAAACCCTTCCTGAGCTCCAAAGTCTTGAATCTGTAAAAGAAGGGAATAGACTGGATGCAAAGACCTCTTTCAACTCTAATAGATAATTATTTTACTATTTAATGTATTTACAACGACAAAATCAATTGATTGTTTTATACCAATAGCTAGAGAAAGATGTCACAGTACTGTTGTATGTAAGGTTACATAAAATATTCTCAAGTGAAACAAATGGATTCTTTGTTTTGTTTTCTTTGTGTTTAGTAAGAAAATATCTGTGTTTCTTTGGAGATTGGTATTGTAATTGTGTGGAGATGCTGGGTTTCATTCTTCTTTGGGAATTTCATAATCTTACTTTAGTTACTGCTTGGATATGGCTTTCCTTTTGGCACTAAAAGGAAAAACACATGAGAAAACTCATTCTTTTTAAAAAATTTAAATTACTTAACTTTATTTCCATTTTCCTTTCTAGGCTGACAAATAAGTTGAATTCTAGCTTGTCTCAACTTTTAGGTTTTCTAATTCGACAGACCTGCTTATCTTCTCACATCAAACTTAATAGAGTCACCCATTTCCGGTAGGAATGTAAGCTTTCTTTACAAGATGCAAGGCATTAGACTAAAATAGTTTCTCAGGAAAATCCCAAAACTTCTACTGTCTCCTGGCCTATGATTTTGTAACTTATAGCGCAGAAAACATTAAAGTCATATTCACGTCTTTAGCTGCTGATTGGCTGCCTTTCTTTGCAATGAAAGAGAAGTCTGTTTTGTATATACCCTTTACAAAATGGACATGGCTGAGCTCTACAGGACTTGAGGGCAGGTTCCAACTGCAATGCATTCTTCTTATTTATCTTTTTTCCCAATATAATCACCAGTAATGATGAAGCAAAGTACAGAAAAGCTGTAAAATGACTTTCTTTCCCCCACATTTCCCAGGGCTGCATTAGGGAGCAATGCCCAACATCTTTTTAAGTGCCTTGCTGTGTTTTAAGTTATTTTGTTAGGCTGGGCATGGTGGCTCGTACCTGTAATCCCAGCACTTTGAGAGGCCGAGGCAGGCAGATCATTTGAGGTCAGGAGTTTGAGACCAGCCTGACTAACATGGTGAAACTCCATCTCTACTAAAATACAAAACTTAGCCGAGCATGGTGGTGGGTGCCTGTAATCTCAGTTACTCAGAAGGCTAAGGCAGGAGAATTACCTGAACAGGGGAGGGGAAGGTTGTAGTGAGCGGAGATCATGCCACTGTACTCCAGCCTGGGCTTCAGAGTGAGACTCCATCTCCAATAATAATAATAATAATAATGAATAATTATTTTATTTTATTATGTTTTTTCCCCATATTAGACAGAGTATGAACTACGGAATGATAAAATGTAGTCTTAGGCACAGATCCTGCAGGCAATAGCTTTTGAAATTCTCCGACGTACTAAGTTATAATTGGGTTTTAATGCATAAAATGGCTGAGCAATTTAAACGTTTAGAAAAGAAAACAGTCTTTCCTAGAGTTTATGAAGTGGTAAGCCTATTTCTTATAATGATTAACTGTGAGTCATCCTTTCAAATACAAGCATCCATTAGCATATGCTCCTCACAAGAAATGCTGAAGGCACTTGCCAATTTACCAAACTAGTGTCTTCTTATGGAAAATTTGTCGCAGATTTTTATCTGAGAAATGAAGATGGGAAGTAACGAACCATGAACCATATTGAGTTTGCTCTCTACCTGCCTTGCCTTACTAGGTGAAGAACAATGTTTTAAAAACATATAATCACTATCTGTCTGCATGTGGTCTTGCTTGGAAACAGAGAAAGCACTACATCAGGAGGTCTATAGTCTACAGAATGTGTCACAGTGACAGAGGCCTGTCCTTGAAGACTTGATCCATCTGTTTGCTTCTTACCAGAACTTCCCTTTGCCATCAGTTTCCAGTTCCACACCATAAACATTATTTCAGTAATGGTGAGCCTTCTTCCCCACTTCATGTTAAAGTATGCAGGAAATGCAGGCATCATTACCTCCAGTACCTCTACATGTCAGTTGTGAAAGCTTCTGGGCCCAGAGACAAGTCCTTCTTCCACAACCTTCCTGCCCCTTAAGGAAAGGTTTGAATAGATAAATCATTGGCCTAAGCCTCAGAAGAACAGTGGTTGGAACTGAGCTCCATCACACATTGGTTATACAGCTGAATATTGCTTAGATGTTCTAATGAAAACAATACAATGTGGATACAGTAATAGGCAAATTGGGTTGTTGTAAGCATCCGTTGGGATAAAGCAGGTAAAGATAAGGAGGTTTGCAAATACAATCTATCATCATAAAAGAAATCAGCCCTTTTAACTTTTTTTTTTTTTGGGGGGGGCTACAATTCAGAGGCTGAGAGAAGGAAGGGACAGGCAGAAAATCTGAGATAGTGAGTTCTAAGTTATATTTAAGTTAATATAACTTAAACGGAATGGGAAAGAGAAAAAGGTTAATAAATGCACAAGACAAATAAGTTTGATTCTTATCGATGCTGGAAGCCTGTGTAGTGGTAAGTTGGGCGGCCTTGCGCTGTGAACCAGTTGAGATTGCTTACGTTCTACAAAGCATTTTAGTCTGAGAAGAACTAGAGGTCACATGATTCCTTAGCATCACCATCCTAACAAGGTCCTTCTGGAAATGTAATGATAAGGAATCTTCAGCCCAGCACCACAGAAAGATACACAGTTGCAGGCAGTTGGGCTTCCCATCACGATTTATCCAGATTTAAACTAAATCTATTAGCTCTTCAGTGGCAAAAACCTCCCAACCAGTGAAGTCCACCTACTGTCTGACTTGACAGGTCAATCAATGGTGACTTTGTAGCATCAAGTTAAGAGTACAAACTCCCACTCAAGTTGCTTATATTTTCTTTGCTAACAAAACTAGAGGAGTAGCAAAGTTTATCTAAAATTCTCATCTTCCAAGACGTAAAGCACAGGCAGGTAGACTCACTTTGAATTTAAACTAAGTTCTAATGATAAAGTGCTCAAGTCGCTATCATCCAAGCAAATTGTTTAAAGAAAACACACACACACACCCCATAGAGACATACAGACGGTATGCAATCAGTATGTCAATGTACATTGGATAAAGGTATAATCTAATATAATATATTTATCTGAAGCAGTAAATAAATGGTATGATGAAATGTAGTATAAGGATCAAATGTACAGTATGGAATAATGAGAGCTGTTACACCTATTGACCTTGAGCTTTGAGCACTAGCTGTGTGATCTGGGCTTGCCAGCCATATCAGCACAGTTTACAACCCAACTCAGAAGTCAAGATAGGTGATAAGCAGAGGTTAGTGACAATAATGCTATTGTTAGAATGCCATTATTAGGTTATTACAATATTATTGAATATCATGAGAAATTGCTCTTATAAATATTTCTCAATTTGTAAAACATTTCCTGGTTTAATTTCATCCCTATACTAATAAGCTTTGAAGGTGAATATCATTGATTCTATTTTTCAGATAAGGAAACTGAGAGGTAACGAATTGAATCTTTCTGAGTCCAAAAGTCCTTCTCTTAATTTTAGGCCATACTACACAAATTCCAGTTTCAGATTTGATCCCAGAGTCTTTAGCTAGAATGACGTTATTATTGCTCTGGCCTTTGGTTCAGAAAGGATTCTAAAATTGCTCCTTCATACTTTTACACAGTTTAGTTATAGAATGGCTTGGTAAGCTCTGCAATAATCAGCTGACCACATGAGTGACCTTCAGTATCTACAATTTTCATGAGGGCCATTTAAGCTCATCTCTCTTTCCCAACTATATGAGCAGGGGGGTGATTGATCCCTGCTGTCCATCAGAGACATTGATACAGAAGCACTGATTGCTTCAAAACCAAAAGAAAAATACAGTTCAGATCTACAGATTATGATCATAGAAAAAGCTTGAAAAAATTATTCATACTTAATGTTAACAATGGCTTTCTGTATGTAATGGAATAATGAGTGATTTTCATTTTCTTATTCAGGTTTGTCTTTATTCTTAAAATATTTTACAATAGATATGCATTATTTTGTTACTAAAAGAATTAGTTTAAACATAACAGTGATATACTGATCTGATTTTAGTGAAAAAGAAGTCTGTAAACTGTTCTCCCTTATTGTACTAAGACACTCACCTTATTTTGTCCTGGTTTTTAAAACGTATTCAAATGTGATCCGTAGTTACACGGTGTTTATTCATTGCTCTGGTTTGTCTTCCAATTTCTAGCATCTGACAATAACTGCAAGGAATGCTGAAATAAATCCTAGCTCTATCCTGCACTAACTACATGACCTGGAGTAATTCAGCCTCTCCATTTCATCATCTATAAAACAGGAATAATTATGACTTATATCTTCATATGCAGGCGAAGTTCCTTAAAATTCTCTAGTTATCCATAATGTTTTTCTCTTCAGAACTTATAGAATTTATTTCATGTAATTCATTTGACACCTTAAATTGACAGTTTCTGTGTGTATTCTAGCTCACGAATTGGTCAAATGCATAAACGAATGAAAGGGTATGCAAGGATGCATACAATATCAAGTAGGATGTATGGATAAAATGAAAGGTAAATAAAAGCTAGTCACTCACAAAGAAGTAGGACCTAATAGATCCATGTAAATAACCACAATAGAAGTTAAATGGTAAGGGAAGTTGGGGAAGAGTAAGCCTAATTCCAAATAGAATCGGAATCCAGAAAGACTTAATGTATAAGGCAGCATTTGAATTAGGGGTTTGAAAGAGGAGCAGAATTTCATAGGCTGGAAATCAAGACCCACATGCAAGAAAAACTGTGAACTTTTGAATTTTCTTTTCATCTCTACCTCTTAGTATTGTGCCTACACAAATCATTTCCTATCATTTCATTGTTCATTATTCTCTGTTTAAAACTAACTCTTTCCTGGTTGAAACTATCAAAGATTGAACATTTCTCTCAAGCTCAAGAAAGAACCACTGCTTGCACCTGGGAGCAATGTCCCAGCGGGAGGAGAGCCTGGGATCTTCATAGTCCTCCTAGCTATTATGGAAATGGATTCCTGTGACACTTAACAGTAATCCTGCTATTGAGTCAAATTTGTATATACATTCTGTAAATTTAAGGATTGAAAACAAGCTGTGTTTTTGTTTGGTTGGTTTGGGTTTAAAACCCTGAAAGTACCTTAATGTATAGATTGATTTACCTGTTTGTTTGGTTGGTTAGTTGGGTTTTTTGCAAAGCAATTAGTTCACAGAGATGGAGGGAGACCAGGTTTCGTATGTTACCACATCTGCCTGGTGGAGATGCTAACAGCTCCTGTATCAGAAGGCTCTTATTAAAAGCATATAACAGTAGTAAGAGTTTTATAAATATTTAAAACAAGGAAGATCAAAATCATGTGACCAGAATACACACAACTTCGCCATGATTTTTTCCTTAATATTTTAGAGATTATTTTTTGTCTCTACAAGTACCGGCATTTGTATTTTCCACAAGTAGAAAACCCAGGCACAGGGAATAAACCCCCAGAGAACAACTTATCATAAAATGTTAGGTTTTTAATTTTTCATGCCTAGTTAACAGATGAAACCAAAGGCTATATTTCAGTGACCAATAACTTTGTTGCTGTGTTCTCATTGATTCTGGAACCCATGTGCAAAGAAAGATGTCCTCTTGCTAGTGGTTCATCTTTTACCTGTTCTCTTTTATTAACTTATCATCCTAGTCTGCATGGTATTTATAATGGTTGATCATGGTGCATATTTCAGTGAACGTTTAGCAACCCACTCGTGTCTCAATGCCCCACAGTTAGGGATGTATTGCTATACGCAGCATTACACAGAGAAGGGTCTCAGGTCCTTATTAAAGATATGAAACACACTAGGATATAGGTACATATGTATGTCTTTAAGTGACATTTCTCTTATTCTTTTATTTTAGAGGATTAAGCTATCTCAGTAAATATGAATCGTATTGATAGAATGACTGAGAATCAATTTACAACCAACAGCCCCTTTGTTTTGTTAACCTGTGAAGTTTATTCTTTCTCCAGTACTAAAACTGTCACCTGAAGAGCACCAGAGCTCCTGCCATACCTGGAGTGTGTGTGTTAACATACACACATGTACAACAAGAAATCTTTAAGGACAAGAGGGGTGAGGCAACTGTTGATCATCATCACCATCAACATGACAGGGCCATTCACTGGTTACTGACCAGATACTGTGCAAGGTTCTTTCAGATGTGTCTCCATTTAGTTCCTTACAACTACCCTATAAGGTAGATACTATTACTCCCATGTTACTGATGGATAAAACGAGGCATAACAAAGTTAGCATGCTTAAGAAATAATAAGGGCAGAAGCTAGGACCTCAACCCAGATCTGCCTCACTCCAAATGCCACGGTTTTTTTTTTTTCTTCTTCTTCTTTTTTTCTTTTTTGAGATGGAGTCTCACTCTGTCGCCCAGGCTGGAGTGCAATGGCACCATCTCGGCTCACTCCAACCTCCGCCTCCCGGGTTCAAGCGATTCTCCTGCCTCAGTCTCCCAAGTAGCTGGGATTATGGGTGCCCGTCACCATGTCCAGCTAATTTTTGTAATTTTAGTAGAGATGGTGTTTCACCATGTTGACCAGGCTGGTCTCAAACTCCTGACCTCGAATGATCCACTCTCCTCGGCCTCCCAAAGTGCTGGGATTACAGGCGTGAGCCACTACACCCGGCCTGAAATGCCATGTTCTTAACCACTCACTGCCTTCTCACTTTAGGAGGGGGATTCATGGAACAAAGCAGTGCTAAAATAGCAGCCAACTTGATAATGCACAAACTTTGGTATCAGCAAAGGCCTAAGCAAAGTCATGTTTCTAAATGGAAGCATCAAAGCGTTGACAGCACACACACACACACACATGCACACACACACAGGAATTTTATTAACATCCTCTCCCTGCTGAAACTTTTAATGCAGCCCTACAATGTATTCATTGCAAGGTGCCATTAGGGCCAGACTGACTTCAAGTGTTACCAATTCATGGGCAGATTAGAGGGCACATTAATAACGTAGTTAATATGAAGTGTTTAGAGCCTCCACATCGGTGACAAATACGACTCAGCCAAATTTCCTGACCACTGAGGCCACGGAGGAACAATTTGGTAGATTTCATCAACAGTTCTAATTATGTTCCTGTCAAGTCGAGAACGAAGTAATCCATAACTGGGGGGTGCTCGGAGACAGTGGCACAGAAGAATAATTTATGCCCAAGGCACAGGGTCCTTTCTGTAGTTAGTGTGCACAACGCTTGACTAACAAGTGGGTTCAAAAAGGAATTTATTAGGGAAAACACAGCCCTCTCGCTTTGAGAGGCTTGTCAGGTGTAAGCTTATGAGGAGTTATGAGGTAATGACTTCTAGGAAGTCTTGTTTATACAAGCATCTGGAGTTCAGGGCTCTCGTCAGCCTCAGAAACTGCAGGTTGTAAGATGCAGGATCTTGGCTCCAAGCCTCACTCAGACTTTTTTCAACCGCTAGATTTGAGCCACGTCTCTCCAGAGGATTTGTGGGCAGACTTTTAAGTATGACAGGAGGGGAGGCTGGATAGCGGGAGCCAATGAGGAGTCAACTTAGGGAATAGATTTTTTAAAAATAACAGTTCAATCCTCAGATAGCATTATCATCGGAGATACAGGGATAATGTTAGAAGAAAAAAAAAAAGGGATGCTTTTATGAAGCTATAAATAATGTGCTAATGGAATGTGCAAAGGAATTGTTAAGAACAGTAAACTGAAATGTCATAATACCCCCAACCCCGGGCGTGCTCTCACCTCCTACAACTGAACTATGAGACAGACAATTGGAAAAGGGCGGGGGGAGGAGACGAAGGAAAGGGGCAAGGTGGGGAGGTTGGGGGAGGAAACGCATCATGCAATGTTTGAGTGATTTTCCACTGTGATCTATATTGGGATGCAGCTCCTGTTCTCTCCAACAGGGTAATTTTATACATGGCATTCTTATTAAATATTTCAAAGGGGGGAAGGGAAAGAGGAGGAGGAGTTATGTGTCTGGTGCATATTTTTTAAGAGTTAAAGCTGGTGGTGTTAGCAAAGGCTTGGTTATTAGTACTGATCAACTGTTAATTAAAATAAAATGAAGCTTCTTAAACTTCATCACCTTATTGCAAATTATGCAAAAACCACAACTAATTGCATTATTAGCAAAAATTACATTTAAAAATAGCTTCACACAAAGAACTAAAATTATCTCATCTAAACTCGCTTTTACCAAATGAAGCCTGAGGAGACAGAGCTCTGAGGAAAACAAGGGAAAACAAAGGTTTTTCAGCCTCTCATTTAACAGCGGGAGGAAAGAGGAGTAGAAAAAGAGAGAGAGAGAAAGAGGCAGGGGGAGAGGGAGAGAAAGAGGGAGAGGAAGGGAGGAAGGAAAGAAGAGAGAGAGATTACTAAATACTAATAGAAATCGTGAATAATGTGACATTACTTAAGGTAAACTATTAATTTTAGATAACAAGTTTAGATAATTCCTACTAAGTACAACATGATATGCATTTGGATATAGCCAATTCCTGATCCTCTACAAAAAAAAATTTCCAGGCAATGAAGTGAGAAAAACCAGGATTCATTACTACTAAGACCTTCTTTGGTTTTGAAATGTAAGGCCTGGTCTGAAATGGGGTGAAAATAAAGCCCAAGAATGAGGAGAAAGATGTTTGCAAGTCACTGGGCACTTACATGTGAATATATATACCTTTTTTAAAAATAGAAGACTATTATTTATTGTTCTTTTTTCCCCAAAGATGCTTCTACACCTCTCCTGGGTAGAGAGCCAAGAGCTACCTGTCTGCAAATGACTTTTCATGCTTTATTTTGCTACACAGAGACTTCAGGGTGCCTACAGGTCCCTTTGGGCTCTCTCATGTTGTACAATTGGCAATATGCTAACACCAAACAAGGCAGTGCATTTGATCTTATGAGCAAGCTACACAATAGCTCATTTACATGAATCATTGGACATTTAATATCATTTTGATTCATTTTTTCCCTCACTGCACCCCCTTATTTTTAAGGCTACCATCATCTTTACTCAGGAACAGTAGGTATTTTAGCAAAAAGTAAAACATTAGATGAACAAAAGGACAATTATAATATACATTTCCAGGAATTCCTTGCTCAACATCGACTGACACTGCTAAGCTGAATGGGAAGTTCCTTTTGACTGTTGGTCTTGGCCTGGTTTCTCCAGTAGGTGGAGAACACTAGCATTATTCTTCTAATCCGGGAGAGCTAAAGACAAGTCACCTGCTGAAATGTCATCCTGCTTCAGGGTCATGTTGTATAATCCTTTACATAAACAGCAACTGCCTAAGGAGCATCTTACAATCAACAACACTGAAGGAAAGCCTACAAGCTCGTTCAGCAAAATGGCCACATTTGCTAACAGAGTAAACTGGCCCATCTGGTGGTGCATGCAACACACCAAAGTCTGGGAGGAGAGAAGCCTACCTGATTTCCCTATACTCTTTTTAAAATTCCTCTACTAGCCAGGTGCGGTGGCTCATGCCTGTAATCCCAACACTTTGGGAGGCCAAGGCAGGCGGATCACCTGGGGTCAAGAGTTTGAGACCAGCCTGGCCAACATGATGAAACCCTGTCTCTACTAAAAATACAAAAATAAATACAAAAATTAGCAGGACATAGTGATGTGTGCCTGTAATTCCAGCTACTCGGGAGGCTGAGGCAGGAGATTCCCTGGATCCTGGAGGCAGAGGTTGCAGTGAGCCGAGATTGTGCCACTGCACTCCAGCCTCGGTGACAGAGTGAGACTCAGTCACACACACACATAAAAAAAAAAGAAAGAAAGAAATTCTTCTACTGCTATCATACTTTTTAAATTAATTACTTTTATTTATTTTTTTCCCTGTAGGACACCCTAAATTCTCCAAGATCTAGGAGAATTACAGCACTGAACAATTCCAAGGCATTGACTGCACTAACACTTGCAGTTCCAGCAGGGTCAGAGTGTCAGGATCCTTCACATTGGAAGGGCTCAAGAAATTACCTGTGGATTGACCGTTCTGCAAGGAAAATTGCATATTGGGTGAAGTATAACACCTAATGTTATACTTCAAATGTTATAAAAGAATTATTAAACCACATAGTAGTTTGAAAATGTATAATTTAGAAATAACATATAAAGTGAGGAAATCAATTTAGTCATAAGAATTCAATCAGACCCATAGCATTTGATATCCAGTTCCAAGGTTGTATGTATTGTTACTAGCATTAACTATAATTTCCTGGGCTATCTGTTCTAATAATTACACGATATCTGCTTGTAGATTTGTAGGCTTTATGGTATGTTGATACTTTACTGCTTCTAGGTAGTTTGGTCCTTCTTCAAGATCTGGACTCATCATTTCTGTGACAAATTTGACACACAAAATTAGCCAATTAGTACCACCATTTGTTGTTCTTTTCCTACCCCTCTTTTAAAAGAGCAGCCAATAGATACCGCTTAAGGCTAAATTTAGGGGAGAGAAAGATCATCTGTCTAAATCAAGGTGGTTAATCCAATTACCAAATTTCTCTCAGAATAGCTGCCCTCAGGCTACTGTATATCACTGTTCATCTGGAAAGTGTTCTTCAGAGATTTTCCTGGGGAAAATCTGCCAGCATTGTGCTACCCATTTATAGCTCTATAGAACAAGCAAGTGGCAGTAAAATAATAGGGATAGCACATATGTTGAGGCTGGCTCGAGGAGCACCCCAACTGTCATGTAATGGAGTTATTCTTTATGCAATGGCATTTAGAGTGCATTGACCATCAAAGCTGAGGTGAGACCATGAGTCTCTAGCTCTTCATCTGTACAATTATCATGGGGACAGCATGGTCCAAATAACAGCGCTGTGGTGAGGGTAAAATAAAATATTGTACAATTCACACATTTTGCAAGCTATAAAGTTGGAAGAGAAAGAGGTAGAGTCAAAGGTGACTTAGGGATGGGTGCTGTGGTTCACTCCTGTAATCCCAGCACTCTGGAAGGCTGAGGCAGGAGGATTCCTTGAGCCTAGGAGTTTGAGACCAGCCTAGAGAACATGGTGAAACTCTATCTCTACAAAAAAATAAAAACATTAGCCAAATATAGTGTCTTGCACCTGTAGTCCCAGCTACTCGGGAGGCTGAGGCGGGAAGATCCCTTGGGCCCAGGAGTTTGAGGCTGCAGTGAGCTGTGATCGCATCACCGCACTCCAGCCTGGGCAGCAGAATGAGACCCTGTCTCTAATAAAATAAAATAAATACAATAAAATAAAAAATCAGTATAACCCTACCTTTAATGTAAAGGACAAATAAAGAAAACGTATTTATTTTTTATTTTCTAAAAAGATAACAGGTATTTTTCAGTGGAGATGGATACTGGAGTAAAACAGCGAGTCATTAACAAAATCATATTCAGGAGGTGATAACCTGGAAAAGAAGATAAAAAATGTTTGAAAAATGATTGTCTTTGGCCAGCATCTTGAAGTGTTGTTGAAAATTAGAGGAGAGGTCCAGACTGGAATGTACAATTGGGTATTACATGCATAGATATGAGCTTTGAGGCCCTACTCATGGAAGAATGACAACAACAGATGCTAGCAACTAGAAAACAAAATGTTGTCTAAGAAACAGGGAGAAAGTCAGGCATAGATAGGTTCGTGAGAGCTAAAGAAGAAGAAAGTGTCAGTAAGGAAAAGGCCATTAAATACAGCAGAAAGCACCGAGACAGTCAGTGGTTTTGGTGATTGGAAGTTCATTGGAGCCTTAGAGGCAGCAACTGAAGTACAGTAGGGAGGTAGGCTCCAGATTACAAGGGGTTAAAAAATGTTCTGTGAAAATCAGGGAGAGATCAGGTAGATGAAACATTTTCAAGACAAAATTGATAATGAAGGAATGAGAGTAGAAAGGCAGGCAGCTGTGGGGTTTTTTGTTGTTGTTTGCTTTGTTTTTGGAATACGAGAACTTCGGCATGTAAATGGAGGAACAAACTGATAGAGTTGAATCTTCGGTAACACCATGTTAAAAAAAAAAAAAATTCAGCTCCTTAAATTTAAAGGAGTTTGACTGAACAATGAATGATTCACAAATAGAGCAGCCCCCAGAATCACAGCAGATTCAGAGACACTCCAGAGCAGTCACTTGGTGGAAGGACAATTATATACACAAAAAGGGGAGTGACGTCCAGAAATCAGAAGTGAGGTACAGAAACAACTGGATGGGTTACGCTCAGCATTTGTCTTAATTTGAACACAGTTTGAACACTGTACAGTGTATGAGTGGTTGACACGGCTGCTGGGCTTGGCCAGGATGTAACCACTGTCACAGGCGCACACTCCCAACGTAGGTTCTCAATCTCATCTACCTATTAAGTTAGGTTGCAGTTCGTCCCCAAAGACTCAAATACGGAAGTACAGAGTCCTTCTCAGGCCATATTTAGTTCACTTTAACAACCGGAAAGGTTGGCATCAGTTTTGGAAGGGAGGTACATTCCACCGGAGGTGAGCGAGGAGAAGAAGATGCCTAAGCCTCCATTTAACTTGACAATGGAAAAGAACTGCAAATAAAGTGGGTGACGACTTCCAGTCTCTTAAAAGAATTACAAGCTACCAGGAACGGAAGTCAGGTCAAACAGCAAAACAAGGCTCAACAAATACACAGCCGTAATATTTATATTACAACATTTAAGGAGGGAACTTAGCTAAAGCGATTTTTTAATGTCTTGCAAACAAAACCGCTTGATTTATTGAAGCTTCTACTTTTTATTCCATTGTTCTGAAATCGTGTGGCCCTAGTTCGATAGAGTCCCATTGTATCAAAAAGCACAGTTTAAGAAAAAGAACCTGCTGAATTATGTGTTTACCTCTCAATCAAGTGAAATATTTTAGGAACTCTAGGTTCTGCTTGTGCAGGATGAGGGACACAGCCAATGCTGCGATTTCAAAAACAAACTCCAGAATGATACATTAGAAACCTATATTTTTATGATTAGATCAATTTTCAAACCTAACAAAAATAATTAAGGTAGGTTTTGGATAATGTGAAGACTCAATTCAGACATATTCGCAGCACAATTTTAGAAACAAAACAAAACAAAAACTTCCTTGTCCTCTAGTTTCCTTTCTGTTTTTATAGCCACAAGTTTCAAGAATCAGTCTGTTCATCTCCAAAATGAAAACTTCGGGACAGGAAGAATTAGAGAAAACGAGAAAATTAAGTTACTGTCTCACCAGTGAGTGAAAACCCATCAGCAGTAAGCCATTGAATTTAACTGCACATCTTTTGTTATTTTATTTTACTTTTTACTGTTTTTCTTTCTACAATAACGGGCCTAGCAACACTGTAATCTCCCGGAGCCAGGCACAGCACAATAGGATGACTGGGGAGGAGCCAGGAAAACAGGTGATCTCTCTCTTCTTCCCTCTCTATGTGTACAAGGAGCTTGGCATAAATGAGTTTTACAACAGCCACCGGCCATTGCTTATTTTTTTCTGAGCAATCATCAATATCAGCATCAAGTGGTGCAGTGGCTCCACAATGAGTCGTGGCGGCAGAGTGAGCCCAGCATGCAAACATTTTGGCTAATTTAAAATCCTTGTGCAGCCGAATCAAACATGACAAGACGATGGCAAAAAGAGAGGCTATTATCCCAAATGAGAGTTGGTAGATGGCTGAAATAGGTTTGAGTGGCAGAGACAAAACAGGGGCAAAGAAGAGAAATAACTGAGAATAATCCCAAGTAAAACAGGCTGCTATACATACATATGTACAAACAAAAAGACATACACAGACACACTCAGAGCAGAAACACAGTTGCTTCCAGGCTTTAGAACTAGATGGATCAAACGTGCAACCAGCTTATAATAAAAATAAATACTAAATATAATTACATATATAAGCATTTGTCCAGTCACAAGTAAAAATATATTTTATTTTTAATACAACTTTTTCCATAGAAATCTCCCATTTTTAGAATACTAAAACTGTCATTTCATATTTAAATAAATGTGCTGATGTCTAATAGCCATGACTATGGGGAAGACGGGAGTCACTGATTTAGGAGTGGCAAATTTTGGCTTAAAGATAGCCCAGTGGATTGGTGCCGAGAGTCCAAAGATCCCCTGGTCATCAAGAGAATCTGAGAGAGTGGGCTGGAGGTGAGGAATTCCTCATGAAAGGCAACAGAGAGCTGAAAAGCAGGTTGATGGGGTCCTGAGCCACGAACCTTGACCACAGCTTATAGTGCCATGGCTTCCAGCCTGAGGAAAGACGACCTGTGGGGAGCTGTCTTTTGTAAGATTAACAATTTAAAAGGGCTGAAGTGAATTTTGTCTAATAGTTGTGTCTGCAGACTTATTACAAAGTAGGTTACGAGGTCAGCCAGCTTTCAGAAGCTTTCCTTGTGTGGTGTTTTTGCCGTTGTTGTTCTGATAGAGAGAGTAGACTTAGGGTGGCATGCAGCTACAAGCCCAAAATACAGATATAAATGAAAGTCTCTCTACCACAGCCTAGGTTTGGGAGATGAGCTTTTCTTTAGTCTGTTCCCCAGAATTATGCCTTTTATATAACTGCACGTGAGAAGGCATGAGATGGAGACTAAAGCCACCATGACAGCTGACTCTTGTATTCTATCTGCACTCAGCTGGTGAAACACCTTTCTCTTGCCTTAGATCTCCTCCTAGCCAAACACCTGAAGCCAGGAATTGTGAGGGAAGAGTGATATAATTACGTGTTTACTCCTATCATACATTCTCAATATCAAGTAAAAATTGGTTCTCATGTTGATAATGATGAAACAAGCTCTAGTGTGGCAACATAAATTGGGTTTAGTTGGTTTTTCAATCTATAAAAGTGCTGTCTTTAGTACACGAAGATCACATCACTGACAATTGGCATTTACACACTTTGTCATTTTTCCCTAGTTTTGATAATGCCTTTGAAACACTAACACTCCCTTTTCTGACACTGTAGTGACTGGGGGGACACATGGGTAAGACTCTCGATAAATTTTAGAGGAATACGGTGATTTTTTTTGAAGAGGGAAAACAACTGGCCTAGCCAGGGATCAAATTCCTGACTTTAGCCTCAACTTACCAGGTTCTAACCAAGTAAATTTACCTTAAATAACAATTGTTTAAGGTGAAAATAATTGTCAAGTCGTTATACAGGCATACCTCGGAGAAAATGTGGGTTTGCCTCCTGATCACTGCAATAAAGTGAGTATGGCAGTCAAACGAGTTACAGGAATTTTTTAGTTTTCCAGTGCGTTTAAAAGTTACATTTATACCATAATATAGTGTGCAATAGCATTATGTCTAAAAAACAGTTTTAAAATACTTTATTTCTAAGGAATGCTAATGGTCATCTGAGCCTTCAGTGAGTCGTAATCTTTTTGCTGGTGGAGGCACTTGCCTCAATGTTGATGGTTGCTGATTGATTAGAGTGGTGGTTGCTGAAGGCTGGAGTAGCTGTAGCAGTTTTTTAAAAAAGGACAACAATGAAGTTTACCACATTGATAGAGACTTCCTTTCATAAAAGATTATCCTGCACACAGGGTAAAACTTTGAAAGAAGTTGTATTACCCACCATAAAACTTCTTTCAAAATTATAGTCAGTCCTCTCAAATCCTGACACTACTTTATCAACTAAGTTTATGTAATATTGTAAATCCTTTGTTGTCATTTCAACAATCTTCACAGCACCTTCGCTAGGAGTAGATGTCACCTTAAGAAACTACTCACCTCTTAAGTAGTGAGAATGGAAAGTGAGTAGAATGGAAAAGGCATTTCCTCTTCCATTCAAATTTTATCATGAGATTTCAGCCATTCAGTTGCATCTTCAGGCTCCACTTCTAATTCTAGTTCTCTTGCTATTTCCACCACATCTGCACTTCCATTCTCTACTGAAGTCTTGAATCCCTCATCCATGAGGGTTGGAATCAAGTTCTTCCAAACTCCTGTTAATGTGGATATTTTGACCTCCTCTTATGAATCACAAATGTTCTTAATTGCATCTAGAATGGTGAATCCTTCCAGAAGATTTCCGTGTACTTTACCCAGAACCTTCAGAAGAATCACTGTCTATGACAGCTATAGCATTATAAAAGGCATTTCTTAAAAAGACTTGAAAGTCAAAATTATTTCTTGATCTATAAGTTGCAGAACGGATGTTGTGTATATGAATCAAATCAACATTCATCTACATGTCTATCTCCATCAAGCTTTTGGGTAACCACAGCTTCATGTATTTTTCATTCATCTATTGCACAGATGAATTAAACCAACATTCATCTCCTTGTCCATCTCTCTATCAGAGCTCCTGGGTAACCAAGTGCATTGTCAATAAGCAGTAATATTTTAAAAGGAATCGTTATTTCTGAGCAGGAGGTCTCAACAGTGGGCTTAAAATATTTAGTAAACCATTCTGTAAACAGTCATCCAGACTTTGTTGTTCCATTGATAGATCTCAGGCAGAGAGGATTTAGCATCATTCTTAGCAGCCCTAGGATTTTCAAAATGGTAAATGAGCAATGACTTCAACTTAAAGTCAACAGCTGCAGTAGACTCTTAACAAGAGAGTCAGCTTGTTCTTTGAAGCTTTGATGCCAGGCATTGATTTCTCCTTTCTATTAATAGCTAGGAAAATCCTAGATGGCATCTTCTTCCAATAGAAGGCTCTTTCATCTACACTGAAATTCTCTTGTTTGCTGTAGCCACCTTCATCAACGATACTAGCTAGATCTTCTGAATAACTTGCTGCAGCTTTGAAATGAGCACCTGCTGCTTCACCTTCCACTTTTATGTCACAGAGATGGCTTCTTTCCTTAAACCTCATGAACCAACCTGTGCTAGCTTCCATCTTTTCTTCTGCAGCTTCCTCCCCTCTCTCAGCCTTCATAGAATTGAAGAGAGATAAGACCTTGCTCTTGATTAGGCTTTGGCTTCAGGGAATGTTGTGGCTGGTTTGATCTTCTACCACTAAATCTTTCTCCATATCACTAATGAGGCTGTTTTATTTTCTTATAATTGGTGTCTTCACTGGAGTAGCACTTTTAATTTCCTTCAAGAACTTTTCCTTTACATTCACAACTTGGCTAACTGGTGCAAGAGACCTAGCTTTTGGCCTGTCTCAACTTTCGACCTGCATTCCTCGGTAAGCTAAATCATTTCCAGCTTTTGATTTCAAGTGAGAAGTGTGTAACTCTTTCCTTCACTCAAACACTTAGAGGTCATTGTAAGGCTACTAATTGGCCTGATTTTGATATGGTTGTGTCTGAGGGAATAAAGAGGCCCAAGGAGAAGAAGAGAGACGTGGAAACAGTCTGTTGGTGGAGCTATCAGAATACATATAACATTTCCTGATTAAGTTCTTGGTCTTATACGGGTATGGTTTGTGGTCCCCAAAACAAGCACAATAATAACATCAAAGATCACTGATCATAGATCACCATGCAAGATATAATAATAATGGGAAAGTTTGAAATACAGCGGAATACTGCAAAAATAACTACGATGTGATACAAAGACCTGAAGTGAACACAGGCTGTTGGAAAAATGGCAATAGGTTTGCTGGACACAGGGCTGCCACAAACCTTCAATTTGTAGAAACATGCAAGATCTATGAAGCTCAGTAAATCAAAATGCAATGAACAAGGTATACCTGTAGTCATCACCAACTCACCCCAAATTGGTGCCCTCCTTGTTAAAGGTTATTGTGGATCTTTAAATTAAAATAGAATTTGTTTTTCTAATTTCTGGGGAGGGAGTGAGAGAGATGCTGTAGCACAGAGCAGAGAAAGAGAAACACGTATACTCAGGGTAGACTCCCAGCACAGGCCTCTCCACCCCGCAGCCCTTTTCCCTTTTGAGAAGCTCTTAGAGCACAGAAGCAGACCTGTTCTCAGGGCAAACATCTTACTTTTAATACCAGGGGGCTGGCAATCTGGTCAGCATCAGTTTGTACACTATCCTTGTCCTGAGGGATTTTACAGGAATTCAATCAGGAAGGAAACTGTGGAAGTACATGAACACTGGGCAAAAACAGCTGCCAACTTCATTTAGGATGGAACTTTAACATGAAGGAACAAGGTCTAGGAGCATTTTGCAGCCCACTTTGGAGAGCAGTTAAGAAAAATGCCTCCTCAGGACAGTGGCAGACCAGGTGAAAACCTGAAAGAATAAGACAGGTAGCTTATGGCAGGTTTACTTTATCACGCCAGCACCTCTTAACCTCCCCTTCAGCCTGCAGGGCCAGATGTAGCTTGTAGTTTGGAATAAAAGACAAAAAGGCAAGTGCCTAGTTCTAACATAAAACCTTTGGGAAATGCACATGTTAGTTCATCCGGGTTCAGCAAATAGAGCAATCTTTAGTTCTTCATTAATTTTTACATTAAAAGAAAGAAAAAAGACAAGAAGAAAATATCTGGGTTTAGAATGGCACAGACGATTTACAAAAAAAATAAAAGAGGGACATTATTTTCCATAATCAGGTCCAGTTTTCATATGTAGTTTTCATTTTTCAAAGCTAAATTAAGTAACCCTCTAATGTAAAATAAGTGTTGGCCATTGAATAGAATAAAATTAATTGATCTAGAAGCTTGTTGTCAGATTGGAAAAAGTAAGGCCAGAAGATAAGCCTCTCCATTATTCATAGTAGCAAGAAAGACCAAAACAAAATACTCAACAACCAAAGATCATTTTTGATGCAGGACCATCTTACTCTTAGGAAATCTTTGCTATTAAACCTATTCACTGTGCCTAGTTCTAAGTGAGGTTCTTAACTTCCTTTTCCTTTTTTGTCTCAGCATTGAATTTATATTCTCACACTGAGGCTTAAGAGAACCCTGGTTCATAGTTCAGAAAGACATTGCTTTCTAGGGAGGTCTAACACAGGTCCTCAGGGCATCTCATCCATCCTGTGCTTGCATGGCACTCACTACCAAGGGAGCCCATTAGGAAAGAAGGGCACACTGAAGTCTGAACTGAAAGCTGTCAGAAAGGGAACACCCGGATGCTGGTTGCAGCAGCTATAGCTGAGATTCCATTTGTCTTCAGAGCATCACCAGAAAACATACATATTCTGTTACAAACTCCACTTCTCTCTCCAACCCATAGTGTCCTTAATGCAAGAGGCAGATATGCTTCCCGCCTGGAGATGTGGCAGCAACCAGACTGTCAACCAAGACTCTAATTAAGTGGTATGTGTCATGCTTCTAAGGCAATCCAGCCAGAAATCAGCCTTCCCATTTTACTGAATAAAGACATGCATCTTTATCTACCCATTGGCAGGAAAGCAATACTACTAATCCAAGAAGCAAAGGTGCTATGACTTAGATAGTGCATTTACACCACAAATCTTTGAAGAAGTAAGAGAGTGTTGAAAACTGCTTTATTGCCTCATGTGCCAGCTGTAATCTGACATACACAAATGTAGGAAAATTATTATTTTCTGAGCTGGTAGAATTTCATAAAAACCAGTAAACTGGAATCCACACTCAGACCTATGAAATATATGCTATCCAAATATTAGTGAATGTGAATAGATGCTGGTCTGGATTAAATCTTTCTTTTTGCCTTAAAGAGACTAAAACTACCTTTCTACCTTGTCCAAATTCATGATGATCATGGAATTGGACAGAAAACCCAGTTCCTCCACAGCCCAAACACTCATGAATGGGAAACAAATGAGAGATATTCTTTTTTTTCTTAAATTTTTATCTTTACAACACTTAGCCCCCAAGAAAGGGGGCAAAGAATCAAATTTTGTGGTTTTTTAAAATATTTTTATGAGATTTGTGAGGCTACTTTTGCTACTACAACATGGCAAGCAGGGAGTTTCAAGATTGTGATTTTATTAAGGAATAGAAGACAACCTTTTTTCGACAGGGCTCTACAAAATATTCCATCAGCAGAAGTGTTAGGCAGGTCGGAAAGACTAAGTTTTTCAAGGTATTAAATTAAAAGATGTTGAATTACGTTAAATGCCCCACATTGAATTGACATTTCCCCTTTTTTAATGCAAGCTAAGATTGATGAAAAATACCACTTATCTACATTAAGGGTCAAAATCTCTCACAAAAAGAGCTTCTGGTTCAACACGTCAGAGCAGAGTCAGTCTTCCATAATCCAGGGACCAAGACGCGGATCACATTCTGATGATCCAATTAATGGTGGGATACTTTGCAATCATCCGGCAAGCAAGGCCCCTAACAGATTGTGGGGCTGTAACATCAATTTCTTAAGTGCATTTAAAGGATTACAAATGTTAGTCCTGGCTTGAGATTGAAACACCTATTGAGGTGCTCTGAACCACATTACTGTAATTGGGTACCTGAATTAATGCCATTTCTTCTGATGGGTGAGTTGAATACATTGGAATTAAGAGTTCTTTTTGCTGTATTTCACTTTCTCATTTTTTCTTCCTTTTTTTTTTTTTTTTTTGGTTTCCTTGGAACATAAATCTGAATTGAAATAACTCTTTGTTAATCCAGATAGCTTTAATTACAGCCCTCAGGAATCCAAGTATTGTCCTCATTTTACCTCATGCACTGTTTGGGTGCACTCTTCTTTGAGCTTGTTATCTTAATATGCAGCACTTAGACAATGAAAATACAATTCTTTTCTTTAAAAAACTAAGGGAATAAGGGGAGGGGAAAAGGGAGAGGAAGAAGGCTCTGCTTCTCTTTCCTTCCAGCCACATGAACCTCGTTATGAACACAGAGGATAGCACTTGAAATTCATTACAGGCCTGGAGAATTAAGATCCAAAGCCTCCCTAAATCTTTCACTCTTTCTGAGGTTGGTTACAGTAAAAGTTCTGATTGAGGAAGAACTAAATAGGTGGGTATTGTCTGGATATTTTAAACTTCAAAATAAGGATTTTTACCTTCTTTCCCACCTTAATCTCCATTAAGTCCCTCAACTAAGGGGAAATCACATAGTGTCACTGCGTCAAACCTCCCCAAAGCTTGCTATGGTAAACTGAATGAAATCTACACTCCACACTTGAGTCTAAAAGGTCCTATGTGCTCTTCCTGCTCAGCTCTGATGTCATATTTGATTGCTCTCCAACCTATGCACCAGGCTGCGTCCTCATGCAGCTTCCTCCTGTCATCCAAGTCCATCACGCTTCTCCGTCATTAAGGCCCTCTGCCTTAGGCATTCTACTCTGAGACTTCACCCTCACTCCTTTCAGATTTCCACTCAAATATGAATTTATAGAGTTCCCTGACTCCTCTATAAAATAATACTGATGTGCCCCCATCATTCCCAAGTCGTACACTCTTTCTTCCCCTACCTCATGTTTCTTCATAGCATCTGTGCATGTGTGTGTGTGTGGTGTGCGCACATGCATGCAAATTAGTAGTATATGCACCACACACACTCAGAAACAATGACAAACAAGTAGGAACTTTGTTTCATTCACTAGTAGAACACAGGTAACCAGAATAGTACCTGGCACAATTCAAATATTTGTTTAGTTGGATTGAACTGAGTTTTTGCATGGCTAATTCTGCCTCATTATTCTGGTCTCAGATCCAATATTTTCTCACAAAGGACACCAGATGACCCTTATCTAAAGTAGCACTTTCCCTATCCTCTCCCTTATTACTTTGTTTTATTGCCTTACTGTCCTTTACCAACATCTGAAGTATCAATGTAGGTACGTATGTTTGTATGTTTGCATACGTTTAATGTCTATTTCTTTATCCTATTACTTAAAGTTCATGAGGGTGGGAAAATGTTTTTCTGTCTTGTTCAATTTGATGCCTTTAGTGTCAAGAACAGCACTTGGCATGTAGAAGGAGTACCATAAATATTTGTTAAATGTGTATGCAATTAATTCAACCAGAGGGAGTCAAATGTGCAAGAGCTTTTATCAAAGTAGGGTTGTAGATGACACAAATTTTCTTCACCTAGTATACTGATAACATTGATAGAGTACAATTTATTCCACCTACTATAGAAAAACAAAGCTGGTCATGGTAGTTATCACTGGCTTTGGTAAAGAGGCACAGAAGAGCTGTGAAGAAAAGTCTGACTTAGAGAAAAGCTGCCTCTGGACAAAATTGGAAAATAGGTGTTGCCTGTCAAGCTGTGCCCCCATCTCTCCTGTTCTGTGCCCTTTCCTGGCTTGTAAGCTATACTGTTTTATCTCCTCTACTCTGAAGCATCCAGTGGCCTTCATGACAGTACCTGACTCAATTTTCCCCTCCCCTGAAAACACTCCTACTCTGGAACTTTCTGACTCATCCTATCCTTGTCTTTCTTCCAAAACATCCAGATTCAGGCATCATATTCTCCCAAGTCACTACTCTTAGGCTTAAGCTAACCTGGCAAACCTCTGGACTTAAAAAACATCAGCTGGCACTAATAATGAACAGGACCCCACTTTCCTGGAAGAGTGATACACCCTCCACTCAGGATGTCTCCACTCCACTCCTCTCTGAGAGGAAGGGAAAGAAAGCTGCATTTCTATTGTGCCAAGAAGGAAACCATCTACAGAAGGTTCCCAGTGTCTCTTGTCTTTCTTTCCTTTGTCACAATAACCACTTAACCATTTTCATTCCTGATAGTAAAAGTAATTTTCCAAAAACACAGTAGCAAATTTAGATCATGTAAAAAGAACAAAATTTAAATAACCCATAATCCTAAAATCCCTAAATAACAACTTTGTAGTTTGTTTCTTTTTGGTCTCTTCTCTTTGGATATCTTTACATGGTCAATATCATACTCTATATTTAGTTTTCCCCCAGTTAATATATTGTGAAAATATATCCATGATTTTATGTATTCTTGATCACAATTTTAGACAGGAGAGCATATTTCACTCTAGGGATTCATTGCCATTTAGTTAACAATGCCCTATAAGAAATTACTAGGTTATTTTAAAATTTTTACTTATAAACAAGGAAACAATAAACATATGTCTTTGTCTAGAGGAGTTGGCAAACTTTTCTGTAGAGGTCCAGATAGTCAATATTTTAGGCTTTATGAGCCATATGGTCTCTGTTTCAACTACACATTTCTGCGTAGCCAGAGACAATGAGTAGATAAATGGCTGTGACTATGTTCCAATAAAATTTTATTCACAAAAACAGACACTGGACAGAATTTGGCCTGAGGGCAGCAGTTTGCCAACCCAACCCCTGGTCTAGATCTCTGACTGCTTTCTCAAAATGCATAAAAGTGGAATCACTGAGCCAAAGGGGTGAACATTTGTAACAGATATTGAAATACCTATTATTCATCTTAAATATGGTTGCACGCTTGAGTTTTCACAATAACAAAGTCACTAATTTAGTTAACTTAGAGGAATCCTGACCCAATTAACATTCCTCAAAAGAGAGGGCAACTGAGGCCCAGATAAAGCTGAACCTGGATCTTCTGTTTTATTAGACACTCCCCTTATGTAGTTCACCTTAAAGATAGTTATATGTGTATAACTATCTGGGAGTACTGCAACAGTGCAGTCACTAAACTAAGAAAAGACAATTTCTTGAATTCTCAGGGCTTTGATAACTCAACATTCCTTCAGGTAAATAATTCAATGGCAGTCACCAGCAGGGTGATGACTACTCTTTTAGTTTAAAATGAGTAAGATAAGAGGCTTGTTAATCATGTATTATGATTACTGCTTAGGCCACAAAGGAGAGTTGACAGTACCAGTTACAGTACATCAAGGTCTGCCATGCACAATTTCTGCTACTAGGGCTCTATATTATTAAAGTTTGAAGATGTGTGAGGGTATAAATGACCCCTAGCTAAAATTTTCAAGTAATATTTAGTATTTACATTATAAATCTGCTCTAACATGGCATTATGTTGCAATTTTAGTTTTACTTAATAAACTGTATGGGACAGAGAGCCTATCTGCTATCTTTATTCTCAACAGACAAAAAATTTAAATACATTCTCAAGAGAGTTCAAAAGGTACCATGATTTAACTGGAGTAGAAAGGAAGGGGATAAATTTTAATTCCCAAAATGATTTTCTTCAGGGGAGTATGAACTTTTTTTTTTTCTTTTTAATTCTGTCATGTTTTCTTTTTAACTACACAAACACATCCTTTCCCGGCAACCAACCAGAGATGATGGGAGCTGGGATGAATCCCATGAGTCATTTTAGTCCAGGCTCCTGTGTCGGCAGAGCAGTTTTCATGATTCTTAATCATCTCATCTCTCTCTAAGCTGGGCGTGTCCAGGTCTGTGATTCTACTACGATATGAATGGATATTAAACCCTGGGTGAACCTGCTCTTCATTCACGGCCTATTATCAAAGCATCATGACTGCTGAGCTGAGGGGTCCTTGCCCAAATACAGACATCGGGCATCTGGGTGGCAAGAAACACAGTGGTGGTGGCCATGCCCTCTAATTCTGTAATACACAATAATATGTTCAGGGAGCAGAAGAGGGACACTCCATTCTTGTCTCCTGTGGCTAATGTTTTTTAATCATAAACAAATGCTGTTCCAAGATGTTGGTATAGGACAGCATTTCTTGACCTCAGGATTATAAACATTTAGAGGGAGATAATTCTTTGCAGTGGAACGCTGTCCTGTGCATTGTAGGATGTATAGCAGCATCCATGGTTTTTGCTACCCACTTAGTGACAACCAAAAATGACTCCAGACATTGGCAAATGTCCCCTGGGGTAATGGTGGGGGGTGAAATCATCCTGGTTGAGAAGGACCTAGAATGGCAACCCAAAGGCAGAAAGACATGTAAAAGTACAAACTCCACTTGGCCATCTCCTTTGTCAAGTATGCTTCTAGAATAAAGAAAGCAACGCAGCCCCGAGAAGAGACACCAGAAAGACTGAGCCCTACATGGACACGTAAATTTTTCTCTATCTGAAGTTTAGAATGTCTGACTTGTTGTGTTCAGCAGTCATCACAAAGCTAGATATGAATTTCTTGGCTTTTTTTTTCTTTTTTTTTTTGACTCATTAGGTTGCCCTGCTCAAAATGATTTACACAGAGATAATTAAACTTAAGCCCTAAGGACTAGTTAACTGTTTAGCAGTGTATACATTTCATATAGCCATTTCCATACATCTAGTTTTAAATTCATTAACAAAAATTAATAGCTACCCAGCGCTCTACATTGCGCAGCATGTTGCTATGGTATGCTTGCTAAATTACCCCTTTCTATCACTCCTCCAGCGATCTCATAGACAGTTAAACTTTGCTGTGCTGGAAATGTTGCCTACCAATTTGCAGCAAAGCTCATATTTACTATATTTAGTGTGAATAATTGACTGCATTTCAGAAAATATTTGTCTCCATTTGGTGTGCCTCTGGAACATTCTATCAGCTTTAAAGAAGAGTACCTGCATTTTTTTCACTCTTTGAAGAATCACTGAGAAACATTTAATAGGTAATACTAGCGTTGAATATGCATTAGAAATATATGTTTTACTAATATTATCCTTCCTCTGAAAATCCCTTAACTGCACTTAAATATCTTGTATTTTTTCCTCCTGGCGTATTTTATGAGGACAAAATGCCTTTCTGATATGAACTACCTATGACCCATTAAATAATTATCTTTTTATTTCTGAATACCAATATAAAAAGAAAAATGAGACAATAAATCTCTTTTCTATAAACTTATTGACACAATTTTACATATTATAGAATTTTTGGTAATTAAAATATATTTTCCATTAAAAAATAATCTCTAATCATTCTTTACCAATATTTACATTGTTCACTTCAGGTTTGAAAAGGAGTCAGGGTGAACTAATTTATTGTTTACACTCAGAATCCTAGGTGGCCCAAACCCATAAAGGTAGTACAATGCACTGTATCTTTCGTTCTTAGTACTTATCTTAATCTTAATAACTAGCCAGACAACTGACTCCAGAGTCTGGGGCTTATCAACTGGAATTCGTCACATGAACCCAACAGAAGACAAGAAATACATTATATAACAATGCTATACAAGTCATTATCTCTTGACATTTAAAGGTATGCATTCAAAAAGCTATGTAAGGCTTTTATTTATTTATCTTTTGCTGAACTCAAATTCCACTTGTTTCTATTAAATTTGATAGCAAACGAACAGAAATGCCCTTGTTAGGTATTATCTGCAAAGAGTTTACTACCAAGAGATCAAAAGGATTTGTTGTACTTCATTTCAGCATTGGCTATTTGGAAAAATCAGGTTGAAAAACTTTCTTTGATACAGATTATTTAGGAAACAGATTAATAAGAAAATAAAAAGGCCCATGCTCCTCAAATATTGAGAAATGTCAACTACTTCAGTAGAAATTTCAGTATCTTCCCAATAGCAGTTTTTCTGGATTCCTTTGAATCCAGCTTCCTTTGAAGTAGCTTATACAAACAACAGTAATATTGAGCCATCTATATTACACTTTTCCCAGACCATGTCTTGGGTTAAAAACAGGACATGACTCTTTCAACTATTCACATGGAAGGTATCTTCTTCAGCAGAAAGAAGTTTGTGAACTCTCTTGTTTTGGTAAATGATTTATTATAAATATTTCTAATTGTACTTTAAATATTCATTCTAAATAAATGGAGACTCTGAAAGGTGTAATGCACTTTATATCCTTCTGCAAGATAAGATTTATTTCTCTTACCAGTTTTATAGAACATTTATTATGTCTATAATTAGCTAAATATTTTTACTGAGACTTCAAATAGAAATATATACACAATTTAAAATGCAGATCCAAACCATCAGCATCATCCAAATAAATATTTTCTTTAAAATCACTCCTTTTGAATTTTATTTCTTCAAAAGTTGTGAATGGTGAAAGTATTTGTTAAATGACAGCTGAATTTTTGCTTTTTACCAATGTTGTCAATATTAATATACTTTCTAATAAATGCTACCTATTACCTTTTCTCTTCTCCAGAAGAAAACATCAATCCATTAGTTAGTTTAAGAACTCTTAGTAAAACATATTATTTTTGGTGTGAGTGGCATTAACTTTATTAACACTTGCATTGTTGAAAAGATGTAGTCACTACCCAACTCTCCATAGGTAGTTTTAAGCCAAAACCTTATGTGGAAATTGCACCATGTCTGGAAACAGGCTAAAAATAAGATACAGTGAAATATATAATGTATATGTTTAGCCTAGTAATTACATAATACACTGTACTCCTATCTCCTTTATTCCAATAATCAAAGGTGCATTTCTTGATGACATTTCAATATATGCAAAATTAAAGGTAGCAGAGTTTAATATGTAGCAGAGTTTAATATGAAAAGATATATATCATTTCCCCTAGGAATTAAACTCTTCCTGTGATCTGTAATAAATACCGTGCTGTTTTACAAAATGGGAATAAGATTGATGATATTGATCATAAGTTTCATATTTTTCATTGAATCTATTGATGAATCATTTACCAAGAATGAATGGGACAAAAGATCTTTGGAAATATTGCTTAGTTAAGAAAGAGATGTGCTTAGATAATATCACAATATTTTATCAAAGCTATCATGTAAAGTGCTGATAAATGTTTTATCTTTCTGGAAGATACGGCCCTCTAGAAATGTGTGTCTAAGCACTAAAACAGGTATGGTTTACATGCATGTGTTTAGATGTGTAGTCTCCTTATCTAGTATGTATAACACTCCGCCAACATGATATTTTGTTTTTATTGAATACATTCTACACTATCTATCAGATATCATGATGTAAGTATGTTTTTCTGAACCCTTAGAATCCCGGCAGGACTGGAAGAAAGGTTAAAGATCTATGACTAATTAGAAAGATAATTTTTTGTAAAGAAAGAAAAACTACACTTCTCAGAGTGCCCACTCATTACTAAAAGCTGTGTACTTTGAGTCAGTCAACCTGAAACCAACAAGATGCACTTGCTGCTTTTCTTGTTTTGGCATCAAAGTTAGTTTTGAAAACATGAGTTTAGGAGAGAACTACTTGTTACGGACTAAATGTGTGCATTCCTCCAAAATTCACGAGTTGAAATCCTCTCCACTTCTCACCATGTAATGGTATTAGCAGGTGAGGCCTTTGGGTGGTAATTAGGTCATAAGAGTGGAGCCCTCATGGATGAGATTAGTGCCTTTATAAAGAGGCCAGAGAGCGCTCTTGCCCTTTTTGCATTGTATGAGGATACAGGGAGAAGTTGACAGTCTACAAATTGGATGAAGGCCCTTACCAGAACCTGATCATGCTGACAGCTTGATCTCAGACTTTCAGTCCCAGAACTGTGAGAAATTAAATTTCTGTTGTTTATAAGCCACACAGTCTACGGTGCTTCGTTACAGCAGGCCGAACTAAGGCACTACTGTTGGCTGCTAATTTGCAGAAATGTGCATCTCTCATTGACCTTGCTGAAGATCCTTTTATTTTCGTGAACGTTATACAAATAAACAAGACCCATCAAACAAATATTAGGAAACTGGTATTTAGGAAGAGTAGAAAAGTCACTCAAGTAGGGCCACACTGATATCAACTTTACAAAATAATAAAATACAAAAAAAATCACCAATGGATTGGTCCAAAGAAGAGAATTCAAGACTTTGACAGAGAGCCCTTAGAAGGGACAGTAAGAAAGAAAAGCAATCTGAGAAAGAATGACATGCAACCTATTGTTGTTGAGAAGTTTGTCGGATAGATGAAAAAAGATTTAAAGCAAAGAAAAAAAGTTTCCCCAAAGGGTTGTTTATGCTTGGTTTATTTGAGACTTAAGAAATACCCCTTTAAAAGTATTATTTTGTCCAAGTCCTTCACTCTTGAAATTCATCGTCACCACCTTTAAAGAGATTAGTGGTAAAGGTTGGCTTCTTCATAGGCAGTACTGATATACTCTGGGTTCTTGGCACTCTCTTACAATAATATTAGTGAAAAACCACTATTAGTTAATCAAGATGGTGAACACAACCCAGGTAGGCAGGACATTGTATAAGAAATTCTTTGGAGTAGAAACCGTGGTACACAAATTAGCAACTGAAGACATAAACAAGATCAAAGAGTTCTGATATAATTGCAAAAAAATAGCTCAGTTATCTGTTAAGCATTTTACTATTTAGTACACATTTTGGCAATTTAGCATATCTTGTGTTTTATTTCTACAATGAAATTGTAAACTCCTGAAAGGCAAGAAAAAAAAATTGTTCATACCATCTTGTTTAATATAAGACAAAATTGATCAGAGGTAAGCAACACTTATACGTTAAGTTTCACTGAATTTTGAATAAAATTCGATTTATAGGATGCTCAAAAAGCATAGAAGTTCTGAGCAAAAAAAAAAAAGTTGAATAATCTGATTTTTCAGATTAAGGTATTGAAGTCCTAAATGTCAGAGAATCTAATCCAAAGTCCAGGCATTTAGTTCTAGAGATAGGACTCATCCTACCTTATCTTCTTACTTCCTACCAGGGCTCTTTCCGCATTAAGATTTAATTGTTTGACTCT
Organism: Chlorocebus sabaeus; assembly: GCF_047675955.1. Classification (NCBI taxonomy): domain Eukaryota; kingdom Metazoa; phylum Chordata; class Mammalia; order Primates; family Cercopithecidae; genus Chlorocebus; species Chlorocebus sabaeus. The sequence goes on along the minus strand of NC_132928.1, from coordinate 12,728,796 downwards.
CTTGAAACACATTTGAGTCACTCTGACCATGGCCTCACTTACTTTTCTAGGTCCCAGGAAACCTAATATGCACCAGGTACTACCTACTTATTGTGAGATTTTATAAAAGTGCTTTTAGCCTGCATTTCAGCCTATTAGAACCCCTGTCCTTTGCAAAGAGTTCCCAAACTTTGTAGTACTGTATATCTTAGTCAAGGACATAAACACACAGCAAAAATGTTTATACTCTGACAGGTATGCATTATGCTAAAGGACTGAATCAAGTTAATGGTAGAAATAACCAAACCTCTTTTGTACACACTGTAGAGCAGTGTATATAGGCCAACTGGCTGACTGGTAGCAAAAAAAAATGACAAGTCCTTCTGATTGAGGCTTCACTTTCAGAGTAGATCCTATGCCTTTATCAACTTACCTTTCACGTGCTGCCGGTTCACTCTGAAATATCCAGCGTGGATCATGCCATGTCCGACTTCAAAAAAGTTCAATGGCACACATTCTAACATGAGAAATCATAAAGTCCAAACTCCCTTATGTAACATTTGAGATCTTTCCTATTTTGTCTTCAATTCAGTGTTGTATTTAGCAATTACATTCAGTTTCTACACACACCTTCACTCTAGCTCCTCCGTTTTTCTGTTCTTTCACATGCTTCCTTGTCTTTATGCATGCAGCCCAAGAACCCTCAATGCTCCCGCAACATACAGACTCACTAAGACCCCTTTCTCCCACACTCAGTGTATCCACCCATCACATGTTACCTCTCTTCCAAAGACCGGGTAAACTCACTGGTCCTCCAAGATGCCGTTCCTTATCCCCCAAGCACCAATAAAGCATTCATTTCTGCAAACTTTCACAGCGAGTTGCTTTGAGTGCTGTTTCTAGCTTTCATCTGTTTTATTTAGTCTTTCCTGCATTTCAAGCACTTCATGAAAATTTCTTGGTGAAATGATTCAACTGATTCAATTGCTTTTCTATCTTTTCATTGGACATACACTTCTCACCATTTATAGGTTTTTAAAAGTCTGTTTATACCTTTCAGAACATGTGTGCCTTCCTTTGAATCTGAAACACTGTGCTAATCCTGACATAGAGCATGAGCCCAGACACAATGCCATCAATTACCTTGTGAATCAGCTGGGAGTTAGGCTCAGCTGGCTGCTTCTGCAGCTTCCACAAAAGCTCCCTAGATGTGGCCGGGCGCGGTGGCTCATGCCTGTAATCCCAGCACTTTGGGAGGCCGAGGCAGGTGGATCATGAGGTCAAGAGATGGAGACCATCCTGGCCAACATGATAAAACCCTGTCTCTACTAAAAATACAAAAATTAGCTGGGTATGGTGGCGTGTGCCTGTAATCCCAGCTACTCGGGAGGCTGAGGCAGGAGAATCCCTTGAACCCCAGAGGCGGAAGTTGCAGTGAGTCGAGATCGCACCATTGCACTCCAGCCTGGGGACAGAATGAGAGTCCATCAAAAAAAAAAAAAAAAAAAAAGGAAAAAAAAAACTCCCTAGATGTAGTTCTAACTAGACAGTAATACTCTTGAAGATTAGGGAGTTGTCTTACCCATTTTTACATGCCTTGAAGCATCCAACGAATACCAGGTAGGTAGACAAATGTGTACACAAGCCTGAAGATCAACAGGAACTGATACATTTTGTGGAAATGCAAGTTAATTAACTGCCCAGACTAAGAGCACTCACCCTTTCCACTTTCACTTCTCAGGGCAGGAGAAATGATCATGTCTATGTGGAGCCTGAGGTAACTACTTACGGCTGTATAGTAGTCTTGGCTGATGGATACCAGAGCTCTGATATAATTGCAAAAAGTAGCTCACTTTCTCTGTTAAGCATTTCATTGTTTAGTACACATTTTGACAATTTAACGTATCTTTTGTGTTTTATTTCTACAGTGAAATTATAAACTCCTGGAAGGCAAGCAAAAAAAATTTTTGACAAAATTGAGCTGAGGTAAGCAAGCACTTTACATGTTAAGTTTCACTGACTTTTGAATAAAATATTGGTTTATAAGATGCTCATAAAGCATAGAGTTTTTGCTCATGTTTGGCTGCTCAACTTTTGGTCACACTGAACAATCCTGTAGAAGTGCTGGGTCCTCTGCAAATACCCGTGGACCAACAGAAAGCTCCTCGCTGGAGAGTCTGGCCGGTTAGGCTTTAAGGTCTATGGGTCAATGTCAGGCTCCATTTTGGAAGAATTTGTCCCATATATATTCTCACCCTGAAGAGGAAAGGGTAATGCTTTTTTTAAAAAAAATCATTTAGTACCTATGGGCCACTGATATGACACTTAGATTCAATACTCTGAAACAAAAACATGTAAAAGTTGGCTTGAACAATAACAGGGCTTAGGTACAAAGCCATGTTCCTGGCAACCGCATCTAAGAAACAATAAACAGTAGCTCTCTCTTCAAAGTTGTGCTGCTGTTACTGTAGCTGACTTGAATGCTTCTTTGGTGCCAATCACTGGGAAAAGAGCTTTCTGTGAATTATCTCATTTAATTGTTAGAAAAAAATCTCGTGGGTATATTATTTCTCCATTTTACAGATAATAAAAGTCCAACTCTGGCAGATTAAAAAACCTGTACAAATTCAAAAGGTAAGGTAGAACCTCAGGCCAGCTAAAATGCAAAACAAAATGCTTTTTGAATTTAATGTAAAGATGATACTGCCAAGGCCGCAATGAGTCTGCCAAGGTCCAATAAGTCTGAGTCTGTGGCACGTGGAAGGAAGAGTCCTCTCTGGGACACATCTGCACTTAATCCACCCAATTAGGTGTCTCCGCCTGCCCCCTCCCCTGCTCCCCGGCAAGGCAAAACACCTGTGAACCAACCAGATCAATGCAGCTGCAAAGATCCTGCAGCTGCTGCATCTGCACAACACGCCTAGTGACAGTTCCCCACTTGAAAATGCAGTTGTGCAAAGGACTATGCAGAGTATGTTTTCCCTCCCACTCTTTCCATTCTCATTTCTTTCTCTCATGTTTATGGACTTTATCTCAATTCGAGTGAAGGCAGTTGTGCTGAATAACGATGAGGTGCTTCCTCCAGTGCTGCACAGTGATAGTCTGATAGTTTCAGCCGGCTTGGAATTCTTCAAATGTCTTCTTTTTGTTATCATCAAAAGAGGTGACCTACTACCTGGGGCATTGTGTTGACACCTATGGATACCAAAGAGGCAAAGGATTCGATTTTCTCCTTTTTTTCCCGGTCTTCCCTGGAATTGTAACTCACTTGCTTTGTTTCTTATGAAAAAAAAAAAAAACTTTCTATGAAAAGAAAATATAGAATAGAGTCGATACACAGTGTTTTCAATATCAAGAAAAACAGATGAATGGATCTCAAACTGATGTAAAGGAAAATTTCCTGGAAAGCATGCTCTTTACATTTCCATATAGATATTACCAGTTGCTTAATCAATATGTCTGTCTCTGCTTCTCTCTTCATCACACACACACACACACACACACACACACACACACACACACACCTTGGAACGAATAGAAGCGATTTGAGAGTGAAGAAGTTCATCTTGACCTGAAATTGCTTTTGGAACAAGTCCATCTCTGACATCAAAACAATTTCTGTCAAAGTGTCTGGGTTCAAGCAACCCACAAAATAGCAGCTTATTTAAAAACCAAATCCACTCCTTATTGAAAGTGGTGATATTTGAAGCACACACAAGTAAAACTAATTTAACCTTTGGAAAGTTATCTCTGGAGAGAAGAGTCAAAATCCCTTTATAAGATTTTTAAGCACTGCAATTATTGACGAAGAGTATATTACTTCAGTTTTCTCTGATCAGGAAGAGGAAAAAAGAGAAAACCCCACAAGAGACATCAGCAGCTGTCAGGCTATTTTCCAACTGCAAAGAGGTAGTTTACAGTGGGCTTGTGCCAGTCTCTTAAGACTCAGTTAAGAAGCCTTTTTAAAATGCCTTAAAAAGCCAACTCATACATTAATCAAGTTGAGCCCTCATCCATACTTACTGCAATACATCAATTACTATGTCTTTTTTAAAAAAATAAATTCCAGTTGACAGCAGACACCTTATTAAGGCCCACTAAAATGATACAATAAGTAGAAGGCTATTAATATTGCTCTTTTTTTTCTCCTTGCTATTGTCTTGCTGCACTGGTCTGCAAACAAATTCAGGCTGCATTACAATTAATGCCAGTGGAACTCCTTCTAACGACTTCCAGCTTGCTAATTTTTTACGCTAATAATAAAAAAAGGCATTGCTATGCAAGAACGACCCCCTTTTATCATGCTAGCATAGCACACCAGAGAGTGTCTGCTATTGTTCACATGAAAGACAATTAAACCCTGGAACATCAAACCTAAAAATGACAATCTGCTAACCAGCACTGGGCATTGCTCAATGCTTTTCTCTATTTTCTGAACTGATAGGAAACAATTCTCTGAAGACATTTCTTTCCTATTCTCCCTTAACCACCTTTTGGGGAAAAAAAAAAAACTTTAAAAAATACCCTTTGCTGATTTATGCATCTCTGCTTGGAATTTATTAACTGTCTAGGGCCAATTTCACTTCAATACTCCTATTGCCTGCAGGTTTAAATTCTGGACACATAAAACGAAATGCACCAATATCATCCACATAGTATCATATTTAAAAATAAACATTAAAAGTATTCTTTAAAAATGCACACAATATAAAAGTCTAGAAAGAGAAAGAAAAATCAAATTCTGCAACTCTGTGTATCTCCTCTTCTCTGGGGACCATGCCAGAGAGTCACAGGGCATTCTGAAAACTAAGTCTAGTCCAGATACTAATTTTCCACAAACTCAGAGTAAGAAAAAAAAAATGTCTCTTCATTCTTAGCAATATAAGGATTCATTCACCAAACACAACATGCCCATTTACTGGAAAAATACCCTTTATTTGAGCTTTAATTATAACATACAGAATATAAATATACCCACATAAAAGTTCACTAACTTTCTTAAAAAAAATTTCAAATTTTGACTGACGTTTCCCCCATGGTATAAGGAGAACTAAAATAAGTCAGAAAGTCTGAGTTGCAACCTTTGCCCTGAAACCTGTGAATCTTGGGTCTCAACCAAATCTTGTAAACTCTCTGAGTGTCAGTTTCTTCATTTATAAGGAGAAAAATAGCTCCTTTTTCAAGCACAATTGTAAAGATGAAATGAGAAGATGGATATAAAAACTCTCTGAAAATTGAATCATAATACACTGTAATTAAAATAAATAATTAAGGCTGGGCATGGTGGCTCACGCCTGTAATCCCAGCACTTTGGGAGGCCAAGGCAGGTGAATTGCCTGAGGTTAGGAGTTCGAGACTATCCTGCCCAACAAGGTGAAACCGCATCTCTACTAAAAGAATACAAAAAACTAGCCATGTGTGGTGGCAGGTGCCTGTAATCCCAGCTACTTGGGAGGCTGAGGCAGAAGAATCACTTGAACCCAGGAAGCCGAGGTTGCAGTGAGCCGAGATCGCGTCATTGCACTCCAGCCTGGGTGGCAAGAGTGAAACTCCATCTCAAAAATAAAATAAAATAATTAATTAAATAAAGTTGTTGTGTGACCTCATTAGAGTTGCACTGAAAGCTTTATTTTCTGATTAGTAGTGAGTGACTCTCAAATGCTGGGCATGGCCAGACCTAACATATTTACTCAGCAAGTTTTTGGTAAAAGGGCCAGACACTATCCTAGCTTCTTCACATTTGCCTTTTTATTGCATTCTCACAAGAACTCTCTTGGCAGGGATGATCATTCTCTGATTACAAATGAGGAAACTGAGGCCCAGGAAGATTTGGTGATTCGCCTAAGTGGCACAGTTGAGATTTGAATCACAGTACTGATCACATAGAAGACACTCAATAAATGTCCCCAGCTGTGACCCATTCTTAAGGTGACTTTCCATGGTGGCATCTTGTAAAAGAGAGCAGTTCTGTGAAGCAAGGTTAAGAGATGAGTTCAGGCAACCTGTACTGATATATTGGCTCTGACCCTAGTTGGCATGGACCTTTGGACCAGCCATTAATTCCTCAGTTTTGCATCTGTAAAATACAGAGGTTGTTGTGAGAATGAAGTAAGTCCATGTACAATGTTTAGAAAAATACTCAATAAATGTGAATGTGTATTATTACTTTATCCTCCAGCGCTGTGTGAGAAACTCTACTATGTAAAATAAGCATCAAATAGGATCAGTAGCTTCCGCATTTAACCAAGATAAAGCAACAAGGATCAGACTTACCCTCCCATTTAAAATAATAAAAACACAAACAAAATACCCAGAACAATGTGTAAGATCCTAGAATGAGGTAAAGAGATATAGTGATCTCTAAGAGATTAGAAACAAATAAGGTAAGACTTATGATCATCTCACTTCACTCCCTTGAGAGAGGCTCCAGGCCAAACGCAAAAAGGTGAAGTCAGGCAGAGGCCAACAGACTCCTTCCATTCAGGAGACACATCTAAGAGGCTCAGAAAATCAAGGCAAGAGTAGAATAGAGTACTAGAGAAGACGTTGCTGCAAAGATAGAGAACTCTGGAGATTTGCAGATAGTCCTTTTCAAGTGTTCAACTGAATATTAAACAGCGCATGCATGCAAGGAAACTACTGAAGTCTGGAAAAGGAATCATTAAAAAGTTTAGAGGTACTAGTGCCCAGTGCTTACATAAGACTAGGAATAGTGCTTGCTCTCATCACCCAGATTGGAAAAACCTCATGATTCATGGTACATTAGGCGGGGTACACAGACAGGTCTTTACTCAAAAATGGTAAATAATTAGCTGTAGACTGAGCCCTGTTCCCATCTACCTAACAAATCTTAAAAGTAATAATCTAAAGGATGAAACTACTTCCAAATAACTGCATTCCAGAAAAAGCTAAGGATATTAACAGAAATACAAAATATCCAACATATGAGAAGACAGAATTCTCAACGTCTGGCATCCAATCAAAAGTTACCAGTCACTCAAAAGAAGCAGGCACATATAATCCAAAAGTGAGAAGGAAAAAACCAATTGATTGAAACAGACCCCAAAGCGACCTACATGTTAGATATAGCAGACAAAGGCCAGGTGCAGTGACTCATGCCTGTAATCCCAACATTTTAGCATGCCAAGGTGGACAGATCACTTGAGGCCAGGAGTTCGAGACCAACCTGGTCAACAGGGTGAAACCCCGTCTCCACTAAAAATACAAAAACTTAGCTGGGCATGGTGGCACATGCTTATAATCCCGGCTATTCATGAGGCTGAGACAGAAGAATTGCTTAAATCTGGGAAGCAGAGTTGCAGTGAGGCAAGATCTCGCCACTGTACTGCAGCCTGAGTGACAGAGCGAGACTTTGTCGAAAGAAAGAAAGAAAGAAAGAAAGAAAGAAAGAAAGAAAGAAAGAAAGAAGAGAAGGAAGGAAGGAAGGAAGGAAGGAAGGAAGGAAGGAAGGAAGGAAGGAAGGAAGGAAGGAAGGAAGGAAGGGGAGAGAGAGAGAGAGAGAGAAAGAAAGAAAGAAAGAAAGAAAGAAAGAAAGAAAGAAAGAAAGAAAGAAAGAAAGAAAGAAAGAAAGAAAGAAAGAGAGGGAGGGAGGGAGGGAGGGAGGGAGGGAGGGAGGGAGGGAGGGAAAAAAATAGCAGACAAAGATGTTAAAACAATTATTATAACTATATTTTATATGTCCCCAAATTGGAGGCAAGGGAGATTTATAAGCCTGCAGATTAGTGAAGCTCTGCAAATCCCCAAATAAGAAACATAAAGAAAATGACACCAGGGCATATCATAACCTAGTTGTTCAGAATGACTGGTAAAGTATAAAATCTCAAAAGTAGCCAGAGACAGAAGACACTATGTGGAGACCTGAAGGTAAATAAAATAGATATTTCTCATTGGAAAGAGTGAAAGCAAGAAGACAATATATTGGAACAATATACTCAAAGAAAGAAAAAACTGTCAACTGAGAATCTGAAATATAGCTTTTGAAAACAAAAACAACAAAATACATTTTTACATATATACAAAGGCTGAAAATAATTCATCACAAGCATAACTGCACTACAAAAATGTTCAAGGAAGTCCTTGTGACAGAAGGAAAATGATACCAGATGGATATATGAATTTACAGAAAAGAATGAAGAACACCAGAAATGGTAACTACGATGGTTAATTTATTTGTTATTATTAGTAGTACATCTCTTTAACAACATACTATTTAAACAAAAATCACAATAACAATGTAGTGTGGGGTTTATAATAAATGTAAGAGCAAAACATGTGAAAAGAATAGCACAGAGGTCGAGGGAAGAAACATGGAAATATATTATTGTAAATATCAAATGATAAATGAAGAGATAGAGTTGAATGTAGTGTGAGATAAGTAAAACATGTATACTATAAATCCTAAAATAATAAAGCAAAGAGTTATAGCTAATAAGCCAACTGAAGTCATAAAACGGAATCAATTTATTCAATTAGTCCAAAAGAAGGTAAAAATATGAAGAGAAATAAAACAAAAAAGATGAAATAAATATAAAATAAATAGAAAAATGCTAGATTTAAACCTAACCATATCAATAAACACATTAAATATAAGTGGTCTAAATATTCTAATTAAAAAGTAATAGTCTATAGAATTACAGAGTATAATTCACAATAATTTATTGTATACTTTTAAATAGCTAAAAGAGATGATTTTGAATGTTTCCAATACAAATAAATGCTAAATGTTTGAAGTGGTGAATATGCTAATTATCCTAACATTGATCATTACACATTGTACATATGTATCAAAATATCACACTGCATCTCATATGTATAATTATTATATGTCAATTAAAAGTACTAAAAGCAAAAAAAATTAAAAAGTAGAGATTGTTAGATTGGACAAAAAAGCAAAACTCAACTACATGTTCCCCATAAAAATAAAAACACATGAGAAAAACTCTTGTAACCTGGGTTAGTCAAAATTTTTTTCTTTTAGGTACAATATGAAAAGCATAACCCATAAAAAATCAAATCAATAGACTTCATAAAAATTAAAAATGTATACTCTTTAAAAGACACTGTTGTGAGAATGAAAAGACAAGCCAACACTAGCAGAATATGTTGCAAATCATAAAATCATATAAAGGGTTTATATCTAGAACATAGAAGGAATTATCAAAACTCAATAAGAAGGAAACAAAAAACCTAATACAAAAGTAGGCAGAAGATTAGAACAGAAACTTCAACAAGGAAGATATACAAATGAGAAATGAGCACATGAAAAGATGCTCAACATCATTAGTCACTAGGGGAATGCAAATTAAAACTACAACATACTACTACGCATCTATTAGAATGAATACAATTGAAAAGTCTGATCAAACTAAGGATTTGGAGCAAGTGTAATTCTCATACACTGTTACTGAGAGTGTAAAGTGATCCTACTTTGGAATACAAACAGCTTGACAGTTTTCTGAAAAGTTAAACATACGCTTAATATATGATCTGCTCTCAGGTTTTTACCAAAGAGCAATGAAAGTCTATGTCTATGCAAAACTGTGACAGCTTCAATTTTTTTTTTTTTTTTAGATGGAGTCTTGCTCTGTTGCCCCCGCTGGAGTGCAGTGGCGTGATCTTGGCTCACTGTAACCTCCGTCTCCTGGGTTCAAGTGATTCTCCTGCCTTAGCCTCCTGAGTAGCTGGGATTACAAGTGCATGCCACTACGCCCAGCTAATTTTTGTATTTTTAGTAGAGATGGGGTTTCACCATGTTGGCCAAGCCAGGTCTCAAACTTCTGACCTCATGATCCCCCCCAAAGCCCAGGTTAAAATAACACAAAAATCCACTGACAGTAACTGAATAAACACATTGTAGCTTATACAATTTGATGGTACTTCAATAATGAAAAGGAACTAACTACTGGTTCAACAACATGGATATATGTTAACATAATTATGCTGGTTGAGACAAACCAGATAAAAAAGAGTACATATGGTAGGATTTCACTGACATGAAACTCCACAAAATGCAGACTTATCCATACAGGCAAAAAGCAGATAAGTGATTACCCTTGAGATGGGAGAAGTAGGTCAGTAAAGGGGTCAGAGAAAAGGATTATAAAAGAAAACTTTTGGGGTGAGATCCCTGTTTATTATGTTGATTTAAGGTATGGGTTTCATGGATGTATATGTATGTCAAGATGGATCCAACTGTATACTGTAATGTGTAGATTATGGTATTTCAGTTATATCTCATAGAGCTGGTACAAACAAAGATAGGATTACTGTCCATAAGGAATTTAAAAGTTAATTATTGAGAGAAAGCATGCCTACAAAATTAATGTAATGAATAAGAAGATAATATAAAGTGTTTTGTACAAAATACATGAAAAGTAGAGATCAGTGATTCTCAAACTTTGATACCCATGAGAATCACCTGGAGGGAGTGGAAAAACATAGATTGGTGCGCCCAATGCCCAGAGTTTCTGATTCGGTGGGCCTGGGATGGGGCTCACGGATTTGCATTTCTAACAGGCTCTCTGTGAAAGGTGATGGTGCTGGTCCCAGGACCACACTTTTAGAATCATTGATATATATGAGAATAGGACAATATAGAATAAAGGGTCAATTTAGAAAAGAGAGAAATTATAGCATTTTTTGAAAAGCTTTCTCTTTTCCTTAAGCTCACCATGAAAGAGAATTCAAGTGAATAAAATCTTATTTTATTCTCAGAATTTCTTTCCTTCAAAATTTTACTATGTTCCTACCGAAAATTCCACGTTTTTCAAGTAGATCTCATACTACCTAGTTGCAGAATTCACTGGTTTAGAGTCAGTCAGTATCCTCTTAGAGAGCAATTAAATATCAAACCAGTGAATAAGTTAAGAATAGGGGGAGGGTATAGTCCAATTAGCCAAACCTTTTATTCCCACTTTCTGCCATATTTCAATTATTCGTCTCCTATACCCTTTTGAGAAACAGTTATTATTGTAGGTTTAAAATAAATAAAAGTAGTTTTTCTTTCTCGGGAGTCATGGGCTTTGTTCTTTGCCATTCCCTCTGCGACACTTTTTGTCCTACCTGCTTACTTTCATCTGGCTAATTCTAATCTGCCTTTTAAGCCCGGGCTAGACAGTACTTATTTGCAGAACTTTCCTGGACACACTTCACGCTCACCCTGCTGCACAGGAAGCTCGTCGTCTGTGCTCCTTGTCTCTACTGCATCCGCCATCCTGCACTAAATCATTTTATCACACTCATCCCATTTTTTCTACTTCTTAAATAATGTATTCTCTTTAATGTAATGAAATTACATTTGGGACATCCTAGCTTCCCTGATCCTCTCTGAGTTACACAGTGTTAGGAATAGAGAAGGAGGAGTCAGAGGTCAACAAATCTAGAATCATAAAACTGGAGAGACAGAACATGGGATGAAATTGTAAATATATAACATACACTTGCATACAGGCACATACAAACATTTGGGGGGTTGTTAATGACTTCCCTAAGGATAGTAATTTCAAGTGGCGCCAATCTTTAACCCAGATTGAATCACAGGACAAATCAAGTTTCCCAGTTCCTACTCATGCATTTGACATATTTATGGTCTGCTTTTATAGCTTTTGATCACAATTTCCTATGAGGCAGCTGGTCTCTAAATCAACAAGTCAGAAAAAAAAGAAAAAAAAAAAAAACAGCCAAAGCCCAGTCCTTTAACAAAATTATCTATTGAGGGGGTCAGTGCTGTTTGGAACACATTTAAAACATTTATGAGAGTGATTTTTTTAAATGTCTGCTATTGGATGAGGGTTACATTCAAAGCTTCCAGTTGTACTTTTGAATGACACTAGACTTCTGTGGTAATGCTTCACCCAAAACAGAGATTTAAGGAAATAAAAAAAATTTAAGGAAAAAAAAAAATACAGGAAAAAAAAAAAAAAAAAAAAACTTTACTGAAAATGTTCATTTCAACCAGAAGCAAACGTGTTCTAAGAAAGCAAAGTAGAGTTAGGAACAACTCGGTGTTTCTCTCAGGAGTAACTGTGACCTTTCACACTTGGGGGTTGATAGTCGGGGTGGAGTCACTTAGATCAACTTAAGAAGGAGGCATCTGGGGCTGCCCACCTAAGGAGATTCTTCCCGGAAGCCCAACACGTTGGGAGAACACCCGAGTTCTCTGGGGAAGTCAGGACTTTGGGATGCAGGATCACACTGAGGAAAGTCAGCCCAGCAAAGCAGCTGATCTAGGATGTGGGCTTCTGACTTCCAGATTCTACCACCATCACAGAGGCCCATAGCTGGGGCCCACACCCAAAGGGCATAACGATTCCCAGCCTTCAGCACAGCAGGAATTGACCTGGAAAGAAAGGCCTTTATTCCTCTGACAGAAAAACCTGATTCCCAAAGGAAAATGACACTTTTACCTTATTCCCTTTCTCAGTGGATCTGCATTTTCACGAATGAAGAAAAGAAAAAAGTTGAACTCTCTGACTAGGAAGGTTTCTTATAAGAAGGTTTCCAATAGGCTTCAATTTCTTAAAGCTATGCAGAAAAAAAAAAAATTATCACAAAGGAATAAAGAGCACTAACCAAAGAAATTTCACTCTCATAGATTTCGTAGCACCTCAGAACTTCCTTTGGAAGGGAAGGACAAAGCGGCCGTTTGCTCAGCTTAGATCATTTGGATTGAGACTCATATGTTATTTTAAATGAACATTGCTCAGGTAGTTAAACCTTAAAAATCAACCATCCTTGACAACTGTCCATTTTTTTTTTTTTTTTTTTTAGTCTTACTTTAAGGGTTTAAGGAACACATTTACAAAGTATGCTGTAGTGGAAACTAGCCAAGCTTCCTACCTTGCTTCATAGCACAATTGGGACTGCTGGTCTTTGTTCATTTTTGTCTTTGAAAACTTTGTTACAATTAAAAGAGGGAAAAGTAGTAAACTTAAAAAGCAAACATGGTACACTTGTTTAGCACTTAGAACAATACAAAATTCCAGTGCACATTAAAAATATAATCCAATGGATCATTTAATTTTCAAGATTTTACTTTCACCCCTTGACTAATAATGTTAAGAAGGAAAGTACTGAATTTCTCTCATGACACTAGAAACGTCTCTTACAATGGCATTCCTTTTGAGAAATCAGAACTAAAGTTTTCTTTGCATTCTCTATGTGCTGAGTCCCTATATTGGAAAATATTAGCATCTTTTATAACCATACCTAATATAACGTTCTTTTTTCCTATATTGTACAAGTTCCAGAGTCTTAACGCTTTATAGTAGTGCCAACAAAAATGTTTAAGGAAAGGCCATCCAAAAGCAGACATGACATTTTGCAGAGTCTTCAGTTTATCTTTAGAATGTATAATTATAAACTGTGCTTGAAATAAGCTGCCCAGATATTTGTGTTAACACAGAAATTCTGTTACCATTAGCTCTTGCTCAGTAAATGCAAATATTGTGAACATGCTGTTTAACAGCAGCAAATATCATGTCTCTCATTTTTATGAAAAGTAATATTGTAAAACATGCTATCAAGTAATCAACATATTTATTAAACAGTTCTCCATACAAGCCATGTACATACATACATACATTTTATTGGACAGTGTAGTAAGTGACCACAGTTGAAGTGTTCACATCCAATGTGATACATATGTACATCTCCTTTATATGGTGCAACTATAGTAATACAATGACATTTTAAAGATTACTCTTAATGTTATTTAACTATATATGTTCTTATCAATATTGAAATATGTGTTTTTTAGGGGAAAGCAGCAAGCATGCACATTAGTTTCTACTGAAGATCTACTTTATTAAAACAACCATATTAAAATCATATATTCTAGCTCTCCCAATGTGGTAGAAATATCTATATCTCATGACATCTTTATCTTTCTTTTTTTTTCTTTGAGGAGTGCAATGGTGCAGCCTCAGCTCATTGCAGTCTTGACCTCCTAGGCTTAGGTGATCCTCCCACCTTAGCCTCCTGGGTAGCTGGGACTACAGGTACTCATCACCACACCTGGCTAATCTCTATATCTTTTAAAAGAGCTTAAAGTATGTCCATATTTCTTCCTCCACGCGGCTTTTCTTATAGTCTTCAAACTCTGGCATCTGTGATTAGATTTTCTTTCATTTTTTGATGTGGGTTTTCAAACTTAAAAAGAGAGCATAAACTAATCTCTTCTTTATTTTCTGCTACATAGGCAGTTTTTAACTTTAAATATTTTAATTTCCATAATTATAAGTTTCTGACATTTTCTTCATCAGTCTTCAAACTGTGAAATGATGAAAAGATATATTCGGTTTTAAAAAATAAAACGATGAAATTTTGTGATCCTGGTGCTCTTCTTCAAAGACCTTTGAGTCTTCTGTTTCAGTATGTATGCAACATGCATGCTGACATGGTCTCAGGAAGTATATTAGCTGCAAGAATAACTATCATTGCATTATGCATATGGGAAAACTGAGGCATAGAACAAAATCACTTGTCCAACATCTTGTGAAAACTGTAAGTGTGCACAGAAAATAACTGAGAGGGAGACATAATTTAATTCAAATCATTTATCAAAACAATTCTCCTTTTGCTTTGATAATATTTTTCTAATCTTTCATTTTTACACAGCCAAATTCTCAGCGATAACCAGAAAATCAATCCAAATGTCATTATCTTAAGTTTATACTAATTTTGAAGTTTGGGCAGATATTTCTCTTCATATATTTATGAAGAAAGGTTTCTCTAAGTAAATGAATATTGAAACAAATTTGCATAGGAGATATTTAACTACTTAAGATAAAATATCTTTGTGAATTCCTGTTAATTTGAAAGCAACTATTTCACTGCAGAAAAATTGATAAGCTATCATTCTTAAATTTGTAAGAAAAAAAGACTCTAAACACACTTATTAGCATGCTTTGTAAGTCCAAGTCCAATTCTGTTTATTTGAGACATTTATTTTATCTACCTTGATCTCTCCCCGACCTCTTCTCCACTAGACTGCAATTCCATGGTGCTAAGGTTATTTTTTCTTGTCAGTGTAAAAATTTTGTTTTCTAAATTATAATACAGCATAATGTTTTGGTGTACAGTCCTATGAATCTTGACACATGAATAGGTTAATGTAAATATCACAAGAATTGGGGTACAAAACAATTCCCTGCCCTACAAAACTCTTACTAGCAATTCCTTTATAGACAAATTGCCTGTCACCCCTAACTCCTGGCAACCACTGATCTGTCTCCAGCAATACAATTTTATCTTTTTGTGACTGTCATAAAATGGGATACCACAGTATGTCACCTTTTGAGACTGGCCTCTCACTCAGCATGAAGATTTGTCCAAATTGTTGCGTGTATTGATACTTTGTTCTTTTTCTTTTATCTTTTTTTTTTTTTTTTTTTTTTTTTTGAGACGGAGTTTCGCTCCTGTCGCCCAGGCTGGACAGCAATAGAACAATCTGGGCTCACTGCAACCTGCACCTCCCGAGTTCAGGTGATTCTCCTGTTTCAGCCTCCAAGTAGCTAGGATTACAGGCATGTGCCACCATGCCCGGCTAATTTATTTGTATTTAGTAGAGATGGGTTTTCACCATGTTAGTCAAGCTGGTCACAATCTACTGATCTCAGTTGAGCCACCCGCCTTGGCCTCCCAAAGTGCTGGGATTACGGGCGTGTGCCACCGCGCCAGGCAGATAGTTTGTTCTTTACTATTGCTGAGTAGTGTTTCATTGTATGGATGCACCACAGTATATCTATCCATTCACCCTTGAAGGGCATTCACATTATTTACAGTTTTGGACAATTACAAATAGCGCTGCTATAAACAATTATATACAGATTTTTATGTGATCATACATTTTCTATTTCTCAAATGTAGATATCCAGGAGTGGGATTTCTGCATCCTACAGTACATCATGTTTAACTTTGTTTAAAAAGGGCTGAATTCTTTTCCAGAGTGGCTGTTTCATTTTGCATTTCTATCAGCAATGTGTGCAAGTTTCAGTTGCTCTACAGTCTCTTCAGCACTTGGTATTGTCACGCTTTTAAAAATTAGCCATTCTAGTGATATGCAAAAAAATTTCATCAATATTTTAATATGCATTTTCCACATAACTAATGGTGTTGGATGTTTTTTCATGTGTTTATATGCATTTCATATATTTCCTTTCTTAAAACGTCAGTTCAAGTCTTTTGCACATTTTTAAATTAGGTTGTTTTCTTACTACCCAGTCTTGCAAATTTCTTATTTACTCTTGTTATAAGAGCTTTGTCTGCTATGTGCTTTGCAAATATTTCCTCTCAGCAAGAGAATTGTCCTTTCATTTTCTTAATAGTGAGAGTGCAAATATTTTAAATGTTGTTGGAGACCAATTTATCACTTTTTTGTTTTATGGATTGTATTTTTAGTGTCATATTTAAGAACTTTTTGCCTAACCCTAGATAATGATAATTTTCTCTTACGTTGTCTTCTAAACATTTTATAGTTTTATGTTTTACTTCTAGATTTTGGTTCACTTTTAAGTTTTGAGTTAATTTTTGTATCAGATGTGAGGTTTAGGTGAAGGTTTAACTTTTCCCCCCCATTGATGTTCATTTGTTCCAACATCATTTGCTGAAAGGACAAAATTGCTTTTGTACCATTGTAAAAGCATAATTGGTCATATTTGTGTGAGTTTATTTCTGGATTCTCATAGAGATTCATTGGTAATTGTCTATTTCAGTACCACATGGTCTTGATTAGTGTAGCTATATAGTAAGTCTTAAAATCAAAAGTATGATTCCTCTAAGTTTATTCTTTTTCAAAATCAGTTCAGTTATGCTAGTTTCTTTGCCTTTCCATAAAAACTTTAGAATCAGTTTGTCTATGTCCACAAGAACATCCTCCTTGGAATTTTATAGAAATTTCATTAAATCTATTGATCAAACTAGGGAGAATTGACATCTTTATTTTGTTGAATCTTTTGATTCACGAACATAGCGTATGTCTCAATTTACTCAGGTTAGATCTTCTGTGATTTATTGCATCCATATTTGTAGTTTTCAGCAATAGATCCTGGAAATATTTTATTAAATTTATATCTATATATTTCATTTTGGGAGCTATTATAACTTTTTTAATTTTCAAAGTGCACTTTCCAATCATACATTGCTAGTATATAGAAATGCAGTGATTTTTGTATGTTAATGTAACCTGAAAAGTTGCTAAATTCACTTATTATGTCTAAGAGATTTTGTAATTTTCTTGGGATTTTCCACCTAGAAAATCAAGTCGCCTATGTTTCATTTATTTCCAATAATCTTCTAGTACAATTTTGAATAGAAGTTTTGTAGGTAGACCATCCTTGTTTTGTTCCTGATCACAGGGAGAAAGCATTTAGTGTTTCACCATTAACTCTATTAGCTGTAGATATTTTGTAAATGGACTTTATCAAAATGAAGAAGTTTTGTTCTATGATTGCAGATAATTTTATCATGAATAGATGTTAAAATTTGGCAGATATTTTTTTCTGCATCAATTGACATAAACTTGTCACCTGTCAATGTGTGTGTGTGTGTGTTTTTTTTTTTTTCTGGAGGATTACATTGATTGATATCTAATATTGAGCCACCCTTGCAATCCTAGTTTACAAAATAAACCCCACTTTGTTATTACATGGTATTCATTTTACAACTTCTTTTGATTTGCTAGTATTTTATTGAGAATGCTTGCATCTGTGGTCATGAGACATATTGCTTTGTATTTCTCTCTCTCTTCGGTTTTGTTGTCTGGTTTTGGTATAAGGGTTACTCTTTGGAGGTCAGGGTTACTCTTCTGGCCTCATAAAATGAGCTGGGAAGTATTCATTCTTCACCTGTTTTCTGAAGGAAATTTTTTAGGATTGGCATTGTTTCTTCTATAATTGTTTGGTAAAATACACCAGTGAAACTACCTGGGTCTGGAGATTTCTTTGGCAAAAGGATTTTTAACAATAATTCAATTTATTTAACAGGTATTGGTTAGCCCATGTTATCTTGCTAGTACTTCATGATTTTCAAAAAATATGTTCATTCCATCTACGTTGCCAAATTCCTTTACATCAAATTTTTCATAGTATTATCTTATCCTTTTAATGGTTGTAGGATCTGTAGTGATATCCCCTATTTATTCCTGATATTGACAATTTGTATATTTCAATTTTTCTTTGTCAATCTTGCTAGAAGTTTATCAATTGTATTGATTTCTAAAACCATGCTCATTGTTTTTACTGATTTTATCTATTGTCTTTCTGATTTAAACTATTAATTTATGCTTATATATTTCTAATTATACTCTTCATTCTACTTACTTTCAGTTTATTTTGCTCTTCTTTTTCTATTTTATTAAGGTAGAAATTTAACTGAAGATCTTTCTTATTTTCTGATAGTATATAATGCTATAAGCTTTCCCTGTAAGCACTGCTTTAGCTGTATCACGGGCATTTTAATATGCGTATTTTCATTTTCATTCAGTTAAAAATATTTTCTAATTTCCCCTGAGACTTCATCATTGACCATGGATTATTTAGAAATGCATTGTCAAATATTTGTTCAGACATTTTCCAATCTTTCTTTTATTCTCTTATACATTAATTTTATGAGGTCAGAGAACATATTTTATATTATTTAATTTTTTGCATTTTAAACATTGGTTTTATGATCTAGGATATAGTCCATCTTAATGAATGTTCCATGCTCCCTTGAAAAGTATGTGTATTTTCCTGTTACTGGGTGGAGTGCTCTAAAAATATCAATTAAATTCAATTGGTTGATGGTGTTGTTCAGTTCTTCCACAGTCTTGATGATTTTTTCTCTCTTAGTTTTAACTATTATAAAAAGAGGAGTTTTGAAGTCTCTAACTATAATTGTCGATGTGCCTATTTCTACCCTCAGTTCTGTTAGTTTTTGCTTCTTGTATTTTCAGTGCACATTTAGAATTGTTACATATGTTTGGTGAATTGATTCCTTTATCAATATGTAGAAAACTTATCATCCTATAGACCCCTTTTATCCTTTCCTCTTTATGTCATAGTTGCCATATATATTACATCTATATACATTGAAAACTCCATCATTCAATGTTAAATATTTTGCTTTAAATTATCAAATGAATTTTAGAGAACTTAAGAGGAAAAGAATAGTCTATTATATGTACCCCAGTACTTACTATTTCTTTTGCTGTTCTTTCATCCTTGTTCCAAATTTCCTTCTGGTATTATTTTTCTTCTATCTGAAAAATTTCCTTTAGAAATTATCTTAGAGCTGACTTGCTGGCAACAAATTCTCTTAATTCTCCTTCATCTGAGGATGTCTTTAGTTCACCTTCATTTCTCAGCAGTATTTTTGCTGAATATAGAATTCTGGTTTGGCAGTTCTTTTCAGCACCTTAAAATATGTGTCACTTCCTTCTCTATGGTTTCTGATGAGAAATCCACAGTCATTTAAATTGTTCCTATATAGGAAATGCATAATTTATCTCTGTCCTTGTTCAATAATTTTTGTCTTTATTTTTGTAGCATTTTGATTATGATGTGTCTGAACATGTATTTATTTGGATTCATACTGTTCGATTTTCACTGATCCTGAATCTATGGGTTTTCTTTCTCCTACTGTTGGAAGTTTTTGGCCATTATTTCTTCAAGTGTGTTTTAGCACCACACTATTTGTCATCCCATTTTAGAACTCCTATGATGCAAAAGTTAAAGCTTTTTTAAAAAATTGTACCACACAATTGAGACTGTTTATGTTTTCTCCCAGTCTGTTTTTTCTCTATCAGAGAAATCTTTATCAGATTGGATAATTTCTATTGATTTATTTTCATGTTTACTGATTCTTTCCTCTTCCATTGCCATTTTGCTATTGAGCAGATCCAATAAGATTTTTATTGTGGGTTATCATATCCTTCAATTCTAAAATTTCCGTTTGATTTTTCTTCCTATTTCTTATTTCCTATTGCTGAGGTTTTCTATTTTAACTTTGTTTCAGGAGTGTTTGTGACTGCTTGTTGGAACATTTTTTTATAATAGTTTCTCTAAAAGACTGTTAGAAAAATCCAACATTTGTATCTTCTAAACATCAGTATCTGTTCATTGTCTTCTTGATGTAGGTTGAAATTTTTCTGGTTTTTCTTACACCAAATAACTTTGGATAGTATCTGGAACAATTTTAATGTGTTTCGAGACTATGTGTCTTGCTTAACTCTCATGGAACATGTGATACTTTTGTTTTACCAACCAATCAAATTGATGAGTTTCAGTCCACAAGTTAAAACTGACCTCAGGGTTGTGGTTTCAAAATTAGGTCAGTTTTCAAAGTGTTTGCAGTTATTCAGATTTTTCCTGTGTGTGTGCCACCCAGTGTCCAGTATGGTGATCGGTACAGGTGGATCTGTTGGTTTAATTCTGGAAGTTTTTGATAGGCTTAAATTAGGATTGGATTCTCACTCCACTGGTGAGCCCAAGAGTTCATAAACATCTTTTTTTTTTTTTTTTTTTTTTTTTTTTTTTTTTTGACAGAGTTTCACTCTTGTCACTCAGGCTGGAATGCAATGGCATGATCTTGGCTCACTGCAACCTCTGCCTCCCGGGTTCAAGCAATTCTCCTTCCTCAGCCTCCTGAGTAGCTAGGATTACAGGTGCCAGCCAGCACACCCGGCTAATTTTTGTATTTTTAGTAGAGATGGGGTTTCGCCACATTGGCCAGGCTGGTCTCGAACTCCTGACCTCAGGTGATCCACCTGCTTCAGTCCCCATCAAAGTGCTGGTATTACAGGCATGAGCCACCAGGCCTGGCCAGGGGTTCATAAAAATCTTTATGAGGTCCCTTTGCCAAGCTGTTAACCAACTGGATTCTCCTAATTTTCTACTTTCTTGGGCTCCTCTTTTCAGTCCTCCAACTAGAAATCTGGGGCTTTAGTTATCCTACTCAGCCACATATGCCCACATTTTTCCCACACAATGCAAGGAGAGACAGAGACAGAGAGAGAAAGTAACATGGATGTGCTCCACCCTCTTGGGACCACTGAAATGAGAAGAATTCTCCTCTTCCTCAGACATCTGGCCCCTGTAGGCACCTGTTGCCATCATTGTTAGCACTTGGGGCCAGGGTGCAAGGAACAGAGAAAAAAGAAGAGAGTGACAGGAGAGAAGGAAAGGAAGGGAGGGGAGGGGAGGGGAAAGGAGGAGAGGGGAGGGGAGAGGAGGAGAAGGGAGGAGAGGGGAAGGAAGGAGGGAGGAGAAGGGAGGGAGGGAAGAAAGAAAGGAAGGAAGGAGGAAGGGCCACTCTCTGCCTCTATCACTCCTCAAGTCAAACCAGAGGTCTTCTCCTGAAGCTCTCTCTGTCCACTTCTGGGTTTCAACTATGAGATCAGGCTAGAAGCTACCAGAACGGGAACAATGATAAACTCCCCACAAGCTTAGGGGTATTTCCAGTTCTGATCTCCTACTCTTTGCCTTTCAAAATTCTCACATAGTGACTCTGAATTCTGTCCAGCTCTTATAGCTGAAATTCAGTGGGAGACGAGGGTGAATTGTGCTTATTCCATTATATCCAAAACCAAAACTCAGGTAAAAAAAATTTCAAATTCCAAACTGGATGTATTATGCAGACAAAATATAAGAAATAAAACTACTATAAAGTGTGAAGAATAATATAATAAATACCAGCGTACCCTCATCTAAGTTAAAAACAACACACAAACTCTTCCCTGAGAAGCTCTTGTGTCTTCCATGACTAGCCTTCTTCCTTCCACACAGAGGCAATCAGTAACTTGAACTTAAAGGCAACCATTCTCTTGTATCCCTTTGTAGTTTTACCATTTTAGTATATAACTCTGTGATGATTAATATTGAATGCCAACTTGATTTGATTGAAGGATGCAAAGTATTGTTCCTGGGTGTATCTGTGAGGGTGTTGTCAATGGAGATTAACATTTGAGTCAGTGGAAAGGGAGAGGCAGACCCACCCTCAAACTGGGTGGGCACATCTAATCAGCTGCCAGCACAGCTGGAATAAAGCAGGCAGGAGAAGATGGAAGAGCAGACTTGTTGAGTCTTCTGGCCTTCATCTTTCTCCCATGCTGGATACTTCCTGCCCTTGAATATCGGAGTGCAAGTTCTTCAGCTTTTGGATTCTTGGACTTATTCCAGTGGTTTGCCAAGGGCTCTTGAGCCTTTGATCACAGACTGAAGGCTGCACTGTCGACCTCCCTACTTTTAAGGTTTGGGGATTCGAACTGATCTACCACTGGTTTCCTTAATCTTTAACTTGCAGACAGCCAATGGTGTGACTTCACTTTGTGATCATATAAGTCAATTCTCCTTAATAAGCTCCCTTTCGTATATACATGTATCCTATTAATTCTCCTCCTCTAGAGAACCCTACTACAAGTCCTGAAAAAGACACTGTTTGGCTTTTACTTTTTACATTTTAACTTTTTAAAATTAAATATTATACAGAAAAGTGCACAGATCATACTTTTAGAAGTTGAATAATTATCCCAAAGTGAATGCACTTTTTATCCATTACCTGATCCACATATAAAGTATCACCAGCACTCCAGAGTCCCCTCAGACCCTCTGCATCACTATTTCTACCTTCTTCCACAAAGGTAACCATGATGCTAACTTCTAATACCTCAGATTATTTAATCTATGTCTGAACTTCACATGAATAGAAACCTACAGAATGCATGTTATATGTTTAGCTTCTTCTCCCTGAGGTTACATTTATGAGATCCAACCTTACTGCATATAGCACAGTGGTTTATTTTCATTGCCATATAGTATTCCCATATATGAATTCTATATTATATTTATTTATACTCATTTATTACCTCATTCTCATGTTGATGAAAGTTTGGGTTTGTTCCAGTTTTTTGTTGTTATACATAATATTATGAAGATATTTTGTATGTATCTTTTGGTGCATATTCTGTTGGGTGTATACCTGCAAGTGGAACTGCTGGGTCACAGGCTGTGCATATGTTCAGCATTAGTACATACTACCAGTTTTCCAGAGTGGTTTTCCCAGTCTACACTCCCACCAGCAGATATGAGCATTCTAGTTCCAGAAGGAAGGTATTTTTTAAGATGGAAACAGCCTTGTTTAGAGGGAAATGTCATCATCTAGAATGGATATCAGGCAAAAAATGAAAAACTATAATGATAATGCTCCCTAGACTTTTCTTAAACTTGGCCCTTCAGGCTTATGACCAATGTAATCACTGGAAGATGCCCTTCTAAACTGATAAAGCTGAAGGCATAGAAGAAATAAGAAAAGCCTTAAAATATGAAATAAAGTAAAGGTACATGTTTCCTGGAACAGTACAATCTTGGATTATCCCACACAGAGATTAAAATATTATTTTCTGATAAGATTTTTTTTTAACTGCAAGAGCTGCAACCTTTCATTAAATGGTTCAAAGAGACCCAATAGATCTTAAAATGTATGCACTACAAACATTTTTGAAAAGTTTTAAATAACAAATAGTCACATATATAAAGTTATGAGCTACCTTTCATTATTGACATTCTGAAGGAAATCTATGGGGCTGACTGGGGAATGTTTTTGAGCGTCTCAAAACGCCCTACCTGCCAAACAAGAATCCCCACAAGCCTGTTATAATGGCAGAAATTTCCACTATAATTCCCATTTCTATTAAAGACCAATTGATCATTATATCTAGAAATATATATTTCTAGGGAGGTGGAAAAAACAGAAAGCAAATCTATTTTTATTTGTTTTTTAAAATGATAATATCATTTTTGTCATAACTTAGTTGTTTCAGGAGTGATCAATCAACGCTGAGGCATTTGTACACTTGCATCTTATGGTTTTGGAAATTATGAGATGATTGATTATGGGCAGTATTATTCATAGAACCCATAGAACCTATTGTTCAGTCATGAGATAACTGACCTGAAGCAGATTTAACCAGCACTGTGTCATAAGGCTGCAGTCCACTGACTTACCCACAGTCATGTTAAATGCTCAACCTGAAACAATATGTAGCTTGGTTAAATACTTTACACCTTTAAATAGAATCATTTCGAACAAAAACAAATGCATAGTGTCAAAGATGAAGGAAAGTACTTTTCAAACTTTCCCAAGTAATGTTAATGTGTTGTCCGATTCGAGAAACTCTTCACTAGTGTGTGTGTGTGTGTGTGTGTGTGTGTGTGTGTGATCTATGAAGCATGGAAGAATAAAAATGTAAACAACACTACCACAAAACAATATTTGCCCTAATGAAAACCTTACTCTAGTAGAAAGGCAATACATGTTAATACTCTGTTCAGATCCCCCAATTGTACTTACCATGTTTCACTATAACTATTTATGCATTTGTCTCATTCACTATACTATGAACTCCTTATGGATAGTAATCATCCCTAACCCACCACCTGTACCATCCTCATTGTTGGTCTGTGCAAGACTCATCTCATGTTATATATTTGTTCTCATCCCCCTCCCACAAAACTGCAAGTATTCTCATTCATATGTGTTACGTATTCTTGCAAAGTATGCAATGCTATTTTATATGTATGGTGTTTTGTTTGTTTGTTCATTTGTTTGTTTGTTTTGAGACAGAGTCTCACTCTGTCACCCAGGCTGGAGTGTAATGGTGCGATCTCAGCTCAATGCAACCTCTGCCTCCCAGATTCAAGCAATTCTTCTGCCTCCATCTCCTGAGTAGCTGGGACTACAGGCACGCGCCACCAAGCCCAGCTAATTTTTTTGTATTTTTCAGTAGAGACAGGGTTTCACCATATTGCCCAGGCTGTCTCGAACTCCAGACCTTGTGATCCACCTGCCTCAGCCTCCCAAAGTGCTGGGATTACAGGTGCCTACATATACATACAGGTGGATCACCGTGCCTGGCCTATATGTGTTTTTAATATATGTAAATGGTATTGTGTTATGTAATCCATTATGTTTCCTTATTTCTTTCATTCAGCACTATGCTTTACAGATCTATCCACATCTGCTATGTACACACCTAGACCACTACTTCTAACCTCTGAGCAGTACTCCACATATACACCTACCAAGTTCTACGTATCCATTCGTCCAGTGATGGACACACCTGCTCCTTAATACTACAACAAACGCCATTGCATGTATGTCACGGACAGCGTGAGAAGTTCATTGGGAGGCATATCAGGAATAAAACTGCTGGGTCATGCAGTATGCATATACTGGCTACAGCGGTCTACACTTCCACAACCTATGTGAGGAGTCTCAAAGTTACACATTTTTGCCAACATGGTGTTATATAATACATATTTCTAATTTTTACTTCATTCATGTTGTTGAAATTTGGGTTTCACTTATTGAGTTTAAGCACTAACTATGCCAGCTATTTCTTTAGGATTCTTCTTCTGTAAATTGCCGGATCATATACTTTGCCTACCTTTTAAATTGAGATTGCTATCTTTTTCTTCTTAATTTATACACTTCTTTTTATACACTAAATACTAATCCCTCATCAGTATTAGGCACTGTAATTTATTTTGTTCTCTTGAGTATTACCTTTAATATGTTCCTCGTTAAATATAATAACTTAAATGTTATATAAATAAGTTAATCAATGTCTGCCTTAATTTATGCCTTTGCAATTTAAAAAAACTCCTTTTCCATTTGTAGATCATGAAGATATTCTCCTGCATTTTCTTCTATTGTTTTTATATTATGTTTATCTGTATAATACATCTGGAGATCGTCTTTGTAAGAGGCATTAGGAAGAAACACGGTTTTGTTTTCCTCCATGTAGTAACATTTTCAAAAAGCAACAATACACAGTCTGTCATTTCTCCATTAATTTTTTGGTACCACTTTTAGTAAATATTAGGTTTTCACAATTTATGTTACTCTGTGCTTTTATTCAGTACTATTGGTTGCTTGTCTTTTCAAAATGTTCAAAATAGGCTGTTGAAGACTACTGTTCAAAATACTAAAAAATACTGCAAAAGTATTAAATTATAACTTGATAAAAATGTGGATAAATGGCTAGGACATCTTTATTCTTCCACATAAATTTCAGATTTACACATAGCATTTATCTTTATATTTCCTAGTACATGGCATAGTGCCTAAGACGAAATAGGCCAAAGAATATATTTTTGAATAAAAAAGATTAAATTATAACTATATAGATGGACGAAAAAGCACTAGGTAAGCATAGCGGCCAAAGACTACATGTGAGATGAGAGAAACTGGTTTTTAACCAACAATTTGGCTTTAGCACAGATAGTTTAGTTCTAGAGGTAAATAGGTGAACATATAGCTACTGAAATATAGTCCATTTATGTAATTCTTCAGCAAATCTGCTTTGCCATCTGTCTTTGTCTCTAAATAACTTGGAGTTCAAGAGTTTACAGGGGGTTGCACTGAAGCTCAACTTTTTGGTAAATGGTTATGGAGCACTGAACTCGCTCTCAAAAGAACAAACAAACAAAACAGGGCTGACTTCCTGTCCACTGCAGTTCATCTCTCTCTGCAATTGCCATGACAGTCTCTGATTACTGATATTATTATCCCCAGAAGATGGTTCATGGAAATTCTCATCCCCTGCTAGGCTGTCCCAGTTTCATAAAGTGAAAATCTGGTCGGCTTACTCTTGAGGGGAAAAAAAGGCCACCAAAAAAAAAAAAAAAAGAAGAAGAAGAAAAAGGCTGTTTAAAAAAGATACCAGCTGCTACGATGCTGCATTAATGCAAACACAGCAGAGTGAAAAGGATCTCTATTTGCTGTTTCATTTCTCTTCTTCTTTTCTACTCCTTTAGTGACAATATCACCAGAGAGTTAATGAAAGCACGGTTGTAGAATTTTCTGAACAATAAAATAGCTACCCTCCACAATTACCTCAATTCCAATATCATCCTCCCTCTAAAGTAGGATAATTTAGCAGCAGTCTTCCCTCTTTTAATCTGTCTCCATCTCCCACTGCCCTTTTCCAAATATGGTATACATATGTGTAGCTACACCACATTTAAACTGGCAAAATATCTTGGTGGCACCAATGAAATCAATAAAACATCACTAACTACGATGTCCTGAACTTTCTATTTGTGAACTATATAGATAGTTGTTAATATTAAATGTCTTTGTATCAACAAGGTATGCATTTATTTAAAAATATTGTAATTAAAAGTAAACTACTTCAAAAAAAGATAAACTAGGCTGGGCATGGTGGCTCACGCCTGTAATCCCAGCACTTTGGGAGGCCCACACGGGCAGATCACAAGGTCAGGAGATCGAGACCATCCTGGCTAACATGGTGAAACCCCATCTCACTAAAAATACAAAAAAAATAGCCGGGTGTGGTGGCGGATGCCTGTAGTCCCAGCTACTCAGGAGGCTGAGGCAGGAGAATGGCGTGAACCCGGGAGGCGGAGCTTGCAGCAAGCAGAGATCGTGCCACTGCACTCCAGCCTGGGCGAGAGAGCGAGACTCCGTCTCTACAAAAATAAACAAACAAACAAAAACATTTAGAGGATTGATAACATGAATGCTAAAAACAAAACCATGCAGATACTTTTGTCTAGCATTTACCTTACAGATGAAGAATATAAACCTTTGATAAGCAGAAGGATTTGATACCATCATTAGGGCAGCCACCTAAAGATTTCTACGAAGTCAGTTTATATCCAAATGCAACTTCAACACTGCATTTATAATTTTCTAACACACTTATTAATGTTTCATTTGACTTTAATCAGGTAAATGTTCCTTACATATTAGTATTTACATTTATAACACCAACATCAGTTATTCTCTCCTTTGTATTTAATTTAGAAGCTATTGGATATATTGATTTATAATCCCATAAGAGTAAAACACTAAATGTGGCAGGAAAGTATATGAGTAAAGAATATGAGATATGAATCCACAAATGAGAACAATTGGAATTCTCAAAATATATTCTTATTTATATTAAAAGTATTCAATGAAAGACAAATCATAACTATTTTACAAAGATAAAAAGCATTGCTGATCCACTATTACTGAACACACACTAGAATAATTATTGCCTTTTAATATGCTCTCTTCCTACCTTAAAACAATTGAACCTAAAGATAAAATAAAAATATTAATTGAAAATGAGTTGTTCTGCAGTCAGTCACGGGGAAAATCCCTAAAATGCAAATAAAAGAAAAAATGCATAAATTAAACTAGCAAAGTTCAAATGGTTCTATTTTTATGTACATTACATGCTTTTTATACTGACTATGAATAAATGATACCAAAGAAAATCTTCGTTTTTAAATTGGAGTGAACCAGTTCCTAAATAAACTCTCATTTTTTTTCAACATATTCCATAATTTCCTCACTAAGACAGGATATTCTCCAGATGTATAAAGACTACAGAAAGCAGATGCAGATTATCCTCAAAATAATTGCAAAGCTTGGTAGCTCGTCAAATATAGCTTGCTCATCTGAAGAAATTAACTATAGTTAGCAAGCATCAATAACAATGGAAAATCATTTTTCAGAGATATTAACAGATGTAAGCCACATTTCCTGTGCCCAGGAATTGCCACACCAACTTCCTCTGGTCCTCTTCTAATATTGCACAGAAATTAAGGGGGAGTGGGGATGGAGTTAGGGGTTAGGCGGGAGAGAGGGCTGGTAGCTATATGAAAGGAGGAGTAAAAAAATCAAAAACCAAAATATTTTTTTCTATGTATCTAGGGTTCCCATGACCATCCTTGCCTACCCTTCTGTTGCTACCTCCCAGCTCCCCCAACAACAACAACAAAAAATGGGATTCATTTTACCATATTGGTCAAGGAAAAGAATACCTGACCCTAATGATAATCTGACATTAAGGAAGCCAGCTGTGTACTACACAAACATATGAAAGGAGGATAAAAAGTTATGGACACATTCAAGCAAATGTTTCAAGGGGAATGAAGATTTATGGCATAAATCTAATAGGAAAGATGTGTTGTGAACCATCTGGTAACTGACTTATATAGCCCCATACATTAGCATCTGTTGTCATGTTTTCAAAGTACAGAATTCCAAAACTGTGCTGATGAGTCTTCTGAATGCAATGAGTTTGCTATGCACTGGATTTTTTTTTTTTTATAATCCTTAAGAAAATAGGCTTGGACTTGACCTCTGAATAACATTTTGTATGGTGTTGTATTGATTCACATAAGCACTCTCCCTATGATACCTTCATTCAGCCCTCACAACCACATTATGGGCCAGGTGGGCATTATAATTATAACCACCATTTTACAGATGAAGTAACTGAGTTCAGAGAGTGTCAGTGATTTTCTCAAGGTTATGCAGATGACAGGTGCATAGCCAGGACCTTGAGCTGTACATTCCTTGATTTCTTCACTTCCTTAGACGGTCCATTTGCTTTGAAACAAAACGCGAGCTTTGTCAGTTACCAGAGTCTCCATCCTGCTGTGGCTCACCAGACTGCTCTGAACAAGGTGTAAATTCCTTGAGTGGAGGGACAGGATTCTGAGTGCCTTGCAAATTCACTTTCTCAGGAGAACAGCAAATGGTTGTTGAATGAATTAATGAAAAAAGGAAAGCCAAGCAATTCCTAGAACCTAGAATATACTCAACAACGTGATAGATGCTGAAATAAACAAACAAAATACAGATTGTGTCCAAGTAAGATTATCAAAATGGAAAGAGCAAAATGTGAGTTGTTATAAGAACTAAATTGTTCAGTATAAACATATGTATTAGAGTAGTTAAGAGTATCTCACAGAGAAGTTAGGATGTCAGGTGTATTTGGAAATAATAAACTTATTAATAATACAGAAAATGGATGGGAATGGGATGGAAAGTGGCTTTCAAACACACTAAAATAAAGCAGAAGAAAAATAATAGAGTATTTAAAAGTAGCATTAAAATGATCTCAGTAAAATTGAAAATGTATTTATTTTATTTTTAATTTCTGAGTGTATATAATAAGAAACCTAATCATTTCATACTTTGTCAGCTGTCCAAGAGGGGAAGCATGCTTTGATATTTTCACTCTTTTTTTCAAGAGAGTCACAATTTGGAAGTCATTGTCTTAAAAAAAAAAAAAAAAGTGCTATCTAAAAGCATAAGCCTATGTTGACTGAAAACTACCTCTTTCCTTATTTAAACTACGTGGAGTACCAACAACGTGCTAAGACAATGGCAGACCCAGAGGTATGTTAAATCCTAAGCAGGGTTTGCTCTTAAGATACATTGCTCAGGCCAGGCGCAGTGGCTCATGCCTGTAATCCCAGCACTTTGGGAGGCCAAGGTGGGCGGATCACCTGAGGTCAGGAGTTCGAGACCAGCCTGGCCAACTTGGTGAAACCCCGTCTCTACTAAAAAAATATTAGCCAGGCGTGATGGCAGGCGCCTTAATCCCAGTTACTTGCAAAGCAGAGGCAGGAGATCGTTTGAACCCGGGAGGCGGAGGTTGCAGTGAGCCGAGATCTAGCCATTGCACTCCAGTCTGGGGGACAAGAGCGAGGCTTCTCTGAAAAAAAAAAAAAAAAAAAAAAAAAAAAAAAAAAAAAAAAAAAAAAAAAAAGAAAGAAAGAAAGAAAGAAAGAAAGAAAAGAAAAGAAAAGAAAAGAAAAGAAAAGATACATGGCTCAATGTGATGGCCATAAACACTTGCTTAAAATAAAGAATTTGAATATACAGGTTACAGAAGGGAGACAGTAGCGAAGGGAATCTGAGAGACTCTATTGCTTCGATGGGGCCATAAAGCTTAAGCTTAATCCAGTGGAGTAGACAAAAAGGTAAAGCTCTAAGTCTGTCTCATCAGAGTCCTTTTCTATTAGGTATGTCTTCCTGTCCCAACATGAGGTCCCTGCAGTATAAGATTTCATCAAAGGCAGGTAGAACAATTAATTAGCTGCTGCTCTCCAACTAATACACCCCCTAATGGTAGCACCACAAAGATTCAGGGGCATGCCTGCAAGAGCAGTCAGTTCCAGGTAGTTACCGTGAAGAATATCACTGCAAATGAGGATCAATGTCCAACACCACTTTGGAATAGTAATTTCTTAATTCTTATTCAAATCTGGCAGACAAGATAATATAACTTGATCTGAATTGGCCATGTGATCCTGATGGCGTCCTGCTAATGGGCTGTTCACTTAATTTATGTAATTTAAAAAAATTAAATAGTTATATTTTAAATCCCCACTGCAGTCCTTCAGAATGAAAGTACGCATTTAAAAGTTCCAGTGTCTTTATAAATCAGCATTACCAAACTTCTTACCTTGTTGACTATGTTCTCCTAAAGTTTTACCTTTGCTTGGCTCCCCTTTTGGCTTAGGAGGGAACATTCCAGAATCCCATCAGCAAGTCACTTAAGGCTTTGCTGCAGGAAACTAGGTTTGTCAATTTGGTTTTACACTGAAACATAAATCTCTTGCTTTATGAATATATAGTAAGAACACAGCATGCTTTGTGACAGATATATTTGCAAAAAAGACTTAGATAGCAGGGCAAATGCCACGTTCAAACGCCAACAAAATCAAATTCACTCTTTGTTACACACACGGTTCCAGAGAAAACATATTTCAATTCATGAAACATTTACTGAGAGCCTACTATGTTCAAGGCATTGTGCCAGCTACTGATAACATGATCTTTGTTTGTAAATCCATTTATTTGCCCTGGTGTATGTGTGCGGTGGCTGCCCGAAACTTCCTTAGGCCTCTCGTGGGTTCAAGGTTTAGAATAATCATACCAGCAGAGGGAAGGCTTGTCAGAGGCACGCATAACTTCTCATTAGCTGCTAAAGCCTTTGCTTTGGGCATCCTTCAGTACCTGGAGCAGTCTTCTCAGTTCCCTCTAGTCTAGGACAAGACACCCTTCTCTGGCACCTTTTGTCAAAGATCCAAAGAGAGAAATGGGCATTATGTCTCCCTTAGAACATGCCTGAACACACACTGGCTGCTTTCTATGTTGAGCTCTGCTCTAATTGCAGTGAGGTTTACAGCTGCTTTGTTTTGGTTTATAAATAATTTCTTAATAAATTAATGAAACCATTGGTGATAGCCACACAATACAGCAGTATGTAAAGAGGCCGGCCACATTCCACACACATTTTCTGCCTTGTTCTTTTGTTTTTCTATGTGTGTGTGTGTGTGTGTGTGTTGTGTTTTGTTTTTGTGGAGCAGGAAATAGGATGAAGTCAAATGACTTTGTATTCTGCTAATCCCCTCCTCTTAGCTCGTACTGGGTCCCTGAAAGGAAGGATAAATTAATCACTACATCACATAGTCCAACTATTCCAAGTAGGAGGAGAAAAGTGGCTAGATGACTTATGGTTCAGAGCAGATTTAAGGAAGGCAGCAAGATACATGACAGAAAGAGAGAGAAGTTTGATTCATTTAAATAAAAATAGAATTATATTAAAATCTGTGTTCATTTAACATATTCATTTAATCATATATAAAATATATATGAACACATAAGGTATACACTACATGGAGTATATAGTACATAGTAGAATACACAAATAGGATATATGTTCCCTGTACAGACATATGGATTTGCCTGTATACAGAACAATGAGACAGAGTTTCACAGATTGGCTTCTAAAGATGTCTGGGGAGAGGAGGCATGGGATGAGGGGTGCCGAGGAGCAGGCGGAGTATGAGGAACCACTAATCTGAGCAGTTCCATTTTATCCATCTATAAATTAAGGCTCCCAGTTTCCAAGTTAGATTTTGCTTGGGAAAACTCACCCATTCTCCCACTACTTTGTTTTTTAATAGTCATTTTTCTTTTTATTGAATGTTGATGCAATCTTCAAGTTTTTTTTTTTTTTTTTTTTTATGATTTCCATCTATTCCTTATTCGTCCATTTTAGTTTTATCTTGCCGGGGATTTTTTTTCCTTAAAAAATATTTTGAGATCATTTTAGATTCATAGGAAAGTTTTAAATATATTAGTGTTTCCTTTAGCGTCTTCTGACGCTGCACTATTTTTCATTTTTGCTGCTCCCCAAATATACGGGCTATCTTTTCCTCATATAGGTTGATCTCCATATGGACCTCCTCCCTCCCTCGGATAAAACAAGCTATGCTTACTCCCAGTTCCATTTCCTTCCACCCGTTCAATCACTATTCATTCGTTAAGGCCAAACTCATGCCTCATTCCTACATAAATCCCTTAGTAGAAACTCTAGCCTGTAACCATTTTTGTCCCTTTATTTTATTTTATTTTATTCTATTTTATTCTATTTTTATGTATTTATTTGAGACGGAGTCTCGCTCTGTCACCTAGGCTGGAGTGCAGTGGCGTCATCTCGGCTCACTGCAACCTCCACCTCCCAGGTTCACGCCATTCTCCTGACTCAGCCTCCCGAGTAGCTGGGACTACAGGCGCCGACTACCACGCCCAGCTAATTTTTTTTTTTTTTTTTTTTTTTTTGGTAAAGACAGAGTTTCACCGTATTAGCCAGGATGGTCTCGATCTCCTGACCTTGCGATCTGCCTGCCTCGGCCTCCTAAAGTGCTGGAATTACAGGCGTGAGCCACCGCGCGTGGCCTTGTCTCTTTTTTAAAAAAAGCTCCTTTTCCTCTATTTGACCTTTCAATTAATGTCATGGGTTTCTGAAGATACTTTCTATATTGTGTAATTCAGTTTTATTTTTGAATTGTTAGAGTAAGACTAGTATTAATAATCTCTGCGTATCCGGGTCCCTTAGGTAGGAACAACCAGCTGAACACAACTGGAATCTTCCCTACCTTGCTCCAGTCAACCTGAACTATATGTATCCACTTCATTTTACATTTCACTTGAGACAATGCACTGTCCTGTAGGGTCACTTGGAGCTGGAACAGGGAATTTTCTCTCCTTATACCTAACTGGCCAGAACTTAAAACAATTCCAGATCTCCTGATCTATTTGGCTGAATAACATATGAATGCTCTTTTGGGCAAGGTGGGGCAATGCTCATTTAACTCATAGCTACAATCTATTATTTTAAATGCAGTAGAAGATGTAGTCATAGAGGAAATATATCTAATGGCAAACAAAACATATAAGAAATAGGAGCTATGTTTGGGTATGAAAAAAGTATAATAAATAATTGCTAATACCAACATCATAATCCATGTATGTGCTGTAAATATGCCTTGAAAAGCTTCCTCATCCTTCCATATGCCTGTATTCCTTCAAGAATTCATTTAACAGCTATTTTTATTCCACTTAAAAATTGCATTTTGTTTTTCTATTATCTTAATTACTAGATTGCCAGGATCCACAAATATTTTATAACAACTGCTTTCTTTCTATTGATTGATTTATTGATTGATTGAGACAAGTTCTCACTCTATCACTGGTGCTTGACTGGAGTGGCATGATCACTTCTCACTGCAGCCTTGGCCTCCTGGGCTCAGGTGATCCTCCCATCTTAGCCTTCCAAGTAGCCAGGACTACGGGCATGTACCACCATACCTGGCTATTTGTTTGTGTGTGTGTGTGTGTACTTTTTGTAGAGACAGGGTTTTGCTTTGTTGCCCAGGCCTGTCTCAAACGCCTGGGCTCAAGCAATCCATCCGCCTCAGTCTCCCAGAGTGCTGGATTTACTGGTGTGAGCCACGGCACCTGGCCCCTTATAACAACTGATTTCATTCTTTGGGCAGTTACCCACAACCTTTTAAGAAAGTATGATATTCCTCACTTTGCAGACTTCAAACCAGTGGTACAAGTGGCAATATAATTTTTCCATAGTCATTAAGTATACAGAGTAAAGACTCCAACTCTGTTCCGGCCAATTCAAAAGCCCAGATCCTCCCACAGAACCACGCTGACTCAGAGTTTAATGTATAGAGTATTTCAGCTACATATCAGTTAAGTAAACTTTCCTGGAATAGCCAAACTGTATATATTACATTCGTACTGAAGGAAAATAGCTTTTTAATTTCATGGAACTGATTTCAAACTTGAACTATCAGAACTATTAGAACACAAGCACTTTAAATTCTGAGACTCTCTATGCTAGTACATGTCTGAATTAGGTCAAGAAAAATAGGAAAATTTACTCTTGGTTGTTAAACATGCTGTCACTTTTACACAAAGATGATATTGCATGTACATCCTGGCATGTACTTGGAATTGTTCGTAAAGTGATGATGATTGTTTACTTTTTTAAAGAGTACGTATACTATGGTTCTGTTTATAGAACCCCATTTTTTTTCTGTTTATTAACGTAACGACTTATTCATAAATGCTTTAGAATTTTCTGCCACATGCAGAAACGCCTACCCACTTCCTCTGAATGGCTTGTTTTTCCTCTCTGAAAAGCTACCAGGTACTCATCACTATTGAACTGTATTAAAAGATATACATAAATGCATTCATAGCTCTCCATAGACTTTTCATATAAAAAGGATAGAAAACATTTCTTTAAAGCCATAAGAAGAAACATTCTCCCGATTTAAAAATGTTAGTTTTCAGTCTCCTGGTGACAAAAAGGAGCTAAATCTTAGATGCAGTGAAGTTCTATGCACTTTGAGTGTTCATTATTATGGCGGTTTCTCTGCCTGATTGGTTAAAGAAGACAACACAATTTGTAATTGATTTTCTTTTCTTTTTTTTTTTTTTTTTTACCACCAAACAACTAATTTTGTCTTCCAAAAAAAGCTCTAGGGTTTATTAACTGTGCAATCACAATTTACTGAGGTCCTCTCATCAAATTAGCCCTGCAACATGCAATTTTTCCTTTATTTTACTTCTTTTTCAAGAAGTGCTTTCCACTATGTCTCTTATTAAGACCGACAGTCACTCTCCTCTAATTTAGGTGTTTTTCTCATGGCAACAATTCATTATTACAGCTGCAGAATTTTTAAAATCCAATTCTGGGCTTCCTTTTGCTTATTTCCTATGGCATCATAGAATGTGTTGCCTTCAAATTATAGTAACTTCTGGGTCTTCAAAGGAATATGCTCTGTTGTTCTTTAGAAAAAGGAATTTCAATCTAGGAATAATTCGCTAAATTTCTGAAACTATTTGCTTGTTTGTTTTATTTATTCATATATATTACACTTAGGCTTTATAATAACAAGCTTCAATAAACTATAGTGTTAAAATCCTTTTTTTTAAGTGTTCATTTCTTTCAGCGTGTATAGCAAGATAAATTTACCGTAGTCTACTTTTCTCCATTTTACCTGTAGGGGTATGGAATTCATACAGACTCTCACCAATACCTATATCAAAACTTGCTTCTACAAAATCACAGAAATATTCTTTATCTAGTTCCTAGCACCCATCTTAACATTTGCCCCTCAAAGGAACAGCCAATATCCCAAACGTCAAATGAGTGCGTGAATGGAAACCCAAAAATAGAGCCCCGAAGATCAATAGATGTGACTGAGAAAGCATTTACATTCTCAGGGGTAGAGTTCACTGTGTTTCTAAGTGGATCAGAGATATGATCCCCGGCCACTGTGAATGGAAAGGAAACTAGATGCCATCAGAGGGAGATACAAGTACCAATGCAGTGAGGTAATGTGGCAAAGAATAGAAGAGTCAAGGAATGAAATGCTGCCCTGAGGAATCTTAAAATAAACTCATCTTTGCATCCCAATCCACAGAAGAATGAGAAAAGACAAAGGACAGAATTTCAGAGTTTAAAACCTTTGGAACTGAGAAGTGTGAACTTTTACTTCCTGTGCCTATCAACTGAAGTTACACCCTGAGCCGTTGTAGCGTTATCTCAGCATGTTTTCCTAGGAATGTAATAAGCGAAAGATTGCTGACATCCTTCCAGTTTGGTGGGAGGGGGTCAAAATGCTGACTCTCCACATTGAGAGATCCAGCAGGGGTGGCCCTGACACATGCTCTGACTGGACATTTCTGAGAAGGTTGCTGAAGCACAAATTTCAAGCCAAAATGCCTGGGAAATGGTCAACGCAGAGGGTTTTTGCACATGCTAGGCACACTGCAACAGCCTTTTTTGCAGAAAGCAATTCAGCAGGCTGTCAATCAAAGGTCCTGAGGCTGACAGACCGTGGACACCCACTTCTCACCTTGCTGGGCCATCAGGACAAGGAGGATAGAAAGTGGCTGACAGCCAAAATCCCCTCAATGAAGGAAAATGAAATAAATCTATTTATAAAAGGAGTTTCTCCACTCTGGTCTTCTTGGCAAACCCATCGTGAACCATACTCTGATTTCACCTAAATCTCTGGAAGCCAAATGAGGTGCTGTCAGAAAAGTAAAAGGGCACCACTTTTAGCAATTTTCATAAAAGCAGGTATTTATAGTTTTAACATTTTTGTTTTGTTTGCCAACAGTATTTCTCAGTGGGAGGGACGTCTCACGTATCCACTGATTTCGCTTTCCTGGTAAATCAATTCTCAATAAATCAAGTGGCTTCTAGGTGAATGTATGTGAAGACATTTAAGTATAACAATTATTTTACTGTGTATAGAAAGTGGAGGAAAAGATGAAAAGGTCTCTTTTTATTTACTTGAGACCAGGGTTAAAAATACTGAAATCTTATATGGAGATAGCCCAGCATGCAGATTGAATAAAGTTAATCTTATCTCCACATTAAATGATTTTAATAGGCTGGGTGTGGTGGCTCACATCTTAATTTCAGTACTTTGTGAGGTTGAAGTAGGAAGATCACTTGAGGCCAGGAGTTCAAGACCAGCCTGGGAGACATAGGAAGATCCTGTCTCTACAAAAAATACAAAAATTAGCTGCATGTGCTGGCACATGACTGTATTCCCAGTGACTTGAAAGGCTAAAGTGGGAGGGTCACTTGTGCCCGGAAGGTTGAGGTTACAATGAGCCATGATAGTGACAATGCACTCCAGCCAGGATGACAGAGCGAGACCCTGTCTCAAAAAAGTAAAAATAAAAATAAATAAATGCTTGTAATAAACTGAATTTGCTTGCTTGAAAACTTGTTGAGTCGAGGTGTTTTATAAAGCCTATATCATTTTGTCCTTATAAATGAACTTTAATAGATTAATGAGCCGAAAGTCACTTATTGGAATCCAGCCATAAGCTATGAGTTGCGGATGCAAAAGTAAATACAATACAATTCCAACTTTATTGTTCAGGAGCTTGTGGTCCAGAGGCAAAATCTTAAATATAACTGACCACTATGGTATAATAAATTCTGTGACCCTATCACTGCTCCTGTTGGGCTGGAAATAACAAAATTAGAGTTTTACAGTGAACATTTACTGAGCAATTCCAATGTATAGAAGAATAAACTCAGCCAAATACTTCCCCTTATTGCCCCCACCCAGAAAGTGTTCTCCATTGCCTAGTTGGACACATGGATGCATCAACCTGGGACACATGACCTATGATATAAAAATCCAAACTATGGGAGTCTTGCCTAGACTGAATAAACATACACGTAGTTTCAAAATAAATACAAATTCAGACACATACACGAAAACACATAAAACTGTGTGCATGTCTCTCCTTTCGCACTGTTTCTTTTACATGTTTGTGTCCCTACTATGCAAAATTGTCCATTTAATTTCCCCAACCAACTCCCAAACCTTAGAGTAATCACTTCTAGGGAAGAAGAAATAATAAAGAGTGATTACACAATCTTATTTGGGCAAAAAGCTAACATATGGGTATCAAGGCCAAAAATATGGATTTCAAGAAAAAACATATGGACGCCCATATGGAAAAAAAGGTTTCCTGGCCGGAAACTCTGTTGTTGCATTTTTTATGCCTATATGTATGGTACAGTTTTTCTCTTTTCTTGAACAACGCTGTATGCCGACAGATTATAACGTTATAAATTCACATGCAAATTTTATGAAATGCTCTACTGTTATCATCTTTATTAGATTTTTTTATATTCTCTTAATCCTTTTCATCACTTAATAGCTCAACAAGTAATGGAGTTTTGGTAAAATGGTGCAGCTTATTACAATCAATCCTGTGGCTGAATCTCTCCTTGATGCTCAACTAATGAAACTTATTTTTCTCCAGAACCTCAAATAGAAAATCCTTTCCTTTGTACACATACGCATGCATGGAGAAGTGCATATGCACACACACATGCACACTTTTACACACATGCACACACACACATGTATGAGCAGACACATACACACATATATTTTAGGTGGCTCACTTATGATCTGGAAGAATAAGCCTGCTTTTGTCTTAAGAAGCCACATAAGCTCGGCAACAGCCACTTGCTCGTGCTCATCAGTTTAGATCTTAGGCAGGACCCATACCACAGAGATAGCAAAACATGGGTCAACTAGCAGGTATACTCTCAATAAAGTTTCCATCTTAGTCTCTTAGTGTTTATTTATGGAGACCTTTTTATAGGAGGCAGAGGAAATAAAGTTATCAAGAAAGAAGAGGAGGTTTTTAAGAAAAACAAATACACTTAGTGTGGTGCCCACTTTTTTTTTTTTTTTTTTAGTTGGAGTCTTGCTCTCTTGCCCAGGCTGGAGTACAGTGGCACCATCTCAGCTCCCCACAACCGCCGCCTCCTGGGTTCAAGTGATTCTCCTGCCTCAGCCACCCAAGTAGCTGGGAGCTGGGACTATAGGCATGTGCCACCAGGCCCGACTAATTTTTGTATTTTTAGTAGAGACGGGGTTTCACTATGTTGGCCAGTCTGGTCTTGAACTCCTGACCTCGTGATCTACCTGCCTCGGCCTCCCAAAGTGATGGGATTACAGGCGTGAGCCACCATACCTGGCTGGTGCTCACTTTTAAGCAAGTAGATTCTTTGTGAGCAGATATTTAAATTTGAAGTTATATAATGAATAAAAGAAAACATTATTTAATGGAAAACTTAGTTTCCCCCTTATGGCATTCAGATAACTAGAACATAATGTTAAACTCTGATCTTAGAATATGATACTTTAGGGGCAAATATATGAGGCATGTCCACCAAGAAGGAGACCCTCTCCTTAGAGATCTGTTTATTTTGCAGTTTTAAGGGGAAAGGGCATACTTTCTGATTTTTGGTACCTGGAGCCCTAGATTTCTAGTAAAAGCATTGACTTCTGAAGGTTCCCTACAGCGTTTATATATTACCTCTCCCGGGGGAAAGAAAACTAGCCTCTATGTAACAAAAAATCATATTATGGGGAGTTTAGCTGTGGTATTTCAAGCTATGAGGAAATATTTCAGTTCCTTCTATCCTCTTTATGGAAGCTAAAGTGGATGTTGGGGTTTGGAGGACCTCAGCTCATGCAGGCTGAGTCTGTAGGATTTGTTTTGAACCAATTTATACCAACGGTCTAGAAGGCAAAGAAAGTAAGGAGAAATTAAATTCAGCGAAAGGACGAAGCAGTGGCAAGCTGATCTATGGCAATGAACACAGCACTGTCCTCACATACTTTAACAGCACTCAGCTATTACAGCAATTACAGCCAGCACATCTGAATTATTTAATCGTCCTCTCCACCACCCGCCCTGCTTGGCACCTACAGAACCAGAATAAAAGCCCAACTCCTCCCCCTACTCTTTGCGTTCTTAACATATGATGGCCAACCTTGCCCTGTTTTAAGGTGATTTTCTTCAAATAAAGGTTACTGTGATCAGTCATTAACCATATCCAGTTTCTGCCCACAAGAATAAAGTCCAAATTCCTTAGCTGCACATTTAAGACTGCTCACAATCTGGTCCTAAGCTACCCTTCCAAACTTATGTTCAGTGATTCCTTTTGATATGTACCAGACTCAACAAACTATTTGCTATTTGTTGAAACAAAACAAATATGGGACCAGCTTCCAAGCTTTTGTTCATGGAGTCCTTGATGCCTAGAATGTTCCTCCATCCATTCCGTTTCCTTTAACAGCATGTATTGAGCAAACATTCTGCCAGGCAGTATCACAGATATGGAAATCTATTGGTGACCAAATAGACACAGTTCCTGAATGGAGGGAGCTTACAATTTACTCAACATCTACACCATCTTTTGAGGCTCAGCAAGAATTACTCCATTCTATATCAGATAAGACTGAAATTCCAGTGTCTAATGTAGTGCCAAGGCCCCAGGAGGCACACGGGAATAAATAGGAGCTTTAAGGATATAAATAAAATGAACTTTAAAGATAAATCATGAAATAATTATGTTGCTATTAAAGAAATATTCAGCCCTCCATTCAGCCAGTTGACTGTGTCATTTGTCTTAGACAGTGTGTGGCAAGCAGTAAGCCATCAATACATCTTCTTTTAATTGTAAACAGGAAAGGACATATTTCCTTCCTTCAAGGAGCTTAAAATCTTACAGAAATGTATAAGATGTAAACACGCAGGCAAGAAATACATACTGAAGTATGTATTTCTACATACCTATTTCTAAGTATGTAGAAATACATACTAAAAAGCTTATTGGAGAAACAATGTTGTCAAGGAAAATGACAGGCTGTAAAGTAAAAGAAATGTAAACTTTATTTAGTGACTGCTCCTAACAGCTGTGTTTGAAGGAAGGCTGCTTCACCATTACTAAGGGAATCGAATGTATCAAACTACAGGAATGAAAAGTAATTTGAAATTATTTTCTAAATGCAATGTAATGTTTGATTCAATTAAAAGAGATGCTATGATTTGGAATTGAGTCAAAACAACACATTATTCAATGGTTCTGGAAAGGCTTTTTCCAAAATGCATGTTGGCTTCAGTGTATGGAAATGTTGACCTCCTGACCTGGAACAGAGGCAAGTGATTTTCATTATGTTTATACTGTGGATTTTTCTCATCTCTAATCCTGGTTTGCCAAATTGAGTATTCTGCTCTGATTATAACCTATGTTCTGCTTGACTGTGGATCATCCTGCAAAAGCTATAACTATGGGTCAGATCAGGAAACTATGACCTGGTAGTGAATTTCATTTCACAGACTCGGGAGCCAAAATATACACAGTCTTAAAAAAATAGATGCCTTAAAGCCAATGCTCAATTTCCCTTTTAAAGGTCTTTGGTCATAACTCCCTGAGTCAGGTAATTTGTCCTGTAAATATTCTGAAAGAGTCAGAATCAACGAGACAAACGCAAAATGAACCACGCCAGCCAGGTCCTATGGTAGCTGGAGTGAATCATCTATATTTACACAGCCCCTCAATCAAATGCTTGGGTAGAGTAGCTGTGTTTATTTCTCCTGGGCATCTAATCTCTTTATTAAGTTTGTTGTCTTTACAGAGGAACTAGCAGGCTATAACTTAAAGGCTCTCCTCTTTCTCTCCTAGCTGAAAATCTTATTTTTAGAAAGAAGAAAAGATGAGGGAGCTGGGGACTTGCAAAAGAGGCAGTGTGGGGAGGGAGAAGGAAGAGAGCGATTACTTGCCAAACCAGCACATGTTCACCAGAGAACACGGTCAAGTGGTCAGGAGCAGCACTGATGTTAATTAGCAATGAAATGAGGAATGAACCAGCATTAGCCCCTAGACTAATCAATGGGAAAATCACTCCAAGCAGCAGCTTAATGAAGTAGTATGCAGCTGTTTATTTTTAGTCTGTTTTATCCTGATTCCTCCCCCATCCCCATTAATTTTTTTAAAGAAGATTTAAATTTGCTAAAATATATTTCTTTTCAAGTCTACTATAGCTCTGATTTATGTATTTCTATTATAATTCCCTATACTTACTTTTTTTCAGTTTGTATGGACAAACCATGCAAATTGGGCTGGGGGGAATAAACCCTTGCACCATGCCAGAAATATGCTTTTTTCTTTTCCCCATCTTTAGATAAACATCCATATTAGTTTTATTTTCTAAAACACCACTGCATTTCCTTCAAGTGTAAAATAGAGCTAATTTTTTAATAAGTGCACTGTAAATGAAATACTGTTGACAGCAAATAAGACCCTGTCACAATTCCTTTCATGTGTGAGGAAAATTACTTAGAAAATTTTTGCTTGTTTCTTACTTTTAAAAATATGACTGTCATCCATCTAAGAGCAAACTCATAAAACCTATTAATTAAGACCTATTGATCTCTGGGATTTATTGATAGAAGGCACATCATGACATATACGGGCATCCAAAACTAAAGGGCCAATTAGGGTGAAAAAATCTTTGTCATTTTATCAGGATGGTGGACAAACAGGGTAGTCAGTTTAAACAGAGTCTCTCTTTGAGAATTTTTTCTTCAGCTCTAATTGGAAGATAAAATTTTCCTCTGAAGGATACAAATGTTCTTCTACCTTAGCAAGTTCCAATAAACTAAAGAGACTTCTCAAATGAGCAAATATTATTCACAACTCTGGAATCAGGCTTAGAGTCAACTTTTCCTTCTAATGATGGAGATGTTAGTGAAAGCACATTCACTAGCTATAGTCAGAGTGACCTGAATGAAAATGTGAGTTATAGGGCAAGGGAGGGCAAGGAAAAGAAAAAAAAAAAAAAAAAGGGAACCAAAAAGAGATCTTATATCATACCTCTTTGTATTTTCTCCTTCCCTTTTTTCTATTTAATAATTTGACAAGTGGCAGCATTCCCCCATCATACAGAAAAATTAGTGTTTGCAGTGAGTTCAAATGGAAATCAGAACTTAACCATAAAAGACACGAAAACAGGTTTCCTTGCTTTCTTTTTAACTAGAGATTCAAAATCCAAAGTAAAATATGAGGCTTCTCCTTGTACTCATTCGTCTACCAAGTCCAAGTGTGAACACTGACTTTATTTATCCCAAGGGTAAGAGTATATGAATGATTGGTTTTTCACATCACATCGAGACCAATGACATATACAGAAATTCTCTTCCAAATAAAGTTTATGCAAACCTTTACACATATCCAAAAAAAAAAAGAGGCTAAAATTTTAAGAGATCAATGCTGAGGCTCATTGCTGCTAATCGGGAGGAAAGAAGAACTACTCATATTACTGGAAACATCTTCTGATTACTTGGCCTGAGCATCACGACTCAGGGCCATTGTAATTTTTCAAGCATATTTTCCATAGAATTAAGTATCTTGAGAAAACAAAAACACAAACACAAAAACAAACCCACTGATAAATGCAAACCTGGGAAACAACAGCACTCAGGTAATCCCCTTTATAGGTTGATTTGATAGCTCACGGAAATCGAAACAAAGCACCCAGTACTAGAACACCAACAGCTGGTTGGGAAATTGCCACAGATTGTTTGGGGGAGCTGCAAACTAGAGATAGGCAATGAAAAGGTTAGAAATGATAGTTAAAAAAAGACAAATTACTCCAAAGACCGTATTCTTTAAATCGCTGAAGCAAAACATGTTTATTCGATTTGTTTGTATGCCTATTACAAAAATGCTACTTTGGGATTCTCGGAACCCAGTCTGTCAATTTTTCAGTTTCTGCACTTTCATGGTTGCTTAGAGCTGTTTAATGCAAATACACTTCCAATAAGAGATTTCATGCCCCTAAATTACACCCAGTTAAAAGCGAATGAAAATGTAAGGTAAATAACTATAATCAGCCATATTATCTTTCTCTTGGCACCTCTCACTTTACAGGCATATTTAAAGACATCTCTTGGGTCCTATCCTTTTTAACAAGCAGCAGCGTATTTCCTGGAATATTACTTAAGATGCTGTGCAGTGAACATTACACAGGTTAAAATGTTACCTAGAGACCTAGAAAGAATTGCATCTGTTGCAGAGCCATCTTTTTTTGCCACATTTTGGAATGTCTGAGAAG
Source organism: Chlorocebus sabaeus (assembly GCF_047675955.1). Taxonomy (NCBI): domain Eukaryota; kingdom Metazoa; phylum Chordata; class Mammalia; order Primates; family Cercopithecidae; genus Chlorocebus; species Chlorocebus sabaeus. Next base: position 12,684,184 of record NC_132928.1, on the reverse strand, counting down.
ATGAAAGGGCATTTGCTGTGGAGGGGATGAAAAGAGATGAGAAGAGTTTAAGTTTGTCTTTTATGTTTAAGTTCATTGATCAGCCGTTGTGAAGAGCACGGAAGTTTGAAAAGTAACCCTGGGAAGAAATGAATGAGGAGGAAGGAAAATGTACAAATGAGAAGGACCCAATGGATTTGCCATACAAAGTACCTCTGAGTAAAACCACTAAATTACTCTTGGGGTTGTGGGGAATTGAGATGCCACTGGCCATTTTTGCCTTAGTTAACCTTTTCTGGGGTCAGTAGTTTCTCAAACATCAAATGTGCCTAAGGATCACCTTGTGAAGTCTTTAAGATTCAGAGTCCTGAGCCACCCTGAGAGATCTGGATTAAACAGATCAAGGAATCTGCATTTTTAACTAGCACTGCCAGTGAGTTTGTGGACTACACTGAGAAAATGGCTCTACAATGTTAAAAGCACACAAATTTTTTAAAAATGACAAATGCCATTTCAAACAGACTTACAACTCATTCATATAGGCTTTCCCTGCAAAGTACACAATTTTGACTTATAATCAAGCCTACAGGAATATAATTAGCAAGGGAGCAAAGGAGAGCAGGAGATTAGAAGAAGAATCAATAAATGGCTTAAATATGTGAAATAACCTTGTTCATCCAAAATACAGGATGGTGTTGTTCTAACTGTCATCGTAGGGTTCAATTGCCTCAGTTCAATTTTAGGAAAACTGGCAACCATTTATTTTGCAGGGGGCACAATTTCTGAAGAACCCAGTCCTTTAAAAAAAAGTGAGCTGTCACCCCACTATTGAGAGAGCAGCTACTAGCTCAATATTGGTGTACCCAGATGGGCAGCCTGGCAGCCAGGAAAAGGAAGGTGGCTCTGTGTACTGTCCCATCCTGTCAACCCTTTATCAGTGAGACCTTGGGCAGGGCCTGGCTCATTTCCTGGCACACAATAGGTTTTCCTCATCTGCACAATGAGTATGCACCACATGTTAAACCACCACTTCGCAAATTATGAGGTTGAAATGAGATAAATACGCTGTGTCCTTAGCATAGAGACTGGAACGTGAGAAGTGCAGGGGGAAAAAAATCAGAAAGATCTGATTTTAGTTTTTTAGTCAAACTAAGCAAGAGGACTTACATTTCAGCAACTCAGTTTGCACCATGAATTTCGCCACTCAATTTATGAGAATTACTATTCCCTTGAAGTGACTTAAGGAATCATTAGGATTTGGCAGTGGAAGGTGGGACTCATTTCATATACCATTACCCTTAAGCCAAGACTACTATAAGAAGTTGGTACGTGGCCAGGCACAGTGGCTCATGCTGTGTAATCCCAGCACATGGGAGGCCAAGGTGGGCAGATCACTTGAGGTCAGGAGCTCGAGAGCAGCCTGGCCAACATGGTAAAACTCCGTCTCTACTAAAAATACAAAAGTTAACTGGATGTGGTGGCAGGTGCCTGTAATCCCAGCTACTCGGGAGGCTGAGGCAGGGGAATCGCTTGAACCCAAGAGGCAGAGACTGCAGTGAGCTGAGATCACGTCATTGCACTGCAGCCTGGGCAACAGAGCGAGACTCCATCTCAAAAATAAATAAATTAACTAATTAAAGAAGTTGATACGTTATGTTACACCATTGACCAAGAGGTAGTCACAGCTTTTATACCCTGATTTTTCCATAGAAATCAAGTCATCAATGGAGCCTAGGTTTCTAGGTCACTGCACCACAGCTACAGAACACGAAAGTAAATGAACTATTGTTTTTATGGGAAAATATGTCTATGGAACACTAAGATACAATTTTCTACTTTTGTCCCAGGTGGAAAGGAAATCTTAGCCAGGCAGTAGGAAAGGCCACCCAGCCCTAGCCTCTTCTGCTCAATACACTCCCATTAGCTCAAGTGCCTCAGGAGTAGAACAGCACATTCTCTCCTCTGGCAGGATCCTGAGTCACAGGCAGGACTAGAAACATCTCCTAAGGGTCTCAGGAGAAGTAGTAACCGGACGTGACTGAGTGATCATCTGTACATATATTCTTTAAAAAGAAGACATTTGGGCTGTTTTCAGGAAATGAATGGCTAAGAAACGTTATAGATAATGAAAAGAAAGTTTCAGGTCTAAGTACTAAAGACACCTGGAATTTGTTTCTGTGTTACTACTTGACCGCTGTCATTAATGGTATAATCTGGGACACTTGGAATTTAGTCTTTGAATAAATATTGGTATTAGTGTTAAACTTTATGGACAATGTTGACAGTGTTTATATTCTTCCATATCATTGAGAAGTGATTTAAAAGAAATGCATTTATGCCATATTTCTACTCTTCATCCACTAATTTTAGCCTTGACAACAAAGACTTTGAAACAATCTCAAAGGCATTGGATCGTCTCCTTAGGGCCACTGAAGATGAGAAAGAGAAATGCTTCATTTATGTTTTGCAATCCTAGGACGCTTAGGAGATCATTTTGGAATTTCCCCTGGAACAGACTGTCTGCTAACATTCCTCCGTGACTTCAACATGTGAACACTGAAAGGTAATCACTAGCCATGGTGGAAGTTATAAGGGCTCTGCATAAGCCCTCTTGCAGCCTTGTTCCCCATCTGCATACAGTGCAGTCACAGATCTCACATGGCACATACAGAAGCTGTCAGAGATACTCGGATGATGCTAACATTGATGTGCTTATGAGGGAAGACAGGGAATGTTTGGCTAAAATCCAAACAAAAGATGGCTGACAGAAGCAGCAGAAGCCAATCAGCCCACCAAGAAGGTGAGTCTGGCAGATGCTGGCAGCTACAGAGGCCCAAAAGGTAGCTGGATTACCTGCCAAGTCTCTGGATGTGGAGCCATAACACACTGCTTCATCTGAGTTATGTCTTATGCCTAAGGCTTGTACATCAGAATCACTCACTGTATATCACAATGCACTAGACAGGTGTTTTCCTTCATCCCTTGCTTTTGTAAATTCAACAGTTTTGTCATCTCTATATGCTATCACGAAGCTGCTTTAAAAAATCCAAATTAGAGTTTTTACCCTACAGAATCAGGAGCTTTTATAACCTCATTATAAAAGATTTAAATAATAAGGCATGGAAGTGTTTGTTGCACTTGCTACAGACTTCCGTCATCAGGGACTACAAAGAAGAGTCAAAGAAGACAGGTTATCTCAAATAACATGCCAGTGCTCCTGGGCTGACAACTCACAAATCTGGAATTTTAGAGCTTTGCCAAAGACAAATAAAAAACCCCAAATATTCAGGTTTGATTCAGGATGCTTACTGCTTCCCCAGAAGCATGGGGGAAGATATCGCCCACTCATGTTGGTGTTCAGACTGCTGACATTGGAAAGCTCCCAGAATAAAGCAGTAATGGGAACACTCCCTGAAGCAGATAGAGAATTGAGCAAAATTATATCTGGTGTGTGGATGCAAGAGTGTGTGTGTATTGTTTGGTCTGTTAAGGGGGGCAAGAATTTTCACCTAGTGTATAAATTTAATCCTAAGCTATGCACCATATTACCTCAAACTTTTATATGAAGAGTCAGTCTCATGATTTCTCTCTTGGTCCCAAATCATAAGGACCTTGACACTTTAAGGAGTGGACCAAGGGTAGATTATATAATAACATTTTAAACCACGGCAGCTTGATCCCCTTTAGTTACACTAAGGGCTCACAGGTAATCATAATACATTTACTATATCTGTATCTTTAAATTGCAAAGTGTACACTGGAGAGAACTCCAGGACATGTAACCGTATCCAGTTCTCGTGAATCTCAGATAATGACTATGAAGAGAAATAGCAGAAGTTAGAAGTGCACTAAGGGTGTCACATTGCCAAGTGAAATAAGCTTCTAGAATATTCATGCAGGGAGCCCAAATTTCTCACTTGCTAGCTCCCAGCTGTCAAACCAGAGGAAACTAAAGCTAGACTATGAGAAGCAATCCCAGATTCACTGCTGCTGGGGGTTGCTTCTTAACCCTGTGATGATGTATCTATGTTAACAAAACATGATTGGAATTGAAAAACTACATGGAGATGGGCTGGGAGAGTCAAAAACTGCATCTACCTTGTTGTGTGCATGGTGGGCAGGGGTTACAGAATGGGTACAGAGTCAGAGTCAGAAGCTACAAAAGTCCTTGGGAATGTATGTGGTCCCTCAAGTAAAGAATTACAGAGAATTAATCCCCCCTTCTCAACTTCCTGACATATAGGATACTAGATCGGATTTTAAGAGATTCTTCTCAGTATGTAACTCAAGTCACACCCTGTCTTTCCGTTTTTACTTTTTCCTTTTTTGAGACAGAGTCTTTCTCTGTCTCCCAGGCTGGAATGCAGTGGCGTGATCACAGCTCACTGCAGCCTCAACCTCTCAGACTCAAGCAATCCTCCTGCCTCAGCCTCCCAAGTAGCTGGAACTACCAGTGTGTGCCACCACATCTGGCTAATTTTTCAAAGTTTTTTTTTTTTTTTGTAGGAACGGGGTCCCCCTATATTGCTCAGGCTGGTCTCACTCCTGGGCTCAAGTGATGTTCTCACCTTGGCCTCCCAAAGTATTGGGGCTACAGATGTAAGCCACCACACCAGTCTTCTCCCATCTTTCTAATGTTTACCTACATTCTCTTTGGCAGTATAACTGTATTCTTAAAACATAATCAGTGGCAAAGTGCCTACCAATACCTCTTTTATTTTTTCAGGGACAAGGTCTCACTCTGCTGCCCAGGCTGGAGTGCAGTGGCATGACCATAGGTCATTATAGTCTCCTGGCTCAAGTGATTCTCCTGCCTCAGTCTCCGAAGTATCCGGGACTACAGATATGCACTACCATGCCCAGTTAATTTATTTCTTATTTTTACTTTTTTTGTAGAGATGGAGTCTCACTATGTTGCCCAACCTGATCTTAAGCTCCTGGCCTCAGGTGATCTCCCTGCCACCGCCTCCCAAGTTGCAGGAATTACAGGCAGGTCAATACTTCCTTTTTACATCTGAAGTTCATCTACATGATCTTCTCAAGCCGTCTCTCCCAACTGCTATTTCCTAAGCTTCTAATTTCTGAATCATCTCTTTATTCTCTATAACAATTCTGTATGGCGGTGCAGGTGGCTCTGACATTGAAAATGATGAGAATCTGCTGGGTGCGGTGGCTCATGCCTGTAATCCCAGCACTGTGGGAGACTGAGGCGGGCAGATCACCTGAGGTCAGGAGTTTGAGACCAGCCTTGCCAACATGGCAAAACCCCATCTCTACTAAAAATACAAAAATTAGCCGGGTGTGGTATTGGGTGCCTGTAATCGTAGCTACTCGGGAGGTTGAGGCAGGAGAATCCCTTGAACCCGGGAGGCAGAGGTTGCAGTAATCCAGATCGTGCCACTGTACTCAAGCCTAGGCAACAGAGTCTCGAAAAAAAAGAAAAAAAAAAAAAAGGAAAAGGAAAACAATGAGAATTATTTCTGCCTCCATGACAAAAGAGAGGAGAGAAACCACTAAGTCTTTTCTGTTCATGCTCCCGCATGTTGCCCACATACTCCACAATGCTGTACCCATTCCTAACATCTTTGAGAGTTCTGCAGTGAGCTGGTAAATAGTCCCATCTCTTCTGAGACTTCCACCAGCTTAGGAAGCGTAAGAGCTTCTGAAATGGCTATGCAGATCCACACTGAACACAACACTAATGGCTGAAACAACACTCAATTCCTAGGCTGCACTACCTCATGGAACATGCTGATCTATTACATGACCACATGTAAAGCATTGGATCTGCCAGCCTTTTTAGTGGCAGTTCTTTACTGTTGACACATTTGGTCTGTGGTTCACAGTGACTGCTGGCCAACTGAACTCCATCCTGTTTGCACGTTCCCACTTGATGAAATAGTACAAGGCGGTCATTGTTTCATCAAGCATTTATGAATGGCCTTTGTGTGAAAAGCACAGTGCTGGGGTTACTTTCATAGCCCAGTTTTAAGGGAACACCTGTGCATAATTGTATACATGTGTTTGTTTGCATGTGTGTGTGTGTGTACATGTTTCTTTGAGCTTTGTAAAACATACCTGGAATCATGTACACTGTTATTCTCTTAGTCTTTGGTGTGTCCCCGGCCCATGTCATCTAGCATAGACTGTCAGTGCTACATAATGTTGCACTGCAGGGAATCCCTGTCAGGGGAAATGACTACAGGAGACATTACCCAGCATGTTATTCTTCATGGAGTGCTTTTTGAAAGACCATGACTCTTGTAGCACCGGGCCAAGCTCTTTTTCAAGCTAAAAGGCACCTAGGTATAGACAGCCATGTGTGTTTGTGTGTCCATGGCTATATGTGCATATATATGTGTGGCTGTGAGTGTTCAAGTGTGTGTGTGTGTGTCAGGGGACTATGGAGGAAAGAATGGAAAGAACGAGATTATAGGTCTGTGGTGATATGGTTAGAATCTGATTGCTCAGCTGTAAGGAATGGAGGGTGTGAACATGATTCACAGAGGAAACAGCAGGCAGTGGAACCCTGTACAGCTGGTCCCTGCTGGCCTATATACTCAGGGGATAGACTGAATCTCATTTAGAGAAATACCCAGAGATGCAGAAGAGAAAAAAAAAAACACTCTGAAGAGTAAGAAGTGCCTTGGGGAATTGAGGATGAGGACAGTGGATGTCCTGGTTAAACTAAATGCCCCTGACATGCCATCTACACCAACCACCCTCTGCAGCTGTGGCAGCATGCTACCAGGTACGGATCATTATTTGGTTAAAAAGACAAGAGGTAACTCTCTGCAGGATCCAATTTTGTTCTTGCTTGGACACTTGAGCATTTGTTTTAAGGAGGACACACAAAGCCCGGGGCACAAGAGGGAGGAGGCAGTGGGCTTGATTCAAAGAGCCTGGGTTCACATCTCCACTTCAGGGAAATCCCTGAACCTCTTGATAATTCAGTTTCCTTACTTGCAAAACAAGCATAGTGACCGTACCTACCTTGCAGGGTTGCTGTGAGTATTAAAGATTATTTCAAAAATGCCCCTAGCACAAAGGGACTCAGTAAGCAGTAACCTCTTTGAAAATTCATCAGAGGGCTACAAGTTTTAGTATGGTATTTACTGCAGCTGCAATCATCACCCCCCAACTGATAATTAGTGAGATAATAATTTCTTAATTCTCTAAACAAGATAAACAACAACAGACCCTCACAGATGACATAGTGAAACTGACATTCCTCAAATAACTCAGAGGGTTCTACCTGCAGATGTGATAACTCTGCAAGATACAAGTAGCTTAATCAAACCCTCTGGTAAACTTCAAAGTTTAGGGGATATTCTGGATATTCTGGTAAATGTAGTGTGAGATTGCTAAAATTAAACAAAGTCATTAAAAAGCGCACTTAGCGTCTGTTATAAACAGAAACAGCTTCTTTTCTCCCAAAGACACTTATATTTTTCCCCCTTTTTATCTCTTTACTGCTGGGAACTGCTGAGCTTAACAAAGTAAACTTGGCTTTACTTATCAGAGTGAGCTCAGGAAGCCCTAAGAGGAGGGGCAACACAAACACCCGGGAATGAGATGTTCAGCGAGAAGCCCGGAAAACAGCTTTCCGCCAACACCTCTCTGGCTGTGGCGTGATCATTAGGCGGGTTCAGATTTTAGAAACACAAATGGGTCATCTGAATTGTATGTGACTGCAAACCCCAGCCACTGCCTGGAAGTCTACAACAAGGCAGGTATTCTGAGGTTCGAAGCAGTTGCTGGGATCTTTGCATTGAACAGTGATATGAAGAATGCACGAAACAGAAAGTTACCCCCTTCTGAACTGCCCAAGGAAAATTCCACACCCAAAATGAGATTAAGGGCCCAGTGCAGATAGGGCAACTTTTCAATACCATGCAACACAAAATAGCATTTTATTTCATTCAAACTAGAATGGTTTCAGAATTCTTGTGAAAATCCAACATAGGCTGAATTCTCCTTCATACTATATGTAATGAAAGATTAACCGAGCAAATTAAAGATGCAAGGAATACTACAGGGACGGAGCTTCAGTAAACCTTAAGACTTTCAACACACTGTCTGCAAGCAGATACTCTGGCTGCCCATCACACACAGAATACATTGTGCACGCCTTACTGGGGGCGACAAGGCTGAATGCAATCGGGTCTGAGCTTACCTGCCAGTCTCAAGTCTAGACACTCCTTCATTCACTAGGCTCCAGTCGTGTTGCTTTTGTTTTCCTGTTCTTTGAACCACCCCAGCTCATTCCCACCTCCAGGCCTTTGCACTTGCTCTCCTGTCTGCCAAGAACATTCCACCCTCAAATCTTCACAGGATCAGCTCCTCCTCCTTATTCAGCTCTCAGCTCAAAGGTTACCCCTTAAAGTTCAACCCTCCTCTGACTGTTCAGTTGTTCTCTATCATATCCTCAGTTTATTTTCTTCCTACCACCACCCTCTAGAATTCTGGACAGTCCTCTTTGTATATTTACGTAATAGCGGAACACCTCTGTCAGACATTAAGGTCTGTAAGTGCTGGGGCTCTGTCTCCTCATCACCATTGTAGCTTCAGGGTCAGGAGCAGAGTTCGGAAATTAGTAGATTCCCAAAAATATTGATTAAAGGAAAATGAATTACAAAATATCTAATATACTTGTTATAGAAATTTCTTTCTTCTTTTTTTTTTTTTTTGAAACAGGGTCTCACTTTGTCACCCAGGCTAGAGTGCAGTGGAGCAATCTCAGCTCACTGGAACCTCTAACCTCCACCTCCCAGGTTCAAGCGATTCTCTTGCCTCAGCTCCCGAGTACCTGGCACTACAGGCACGCACCACTATGCCCTGCTGATTTTTGTATTTTTTAGTAAATACAGAGTTTCACCATGTTGTCCACACTGGTCTCAAACTTCTGATCTCAGGCGATCCACCCACCTTGGCCTCACAAAGTGCTGGGGTTATAGGCGTGAGCCATTGCGCCCGGCCCTGTTAAAGAAATTTCTGAAAGATCTCTACCTAGAAACAATTTGAGGATATGCACAGTATGTACTGGTGATTAATAAAACATACTTTCTTAAACTTGACATTTCAGACATTTTCCTAGTTTGAACTAGCGAGCTCTCAGCTTTTCTGTTATATATCCCTTCCATTCCATTTCATTGATCTAAACTGAAAGAGAAAAACTATCAACATCTATACAAATATAATAAACTAAAATCAATGTGCTGGTGATAGTTTTATTTCCTTAGCATCATTGTGAAGCAGCAGCATATGCTCCTGAAAAAAATCTCAGTACCCGGACTAAGGTGGAGGGAGAGGCCAGATGGTGACTTGAACTCTCCCAACCCACATAATCCTCTAGCATCTACAGGTTATTCGGGCCTTTGTCCATCACACACATAGCCAGGAAAGCACAGCCTCAATTGAACAGCAAAGCCCTCCCGTGCCTCACCCTGGGGATGCCGTCTCCCTCCTACTTCCCCCACTACCAGCCAACTTGCCTCATAGACTCCAAGACACATGAACATCCTGGAAACAAAAGATGGGCATTGTGAAAATACACTTATCACAATGAAGAGATTAATGTCACACAGTAGTGATTGACCTGAATGAAGATTACTTCCTAGGACATGGGACCCAACACCTAGAAGAGAGAAAGCAAAGAAAGAATCCAGAGAATTCTTGCAGTATTACCTACATCCAAATGACTAGTGTAGAACTTCTCTTTCCCTTTCTTAAAGGAGTAGTTCAATACATTGGTTCCCTTTTAATTTTTGTACATTTAGAGGTAAAGATCATGTTTCTTAAACAAGAAATGAGACAAAGTCCTAAGCATGAATTCATGCATAGCATCCAGAGGTGCTGCTCATGTTTTTTTGTGTGTGTATATTGATAACTGTCTGCATGTGTGTATATATTTGTGTATGTGGGTGTATATGGTGGGGATGTGTGTAGACATGTGCATTAATTTGGAACATTGAAAAAGTTGGGGTAGGACCTGTCACACTGGGAGAATCTCCAAGAGCTGGAATATTCTGAGTAGGTAATACTCTGTGTTGTAAACTGCTCATGCAGCAGGACTGAGGAAAAGGCATCGCCTGGCCACCGGCTGTTACTGACTCTGGGAAAATGAAAATACAGCATCTCTGCACCTGTTCACCTGATGGTGAAGGAAGGAAAAGCCATTACCGAGTGACAGGAGACAAAAAACCAAAATCCACTTCAGCAACTCATCCCACTGCTGGTGATTAATCTCACACTCCCACAGCCTGATGCACATTAACCAGATAATTAATAATTTCTTTAGGGATTCCGGCTCGGCAACTGTTTTATCAACCTGCACAGCATTAGGAGGGAGATGCTACATTTGTGATCAAACGTCTGGAACTGGGAAAAGGACTATAGATGAACAGTGAGGGCTTTGCAGCAATTTTGTGAGCCTACTTCAAAATGAACAAGTATGGTATAAGTAATCCTGTGTTATTTTTTATCACTACTATTGGCCACACTGAAGAGCCAAGGAATAGTGCTTTCCCTTGTACCTCCATAATCACCACCACCAGTAGATAGTTCACAGACTTGAAATCACATGTGGTTTACTACTATGTGTGCAAAATAGAATATACCAGGCATATCTAACTTCTAGAAATGCATCTTTTTAAAAAGTGCATAATCTAAGACACCTCCCCCATCAAATCAAAAGTTTCAGAGAGTGTTTGATCAGAACAATGCTAGTTGATGTATTTCTTGTTCTTGCTGGCTCTAATTCACATCCATCTAAAGGAAGGCAGGCACAAAGAATAGAGATCACCCTTTCTGAGTCCCCTGTGCAAATGTACCTTTCTTCTCTCATGTTAAAACATATTCCACAGGGAGAAGCCAAAACCTCTTTTTTATATATATTTTTATTAAGAATGTAAGACTATGAATAAAATCCTAAGGAGAAAAATAAATTATAAGCACTGCTTATTAAAACGCTCACCATTAAAATTCCAACTTATTCATGTTCTCTCCTAATGAGAAAAATAGCACATTGAAAATATTATTACAAATTTCTCTCAACTCTATCCAGGATGCTATTTGGATGGAAAAGAAACAAGAGTATAATCCATCCTTGTCGGAAATCACAGTGGACTTGCTGGCAAAAACCCTGGGTTGAGGCCTGACCACTGTGTCTTGGTATTATATCCTCTAGCTTTCCTGAGGGAAGCTATCATAGGCAGGCAAACAGCACTCTGCATGGGCTTTGCCATGGGAGTGTTAATCAGGATGGTTGGCAATTACAGAACGTGTCCACCTTATGTGTACCCAAAGGAGAAATTGCCCTCAGACGTCAGGGCTAGGAGAGCCTGGGATTCTCCTAAGAGTCGATCACGCAGACAAGGCAAAAATTTAGGGCTGAGAATTTTGGGGCTGGGAAGCAGTTTAGAGCCAAATCAACTATCTATTTCCAGCAAATTTGCAGGACCATAATAGAGGTATCTTCACACTCACACACACACACACACAAACACACACACACACCAATTTCAGCTTGCTAGGACAGCCTAATTTTTTCCACCCTGATTTTCAGAGGTTTTTAGATTATACAGTATGTCTTTATGCGAGTCCCCTCAAATCATCTTGGAGTAAAGTAAGATAATGAATTGGACAAAAAGAGAGAGAACAAAGAAAGACAAACTGTAAAATATTGGGCAAAACACAAGATCACATAACAGAATAGTGAGACCTGGAAGGACCTGGGATTTACCTAATGTTGTTGGGCACTCCCTAGGTACAAGGCAATGTGCCATATGGTAACACTCCTAGAAAAAAAAAAAACATAGAGCTTCCTCCATAGCATAGGTTTCACTCTTTGATTTGGGTTTAGGGAACAATTTTTTTCAATATTAAAACATATATTATGAAGTAGAATGCAAATTTCACATGCACACAACAGATAAATCAGGGATTAAAAAAAATTTTTTTTTTGTTTGCTACTGGCCATTTCAGGCCAGATCCTCACAAGCACACATACGTATTCCTTGACCTCTACTTTTCGAGTACATGGGTAGAAATTCTGAGAAATATTTGACTAGATCACATTTATAGAAAAGTAAAATGAGACCCAATGGTATGACCATGTTGAGCCTTGGACTAAACTGAGGGTAATAATATTTCACTGGGTGCCTTCAAATGTATATGTGAAGAATATCATCATCTATGAAGCAATGATAACTATAAAATCTCAATGAAAAGCACCTGCAATTTAGATTCACAAAATTTTAGTTTTCACCAAGAACTCTACAGCCCTCCCCTATCCAAGAAAGTAAGAACAGGAGTGACCTGGTGGTTATGAGTTACCAAATCACAATACCATGGATAGTAACCAGTTCCCATCAGGTAAAACTAGACTGGAAAGAACTGACATCATAAGGTATATTAAACACTCCTTGAGGATAAAAGCCTTATGTAATTTATTTATTTGTTTGTTTATTTATTTATTTTTTAGATAGAGTGTCACTCTCACCCAGGCTGGAGTGCAGTTGTATTTTTAGTTGGGACTGGGTTTTTCAAATTGGCCAGGCTGGTCTCGAACTCCTGGCCTCAAGTGATCTACCCACCTCAGCCTCCCAAAGTGCTGGGATTACAGGTGTGAGCCACCGTGCCCGGCCTCCTGACATAATTTATTTGTGACTTCCTATACCAAGCAGAAAGCTTATAGTAGGCACCCAATGTATTAGGCGCATAGTAAATGTTATTAGAACCACTATTCGTTGAATAGAGAGCCGAGGGACAGACTCAATTAAACCTAAAAGCATTAAATTTTTATGTGCTCTTTTCAAAAATGACATCATTAATAACATCATTAATAACAACAAACAAAACACACAAATGAACAAAAATAAAAGAACCCAGAAACATGAATGTGATTCAGAACAAAAAACATTGGATGTAGAGTCATAAAACCTGGCTTAACTCCCTGGTCTTAAAAACATTTTAGCTATATAAACTTAAAGGGGGTGATTTCAATCAGATACAGCCTATTTACTCATTAAGATACATAGAATAATAATACCAACCTTACAGTGTTGTAAGGAATGAGTTTATACGAATATAAGAAAAAATTGTCAAATAATAAAGTACTAAAATCCATTAGTTACTATCCATTATATGATTGCATGAAGATGAAAAAACTCTGCTGAAACACACACACACACAAACACACACACATATACACACACACACACGCACACACACACTGTGGGTTTTTCTCTCTCTCACATGGCTTGATTCCAAAGCAAACTAAACCAAGATCCTTACAAACTAGAAACAGTGTTTTTAAATAACTACACACCATCTCAGCCACTAATTATTTTTAGGATTTTACTATACGCCGCTAATTGAAAGTGTTCAGTCCTTTCCATTCATTAGTTTTATTACAAGCACTCCAATGAATTAAAGAAAAATCTGCCATCACCACCTTCCTTGAAACTTTCACTATATTGTCACAAAGGCCTTGACCTTACAAAAGCAATTCACATTAATTCAGCACAAGTCACAGGACTGGACAGAGGATAAAAATTTGGCATTTCTAATAAATAGGACACTATTGAATAAGTTTGACAGAAGGCTATTATACTCTTGATGTCAGGAAATGGGGCCGACAATGCTTTCTTTGTTATGGTGAGGGGCATTATGCATCACCAACTATACGGAGACTCTATTGGTGGGGCCAACCAAATGTGTGAAGTGAAGCACTCCTTAACAGGATTGTTACTTTATTAAAAACTTGCCTATGTACGCTGAGAAGAATTGGACTCTGAAAAGATGAATTGCAAAGATCACTACTAAGAAAGCTTTGAGACTGTAGGCATGTCTACATTAAAAAGCATATACTGAAGCACAGGTAACTCTGTACTTCAACATAAACATTAGGTCCATACATCTGTTACTTTTGTTTATTAGCAGTGACCATTTATTGAATAATTTTTCAGTACAGTGCACTTTACATGCATTTATTCTGCATTTGTTTATTCAATATACATCATCTTATCTTGTAGGTCTTTTAATTGTCTTTTAACAGTTGCAAAGAAAAGGAAAAGAGCTTGGAAAAAGTACATTACAGTTAAAAAGTTATTTTCATACAAAAACTTGCTCACAGATGTTTATAGTGGTTTTATTTTTAATTGCCCAAACTTGAAAGCAACCAAGATGTCTTTCAGTAAGTGAAAGGATAAATAAACTATGGTACATCCAGACACCGGACTGTTATTCAGTGCTAAAAAGACATGAGCTATCAAGCCATGAAAAGACATGGAGGAACCTTAAATACACATTCTTACATGAAATAACTCAATGTGAAATGGCACACATCATATAATTCCAATAATATGAAAAGGCAGAACTGTGGGGACAATTAAAAGATCAGTGGTTGCCAGGGGTTGGGCAAGGAGGAGGGATGAATAGGTGGAACACAAAGGATTTTTAGGGCAGTGAAACTACTGTATAATATTATAATGGTAGATACATGTCATTGTACATTTTTCCATACCCCTAGAATGCATGACACCCAGAGAGAATGCTATTGTAAACTTTGGATTTGGGTAATAATGACGTGTCAGTGCAGGTTCATCAACTGTAACAAATGTACCTCTCTGGTAGGGGATGCTGATAATGGAGCAGGCTGTGCCAGGGTCAGGGAGGGATATATGGAAACTGTCTGTACTTTTCTCTCAATTTTGTTGTGAACCTAAAACTGCTCTAAACCTAAAGACTATTTAAAGAAGAAAAAACAGGCCAGGTGTGGTGGCTTATGCCTGTAATCTTAGCACTTTGGGAGGCTGAGGCAGGTGGATCACATGTGCTCAGGAATTTGAGACCAGCCTGGGCAACATGGCGAAACCTTAACTCTATTAAAAATACACACAAAAAAATTAGCCGGGTGTGGTGATGCGCACCTGTAGTCCCAGCTACTCAGGAGGCTGAGGTGTATATATACATATATATATATACGCACACACACAATATTGAATATATTATACACACAATTACATATATATAGTCAGCCTTCTGTATCCTTGGGTTCCACATCCCTGAATTCAACCAACCATTAATTGAAAATATTTGAGGCTGGGCATGGTGGTTCACATCTGTAATCACAGCACTTTGGGAGGCTGAGGTGAGTGGATCACTTGAGGCCAGTAGTTCAAAAACAGCGTGGCCAACATGATGAAATCTCATCTCTACTAAAAATATCAAAAATTAGCTGGGCGTGGTGACAACATGCCTGTAATCCCACCTACTCATGAGGCTAAGACAGGAAAATCACTTGAACCCAGGTTGTGGAGGTTGTAGTGAGCTGAGATCGCACCACTGCACTCCAGAGCAAGACTCTGTCTCAAAAAAGAAAAAAGAAAGAAAGAAAGAAAAAAAGAAGAAAAGAAAATATTTGAAAAAAAATTGGATGGTTGCATCTCTACTGATAATGTGCAGACTTTTTTTCCTTGTCATTACTCCATAAAAAATACATTATAGCAACTACTTACATAGTTTTACATTGTATTGAGAAATCTAGAGATGATTTAAAGTATATGGGAGGATGTGCATAGGTTACATGCAAATATTACACTATTTTATATCAGGGACTTGAGTATTCATGGATTTTCGTGGGGGGTGGATGGCTACTGGAAACAATCCTTCATGGATACTGAGGGATGAATGAATATGCATCCTTTATACTTATATTTTTCCAATGATATCAAAGGAAAGTGTAGAAAACATTATGTTTAATATTTACGGTTTAAAAAATGTGTCATTATTGCTTCACGTAATCAGTGGATTGTGGCTTCGAAAATAGGAGCCCTGGGTCCAAGCGTGATTCCTGCACTTTTTCCAAGCTTGCTCACTCTGCAGCCCTTGTCGATCCCTCAAGCATGCTGAGTCTGTTTCCTGTTTCTAAGATGAGAATAAAAATAGCTTCCCTGTCTACCTCAAAGGGTGGTTATGAATATCAAATAATGTAGTGCATGTGATAAGCACTTTACAATGTATAAAACTCTATATGCTGTAAGTCATTGTTATTAATGATAATTATAAACCTTGAGGAAGCCTGAGAAATTAGCTATCGTTATAATTATAGCAGTAGTTGCAAGGTTTTTACCCTTTTCTGACTTCAAGAGGTCCACAGTTATGTCTAGGGGAATTAGGATGAGGAGAAAAATTTTAAAAATCAATGCATTTTATTTCTATACTAATAAACAGCAAACTACAATGCTATTTTTACAAACAGAAATGACAACACGGAAAGCACCAGAAAACTTCATTCCAGTATGCACTGGTCAAGAAAAATCTATTTCAAGTTCTTAAAAATCATATTAGCTCCCCGTCCCCCCACCCTGTTTTTTTAACTTAACACTGTCTTCCTGTACTGCTATTTCCATGAGCTCTGCTATCAGCTGAAGATAAAGCGAATCCGTTGGCAGGAAAAGCTTGAGTTCTAATCTCAGCTCTGACACGGGGGATTAATAAACAAATATTTGTAATGTTTCCTGAAGAGGAAAATTCTGGTTTTTTATTAGTATTAGCAGCATATTCATGTGTGTACTTGACTCTAGTGTAGTATCGCATATTTAACACTGTTATATGAGCCTCATCACACAAACGAAATAAAATGTTACTTATAAAAATGCTCACTCTTTTCCCATTGTAAGTTAAACACATTGCTAAGAGGCCATTTTTCAAACCATCGGTGGCCCTGCAACTCTCTAAAAACTTTCAGCTTTTCTCAGAAGAAAAGCTCATGTAAAACATCTCGGTATGAAAAAAAGACTTTGACCACGTAAACACGTCTAATTGTCTGCTGACATTACCAAAAGAAACTGAATTGTACAACTTTCAAAAGTGCTCACTTAATTAATAGTGCCAGTGGTTTGATCTCGCGCATGTTACCCCTTGATACCTCCTCTGCCAAACCAGTAGGGTACCTGATACCAGTGTTCCTGATGCTCAATATAATAATCTGGCAGTGGTGACCATTTGCAGGAGGTCACCATCTCTCCCACCCTAATGCAGTCTGTGCAGCATTGGCCACCATAATCACTGTCTGGCCGGAGGACAGGGGGATTCAGAAGACAGACCGGGCAACAGGAAACATACCCTTTACCTCTTTCCTTACTCCATCCAGAAGCCTCGGGCTCTGAAAAACTGTTCACAGCACAGGAGGGATTTGTTTTTAAGTACTAATTTCCCAGACCTTTATTCAAAGATCTAAATGTAAGTTGAAGAACCTGGAGGGAGAATAGTACTGCTAGTCGCCAGTATGTGCCAAAGTATGCACACGATTTCCAAATTTCTCCCTCAACTCTCCATCAGTAAACATGGAGGGTCCCCAGAATCTCTTCCATCTGCTGGATTTCCCTTGGTGTGACTGCCAGAGACTGCCATACCTCTTCATGAGTTGCAGCACACATCCTGTGGTTGCTAGTTACCCAGGAAGCTTCTGGTTCACCACTGTGTGGGACAACTTGAAGAAGACAAAGAAGCTACATAAAGCAGCAAGGTCACCACTGTTCTGCATCTGAAAGGATGCCCAGAGCCAGGTGGTCCCTCACCCTCACATCTGTTGATTGGCATGAATAGGCCAAATACGTCGCCACAACTTAGAGAAAAACAACCACACATTCCTCTCTCCTTAAGGAGGCTGCAGATGGGGTGGAGAGGAAAAGGGAGAAGGTGCTCTTTCAACACTTCGAACATTTAAAGTTCAACACTTTAAACGCAACATTTTGCATTCATACAAAATCAAATCAATCTACCATCCAACCCAAAACAGCCAAGATAGCTAAAAAAAAAAAAAAAAAACCTGGAAATGAGTACTTGATTACAAAGAGAAATCTGAACTGCTGTTACAGTAGCAGAGGCACAGGATGCAAGGCTGCATCTACTGAAGAGAGTCTCCTGAGGAAGACTGGAAAAAGAGCCGTGTTAACTGACATCCAGGTAATGCTGAGGAAAGAACCCAGGAATGTCTATTTCGGCAAATCAGGAGCTTGCTGTGTGCACCGGAAGTGCTGATGGTGTCACAGCGGCCCTCTTCACACACTGTACTACCTCGGGCTTCCAAAGGAAACAGCCAGTTGACAGTATGCAGCATGACAGTTCACATCCAAACTCTAGGCGATCTTGTGAACTATTCGCCAGGAGAGGAAGATGGCTGTTTTCCTTTATTTCATACTTTTAAGAACTTTTAGTCATTTGTGATTCTGTCTTTCCCTACCACTGTGTGTGTGTGTACATGTGCCCACCCACTCTCCTCTCCCTTTCAGCCCCAATTCAAGCATTAACCTTTGATGTAACATTTTTGCTCCTCATCAGAATGGAAAGAATGAGCTTCAGAGAAGCAATTGAGTTGAGAGAATAAAAAAGATGACATCACTTCAAACGTGGACTTGCCAGAAAATTATCCTTTCAAGTGCTCCCCTGTGTTATCAGCCAGGGACCCTCAGCTCTCCCTGACCGCTGCATGCTGCCCCTGTTTCATATCTTTTGATCACCATTTGTTTCATGTCACCGTTCATCATGCCCCCCATGTGTGTATGTGTGTGTTGAACTTGTGTACTTTTCAAAGTTCCTGTCAGTGCTCACTTTATAAACTCCCAAGTGAAAGATGGGAATTCATTAGCATCCGTTATTAGCTTGATAATTCTAAATAAAGTCAATACAAACATTTACATGGCATTTGCCCAGGAAGAGGATCAGGAATGAGAATTTGGGGACACATGCTCATGTTCTTTCTGATACATGCACCGCCAGGCACGCACAGCAAGAAGGCCCTGGGGATGGGTCCTATACCACTGCTGTGTTCCTCTTTTCCTCTAAAGTACAAAGTAAAGAGTCTTCTAACATTTTCTGTTTCAGAATTCATTCATGTCAGAGGTAGACCATTTTGAGAAGTGCTCAAATACCAACGGATCCTGTTCCTCCATTTCTCACCCTCATCTCATGAGCAAACACAGTGAAAAAAAAAAAAAAATATATATATATATATATATACACACACACACACACACACACACATTACAGCCAGAGTGATCTGGGTTCCAGCTTCACTTAGCTTGGGTCTTTTTTTTTTTTTTTATGTAAATGACCACCCAAAACTCAGTGGTTATAAACAATCACCATTGTATTTGCTCACGAGTCCATAATCTGGGCGGGGCTCAGCGGCGCCCTTCTGTTCATCTTACTGGTGGTTGCTCATGTGACTGCATTCAGCGGGCTAGTTGGCTGGGATCTGGGTTCAACTGAACCTCTCCTTCTCCTCCCCTAGAATCTCAGGGTCTCTCCGTTTTCCTGTGTCTCTCTACATAGTCTCAGCATGCAGTCTCTCCAGCAAGGTAGACTTTTTTTTTTTTTTTTTTTTTTTTAACCAGGTGACAGGGCTTTCAAGTCTACAGAAGTGAAAGCTGCCAGGTCTACTAAATGCCTAGGTCTGGAACTGGAACAAGATCATTTCTGCCACAGTCTAGTGGTTAAGTGAATCCCAGGGCCAGCCTTGATTCAAGGAGTGGTGACTACACGAGTGTGAGTATAAAAGACACGGTTCACTGTGAGCAACCAGTGTAGCCAATTACCACTGACACACAACAAGTCACCTGATCTGTACACTTTGATGTTATGTTTCTCATCCATTAAAAGGGAAAATAATAATTCCTATTTTATAGAGATCTCACAGTCAAACATGATAATGAATGTGATGTGGCTAGCACAGTGACTGACACCCAGTAAATACTCTGTAAGTGGTCTCTTTCGTATATCCCAAAGTACTTGGAATTTGTAATGCCCAGAAATTTGTGAGTACCTTCCTACAAGTGTCTACCCTTCCCACAAGAGCAGAGTCCACAGTTCATGTTAGCCATCATAGAAGTCACCCCAGTGCCTAGTACAGAACCTGGCATTGTGTGTTTGTTGAATGATTATGTGATCAAATGAATTGGTACTCACTGTCTCCAACCACTCACTTCTACAACACATAGACAGATTGAGCTATTTCACAAGAATTTCTTATCCGCAAATTAAAAGTTATCAAATTCAATGTCATGAGCAATCATAGCAGTCTGGAGTTCATCTTCACCTCTTTTTAAATATAGTATATGTAGCAAATTCCCCAAAAATATTTTGCCAGATTTCCACTGCCTCAATTTTAAAACTCAGGCGCACTATAAGAAATATGTAATCCATATGTCTCTGATTCATTTTTACCCAGTTCATCAAAATGCTGTTTTTGTATTAAATGTCAAAACGCCTTTTATGTCTTTATTTATGAGCCCTTTAAAGTTGTTATTTTTAAGTGATGCTAGAACATGTTTTGTGAAATTTAAAATCTACAAAGGCATTTGTAATTCAATTCCAAACATCAGCTTCTGGGACAGTTAATTTTGTTTAGTCCTGAGAAAATTCCTCTTTTCAAACATGGACTTTTAAGATTATTTTAAGTATCCCACATTCTCACATTCTTCATTTTAAATGTACTAATGAATGGAATCAGCTATATGTACACAGAGAGTTTGGAAAAGCAATATGTGCCCTGCTGTCTCTTTCAAAGGAACACCTTGCTGTCTCGGTCACCTGATTCTGCCTCAACTCTATAAACTGGTGTGGGGAAAATAAGCCTGCTATGTGTTACCTCTTTTTAAGGCTAAAACAAACTGCAAATTTTTCTTCTCTATAATTCTAGATAGTGCCAGCTTCTCTACGTAGATACACTATATGCTCAGCTTACTCTTCACATGCAAACTTCATCAAATCCTCTTCCTGTCTCTAGAGATTCCTTCCTGGTCTCTATTATTATTTAACTTTTCACTGTGAGATTTAAAAATAAAGATGATAATGACCTGATGGAACCTTTCCACAACTCAAATTTCTGTGATAAACTGATTATGCTTTGAGTTAAAATTTAAATATATTTATAATAAAGCAGAATGTTAGCTAAAAATAAAAATAATCTATAAAAGTCAAGGTTATATTGTTTAAAAGGCCCTATATTTGAAATCAGAGAACATGAAAACCAAAGTAAGATTCCTGATGGTAAATATGTATATACATAATTTTATATATATATATAATTATAGGTGTGTATATATATAATCAAATAAACTCTGAAGTCACTTATTAACCTGGAAAATGAGGATAATGATGCCTATACTACCTTCATCACACACTTATGAATATCAAATGAATAATACAACATTTATAAACTACAAAAAATATTAATAATACTTAACATCTGGTATTAACTGTTACATATTTTTATGTCAGTTTCAAATATAAACCTGTGTAAATTCACTTCCTTATCTAATGTTTCTATTTCAGAGTAAAATTACTTATATCCAGCCACTAAGAAAACTATGGGAAATTAGCTTGGCATAACTTTGAAACTCACAAACGGGAGGCCTCACGTGCTTATTGGCTCTGGTTTCATGCTCTTTCTCCTAGAGCCAAGGGTTTGCTAATTCCAAGTCACCTGTTGAGCAAGGCATACTAGTGCTTCCCTTTGTAGGGAAAATGCCATCCACGTGGCATGGGCAATTTTATTTTCAATTTGTCAAAATGTTAATCATTTTAGGAACAGCACTTCGGGGGTTGAACTGAGAAACATCATGTTTCAAAGGCTTTGTTGAGGAGACCAATCATACAGCTAGAACACTCAGGCTTGGGCTGAAAAGCAGCTCTGAAATTTGAACACCAACCAGTATAAATCTGTTGCTAGGTTAACAATGTTTTCTAGTAAACAAAGTTGCTTCTTCAATAACGCATTAAAACAGAATATATTCTATTTATTCTTCTCTTACAGAATTCAAGGAAAAAACAAACAGCCTATCACCATAGCTAGGCCACTTCTCTAGAAATCAGACAAGAAAAACTCACATTGCACATCCGAATTAGTCTTGCATGGAGGAGAAATATCATGTTTCTATACCACCACAGACCTGACCCTGGTGTTAATTTGAATTTTAAGCAGAACCATGCTTTTGCTTGGGTCCGTCCTACCTGTCAGTGTATGGTAGGAGAACAAGATAATTACTTCCTCTTATTTCAAAATGCCAGACACCCAAGTAAGAGTTCTATGGAAAATGAACAGAGCACCTGCATTAAATTTTATTCTAATAAGTGTGAGACTGAGTATCACTGGCATCTTGTTAGGTTATTCAGGGAAATGGTGGCAGATGCCAAACGAAGCCTACAAAAGGGTAGCACTACGATACAAGAGAACGTCAGAAATGCACTGGGGAAGAACTTGCCAGCAGCAAGATGAAGTTGTATAATATATCATTCATTCACATGGCAGTGCTTCCTTTGCAGAAAATACAAGGTTGAAATGCAAAGTTATTGAGTGAAGGAAAAGAGCAATGCTGTGCTTGCACTACAAAACGAGTTTTTATTTAGTCCATCAAAATTCTAAAGATTGTAGACATAAAGTCTTCTTTAAAAAATCATATCCAGAAGTTGGTATGGACTCCAGTCAGGGAAAATAATGATTTAAATCATTCAAATAGTGTTGATCAAGATAATCAACGTGAGTCAAAATTACAAACAAGACATAGAAAATAGAGAACTCTAGCTGTGTGTGAATGTATGGGAGAGTGTATGTGTGTGTGCATATTTTTCTGTATGTACAATTGCGTGCCTGCATTTGCCAGCCATGGCATAGTCTTTCACAGTCATTAAAGAATTAGATGAGAATATTTAATGATGCCTTTTTATCTTTCAAGTTCACTATAAAAGAAACAAGCCAGAATAGATTGTTACTGATGTACAAAGAAAAAGACTTATATCACCTTGTGGTGGTTCATAGAATTTGAAAAAGAAATTCCTGAGACAAATGAAATCTAAGGACAGTCCCCAAACACTTACTTCGACACAATGCTTTCAATTATTACACTGCTGCCTTTTCTAGCTACAGGATTTCAATATGATCCAGCAGATAACTGGACATCTGCCCCAGGATCTGTCCTGGAATATGAAGGAAGAAGTTGAGGGAAGGAGCCGCATGAAAAGGTCACTATTACAGGCATCTCATTCCCTACATATGTTTAATGCATCTTAGTGTCTAAAATTATTAGTGTTGTAGAGGTAGCATTATGCTGTGAGCAAGGCACACGGCTCAGAGTTGGGCAGCAGAACTAGGTTTAAATCTCAGACCCAACATTACCTGCTTATGTGACCTCGAGCTGTTTTACCCGACTTAAAGATTTCCCTAAGCTCTGCTGTCTCATTTGGAAACTAAACTTAATGATGCAAATGGTATCCTGAATGGTCCAATTGCTACATGACTTTGAATCTGGATAGTCAAAGGATGTATCATTTAAAAAATAAAGTTGGCAAGATTTTTTCCCATTTGATGGTAAGAAAGACATCACGTAGATACCAGACACATCTTTCACCAGGAGGCGGAGAGTAGTAGCAGCGTGGAGGAGTAAGACAGTGTGTTCTCTGCCTCTTAGTCACATGGAGACTTTTTGCAAGTACTTAACTGAACTTACTCTGCGCTCCCTCTGTGTTCCATCGGTAAGTCGAGGATAACATTACCTACTTCTCAGGGTTTGAAATGTAAGAGACATGATGTCAAGCCTCTGTCTAAAACTTCCCAAAGGCTTCCTATCTCCTAAAGAGTAAAGGGCACGTTCCTGACAATGGACTGCAAACTCCTACGAACTTGACCTCTTATTAACTCTGACCTCCTCTAATCCTCCTACAGCACTCTGGTGACAGCCTCTGCACTTCTTCACTTTGCACACTTCCCCAGACACCTAGGTGGCTGCTCACTCACTTCCTTCAAGTCTCTGCTCCAGTATCACCTGCTCAGTGGGGCTTTTCCACTCATCTTATTTCGAATTGCAACTCTACTCTCCTGCTTTCTCTCCACAGCACTTACCACCTTCTAATATAATGAATTTTTAAAAATTTATTGCATTTATTGTCCTAACTCCTTTCACTGGAATACAAACTTCAAGAGGGCAGCTATTTATATTAATTTTATTCCCCGCTGTATCTCTAAAGCAGAACTGGTACTTGGGATCACTCAAGAAATATTTGAGATGAACACATTTATTGTGCATTATCAAATGGCATGCTATCTAAAAAGGACAGTGCCTGGCACATGGTAAAACCTTAAGAATGACAGCTACTAGTTCTGGAGGGTGAAGTTTATAATCTTTGAAATTGTGAGTGGGTGTGCGCTGCTTTGGGCCAGTCAACAGTGGGATAACACCCTGGTTACCACCAGGAACTAACTGGAAGGCGATGATCTATTGCTGGTTCTCCCTATGACTCACCACAGACCTTGGGCACACCAGTCTCTGCATCTGTAAACAAATATAATAATATCTACTCTCCAGGGCAAAGAGAAGCTAAGGAAGGCTCTTACTGTCACTTGGTTTGCCATCACAGATGAAGCGTACACAGCATTTTTTAAAACATTGGATAAAATTAAAAATAATAGGAAAAACTGTAGCTACTCTCACCTGATAATTTTTCTGGCTACTAAAGGCATCTTTCAGCCAGCACTCCCAGGCCCTGTCTGAGAGGATTTCAGACACAATCTTTTTAGTTCGAGTTGCAGTTAAGCGGTAATGAGGGAAAACCCAGAGACTTTCCTGGGGAAATCTAAGGATCAGATTTGTCAGTCGGGGCAAGTCATTCTTTTCATCAGGGTAGAAAAATACAAAGAAGGATATAGGACTGGTCGCCTGTTCATTAACTGGGTAGAATTACTGCAGCAAGAAGGTTAATAATTACACAAGTAATTAACACTTCCTTCATTTTCATACTCTAATCCTATAGTTGCAGGATTTCAACTTTGGTCCCCGAGTCTGAAGGAAGATGAGAGCAGAATGGCAATGAATTGGATTGGCTTTGGAAAAGGAGCTGGGAAACAAGAAGATAGCCTGGGTTTCTAACCACTTTCTAATGAACCACAATGATAACACATGAACAATACCAGCAAGCACTTTAGAGTTTCCTGTGGGTTTTCTGTTGTTGTAACAATTGCAAGTCTTTGTGGCAGCAAGAGCCATACTGTCGTGCGCCATACAGGTATTTGACACCCCAATCTTCCCTAAGCCTCCACTCCTACCCTTTCATGCCTGCACACTGTATATTTGGTGTCACTGTTTATTAAAGATAACTAATGCCCTAAGTCTTTATTTACTTCTGTTTATTGCTATTTTAGCAAGAGTCACCAGAGAGCAGCTATGCTTCTGGTCCACTCGGGTTCTTTAATCACTGTTAGTAGGTAAAATCATCTGTGACAACTAATCCAAAAAGCAGATTATATTTATTTTGGCTACAGTGGCTTGCAATTCGTTAAAATCAACAAAGCCTTTTCATTAGCCCCCTGCTGATGTCCTAAAAACAGACATTTCAAGGGTCTCAAAGCACTGAGCTACACATATGCAGCCAAGCTAATTCTGACAGATTCTCAGTGCCATTCTTAACACTAAATCTTATTAAACTAACAAACAAGAAACAGAACCCCTCTGCTTTCATACAAAGGCTTAATTAACATGCCTAAACTCCAAAATCAAAATCATAGCTGCAAAACTCCCTGAATGTGGAAACAAAACAAACACAGAGACTGTGTCATTTGTTGAGCAAGATTTACCAAAAATCGGGACTTTTCTGCTGTTTTTTTTTTTTTTTTTTTTTTTCCCAAAAAATAATGTGGGAAAGGATTAGAAATGAGAACCATAGTGCCTGTTACTCAACAGTTCTGCATGGGCGTTCTGGCCTTCAAAAGCTGGGATTGTGATTAACTGGACCGTTGGTGGAGTCGGCAGATCCGAGCAGAGGATCAAGATCTTATTCCAGGGGTTGCCAGAGATTAGAAACAGTGGCAGCAGGTTTTAAGGACAGCATCATTCCATCAACATTCCACGCACCCACCTCCTCCAACCCTCACTCCTACAACCACACTGCTGCATTTTTCTGGCACATTTCTTTTACTTGCCTGACCACCTGGCTGTCCACTGTCACAATGAAGGGCCTCTTTAACAATGAATTGGATTTTCAGGTTCACTGTCAGAAATGGGGGCGTTCCAGGGAAGATGCTCACAGCAGTGACTCAGCCATCACTGCATCACCAGGCAGTGGCCATAATTAATGAAGGTATCAAAAGGTCTACTCAAGGAGCAAAGAAGGTAGACAATGATTTATGTTTACCTAAGAGGAAGATTATTTAGCTTTGCAAGAGCTTTCAAAATGAGGGAGCCCAGAATTATTTAGAGATGGTGTGATACCTCTCCAAACCTGAAGAGAAATTTGAGGAGTGAGCAAGTGGATCCAGAAATGAAGGGCAGGGGGAGCAGACAGAGGAAGAGGTTTTCTTTCCCACATTTCCCCCTCCATAGCTCTAATTGGAAAGCCGCTATGATTTGTGTATTTCCATGACTGCTACTGCAATGGAATTACTTGTTTGTCCCTGCAGCATAATCCTGAACATTGTCAAGGATGATTACCAGATGATACTTCATGCGCGTCTCTATCCTAACACGCAGATTTCCTCTGGTTGAAAGGGGAAGCCAAAAGCAGCCCTCGAGAGCAATGGCTCACTTGGTTCTTAAAAGCACACGTGACAAGCACATCAGGCTGCCTCCGAGACCAAAAGGTCCAATTCGCCTCCACAAGGGCCAATGTCCAGCAGCCCCTTCAGCCAGGACTTCGGCTTCTTCTGGTTCATTCCATAAGCAAAAGAACTGTCTGTTAGAGCAGATAATAAAATCCAGCCTAGAAGGAAATCCACATGCAAAGCCTCTCTCAAATCAGTTTTGTCCACAGGGAAAAGTGAGCCACATCTGATATACAAGTTATCATTTTGCCTCTCCATAATTAAAACTATTGTTGCCATGGCAATCCAAAGAGTGTTGCGAATACAGGGAAGTCTCATGTCATGGCTTTTTGTTGTTATTGATAGAGTTTGCAGCTCCAGCCAGGGTATACTTATGACAGGGTAGAAATGTGACTTGGGCAAACAGGAAGCTGTAGCAAGTGAGGTGAGAAGCTCTAAAACTTCATTATGTACCTCAGATACTGTTTTCAATTGTTCCGCAGCCCCCACCTGCCATATTCCATAGATAATAAAAGTATATGGTCTTTCTTATGTATATTTACATCTAGTAGCTCTCCCCAGCATACCCCAAAGCTTCCTGGTTTTCTTCTGTATCATCTGCTACTATCTACCCAAGAAGATTTTCAGGTCATTGAAACAAATAGGAACCACAGGCAGTTCTCCCACAAGGAGACAAAAGTTTGGGGACTTAAACAGGATGGCTCAACAGGCTGAACGACTGTTGTTATGTAAAACATGTTGGCCAGGTGCGGTGGCTCACACCTGTAATCTCAGCACTTTGGGAGCCTGAGGAGGGCAGATCATGAGGCCAGGAGTTCGAGACCAGCCTGGCCAACATAGTGAAACCCCATCTCTGCTGAAAATACAAAATTTAGCTGGGCATGGTGGCGTGCACCTGTAGTCCCAGCTATTCGGGAGGCTGAGGCAGGAGAATTGCTTGAACCCGGGAGGCGGAGGTTGCAGTGAGCTGCGATCGCGCCACTACACTCCAGCCTGGGTGACACAGCGAGAGTCCGTCTCAAAACTAACAAACAAACAAACAAACAAAAAAACCTGTTAAGACAAGCAAGACTGCAGCGGTTCACCTGACGAATATTTCAATTTTATACTTCTAAGGTTATTCTCAAATATAAGAGAAGAACATGCCCCTGAGGTTTTTCTGTTTTTTGGGGGACAAGAGGTTGGGTTTTTATTTTTATTTTTGGAGGCGGAGAACATGCTCCCTCTTTTCCTGGTTTATTCAAAGTGGGTCTGATTGGCTGGGCGTGGTGGCTCACTCCTGTAATTCCAGTACTTTGGAAGACCAAGGCGGGAGGATCGCCTGAGGTCAGGAGTTTGAGACTAGCCTGGCTAACATGGTGAAATCTCGTCTCTACTAAAAATACAAAAATTAGCAGGCATGGTGCTGTACTCCTGTAATCCCAGCTACTCAGGAGACTGAGGCAAGAGAATCACTTGTAACCCGGGAGGTGGAGGTTGCAGTGAGCCAACATCGCACCACTGCACTCCAGCCTGGGAACAGAGCTAGACTCCAGAAAAAACCCAAGTGGGTCTGCTGTTCACAGTTCATGATCACGTCAGGAGAAAACAATCTGATCGAGCAGGAGAAAAAGGCCACACAAACAACTCCACAGCCCTCAGACAACCCTGAAATCTGGCACACATCAGCAAGCAAAAATCCAGGATGGATGGACCGGTGTTTTCCAGACTTGCCAGACCCAAAGGAGCACCTTGGGCACTTGTTAGAACACAGATACCAGGCCCCTGCCCTGGAGCCGCTGCTTCTGCAGATTTGTACACACCTGGGAAACACCAGATCACATGAATTTGGCCAGGTGCTCTAAGGGACACACCACACTCTCATAACTGAGTAAAAAACTAAATCCAGAGCCAAAGAAACTGAGGAGACAGAGGACTTGTTCCCTGGCCTGTTCTGTGGGAACAGGTACTTCAGCTCAACCACTTTCCTTCCCAGGAAAACCGAGAACACCTGTGGAAAAAAAAAATCACCCCTGTTACTTTCCTGTGGCTCTTACACATGAAATGTGAATCCATGAAGTCCAAAGACCAAAAGGTTTGGCAATATTTATTTGGCAGAGGAGCGAAGGGGGAAAAGTTACGTTTATTTTTAAAATTTTATTTTTCAATGAAAAATAATAGGAGAGAAACTAGCCATTTAAAACTCAGGAAAATAAACTAGTTACTTGTTTTGTAGCCTGAGAGGGAAATTGCACTTGCAGCAATAGAGATACAAAAAAAAAAAAAAAAAAAAAAATGTATAATGTTTCACTTAATACTGGGGACAGTAGCTCAAGATGTTGAAAGAAGCATATAATATGTCCCCTGGGGGATCTGAAGGTAGCAGTGTAGGTGACAAAAAAGCCTGGAGGATTGAGGTTGAGAAGGAAGCTTTCATCTGGTCAAATGAGCAGCCAGAGCGCAGGGTGGAATGCTGAACACTGGATGCAGCACGCTGTCACTAAGCGAGCTCTCCCTGCACAAAGAATAGCCCAACAGAGCACCAATTACTATATTTCATGGACACTCTGTCTCACTGGAATACAACTTGCTGGGGGATTAGTGTCTAGAGAGAAAGTCTCAAATAAACTTTTATTAAAAGACGGGATGCTTAGAAATGGCAACTGCTCCTTTTTAATTCCAAAAGCAATCCGAACCGTAACTCAAGAGTTCTGCCGTCTGATAACTGAGTAAAATCCAATGCTGTTCTTGAAATTTTATAGACATTCCTCTCTTTCTAAGTACATGAATAGTGTATATACACTCTTCAAAGACTCGATTTTTCTCTTTTGTAGCAAAATGGCAAGAGCCTATGGGAATGCGGTGCCCGGAGCAATGTTCCTTTTTGCTTAGAAGCGACCTGCTAATCACCTGCAAGTAATAATAGACTACAAGGGAGGCAGCCTGAAGACGGCCCCTCACCACCCCGAAGGGCAAGGGTTAAGTAGAAACAAAGCGAGGGAGTCTTTCCTGGCCTGAGGGAGCTCTGCAAAGTGACCAGTGAGAATCTCCCCAAGGATGGATCCAAGGGACTGAGGAGCAGCAGTTAAAGATCAGAGGCAACTTGAAATGGGCCAACGTGCTGAGCTTCTGAAGTAGAAAGAAAAAGGATAATACTTCCAAAAAGCTAACACAATTTTAGGGCCAGCCATATCTTGGAAAGTGACTTGCTCTGCCTTTAGGCTGAGAGGTTGAACTTGATGGGTAAGGCACACCATCAGCCCCTCTCTGCAGGCTGGGAAATTTCCTTCAGGAATATGACGTTCTTTTACTCCAAGGCAGCACTGGTGCCATACTTGATGCTGGCACTGCCGGACGGGGCTCCCAGATCATGAAGGAGAGCACTAGCTTTGCAAGGGGTATGACGAAATCTGGCTATTCTTACTGGTGTACTTTAACCCAAGAGAACTTAGAGCAGACAATTCAAAGGGCATTAAAGGCTTAGAAAACTGTAGCTAAGAAGTTGTTAAGGGAAAAGAGTTTAATCCAGTTCCAATCTTTAACTTCGAAAGAATTCAGACACATGAGGGATTTTCATGGGGTGAGTTTTAGTAATTCCTTTCCAGTTACTGAAAAGACAAGGAGAAGAAAAGGGCCCAAAATAGTCTAGTTAAAAAGAAGAAAGTCTTGACCATGAGGGATTGGAACCTAATGGTGATTGTGGAATCTCTTTCTTCATATTATAGTTAATTATAGAATAGATATACATCAATCTTGCGCTGAGGGCTCTCCCTGTGTGAAATTTGTAGAATGGCTTTGAATTGATTGACTCTTCCTTTTTTCCCCTGTAAAATATCTGTGGCCAAACTCCCTTTTAGCCTCCACTTTTTCTCACCTCTTTTCCCCAGTGTCTCCTCTCAGAGGATGTCTCACTTTTTTCTGCCCCTTCTAGCCATCCCACTCCTCCATTTCAATAACAAGGGAAGGTTAAAAAAAGGAGCATCTCTCAACCCCACTTCTCAATATTTACTATCATTAGAAATTCATAGCATCCATCTTCATTGCCTTCTTCACGACAAGACTGCCATGACGCAATGGGAACATCTCATCTTCCTCCTGTCACAGCCTCTGTGTTCATGGACATTTTTGATGACTTTCCTAAGCACATTGATGATTCTTCCATCTATCCTTTCCTTCCTTGATTAAATCCTCCAGCTGCATGCTACTGACCATCTCCCGGGTTACTAGATTACATGGAGAATTATGTATTTTAGGATATAAAACAATGGTATCCTATGGAAGCAATCCAAATGTTCATCAACGAATGAATGGAAAAACAAATTGTGGTAGCTACATACAGTGGAATATTATTCAGCCTTGGAAAAGAGTAGGATTCCGATACATGCTACAACCAGGATGAACCTTAAAGACACGAGGCTGAGAGAAATAAGGCAGACACAAAAGGACAAATGCTGTATGATTTTACTTATTTGAGGCACCCAGAGTAGTCAAATTCATAGAGATAGAAAGAATGGGGGATGCTAGGGACAGGTGGGGAGCGGAAATGGGAATTATTGTTGAATAGGTACAGAGTTTCAATTTAAGATGATGAAAAATGTCTAGAGATGGATGATGAACAACAATGGGAATGCACTTAATGCCACTGAACTGTATGTACACTTAGAAATGGCTAAAGTAGTTAATTTTCCTACCACAATAAAAAAATACTGGAAAAAAAAAAAAACATACTGGTCTCCCAAATTTGAATGTGAATGCTCAAGTCACACCTGATTGTTTCACAAGACACTTGTCAGGCTTAGTTAACAATTGGTAGTGCAAGTTTGTCACTCACATTCCTTCCTTCCTCCTTCCCTCCCTCCCTCCTTCCTTCCCTTCCTTCCTTCCTTCCTTCCTTCCTTCCTTCCTTCCTTCCTTCCTTCCTTCCTTCCTTCCTTCCTTCCCTCCCTCCCTCCCTCCCTCCTTCCTTCCTTCCTTCCTTCCTTCCTTCCTTCCTTCCTTCCTTCCTTCCTTCCTTTCTTCCTTCCTTCTTTCCCTTAAGAAATACGTATTATGCAACTACTCTGTGACAAGTACAATACTAAAAGATGGGACTCAATAGAATTCACAACCCAGAAGAGAAAAGGGACTATCAAAAAGGAAATACATCTCCCATCAAATTTTAAACATAGGAAATGAAAGCTTGGGAACATATAATGAAGACTTGACCCAGTGCCTGTGTGGAGGGGAGGTGGGAGAGGGAGTGCTTGGAAGAAATATTTTTAACCTGAGACCTCGAATTTGAATAAGAGATGGGCAGAAAAACAAGGAGTACGTAGAAGAATATTCCAGACAGAGAGAATGGTATTTGAAATGAGAAAGAACGCAAGGTTTAGTGCATCACAGGTGGTTGGCTTTGCAGGAGTTTAGAAAAGCAGAGAAGCACGTGATCAGGCCTGAAAGGTGGGCAGAGTGCAGACCACAGGGGGCCTGGGAGATGGTATTAAGTCTTTCAGACTTTTTGTTCTAAATGCCAAATGAGAATATTGGATCAGACCCCCTAGGTCTCTTCCTGCTTCGTGATGCTATTCAACTATAAAATGCTACATCGGTGATCCCTTTCTGAGCACAACTGCCGTGTCAGTCCTGCCGTCATCCTCCTCATGTTCTCATAGAAAGGGTACCTGATTTCCAGCCCTCAGAAAACCCCCTAACACCCATACTTTATCACTCTTACTTTACCTAAGTTATTAGTCACCACCTGATTTCATTCGACATCCTTCCTCTCTGAGTCCAGGAGAGACCCCTCACCACTGTCCTCACCTCATGGACATTTTGCCAAGTTTATTATGTAATCTTACTTTCTGACTCACATCCCCTTCGAAGAACCTTTCTCTGACTCACTTCTCCCTTTTCTCACACATCCTTCTTTTTCTCTTACATCTTTAATCTCCCTTCTAACCTCTTTCCTTCTGCTTCAGATACTCTCAGTCTCTTCTATATCCATATTGCTTTTTGGTTCTCAAGTGCAAAGGAAGATGTGAACATGGCTCATTACCAATTCATTCTACTTAACTTCAACTTTGACCTCCACCATGAATACCAGGTGATCCATTTATTCATCCCCTGAGCATTCCCTGGCTCACTTCCTTCTGAGGTTTATTTAGAATTACTCTCTCCTCAAGCTTCAACCCCCCATTTTCAGAGTGACTTTACATTCTACTTATTCTGTGAGTGTCCTCTCTGCCCTTGCCTCTGCTGTCCATGGGTCTGTTTCTAGAGATGAGTTTAGTCTTCTAGTCTTTGTCAGGGTGGATGAGACTTCACTGTGTTAAAGACCTGGGATCTGCAAAGATGTATAAGACACAGTTCTTGTCCTTCCAGAAATTTCAATCTAGTTAAGAACCTGTAGAAATATAGCACTATAATACATTGTTGTTTCAGCATGAGTCTTAAATAGTACTAACAGACACTTCAACATCTAGATTTCTTCTAGCTCAAGGTGTCAGGAAAAGCTGCAGGAAGGAGGTGACATTTAAGCTGAGCCTTGAAAGATAAAGCAGATTCCAGTTAACTTGTCAAAGGGTAATGGAGAAGGTCCCAAAAAGAAGGAACTGCAAATGGGAAGCATTGTCTGTAGAACACACAAGTTTCCACGATGATTACACTTTTTAAAGTGAAGAAGAGCAACTAGAGGTGGGTGATGGGATAATGCTGTGGAGAGCTTAACTGCCCAAGTAGGACAGATCTCACCAGAGATAATGGGAACTCATGTGATTTTTGTAAGGAAAGCTGGCATGTTAAGGGATATTATTCTGGTGTGGCTGATGTGGGGCTTGGAAGTTGAGAGGCTAATGGCTAAGTTCAGTGAGGGGCCACCTGTCACTGTCTGGTCCCAAAGCAACTAGGAGAAGGTACATGGATATTAAAGATGACATGCACGTTTCTCTTCATTCTCATATGAGGATCCTTGTCCCTTGTCCATCCCTAATCATTTTGGGGGAAGGTATTCCTTATCCTTATTGACTTATTATTTCATTTTTTTCTAATCTCACCTTCAGAGCTTTCTTTGTCTTCAGCTTAAAATACCTTTCTCTGGCCTACCTTTTGTGTAAAATAAGAGAAATTCAGGAAAATAATTCTCCCTTGCTATGCAAAACGTTTTCCCTTGACCCACTCTGAGAAACTGCTCCTTCCTTATTCTGGAAAATAGACTTGTCTTTTCAAAGTTTTCCAGCTCCCTGGCTTGCTCCTTTGCTCCCCTGGGAATCTTCCCACCCCTGCTGCCTCAGCCTTAGAGGTTCAGCTGGGATGTTGCCCTCAGGAGGACCAGCCACACCCCGCCCTCCAGCTGTCCCAGGTGCCCTCTTCAGGGTTCTCCTGGCACTCGGAGCACCCTTGGTTACAGCACTGATCACACAAAGCAGAAATCCCTGCGCTCTGCAGTCATCTCCCCACTCATCTATGAGCTGTGGGAAGCAGGGATCATGTTGAAAAGACATACAAAATATTTAGAATTAAAAAAATTTTTTCTTCCTTTCAGAGGAGAAGCCAATCTAATCAAGACAGAAAAATGAGAAACCACAAAAAAAAAACCCACTATATAAATATATTTGACTTCTTCTCTATCATGAAAGATAATCCAAACCAAAACTAAAAGGTAAAAATAAGGTCAGACGCGGTGTGGCTCATGCCTGTAATCCCAGCACTTTGGGAGAGCGAGGCGGGTAGATCATGAGGTCAGGAGT
Source organism: Chlorocebus sabaeus (assembly GCF_047675955.1). Lineage (NCBI taxonomy): Eukaryota > Metazoa > Chordata > Mammalia > Primates > Cercopithecidae > Chlorocebus > Chlorocebus sabaeus. Next base: position 12,649,906 of record NC_132928.1, on the reverse strand, counting down.
TCAAGACCAGCCTGGTCAACATGGTGAAAATACAAAAATCAGTCGGGCGTGATGGCGCGCGCCTGTAATCTGAGATACTCGGGAGGCTGAGGCAGCAGAATTGCTTGAACCCAGGAGACAGAGGTTGCAGTAAGCTGAGATTGCACTCTAGCTTGGGAGACAGAGTGAAACTCCATCTTTGGTGGGGGCAGGGGAAAGTGAAAATAAAATAAGGAAACATTTCTATAACACATTTAAGAAAAAGAGGTCAATATTGTTAGTACACAAGAAGTTTCAACAAAGAAGGAAAATGACGAGATTTCAATAGAAAAAAATTGGAAGCGCAGTAAATCCACGTGAAGAAGATACAAATGACCACTAAAGTTGTAAAAGATCTTCAGCCTCATTTATAATTTTAAAATTGCAAATTGAAATAAGATACTACTTCCCGATAATAAATTGACAAAAAGTAAAGTCTATTAGAACTATGGCTAGCAATTGGGTCCTCGCACAATTTTGGTAGGGGTGTGTGTGTGTGTGTGTGTGTGTTTAGAGACAGGGTCTCTCTTGCTCTGTCCCTGAGACTGAGGTGCAGTGATGTGATCATGGCTCACTGCAGCCTCAAATTCCTGAATTCCTGAGCTCAGGTGATCCTCCCCCTTCAGTCTCCTGAGTAGCTAGGAATAGAGGTACATGCCACCAAACCTGGCTTTTTTTTTTTTTTTTTTTTTTTTTTTTTTTGGTAGAGAACAAGGTCTTGCTACATTGTGCAGCCTGTTATCAAACTCCTGGCCTCAAGCAATCCTCCCATTTTGGCCTCCCAAAGTGCTGGGATACAGGCATGAGCCACCATGTCCAGCCAATTTATATAATTTGTTTAGATCCACAGAAAATTTCTTATAAAATTGAAAATATAGATACACTTTGGCTTAGCAATCCTACTCTAGATAACCATCCTACAGGAGTAAGACCACAAGAATTAAAAAATTTCCTGCTTTCAAATCACAGCTCTTCTACTTGGCTGAAGCTTTTATCTTCTCTGTAACTCAATTTCTCTATCTTTGAAATAGGATAACAGCAACTACCTTATAGGGCTGTTTCCAGAATTAAATGATTTATTATATTTAAAGCACTTAAAAAGTGTGGAACATATAGAATATATTATAGTCGTTATTCTCGTTTTCCAAATTTTCTGTATTGACAATATATGCTAATTATAATTTTAAAAAGTATTTAAAGAAAGACAACGGTTTCCAATTATTTCTAAATGGACTATAAACCATTGGCCTAACTTAATGAGATGGAGCCACTTTTCTAACGTAGCCCTGCCTTCTCATAGTTTTTCACTTAGGCTTTCCAATTTTCTAGCCCCATCTCTACTCCCACCCCATGCTTGTCTGGTAAATTTTAAGAACTGGCTCTCAAATGAAAAAAAATCTTCATTTGAAAATTTGGGACACTGTCAATTTCTGTGGTGTAAACACTCCCTCCATGGTTGATTCGAGCTACCAACATGACATGGTGAACATGGAGCTGATGAGGAGATGCAGAGCAGTGCAGTATTCTAGACTTTCCATACCTCAAGAACATAGATAAGACCAAAATGTGGTGAAGAAGAATAATTGGAAAGTGATTAATTTGGAGTATTTATTACTTTTGGTTTTAATATATTGACTTATTATATGTTCATATCATTCAATTTTTAAGAAAATTAAATTATAACTGGATCACAAAATTCCTAGAAATTTAACAAGTGACTCTCTTAGTAAGAACAGGCTCTGGTGCATCACTGACCTCTCTGCTTCAAGAGCTCTGCACTCATATTCCTCATTTGCATTCTCCCTTGGACTCTAGCTTTGCCTCCCTCCTGGTCTGCTCCCCCACCTTCCCTCCACTAACCCCTGGCCTACCTTCTTGCAGGATATCCTGCAAGAAGAACCCAATGCCTTCTTGCAGGATATCAGCACCCCACTGGCCCTTCCCTTGGCCAATTCTGTTAGCAATTTTGAAGAATACTATATATTTAGCAGCTCAGTATGTGTATTTTATTATCCTTATTACTGATTATTTTGTGTATCATCCTTTCTCCCAACTCCAAGTTAGATTATATTGGTGTGTTAGTCTGTTCTCACGCTGCTGATAAAGACATACCAGAGGCCAGGTGTGGTGGCTCACGCCTGTAATTCCAGCACTTTGGGAGGCTGAGGCGGGTGGATCACCTGAGGTCAGGAGTTCGAGACCAGGCTGGCCAACACGGCGAAACCCCGTCTCTACTAAATATACAAAAATTAGCCAGACGTGGTGGTGAGGACCTATAATTCCAGCTACTTGGGAGGCTGAAGCAGGAGAATTGCTTGAACTCAGGAGGTGGAAGTTTCAGTAAGCCAAGATCATTCCACTCCACTCCAGGCTAGGAGATAGAATGAGACTCCATCTCAAAAAAAAAAAAAAGAAAAAAAAAAGAAAGAAAGAAAGAAAGAAAGAAATACCTGAGACTGGGTCATTTATGAAGAAAAAGGTTTAATGGACTCACAGTTCTATATGGCTGAGGTGACCTCACAATCACGGCAGAGGGTGAAAGGCACGTCTTACATGGCGGCAGAAAAGTGAGACTGAGAGCCGAGAGAAAGGCGATCAGATCTTGTGAGACTTATAAAGCCACCGGATCTCATGAGACATATTCACCACCACGAGAACAGTATGGCGGAAACCGCCTCCATGATTCAGTTATCTCCCACACAGTCCCTCCCACAACACATGGGAATTATGGGAGCTACAATTCAAGATGAGATTTGGGTGGATCACAGCCAAACCATATCAATTGTTTTTAAAAAAGTGGTTATCCACTGACAGAAAGGGTTGGGAGAGTGCATATTGGTGACTCTTCTGATATGTCACCTCCAATGTCCACTTCACTTAGGTTAGAGGACTACTATTTTATATATTTTAATCTTAGCACAGTGAGTAGCTGGTATGTAGTAAGCACTCAGTAACTACATGTAAACTGAAAATTTAAGATATTTTAGTAGATAAACTAAAACCCTATTAACTAGTAATTAGCTGAAAATGTAGATTCCTGGTCAATGTAGGTGTAATAACATAGGAAAAATCAAACTATTTTTCCTACTCTCACACTCAACACAGACACTTCTGTGCTCAGAAGTATGGGCTTGCTTTTGCTTTCCCATACATCAGTTCTCCAGTGGTCACCAACTGGGCATCCTACGATTTAACTAAATTCTGACACTCCCTACCTGGAAAAAGCATCAGATCCCACAGGTTAAGGGCTCAGTCCCACAAGACTTCCCTTCACTTCAGACATCAACTGAAAGTTGTAGGCTACCTACAACTGCTGTTTGATTTAGCTATAAATTGGAGGTTTCTATAACTCCCTTCTCTGGTTTGACTGATTTGCTAGAGCAGCTCACAAAACTCGGAGAAACACTTGCTTTTACTGGTTTATTATATTTATAAAGGATATTATAAAGAATACAGACGAACAGCCAGCCAGATAAAGAGGTGCATAGGGCAAGGTATATGGGAAGGGACACAGGGTTATCAAGCTCTTTCCAGGCATGCCACTTTCCCAGAACCTCCCCATGTTCAGCAACCCAGAAGCTCTCTGAAATTTCAAATTGAAATCCCACAGTTTAGGAATCTTTTTTTGGGCCAGAGGGGGAATGGAGTCTTGCTCTGTTGTCCAGGCTGGAGTGCAGTGGAGTGATCTTGGGTCACTGCAACCTCCACCTCCCAGATTCAAGCAATTTTCCTGCTTCAGCCTCCTGAGTAGCTGGGATTACAGGCACATGCCACCATGCCTGGCTGATTTTTGTATTTTTAGTAGAGATGGGGTTTCACCATGTTGGCCAGGCTGGTCTTGAACTCCTGACCTCGTAATCTGCCTGCCTCAGCCTCCCAAAGTGCTGGGATTACAGGTGTGAGCCACCGCATCTGACCCAGATTAAGGAGTTTTACAGTGGCTTCATCCTGTAAGCATGGTCAATTATTAACTCAATCTTCAGCTTCTCTCCCCTTCCTGGAGGATGAGGGGTGTGGTTGAAAGTTCCAAGCTTGTAATCATGGCTTGATTTTTCTGGTGACCAGAACCCATTTGGGAGACCTCCAAAAGTCACCTCAATAGAACGAAAGACACTCCTGTCAAACAGGAAATTCCAAGGGATAAACAGCTCTGTAGTCAGGAATGTGAAGGTCGGGGGTGTTGTGGGGGCAACAGAGAACAAATACATATTTCTTTTTATAAATCACAACCTCATAGTAGATGCTTGGCTTCTTGTACCATGCATGCAAGAAACAACAATATGGTTGTGGTACTTGTACTGAGGTACAATCATGAGAAAACAAGTTAGCATGTCAGTATCGTTCTTATAAAAGAAATGAAATAAATGTCTTTTACGAAGGATCTAATTCACAAGCACATTACCATTAAGAGAATACAGTGGTTGATGACTATTAATGTGAAAATGACCACCATTTGGATGTTCCTGCTGTCACCTTCTTAGAGACTTTGGGGATGGGTAAACTCACACATGCACAAACACACACACAAGCACACAACACACACAAACACACACACACGAGTATAAATATAAATATATATGGCCAGACCATATACTTACTTTATGCAAAACAATTTTAAATTCCAAGTTTGATAGCTATGAACAAACTTCATTAAAAATAGTATTTAGAGATCAAATTGTTTTACTCCTGCTTACTTTGAAATAACATCATAATTAACTTTTCTCTCATGGATCTTGAGAAAAAAAAAAAAAAGAAGACGACGAACAGCAAGAGACAGCTAATGGCCTTCATATCCCCATGTAAATTTTGGCTTATACTAAAACACTCAAGGACAAGTATCAGCAGTAAATCATATAACCTACATTTCAGAATCAAAATTGCCACATTGCACTCTTTCTGAAATCAGAGGAGAAATTTCAGATTGTTATTTGCTCAAATCTATTTGCATTCCCTGGGCACATACCCAGTGGCAGAACTTCACCCAGAGGCATTCTCAGGCCATCCTGAAACATCCACCCTGCAGATTAGCCACACTTGCAAACTCAAGAACTGTATGAGTGGGTTTTTCCCTTTTAATTGGTACTTATCTTTGCCCCCAAGAAAGATATTTTTCAAGTACTCTGTATAGTAACAAAAAAGAAAAGAAAAAAAAAAACCTCAAATTTTTTGTACCTCTTAGCCACCCATAAGCTTTCTGCTAATTCTGTCATAAATAAATAGAATTGACAAAGACATTAAAGAGGGAAACAATAAAAATAGTCAGGAAGAGCAGAAAAAAAGATTGTCACGATATTCGGTCTCGTTTCGTCAAAAAGGTATTAAAGTGCCAATGATATAAAAATAGACTTGAACAATTTTTTCTAAAGGAAGGGGGTAGCTACTCCCAGACTACATAAGATGGGTGTCAAAAAGGTTTCATTGATTAGTTGATAAGTTTGCCTGTGAGTGATTAGTCAATTAGTCAGAAAGGTTTGAATTAGTTACTAGAGCTCTGACTCCCATGAATAAATGCCGGGAGTCTTCTCCCCCACCCTCTGTGACAGATGATATCTGTTTTCTCCTGTGAGTTTGAATTTAAGAGCCACTGAAGCTCAGCAACAGTATATTCTGGCTCAAATGAGCTGAAAATTGCATTCAATTTGAATTTCAAAAATCGAGGGGAGGAAGCGGGGAAAAAACCTCAGCACCCATCAAGTCCCTACACTCTTCAACTACTTCCTGCTGCTTAGCTCTATTCCGCCAGGCTGGGGACCTGAAACCCAGGATGTGTTGCAGGGGAAAGAGCATCGCTGGATTCCTGCCCAGTCTGAGTTTAAAAATAAACTTTTTATAGTCAGGATCAAAGCAAACCTCACTTTTATGCACATGCATAATGCAGAATGTGACCCACCAAAGAAACAGATTTACCTTTTCCAAACTGAAACTGGCCTGCTTTATTATTTTTTTTTTTCTTTACGTTCTCTGGAGGTGATAAAGGTGAAGGTGTTTTTCTTGGGAAACTCTGGAAAAGCAAATTCTTTTCTAAATTAAAATTAATTCCTCTTCAGCTCACTTAAGACCCTCATTCTTTGTGGCTCGGTGCCCCCAGCTCACCCACCTCACATTACAAAGCAGACGTGTTCTTGAAAAGTTGAGCAAGTAGCTATTGATTTTTCAAATCAAGTCATATTTTAAATGCTCTAAGAGAGTTGGTTATTTAAAGGAATCTTGTGATAAATTATTTTTTAAAGCCAATCTATTTTTAGTGTACAAATCATTGCTCCTTCCTGCAATGGCATATTAAGCGTGAATTTGAAGCCTATCCAAGTTTTCTGAAAGCAGGGCACACCTGTAGTCCACAAGAAGTAGATGTAAGTGTTACCAATATTTAAAACTAAACTGATGCTACGCAAAACAACAGATGATATCCCAGAATCATGTAACTGAACGGTTTGGGGCCAGAACTCCATTTTATGACAGTTGGAGCTGAAGGAGGAAAGAGAACGCCAAATTCATTCCAATGGACTTCAGACATGAAAACATATTCTCCCGCTGACTAAATTACTCTCAATTTGCAAATTAAGCAACCTGGGTGCCATGAAAAAGGTAATTCAACTTCTAAAGTGCCATTTTCCACACTGAAGCAGGAGTCTGCTGAATGCCGTTCAGAAATATGCCTTATTCCAAAGGGTTCAGTACCAAGCACCATTGAAAGGCATCATTGCCAGTGAGCACGCACGGATTCCTGTTCACTTACTCTGCACTGGCCTCTGCAGCAAGATCTCAGAGTAACTAACACATCAGAGATCCTGCATTAGAGGAGGCAGTGGCTCTTCATCCTTCCTGAGTTACAAACCTGTGTGCGAGTATGATGAATGCACAGACACTCTGCAACAAAAGAGTCCTTCCACGCTATGATCCCCGTATGACAGTCATTACAACCACAACGGAGTTCATGGATCCAAGTGAAGGACCTGGGTCTAGGATATTAACTGACTAACTAATGGTAACCTGGGAAAGTTAGTATTACATAATTTCCCTTCAAAAATGGAGTGAAGTAGACAGATATCCCTGGAAAGAAATGGGTATTCAATTGAAATCTAATGGATACTAAGAACTTTTACTAAGTTCACAGAAGGTAGAATTAGAAAGAGAAGGATCTCTATCTTAAACACAGGACAAGACATAAAGAAGAGTAATATTTTACTTCTTAGGCATCACTGAAAGACAAAAATTAAGAATTAGTCTGACTTTCACAACCTCAGCTTACTGGTCAATACAGTGAATCAACAGAAACTCGGGAAAACCTTTCCAAAGCAACTACAGGATCACTACAACACACACTCAGTAAAGTCCAATCTGCCAGAATATCCTACACACAGACAAAAAACAACAACAACAAAAAAAAACACTTTAAAAGCATTTAAAATGATGTTTTTACATTGTAAAAGGCAGAATGAGGAAAACATTGTACCTTACTATGAAATACTTGCCAGCAGCACAATAGTAGTCAAAGATGTCACGGGGCCACTTAACCCTCTAACGTGTATCACATGGTATTATGTTATATGGATTTTAAAAGAACATTAATATCTCCTAATCTTGTAGGGAGCAGCTTACCTTTCAAACTGCGACAGTGTTAGCGTAGGATTTTTTCCTTACATCTTCATAATTTAATATTGTTTCATTGATGAACCAGTAAATTGTCAGCTCTATTCATTTATGTGACGTGAGCAAGGATCCAACCCAAAAAAGGAAAAAAAAAAAAAAAGTAAGGTCAATTTTCTTGGCCGTTGCATTTAATAAAATCTCCCAGGCAATAGAGTTAAGCACACATTAATAGCTATGACTTAGTATGCTCTGTCTTTAGCAAGTCTTTGATTTTCCTATATATACACTCAGGGCTGTATTAACACTCCAACGAAGGTACAGTCCTCATTTCTTATTTTAAGATTTCTTCCTTCTCAGCTTTATCAGATTTATTAATCTTCCGCTCCTCTCTTATTTATAGCAAATGCTCTGGTTAGGGTTTCAAAGCATTTTCCATTATAATACCCATATATAACTTTCAGGAAAAAAAAAATTCTTCCAAGACCAAGGGACTTTGTACTTACTTCATATTAGTCTCAAAATATATGCATTTCTCCAAATGTGAAGGCTTTGTGTCCTATTTCTCTGATCTTCAGGAAAAAAACACAAGACAGTGGGTAGAGGTCCCAGCTTTCTAAGTGGGAAAACTTGAAGCTTCTATTTTAAGTAAACTCCAAGTGGGTTTTCACTAAACATACACTAATGATGTTTTAGGGAGATGTCCATCAAAGGAAGCTACTGGGTTGAACCTCATGAAGTTGCTGTTATTCTATCAATTTCGACCTACAAAAAAGGCAATTCCATATGATTTAACTTAATGCTTCTCATATCTTTACTAAAATATAAAAAGACTGTTCAGAGCAACAAAGCAATCCCTTGTATATCCAGGGAAATTCTGTGCTGAACTTGCAGCTCAGGAGGTGAGAAGGGAGAAGAGAAGGTTGTGACTAACAGGAGGCCGGAATGCCCCTGACAATTTGTTTGGTGCACGCTCTGGTGCAATATATTAAGTAAAAGATGTGGAGAAAATAATTACTCAGGTGGCACCAGGCCACTTTGCATCACATCCCTTGAGGCATGAATGTGGTAACTGTAGACTTTGGGGAGTGAACACTTCAAAGAGATGCCTGCATTGCATTAGAAGACCCTCAGACGAACCTCTAAATCGTTTCACTAAAGACACCCTTCAGACTCATTGCTTTCCCGCTTTCTTTCAAGAATAAGGTTAAAAGTAAAATGCTTGGCATATAAACTAGATTGAGGTTTCAATCCCAACATCCCCCTACACCCAGCAGTTGGAATCATACCTTGGTAATTTACTGTAATGCTAAAGAGAAACTATTTGAATACTAGAAAACAGAGGGATCATTTTTAAATAATTTCTTGCATAAAGTGAGCTGAAGATCAACTAAGACAAGAGACCGAGGAGGTTTCTAGTGTAGGTTGGAATTTGACAGGGTCTAGAATCAAGAAAGGAGGGTGCTTTACATATAAAACTAGGATGGTGTTTTCAACATACCCATGAGAGAGACAGGAGGTAAGATGACTCGAATGTGAGAATCCAATCCTATTTATTTTTTAGGAGTGTGAACATAAGAACCTGTTAAAAAAAAACTGTAATTTATGTAAGTATAGAGAAACACTAGGAGAGGACCCACCCAACTGACACTAGAGGGTCAGAAGTCCAAGAAGACCTAATTTAGGTTTTTGCTTTTTTAAAAAGAAAGCACAGGACTCAGGAAGTACAAACACAGGACTTGAATCAAGAAAAATCCTTCAGGTGCTGATTTCAACAGTTAGGTGGCGGCTTTCTGTGTAATATTGCTAATGCTCATAGCCAGTGTGGCCGTAGATTTCAAGTTAACATTTAAACTCTACAACTTGTCATACTCTATCTCTGAAATGGCTGAAAATTTGAAATAATGTTAATGTTAAAACAGTGGTTTTGGGAACCAGTTCTCCTTTTGATCCCATACCAACAACTATCTCTAAGCAGAGGTGTTCCACTCAGGAGATTCAGTTTGTGGGCAAGGGGAGATGGTGGGGCATTGGAAGGGTGTATGGAATCAGTTCCTGTTACCCTTATGATTTCCTCTTATTCCAAAATGCAGTATATATTTCCCCAGAAAAATCTTGATTTAAATGGTGACAACCAATCCAGGTGAAAGATTTCTTATTCAACACTATAGGTAATATACTAAGAATGGGGGGATAAAGATTGTAAACGGCCTTTAGAAGTCCAGTAACAATATGATTGAGAAGAATTTTGTGGGTAACCCAGGAAATGCACTACTATTTATCTCACTTTTTCCCTTGTCTGCAAATATTCTAAATTCCAAACAACCAGTTTTATTTTGTTTTATTTTATTTTCAGTTTTAGATTCAGGGGGTGCATGTGTAGGTTTGCTAAAAGAGTATATTGTGTGATGCTGAGATTTGGGCTTCTACTGATCCCGTCACCCAAACAGTGAACATAGTACCAGACAGAAAGTTTTTCAACCCTTGATCCCCTCCCTCCCTCCCCTCTTTTGGAGTCCCCAGTGTCTATTGTTCTCATCTTTGTCTGTTTCTATCCAATGTTTAGCTCTCACTTATAAGTAAGAACATGTAATATTTGGTTTTCTGTTTCTGTGTTAATTCACTTACAATAATGGCCTCCAGCTGCATCCATGTTGCTGCAAAGGACATGATTTCATTCTTTTTTATGGCTGTATGGTATTCCATACTCTATATGTACCATATTTCTTTATCCAGTCCTCAACTGATGGGCACTTGGGTTGATTCCATGTCTTTGCTGTTGTGAATAGTGCTGTGTTATACATATGAGGGCAGGTGTCTTTTTGGTAGAATAATTTCTTTTCCTCTGGGTATATATCCAGTAATGGGATTGCTAGGTTGAATGGTAGTTCTATTTTTAGTTATTTGAGAAACCTCCAAACCGGTTTCCACAGAGGCTGAACTAATTTACTTTCCCACAAATAGTTATAAGTGTTTCCTTTTCTCCACAACCTCGCAAACATCTGCTACTTTTTCACTTTTAATAATAGCCACTCCTACTGGTGTAAGATGGTATCTCACTGGGGTTTTGACTTGCATTTCTCTGATGATTACTGATGTTGAGCATTTTTTCATATGTTTGTTGGTCACTCGTATGTCTTCTTTTGAGATATGTCTGTTTATGTTCTTAGCCCACTTTTTAATGGGGTTGTTTCTTGTTCAGTCATTCAAGTTCCTTGTAGTTTCTGAACATTAGTCCTTTGTAGTATGCATAGTTTACAAATATTTTCTCCCATTCTGTAGCTTGTCTCTTGATAGTTCTTTTGCTGTGGAGAAGCTCTTTAGTTTAATTAGGTCCCAGTTACCAATTATTGTTTCTGAATAACCAGTTTTAAAATGTAGACTGAGACACAACTCACAACTGTTTTGTAAGCTGATGATTGTCTATTACAAAGAAAAAATTCCAGGATTAAGAACTATCAGGTGCAGTTGCCTGGATTTTGCATTGCACGATTCCCAGGGTGCACCTTTCGTACGTATTACAAAGTGAATGATCTGCCCCACCATGGTTGTGTAGTATGAGATAGGAAGAGGAAGCCTCTGGATTCTCTTCCCTGTCCCAGAGAATATTTTTAAAACAAACATAGATAACTACATTACCAGTATCCCTTCACCCACAAAATCAGTGACCCCAAGGCAATAGGACTTACACCATCCCTACCATCATCCTCTACCATCACCAGTAGCTGCCTCTGCATTGTTGCAGGAACCTTCTTAGAAGGGGAATTACCTCTCTAAATACAGTTCTTGGGTCTCAAACTGGTTCTAAGAATAAATATTCCAATAAAAGGATAAGCCACTTAGCACACTATATTCCTCAAACATGGTAGCATGTCAGTGGAACCCAACCATTCACCCAGCTGTCCTTGGGGAAAAACACATTTTGAATTCCAAAACCTTAGGAGTATATCCTACTGTGAGGGATCTACTTACTACACACAGATACAAAACCCTGAACAGCATATACTCTCAAAAAGTGAGTGCATAGCAGAAGTAAAGATTTTTAAAAGGGGAAACACACATATTTCCTTTAATGATCCTGAAGATAACTTTAGTGTACAGCCAGGAAAAGATAAACAGAAGAATTTCCTCAGTTTTCCAGATCCTCTACCATATGTTATTCATGCGGGTTTGATTATTTGAAGGTTTTTTTTTTCAGGATTTCAATAAAGGCAATCAGGCAGGATATCTTGGGCAGGCAAGCAAGCTACAGGATGATGGGGAGATACAGGGCAAAGACAACTTCAGCTCCCCACCGCCAGGAAATATGATCTATTAAGAGATAAAATGTCATGATATAATCTATGTGATGCATCTTTTGAAAAGAAAAGTGCCTTAAAGATTATGAAATAGTTTTGAGAGTAGAAAATAATCCATCAATTTAGATACAGCTTTTTCAGTGATGGGTACAATGTAAGACTCCCTCCAGTTAAACTGAGGTCAAACATAGAATTCCAGATTTAGATCTCCCGATATTTGCCACTCTATATTTAGTCTTCACAAATTCAATAATATTGGCTACTTTCTGATGCAAACTCTGACGGAGGAAGCTTTTCTGTGAGGACAAAATATTTTTAAAATAAGAGATTTCTTCATTAAGTTGGCCCAGATCCTTGAGTCTAGCACTTTGCCAATCATTTTCCTTCCACTTTAACCCTGGAAACATGAAAAGTTAGAAAGGAAAGCGAAGGGAAATAAATAAGAGAAGAAGACATAAATGAAAGACTAAGAGAAAAGAAAAATCATGGAAAGAAACAGGAAGGTTAATAAAGAAGGAGCACATGATCTTCATTCACTCAAAGTCAGAATACCATTAATGCACCCAAAATCAAATGCAGTGCAAGTTCTTCTTGGTTTATCATCCCTTTCCCTGGAGCATGCAAGAAGGCTATGTTGATGAAGATCTTAGCGATAATGCACTCCAAAGCCCTCATTTTACCAGTAAGGAAAGGGAAGTCCTGTAAGGCAAAGTGACTTACAAAGTCATGACTAGAAGCCAGAATCACTATAGACCAGTCTAAGGTTCTACCAGTCATATCTGCCTGAAAGTGGTAATGGCTTTTCCAAGTCTTAGACAACCGCTAATCACACCAAGAGTGAGGTAAAATGGAGATGCTCTTCTCTCTCTGGGGGAATAACAGAGATCAGCTCACAGTATTAGGACCTACAGGAACAGCTGGGCAAGGCTGCAGCTGACCCAGCTTCCAGGGTAATTTGACGGTTGGAGAATAACACACTGCAAATTCAGAGGGACAAGCTCTAAGCCCAGTTTTCTCATAATTCCAACAAACCGTTGCCAGTGGTTATTATGACATAACATTTCTGTTGATTAATTGAAAGCTCCTCATTAGATCAGTCAGCTTATAATTAATAGCTCCCCTATCTTTAATAAAGTAAATAGAATGTTGTGAAATAAATGAGAGATACCAAGAATTAGCTAAAGCCTAAACCCAAATGAAAGCACCCTCTGCTCTCAACCAAGGAGGCAAAGAAACAAAAGGGGAGGGAAAAGTGGGTTTGGTTAAACAAAGATGAGAAGAGAGAGTGTTGAGGAGGGGAATGTGGGGAGGCAGGAGGCACTTGCTCAATCAGTACCTATTTTCAGAATTTCCTTCAAGCTGGCTTGAACTGAGAGCCATCAATTATTTAAAAGATGTAACATGATGCTTCCTTTGTTGAGGCAAATCTGCAAGCAAACCCCGAGAGAAAATAAAAAATGAATTAGGCAGAATTTATTAGTGTGCTTGAAGAAAACAAAGATTTAGCTATTGGAACTGACTCTTTTAGAAATGGTTCGATTTTGTCTCCTAAAATCCAGAAGCCTTTCTTCCCCCCTCTATACCTATTTATTTATTATTTTCTACAGTAGATCACACAAAAAGGGGAATGAATCATTTCCCAAACTTCTCCTTTCTTTTCAGATTCAGCTTGATGTACTGTCTTCATTTAAATTACAAATACGCTAATCTGAAACACTGTTTACCAAGTAGCATTTTAAATGAAAGATACAAGAAATTGCATCACTCACATTTAAAAAATGACTTTAGACTCTGCACCTCATAAAAAACGGCCGACAGTGTTCTCTGCCTTGGCTGCTGTATTTCAGTCCGTGAATGAAATTCAATTAGTGAGCTTTGTACTTAGGACATTATGATTCTGATGGTTGGTCTGATCAAAACTGGTGTGCCAAGTCTCAGTTCTGTTTTTTTTGGCAGACCACAGTTAAGGAAAAATTCAATAGAGATGGTTGGCAGGAGAAAAGTTAGTTTCAGAGGAGCTTACTTTTCACCATCATAAGGAAATATGTGAGGAGGAGAGCTGCTCCCTGGAACAGCTTATTATTTACTAAGTGAATGAATTAACTTTTTGAGAAACCTCAGTACCTGAGTCTGTCATTACCAGTTTTAGTACTTTCCAAAAACAGCAATTGATGTAAAATAAACCAGTACTAACTAGAACCAAGAAATCACAGATCTAATTCATCTTTAGGTTTTGATCAGCCTCAGCTTGTGTTCCAAAAGAATCCTAGAGAGACCACAGTCTTCATGATGCTATCAGAACCCTCCCAAGTAGAACAAAGCAACAGGCACCTTATAGGAAACTCCAAGCCTTTACAGTGAAGACTCAGAGTAATCGTTGGTTTGGGAGGTGCTGTATCTTTAACACTTCTGAAAACAAACCCACACACCACAAAAGCAACTGGGCTGCATCATAGGCCCTTGCATGTCTTGACCAGCTATCTGGACCACTACATCATGATTCAGGAACACCACACCCACATCTACGTGGATCAAACAGAATGGTAAGAGCAAATCAAACTGATCATTACATGACCTGATTCTTTGGCCAGCAAAAGCTGAGAAGTAATAGTGAAAATGTCCGAAGGATATACAGTCATTGGTCTACTAACAATGTTGATTAATTAGCCGATTAAGATCTGAGCATCCATTTAAATTTTAATGGTGTTTTCTTAAAACACAGACCACCCCCCTTCCTTCTTTCCTTCTTTCCTTCCTTCCTTCCTTCCTTCCTTCCTTCCTTCCTTCCTTCTCTCTTTCTTTCTTTCTCTCTTTCTTTCTTTTTTTTTTTTTTTTAGAGGGAGTCTCCCTCTGTCACCATGGCTGCAGTGCAATGGTATGATCTCAGATCACCGGGATCAAGTGATTCTCCTGCCTCAGCCTCCCGAGTAACTGAGATTATAGGTACCCACCACCACATCCAGCTAATTTCTGTATTTTTAGTAGAGACAGGGTTTCACCATGTTGGCCAGGCTGATCTCAAACTCCTGACCTCAAGTGATCTGCCCGCCTCAGCTTCCCTAAGTGGCATTAGAGGTGTGAGCCACCGCACCTGGCCTGATTTCTCTGCTTCTCTCACAGGGAATGACACCAACATCCAACTTCTTTTATAATCAGAAACAGAGAAATTATCCTTAGCATCTATGTTTTTAATCGCCGTCATCCATTTCATCTCCAAGTCTTTCCCTCTTCTTGGACAATCATTACAGGAACAATCACATGAAATTCCAAGAAAAAAAATGTAAATATACCTTTCCCAGAAGTGGCATCTGCCTTCTCGGCACACTCACTGGAAAGTGGTTCTAGGTGCTTTACATTTTGCCTGAGCGTGACCCAGGATTCAGGCCAGATGGGTAGCCTTGACTCACTGTGCCCTTGGTGCTATTTTTCCCTGACTCAAAATTGTATGCCCACATCTGTTGTTGATACGAATATATCATATTGATGGTTTTTCAGATGATAAAGAGGTTCATTCTAAAGTGAATCTTTCCTTGTGTCAAACACCAAAGGCAAAGTGCATGCTCACTTCCCTCCCATAAATGGACTTCCTCAGATGTATTTTTTTCAGAGTTAGTAAAATGACAAGCTAGAATGGCTTATTCCTAGCTTTCTAGAGCTGGGGCTGTGCATATTTACACCAAGGAAATTGGCAAACAATACAAATCAGGTGAAGTGGTTTTATTCCCCCTGGAAGAGCCAGTTTACCAGCACATCACTGAAAAGGGTTTTACTTTCATTGTTTCCTCCTTAGCAAATAAAAAGATCCATAGTGTCCTGTGTCAACACCCATCTTTTTCTCCTCTTTTCCTTTTGCCATGGAAACTAACCAACAGTTCCCCTTGTTCCTTGACACACAGCTAACCATATTCCAGCCACTCTTATGCTTATATAAGGTCATGAGATGAGTTTTCCTCCACGGAAAGAGAGTAGAAGTGACAGGAGCCTCCCCATACTTGGTCCATAAACCACCCCCCGACACACACACAATATCCCATATGGTCTCCTTTTATGCAGATGATAGATATAGGAAACTGTGGATGCTGTGTATTGAGGTCAGAGAGCCACAAGATAGAAGGAGCTCGGCCTTGAAATCATCACTTGAAAGAGACTCATCCCAATCAAGAACACCCATTAGAAACTTTATGTGAAGGAAAAATTAGCTTTTATTATATTTGAACCATCAAATATTTGGGAGTGAGTTTGATACTCCAACCACCACTGCTGAAACTAAACACTCTCTTTCCCCTCTTCTTTCAACAATTCCTCCCACCAGCTACTACGATAAATATGGAGATGAGGAATGGTCAAGATTAGGGAGAAAGAAATAGGGGACGTGGCCAGGCATAGCGGCTCACGCCTGGAATCTCAGCACCCTGCGAGGCAGAGGCGGGCGGATCACTGGTAGTGCGCGCCTGTAATCCCAGCCACTCAGGAGGCTTAGGCAGGAGAATCTCTTGTACCTGGGAGGCAGAGATTGCAGTGAGCCAAGATGGCGCCACTGCACTCCAGCCTGGGCCAAAAAAAAAAAAAAAAGGAAAGGAAAGGAAATAGGAGACCTAATATTGTTTTCTCACCAAGAGTTTTTATTTCATGTTAGAGTTTTTGGTTCTGTGTACTAGGGCAATTCATTTTGAAAGTCATCAACTAGAACTGTGTTATTTCCACATACTTGCAGTACAGGGTGCAACTTATTCTTTTTCCCTACGGTGATGTCACCTAAATGAAATGTTCCAATTTAGAATCATTTCCACGTTAGAAATATGTGAAGAATCCAATCCATATGCCCTACGACTTGTCAAGGAAATTAACTATAAAGACTGTATCGATATTATACAATTAAAATGAGAGCTCTTAACATATTTAATTTCCCCCTGACCTGACTTTCTTTAGTCATTACGAACAAAAAGTATGAATTCATTATTTGCAAATAGACCAGATTGTTTAATGTATTCTAAAAGGAGCTAAGACACCCCCTTGTGTGTGTGTGCACACACACGCACACACAACACACACATTCAAGCACACATGTTTCTCATTCTATCAAGGGCAAAAATAATAACGAAGGTAAAGATAAGGAACATTCTAAGTTGTTAACAATGTAGACTTAGTATAGTGGAACTACAAACATGTTTTTAGTCCATATGTTGTATCTTTCTATAACACTCATAGTGAAAAAAGGAAGGAAAATGAGGAGGAAGGGTGGCAGGGTGGGAGGGAGGAAAGTAAGGAAACAAAAAAACTGTCTTAACCTTTCCAGATTATCTACTATACATAGTATCATGTACCCCTTCTCCCCCCATAAACTGGTATAAGGAATCTATTTGGGGGTATTTGGGATTGTTGTGTTCTCAAAAATTTAACAATCATAGCTCTGAGGCTTAATCACTTGTATGTGTTACAAAACCAGATGGTTCAAGTGGGTGTTTGTTTACAAGCTCTTTGCATAAGGTTTTTAGCTGTTTTTTAGACCAAAGCTGAATATTTCCACTAAGAAATAAGGCACTGAGGAATTAATGAAAAACCACTGGATTTCATAAGTCCCTGGGTTTCCTGCCTTCACTCTGACACCATTTGGTGTACTTTTTCAAGGATCTATTTAGGGCCCCCAAAACAAGAACATAAGCTTAGAGCACTCTGAGTTCTAGTTTATGGTACTCCAGCATACTTTGGGAGAAGGAGGCCTCTCCCCTGAGCTCAGCATTGATCTGGATGCTGTCAGTGAATCAACTAGGAAAGAAGAGAGCACTCTGTCTTTCCAACACCTTCACCATGCTGAAGCTCTAGAATTTATTATGTTTCCTGTTTTAACTGACTTCTCCCACTGAGTTTTTTTGACCAGCCACATCCGTCTCCAGCTCCCTCCTTCTGGATTTAGACGAAAGGAGAGAGAAACCTTTCCTGGTGATTCCCTCATTCTTTGTTTCCTGTACATTAACCACATGGCCACTATCTGCAAACCTGCAAAGGCACAGGTTTATTTACCGCAAAATAAGTGAAATAATGTTGAAGGTTTCTTGAGGGAGAATAAAGGTTTCATCAAGGTACAAACTTTTATAGCTTTGAAAAGATGAGCATGTGTTTCTGATTTTCTGGATGAGAATATTACCCCTCTCCGGGCACACCGTCCACTTTGTACTTCACCTTCTTTCAACAGAAAGAAAGGCAGTTAAGGCTTGCTTCTCTTCATTTTTAACAAGATTAATAATGTCCATCACAGTTAGCACCCATGATACTAATATCTGAGATCATAAGTGTTACCTAAACTGGTCTCTTTCCTGTCACCACCTAATCAGTTCCAAAAAATTACAATGTTTGAGGTGAAAAAGTCAAGGAAAGTACATGAATATATTGACATTTCTGTGAGCTTGTCTCTATCATCTTCTACAACAAATGAGCAAGAAATTATAAACCAGCCAAAAATATGTTTCATTATCATTTGATTCTTTTCTTTTACTAGTTTAGGGAGGGGGAAAGAACTGAGTTTTTCCAAGCTTCTTTTTTTGTTTTTCTGAGACAGTCTTGATCTATTACCTAGGCTGGAGTGCAGTGGTGCTGTGTCAGCTCACTGCAACCTCCACATTCCGGGCTCAGGCCATTCTCCAGCCTCAGCCTCCCAAGTAGCTGGGATTACAGGCACATGCCACCACACCCAGCTAATTTTTATATTTTTAATAGAGAAGGGGTTTCGCCATGTTGGCCAGGCTGGTCTTGAACTCCTGACCTCATGTGATCAATCTGCCTAGGACTCCCAAAGTGCTGGGATTACAGGCATGAGCCACCACACCCAGCCCTCACTTCTTTTTAGTTACTTCAGCAAAATGAGGTATTATTTGACTATGTCTTCGGGATAAGGAATGTGCTTCATTTACTATTAATTGTCTAGAGAGCAATGTGGTTTCTGGCCCGTAATTGGTGTTCCATAATCATATGTTGAATGAACTACTAGATATGACTATCTTCCAATTCTAATGAACTCAAAACTTAATTTAATATATGTCATTAGACTTTACAATGTAAAGTAGGAACACCAAGGTAAATTAGCAAATTCATGATTTACGTGACTGTTTTGCCCCCTATTCTGAAGGTAACTTTTAAGAAAGAGCTTTTTCATTGTTTATAGCTTTTAATAAAGGAGAGTGTATCTGGTGAAATTCAAAAGACTTGAAATACTGCCTTGATTTTCAACAAAAGAAATCAAGCTTAGAAAATACTTGTCTATGGAAACAGCATCCACCATATAACAGTAAACTCTCAATTAAAACTTGTTAAATGAATTAATAACAACCAGCTTCATATCAAAGTAAAGACCTAGGTTGAGTGCAAAAGGTTAAACAGAAACTCAATTCCTGATTTGCTGACTATCCTACATTTTATTTATTTGTCTATTATTATAAGCAATGATTATCTATTTATGACATAGACAATTTTGTACAATTATTGAAGATGTTCAAAAACTCTTCCAGAAATTCATATTCTTAGTTGTATCCTTGTTCTGAAAGCATATTTATCTTATTTTTTTAAAAGTATATGGAGTATCCACCTATTGAGAGGTGTTTTATAATATAGGATTTTCATGAGAGATCGACCGTGAAATTTAGTTTACAATTAGTGGTCGCATGAAATAAGCATGTTTAAAACCGAGATGTGGTATCTTCTAATCACAATCCTCTAACAAACACTGGGAAATCTATGATGGTCTCAGCACACAGAGAACTCCTTCTCTGCAGATCAAGAGAGAGTGGAAAATACCAGCAGTAGCCATGAAATATCACTTGTATTCACTATTTATGTTTTATATCCTGTCAACAGCAACATGTTCATTTAGCATCAGACACAAGTTATTCAGGGACTTAGATGATGCAGCAAGTGTCAATACTGATGTTACTATTTATAGCCCAATAAACTATACTTTGGACAATATTAGTAGTGTTAAGCTTAGGTAGCACTCCTCGTATTAATGCCTTAATACAGATATATTGCTGTAAGCATAGTTTACAGCATGGAACATAAACACAAATCCAGTGATACTAATAAATCACTTTCTTGACTGCTTAAAAACGTACTGCCAAAATGGGCTTTATGCATTACACAATGGAGCAGAAGGCAGTGATATATATTTAAATTTTCCATTTTTAAGCTGTCACTCAAAAACTTTCATACTTTTTTTAGCTTATTGATCTTACGGGCTTGTGATAAGACTTCAACTGCTTGGTTGGGCTGTTTTTAGCTTCTGCTTCTTATTAAAAAAGCTAAATCAGGAATCACAAAATGCTACTAATTTAGCACTTTCCAATAGAAATGAAAACTAAAAACAGCACCAAAATAGTGTAATCCTCATGTTTTATTGCCCTAGAATCCCAGATTTAACTACTATATAGCATAATAATGGGTATAATGGAACTATCACTATATATGTGTGTGTGTATATATACAGCAAAAATAAAAGCTTGCATTAAATATACTAAAATAATTGTTACAGAATTTTGACTCTTGCTATGTGTTTTGCACAAGAAAACACACACACACACAGACATATACACATACTATACATATGTTTGCATATATATATAATATATATACATAAAGGTTCTGTACTTGTATTTCCTACTCTTTCTTTAATTGACAAACACATATCCTCAATTCCTTAATGTTTTGGCCACTTCTTACCTTAAATATACACCCTGCATCCAAACAATCTAAATATCATCAGTGGAACGGCTAGAGTGATTGGCTACACCCGATCAACCAACTTGTGTAAACGCTCTCCGCCCCACACCTTGCCAACACCCCCACTGGTCTTTGAGTGGCAAATTATATACCACAACCAGAAAACTGTCAAATGCTGATTTGGGGCTCAGAACACTGTCCTCTCAAACCCGAGACTGCTCTCACATTAGACTTTCTACAAGCTTTTCAGGAAAGAGTGATTTGTTTTCTCCCCTCGGTGCTGCCCCCCAAAGTTCAAGGCTTAGAGTAGAAGAGATAGTGGCTCTCATAGCTAATTGCCCATAGTTTGCAAAGGGCAGCATGGAAACGGGAAGCCAGAGCCTCACAAGGACAGGATCCCTGATAAATATGCCCGTGATGAATGAGTTGTGTGGTCATGGTCAGGGATCTTATTGCATTCCTGAATCTTACTCACTCAGATATGACAGAGTACTAGGTTTGTTCTTATTCCCCCATGGCATACTCCTGTGGCGTCCTAACCAGCAAAGATGGTAGTAGCAACTATGAAACAGATACAAAATTTATTCTCAGCAAAAATAGCTGCTGGAATTTTTGTCACTATCATTATATCCACCTTCTGAGAGGATCCTGAGAGGCATGCAAGATAGCAAAATTGGTTGGAAATACATGCATAACAAAAAAAAAGGTTTTTGTTTTTTTTTTTTCTCAGTGTGTCTAAAATCATCAGTCTTCCAGAAACAGCTCCTATTGTCAATAAAATTTTAAACTTCCTGCAACACTTCCAACTGAGCCCCCAGATCTTTCCTGGGACTGCTTTGCTACCAGCTACTAGTACATGGACACCACCAAGAGTCATCAATTTTCTACAGAGCTTGCTGTTTCATTTTTGAACCCCTTACTTCCACTAATTCAACTGCTTCTTTGAACATTGCCTCACAATCACTTACACTGGGCCACTTCAGAATGTCTACAATCTGCATATGTATATGTAGTGGGAGTGTGCACACCCAACCACAGAGGCACAATGCCATTTCTCCCCCACATAAATATGGTGATGAATTGGCTGCTTCGAGCTTTTCTGACAGCCAGTCGAAATGGTGGCTACAATGACCAGGGGATGTCCTAGTTCCTCCATGCAGAAAGGTATTCAGCACACGTAATAATTATCCATCCATCTCGTTCACACTAAAGGCATGGCAATGCAATTTTAGCCTTATAATCAAGACCATATGACAAAAACCAAGGCCATTAGGGACCAATTTCGAGTATTCTCTGCAAGAAAATGATTTTCCAACTGCACTTACATATGCTGAATAGTTACCTCTGCACGACCGCACCTGCTCTCATTTATGTAACCCCTCTGTTTTCCAAAGCCTTTCTTAGTAAGGCAATAGAGCAAAGTTTTAAAGGCTCGCAGGCTTTTTTTCTCATCATTTTTTCTTTTCATTTTCCAAAGCATCCTATGAAAATGCTGAGGGTAAAATCTCTGCTCATGCCGTTGACCATATTTCAGAGATTTGTTGTCTTCTTTCCTGTTCACTATCCCCTGATACCTTCATCCTCACTCTTGGCCCTGCTCACTTTCCTTTGAACTGAAGCATGGTCTTCAGTTCAGGCCCATAATTACTTCACATGTACTTTTGACCTCACCACTTCAGGTTCAGTGACATAACAATGTTATCTCTGAAAGGACGTGATGTCATCATAAATCACAGAGCTGCACAGGCAAAGGTTCTACTTGCAAAGTGGGAAGAATGCTAAAATTATTTTGAAATTATATAAAATATAGCTCAAGTATTCATTTGTGTCATATTTTAAAGTGCTTAAAGAAATAATATAACAGACATAATTATAAATATTAAAACAATCATACAGTTCATCATTAATGATATATCAATTTGAGGGGCAATGGAAAAAAATTGTAAGACTATTAAGAAGGAAAACATTAAAAAGCCTATGCAAAATGGAAAATGGCCGAGACAGTTTATATTACCATCACTACTTTAGATTTTCTATAGATTCCATGCTCCTTCCTACTCCTCAATTGTTGAAGAGAAGATAAATATGCCTAAAACATCAATTAATTGTCATCTTGGTTCTTTAGCTTATGAGCCAAGTTACATCATATCTCATCTCTGAACATATTTTTTAAATTATGAGATAATGGACTTGTTAATATGTGTGCAGTCAGTATCTTTTTAATTGTACTACTCCATGGATAAAAAAAATGCTATAAGTAATAAGTCAATGTATTTAAAAAAATAAAAACTTCAATACAGCCCCTCTCCACTGAAGAAGTCTTCACACCTCTTGGGTGACCATTTTCAGGAAAGCTCTGTAAAGTTACTCAAGAATTCCCCATCCCTGCATTGGGGCCATCAAAACCAAGTTCAGTTTGCTTCATTCTATACCCTGGAAATTCCATCATTATTCCTACTTCTTGCTGCTTAATTTAACATGATGAATCTTGGCCTCTTGTAGGGATACAAGAGCACAGTGCACTATGCAATTTTCAATATAATGCACTAAATGCTCCTAATTACTTGATTTAGGCATATGTAAATAAGAAGACCTTATATAAAATGAGTCAAAGATCATCCCTTGAGCATTCCACCAGTTGAACAATATTCTGATTACCTAATCAGGTTCTAAATGTATGTATAATGTATGCCTCAGAATATCAAGGCTATCACATATAATGCAGTATGGTTCACGTTAATATATATGCTATGTTTCTTCAATTAAGACACTTGCCAGCTGACAGGCAGAGGAGTAAGTTGTGACATCTCAGTAGTGATCCTGCCTGAGCATGTGTGAACTTAGCTGTTCATCTGATTGTCACTTCATTGGTACTATTTGCATTGGCAACAGCATATGGAGTTGGGTTTCTGTTCCCTTTATTTTTAGTTGACATGTAATTATTGTACATATTTATACAATATAGAGTGATATTTCGATACATGTATACAATGTGTAATGATAAAATCATGGTAATTAGAATATCCATCATCATAACCATTTATCAATTATTTCCATTGGGAACATCCAAAATTTCTCTTCTAGATTTTTTGAACATATACATTAAATTATTGTTAACATTTAACCTACAGTGCTATAGAACACTAGAACTTATTCTGTCTATCTATCTGTAACTTTGTATCTGTTAACCAACCTCTCCCATCCTTCCCTCACACCTACCCCTCCCAGTCTCTAATAACCATAATTATACTCTCTTTTTCCATGAACTCAATACTTTTAATCTCCCACATGTAAGAACATCCAGGGTATTTCTTTTCTTTGCCTGACTTATTTCACTTGATGTAATGTCCTTCAGGCTGATCCACATTACTGTGAATGACAAAAATCTCATTCTTTTTTACGGCTGCATGGTATTCCATTGTGTCGATACACTACACTTTCCTTATTCATTAATTCATTGATGGTCACTTAGGATGATTCCATACCTTGGCAATTGTGAATGGTGTTTCAATAAACATAAGAGTTTAGATATCTCTTTGATATGCTGATTTCCTTTCTATTGGATAAATACACAGTAGTGGGACTGCTGGATCACACAGTAGTTCTATTTTTAGGTTTTTTAAAAGAACCCTCCATGCTGTTCACCATAGTGGCCGTGATAATTTATATTCCCACCAACAGTACATAAGTCTTCCCTTTTCTCTGCATCCTCACTAGCATTTGTTCTTTTTTGTCTTTTTGATAACAGCCATTCTAAATGAAGGAAAATAATATCTCCTTATGGTTTTGATTTTTGCAATTACCTGATGACTAGTGATGTTGAACATTTTTTCAAATACTTATTGGCTATTTGTACATCTTCTTTTAAGAAATCTCTATTGAGATCCTTTGCCCATTTCTAATTGAATTATTTGGTTTGTTTGTTTGTTTTTGCTGTTGTTTGCGTTTCTTGTGTATTTCGGATATTAGTCTCTTGTCACAGCTAGTCTGTGTCAGTTTGCAAATATTTTCTCCCATTTACAGGTTGTCTTTTGACTTTGTAAATTGTTTCCTTTGCTGTGAGGAAGTTTTTTCAGTTTAATATAGTTCCATTTATCTACTGTTTAGTTGCTCTGTGCTTTTACAGTCTTACATACAAAATCTTTTCCTAGACCAATGTCCTGAAGAGTTTCCCATATGTTTTTTTCTAGTGCTTAAGTCTTTAATCCATTTTGAGTTTATTATTGTATGTGGTGAGGAATAGGGATGTAGTTTCAATCTTCTGTGTATAGATATCCACTTTCCCCAACACCATTTATTTTAGAGGGTGTTCTTTCCTCAGTGAATGTTCTTGGCACCTTTGTGGGAAATCAATTGCCTATAAATATGTGGATTTATTTCTGGGTTATCCATTCTGTTCCACTGGTCTATGTGTCAGTTTGTATACCAGCAC
The DNA here is from genome assembly GCF_047675955.1 of Chlorocebus sabaeus. Lineage (NCBI taxonomy): Eukaryota > Metazoa > Chordata > Mammalia > Primates > Cercopithecidae > Chlorocebus > Chlorocebus sabaeus. Next base: position 12,624,865 of record NC_132928.1, on the reverse strand, counting down.
CATGCTGTTTTGATCACTATTCCTTTGTAGTATATTTTGAAGTCAGGTAGTGTGATGCCTCCAGCTTTGCTCCTTTTAGTATTGCTCTGGCTATTTGAAGTATTTTGGGTTCCATATTATGAAATTTGTTTTAACTTAAATTTGAATCTCTTAGAATGCCTTCAAAAAAGATTGACCTGTGGTGATGCACTAGGAATAATGTCATTGTGTACGAAGGAGCTATCCTGTCACATGCCTGGCAGTGCAGTTAGAGAGAATACAAATAGCCAAGTCTTTCAGAAAAAAATAATAAAATTTTGAAAGTTAATAGAGGTTGGCGTGAACAATTCCTATGTCACTTGTGTGCCAATATTTATCTATCAAAAGCTTTCAATCGAGGAATAAACAAAACCAAAAGGTTAACCAAATAGGAAAAACCACAAAATAAAACAGAAATGAGATGAAATCTTAGTATTCTGCAAGTCTTGAAATTATACTTTCAATCTTAAAGGTATTAAAGGCAGGTTATGAAAAGCATCATATCACTGTGACATTAAAAATATTGACTGGTGGATAAAAGTGATTCCAAATAATTTAAATGTGAAAAGGACTTGGTTAGATTCTTATACTTCTTTGCTGAACATTAGGAATATCACTTTCTTTTTGCTTTCCTCCTCACTGGTTGCTTCTTTTATCTATACTCTGTTGATTGCTGCTCATCTCCCAGTCTTCTAAATGTTAAAGAAGCCAAGTCCTTGGATCTCTTCTTTTATCTTCCTACACTCTCCCTAGGTGGTCACAGTTAGTCTCCATAGTTTTGACCATATCCATACTTACAAATCCAAAATTTATAACTTCAGCCAAGATGTGCCTTGTGAACTCCAGACTCATTTATCTATCTTCCTACTCAGCACATTTATTTGAATGTAATATGCATATTTGTATAATATGCATCTCAAAATTAACATTTCCAAAAATGAATCCACATTACTCTCTTTAAGCAAATCTATCCTTCCTCAATATTTCACATCTTTTGGTTACACAGCCCCAAAACTTCAGAAACATCCTTAACTCTTTCTTTCTCTAACACTACCCATGCAATCCATTTGACTTTTCCTTCAAAATACATCCAGAGCTGACCTGTTCTCCCCTCTTCATCCTTACCACCTCAATCCACAGCACCAGCATCTCCCTCCTGGATTAGGGCAATGGCATCTCGACTGGTTCCCCTGTCTCCATCCTCGGCCTCTTCAGTCTATTCTCTATAGGCAAGCCACAGTGACACCTTTTGCTTTTTTAAAAGTCTAGGTATTAAGTTATTCATTAAATAACTAGTTATTGCCTACAATAAGACACACAGATTTTAAGAGTAAAGTTTGATGAGTTTTGACTACTGTAAAACCATCTCCACCAAGTTACAGGACATTCCTATCATCCCAAAACGTTTCCCTTATGATCCTGTCCACTCAATCGCCTCCCAGAGGAAACCAGTGTTCTGATTCCTATTATGAAAGCTTAGCTTTGCTTGTTTCAGAAGGTCACATGAAAGGAAACATATAGTATGCACCACCATGTGTCCCTGGTTTCCTTTACTACAGCATAAGATTTATGAGATTCATCTGTTATTGAGAGTATTAATAGTTATATCATATTATTGAAGAGTAGTATTCCATTGTATAAATATCCCCTAATTTGTTCATTATTTGTTGATGGACATTTGAGTTTGTTTCACACGTTTTAGCTATTATGAATAAAGATGCCATAAACACTGCACAAAGCTTTTTTGTAGACCTATGCTTTTGTTGTTGTTGAGTAAATGCCTCAGAGTGGAATGCTGGGTCATAGGTAAGAATCTTCAGTTTCATATAAAACTGCTTGTTTTTCAAAGTGTTATGTTATTTTACACACTCACTAGCAATGGATAAAAGTTCAGATTACACTACATACTTGTAAGCATTTGTCAATGGACTCTTGCTGATATTGTTTGTTTTAATGTGGGCCATTCCAATGGGTATACAATGGCATCTCACTGTGGTTTTAATCCATTTTTCCCTGATGATGAATGGTTGTGAACATATTTCCATATGCTTATTGACCATTTGTATATCTTCTTTTGTGAGGTGTTTGTTCAAGTCTTTTGCCCATTTTTAAAAAGTGATCTTTTAAAAATATGTTAGATCTTATCACTTCTCTGCTGAGAGCAATCCAGTAGCAATTCAGATCACTCACTAAAGGCCAAAAATATTTACAACATTCACTAAAGGACAACACGATCTGCCGCTCCAGTAACATTATGATCTCATCTCCTAGTACTGCTCCATCTGCTTAGACTCTTCACTCTCCTGGTGTCCTTGAGCAACCAATCACCAGACCTCTCACAGTTCCTGTTCCCTCTGCGGGGACTTTCTTGTCCCAGAGATCTACCTGCCTGTTTTCTCACTTCCTTTAGTACCTTCTGGAATATTCTGCACAAAATAGCAAGCAGATCTCCAGCATTCCCTATTCCCTTTATCCAGTTTTATTTTTCCCGTAACACTTACCCATGAAGATGTGATTATTTTTACACTAATTTTTTAGCTCCTTTGTCCCTCTCTCTTTCCCTCCCTTTTGCACTTTTATCTTCCTTCCTTTCTCCTTTCCTTTCCTTCCTTCTGTCCTTCCGTCCTTTCATCCCTCCTTACTATTATGTATGGTTTATCTCATTCTACCAAAATATAAGCTCTATGAGGACAACGAATTTTGCGCATTCATTCAACTTTTGCTCACTACTGATTCTCAGATCCTAGAACAAGTTTTTAACCCTCCAGAAGTGTTGAGAGGACTATAGTTTGAACTATTTACCAACTTAAACTCGTAACATTTTAGTCTTTAACCATATTTTAAAAGCTGCAGATATATCAATTTAAAAGAAAAAAAAAACCACACACCTAAAACTGTGCTCCCAAACCCTGGACTAAATGAATTTGATTTTTAAGAAATGAGGCCAGGAATTTTCACTCGTGCCTGAAATCCCAGCACTTTGGGAAGCCAAGTCACAAGGATCACTTGAGCCCAGGAATTTGAGACCATCCTGAGTAACATGGCAGAGCCTATCTTAAAAAAAAAAAAAAAAAAAAAAAAAAAAAAAAGCTGGATGCAGTGGCACACACCTGTAGTCTCAGCTGCCTGGAGGGCCGAGGCAGCAGGATCTCTGAAGCCCAGGAGTTCAAGGTAGGACACACGCCAGCCTGGGTGACAAACCAAGACCCTGTCTCTTAAATAAATAAATAAATAAATAAATAAATAAATAAATAAATATTTTTAAGTTTTTAAAAATTGAGACGGAGTGAGCACGTGGATCAAATAGACTTCATAGAACAAAGTGAAAAACTATATATTTTATATATTTATATGTGTATCTACAGGTATACATACATCTGTACATATACGTGTATAGAGAATTTGTTAATAATAAAATAGACAAATTAACCTATATTAAGTGCTTACTGAGAAACTGTTAATCTTCACAAGAATCCCAGGAGGAACTACTCCCACTTTACAGATAAGAACACTGAGGATTAGGGTGTTTAAGTAACTTGTTAAATTCATACAGCTGGTCAGTTCCAGAGTCAGGATTTAAACTATATTACATTGTAGCAGTTTCATTAGATATAATATGTGTATGTACATTTAATTTGGATTACAAATAGAACATTGAAGAATAAGGTCTGTAATGTAAAGAAAACAGTCTAGTCCCTTGCAATGCTTTTATAAGATTATCATTACATACATGAACATATTTTATGGTGTTTGAATTTTCCTTTTGTAATCGTCAGAGACTATAGATATCCCATATATGTAGGTATGAAACATAATAACAGAATAAACTCTCATGGATCTACCAACCAGCTTAAATAATGAGCATTGCCAAACTATTAAAGCTACCTGTGGATCCTTCCTCAATCCCATTCAGCTACATTCCTCACCAGAAGTAACCACCACCTCGAATTGTGTGCACATCATTCCTTTGTTTTAATTAGAAATTTGATTACATAAACGAGTCTCTAAAATGATGTATTGTTTAGATTATTTCTATAGGACTTTTCAAGATTGTATCATACTATATATAGTCCTCTCTGGTGGTTTTTTGTTTTCTCATCCAGTACTATGCTTTTATGACTCCTCCATGTGTGTATTTGTTTGTTTGAGGAGACAGAGTCTCACTCTGTTCTCCACGCTGGAGCGCAGTGGTGTAATCATGGCTAGCTGCAGCCTTTAACTCTTGAGCCCAAGTGATCCTCCTGCCTCAACCTCCTGAGTATCCGGGACTATAGATGCATGCCACCATGCCTGGCTAATTTTAAAAATATATATTTTTTGTAGAGACAGGGTCTGGCTGTGTTACCCAGGTAGGTCTTGCACTCCTGGCTTCAAGCAGTCCTCCTGTGTCCCGAATTGGTGGGTTATTGGTCTCACTGACTTTCAGAATGAAGCCACGGACCCTCGAAGTGAGTGGTACAGTTCTTAAAGATGGTGTGTCCAGAATTTGTTCCTTCAGATGTTCAGATGTGTCTGGAGCTTCTTCCTTCTGGTGGGTTCGTGGTCTCTCTGTCAGGAGTGAAGCTGCAGACCTTCGTGGTGAGTGTTACAGCTCTTAAAGGCAGCACGTCTGGAGTTGTTCGTTTTTCCCCATAGGTTCGTGGTCTCACTGGCTTCAGGAGTGAAGCTGCAGACCTTCGCGGTGAGTGTTACAGCTCATAAAGGCAGCATGGACCCAAAAAGTGAGCAGCAGCAAGAGTTATTGCAAATAGCAAAAGAACAAACCTTCCACAGAGGGGAAGGCGACCCCACGGCATTGTCACTGGTTGGCTTGGGCAGCCTGCTTTTATTCCCTTATCTGGCCCCACCCACATTCTGCTGATTGGTCCATTTTACAGAGAGTTGATTGGTCCGTTTTGACAGAGTGCTGATTGGTGCTCTTACAATCCTTGAGCTGGACACAGAGTTACAGAGCGCTAGTCCTCCAAGTCCCCACTAGGTTAGCTAGATACATATTCATAAACCTTGAGGTAGACACAGAGTACTGATTGGTGTATTTACAAACCCTGAGGTAGACACACAGTGCTGATTGGTGTATTTACAAACCCTGAGCTAGACACAGAGTGCTGATTGGTGTGTTTACAATCCTTGAGCTAGACACAGAGTCACAGAGTGCTAGTCCTCCAAGTCCCCACCAGGTTAGCTAGATACAGAGTGCTGATTGGTGCACATACCATCCTCCAGCTAGATATAAACGTTCTCCAAGTCCCCATCCAGTTCAGGGGCCCAACTGGCTTCACCCAGTGGATCCTGAACTAGGGCTGCAGGCGGAGCTGCCCACCAGTCCCGAGCAGCGCCTGCACTCCTCAGCCCTTGGGCTGTCCACGGCACCGGGCGCCAGGGAGCAGAGGGCGGCGCCCATCAGGGAGGCTCAGGCCGCGCGGGAGCCCACCGCAGGGGAAGGAGCTCAGACATGGCGGCTGCAGGTCCTGAGCCCTGCCCCGCGGGGAGGCAGCTAAAGCCGGGAGAGAATTTGAGGGCAGCGCCGGTGGGCCAGCACTGCTGGGGGACCCGGCGCAACCTCTGCAGCTGCTGGCCCGGGCCTGCGGCGCTGGCTGGCGGTTCCGTGTGCGGCGCCCGCAGAGCCCGCGCCCGCCAGAACTCACACTGGCCCACGAGCGCAGCCCCGGTTCCTGCCCACGCCTCTCCCTCCAGACCTCCCGGCAAGCAGAGAGAGGCGGCTCCGGCCTCAGCCAGCCCAGAGAGTGGCTCCCACGATGCCATGGGGGGGCTGAAGGGCTACTCAAGCGCAGCCAGAGTGGAGGCTGAGGCTGAGGAGGCGCTGAGAGTGAGGGCTGATAGCACACTGTCACCTCTCACTCCCACCTAGTCCTCCCAACGTGCTGGAATTACAGGCATGAATCACCAGGCCTGGCCCAATTTCTTCATGTTAATGCGCATAGCTGTGGAGGTTCATTGATTTTAGTGCTCTACTGTATTCCTTGTAGGAACATACCAAATTTATTTGTTCATCCTTTTGCAAGCTTCTTTCATCAGACATCAAAACATACTACAAAGCTACTGTAAGACAATATGATATTTATACAAGGAGGGAGAGACAAATTGATCAATGGGACCAAATAGAGAGCTTACGAAAAAGACCTCGCCAGATGGTAACTTGGAATCTAACAAAGTAAATTGCAGATCTGTGGGAACAAGATGAACTATTCCGTAAATTGTGCTGAGATAACTGATTAAACTTTAAAGAAACCCTGCCTTATACCACACAAAACAAATTCCAGCTGGACTAAAGGTTGTGAAAAGCAAACCTCTACAACTTTAAGAAGACAATAAAACAGAATATCTTTATGACCTCTCAGTCAGCAAAAAGAAAATTTGCCAACACAAAAAATAGCAACCATGAAAAAGTGATAAAGTCTATCTGGGTATGAAATTATTTTTATCAAAGGATACCATGAAGAAAACAAAAGAAACCACAAACTATTAGAAGATATTTAGAACATAAACTATCTCTTATTAAGGATTTCTTTTTTAAGTAAATTCCTACTTTCCCTGAAATAGTCACAACTTGAAAAATTTACCTTTATTGTTTCTTTGTCTATTTCTTCCTAGAGCTTGGAAGGGTGGTAGGTGGTACTTGATACATTGTTGATTAACAGACTTTTATTTTAGGCTGTTTTCTACCGCAGCATATGTAAAATTTTACCTTTCTTTAAACAAAGGCTACTAACTATAGGTGGCATTGTTGTAACATATATCATGTTCTCAATTACCTGTATGACAGCAAAGGCTGATACTAGTAAAACTTCATTTAAGTTTTTTAATTCAATTGAAGGAGAAGGTCATTGACACTTCAGTAATTGCTATTGAAAACCATTTGGCTAAAAGAGAAAAACACACACATATACACACACAAAATAAAGTGTGACATAATATTTACTACAGATTATTCATTTTAAAGGAATTATCCACTATAATTCTTGTTACAGGATCATTATTGAAATTATTTTACCTAAGAAATTATTTGATACTTCTAACCCTATAAACATGACATAATTGTTACAACCATAAAGAAAGAAAAATTGTCAGTGCTTTCTGCTATTTGTTTAACTGCAAATAGAAAGTCCAGTTTATACGCTTTGTTCTTATTTGAAACTATGGAATAAACACAAAGGAATCGAAAGAACTAGCGGGAGAAAGAAAGTGGTTTGGGAGAATCTGAGAGTAGCTGCCTTACTACAGATGGCTGGCAAGCTGGTAACCTCAGTGTGAGGCCCTGGCATTGCCTAAGTACTACTGAATGTTGGTGACCTGGTTATTTCCTCTGAACTAGGGATCTCTGGTCAAGTCTTTGAGTTTTTCTGCTTTCTACTGTCTTCATTCCAAGAAGACAAGGCTTAGTGTAGCTAAGTGCCTAAAATTCCCTTGTCTGTGAATGTTTAAAAACGTGTTCCCACTTGAAAGCATGGCAGAGACAGAGGTGTAAATGAACATTTCAGGCTACAAATTTAATCTGTAAAGTCCTGCATCTGTTGTCTCATCCATTAGATGGTGTGTTTCCATAAGTTAAGAACCTTTTTTTCTTTTTTCTTTTCTTCTCTCTTCTTTTCTTTTCTTTCTTATTGTTAAATTATAAAAGTCACTGCTAGGCTAACAAATCTTGCTGCTAAAAAACAAAGCCAGCACACTACCAGAATGTATGAATAGAAGTGCACTGTATAGGAATCATTGAAATCTAATCACTTTAAAGCTTTCTAAAAAGACACTGTATTTCAGAACTATATAACCAATATATTACACTTAGAAAACTTAGAGCTCAGAAAGGAACAGTGAACATGAACATAGGTGTAGAAAATAGCAACTGAGAACGTATATACAATTAATATGACAAGACAGGAAGTCTAAAAAAGAACCAGGTAGAATATCAGTTCCTGTGTACAGAGAATAGCTCCTGATAGTGTGAAAATGTGGAAATCCACACACCTGGGTTAGAGACCCATATGTGTCACTTACAAACCATATGATCCTGAATAAGTTCTATAATTTCTCTTGGTTGTTTTGTGAAAGGACAGGAAAATAATATTCAACTCACTGAGTTGTTTGGAGATTTAATGAGATGATGTACTTAAAGCACTTTGTACACTATAAGGCGCTATATAAATGTGATTCATCTACCTAAAGAATAATTATTAAAACAGATTATCCCTGAGGAAAGAACAAAAGGAAATGAGTCTCTGAAATTATAGTGAAAGGAATGTATATCACGCAGTGGGACAAGCATCCTGGCTGTGACACTGATTACTAGGGAAGCAACAGAGTTGGTTTCTGAGGTTATAAACCACCATTGCTTGATAGAATGAAAACAATCTTGCTTACAGGTAAAGTCACAGAGTATGCGACACTTTTTGGTGCCACCCAGGATAAAAATCATTGGCTCAAAGTTGATACAATTCATTAGATAGTTCTGTCTTCTAAAGACAGGCTTAACCATGTTTCCTGAGGTTCTGAGGAATCTAACAGCATCAAGCCACGTAATTCTAGAGCATTTGCTGGCTTCCTCTTATACAAGTTGAGTGAAGACTTGTCTATCCTCCTCTATTATCCCAAAATGAAGCTTTTACAAATGTGCCACTAACCTATACAAATAATTCAATGACATTTTGCCAAATATTAAACCGTGCAGTGGTGTCCTTAGGGAAACCCGAGAAGAGGAAAATCACACTGTGCTCTCTGATCCCTTCCATAAGGGACACCAGGGGCCTACTTTGTGCAGGGCTCTATGGAAAGTACAAGGCAGGCAGAGGAGAAGCTAAAGCAGACACAGTCTCTGCCTCAAAGTGTCGCAGTCTTGTGGGAGAGTCAGCCATTACTCAAAGCCACCTTAGGAAAAGAAGTGATCTGAAAGTATACAAAAAGGAGATTTGACCGACAGAGAGAAGCCAACTAAGGATTCCCTAAAGATGAGGAGACAAAGCAGATATCTGAGAAAACAGTAGGAATTAACCAGGCAAAGATACTGCCTGGAGATTTCTAAGCAGAAGGAGCAGCAGGTGCAAAGGTCCTGTGGCAAAAAAGAGCATGGTGATTCCAAGGGTCTAAAAGAAGGCAGTAAGACAGGTGCACAGGGTGGAGGGTATGGGGTGGAATTAGGTGCAAGAGGTGGGTAGGGCCAGATTAACTAGGACTTTGAGGGCATGCTTAGGATTTTGGTCTTTATCCTCAGAGCAAAGCAAAGTCACTGGCACAATGTAAATGTAAGTGAAGAGAAAGTAAATCACAGAACAGATGTAAAAATTGCACATGGAAGGGATCAAGGATGGCCTTAGCTGCTTTGCAATGAAATGGATAAAAGATCACTGGCTGCCTCCTTAAGTCACAGGTCTGCTGACAGCAACATCATCCTCTCCACGCCCCCATCCCCAAAGGATACTGCATAGCCTGATCATCTCCATTTCTCTACCCCATGGGCAACTCTGCTGAGCAAGTCATTTGCCTCACAGAAGCTGATGATGGCCCTGGGGAGTTTAGATAATGGCAGTATATGATGGAATATGCATTTCCTAAATGAGTGTATGGAGGGGTGAGGGTGGCAGCTGACACTGAGTGTGAATCTGTATGTGTCTACCTAACCCTAAAGCTACACCTAGAAGGAAAAATCATTATCCAAACTCACTTCTTCTTTCTGGTCTAGATAATGGCTCTCTATATTAAAAATGTCCCTACTATTAGTAGTTCTTTATAAAAGGAGAAAAGAAGGAGGAAAAAACCTCTGGCAGAGGAATAACAAAATGTATGATCCACAGAGGTGGTGGGAAGATATAACGTTATTTTACATATTTGATATAGAGCCTAAATTAAGCCATAGAAAAGAGGCCATGAATCTTCACAGCCTCATTATCAAGCTTCCCTAAACCTCAAATATAGAAAAATACATTTCATAAACAAAGAACCAATAGGATTTTAATAGTTCAATAAATTTCCCAGACATTTGCACTAATCACATTTCATTACATTTTTTTAAAAGAAATTCCATTTGATGGAGTGTCAGATTTTGAAAGAGGGCACAAAACATCTTTTGGAAAGCTAGTTTTGGCTAACCATGAAAATGCAAGTCAAATGTATTATGGACAAGTCAAATGTTATACAACTGAAAAGTTACACATATGCCTATTTTTTTACTACTTCTTGACTTCATTGTGTCAAGAGTCAATCTCTTAAATCCCTCAGGACACATCTTTCCTCCAAACCATCCCAACCTCAATGGCAAGAAATTCAGACTTCAGTGTAAGCTGTCAGTCCCTAAGATGTTCTACGATCCTGGATACCTATCAGCAGCTCCATTTTTTCAAGATGTAGATGAATGTTCTAATGCAAGATTTCATCTGTTAATTACCAACTTATTGAAGACATTCTAGTTTGAGTGTTATCACCACAATCATCTCATTCCCACTGAAAGAAATACATTCACCCAGTACTACTCAAACCAGGGCACGAGAGGCCCTGACGTCCTGTGGCTGTACCCTTCTCCATGGTGTGGCTGAGGGGACATGCCCATCTAGAGCCTATACCCCTCTTCTAGGAATTCCTTACTCAAGTGGTTCTAGGCCTACTTCAGGCCTGACTCCATCCTCCCAGTGGCTGACTAGTCTATTAGATATATTCCTAGGACTGCAGGGAGGCCAAAGGGCAGCCATATTAAAGGGATATGAATGTGCAGACTAGGGTATCCATACAGGTATGCACAAGGCATTCAGATGTTGGAAGGAGCTGGGAGTAGGAAGGGGGTCAGATTAGAGGCTAAGGGCTGAGAAACAGTTCTTGTAATGTTGCCATGGTCTGGTGCACTACTCTGAGAAGTCTGTGGATTCTAAATTAGAGCTTGGCCTTCCAGATCATTCTGAACAGTGCCTTTCAAAGCTTAATGTACTAACAAAATACCTACGGGTCTTGTTCCAATGCAGATCTGATTCAGTAAATCTGGGGTAGGGCCTGAAAGTCTGCATTTCTAATGCGCTCCAAAATGATACTAACACTGCTGGTATGTGGGCCACATTTTAAGTAAAAAGGATCATGAAGGTACATTTGTCAAGGTAGAACTATAGGACATGTTTTATTTAACAATTTATAAGCCTGATTTATAGCTTTTAAACATTCGAGGTACCCGAGTCTCCATTTGGACACTTGTCCTAGCCCAGCAAATGTTAGGGACATTCTTGCATTTATCTTTCATCAGAATGATCAGCCCACTTCCACAGAAGTCTCATCTTAAGGGAAGAATCATGTTGGAGTATAACATGTCGACAAAAGATTATTTGTATCCATTCATTCTGCTTCAAATGATGCACCAGATGGTTGCTCAGGCTGTCTATACATATGAATTCTGATACTAGGAGCAAAGTAAGGATTCATTGTCCATTGGCAGCTAGTCCACTTACTTATCTTTACTATTCCCAAGTCCTTGGGCTCCACCTCTAGGAGTAGTCATCTCCTAAACAGAAATCAGAAGAACAAGACCAGAAGGTAGAAACTAGCCACACTACTAGGAAAACACATGCCTTCAGTGGGTGCACGCTCACCTGTAAGGGATTTAGATATATAGGCATCTCCCAGGATGGCCTTCCTTCCATGCCTGTTCTTCCGTGCCCTTCCCCCACCATGGTGCTCAACTTCTGGCTCTTGTTTTCTTATCCCAGTATCGCCCTGAGGTCCCAGGGAACGTCAGTCTACTTCAGTCTATTCCTGCTGAACAAAACCAGCCCAAACTTTTCCCTGTGCCTCTAAAATTCCATATTGCAAATTCCACTGTATTATAAGCCGCTGTAAACCAATGGCCTTCCAGTTGTCAAAACTCATGCATCCTACAGAGGGTGGTGGTTTTATAAGAAACAAAAACCTATACATACAAAAGTGAAAAGAATGGAATCCCACTCTTAGTCACCTTATTTGTTTCTGGCTGGCCCTACTTGCATCTCATGCCACATCTCTCAGCACTCCAGCCTTGTGTACACATCCATTTGAACTGGACTACCTGAGTTTCCTAAAGACCTTACATTTGGCCTTGTCTTCTACTCTTTTTAAGAAAATAAACTTTACTGTTTAGAGTAGTTTTGGTGTCAAAGCAAAATTGAGAGGAAGGTACAGGGACTTCTCAAGTATTGCCTACTTACCCTCCACATACACAGCACAGCCCCCCCAAACTCCCACCCATTGATATTCCCCACCAGAGGGGTACATTTGCTCCAACTGATGAACTTACATTGACACAGTGTTTCCACCCAAAGCTCAGACTTTGCATTAGGGTTACTTCTTGGGGTTATAAAAGGATGTGGATAAATGTAATGACATGTATCTATTATTATAATATCATACAAAATAGTTTCACTGCCCTAAAAATCCTCTGTGACTCACCTATTCACCCTGCAGTCCCCAACCTCTGGCAACCACTAATCTTTTTTTACTGTCTCCATAGGACTCTGTCTTTTCTAGAAAGACATATAGTTTAACATACTATATAGCCTTTTCAAATTTGCATCTTTCATTTAGTAACATGCATTTAAGTTTCCTTTATGTATTTTCATCACTTGATAGTTCATTTCTTTTCAGCAGTGAATAATACTCCGTTGTCTGGCTGTATCATGGTTTATTTAACTATTCACTATTGAAAGACAATTTGGTTGCTTCCAAATTTTGGCAGTTATGAATACAGCTACTATAAGCATATGTGTGCATATTTTTGTGTGGCACAAGTTTTCAGCTTATTTAGGTAAAAATCAAGGAATATGATTGCTGAATCATATAGTAAGAGTGTGTTTAGTTTTGTAAGAAACTGCCCAAACTGTCTTCTAAACCAAAGTGACTATACCATTTTGCATTCCTATCAGTAATGAATGAAAGTTCTTGTAGTTTCACATCCTCATCAGCATTTGGTATTGTCAGTGTCTTGGATTTTGGCCATTCAAATAAGTGTAAAAGTGGTATTTCATTGTTGTTTTAATTTGAAATTCCCTAATCAAATCAGATTATGTTGATTGTCTTTTCTTATGCTTATTTGCTATTTGTATTTCTTCTTTTGTAAGGTTTCTGTTCTGGTCTTTTGCTTATTTGTTAATTGGGTTATTTGATTTCTTATTGTTGAGTTTTAAGAGTTCTTTGTATATTTTGGATAACAATCCTTTATGAGATGTATTTTGTAAATGTTTTCTCCCAGTCTTTGGCTTGTCTTCTCATTCCCTTGACAGTGTCTTTCACAGGGAAGAAATTTTTAAGTTTAATGAAATCAATTATTTATTTCATGAATTGTACCTTTGGTGCTGTATCTAAAGAGTCATTGGCATACCCAGAGTCATTTACATTTTCTCCTATGTTCTCTTCTAAAAGTTTTATGGTTTTACATTTTACATTTAGGTATATGACACATTTTGAGTTAATTTTTGTGAAGAGTTTAAGATCTATGTCTAGATTCATTCTTTTATTTTTGCATGTGGATATACAGTTGTTCAAGCACCATTTGTTGAAAAGGCTATCTTTTCTCCATTGTATTTCCCCAGCTCCATTGTCAAAGATTAATTGACTGTGTTTACGTGGTCTAGTTTTGAGCTCTTTATTCTGTTCCATTAATCTGCTTGCCTATTCTTTTGCCAATACCACACTGTCTTGATTACTGTAGCTTTAGAGTAAAGTAGTTTCAGTTCTCTCATATTGTTCTCTTTCATTCTTGTGTTGATTAGTATGGGTCTTTTTTTTTTTTTTTTTTTTTTTGTCTCTATAAATTTAAGAATCCATGGGTTGATATCCACAGAGTAACTTGCTGAAATTTTGATTGGAATTGCATTGAATCTATAGGTCAAGTAGGCAAGAGCTGACATTTGGCAATATTGAGTCTTCCTATCCATAAACGTGTAATATCTCCATTTATTTAGTTATTCTTTAACTGGAGTTTTGTAGTTTTCTTTGTATAACTCTTGTACATATTTTCTTAGATTTATACTTAAGTGTTTTACTTTTTTGTGTGCTAATGTAAATGGTCTACTACTCTTCTGCAAGAAATTTTCTTCCTCTGCTTCCACTCTTCCTAGACTCCTTTAGAAACTTCAGTTCTGAGTACTCATTACTTTGGGAAATCTTTCTTAAGCACATATTTAATCATTCATTCATTCACTCATGCATTTACTTAACAAATATATATGGTGTGTTTACTATATGTTAGTTGTTATTCTAATCTCTGAGGATATGGCAGTGGCCTAACATTTTCTACTATCATAAAACTCAGACTCCAGTGAGGAGAATAAATGTAAACATAGAAAATTTGATATTAGTGACCCACTTGAAGAGAGCTATTCTTTAAGTATTCAATGAATGAATGACTAAATGAATGAACGAATGTTGAAATGTTCTGACCCTTATGGTGTTTAAGGAACTTATTTTTGGTTAAGCTTTTTCAACCCAAATTGAAAAAAAACATAGGTAGAGGACCTATTTTATGTTTCCACTGACCACAACCCATGATCTAACTTAATTATAAGTTTACCTTCAGTACTTAGTAAATACTTAAGTGATTGACTGACTGATGTTTTAGGAACCACATTTTGGACTATTGGACTATTGGACCTTCTATAGAAATTTTCTTTTCTTTTCTTTTTTTGAGACGGAGTTTTGCTCTTGTTGCCCAGGCTGGAGTGCAACGGCGCTATCTTGGCTCACCACAACTTCCGCCTCCCTAGCTCAAGTGACTCTCCAGCCACAGCCTCCTGAGTAGCTGGGATTACAGGCATGCACCACCATGCCCAGCTAATTTTGTATTTTTAGTAGAGACGGGGTTTCTCCATGTTGGTCAGGCTGGTCTCGAACTCCTGACCTCAGGTGATCCACCCACCTCAGCACTCCCAAAGTGCTGGGATTACAGGCATGAGCCACTGTGCTCAGCAGAAATTTTCAAGCAAGAATGTTAAATTTGTGATGGAAGATGCCTTTCATAACTAAGGTGTGAATTCTCTTGAATCTGAGGGGAACAGACAACGGCACATGAAAGAATCATCACCTTCTTTATTTCAAACTCAAATTTCTCCTTCTCCCATCCCAGATTCTAATTCAAACAGCTACAACCCCATAGCTTTTCATCAGAGTCAAGTTCAAATGGGCCACTATATTAGGCAGAAAAATGCAGAGAATCACCCATGGAAACATTATTGAAGCCACCAAAGTTTTACTATCAACTGGAAAATCCACAAATAAAATGAGAAAATGCATCACTAAAAATCTAATGTGCAGTTGGGTAAATGATAAACCAATTTGAATTAGTGAATACTAATTGAAAAACTGCATGACAAAGTATTTTCCCATTAAAGCAGGAATTTGCTAAAGGCATTTTCAATTATGTATCATGCTTCAGTAAAAAGCTTCACACATTCTAACAACATAGTGTCTTCTTCAACTTTGCCTCCTGATGGAATTTTTAGCACAATGGCTACCTAGCTCAAATAACTTTAAAAATTATATGCCAATGACCTTGACAAGGTTCTTCAATTTTTATGTGGTTCTTTTTTTCTCTCTCGTCCTCACACCTAACAGAACAGATGTTTTTAACTTGAGAACCTAATTATTATCTACGAGTGTTAATATTTTTAATCTAATCATGGCTTATCTGCATCCCAGAAACTCACACTTCACTGTGCTTTGCTAGACAAGTAGAATATTTAGAAGCTTTGACCACCTAAAAGGACATTTTAGATGAAGAACTGTGTCCCTTTGAAGTTCACAAATATTTGAATGTCCTTTCAATTGCTTAGATAACTTACTCTTCTCAAAATCAGGGCAGAGGTGACTGCTGGGAGCCAAAATTGTGGATTCCAAGCCTACAGGGAAGGGAATATATCTGGAACATAATACCCTGCTGGTGCTCAATAAATGTTTATTAATGAGCCCCTTTTTTTGACCCAGGCACAGAGAATAAATCCAAGGAAGGAAGATTATGCAAATAGACAGAAAGGTCACCCAGCCCTACATGGGGGTGTGGCCCAGGGTGGGGGCAGGACCAAGTCATTCAGGTGACAGGACATTCTCCTGGGTGTATAGCAGTGACCCCGGCAACCCCCATTCCAATAGTTATCTGCTCCATTATAAAATAATGTAGAAGAACATTTCAGCCACTGACTGCAGAAAATACTGTTTGAGAAAAAAAATAAAGGTTCTCTCCTCACAACAGTTTAAAAAGATTCTTAGGCCAGAGGACTCTTGACGAAGAATAGACAATGAAGAGAATCAAAGTGAGACCTATAAGAACCATTAGTAATGGGAATGTCCACATTGCATAACTGCAGAATAGATGGAGAGCTTTCATGAAGCCAGACTTAGCAATATCTTTACAGTGAACAGATTTATTATGAAATCAAAGTGTTAGAAAGAAGTACAAGTACTGGAAATGCATGTCATCCAAACTGATGACGTCACGCAAGAGCCACTCCAAAGGCAAAATTTGTAAAACAATATTCCCTTCTCTGGTATAAAACAGAAAAGCCATGAAACAGTTACCAAAATGCCTCAAAAGATTCATCTGTCATTGCTCCTCAACACTGCAGAGAAAAATGTCTGTGTGATTTGGCACCAGTCTTTAGCTATTTAAAATTATTGGTTTTAATCTAGTAAGTAAAACTGAAATTTGCAATGGTTTATTTTAATAAAATATTTATGATGCTTCAGGAAAATAGCTAAATAGCTGTGATCTGAAAATGAACAACGAGACTGAACTAAATTGATTTCTTCCCAGTAGGACATACAGCTCAAAACACACACACATGAAAGACTGACACGTCAAACTTCAAACTACATTTCATAGACATTGTCTTCTTTTAATTGAAATCTTATCTGAGGTGAAGATTATCTCTTTTCCTTCAGCTATGCTAATCTCTTCTAGCCTGAAGGCCCATAACTTGTGAATTATTAAACAATCATATTTGTAGCAGCAAATTGATTTCTGAGAGATTCCATATTGATTGAGATATTCAGGATTAATGATTTTGAGGTTAGGGTGTTTAGACATTATTACCTCTGATGAACTAAATTGGTAGGGTTTTTTTTTTTCTATTTATATTATTTTCCATTAATAGATAGTTCAACTTGCACTTTAGCCTTGAATCCACCTATCAGACTAATAAGAGTGCCAGCTGGCTTTCTCAACTACGAACCTGATACACTAAAATTATACCGGTTTTTGTCCACATTCATAAAAAGATGGAGACTGTGATAGGTGAGTCAGGTTGTCAGCAACCTATCAGGAGTTGCAGTCAGAGTTATAGTTGTTGGCTTGACTAATTAGTCTTGCTCCTATCTTAGTAACTCAGGAAATATCCCTGAACCACAAATAACTGCCAATGGGCCACATAAGAATCACTGGATGAGAGTGAAGTGGCCAAAACTGAGTAAATTAATTGCTAGTTACCAGATAAAAATAACACCAACTACAGAGTCAAATGTACTTCACTGTAGGCCAGAACCTCCATCTTCATACACAAAATATAATCCATGCTCACATACAGCAGTAGCATCTAACAGTATTAGGAATGTGTCACATTGACTCTGCTCGTCCACAGACTGTCTGGGTCACTGACATGCTGGAACCTCAGAAGGTATGGTCCTAGCACTTAATAAAGAGGATTATCTTTATGACATCAGTTCTGTAGAAACACAAGTTTAAGTGTCTGCTCTGCCACCGACTGGCTGCATACACTTAGTCGGAGTCTTTAATGTTACCGGGCCACTGTTATTTCATCTGAAAGATGAACTAGTATGTACTACATAAGTGCAACAAGAACAAAGTAAATAAAAGCTTTTTAATTTTTAAAGTACAGTGCAAGTGCATGTAAAAGTTTGTATTGTTCTGGTTGGTATTAAAATGAGAGATTAAGATATTTAAGGTAGTGGAATAGGAGTCTGTGATTTGAAGATTTTCCTTCTCTTTTACCCTTCATCTAAACCATCGCCAAATCCTGTTGGCACTACCTTTGAAGCATTCCCAGGAAATCTAATCACTTCTCCCCACCTCCATGTCTATTGCTGGAGTCCAAACCACTGTGCGCTCTCCCTGGAGAATTGCAGCAGCCTTTCAATGAGGCTCCCTGCTTCTGTCCTAGCCCCTCGTCAGTCTATTTTCTAAACAGCTGCTGGGATGATCCTTCAAAAAGGTAAGTAAGATCATGTCACTCCTCACCTCAAAATCCTATAAATGGTTTTATCTCATTCAGAGTAAAAGCCACAGCCATGATACCGGCCTAATGAGCCAACATACCCTGTAGTACTCCTGTTTCTTCTCTGACATCACCTCTCATTGTCCTCTCCATGAGGAACTTCAGCCCAGTCCTTCTGCTGTCCTCGCTTTACTTGAACATACCACTCAGTCCCCTTCCACAGAATGTTTGCACCTGCTGTTCCCATTACCTGGAATATGCCCCTCCCAGACATCTACACAACCACTCCCTCAGTGTCTTCAGGTCGCTTCTGTAGCCCCAGGGCCCAGAGGCAGTGCTGGACCCATATGCAGATGTTAAAGGATGGGCCGGGAGCAATGGCTAATGCCTGTAATCCCAGCACTTTTGGAGGCCGATCACCTAAGGTCGGGAGTTCGAGACCAGCCTGACTAACATGGAGAAACTCCATCTCTACTAAAAATACAAAATTAACCGGACGTGGTAGTGCATGGTTTTAATCCCAGCTCCTTGGGAGGCTGAGGCGGGAGAATTGCTTGAACCTGGGAGGCAGAGGTTGCGGTGAGCCGAGATAGTGCCATTACACTCCAGCCTGGGCAACAAGAATGAAACTGTGTCTCAAAAAAAAAAAAAGAATAAAAGGATGAATGAACGAATAAATGAATCCCAAATCTTGCTACTAGAACACCATTCTTGACTCTTAAAAACCCATAAAGGTATCCCTGGTTTTTAACATATTATATGTTAGGGCCACTTTCAAAAACTGTGTTATCCTAATTGTCCCTGTGCCACTAGTTATAACACAGTAACTCAGTCACAAACCCCGGTGTAACTTTTGAGCTTAAAATTACAATAGAAAAAGGTTATTATCATAGTGGAATCATTATTGTTAATATTTCTGTTTAAAGAACATAAGTAGGTAACTTTCAACTATATTCATCTTTCCAAAAGTCTTGCTAATTAGAAAGACTATAGTTAAAAATACTTTATTGTATATTTCAAAGTAGCTAGAAGAGAAGAACTGGAATGTTCCCAAAACAAACAAAAGACGAATAATTGAGGTGATAGACATCCCAATTACCCTGATTTGATCATTACAGATTGTAGCATGCATCCAAATATCACATATACCCCAAAATACATGCAACTATTATGTATCTTTTTTTAATCTTTCCAATTGACTTATGTCTCTGAAACTCCTGATCTGACAATAACCTAGACCTGACTCTTGCAGGTATTCATTTTCCAAAGGGGAAAAATACAGCAACAAAAAGATCTCAACATTTCTTAAACTGGGATTCATAATATTTTTATTCCTAAACCACATATACATTAGCCTCCAAAGTTCTCAGGGTAAAAAGTAAAAAGGTTTATAATTTTTTAAACAGAAAAAAAATAGGCAGCAGCACTTTAAAACTTCTCAGTTTGAAAGAGATATGTTTGGTCAATGATCTATTTTTATTTCTGCTCTGCTGTTTCTCAAGGAGTCCAATGACAAGGACCTGTCCTTCAAAGTTTTAGTCTGTGGGCAGAGAATTAGCATTTTCAATCACTTTCCCTAGATTAAGTATACGGGTCTCTTTCCCTCCCCACCCCCAGCCTTTTCTCTCATTTTCTCTCTCCCCTCTGAGGACAGGGAGGGCAGTTTCTGGGTTACCCTTCCTTTTGTGTTTTTTTTTTTTTATATTTTAATTTTCTTTCAGAATTTTCTCAGCAGACTACAATCATGCTTTAAAAAGTAATTTGTAAATATTTTTCCCAGAAAAAAAGAACTGCAAATATAGGATTTAAGCATCATATGATATCTGCTTAAACTGTTGACACTATCTGTTTTAGTTAACAAATTTGTTTTATGTCATTCTTAATCAACAGATATAAATTTTTGTTACTCTTATTGATTCTGCAGCAAAGCCAGTTAATGTTGTTATTATCTTGGATATATACTCAGAACAGTTACCCTTACAGACATTTTTAATAAAAACAAACAACAACTGGGTGGACTCAGAAATGAGATCAGATTGCTTTATCAACCACGGAACAACCATTGTTCTATTTCACATAGTTCATATTCTTCTTTCAATGTCCTCTCTCCTGCCAACCATTTAAAATACAACAATTTGGTCAGATCAAGGACAGACATGGAAAAGGGAAGACAAAAAGAAGAAACCTCTGTTTAACTTTTGGTAAAGCCAGTATCCAAAGAAGGAAAACCAGAAAGTACAGAAAGTTGGGTGCAAGGGTTGAGCCCAGGTAACAGGAGTCATAAATTCTTCTATCGTAATGCAGTTGGCCTGCCAATTTGGCGGAAAATCTTGGAGGGCCCTTCCTTTATTCTGGCTCTAGTCTCTGTTAAATCACAGAAATAAATGATCTCAAGCACTTTGGAAATACACAGTGCTCACTAACAGGCACTCAGAATTCTGAAAGTATTCAATTCTCAACCTTTATATAGTCTGCATCTCTACTTTTAAGTCTTGAGGGGAGGTACTAGAGAAAAATAGGTAGTCTGGGATCTAATCCCTTTGATTGCAGAGTAACCTTTAATCAAAGAGGTTAAGAAATAGGTAACTGGTCGAATAACCAGGACATCTCTTATGTCAGTGGGAAAGAACTACACTTGTTGAGCACATGCATGTGCTGGTTCCCTGTGGGATTCTTTACGTATATCATGTGAAGGAAAAGATCCCCAGGACAAATCACTTTACCTTCTTATCCCAAAAAGCTCAGCATGAAATGGTCTTGACCCATGACAAAGATTTCAAAAAGGGCTGCTATCCATGACAGATCCAACCACCTTCTAAATGGCCATGAGCTTCGCAATTCTCCCAGGACTGGTTTTCTTCAGAGCAGGTTAAGCAATTTATCTAACACCTAATAGAAACTTCCAATCCAAGATTCTTGGAAAGGTATATCTAACAAAATTCTTAGTAAAGTCCTTGGTTAATCCAAAAAGTTGGGAAAAAAACTGGTAGAAATTAAAGGTGAATAAATATAAAAAATACAAATCACTCTGATAACTCTAAATGAGTAACCCATTTAAAGCTATATTAGCATAACCCAGCACTTCAAAGAAGAAAATGCTCCTAAATGTGTGTGTGTGTATGAAAATGATTACTCCCCTTCCCTCATCCACTCCAACCTCCATAGCTTAAAATAAAAATAAGTTGGAGAGAATTAAACTAGGATACTACTCCATGAGGTTGCAAATGTTTAAGCTATTAGGTGAATCTCTAAACCATATCTGTGCCGTTGGCTGTTTTATTAAATTTACCTTCAGCAGATGTACCCTTCATAACCCAGTGTCTCCATAGGTCTGACATTTACCTGGCAATATCTTTTTAAAGCAATATCCTTCAATGCTAACAGCTCTTAATCAGGGGCTCATTGAACAAAGGTAGCATTCATCTCTTCATTTACAAAGAGAGGCAACAGCAGCAATGGTAGCGATTTTTATTTGTAGGAACCTAACTGCCAGTTAGACTCATTTTTATTACCCTTCAGTAATGTGGTTTGTAGTTTTGTTTTGTGCTTAAATGATGGATTGTAGTCAAACGAGTCTGTCTTTCCTCCTTATTACTCTTACGGTTTTCATAAAGAAGGAAAAAGCAAAAGAGAGTTTAGGTAATCGTATTCCATATCCAGCCTAAGTCAAGTTCACTAGAGGGAAAAGAAGTGAATCTGGAGCTTCCCCTACTCTTTTTATTAGTTTAATTATAGTGGACACAACAGTATGGAGCATCTAGAATGGAGATGGAGTCATTTCCTTTCTTATGTAGTGCTCACTGGGTACAAGTCACACATATAGTCATAAAAGAGTGAAAGCCAGTGGAATCTTGCTCTCTCTCTCTTATTTTCAAGGTGTTTCTTTCATTGTTTGGAGAAATCCTGGGAGTTTTATTGGAGCAAGTAATTACATATGTCCTCAATTATTGGCTTAAACATTTTTTAGCAGAAACTTCCTGTACTGTCCTCTAGACTTGCACATTTACTCTAGGGTATTTGACCTATCTGTCAAGCTCTTCAGAGTCAAGTTTTAATGCATCCTAACGATATTAGAAGGAAAAATCCTTGCAAATGAGAGACTACACAAACAAATTTTCCAAGGAGGATATATATACACACACATATATACATGCATGTATATACACATATATATGTACATATACAAAATTTGTGTAGTCTCTCATTTGTAAGGATTTTTTCTTCTGATATCATTAGGTTGCATTAAAACTTGACTCTTAAGAGCTTGACAGAGAGGTCTAATGCCCTAGAGTAAACGTGTGAGTGTGTGTATATATACACACACACACACACACACACATATACACACACACACATATATAGAGATGCCTAAGATATAATGTGAACTAAATTTTAAAAGTAGACTTTTATCTACACATATCATCTTTATTTTACTTAATATTTGTAGAGGACTTTCTCAAATCCTTCTACACAGAATGCGAGGACTGGGAAGCTACTTAAAGGTAACCCCTTACTGACTGGAAGAAATAGAAGCACAGAAAATAAGTACAGGGCCAAGTTTCCTCAGTTGGCAGGTGCCAGGGCCTCCAAGAATCCAAGTGTCCTGACTCCCTACTCAGCATTCTTTCTTCTAGGCACCATTTATCATTCCAGGTATCTGCAACATCTTGCATTGGTGGGTAAGAATTATTAGCCAGCTGGGTTGCTGTGGTTTGAATGTCCCCACCAAAACTCATGTTGACATTTCACTGCCATTGTAATAGCATTAAGAGGTGGGGTCTTTAAGAGGTGATCAGGTCATGGGTGATCTGTCCTCATGAATGGATTCATTAAGCAGGAGTGGGTTCATAATCTCAGGAGTAGGTTCCTGATAAAAAGGATGAGTTTGGTCCAATTTCCTCTTGCTTGCACGTGCCCTTCTACCTTCTACAATGGAATGATGCAGTAAAAAGGCCCTTGTCAGATACTGGAGCCATGCTCTTGGATTTCCCAGCCACCAGAACTGTGAGAAATGAATTTACTTTCTTTATAGATTATCTAGTCTGCTGTATTATGTTATAGCAGAAGGAAACAAACTAAGACATGGAAGAATGGGGAAACTCAGACAAAGAGAACTTATTTGCTTAAAACAAGAGCTGGCAAATGACTTCTGGTGGGCCAAATTCACCACCCCCAACTCCACCCTCCAACCCCCATCTTTTTAAAATAAAGTTTTATTGGGACACAGCCATACTCATTCATTTCCATATTGCCTAAAGCTACTTTTGCACTACAATGGCAGAGTTGAGTAGCTGTGGCACAGAGACTATATCGCTGGCAAGGCAGAAAACATTTATTCTCTGGTCTTTACAGAACAAGTTTGCCAGTTCCTGGCCGAAGATACACAAACAGTGCCAAAATTGGTACTAAAACGCATGTCTTGTAACTTGTTTTACACAGAGAATAAAATTTCAGCAAGTCAAACATGCTAATACTCACGCTACCAGAATCAACAAGGATCTCCCAGACACTGTGGCCTCAACTCTGCAAAGGGACATCCAATACCTGTCTTTCGACCTCTATCCACATCTCTAGTCTCATGGCCAACCCAGTGTCTCAGTACTCCAATGCTGTGTGCAGTGCTTCTGAACGTCAATCTCTTCCATGACAGTCAGAGTAGAAAGACCCATCTCTATGCAAGTACCCTATTCTCTTCCCGTAAGGTACAGTAATTTTTGTTGAAAAGCAAGTTTTTTCCACATGTCCACTAATGAAATGAGAACTGCGAGCCACTGTGGCGTCTTGAAGAAGGAGGCCAAGGTCTCTTTCCTTTATTGTCCTCTTGAGCTTTTTTTCCCCAGAGAGCTCAAATTCCTGGAGCTGATCAGGCTACATGCTTAACGAAGTGAAAGATTCTCAGGTCCAAAAGCCAGTGACCATGTGCACATGGACTGGGACCTCTTCTCTTTCACTCACTTAATCTAAATCGTTATCCAGCCTTAGAGAAGAGAAGTTTGCTCCATGCTCTCTCTCCCTCGCCTCCTCCCATTTTCCCCTTTTTACTTGGAAGTTAGCCTGGTATACTCACAGATATAGCTTAGACTGCCTTGATTTTGCAAACTGCAAAGTCTCTCTAAACTCCTACCCTTCCCACCCCATATTACTGGCCCTATCTCCTTCTGCCCCAGTTGCTCAAACTATGGTATGGACATGCTGAACAAGCCTTCCTTACAGGGAGTCAATGTGTGATTCGGGATTGGCTTTAAGGGATAAAATGCCTCTCCTCTCAACTCTCAACTAACTTTAGAGTTCTGCTTTGAGATTTGACATGAAACAGCCAGCCACAATACCGTATGCGTTTATCTCTCTTCCACCCCCCATTCTACACCCGAATCTGCCATTTACCGGTCACTGTCTTCTTCATAAATATCCCTTGGGGATTCCAAGAGGTGGGAAGCTTGACTATGGCCAAGATTCTTAGATTCTTGGGTCTTCTGGCCATGACATCAGAGAGACAATATAATGCAGGATAGTGGAACCACAACACCTGAATTCAAAATCCAGGATCACCTACTTACTAGCTGCTTGACAAGTCACTCAAACTGTGCCTCCATTTCTTTATCTATAAAATGGTACCTATTTTATATGGTATCATATATGAGGTAGATGATAAACCCTACCTCATAGGAGTGTGGTGAAAATTAAATGAATTAATAGATGTAAAGTACTTAGAATGCTGGCTCCCTAAGTAAAGACTATAATAAGTATTTAATAATTGGAATGAAATTTTAAAGTAGATTTTAGAGGAAAACTGGCACCAACACATCACGCTATTATATAGTCAGCTTGCCCATTTCAAAAGAGGGTTTAATAGTGATTTAATAAAAATGCACATATTTCATTAAGGCACTCACTCTTAATAAAGTATTTCCTAAAGCTCCAAAGCCTCCAGAATCAAATGATGCAATATTTAAAATGGACACCTCCCAAGGAAGTGTCTAAAGGATCACACTGCTAAACCTAAGGACTCTTCCATACAAAATGCTATTTTTCCCCTTTCTTTTCTTTCTACCCAATTAAAACCCTCACTTTCCAATCCCAATTATTTTATTTCATGATGTCCATTTAACAACTCCCTCTATGGATATTCAATCCTACTTTTTCTTGTTTTATTATGAATTTGTGCAGCACTAACGCTTGTGTTCCATGTTACACCACTGTGCACAGAATGGTAACTTTGGTTAGTAAAATTCACCGGCTGTTACCTCCATGTCTGCTGCTGATACTTGCTCAAACACAGTCCTATTGTCTAAGTTTGAGTCATGTGTGTTCAACTGACTTTTAGACAACTCCAGCTATATGTCCCAGAAAAACCTCAAACCTGACAACATTGAGAGAATACACAATGTTTTACTCCAAGTCTGTTTTATTATTTTTATTCCCCATCCTGGTTAATGGCAGCATATCTTACTAATATTTTCCAGATTTTCCAGAAATCTATCTAATGAGTGACCAGTCATATCTATCCCCATCTACTGAATATTTAGTAAGTCCGTGGGACCTCTCCAGCTCCAAAGGAACTGTACTGTTTACCCACATCATCTCATCCAGGATCACTGCAATAGCCTCTAATCTGGACTGCTCCCCTACCCACCTCAATTCAACTTCCAAGGGGCTGTTTCTGTAACCTCAAGCTGAACCACTCCTCCACAATACTCATGTTACTTAAATGGCATCCCCACTTCTCCAGATAAATGCATATCCCACTGCATGGCATACAATGTCCATTACAACTCTGCTCAATAGTTGAACAATCCTGGCTCCCTCTCTTGTCTCTACTCAGTCATCTTCAATTTTATGCTTCAGCAATATAGAACAAATGTAGTTGCCTGAACAGGCCAGGCCGTCTCCTGCCTTTCATATGCTCCTCTCTCATCCTGGAATACCATTTCCCACCTTATCCATAAGGAAACTACTATTTATCCATAAAGTATCAGCTCAGATGTTACCCATTTGCATCTTTTCCTGACTGCACTATTTATGGAATACCTACTAAGTCCAGATACCATGCTAGTCACTGGTTTCATAGCAGAGTACATGAAACAATACCCAAAGGTACAATTATCCCTTCCTCCATGCTACTTCTGCCCCTAATGCATCTTGCTACTACAGCAAGAATGTTATTGAGTGGGAGTTATGTATATATTTGTCTTTCCACTCTATCATAAGCACAATACTCAATAAAATATATGTTGAAAGAGTGAAAAACCATAATTTGTCTCTTCAACTAATTTGTCCTCTGGTTTCATTGGAAGTCTCCAAGAACGTAATCTAATACAACTTACAGTGGTTAAGAGTACCAGCTTTGGAGTCAGACAATCTCAGTCCCAAACTTGACTTCGCTATTCATTAGCTCTATGACCTTGGACAGGCTACTTACGGCCTATAAAATGGAGACAATAATGGTACCCTATTTTATAGTTCTGTCATGAGGAGCTGATGAAGCAATTCATGTAAATAACTCAAAACTGCATCTCGCACAAAACAACTCTTCAATAATTGTTAACTTTTATTATTTTATATTTAATATTGTTTATACATATAAGAGACAACAAATTATAGAAAGAAATAAAATTAATTTATTGGTTCTAATAGTTACTTACAAGATAATTTTTACTATCCATATAATCTCCATTTGTGTTGAACCTAAAGAGTTAAACACGTACACATGCACACATACGCATGCATACACAGACACATGCATACATATGCATTTTCCAAACCAAGACTTGTCACCTGAGGATGAGGGTCGGAGAAAGGAGTGCTACTGGTTATGGATGTTAAATAAACAATTTTTTCTTACAACAAACCCCTGGCACCCTGTTCTCACCATGTCATGGCCTGTGATGACTTAGTGTCTCCCAAGCATGACCAAGCGATTAGCGGGGCTGTGTCTGTGCATCTCGACAGTAATGGGAGCTCTCTTTCCATTTGCCATGTATTGAAGCCTGAGCGCTTCGCTGCTTCGTGCATTTTCAGCTTGATGAATTCATTATTCTCCATATTTTTCTCCTCCCTCTTTCAGAGAAAACTCTTTCCCCAAAATGCCAGGACTATTTTTCCCTTTTAAAAGATGGGTGATTTTTAAATGCAAAAATTTTACATCAAGTGTGTAGCAGCTTAACTGCACTCGGTACCACTTTGAGAAAAAGAAGAAAATCATGCAGTGTAAGTGCTCTGATTCAAATACCATAGTACAGCCTTTCACTGGATAGAAACATGCAGGTATACATTGGATATTTTCTAAGAAAAATAGTATTTTCTTTTTGGATCTGAAAAGAAACGAGCCAAAAGTTTTATGTTCTAGATGGGCAGTGATAGGCTGTCTAAGCAAGAGATTTGAGCACTTATCTCCCACTCTTTGATTTTTTTTCTCCCCATAAACAAAGCACTGCCATACCTGGAGTATATCCCTCACCATTCCTACCATACAACAAGCATCTGCCCATTCGACAACGTACTCATGGATAGAAATACAATTGGAGGGTGACTGGGGCAATTTCTGTGGAGCTTATGGTTTTATAAAACACCTTCAGGAGAAAAGAGAAAGAAAGAAAAGTATTCAAAATGAATGGAACAGTAGAGAGTAGAAGAGCACCTTACTTAAAACCAATCTTTGGCTTCCAAACTTAAGTGTTTTTAGCCATATAACTGCTGGGTTTCAGTAGCAAGAAAACTATAAAGGAGAACTCCACTTTACAATAAACAATAGACAAAGAGGTTCTTTCTGTGATTTCTAAATCAAGATCCAGAGTTTAATGAGCAATAAGAACCCAGCACATATAAAAAGTGACATCACAGCCAACTGCTGATGCCTAGGTCACAATCGTGAATAATTTTATCTTCACACACAAGATGACATAAGTCATCAGAGAATTGTATCTATGAGCATTAGGATAATGGTTTAAAGCTCTGGCCTGGGAGTCAGACCATTTGAATTTGAAACCTGACTAGTTATATGACTTTGAATTGTTTTTTTTTTTTTTTTTAAACTGTCTAAGCCTAAACTTTCGTATCTGTAAAGTGGGAATGCTACTACATACCTGATGTGTAACATGCAGATTAAAAGAAAGAATTCATTAAATGTGCTTAGCACTTTTATAGCTATTATTAGAATTAGTGTCAAAGACGGAGGTCACCTAGGTGGGAGTGTGGTGGTGTGATCTAGGCTTTCTGCAGCCTCGATCTCCCAGGCTCAAGTGACCCTCTGACTTCAGCCTCCCTAATAGCTGGGACTATAGGCATGCACCACCACATCTAGCTACATTTTGTATTTTTTATACAGACAGGGTTTGCCATGTTGCCCAGACTGGTCTCAAACTCCTGGGCTCAAGTGATTCTCCCATCTTGGCCTCCCAAAGTACTGGGATTACAAGCATGCTGTACTGATTTTTTTTTTTGGTGAGGGAATTCCATGATATATCTTCAAAGACTTACTTCCCTTCTCAAAAGCAGGTATCAAAGATCTTCCTGGGTTAAAAGTTTTGTTGATACTGTTGTTGTTAAACCAGAATTTTAAATTTTACCCAGTCAAATAATCCCTTTCACATGCATGTACCTGTGTGTGTGTGTGTGTGTGTGTGTGTGTAAACAATAAGGATCTACTCCAAAAACTCAGTAATATGTAATACAGCAGTGTTTTTTGCAACGCATACCAGGTTATTATAAAAAATGCATTCTTCTATAAAATGATATAAAAGAGAACCTGCCTACTAATTGGGTTTCTTACACAGAGGTCTTATCTCCCAGAAAGTGAAAATGTCCTAAATGGATATCTTCTCCATTTGGTGATTTATCCTTGTAACCTGCAATCCTTCTCAGAGGCACAACCTTGCTGTGGTCACAGATGATGACGCTTCAGTTCTAAATATAGGGTCATGGTGCTGGGAGAGGGGGCGGAGAGATAATAAGAAGGGAGAGTATGTGGAGGCTCATGCGCTATAAATAACCAAAGAACACGACTACATTTAGAACTTCCCATGTGTAGAATTCAAGCAAATCTTGTGCTTTGTTTCTTGAAACAAAAGAAACAAGAACTACGTTCAGGTTTCTGGGAGCCCCTGGCAGGAATATACTCTTACGTATATTTTTTCTTTTGAAGAACTCAGAACTCAAAATAAATCCTCATGATCATTTTAAGATCTTCTAATCCCCAAACTGCATCTATACTACACTTAGAGAACGACCTGCCCACACAAGCTGACAATAGCTTCATGCAAAATAGCTCTCTAAACATAAAAGGGTATTTTGGCAAAGGCTTAAGAAGCAGAGTACGTATTTCAGTTGCAAGTATTTCTTTAACATCTCCAATATGGAAGCTTCTTATAATAATTTGGCAGAAACAAACATCTGTTTTGGGGATGACACCTGATAATTTTAACCATTCCTATAATGGGAAAGTGCTGACTAGAGGAAATGTTTACAAAGA
Organism: Chlorocebus sabaeus; assembly: GCF_047675955.1. Taxonomy (NCBI): domain Eukaryota; kingdom Metazoa; phylum Chordata; class Mammalia; order Primates; family Cercopithecidae; genus Chlorocebus; species Chlorocebus sabaeus. Next base: position 12,595,201 of record NC_132928.1, on the reverse strand, counting down.
TTCTTCGTGCAGTGAGGATGGCCCAGGTGTCCATAAAAACGTCTGCTCAGCAAAAGCACAACCAACATTGCTGAAATCTCTGGGCTGTCTCCACTCAAAATGTTTCTAGGCTACATGCTGGAGAAGAGAATCCCTTAGTGAGCCCACAGGAGAATTATTTGCATAATCCTTGACTATTCACAGATATTTGGTGACTAATCTGCATTCCTATCAAACTGAAAGGGGTCTACATACCCATGGATTTGTGGCGTCCCAGGAGAAGTCTGGGTCCATAAACCAGTGAATGAATCCCGTTAACACATGTACGTAGCTTCTTCATCTGTGACATCAATGACATGTTTTACTTGCCTATTTCTGAATATTCTTTATTAAATAATAAACTCAAGAATAATTTCATACAAATCACCAGTGTATGTATTATTTCTTGTTATTTCAATGGTTTCCTCACAGACAAAAGTATGGCTCCAGCTTCAGAATTGTGGCTGGGTTTACCAGTACGGAACCCCTGTATGGCACGTCCAGCTTCCAAGGCTACTTTTATAAAACCTGACCTGTAAAAGATCTTCTGGAGAGAATCTGTAAATAACTACAAACTTCAGAACATATTTGTAAGTATCAGAGGCAGGTGTGGTAGGGCAGGAGGTTCTTTTGAACAGCCCTAATAAATCACCTTTCAGTTTTTCTCAACAGGAAAGAACGTCTGGTAAACGAAGTCTTTAGCTAGAAGATGTGCCTTTCCCAGCCCACCTCCACACACTGGAAGAGGTGAGCCAATATAACTCAGAGTAGCATGCTGGAAGCTTTACCCTCAGATCCAAGCTGGAGAAGGAAGAGGTAGTACAAGGTTTCTCTAAATATTTCAAAGGCAAAGTTGCTCCCTTCACAACTAATTCCCGTAAATGGCTGTATATCTCTCTGTGCTGGACTAATCCTCCCCATCTCTATATCTTTGATATTAATGGTATGATTTTCATTTTTAGTTAGGAAGTTGCTTTTCCGTTGGGTTAAATGGAATAAAACTCACCTCTTCTATATTGTGTAAGTCAATGTTGGTCAAGTCTTGCTTGAAGGCCATTTGTCTGACATCATCATCAACTACCATAATCTTATCATTTATGGTGGGGGGCAGTCAGGACTGCTGGTAGCAAAACTCTTAGAGGGTAAATGTATTCAAACTTTTACCTTAGATTTGATCCAGAAGAATGAGGTTGGATATGGGTTGGCTGCCAAGGTAGATGGCATCTGCCACGCAGAGACAGGCAAGGAATTAGAAAGCAAAAAGCTAAGCAAGATTCATACAAATGTATACCAGTCCTTGGGTACTAAAATATAGGTCTCTTAGACAGGACATGAAATAGGTAAAGACCATGACAACTTCTAAAACCATGCTATGGGCAAAGAAAGCTTGACCATGAAGCTAAAGGAGTCTAATCTTTAGGTCCCTTCACCATGGAAGCTCCTCTCAAGGCCCTCTGTACACATAGCTGTATATTTTGGTGACATTTCCTATAGCAAGATATTTTAACCACAATTGATCTCTGGCTTTCCGTCCACACGTCTCTTGGGTTGGGTGACCCAGGAATGATCCCAGACATTCCTAGAATTTGGCAAAGGAAAGTTGAGTTGTCGATACATTTATTCTGGATTTCACAGTTTATATTTAGGTGGCTCACAATCACATATAGTTAAATTATTGTTAGTTATCCCCATGTAGGAATAACTTGCAGGAATGCTTCTACCAGTCTATCCACCCTGTACAGGTACCATGTTTGAGAATGTAGATTCAGAAATTTAAACATGAGGGCCTGGCTTCAAACCAATGGGTCATAGAAGAGAAAGAAGGTTTGAGGCCAGTGTGGTGGCTCATGCCTCTAATCCCAGCACTTTGGGTGGCCACGGTGGGCAGATCACTTGAGGCCAGGAGTCAACTAGCCTGAGAAACATAGAGAAACCTTGTCTCTGTAAAATTAATAATAATAATAATACAAAAATCAGCCTGGGGTGGTGGGGCATGCCTGTGGTCCCAGCTACTCGGGAGGCTGAGGCTGGAGGATCACTTGAGCCCGAGAGGCAGGGTTTGCAGTGAGCCGATATCACACAACTGCGCTCCAGCCTGGGCAATGGAGAGAGACTCTGTCTCAAAATAAATAAATAAAATGAAATAAAACAAGAAAAAGGGCTTGAAATGCATAGACCCAGTCTGGAAAATGTTTCTAAATCTCCCAGCTCATATATGAAAGAAGCTTGATAGAGTTTTTCCAAAAATTCGACAACACTCCTAAAAATTTACATAATGTTGCCAATTATGAGTAGTGTAACTGAAGAAGACTTTTTAAACCATCAATAATAAAAAACAAATTTCAATTTGTTTTTCTTTCTATTCTCTCTATAGAAAATGACATTACATAACCTTTGTTGTCAAAGAAGAGGCAATCGAAGTGCATGTAGCCAAAAAATACAGAAAAAAAATATTTTACACAGTAGTGCCAGACAGCTAATTAGAATTTTGTAATTTTTCTGAATTTTTTAAGTGGTGTGATATTTGTAAGCTTTGTTACATTTAAAATTTGTCGTGATTTTCTTTCTCATTCTGAATAAATATTCACTTTTGCACCTAATTTTGCATTTTTAGTTTGATATCCTTTCTCTAACATAGCTGTGCTTAAGGAAAAAGAGCATGCTTCCATGCATGGCCCAGTTTAAAGAAAAGCCATCAATCCATGAAGGAGCAGAATGCTAGCGGCACCAGGGATTCCAAGGGGAGAACAGTCATTGCTGCTGCTTGGTCCGGCTTCCCTCTCCTGCTTAGAAATGTCTTTCTCATACTGAAGGTTTGGGATGTCTGAATGTGTGTGTACTTTAATGAGGGATGTGACAATACCATTACAATCCTACTTCTTCTTTGAGGGGAAATCGAATTTCAAAGGAAGAAGACAAGTGAAGGGATACTGAGGGCTTTGTCTCTATTCTGTAGAGGAGTTTGGTCAAGAGTTTGATGAAGTAATCATTTCCTTTCTACTACTTTTTACCCTGTGAGCTTAAGTCCAGGACAGGCACTCCCTGGAAACAGCAGGAGTTGCCAGTGCTCCACTCCCATCCCTTCTTCCTTACCAAGTTAGTGAAGGCTGTTTTAGCTGCCATCACCTAAAACTTTTTTGCTCAGAGGCATTCTCTGGCCACCATGATGGTTTGCCTATTTGCTTGCATGGCAATGGAACTGTACCGGGGAATCGATCCGTCACCCAAGCTCTAACCAGTGATCTACAGAAGAGTTAGTATACAAATATTCCATTTTCTTCACCCTTTGGTGGCATCACTCTAAAGCTTCCCAGAGTTTCCCAGCAAGATTGAACTCCAGTTATCCATAGGGGTAACTTAATAAAAAAGCCTTTTATTGGCTGCCTTTCCTTCTCTGTCTTATTTCCTTATTTTTCTACTCTGATCACTTCCCAGATAATCTACATGCCCTTGAATCTTTGTTTTGGAGTCTGTTCCTGTGGAAACTCAAACTAAGGTGTTGCATTATTGAAGCCTCATCAGAGAAAACACAATTGGAAGAAAGTAAAGGTACATCTAGAGTTGCATAATTCCTATTACTTTACTTATTATCATCAAGTCCAGAAGCCATACATGGCCAACAGCATCATTGCTTTCTAGTTACCCTGAATGTGACATTTGAGGGGGAGAAATTACTTACCATCAGGATTTAGGTATTCCATTATCACTGTGGAAACCTTTTGGACTACCCGTAAAAGACTATTTTTGATCTCCCATACTTATCAGTTGTTTTCCTTATTGTAACTCTCAACACTCAGTGTATGCTGCTTGTGAACACAGGAACTCAGCAGCAAAACTCACTGCCTCCCTCTTCCTACCTACTACATGTGGCTCCTTCAGGTTCCCTGTCCATCTAGCTCTTGGCTGTGGACTCATTCCTAATTTCTGTCTTTCTGTTTGAGAACCCCATCCCTCAGATCCACTGAGTTCTGATATGGTGGCTTGAATATTCAATCCATACTCAGTTCCTCTTCAGGGGTAGCTATTTGAGTTTGGTAATACCATATTTGTCTATTTCCCTGGCTTAGATTCTGGTACCTTCAAGTGTTACTCTAGATATCTTCCTAGATGATTCATGCCTTTCAGACAGCAGCAATGGACACTTCTCGGCTTTAACCTGAGTCATTTACCATAGCCCCAAGGAGAATGTCTATCATGAATTCAGACAAAACTGAATGAGAAAATAAACGTGCCTAAAGAAAATGAAAGTGCCTCATGTTTTGAAGTACCTCAAGTTTTCTAGTCCACTAAAATGGATGACAGTTAACTACAGCCATAGCCCTTTAATTGAGATTGCAACAATCACACTTCCACCATGAGACCTGAAAGGCAGATGTTGGAGATAGAGCCTTTCTTACCCACACAAGTACAAGTGCCTATTGTTTGTATTTAATGACCTGTCTGAAAATTCTGGAGTGGGTAATTTTTCATGCAACAAAACTCAACACCAGATATCAGTGTCTTTTTATTCAAAAAGGGAGATGTAGGTGGCTCACATATGGAATCCCAGCACTTTGGGAGGCTGAGGCGAGTGGATTGTTTGAGCCCCAGAGATTAAGGCTAGGCTGGGCAATATGATAAAACCCCATCTCTATCTCTAAGAAAAACACAAAAATTAGCTGGGCATGGTGGTATTTACCTGTAGTCCTAGCTACTCAGGAGACTGAGGTGGGAGGATCAATTGAGCTACAGTGAGCCATGATGTTGCCACTGCACTCAGTCTGGGTGATAAAGAGAGACTCTGTCTCAAAAAAAAAAAAAAAAAAAAAAAAAAAAGTGGGGATGATTTATAAATTTATCTAATGAATCATGTTTTCTCCAGTTGAAATCATCAACCAATAGGTGAAAATAGGCTTTCAAGGATTCCATCAATCAAAAAACTCAACCTCAGATTTTTGATAACGTGTATATACATGTGTGTATTTAAATACAGCCCCAAACTTCCTTCACGCAATTTCCTATTCTGATATGTACTTATTATTCACCTATGTCAAACAGCTCAGTGATGGCTTACATTTTCCTTCATATTCAGAGAAAAAGTGTGTCCCTGCAGCTTCCTGTTTCCAGGTAATATGACTTGGTTTCCACTGACTTCTACCTATAGCTCAGCAATAGGTATTTACAAGGCGCTTTCCACTGGAAACTCCTGGTGAGAAGAAAGTTCTTTGGTATCACTAGTTGCTGGTATGTTTCAATGGGCTCCTAACTTTACTTTCTAAAATGAGTGGTTTGGCTTTAGTTTACATGAATAGTGTGCGTGGGGGAGGAGACAAAGAAAGATATCCCCAGCTTTTTATGATGTGTCTTAGTTGAGATGTGGATGGTTAAGAAGCTACATAATGATCTACAGGAACACCGAGAAATTCTCTATTATACCCAATAATTCTTTAGAGTCAAAAAATTGTCTGAACTCATAAAGGCATGCCACCAGAAATTTGTCCAACATGGTTCTACTCTTGGGTCAAACTATTCAGATTTTCACAGTGGGGACAGTGAGGGATGGCATGACAGGCAAATATAACGTTTCTAGAACAATGGATGCTGATCAATGTGTTTCCCAGCCCTAAAAAATGGATGTTTTGCAAACTGAACCAATGAATCCTATTGTTAAAGTTGAATAATAGCACCACTTATCCAAATTTCAAAAATATTTTTTAAAGTAAAAAGCATATAACTTTAAAAATAATCAATGCAAACAACATTTTAGCCCCATTTATATATACACATTAAACATTTGGTGCATAGTACCTTTTTGTATCATAAAGTTTAGCAAAAAGAGTCAAAGAGTTAATTTCATTTAGTGTTGACCCTTGAACAACATGGGCTTAAACTATATGGGTCCACTTATATGCGGATTTTCTCCCATCTCGGCCACCCCTGAGACAGCAAAACCAATTCCTCCTCTTCCTCCTCCTCAGTCTACTCAATGTGAAGATGACAAGAGTCACGACCTTTATGATAATCTCCTTCCACTTAACAAATAGTAAATATATTTTCTCTTCCTTATGATTTTCTTAATAACATTTTCTTTTCTCTAGCTTACTTTATTGTAAGGATATAGTATATAACACACACAACCTACAAAATATGTGTTGAATCACTGTTTATTTTATTTTAAAGTTTCCAGTCAACAGTAGGCTGTTAGTAGTGAAGTTTTAGAGGAGTAAAAAAGTTATAGGTGGATTTTCAACTCTGCATTGTTCTAGTGTCAACTGTACTGTATTGCTATTTCTTGTGGTCCTATAAAGCAGGGGTCCCCAACTGCCCCCCAACCCCACCCCATATACACCCCACCCCATATATAACCCGTGGCCTGTTAGGAAACTGGTCGCATAGCAGGAGGTGAGTGACAGGGAGGTGAGCATTACCACCTGAGCTCTGCCTCCTGTCAGATCAGCAGTGGCATTAGATTCTCATAGAAGCATAAACCCTATTATGAATTGTTCATGCGAGAGGTCTAGTTGGCATGCTGCTTATGATAATCTAAGTAATGCCTGATGATCTGAGGTAAAACAGTTTCATCCCAAAACCATCCCCCACCCATCCGTGATAAAACTGTCTTCCACAAAACCAGTTTCTGGTGCCAAAAATGTTGGGGACTGTTGCTATAAAGAGCGCTAATACTGTGCCATTGAAACCAACATAGAATCTTTGCTCTGATGTCACAGGATTTTTCCTGTCCTCAGCCAACCTCTAGGGAATACCAAGGGTTTTGTTATTGTTGATGCTGCTGCTCTTATCATCCATCATTGCTAAAACGTATTAACTCAGCATATATTCATTGGGAGCTTACTCTGGGCCAAGCACTGGATGAACAGATGAACAAGACAAAGTGTCCGCCTCATGAGGTTTACACATCTAATGGGGGAAATAGCTAATTTCCCATTAGAGAACTACAGAATAGGATAGGCTGGGATGGGACAGGATGGGATGGGATGGGATGGGATGGGATGGGATGGGATGGGATGGGATAGAATATTCCTTGAAGAACAAGAAACAGGAAAGGGAGGTAGAGGGTGATAAGCCATGGTCGTGTTAGAGAAGGTTAGAATAGGCCTCTGAATCCATGCCATGTCTGGTCCCAAGGTAAACTACAGATTCTGAAAACAAACATGAATTCTCCCTAGAAAGTAATTTGTAGGCATGTTTTACCTGTGCCACTAAATGTGCAACGTATGTACGTGTGTCTCTGTTGTAAATCACTTTGCCCAAGTTCCACTTCATTCCATCTTGGGATACACCTGGACTGTGATTTTTCATCCCTAACCTTTACCAGACAATGTGTGAAATGCTGCTTTCAGAGGCCAAAAAATAATAAGGGGTTGCCAAGTTGATTTTAGATTCCCATGTAGTCTGGATTTTTCAGACCAAACGAATTGGTTGGACCTACATAATCTCAATTAAGATGGGAATAGGGGTTTCACCTTAGTCACACATCCTAAACCACATACAGTGCTTAAGCCTTCAAGCCGTCAGTCTTTGTGACTCCCCTTCAGTGATATTTAACTACTTATGACATGTGATTTTGAAAGCTTTTTGAAAGTCTTATTCACTAATGGAAAAGCCTCTTACATATTTTATAAAACTATACAAACATCAAAGTTAACACTCAAATGCAACTTGTTTTTCCTAAACTCTCAGAGCCTTGTCAGCGTCTGAATCCCTCCTGCAAGTTCCATTAAAACAAATAGTGCAAGAGTCTTTAATTACTAGAGATAAAATCAGATTATAAGCTTCCTGAAGGCAAAGATTTTATTTTACATTGTTTTGTTCCCCAGTACCCAACATAGTGCCTGACACAAAGTAAATGATCAAAAAATGTTTGTTTAATTGTATTGATGGGGGAGAAAGTTGTAAGATATTTAACCACACAAAACACTCAGCTTTTGTTGATTTTCCTTTAACATTATTAGATATCTCCAAAGTTAAACTGTGACTGAAAATAAAAATTATTTATAAACATAGATATCAAATTCCAACATAAGTGTGCTTCAAACCAAACTCCCTATAATACTTTACAGATTCCCAAAATTTACAAAGCACATGCAGGTTTAATGTATACCATTATTATCAAAGATTATGATGATAGTGATTATAACAATAGTTACCATTAATTAAGTGCTGACCATGGTGCCAGATGCCTCATTATGTCCTTCCCTCTTTGTTCAGCAAGTCACCACACAACGTCACCTCCCACATCAAAGAGGTTTCCTATAATCACCATCTGAAACATCATCACGATTTGATCCCTCTCACTCCTCACCTTGTTTTATCATCCACCCACTGATATATTTGTTTCAATTGTTTACTAGGTTTAGCTCTACCAACCCGAATGTAAGTTTCACAAAAGTAGGAGTTTTAACTTCATTGTTTACTCTTAGATATTTAGCAATTAGTAGATATTCAGTAAGCAGTTGATGAATGAATGAATGAATGAATGAATGAATGAGTTATTTGATTCACACTCTAAAACAACTCTGCAAAGTGGCACACTTAGCCACAAGAAATTGAACCTACGTTTCTCTAAGTCTCACACTCTTCCTGGTACCTCATGCAAACACGTGTTGAATAAACAAAACAAAAAGGTGAGAGAAAGCCCTCGTCCCTCACCTTCTCCCTCCTTCTCCTACCTTTCTATGGTACAACTGAAATCTCCACTTTTCTCTTCACTTGCCCATTTTCAGGGAAACACAATGAGCAAAATCCACACTTATTAATCATTTCCCATGCTACTTTTATATAACTTATATGCAACCCAAGAAGAAAAGGTTATATCATTTGGAGTATGGGAGCGGAGATAGTCGGATTTAAGAACCATCTCTGAGTCACCTGAAGCATCCCTGCAGTGTGGACGTGGCCTAAGACAGAGACCGGAATCAGATACGTTGATTACTTTGAACTCACCCAGAGATGATGAGGGCAGATCCAAGGTTAAGGTGACAGATCTTCCCGTACCGCAGTCTTGCCCATTTATATCCAAGACCCTCCACCTCTGAGGTACCCTGTTGAATGACTCACTCCTGGCTACGTTTGTGGCTCAAAAAATATTGGGTAGAGATTGCGCTCACTCTGGCTCCTGTTCCACAATGATCTCACTCCACCTCCTGGTCCATAATGATGAGGTTCTGCCTGAATTATAACCTATAGCAGATTTTTCAGTTACTTCTTTCAGAAAAATGGACTTTTATCTTCCTTATACTTCAAATTTTATCTCCAGGTAAATATCACTTTTTCTCTAATATATTTTTATTTCATGAATATGATGGATGAAAACAGGAGCCAATGTTTTAATTGCTCTAATAAAATGATTCATCCCTTTCATTCTCATTTTACTCCTTGCAAAGACTTTTAAAAAAATCTGTAAGTGCATATCTGAGAGTTCTTAAATGTAAGCATATCTCTGAGCTTGCTAACTACATTTTCCATAGTAGGTTATTTAAAATGTATCTTTAAAGTAGATTACATGTCTCAGGGGACTGGTAATGGGCTATAGAGTCACTCACTTTGAAGTCACCAGTTCAAATTTTGTCTAGACATTAAGCAGTGAAAAAAAATCATTTCAACTGACAATTGTTTGGCTTACTTTTGTGGAAGATGAGTTAGTAGCTCCTCTCTAGTAACGAGGATGCATTTTAAAAATACCAACCATCGTCTTGGAGGCATTAAAGGAGACCCTCCCAGTGATGGGGGACCCGGAAGGGATGTTATCTGCACAAAAACACACACACACGGATACATGTGACTGCACACACATATAAACCCACGTGTGTAAACACACACACACGTCCTGGTACAACTACTTTGATTGTGCTCATCCATAAGAGACAGTAAAAAAGTGTATTTTAGCCTTGTATTTGACAACACTCAATTCAGTTCTAACCGTTCGACAACTTCTTTTTTTTTTTTTTTTTTTTTTTGAGATGGAGTCTCGCTCTGTCGCCCACGTTGGAGTGCAGTGGCACGATCTCCGCTCACTGCAAGCTCCGCCTCCCGGGTTCATGCTATTCTCCTGCCTCAGTCTCCTGAGTAGCTGGGACTACAGGTGCCCACCACCACGCCTGGCTAATTTTTTGTATTTTTTTAGTAGAGAGGGGGTTTCACCGTGTTAGCCAGGATGGTCTCAATCTCCTGACCTCGTCATCCGCCTGCCTCAGCCTCCCAAAGTGCTGGGAGTACAGGTGTGAGCCACCACGCCTGGTGCCGTTCAACAACTTCTAAATATGCTTAAAACCCTCAGTGATCCTGCTCTTGCTGTGCAGATTTCTGCACACAGAAGAGAGCACCATCACGAGCCAGCGTTGCTGTTCACTGTGATGAAACAGAAGATGGCATTCGTCTTCAGGGATGTCAATCTGGAAGCTTTTAGGAACACTAGCCTGCACTTAAAGATCAAAGACAACTGAGATGACTCTTCAGAAATAGAACCTTTCCTCAGGACTCAGGAGACCAAATGCCATTCTTGACCCCTGCCCCTCCTTCATCTCTTGCATCCAGTATGCAAGCATGGCCTGTCCTTCTATTCTCTTTGCATACCCTGAATTCATCGCTTATTTGCATCATCACTACCTTAGGGAAGGCCACCGTTATCTCCCACCTTGATGACTGCAACAACTTCTTCACTGTCTGTCACCTGTCTGTGGTTTTCCTCTATTCATTCTCCATGATCCTACCAGAGTGTCTCTCCGAAATGTCACTCCTCTGCTTCAAACCCTTCAGTGGCTCTCCATTGACTTCTGGATGAGGTCCCTACTCCTTAGCTTAGCCAATAAGATTTTTAGGATTTCACCCCTGTGAGCTCCTTCACTGTCATTCCTGTAAGGAGCATGCTTCCAATGGCTAGGCATGAATGACCGCTTTCCCCCACTTCCCTAGTTACTGTTAAATTATCCTTCTTGACTCAACCTAGCTGTCATTTCTGCCCGAGGGTATCCTGGTCCTTCCAAGTTCTAGGTTGGGTGTTATTCTTATAGTCCTATCTTTTCACCTATACTAGTATCTCCTTCAGGCAGAATCTGAATCTTATTCACTGTCAAGTCCCTGGTTACTAATATCTAGATTCCAATAATATGAATAAATCAATGAGGTCAGAATTTTAAGAATTGCTTATACCATTTCCTCTATCTCCTGTCTACATTTTGTCCTATTCTTTTAGTTCTATCATAAACCAGCTTGTGTCCTGATCCCATTCTAGTGTTTTCTTTCTTGCCGTTCACTCCTATGCATATAAAGCACAGGACAGCAGAAATGGAGATTCTCCATTTCTCCAGGATTCAAAATGTGGGTTACTAAGGAAAATCAAGTAATAACCTTTCTAGAAGGGCTTTTATTTTTTAAAAATGTAGGGCAGTTTATCCCCTTGCTCAAAGAGTTTTAGGCATGATCCTACCTGAAGATAATGAAATAGATTTGATCAGTGATTGCTATAAACAAATCTGAGTGCAGATTTAAAATGAGGGGGAAGAGTCTAGGGTAATTTCTTCCATGACTATGTCTCTGCTTCTTTGGACTTTACAGAGAAGGAAAAGAAGGAAGAGAGGAGGAAGAGTTAGATAAGATGACATGCTATATTTTAAAAGGATAGTATTAAAAGTGTATACGCAGAGGACTGGAAGTAGAAATGGTAAGTATTAAAGGAAAACAAGGAATGGAAATGGGAAGAATGGACAGGGTAAAGGGATGAGAGGAGGAAAAACAGAGAAGATAGGTAACAGTAGGAGAGAGGAGAAAAAAAGTGAAAAACAACAGGCAAAAAGAAGGAAAGGGGGAAATGGAATATAGTAATTTATGCACACTGGGGGCCTTATTTTGAAAGCTGAATAAATAAGTGAATAAATGAAGGTGAGAAATAAAGGTGAGAAAGAGTCAGGGAGTAGCCAACAAAGGTGAAAATATTTACAATCTGATTCTAGTCTACCACATTATATATTCATAATACTATATTCATTATACTCAAAAAGTGCTGAGTCCTCCCCTAACCCTGTAAATTGAGAGCAAAACACTATTATAGCAATATTAAGAATAATCTGAATGCTAATATCATTTATTCATTCATTCATTCAGCCAATATTCACTAAACACTCTCAGTGGGCCAGCAGACACTATATTAGGTGTTAAGAATTTGACTGTAAGACACACAACCTATGGTCCCAAGGAGACTGCAAAAGAAAGCATTAAATATCTTTTGCAAGTTGGAAAGAATCTTTTACTTTATATTGTACAGGCTACATCATCTGTAAAAAAAATAAAAAATCAAAATCAAAAGTAATAGTATGTCTTGGCCAAAAGCCACAGGAAACAGGGGCATTTTTCTCAATAGAATTAGATGACATTATGACATGTGCCCATTTAGAATGGAACTGCAAATCATAAAAATGCCAAAAACGTGGAGAAGAAAAACATTAAAGGAGCTAACAGTAGAATATTAAAGACAGACATAATTAAAGAGAGAAAGGCATAATAAATACAGGGTACTTTAAATTCTCTTTGTCATAGGGCTGTACTGCAGTTTGACTCCCAATCCCATTAAAGTCATTCTAAATTGATTCCCTCGGTATAATGAGCCCCTCTTGATAACACCAAAACACTTGGCCTCTCAAGAGCTCCTTAAAGGCAACCCTGCAGAACATGCCGCTAGCAGGATACTCCTGCAAGGAACTAGCAGCCACTTCATTTAGCAGCCTGGCATGCAGTGAAACAGACCAATGTCTGGCTTTTCCTCCCCAGCTGTACAGAAAAAGCATGAACAGCTTCCCTTTGCCCATGAGGGAGGCCTTTAAGGTACATATTGCAGCAGCATGGTTCTACTGAGTCCCCAACCTTTGATGTTTCCTGGTTATGAATGTCTTAGACTTTGAGTTGTTACATTATAGGTTTTCTGTAATAAAGTCTGTTTACTATTTTACATTTTTGCTACAAATTTTAGCTTCCTACTTAATTTGAATAAAGAAAGAATTTACAAAGTTTCCCACTGAAGTCATCTTTCCTAAATACTTTTGCTATTCTATACTGAAAAGGGTTTAAAATAGGGACAGAGGATTCCAAATACATTTTATAATGAACACTATTCTCCTCCACCATACAATACTAGCAAATATAAGGAAGAGCCAAGTCACTGGGACATCCAAGGAACCCAAATTATTACATTACCATTTTCCTGGACCCCATTAACCTTGAGAGAACTGTAAAGGTCATTAGTTTGCATGGCTAAATCGCTTTCAGCAATTTCTCTAAAAATGTAGAACCAATAACTCTTTCACCCATGCTCAGGGATTTTTTTTTTTTCTTCCCTTTTTTAATCATGAAAGATATTTGCATGAAAACAGGATCTTTGTTTCCTAAGGATTGATCCACTTGCTACTTACTACTGCTTCTTCTGCACCTTGGTGACATCATAGCTCTGGCTAAGGAGCTAATTTTAAAATCACAAAGGATTGTGATTTCAAGTAGAAGCAGCTAACCTCTTGTGAAACAAAGATGCTGTTTTCAAGCCATTGTTTCTGATAATAAAATGCAAGAAGCACTAAACATCTAAAATGTAAAATAGATGTTTTATTTGAAAATAGATATTAACATTTTCTATGATTCTCTACTTCTTAAAGCTGCAGGAAAAAGTTAGACAAATAAAAAGACAAAAGAAACTAAAAATGAAATTTTGAATGTTAAAAACATGCTTTCTCTACACTTTTGCCAGTGTTGTTTGCCTACAAACATTGGACAATCATATTATCATGGTGTTATACCATCCTCATTTCATGGAGTGACAGCAGTCTAAAAATAGGCTTTGAAGATGGCATGATGGCATATTTTATCTAGACATTACTTCTTTTTTGCAAATATAAATCCACTTATAATGTTGTTATCATTTACTTATCCCTACATAATTTAGCATTTTGCTTACATTTTGTTATTTCTGTTATCACAATTAAGAATCAGTTTTCAGTGATTTTAATCTCAGCCATGTGCATATATGAGGATAACCCTAATCGTTATTTATAAGAGATAATTAGAAATATTCCTTCACACAGCATGAGATAAAATTCTATATCTCATAAATTCCAAGGTATTGGACAAGTAAGAAGAATATAAATGGATTCATAACACATTTCAACAAATTTATACAATTTATAAAATCTTATAACAAAATTATAAATGACCATTGAGAGCAGCTGGGTGATGTCCACACTTTGAATGAGATTTCAGAAAAGATAACAAAACATGGACATTCACATTTCCATGGTTCATGTAACCCATGAACCATAGGCTGGAGCTAGTGTGCCACTTCTGTATACTACTGAGGTAATCATACACAGCATGGTCCTGTTTCTTGTGATTATTTGTGACTCTCCTGGGCTTGAATACAACAATGTGTCAGAAAAGAGAAGGCTGTGGATCAGTGGCTTGGGTGAACTATTTAGTTTTACCCTCTCTGGACCACAGACTGCATGCCCAGCCCCATTACCTGAATCTGTATGCCCAGTTCTTGTGTTAAAGGAGGACTGGGAGAAGACAAGAGCTGAAACTGGGTTCACATCTTATCATTATTTTTACAAAGCCAACTCACATGCACCTGCCACAGTGGCAGCATAGTCTAGGTGTATGTAAAGATATTGTTCTTATGGGTACTATCCATAAGGATAGTTAAATCAAAAGAGCACTCTTCATCAAGCACATATATGCTAGGAACTGTGCTCAGTACATTACATACATTATCTCATATTTACAATACATTTTCAAGGTATTTTTTTCTCTGTTACGGAGAGGATGTGATTGAGACTTGGAGGAGCTAATTAAACCAACTTTACATAGCTGGTGTGGATACACTGGGGTTCAAGCCCATCCCAGGTCTGTCTGACTCCAAATTTCTCATTTTTCTTCCTAGTTCAAGAGGTATTTGACATGGATTTAAAAACTAAAAAAGATCCAGTATTTTACCAACACCCTGGCTGAAAAATCTGTAGATTTGCTTATTCGTTCAGCAAACATTGGTTGATTAGTTACTCTGTGATGATTCATCGTTTGTGAGAAGAAATGTAGTTTTGTTTGTTTGTTTGTTTTTCAAAAAGGGTGGTTTAGAATCTCAGATTGATTCAGAGATAAACTGATAAACCTCCTTCCTAGCTTCTGTGTTCTGACCATGG
The DNA here is from genome assembly GCF_047675955.1 of Chlorocebus sabaeus. Classification (NCBI taxonomy): domain Eukaryota; kingdom Metazoa; phylum Chordata; class Mammalia; order Primates; family Cercopithecidae; genus Chlorocebus; species Chlorocebus sabaeus. The sequence goes on along the minus strand of NC_132928.1, from coordinate 12,580,007 downwards.
CAAACCACTCAACCCTTGCATCTTCAATGTGAAAAGATTAGATGTGACTATTCCCATGTTTGCTTCTAGAAGGGGAAACTCTTAATGCTTCCGTTCCAATTCTCAAACAGTATCTACTGTTATTCTGTATCAGATATACCAGTATCAAGCTATTGTTAATTAATAAGCATTCCATGGAAATGTGGGCTAAACAATGACTTCATTACATGAGCATAATCTATTTCATACATCTTTGCTTATCCCCAAGATTTTTTACATGTAAAATGCACTAAGTAGAGTGCTCTGTTGTCATCTGAATGCTACTTAACGCTTGCCTTATTATACATAAGCGAACAGTTATTGTATTAGTTAGCTAGGGCTGCTGTAATAAAGTACCACAAGCCAGTGGCTTAAAAAACAGAAATTTGTCTCACAGTCCTGGAGGCTAGAAGTCTGAAATCAAGATGTCAGCAGGGTTGATTCCTTTGGTAGTCTATGAGGGAGACTCTGTTCCATGAATCTCTCCTAGCTTTTAGTGGCTTGCCAGGAATCTTTGGAGTTCCTTGGCATACGGCAGCATAACTCTAACCTTTATGTGGCGTTCTCCCCTTGTCCCTGTGTCCAAATTGTCCCCTTTTATAAGGACACAAGATATATCGAACTAAGGCCCGATTAAATGATTTCATCTTAACTTGATCTTCTGCAAAGACCCTACTTCCAATAAAGACCATATTGTAAGGTATAGGGAGGTGGTTAGGACTTCAATATCTTTTGGGGAGACACAATTCAAGCCACAACGGTGATCCTATATAAAGCTTGATTTCTTTAGATGTTTCATAAATTTTAAGCTCAGATGTCTCCTTGTTGCACTAACTCCAAGTGAAGGACCACGTAGCAACATTGTCACTGGAAACACACAGAAAAAAAGGCAAGACATGGCTTCATGTTTAGAAAGGGCAGGCATTCAGCAAAGCATTGGTCTCACGGAGCAAGGGCCTATGCACTCTGTTTCTGTTGCATAGACCTCCATGCCAACTGAAACTCCAGCTATCCACACTACACACATGTTAAAGACAGATACACTTTTCCATTCAATCAGGGACAATTCCGTTCACCAGTACCAAAGTAAACCATGCTGTGTCATGTAGGATGGTGGCCTCAATGAGATACATCTTGATTTAATGGAGAAATAAAAGTGATATAAGATCATAAGCTAAGACCATCATAAAGTGCATGCAAGCAACTTATACTTTTAATACTCCCAAGGTGCTTTTTAACTCTGAGTGAAACAATTTGTCTAATGTCTACAGAAATGGTTCAACTAATTTCTTCCTTTAAGTAATATCAGCCTGTCTACCATCATGCACCTTAGTGGAAGCTGCCTTCTTTTCTTTGGTTCTTTTTTTCTATGTTGGAACTCTGTAAAAATATAGGAATGGATGTAGTGCTGATTTCTGAATGGCAGGAACTCTCCCACAGAAATAAAGCAAATCCACACTTGATTACTGTCTTTAGAGACCCTTTACAAGCACCAGAGTCTGAAAATGAGTCAAGTGGATGATACCAACCTGCCTCGGGCAGTAAAAAGCAGCCGCAGCTTTTCCCTATTCCTCCATGAATACTTCCTTCATTCAATCACACACAATTTTTGAACACATATTTGGTCTCATGTTCACTGTTTTAGGTTTAAATAGGGTGGTGGGTATAGACCTCATTGAAAATGTAACACTTGAGAAAAGACTTAAATTACAAAAGGCATTGATCATGAAATATATATAAAGAATATTTCAAGTAGAGGAAACAGCCAATGAAAAGACCCTAAGACAGGGGCAAGTCTGGTAAGCTCAAGGAATAGCAAGGAGGCCAGGGTGGTTGGGGCAGAGATAATGAGAGGAGAGGAGTCAGAGTGGAGGTCAGGGAGGAGGTAGGCACCAGTTCACAAAAGGCTTTCTTGGATATTACAAAGACTTTGACTTTTACTGAAGGAAATGGAGAACCATACCAGCATTTTGAACAGAGAGAATGACCAGACTTTTGTTTTAAAATCTCTTTACATTGAAAGTCATTTGTACATCAAAAGTGAGTGGACAAGAATTGATAGCTTAAGCCAGTTCAGCACATGGAAATGGCCCTTCACAATCCCAGCTCAAATCTCCAACTGCTAATAAGTTTGGCGCCATTATAATTTTTTTTTTTAAAGAAAGGAACACCTGGGCATGATGGCTCACACCTGTAATCCCAGCACTTTGGGAAGCTGAGGCTGGTGGATCACTTGAGGCCAGGAGTTTCAGATCAGCCTGGCCAACATGGTGAAATCCTGTCTCTACTAAAAATACAAAAATTAGCCAGGTGTGGCAGTGCACATCTGTAATTCCAGCTACTGTGGTGGCTGCGCCATGAGAATCACTTGAACCCAGGAGGCAAAGCTGGCAGTGAGCCAAGAGGTTGCCACTGCACTCCAGCCTGGGCATCAGAGCGAGATTTTGTCAAGAAAGAAAGAAAGAAAGAGAGAGAGAGAGAGAGAGAGAGGGAGGGAGGGAGGGAGGGAAAGGAAGGAAGGAAGGAAGGAAGGAAGGAAGGAAGGAAGGAAGGAAGGAAGGAAGGAAGGAAGGAAGAGAGAGAGAGAAAGAAAGAAAGAAAGAAAGAAAGAAAGAAAGAAAGAAAGAAAGAAAGAAAGAAAGAAAGAAAGAAAGAAAGAAAGAGAAAGAGAGAGAGAGAGAGAGAGGGGAGGGAGGGAGGGAGGGAGGAAAGAAGGAAGGAAGGAAGGAAGGAAGGAAGGAAAGAAGGAAGGAAGGAAGGAAAGAAGGAAGGAAGGAAGGGAGGAAAGGAAGGAAGGAAGGAAGGAAGGAAGGAAGGAAGGAAGGAAGGAAAAGAAAAGAAAAGAAAAAAAGAAAGAAAAGAAAAGAAACAGAGATTATGCACATTGTATAATATTTATTTTAGGGCAGATCCTTCCCTAAAGTTATATGAGCTTAGATTTTATTTCCTACTTATTAAAATTAAGGAGTTGATTCTGACAGTTATCTATAAAATTACATATATACAGTATTAATATCTGTAGGAGTCAGCCTCCATGGTGATGTAGGATGACTTTTGCCCCTGATATTCACATCTTTACAGTGAAAAAACAGTGAATCATGATTGGCCAGTATGAGCCATATAATATGGCAGAAGTGATGGTGTGTGACTTTCAAGGCTAGGTCATAAAAGGCATTGTAGCTTTTACCTTGTTCTCTCAAATCACTTGCTTTAGGAAAAACAGCCATTGTGCCATAAGGAGAGGGCCACATGGAGAGGAACCAACTTGCCAGCCATATGAGCAAGTCACCTTGGAAGTGGATCCTCCAGCCCCATGCAGGCTTTCATTTGACTGCAGCTCCAGCCAACAACTGGTGACTGCAACTCCCTGGTGACATGCAGCCCCATGGGTGACCATGAGCCAGAATTGCCCAACCAAGCTGCTTCTGAATTTCCAATCAACAGAAATCATAAGAAATAAAGTCCTCACTATTATTTTAAGCCATGAAAACTTTTGTTACTCAATCACAGATAACTGTTGTATTCCAAATAATCTGTACAATGATCATCAGTTAGCTACTGCTCAAAATATTTACTTTTGTGGGATATGCTTTTGAATTTCTGAACTCAACTAAAAATTCAGTAATAAGATCACAGCCAGATAAAACTACATCAGGAAGTTGCAAAAAAAAAAAAATCTTTCATTTGACTGATATCACATTGAGAAAGTACTGATTTGAAGTGATATAATGTTGGAGAAAGCATGGACTTTGAAGTCAGAAAAAATGGGTATGAATAATGGCCATATCTAATAATCTGAACAAATTACTTAAACTAATCAAGCCTCAGTTTCTCAATCTGTAAAACAGGGAAAATAATACTTAGCTTACATAGCTGAGAAAATTAAGTGAGATAATGTGTAAAAATAATTTTATTCAATAAACAGTTTCCCTTTTATTAAAATGAATCTGGGTCATGTTTGTTTTGTAAAGACAAATACTCTAAAAATAATAATTTAATGTATTATGTAAGCTTTATTTGCTTGTCTCATGGCTAATATTAATACTAATATTAGGCTTGAAATATTAGTATTAATACTAACAGTATTAATATTAATTAATATTAGCATTAATGCTAATATTAGGCCTAATATTGAGCTAACCAAACTCAAGAGTATTTACAATCAGTAATTCATTTGTCATTGGCCAATGAAATGGCATTTACATTTTGGAAAGAGGAAATAACTAAATAAACACATTGCCCAATCAGATTACCCATAATATTTGTGTGACTTCTAAGGCAAGGTCAGATATGAGACTTATTTTTAGTCTGTTGTTTTTCATCCTAAATGTAATTTCAATGTCCAGATGATATATGGGTACACCTTACATGGATGGACCAAAAAAATCTAAAAAACAGAAGTCATCATTAATTCAATAGCACGATTAACTGAGTTTGTGACCACGAATTTGGAAATATGGTTTGATTCACAATTAATGCTCATAATTATATTATTAATAATAATCTTATAAATAACATATTATCTTATAGGGCTAAAAGGGAGCAAGGAGTTAATACCAGAATCTTGATCCCAATATCTACAATATTCACCAATGCATAGATTGTGTTATTAAACACAATCTATAGGCCAGGTGCTGACATAAGCACTGAAGATATAAAAATGCAAAATGAACCTGCCACTGCTGCCAAATAACTTAATATCTAGTGTTCTCTCTTTGGTTATTTCTACAATGTAAAATTGACAGATGATGAAGTATATTTTCCCAGTTCTTTTATTTATCCTGCCTGTTTTCATAAGTTTTAGAGAGGACTTTAAAAGAAAGAAGAATGGATTATTGACTGATATGATTTGGCTGTGTCCCCATCCAAATCTCACCTTGAATTGTAATAATCCCCACGTGTCAAGGGCAGGGCCAGGTGGAGATAAGTGAATCATGGGGACAGTTTCCCGTGAACTGTTCTGGTGGTAGTGAATAAGTCTCAGGAGAGCTGATGGTTTTATAAATGAGAGTTCCCCTGCACAAGCTCTTGTGCCTACCACCATGTAAGACGTGTCCTTGCTTCTCCTTTGCCTTCCACCATGATTGTGAGGCCTCCCCAGCCATGTAGTACTGTCAGTCCATTAAACCTCTTTCCCATATAAATTACCCAATCTCCAGTATGTCTTTATTAGCAGCGTGAAAACTAACTAATACACTGATCAAATGTACAATGAAGTAAACAGTACCCAATCCAAGGTTCCCCCCAAATATGGTAAGCCATGGGCATATAATCTAATTATTTGAAAGAAAACATTATTGTGCTGGTTAAGAAATTCATCTGTATAAGTATATCAACCAATTAATTTATTCTGAAAACATGTATTCTCATGAATGATGCTGCCTGACACATTATATATATACAGTGCCTGTGAAATGAGAATGATATTATTTTGGCATCTAGTTGCCAGGATAAATGGTACATCACTTTGAAATCACAGAACTAAAAATAGTAAAAGGGATTTTGGACATTTTACTACCAAGGACACTTGATACCTTTTAGCAGTTTCCCCCATGAGTTCTATTGTTTTGTTTTTGACAATCAAACTGCATTTAGTTAGTCATAATGGTTCTACTCTTATTAATAAAAAGCTATTTATTGCCAATCAGAATGTCTGATTTGCACAAGATAACTCAGTGTTGTCAAAAAGGGAGAGGTGAGTTTATATCAGCCAAACCAAGACCAAAACCAGAGATGTCTTAGTTAGGTTGTGTATATTGTGATTTTATGTCTTATTTTCATTAGACTTCTTTAAATACTGAAAATGAGTCATTCCCTTATTAATTCCTCCAAAGATTCCAAATGAGAAGAACTATTCAGATCCAATCACTTCCTTTGAAAGGCAATCATGATGAGAAGGGTTAGATGATTAGTCCAAGGACATAGCTAAATAGTGGCATAAGCTGGACAGGAAATTAAGTATTAAAACAAAGACCAATGCCTTTTCCCCACTGTGCTAAAATGATTGGAGGTTTGCTCATGACAACTACCAGCTCAATCAGCCAAATCAATAAAAATTTCAATCACAACTGTTGCTTGGTATACACAGATAAGCCCTCTAAAAGAACAGGAAACAGATACTTAGGATAATGTTAAACAGATAGGACAACTAACAGAAGGACTTGTTATGTAATGTTCTCCCTCTCAAAGTGTCAGTGTCAACCAAAGACGTGGTTCTGCTGTTTATTGTATTTTAACTCCAAAGATAACCTCATATTTACCATACCATAAATTACCCCTAGCAATGTTGTATAATAACATTAGAGTTGTATAAGAACATCAGGTTCTTAAATGGTTCTTATGACTATTAGGAAAAAAAAAATTTAATAGTAGGTTCAAAACCATAGCTTTCTATGTCAAAATTCTCTGTTCTTTTTTTCTATGTATTTTAAAGTCAAGTAGCCTATACAATTTTATAGGAAAAGTGCTTTCGCTTACTTTTAATGTGTCAACTTTGGAGCCAGTCTTCATTACTATGTTAATCACTGTGGTCTTTATTAATGGATAAATTACCTCAACTATGTAACAACTTACTTACAGTACAACAATAACTAACAATTAGGGACAGAATTGGTTCACTCTTAAAACTCAGAGACTAATGATTAACTAACACAGCTGAGTCCAGTTTGAATTGGAATGGCTTTGAACTCATAGAATTGAGTCCTTTGGCTTATGATCAGACCTCTTGTGTATTCTACAATAGAGTGTAGAAAAATAAACATAGACTCAATGTTCGACATAAGTTATCATGCTAAGAATGAATTTATAAATCACTTAAAATGTTAAAAAGTAAAATGTAACTGAATAATATGATGATTAGGTAATATAAAACCCAGAGTCTTTATTTAATATTATTGGTGTTAGGCTCATCCGAGTAATCGACATATACAACTTTTATTCTACAAATAACACCATTGATAATTTGACTTAGTAATCTTAAGTTATGTTTATATGGTTGTATACAATATACTACAATATACATATAACTCCAATAATCCCCCCAGGCTATGTGGAGCCAACATTGCACTACAGTTACGATGGAACTGGCTTAATAACAATGATTAATTTTAACTATAGGTTGAGTATCCCTTATCCAAAATGACTGGGATCAGAAGTGTTTTCAGTTTTGGATGTTTTTGAATTTGGAAATATTTGCATATACATAGTGAGAGATCTTGAGAATGGGACTCAAGTCTAAACACAAAATTCATTTCTGTTTCTAATATACCTTGTATGCATGGCCTAAAGGGAATTTTATACAATACTTTAAATTATTTTGTGCAAGAAACAAAGTTTTAAATGTGCTTTGACCTAAACCCATTACATGAGGTCAGGTGTAAATTTTCCACTTGTGGTGCCATGTTGGCCCTCAAAATGTTTCGGATTGTGGAGCATTTTGGATTTGGGATTTTCAGATTAGGCATGCTCCACCTGTATTTAGTAAACTGAACTGTGGTCAAAGTAATTTTTTAACTGCTGTGCTATTTTACTTATTGTCATCAGTGATAAAGACTAGCTTCCCCATAAGTACTTTATAAATCCTATCACCAGTTGAAGGCTTATAAAAACTACTTTAATTCTATGTGATTTAATGCTTTCAATAATCCATCAGGATTTTTCTTTAGATCTTTAAGAGGACTGTAATGAGTTCAGAGATGATAGAAATTAAATTTGCAGGATACTCACAATGAGAGCAAAAGGAATATTTCATCACCCCATATACATGTACATACAGCATTCTAATGTAGTAGATTGTTTTACTATCCCAAAACATTAAGATGTGAATGTGACTCCTCAATTTCCCTGAAAATTATGTGGGTCAAGTGGGAGAGGGCCAGTGCCAGCACCATCACCATATGGTTTCAGGCTAAAATTGTAAAAATATTTTCCCATACTTCTATATCATTGCTAACTCAACAATTTTAGTCTCTTCTTCCAAAGTGGGTAGATGGGGAAGGAAAGAAACACCAAGTCAATGACATTTTCATAACAAACTTTGGAACACTGTTATGGTGCTGTTGGATAGCTCGAGGACATTTTCCTCACCCTCAGCTCAAGGTCTAAAAATACTTGTAAGGATTATTGTCAAAAACCATTTATGACTTCCTTTTGGAGGATAAGAGAATAATAAACTTCAGTCTTATAAATATCATTATCAGAACAGCCTGCATAAAATTCTTCTCCTTCCTTTCTTATTCTTAGGCTATTTATTTTGATGAAACTGAGTTTTCTAAACCTATCAAAGAAGATTTTACTTGGATCGACTGACTTCCTTCCTCCTTCCATCTTTTCTTCCTTCCTTCCCTCTTTTCTTCTGATGCTTATTCACTATATATGGACTAAGCATTTACTATATGCCAAACACTGTTCTAGGTGCTAGACAGTCAGAGGCAAAGAAGAGGGGGAAATCCCAAGCCAATTATGGAATTGAGGTGGAAGCAGGTACAGGGGGAAGAAAGGGCATTAAGAGATGAGCCCAAGAGAAGAGCCATAATACAAACAAGAAGAATGATCTACCAAAGGGATCCAAAGACCTCAGATCTTCCGCACAGTGTGTCTAGTCTCACATTATAGTCTTATCTTTCACCTGCTATGCTCAAATGTATCCTAAAGTAGAACTAGGCACTTAGACAAACCAACAGCTAGCTACAACAACAGAAACTTTAAACCCAGTGCAGCAGACATTAAAATCTTCACCACTACAAACCATTTGCACCTTTTAATTTCTTTCAGCCTGTCTGCCACTGGGTGATATGGGCAAGGTAACTATTATTCTCTCCATTTTACAGATGAGTAACTTGAATCTTAGCAAAAGACTTGTTCAAGGTTACAAAGCTCAACAGCAGAACTTAAGATCTGGAACATAGACCTCTGATTCCAAATGCAGAACTTTTTCCATGCATTATTTCTCCACAGTCAGAATATATGCTCAACAAAAGTATAATCTAGCAACTGAATTCAAACCCTGGACTCCAGTGACTGCTCTAGAATATCTACATAATGGAATATTAGAAGGCAACCAGTAGAGAAAGACTTCCTTGAAGTTGCACAGGAAACATACTATATTTACTTAGATTGTTTGCACTCTCTAGGCTCTAGGCTGGTGTTGCTAGTGATTGTGAGAACTCTTGGAGTAGAGAGAAGAGTAGAGAAGACACATATTGATAATGAATTAAACCCCAAAGGCAACACAGATGTCTGTGACAAGTTGTCATGTGAAACAGCATCCCAACTTCTACTTCCAGAAATCTTAAAGGTCTTATTTTATTAATCAGGGACAATGGCTCTTGATACACCACTTAAGTCCACACCTCCAGGGTGTTTCGCTGGGATTGAGTTGAAACAAACTGCACTTGCTTCTGTGGTAAAGACACCTGGTTAAATAGACTAGTGTCCCCCAACTAACTGCTAGCTAAATGAACGCCTTCCCACCAAAAACCAGGTGTATTCTGCAGGACTTAGAAACTGAAGGGACACCATCTTGAGACTTTAATCAGAGATTTTAGTGGTCAGATTTCAATGTCACCTGATGTGATCATATTTGAGGGGATTATTTTTGTATATGTCCAGAAGTTCATTTGGAAACAGTGAAAATATTCTCATTCTTCATGGTAAAAAAAATATTTTACAGCTCAATATGTCACATTCACTTCCATCTCCATAATTTCACCTTGCTTCCTTGTTACTAAAATGCTTCCTACTCAAATCAATCTGATCCATCTAAATGCTACATGCTTAAAACCAGGTATTACCCCCTTACCTCTCTCACAGCACCCAGCACAATGCAGGGCCCACAGGGGGATCTATATATTGGTCGACTTATTTTTTAATGTATGATATTGAAGATTGCTCTTTAAAATTCATTCCACAGGATAGTAGATAATGTACATTTTTGCTGAGACTTCCTGCAGGGGATGCCACACCTTTAAGGGATCAGGTCACTGGCTTTGAGGCTTAAAGCTCTCAACTCCAAAAGACACAGAGGGACAGCCCAAGTCATTCAAATAAGCTCACGATTTTATTGCATTTGAAAAGTAAACAATAATAAACAATTAAAATGGCAAGCTATAAAACAAGTATAAAAGTTCCCATTGTTCCATGATGTGCTGCTACTACATTAGCTTCATTGTCTATTGTTCATGGTGTTTGGCAAGAGTACTTTAGGTCTGAAGGTTGCTTAAGGAACACTGGGAGTGCCAGACCTCTAGATCCATGTCTCCCATGAGCATATCCCATTGAGTACAGTTTTCTTTTTTCTTTTTTTTTTTGAGATGGAGTCTCGCTTTGTTGCCCAGGATGCAGTACAGTGGCGCGACCATGGCTCACTGCAACCTTTGCCTCCTGGGTTCAAGTGATTCTCCTGCCTCTGCCTCCCATGTAACTGGGATTACAGGCACCTGCCACTGCACCCGGCTAACTTTTGTATTTTTAGTAGAGATGGGGTTTCACCATCTTGGCCAGGCTGGTCTCAAACTCCTGACCTCATGATCCACCCGCTTAGCCTCCCAAAGTGCTGGGATTACAGGCGTGAGTCACTGCGCCCAGCCTGATTATAGTTTTCAAATTTTAAATTGCTCTAACTTACACTCTGAGCATAAACGTTAGACCAGCCATGGGCACTATTTTATTGATGGGGTACAATATGAAGAGATTTCACTGTAGGGGGAAACATCAACAAATCAGAAGTACAGAGATGATCCCAGCAAGCCCAAAATGAGAGGGGCAGATGTAGTCATTAACACGATTTCTGATGAATAAACATACCCTCTTGTATTATTTTGCTGTTTGCCTGTTCTTCATGCTGTGTCTCTTTGGCAAAAGAGAGCCAATATCTGGGTCTGAAAATGACTGTTAATCACAATTTTAAAAACATATTTTAGCAAAGGATGAAAACACTCACAAATGCAGCTGAAATTTTTAAAGAGAGAGAGTGAAAAGCAACCCCCACCCCCGCAGCCAAAACAACTCAGTGTGGGCACAGTGTCATGTTGACTCATCTCTGAAGACCAACTGATTTGTAAAATCATCAGAAATGAGGTGGCTGGCTCTGATTACCATTGTGATTTGGGGGAGTATTTATCCTTCGATAGAAAATCTGTTCAAATGAATTCTCCCACATATATGCCACCCGTCAAGCAATGTGCTTGACAGTGATCCTCATAAAGAACTGAGCCTTGTCAGAGGGTATCTTTTCATTCAAAGGTACCAAATGAAAGATGGAGATGTAACTCCACACCAAATTTGGCCCTGTGAAAAGAAGATATAGAATAACTGTCTGAAAAGGGGAAGAGACTTTGAATAAAATAGGCGAAGACCAGGAAAACAATAACCTTGAATGGAAAATCATGAGAAATATGATTAAGGTAGGTGTGTGAAGGCCAGGAAGCTAAGGTAGGAAATTAAGAGGATAGGGAAATTTAATTCTCTTCTATAGAATATCAGCCCCTTACCTCCTTACCCATCCCTTGAGACAGATTAGAACTTAAAATGCCTTTAATCTCTGGTAGACAGGTTGCAGCACCAATAGGCTAAAATATTCATGGGCAACAGCCTGCAAATTCTAACAAACCACATTAACTGCTTAGATATACTGAGGATACCAAGGTTACCACCAAATGCCATTAACTCATAGTACCATATGATGTGCTTACTATGCAAATATGTACATATGTGTGAAGTCTGATTATTATAAATAACTCATTTCCCAGCTGCGTACACACTCTACAGAGAAAATGACACATTGCCTATCACTTAAAGAAGCCAAGTGAATGTGATTTATAAAATCAGTCTTCCAAACCCGTTCCTCCTGATTTTAGGTTTTGCGGGGAACATGAAAGGAAGTCCCAACGGAAATGAGAGTTATTTGGCATTCAATAAACAGGTTTATTCATGGACACTACAATATCAGAAACCAAGGCTGGCCTTCCTTGGAGCTAGTTTGAGTGTTGACTTGGTAAACTATGAATTAAGCTGAATCATTTCACTGGCTCAGGAGGGAACAGAGGCTGCGAGTGGCTAAATGGTTGCATACTATCCCGCTTTCTCTACACATTAGCTAATTAGTTGGCTGTCTATATGCAAAGCATTTGCTAGATACTCTCCCAAGGAAATAAAAAAATCTTCACTCCTCATTTCAATAGGTCCAGTCGAGAACCTAGCCCCTTCTCTCCTTGCTTTGGGATTGGTTTTGTCTTGGAGAAGACATAATTTCCACATATCCACAAACACACACTTCACTGTGGGTACCTCATATCTAGTTCCTAATCTAAATTCTCCAGGGATTCCTCTGTGATCCCGACTTCCCAGCTTCAGGCTGCATCGCCTTTCTGCTCTTGTGGCTACTCTGTCCCCAGGCTCACCCTCTGGCCCACCTCAGCCTGGATGTCTAGTTTCTTAGCACTTACCTAATTTGAACTACTTATATCTTTAGCCCCGAGTTTTGTATACAGCCTTGTTTTCACTTCTCTTTGCGCTAGCTTGTGCTCCCTCTGCAGGATTACAGATTCCTAGAAGCCCTACTACGATCATTGGAATGAGGGAGGCATTCAGGTTTTGAGGTATCTGAAAGGTATGCAGTTGAAAAGGGACCCTTTTTAAGAAGATGAGTACACAAATATAAATGTAAAGTTATAAGCAAAACTTTGGAGGGGAACCATGAAAGTGAGGTGACCTAGAGCTTGAGTTTCATCCATCTCTTAACAAATCTGCCTCTGATGTGGATGCCATCATTCTGGTGGATTGCCATCAAAGGCTTTTGGCCCATCTTCTGAGAAACCCATCTATTTCTACAGCACTTAAGACTTTTTCCTTGAGAATTTGAGATTTTAATAAAACTTGAAAGTGTTTATGCCCATAAGAGATATGCAATCAATATCTGCAAATGTAAATAATGAAAATGATAAGATGTGATCACAGGGGCCCCAAACTCTCAATGCACAAAATGTAGGAAAAAGAAACTCATGAACTCCACCCATTATGTTGGAAACTGCTACTGCTGCATACGTAGCTTGACAGCATTTGAAATAGCTCCTAACTAGATAGTATTAGAAAACCCTTGTTTTGAGTTACTGATAGCAAGAAAATGACACTGACACTGGCAATTTAGAAAAGGCAAACTCAGAGGCTAAATTTAGGCTAAGGAAATTACAGAGTACAAGAACACTTCTTCTGTCCTTTCCTTCCACAGGTTCCTCAAGCTGCCTCTCCCCACTGGCCTCCCACTTTGCCCTCAGTAGCTACACTTTGGTCAGCGAGTTTTCAAGCTAATTTCATACACAGACAAGTGAGCAAGAATCTTTGCTCCTTTTGTTTCTGAGTTCTTTGAATATTGCTGTATTATAGCCTCAGGATTTCTATCCATAGTTTGCCCTAGGGCTATTATAACAATGTACCACAAACTGAGTGATGTAAACCACAGAAATATATTATCTCAGCTCTACGACTTAGAAGTTCAAAATCAAGGTGTTGATAGGGCTAGTTCCTTCTGAGGGTTGTGAGAAAAGGTTCCAGTCTCCTGTTCTTGGCTTACGGATGGTTGTCTTCTCCCTGAGTTTCTTCCTATCATGTCTTCCTTCTATGCATGTCTGTCTCTGTCTCTGTATCCAAATTTCTCTTTTTTTATAAGAGGATCATCCTGGATTGGAGCTTACCCTAACTGCATCATTTGAACTTGATTACCTCTGAAAAGACCCTGTCTCCAAACAGGGTCACATTCCTCTGTACTGGAGGTTAGGACTCCAAAATATCTTTCCTGGAGTATACAATTCAACCCATAACAAAACTATAAGCAGCTCTCTTTATTAGATGCGAAGAAAAAGTATGTGCAGCTAAGGTGACCATTAATTCACTGAGCAAAGCAGATGTAACCTTAGGATGCCAAAGGGGTGTCTGAAGCCTGCATTACACTAACGCAACAAACAGACTGAGAACTAACATGATGTTGAGTAACAAGTTTAAATTTGGCAACAAATAATGTAAAATTGCATAACTTTTGTTGTTTTGCTTCCATGTTCATGGACATTTGAACAAGTAAACTCAATACATTGTAGCTTTTTGAAGGACAGACAGTCCATAATCTCCGACAAACTGTAGTTCCTTTAAATGCCCCTCTGCCAGATAATTTAGGGCTCACAGAAAAGAGAAGTTAAGACTTATCATTTACCCCTGAAGTGTGACATTAGGCTTTAAATGTGTTTCATTTCTGGATAAAAGATTATTTAGTGCTTACTTTTTGGAGCATACATTAGCAACACAGGACCTAAGGATGGCATGTGAGATCGTTTTAATTGCTAGGAGAGTCAGTCACTATTAACTAAATGTCATCCCCCTGAAAGAGTGGCCAAGCACAGTGGTCCACCTGACTGGCAATTAGAATCTTGTCTCGCCTCTTACCATTAAAATGAGGGGCTGAAACATTAGCACACCAGAGTGAATGAAGAGGGTAAATATGATTTGATAATCATGAAAATGAAAGCCAACTATCAAAGCAAGAGGAACAAGATATGAACCCATTGCATTTAGTGCCCACTTAGGTGAATAATGCTTGATCAGAGCGATGCTTCGAAAGGAGTGAAGGGTGTCTATCCACCCTTCTTTTACTTCTTGCATCTGCTTGGAGGATTCCTTTGACCTTTGTTTTTTACCCCCTTTCCCTCCTTTCAAAATTTACTTTTGTGACTGCTGTGGGTGTTTGGGTTCTTATTTTAATTTATTTTAAAGTTTGATTTAAATTTGGAACCTGCATAAGACTTTTGACATTTATTTCTGGGGGTGTTTTCTGAAGCTGGATGAAGTGGGTGTTGACTGACAGACAGGTTGCTATGGGAACAGCTGTCATTGCAGAGACTAAGGCTTTATTTCGTACTCTTCTTTTGTCAGGCAAAGGTTTGTGGGATATTTTAAAAATAGTATGAGTGCCCCAGAATTAATAGGAAATTGTTCAGTGACTCTTTTCTAACATACCTATCAAAACCTGCAATAGTTTTCATTCTGTACTGCTCTGTTCAGCATATGGATTCATCACTTTTTTCTTTAAAACAAGTGTTTTCCCATATGGTTTTCTCTCATTGGTTGTTTGTCCTTCACATTTCCCCTATGATACTGGCCCTTGTAAAATCATACAGGAAAGGAAATCAAAGTAACAAAAGGCATTCAACAGTCATCCCAAAGAAATTTTCAACTACTGTAACCATGGACTTGGGCCACCTATCCGCTCCATCCTGGGGCTGTATTTACTGGACAACTTCTTCATCTTAGGATGTTATCCTAAGAGCAAATTCAGGTGATGAGAAAATATATGCAAGTTAAAAGAGGAGCATATAAGTTATCTTAGACTTAAGTTGGTTCAATTATTTTTATCTCTATTCATTTATTTATTCTCTCCTTTAGTAGCCTCTTGGAGATTTGAGTAGATGATTAAATAAGATGCAGGAGTTCTACATCAAATCCTAATCAGCCCCAAATCTTCTATTTCTCAGGTTGCTCATTCCAGAGATTCATTACAGCTCCCAAACCAATTGAATTCTGAATACATTCCAAGCATCACTTAGAAAAATGACAAAAAAAAAAAAAAAAGCAGAAACCCCATTGAACAATCTGCTCTGTAAATAAAGAAGATCGACCCTTCTCTAAACTCAGCTTTCTATGAATCCGAATCCAATCATCTCTTTTCTTTACAACAGGTACCTCCCTATACTACTCCACATATCCACACAGTGCAGAACCCTGTGTAGGTTAGCTTCTGGATTTCTGAAAATAGTGCAGGGGCTGATTGTTTGTATTATTTTGTGTTTTTCTGGCTGCATTCAATTTCTACCATCTCTTTACTGGTCCTTCTTCACTCCCTTTTACATGAATGTCAAA
Organism: Chlorocebus sabaeus; assembly: GCF_047675955.1. Taxonomy (NCBI): domain Eukaryota; kingdom Metazoa; phylum Chordata; class Mammalia; order Primates; family Cercopithecidae; genus Chlorocebus; species Chlorocebus sabaeus. The sequence continues at coordinate 12,564,089 of NC_132928.1, read as the reverse complement.
TTTTGCATTTGTTAAGGGCCATCATCCAGACACTGCTGGAAAAGCAAAATTTCACCTTAATAATGTTTCAGATGTACACTATGTAAATAAGAATTAAACTCACAGTTTAGACAAGTAAAATATATAAAACATAAATTTATTTCCTTGAAACTTGGCTCAAACTAGTATCTTTTCTTTCATCATTCCATTGGAGGAGGTTTATAGGGTTGTTTTTCTCTGTACAGGAGCGCTAAGTGTTTATGTCATCTTGATACATGGAAATTTCCTTAATTAACTAAAATTGTGTACTCCATCATATTTTCTCACCTCCTGAAAATACCTATATAAGATGCAAGAGATTTGTGAGGATGTTAATTATGTATGGCAAGCATGGTTTGATATTTCAGGAACCTGAGATTTTGTTTGTGTGGGGGGTGAAGGGGAACAGCTAGGTTTTGTTTTGTTTTTGTTTTTGTTTTTTTTGAGACGGAGTTTCAGTCTTATTGCCCAGGCTGAGTGCAATGGCATGATCTCGGCTCACTGCAACCTCCACCTCCCGGGTTCAAATGATTCTCCTGCCTCAGCCTCCTGAGTATCTGGGATTACAGGTGCATGCCACCACACCCCGCTAATTTTTGTATTTTTAGTAGAGATGAGATTTCGCCATGTTGACCAGGCTGGTCTCAAACTGCTGACCTCAGGTGAATGGGGGCGACTAGATTTAAAGTGAGAAAGAAATATGCCTGGAAATTTTGTGTTGATCTTACCTTCCCCTTCTTATGGCTGATTGGTGGAGGAGAATGGAAGGGAGCTCTCAGAACAGAGAAAAATGATGAACAAAATAAAAGAGGTTAGGAAAAGAAGTGAGTGATAGTGTGAGAATAAAATTCAATTGAAGAAAATGTTTAAAAGTGCTGAGAATATATTATCATAATGTAGACTGAGATGCTCTGCAGCTTACTCATCACAAATATAACATTATTCATATATTTTTAATGAAGACAAGTGTCATTTCCTTTTTTTAAAGATTGTATAATGGGACAATTACTAAATTTGGAGTCAGATGAGCTGGAATTTGGCTTCTCATGTGATCTCATATGTGATCTTGGGCAAGTAACAATTTAGTTGAGACCATCTCATCTTTAAAACAACACCCTGCCTCCCTTACAACCCAGAAAGCATTTAGAAAAACTATAAACTACTCTCCAAATCTAAGTTATTATTATTGTTTTCATCTTTCTTCTCCTTCCTTCGTTCATTCTCCAACTTCTACTACCAGTTATCATCATCATCCTCATCATCATTGTCATTATCATCACTGGGGGAAAGTCTCTGGGCTAGAAATCCTGTTTTAGCATTTGTTCCCTGTAGGCATATACTTATAAATGAGTACATTGCTAAGTAATAAATTTGTAACAATAAGTAATAAATTTATAACTGAATTCGTAGGTGTAACCATACCTACAAATTCAGGAAAAGAACCCTCAACAGAGTTTTCCTTATATCTCCTCTATTTGGCTTTGCTGATCACATCTCTAAAGCTAGGTGTTCTGCTATATTTTGCTATAAATGGATCCAATTTGGCCAATGGCATTAAATTATTAATCTGGGGTAAGCAATGAGTATTTATGTCATTCACTTACAAACTGTAATTGTCAATTAGAATATCTGATGCCTATATATCTAGGCATACGTCCATACAGTTTATCCTCATGCAATACAGGACAATTGAAAATCCAATAGGTAAACTCTTTTACTAAGAGACACAACCGAAAAGCCTGTTGTCACTTTTTAACAGACTGCAAATCAATAAGTGATGTAGGGCTTTACTTTTTGGTAGCATTAGGATGTTGACTTCAGCAATAAGCATGCTATAGATCAGAAGTTGGGACAGAATGCTCTGCTATGATATACAAGTAAAAAGCTTCTTATTTTAGAACTGTAGACAGTTAGCTTATCCAATGACCAGCTCTACAGCTGTACTATCTTGTGGAGTAGAGTGTAAACTATGGCCATCACACTAGTCTTTTCACTACAGCTTCTACCCAGGGAGGGGGAAAATGCAATACATTACAGTGAAAGTTACCAATACACAAATGCAGAAAACCTAATATAATAAAAACAACCCCTCTCAGCCTCATTCACACTGAGAATAAATGAAAATGTTATTATTCATGCTGCTGTCAGACAGGATCATATCTGAGTCACATCAGACACAACTGAATCTAGTTTGATTTTTTATTTACAAGATCCCTGGAGAAAAGAGAATCTACAGAACTCAAAAAAAAAAAAAAAAAAAAAAAAAAAAGGGAGAAAACCACTCCACTGTTAGCAGTGTTCACTCTCAGAACATTTTTGATTATCCTGTTTAAAGTCATAGAAAGAGGGAAAATTAGAGTTTAATTTCCAGGTTGACTCCTTCTCAAATTTGTTATTTTAGGCAAGTCACCTAACTTTTTTATGCCTCAGTTTTCTTAATGTGTTTGTAATGAGGTAACAATAGTATCTACCCCATAAGATTTCTGGAAAAAAATCAATTAAAATAAAAAATTCTTAAATATCCTGAAAACTCTATTATGCTATATAAATGTTAGTTGACAGTAATAGTTCATAGTGGCAGCAGTAGCAGAAACAGCAATAACAAAAGGCACACACCATCGATTGCATAACCCCTCAGCAGGGCCATAATCAAACACGTTAATATTCCTGCAGCAAAAGATATGAATATTGACACTTAGTGGAATAAACAAAAGAATATAAATTGCCTGCTGTCAGTCAAGGTCAGATTTTGCTGCCAAATAAGTTTTGTGGCCAAATATATACAATGAATTTAAAAATAAAAACCAGCAACAATTCAGAATTATGGATAAATAGATATTGCATTTGAACTAATAAACCAACATACGAACCACACTTTACTATGGAAATAATGGTTATTAAATGTCTTCCTAGCCATTCTGCATCTCAATTAAATTATTCTCATTTCACTTTCCTTCCTAATCTAATACCTCAACTTTTTTTTTTAAACTTATCATTCCATTGCCCTTCTTTTAATACTCTCCAGTCTCCACATTGCTAGGACAAGTTTTCAAGCATAATAGGAAGACAAACACTCCCAAATAAGATGACAGTGTCCTAGACTGGTCCCATTTCCCTCCAACCCATCCTCCACCCAGCAGCGAGAGATCTTCTTAAAATGAAAATTGAGATGTGACACCTTTCTGCTAAAATCTTTCAATGCCCTGCCATAATTCTACTCAACAAAGATCTAACTTTTTTAATATCGTGCACAAAGCCTTTTCTGAGCTGGTTCCTGCCTCTCTTTCCAGCCTCATTTTGCTGCTCAGCTCCCTCCTTCCCTATCCACAAAGCCCATATTCCAGGCCAGCCAAATGACTTGCATTTGCAAATATACAATTTCACAGTGAATATACAAGTGAATATACAATTTCTTACCTCTGTATTTTGCTCACACTGTCCCTTCTGCTATGACTGTCCTTCCCCAGTTAGGTCTGCCAGGTAACTATTACTCATTCTTTGTTCATCCTTTCAAAAAAAAATGTCATCTCTGAAGTCCACCCTGTCCTTTCCACATTTCTTCTAACACTCATACTGTCTTTAGCCGGTGGCCATCATGCCCTTATCACATTGCCACGTGGACTGCATTGTGGCACAATTACTTGCTATAATTATACATCTACTCCTCTTCTCAGAATCTTAAATAGGCATCCTTGGTACAGCAAACTGGCACAGGCACTTTACAAAGCGAGTGCTTAGTGAGCATCTGCTTCATGAATAAAAGTGCTTCCTATAACTTTTCATCAAAACTACAGATGTTCAAGGTATATGAAAAGCCACCACTCACTAACTTTAAAGTTGGAGAAAAGTTCAGATGTCTTTTATTTCTCAGATAAAATTTAGGTTTGTTCTCTAACTGTAGTTCTCATGGAAGAACTATGAAACAGTCTGGTGTTCAAGTTGAACAAAATTCTCTGCTTTTTACCTTAGTATATTCCTAAAACTAGAAATACAAAGCATTTAAGCGGGTATCACTAGCACTAGATGAAGATTAGAATTTAACCAACAAGAGTTTGATTTCAAGTTGGAAAGCTTTCAGCGAGAGAAAAATGCAGAGAGAGGACTTAGGTCCATAGAATTTTTCATAAAGGCATGACTTTTCCACCACTTCCAGGGGAGTTACTTCATGTGTTGGTGACATTTGCTCTACATGACAATGTCTGAAAATCCCTGGCATCTACCACACAAGCATATCCATGGTAAGGAGAAAAATGTTCCAGGAAGAAAAATGCCTAGAGTGTGCAAGGATAGTCTTGATAGGAAAACCTGCAAGGACCAAAACACGTCTGAAGGACTCAGATACTATTCAGAGACACTACTAACTAGTACATTCCAAGGGTATTTGGGATGAATAATTAAAGATACTTTATGTATTAGGAAACACTGAGCCTGTCATATTGGTTCTTTTCTTCCACTTATCATTTTTGTCTTTATAGAAACCAGGTTTCTTTTTACATTAGGAAGAGCAGAGTCATCTCCAGGTGAGAATGGCTCTGTCTTATCTTATTCATGCTCTATGACCAGTATAGTGTCTGTCTCATAGAAAGCTCTTGTTTATTGAACAAAACTAAAAATTTTCACTTAGAGAACATATTTCAAAAATCTCTTTCCACATCTTAGCTCTAATTAGAAACTATTTCTCATGTACTGATTTGGGTGACTGCTTAGAGTTAGGGCATGGTATATTTTTACCCAAGGATCAGGTACCCAGATAAAATGACCTGAACTCTAGTATCCCTAATATTACTTGCCATGGACCTTCAGCCACACGCTCAGTCAAAGTCACAGAATAAGTAACAGAACACCCTCCTTTTCCTCCTCTTCCCTGAATCACAAAGGTCCTGGTATGCCCTCACATGGTTTTGCTCAAATAAATAAGGAGGCATGAAATAATCCTGGGGAAAAATAGCACTTCAGTGACAACGAATTAACCACTAAGGAGAGCTGATATCACAGTACCATATTTTAAAAATAAAAATGTAGGAAAACTCCAGTAAAATATGACAAATTTGCAGAACTTCTGGGTGGAGTTTGTAAAATACTTATCCATCAGACACAGTCTGTCTTCTGCCTTGGCCTAGAGTGCTATTGCTTAACTGTAGGGATTATCTACCACAACATTTTACAATGAAGAAACTGAGTCTTGAAAGGTAACTTATGTGAATTCACACATTCTAATATCCAAAGAGAAATATTGCCTTCCTCTCCTTCATATCAGAGCTTTGTCTTGATAATAGCCCTACCTGAAATGGAGAAATGACCAGTATCTTCTACCCTCCACACAAAATACTCCAAAGATGAAAGCACAATTACAGATTTTAGTGGGCCCAGGACACTTGTTCGAGGGGAGCAAGGACAAGGAGAACAAGAAGTGAAATGGGACAGAGGAGGTCTTTCTCTTGTTTAAGACTTATAAGGTGCTGTTGAAAAATCTACAGATAAGCATCTTAAATCATGGTAAATTACACACTGCACGCTGGTGACTCGGTCATGGAAAATTATGAAGCTACGTGATGTCTCATTTGTTGTGCTGAAAACAAATGTAAATAAATTACTGAGAGAATCTCATTTACATTTAGAAATTCATCCTGACGCATGACATGACTACCAATTTTTTTAAAGATACTTTGAGAAGAAATGTCACTCATTAAACCCAGATCATGAGGCTCATAGTATGAGCTTGATTTGGTACAGGGTTTGCAAAGCAAAGAAAGGCTACCCTTTCATATTAGGAGAACCCCCCAACCCTGCCACACATACATATACACACACAGAGAGAGAGAGAGAGAGAGGGAGAGAGAGAGATACATTCACTCACACAAAAGGGAGAGGAAGTAGCATTAGGCTCATGGTAGTTTCTCTGTTTCTAATGACCCATCTGCTGTTCCTCACGTTCACAGACAACACTCCGGACCCACTGTTAGTGGGACTAGCTGGTTGCCCCGTAGAGGGGATGGTTTGTGGTGAGCCATTCACACTCTCTCACCCCATTCCACCCATGACCTAAGGCAGCTGGCAGGGGTTAATGGGACAGAATGGAGTTAACTGGCTCCTGCAGGGATCAAACCCATGACCGATCTCATTAACACTCTGCTTTGACCAACTGAGCTGCAAAGCCATGGACTCTCATTGAATAGGAATTGGTCATCAAGTGGCACAGATGCCCTGCACTAAGATGCAGCTGACCTGAAAAGGCAGATATAAAATACAGGAGATTGATGGGATTTGAGCAAAAACCTTGAAGGGCTTCTGGTCTAGGGTAGCTGTTAGGCTTGTTGCCATGCTTAATTTATCCCATCCACCTCTCCATGACTCCATTCAAATCACCCAGGGCAAAAGCAAGGACTTATGAAACAGGGACAGAGAGTTACAGCACATTGAATGTAATGAGAGCAAATCAGGCAAGCACTTAATAAAAAGTTTTGAGAACTGTTTTATACAGTCTAAAAAGCTACAGCTACAAAGGATTGAACCATTGTCTCTTGCTGACATTACACTACACTTATGCACAATATTGTTCCTTCCACATCGGTTAAAATAACCCATCCTAATGCCCTGTCTTCTAAGTGAGGGCCTGGGACTTAAACTTTTTCTCTCTGCAGCTGTGACTATGGGCTCGCTTTCCAGCTCCTAAATGTCCTCCCATCTTTTTTCTTTTCCCCATTCTAAATAGATACTGCAAAAAGTTGTTAAGTTTTGCTTTCCACCCCACAAGGGTAAAATACAACCATTTCCTAAATAGGGATATTATGGTGTGCTCGGCCTCATCCACAGCAGAATATTTACATAAGCCTGAAGAGGTCTGAGAGTTTATTGGTTAAGGGAAAAATAAGCAGGCCATGAAATAATTATTTTTCATTGTGCCCTGCCAAAGCCATTCAGCCAAAGGCTAAATTGAGCTGCTATTGTGATTATTTGAACTGTGGAGCCAAAAGTCTTTGCTGCAAAGCATCCCAGCTGTCCTAAATTTTGTTCTGATGGTTAGTTTTCATTCTGGCTCAGACCCTGCCAAAAAAAATGGTCCCCAAAATAGGCGGGTGGAAGGGTTGCTTTATCCAGACCCACATCAATTACCGATTTAGGGCCATTCAGAGAACTTGATTATTAACAAACCACTTCCTGAAACTGTTATGACAGGATTCCCATATGCAAACGGCAAGTCGCTCATTTGCACACAGTGAGGTGAGGAAATTAAAACTAAGACTTCCCAAATTTACTGATGGTCGCTTTTTTTAACACTGACTGTACCTTACGGCAAATGAGTTTTTCCCCATGGTCCTCACGGCTGGAAGGCTGCAGCAACAGCAGTTGCCCAGGCTGGATTAATGGTGGCATCGACCCTGTGCTTGCCTGGCACCTCAACAGGTATGTCTGGTGACTGTAGCATTTCATGACTGAGTAAAATGGCCCTTCTAGGGCTTTAGGAAGCAATGTATGCTTTGTTTTGTTCAGTGTGGCATCCTGCACATCTGGAGCAATACCTGTCCATTGTAGGCACTCAAGCTGTATCTACTGGAAAGAAGGAAGGAGGAAAGGAGGAAAGAAAGTAAGGAAGGGATGGAGGAAGGTAGGAAGGCAGGGAGGATGGATGGAAGGAAGGCAGGAAAGGAGGCAGACTAACAATCCAGTGGAATCTAGAGTTTAAGTTAGTGTTGTCTTCTAAATAAATATTCCTTTTGTGTGCTGGGATGAACATATTTCTGAAAACTAATCTAGTGTGGAGGTACAGAAAATAGCCAAATCCGTTACCTTTTATCAAACCATTACTTTTTTTCTACTCTGGCCGAGATCCATTCACAATGGAGAAAAGAAGCTAATGCAATATATTAATTTAATGTATGTACTATCAAAATGTACACAAACTTGAACAAAAACCAATGTGTCTCTAAAAGATTCCCTAAGATTTTCCTGCAATTTACCTCTCCATTAATATATTTCAGAAATGGAATCAGCTGCAATCGTACATCAATACCATGTAAACCAATAAGGCCCATCTGGAGGGTACAGGAAGGAAAGCAGAATACCAGGCACCAGGAGGAGGGTTCCCAGAGACTCTCAGGGAAACTATTCCTGTTATCTGCACCTACATGGCATCCAGAGGGAGTTTCCTGGAGCTTCAAATTACTCCCACTTCTGGTGGGAGAAGTTCGATGTGCCATGAAGCCAGTTCTTCAATGCAGGGGTAGAGCCTGGAGACACTGAAATCACCCTTTGGAGTGAGGGTGGGTTTTTGTCATTTCTGGAATTACTTGGAATGAGGGCAAAATCTTCAAAAGCGAAATTTATATAACATCAGTTGCAATTTAAAAAGTCATTTCCACCCATATGCAGACAACTCTGGAAATCTCCTTCCTTGGGGTGCTTTCCTGGAACAATCACAAGGGCATGGACATCCTTGGTGTGTCTCTTTCATGAAATGATTTGCTCCCTGCCCACTCACTTCCCCACCCCGACCCTTGCCCCAAAAACTAGAGGTTAGGGATGGGAAAGGAGAATATTTATCCATCTAACAATTAGAACCTCTGTCAAACATCAGCCATCCCTAGCTGTTCATCAGAGCTAACTAGTTCTAGATCAGCCTGTGAAGTCACCATGCGTGCCAATGCATGAGCTGATGAGCCATCTTTTAAACAGAGATGGTAGCTAGAAGATACAGCCGTGACATACAAGGAAATTCAAGATATTATAAACCTAAAAGATACATTTGAAACACGAAATAGTTTTGTGATTAACAGCAGGGACATAACTGTGGGGGGTTTTCAAATAAATTTAGAGTTGTACAGCAGGGCACTGTGATTCACACCTGTAATCCCAGCACTTTGGGAGGCCGAGGCAGGTGGATCACGAGGTCAGGAGATCGAGACCATCTTGGCTAACAGGGTGAAACCCCGTCTCTACTAAAAATACAAAAAAATTAGCTGGGCGTGGTAGCAGGCGCCTGTAGCCTCAGTTACTCAGGAGGCTGAGGCAGGAGAATGGCATGAACCCAGGAGATGGAGCTTTCAGTGAGCCGAGATCGCGTCACTGCACTCCAGCCTGGGCAACAGAGCGAGATTCCATCTCAAAAAAAAAAAAAATTACCTGAGCATGGTGGCAGGCTCCTGTAATCCCAGCTACTTAGGAGGCTGAGGCAGGGGAATCGTTTGAATCCAGGAGGCAAAGGTTGCAGTGAGCCCATATTACACCACTGCACTCCAGCCTGGGCGACAGAACGAGACTTCATTTAAAAAAAAAAAAAATTAGAGCAGTGCATAACTTCAGGCTAGGACAGGTAGGTAGTTTGTCATGGCTGCTTCAGAGGACACCACCAGAGAGATTAGTGCCAAGAAGGATCTTCCCAATCACCCCCTCCACAACCACCCACCCACACCCATTCCAATTCCAATGTAAGAGATGAACACACCAAAGCCTGGAGACATGAGCATCATTCAAAATCTTTCAAATTCACCATCAAAAGCATTTATTCTTTTTAAAATTATTAATCTCTATTTTGTTCTCTCCACCCCGTCTTTCCTTTATTGTCCCCATTTCTTTTCAACCACTTTATCATCTTTTACTTCTCCATGACTACATCTCAGGGCTTCCTTCCTAGCAGTTGTAGGAATAATAAGCACTTGTTATACCACGAACTATTCTGAGTGCTTTAATATTCACCACCTCATTTGATATTCACAACAGCTCTATGAGGGAGCCACTATTATTGTCTGCATTTTATTATAGATGAGCAAATTGAGGTATAGAGAGGTTAGGTGACTTGCTCCAGATTACTCAGCCAATTAGCAGCAGAGATATATTTTAAAACATCATTCCCACTTACATAGGAGGAAACTGAGGCATGAAGAGTTTTAGTAACATGCCTGAGGCCTGTTGCTTGGAAGAAGCAGCACCAGGACTGTGGAGCCTTTGCTCACCACCTTCCTAGTTATCCTGCTCAGGACCCCAAAGCTAGAAGGCTTAAGGGACCAGGAGCAATGCTAAAAGCCAAACAGCTGTGCTCGATAAGTCCCGGAGTCTACAGCATCATCAGGTTAAAAATGTATTTAGAAATCTAGGGAATCAGGAAAAGGCATCCACAGAGTGCTTTTGTTTTGTGAAAACAAGGAAAGAATTATTTAGCATATTTTTCTGCAAAATGATTTTGCCAGTTTCAGTCATTAAAAATAAATGCTTAGTAGGGTGACATCTATTTCAAATAGTTGCAGACAAAAATAAATCTCTCCTAAAAAAAAAAAAAAAAAAAAAAAAAAAAAAAAAAAAAAAAAAAAAATCCTAAATAAAGTCTGTCCAGAGCTTTTGGTTCTAACTTCTAGCATAAATCAATTGGGAAAAAAGTATATGCACAAGAAATTTAACCGTTTTTTGTCAAAGACAACGGGGAAATCAAAGGACATCCACAGATCATTGAAAACTCTATTTTAGTCATTCGCACATGCGAATGTTCTTCCTCCCACCTGCCAAAGCTGTTCACCAGAAAAAAAGAGTAATCTCTACAAGCCTGGCCCCTTATCTTTGGCCGTACGCTTGTGGGTCCAAACACAGCCCCTATCTACTTTATAGAAACTCAGGACCAGGACATAACCAAAGTCAAATGTCCTGAAAATCACTGGGTGAATGTTCATTATATTAATAAATTGTTTTCAAGAGGAAGGGCCACGCCGATCTCCTAGGAAGATCCTGGAAAATATCTAATATATAGTTAGATAGCTACCCTACCATTTAATTTCCATAGTCCTGGTAAGTCATTTTCATTTTGTTTTTTCTATTCTCTCTTTTATACATTATTCCTATCTGGAATAATACATGGCCTGAGATGAGAGAAGAAATAGCTGAAAAAGAAAAATTCTTGTAAAATGGTAAGAACTAAGCCCATGACCCCCAGCAGAGGACCACCTTTGCCCCACTATTCTCCACTGAGGTCAGCCATGCATGGTGACTTCACACCTTGCCTTTAGTTGCCCAACCTCTCATCTGGCCTGCTGAGCCCCATACAGCTTTCTGTAACTTGTGATTTAATTCCTATCTGAGTTGGAGGCACAAAGAGCTTGACCTGTCACCTGTGGGACAGCGACAGCTCTACCTGCTGACTAGATACTCTTCTGGATCCATCCCATTGGCCAAACGGAGGGACAGAACATCTTCCTCCCCTTTAAGGAAAAGGAAGAGATGTCAAGAAATGCTTCATTTCAATTAAACTTTGCAGAGAATCAGAATCAAATCAGTCACATTTATTAGAAGACCTTGCAAATGGCGAGAGTTTTGAAAAAACCACTCACAGTTAACTAAAGAATAGGTAAAATGTATGTGCACTCAAGGTGATTCACTTCTTCCCAAGAGTTATGGGTTCAGGGCAGGTGAGGGTTTCAGCTTACAGATTATTAAATAGCACCTAGGTCTTGAGTTTGGGTGAAATGGTGGAATGCTTTACATTTGATAACACATGTGGCTATCCACTTGTGGGTATGTAATTTGGAATACTATTAATGTGTAGCCTTTCCTGGCAAATCTGCCTAAGGGATTAGTCACCCCCCAAAAGTTCAGTTGAATATTAACCACATTAACTTTGCAGCCTGCAACATACTGTTACACGCAAATGGCCTACAGTGCCGTGTGGATGACTTGCTTAGCAATAAACATTCCATGCAGAGTCCCCACTGCTGGAAAAACTGTGTTCTATCAAAAAGGATGACCACCCTGCCAATTCTGGCTGAGAACCCTGCCCCCAACCACATAAACACACACACACACACACACACACACACACACACACACAGAAGCCCAGTCTAGGGTATCATGGTTTTATTCAATTGCCAGATTTTCTCTGACTATGTAAGACTCCTTTTCCTTCAAGGTTTTACTGCAGATCAAGTCCCCCAAGATTGGCTGAAATGATGTATCTTTAAAGGTAAGAATTTTAAATGTTCTGTGTAGACATTTTTTTAAATCTCTCACCACAAAGGCCACATGTTCCTTCTGTTCCCCAAACATACTGTCCCCAAGAACAACTTCCTAATGTCTATAGTAATTCCAAAAAAGTCACAGAGAATTACTGTCTCTAGTAACCAGAAAATAATAAATACATCCTGAACCCACATTATAAATAGAAATAATCACTAATCTTCTGCTCAATGACAAGCACCAGCTTAGAGAAGACCAGCTCACCAAAACCCCACTGAATTGTTGTCCTCGTTCCTTACACCCTAGTTCTTTGTTACATGCATTCTTCAGCCCTTACAAACCACCCTTGCAGAGTTGATTCAGTGTAATTAGAAATCGAGTTACATCTTAGGGCCTGGAACCTTTATTTCTTCATAATGTTGTACACTTAATTGCTCCTGCCAGTTAGCAACGCAATTATGTTGTCTAGAAATGGAGACAAACAATAGATTTTAGTATTTAAACAGGAACTGAAACTGCAAGCAGAGAGCCACAAACCACACCATTAAACTGGAATTAAAGCTATATGTGAAAAGAAAAAGTTTCACTCCCAGCAATCATCAGCCTACCAGGCAAAAAGAAACTACCCACAGATCAGAAGGAAGGTGGAACACAGCAGGTGAAGCTTGGGTTCCTAGTGTAGGATGGTATTTTATGAAAACTCCAGGCATAAAAATATGACAGGATAAAGTAGACACATAACAATACAGGACAACACTTGCCCTTTAATGGCTAAATGAACAAAAGAATCTCTGTATTAAGAGTGTCCCTTGTGCATAATCATTGCCTCAATGCAGCCTGTCCCCAATCTCTATGCCTACCAAAGTTTTCTAAACTAATGCCTTACTAAAAGGTTAGAAAAGAGAACGAACAACAATCAACTGAAATTCATTCCATTTTCTAGAAACTGTCACGAGAATCACAAAAACCCAAGTGGCGCACAGATTTGGCCTTGCATTTCCCTCTGGATCCCATGTCTAGAATTTCTATACACGCCCCCACCCCATCACCTCCGCAGTGCATGTACATTCTCATTATAATCTACAAAGGAATATCAGTCTTACAGAATAGCACCTTACTTCAGCTTTAAGGAAGAAATTAATTCAGCCTCTATCTCCATTACCTCTCCATGTAGAGACCTAGAAAGACTTAAAACATGCAAGAAACAACTAGAGCAGGTGTTGCCAGAAGATGCTCCTGTTGGAAAGGCTCTACAGAAAATGGAAAGACTGAGAGAACCGACTTTGGAGACAGCACTCTCCTCATACCTGCAAAGAATTGTGGCTGGTAAACACACAAGTCCAACAGTGCTTTGGAGGACAGACATGTCAAGATATTTGATGCCAAGTTCAGAGGGGCCTGAGCTTTGCCTGTTAGGTGAATTTGCAAAATTGCAGAACCCGTAGTGAAAATAATTTCTCCTAGGAGAGGGGTGAGAGAAATATCTGAGTTCAATTTTATGTCTTTGGGAATAGCACATTTTAGGAGTCCACCATCACTATTTCCTTCCAACTACAGAAGTAGTTTTTCTGACAAAATAAAATTGGCAAAGAATATTTTCAAATTCCAGGAAGTTTTCACAAGATAGCAAAAAATACATAAGTAGTTCATAGGTTTGTGCATGGGCTGTATACCACTAGAGCAGAATTCACTGATGGCTCTGTCTAGCCTCTATCGTGCCTTGTGCTTGCATTCCAAAAGCCTCTTCCCAGTTGTTTTCTAGGCCCTACCTTGAAAAAATACTAAGTATTGCACCTTATGCCCCTGCTTTCTGAAATGCAAGCATTGCACCAAAAGCTATGTTAGCCATCTCTATACTATAGCATTGGACCCTCCAAAAACTATCTCCCCTCTTTATCTTTAATTTATCTTTAATTCAAAAGTGATTGTGTACCATTACAGCTCAGAGTTTAAAACGAGCTCTCTCAAAAACTTTAAAAAAAAAAAAGAAGAAGAAATTAATTCTAACCCTTACCTTTGGCATCCTATAAGACTTTTGGCCATGACTTACCTGTATAAATAGAAAGAACTAATTTACTACAGAAATGCCCATGGGCGAACATGTACTAGCTAATGAAGTGTTCAGCTTTTGCATGATTAACCAGCTGGTGGGGGTAGTGTAAAAGCAGAGGGCATAAAATAATAAGAAAAATTGATTAGCAGTCGTTTTTTAAAGTAGTCCATGAAAAATTCCTTTTTTATACTCACTAGCTCAGAAACTGACTGTAAGGGAAGATAAACTTGAATGACTCACCAGGAAACTGAGCAGGCCCACGGCTGCTGTCTGTGTCTTCAAAATTCACTAAGTAGGGAGGCCCAGGTGAAGCAAGAAAAGACACCAAACTGCTTCCAAACGGACTGACTTACACAACAGGTCCTGCCAGTTGTCATAAAGTTAATTTTCTAATATGTTGCGAAACGCATTATATAAAGTTGAAAACTGTGACTGGGCTCTGTGTCCATTCAATTTTCTCTCTGGAGCACTCTGCTAGACCACACTTGGCTTTAACTACCGCCAGACCAATTCATTAAGAAAAAGGTATAGTCTTGAGCCAGAATATTTATACACTTGACTCAGAAACAATCTATTCTAGGGGACATTTTCCCAAGCTAAATGCACTACAGGCCTTTCCTATTCATAACATTCTTTAGCTGGTCTGCAACTCCCTTAAGTGAAAAGAAAAAGAGGTCCACAAAATAAAAACGCAGCTGACCAAAAACAAAGGAATGGCTAAGGAAAGGCGCAGGTTTGAGGTTACTTACAAAGCAATGAAACTGCTCTTTCTTCCATTTGCTTTGATGACACAACTAATATTTACTCAGCTTAGCCCTCCCTTTAGCACAGGGACAGGCATTTCCCAGGAAGGGAAAAGAGTAAAACTGACCGTGGGTATCCTCACTAGCACACTGTACTACAGCCCTAGATTCCATCCTTTATTGGGATGCTGCCCATGGTCAAAGAAACAACAAGGTGGTGCAGAGGCAGTGCCTACACAGAGATTCTTTCTCTCCCTTTCCCTTTCTCTTTCTTTTTCTTTTTCTTTCTCTTTCTCTCTCTCTCTCAGGGACATGACCAGAAACCAAGTGATCAAAGTACAAGCCTTCCCGTCCCTTCATTCTTCTCTGTGGTGATAGATAACAGCCCTCTTCCCAATCAGACCTTTGACAGATTTGCAGCAGACCATAAGTAGAACCAGACACTGAGCTATGCATGGGATAAACACACCACCATTACCGGAAAATCAACCATTTTCCTATGACTCCCAGGTAGAGAATCATTAATGCCGCTTTACCTTTTAGGTTTAACTGTGAAAAACTTCACAGTGTGGTGGGAAGGCCACTGGCAGGTCTAGAAATCTGAGTTACAGTATGAGATCTGCTGCTAGCCTAGCTGTGTGACCTTGAGCATACTGCTTAGCCTCTCTGATCCCTAGCTTCCTCATTTACAAAATGAAGGGTTAGACAAGATCTCTAAGCCTTCTCCCAGTTCTAAGGTCCTCATTGTTTTTTTCTCTGCTCATTGATATGTCAATAAACTAAAGGAGAAGGGCTGAGCATTGGTCAAAGTTTACATCATAAACATGTTCCAGGGTTGTGCTGTCCAATGTGGTGGCCACTGGCCACAGGCAGTGACTATTGAGCACTTGAAATGTGGCCAGTCTGGATTTCAGAGAGTACCCCAAAATGAAAAATACCTTCTTCATTATTTTTGTATTAGTTACATTGAAATGCTAATATTTAGGATAAATAGAATGCATTTTTTAAATCACCAGTGCCCAGCTGGCTCAGTCAGTAGAGCATGAGACTTAAAATTAAAGTTACCTGTTTATTTTTACTTTTTTAAATGAAGCTGCTGGAAAATTTAAAATTAAAACTGTGGCTCACCTTGTATTTCTGTTGCACAGCCATGCTCTACAGGAGAGCTTGGCAAACTATGGCTTGCAGGCCAAAGCTAGTCAATGGCCTCTATTGATATATCCTGAAAGTTAAAAATAGTTTTTACATTTTCTAAGAGTTGTTTTAAAATAATCAATGTTGTAGAAACCGTGTGTGACCAGCAAAGTCTGAAACATTTACTATGTTGTCCTTTACAAAAGCAGCTTGCCCACCACTGCTCACACCTCTCCTTCCAGAGTTCGGTTACTATATAATACCCAGGTCTTCAACACAGCACCAGAAAGCATGTGCTGAGAGAGAATTCCCCTACCAATCTTCATATTCCCACCATCGTCCCAAAGGTTTTGGGAGAGAGTAAGAGGAGAATCGCAGAAAGAGAAGGAAAGGAGAGTCCATACTCAATGCTTAGTTTTTCCTCGTCTAACCAGAGTAGCAGCAATGCTTACACACATTTCAACCTTACAGCTTTCAGTTTTTTTCTTCAGAGAAAATGGCTTAGCATGAAGAAATGCAGCCAAGAAAGAAACATAGGACAACTTTAATCTAATTTTGTAGCATATTTTGGGGGGACACATTTACAGTGACTAACTGATATGGTTTGGCTGTGTCCCCACCCAAATCTCATCTTGAATTGTAGTTCTCATAATCCCCACATGTGATGGGAGAGAGCCAGTGGGAGGTAATTGAATCACAGTCTCCCCCATGCCATTCTCATGATAATCAGTTTTCAGGAGATTTGATGGTTTCATTAGGGGCTTCCTTCTTTGCTCAGCTATCACGCTTCTCCTTCCTGATGCCATGTGAAGAAGGATGTGTTTGTTTCCCCTTCCACTATGATTGGAAGTTTCCTGAAGCCCCCCAACCCCTGTGGAAGTATGAGTCAATTAAAACTCTTTTCTTTATAAATTACCCAGTCTTCAGCAGCTCTTTGTAGCAATATGACAACAGACTGATCCACCAACTGCCCCAGTTTGCCAGGATCAAGAGATTTCTGTGAATGTGGGACGTTCACCTTGCTAAAGTGCTAAATTCAGGATGGTCCTGGGCAAACCAGAATGAGTGGTCACTTCAAATTTGACCAATAAAAAATATGGTACTATGTTATATAAAGAATGCAATACTAACCACATTTTTTAAAGTAGAAATACCTTCTTTAACAAGCTACTTGTTGAATTTTTGCCTTTTCTACTTTCATTGCCCTTTCATTACTGAAAATTATATTTTTAGTAAGTTCTCCACTGACCATTCAGTTCTTTCATTTTATGATTTTGGACCAGATCCCTTACCATTTCTGTACCTCACTTTTTCTTCTGTAAAAATAGACTGAGTAGATAGTGCATTCTTCCCAGTTACTTCTAGTGGAGGATAAAACAGTAGACTCAGTAGAGGATTCACAATTCAAGACTGATGGTCAATACAGGATAACTAGACAACAATTGCCCATAAGATGGACCTTTAAAAGTGTTTTAAATTGTTCAGCGTCGTAATTGCTTGAACTGGAGATAACATAGAACTCAACATGATCCAGCTTCTAAAGAAAAAAATTATATAAATGGCACTTCAAACCTAAAAAAGTTATATATTCTGTACATATAAACTTAATGGAGATATTTTATTATTTGTTTTATTATTTAGAGATGATTGTTTTGAACACTGTGGATGAAATGATAGTACACATCAGTTTCACAAACAATTGAAACTTCAAGAATGGAATTCCCCATCTCCCAAATGCCATGAAAATATTCTCATTGTTTAGGAAAAGATGGTGCCATTCATTGCATATTAAACACACACTCTCTATGTTTCATCGGGGATGCTCTGTTGTGCAATAATTGGTCCCCATTGTTACATGCACAATTTGGCTGCTCACATGTAAAAGTAAAACCTCTTAAATAGCTATCTCCACTGATAGCCTTAGGCATAGACGGTCCCCTGTGGCCACGTGCCTGCAGCAACCCATGACTAAGGCTTATGGAAGGGGAGGGGGAGATTAAAAGGGGGTGCACCTATAATCCTTTATTTATATTAGAAAGGCACCCCTGAAACCTCATTAGCAATGGCTGAGTGCTGTGTCAAGTCCTCAGCAAGGGCTT
The DNA here is from genome assembly GCF_047675955.1 of Chlorocebus sabaeus. NCBI lineage: Eukaryota > Metazoa > Chordata > Mammalia > Primates > Cercopithecidae > Chlorocebus > Chlorocebus sabaeus. The sequence goes on along the minus strand of NC_132928.1, from coordinate 12,546,108 downwards.
TGCCCAGAGTAGAGCTTGTTAAGGGAAATGAAGTGGCCCATGCCCAGGACAGAGGGAAGACACTGAAAGACCAACAGTTCTGCTGTGCCCTAGCCCTTCTCCTCTTTGCAGAAGCACCTGTCCCCTTTTTGTGCAGTACCTAGTTCCACCCATGCTAAACCCACAAATCTCAGAGGCCATTTCCTACCTTAACTAACTACCACCCTGCACCCTTGTGCACCCCTCTGCACCCCTGTGAGTTCATACCTCTGCACCTCTGTGAGTTCTCCTCTGCACCCCTGTGAGTTCTGCTCTGCACCCCTGTGAGTTCTCCTCTGCACCCCTGTGAGTTTGTACCTCTGCACCCCTGTGAGTTCACAGAGTAGAGATGGCCTCTGAATATTGAAGTCATTTTGGTTTCCTCCACATTATTGAAATTCTCCCTCCTAAATTCTGAACTCTTTTTATGTCAAAGTCACATTTTGGAGATTTTGTAAATGTCTTTATTTGGAGGTTTGTAATGTCTTTAAAACAAAGACATTGATTTATTAAGTCCAAAAAAGATGCAGAATATTCTAAAATTAGATTGTGGTGATGGTTATACAACTCTGAATATACTAGAAGCCATGAAATTGTGTATTTTAAAAGGGAGAGATGTATGGCATGTACATTATATCTCAATAAAGCTATTTTCTAAAAGCCATAGAAATTCAAATACCTTAGTTTCAAGTTAACTAAGAGGCATAGTTACCAGTTAGCTTAATTTGACCCAGTAACACTCTGCTGTGAATAATAATAGTTAAAGCAGCTTGAGTGGGTTCTTTGGAGTGGCAGTTCATATAGGGTCTTATTTATTGTTCATAGTAAGCTTATAAGGAAGGAAACACTGTTATTTCACAGATGTGAACTCGATACTTAAAGAGTTTAAATACCTTTGTTAAAGCTATGCAGTTACTAGGGAATGGTACTGAGATTGCAGCCGAGGCCTCCATCTCCAGAGCTCAGTTTCTGAAACACTGCACTTATCTGAATATCCAGAACTGGCTTGATTTTTGACTGCCCTTCACTATAAACAACAATCATCCTGAATGTTAGTATCATTCTGAAGACCCAGACAAGTTTTTTCATCGAGCTATGGCTTGACTTTATACAACAGGACCTACAAAACAGTTATTTACATATAATAGATCCTCAATAATCTATAATTTAATAGGCATTTGCTGAATGTCTATGAGATTTTGCAACTTGAATTACATTTTAAAACATCCAGGGATAAAACAGCTTGCTATACAAAGAGATCTCTATGTATAGCAAGCTTCTACATAAATAAAAATGGTAAATATTTTTCATACCCATATAGCCACATTTTTAGGCTCCACTTATTTCAAGTAAGGTATTCTGACAACTGTTAGAGTTTGACAGTTTGAGACATGTTCTTTTGAAAATTCTTTGTCCCTGATGGTCTGTCTGAAATGCTGCCACTCCTGGGTCTAGCTCAGATAGGCCCGGAGGATTTTCTTCTCAATTCAGCATAGTCCTGTGAACCACTGGGGGACCTGGCCTTCTAAAGCAAGCTTCACTCTGGCCACAAAACAATTAAGCACATTGTTCTGTCATCCAGGGTACTGACATCTAAACCACTAGGGCAATCACTGCTTCCCATGAGACAAAAGCAAACTTTGTCTCACAAAATCTTTTTAATACAGGTAAGCAAAGATAGGAGCAAACCCAAAGCATGGGGGCAGGTAGGGCAGGGTTGGTCCACGCTCCTGCTCCTCTTGCGTCCTGTTCAGAGGTCCAGGAGGACAGGAAGCAGCCTGCAGTGCATGATACGTAACACCAGGTACATTCTTTGCCTAATGATAATTTTAATAACACAGAGGAATGGTGGGCAAGCAATCCATAATGAAATATTACACCATAAATTAGAGGGTCAAAACCCAGAATTTCTTGCATTGCATGGAAAAACATGGAAAATAACACTTTCTAGGTATCTATATGTTACTTTATTTTTAACAAGTCTTTAAAAAAGACCTCTAATTAAATGTCAAACCCTCCTTGCTGATGGAGAACAAGACAGAGCAGGCTAGTCCAGAGTTCAGATCTTAGTGGATTACTGGCCAGATTTCTTCACAGGACTTGGCCTGAGTTTCATCATTGTTGAAGTGGGAGTAATAGTATCTACCTCATTAGGATTACTGTGAGAATTAAACAGATGATGTATAAAAAGTGCTGAGAGGCCTGGTGCAGTGGCTCCCACCTGAAATCCCAGTGCTTTGGGAAGTAGAGGTGGGAAGCTCCCCTGAGGCCAGGAGTTCGAGACCACCCTGGGCAGCCTAGTGAGATTCTGTCTCAAAAAAAGAAAAGAAAAATTAAAAAGTGCTGAGCAAAGTACCAAGGTGGTGTCTTTGTAAAGAATAGCTGTTGTTGTTACTGCTGGTCCTAGTGGGTATATGAGATCTCAGAAATTGAGGAATGAGACCAAGGTTACTCAATACTGCCAATGTCAAAGCAGGCCTGTTTTTTTACTAAATGTCAGACAGTTTTCTCCCCAAGACAATCTTCTCCACAAATCCAGCCCCTTCCAAATGTGTCTGGCCACAGAAGTGAGCTATAAACAGAAAAAAAATTTACTAGGGCCTGCGATATTTAATAGGATGTTTAGGTTTAATAGAAAAGTCAAAAACTTTAATAAAGTAAAAACTCGAGGGATTCTGTGGGAAAAAAAAAAAAAAAAAATCAGGAGCTGGAGGCAGAACCATTCCAAAGGAAGCCTAAACAACTTGTCAGAGTCTTAAGGAGACCTAGGATTCCAATATTAGCCCAAGTCATACCTGTGCCTTTGCCCAGTGTCCTTCCCCATTAATAAGAGTATGGGTGATATGGCAATAGAAACTATCAACAGAGTAAACAGACAACTTAGAGAATGGGAGAAAATGTTTGCAAATTATGCACTCTACAAAGGTCTAATATCCAGCATATGTAAGAAACTTAAACAAATTTATAAGAAGAAAAAAACAACTTCATTAAAAAAAATGGACAAAGGACATGAACAGACATTTCTCAAAAGAAGACATACATGCAACCAACAATCATAGGAAGAAAAGCTCAACTTCACTGATTAGAAAAATGCAAATCAGAACCACAATGGGATACTACTATCTCAAGCCAGTCAGAATGGGTATTATTAAAAAATCAAAAAAATAACAGATGCTGGTGAGGCTGTGGAGAAAAGGGAATGCTTATAAACTGTTGGTAGGAGTATAAATTAGTTCAGCCATTGTGGAAGACAGTGTGGTGATTCCTCAAAGTCCTAAAGACAAAAATACCATTCGATCCAGCAATCCCATTACTTGGTATATACCTAAAGGAATATATATTGTTCTATTATAAAGACACATTCATGTGTATGTTCATTGCAGCACCATTCACCACAGCAAAGACATGGAATCAACCTAAATGCCCATCAATGGTAGACTGCATAAAGAAAAATGTGGTACATATCCATCATAGAACACTATGAAGCCATAAAAAGGTCCAGGATCATGTCCTTTACAGAAACATGGATGGAGCTGGAAGCCATTCTCCCTAGCAAACTAATGCAGGAACAGAAAACCAAATACTGCACGTTCTCACTTGTAACTGGGAGCTAAATAATTAGAACACATGGACACTTAGAGGAGAACAACACACCCTGGGGCCTATTGGAGGGTGGAGGTTGGGAGGAGGAAAAGGACCAGAAAAAATAACTAATAAGTACTAGACTTAATACCTGGGTGATGAAACAATTTGTACAACAAACCTCCAGGACACAATTTTACCTATGTAACAAACTTGTACTCGTACCCCTGAACTTAAAAGTAAAAAAAAAAAAAAAAAAAAGAAAGAAAGAAAAAAAGAAAAGCAGAAAAAAGAAAAAAAAAAGAGTATAGGCAGTGGAAACCAGTCAATCAGTCAGCAGCATGACACTTCCCTCAAGCTGGTACTGACCTCATACCTTTTTAGCTCTCCTCAGTCATGCCAGAGTTGGGAGCTGACCACCAGAGAAGAATCTCTCCTCCCAGGCCAGAGGAATCACTTCCAAGCTGCTGCCTGTGGACCACAAGGCTAAGTTTGTTCTGAACAAATGCTAAGGGACTGACAAATGTCTCAGGGAGCCTGATCCTGCTCCCTGATAACAAATATTCAGTTTTCCTTTTTACCTCTGATCTGAGATTCTTCTCTAATACTCAGATAAGGTAGATATTTATCCCCTCCCTCCTTTGTTTAAGAGAAGACTATTTGCACTACTCCAAATGTTTTATATTTTTTCTTATTTCACTATATTAGTCTGCTTTCAAGCCACTGACAAAAGACAACCTGAAACTGGGTAATTTACAAAACCAAGAGGTTTATTGGACCTGCAGTTCCACATGGCTGGGAGGCTTCACAATTATGGTGGAAGGCAAGAAGAAGCAAGTCACATCTTACATGAAAGGCAGCAAAGAAAGGGCTTGTGCAGAGAAACTCTCATTTTCAAAACCATCAGATCCTATGAGACCCACTCACCATCACAAGAACAGCACAGGAAAGACCCACCCACATGATTCAATCATCTCCTACCGAGTCCCTCTCACATGGGAACCATGGGAGCCACAAGATGAGATTTGGGTGGGGACACAGCCAAGCCACATCAATCCACCCTGGCCCCTCCCAAATCTCATATCTTTACATTTCAAAACCAATCATGCCTTCCCAACAGTCCCCCAAAGTCTCAACTCATTTTGGCATTAACTCAAAAGTCCACGGTCCAAAGTATCATTTGAGACAGGGAAAGTCCCTTCCACCATGAGCCTGTAAAATAACAAGCAAGTTAGTTACTTCCTAGATATAATAGGGGTGTAGGCATTGGGTAAATACAGCCATTCCAAATGGGAGAAATTGGCCAAAACGAAGGAGCGACATGCCCCATGCAAGTCCGAAATCCAGTGGGGCAGTCAAATCTTAAAGCTCCAAAATGATCTCCTTTGACTCCATGTCTCACATCCAGGTCATGCTGATGCAAAAGGTGGGTTCTCATAGTCTTGGGCAGCTCTGCCCCTATGGCTTTGCAGGGTACAGCCTCCCTCCAGGCTGCTTTCACAGGCTAGCATTGAGTGTTTCTGGCTTTTCCAGGGGCATGGTACAAACTGTTGGTGGATCTACCATTCTGAGGCCTAGAGGATGGTGGCCCTCTTTTCACCACTCCACTAGGCAGTGCCCTAGAAGGGACCCTGTGTGGGGCCTCTAACCCCACACTTCCCTTCATCACTGCCTTAGCAGAGGTTCTTCATGAGGGCCCTGCCCCTGCAGCAAACTTCTGCCTGGGCATCCAGGTGTTTCCATACATCCTATGAAATCCAGGTGGAGGTTCTCAAATCTCATTTCTTGACTTTTGTGCACCCACAGGCTCAACACCACATGGAAGCTGCCAAGGTTTGGGACTTTCACCCTCTGAAGCAATAGCCTGAGCTGTACCTTGGTCCCTTTTAGCCAGGGCTGGAGCAGCTGGAACACAGGATACCAAGTCCCTAGGCTGCATAGAACAGGGGGTTCCCTAGGCCCAGCCCAGGAAACTATCTTTTCTTTCCAGGACTCTGGACCTGCGATGGGAGGGGCTGCCATGAAGACCTCTGACCTGCACTGGAGACATTTTCCCCATTGTCTTGGGGATTAACATTCAGTTCCTTGTTACTTATGCAAATTTCTGCAGCTGGCTTAAATTTCTCCCCAGAAAATGGAATTTTCTTTTCTATCACATTGTCAGGCTGCAAATTTTCTGAACTTTTATCCTCTCTTTCCCTTTTAAAACTGAGTGCCTTTAACAGCAAGTAAGTCACCTCTTGAATGCATTGCTGCTTAGAAGTTTCTTCTGCCAGATACCCTAAATCATCTCTCTCAAGTTCAAAGTTCCACAAATCTTTAGGGCAGGGGCAAAATGTTGCCAGTCTCTTTGCTAAAACAGAAAAAGAGTCACATTTGCTCCAGTTCCCATCAAGTTCTGCATCTCCATCTGAGACCACCTCAGCCTGGACTTTATTGTTCACATCACCATCAGCATTTTTGTCAAAACCATTCAACGAGTCTCCAGGAAGTCCCAAATTTTCCCACATTTTCCTGTCTTCCTCTGAGCCCTCCAAACTGTTCCAACCTCTGCGTGTTACCCAGTTCCAAAGTCTCTTCCACATTTTCAGGTATATTTTCAGCAACACCCCACTCCTGGTGCCAATTTACTGTATTAGTCCATTTTCATGCTGCTGATAAATACGTATCCAAGACAGGGCAATTTACAAAACAAAGAGGTTTATTGGACTTACAGTAGTTCTACATGGCTTGGGAGGCCTCACAATCATGGCAGAAGGCAAGGAGGAGCAAGTCACATCTTATATGGATGGCAGCAGGAAAAGAAAGAGCTTGTGCAAAGAAACTCCCATTTTCAAAACCACCAGATCTCGTGAGACCCACTCACTATCACAAGAACAGCACGGGAAAGACCTGTCCCCATGATTCAGTAATCTCCACTAGCTCCCTCCCATAACATGTGGGATCCATGGGAGCCACAAGATGAAATTTGGGTAAGGACACAGGGCCAAACCACGTCATTCACTAAATCCATTATAAGTTTCCTTTAAAGCACTCAAATAAAGGCTTTACCCTACCAATTATTTGTATTTCTTTTTACAAATTTTTGATATGCTTTCAAATTGTTTGTGTCTCATTATGTTCAGTTCATCCTCCTACAATTTGAAGACTGGGTTTTGTTTTTTCCACTCCATCCCAATGCCTCCCAAACTGTATTATTCTATACACCGTCACAAAGTAATCAACATAACTGCATCCACTCTTTCTTAAGCTTTGGAGGTTAGGCTCCATGGAAACATATGGAAATAAAGATGAACACCCCTCCCCTACACACACAAGAACACACACCACACACAAGAGCAGGGTGAGAATGAGAGAGAGATAGTGTATAAGGTGAGGAATGGCAACAATGGCTAAATTATTTTAACGTAGTGATATCTTGCACAACATCCCTAATTGCCCTCATGTTCTTAAATCTTCTGGTTCATAAGAACTGTGTTGCTATATATTTTTTTAAACTTCAGGCTGGTGGTTGCAAAATAGGTTATTTAGAAGATAAGAATATAGGTATTTGGACTAGTCATGGAAGAAAAGAGTCACTAGGCTGGTGAGGTCAAATTCCGTCTCTTCTGTGGCTTTGCTGAGAAAGTTAGGAAGTCATTGCCTGTCTCCCTGTCTACAGTCCAATGAAGAAGGCAATTAAGAGGATGCCTTGATCCCAGCCTCCCCAGAGAGAAAAAAATCCCCCCTTTTTTTTTCTACATTACCTGTGCTTGGACTAGAATTTCTTAATTCTCTTCAAACTATTCATTCTGTTACTTCAAGATATAGTAAGTAAGGCTGTTGCTTTAGCTAAACTTTTATAGCGATAAGTTAGCAATCAAAAACTTTTTTTATGCTAATGACTGTTTTAGTTTTGAAATATTTCAGGATTTTTCTATTAAAAATTTTTTTCCTATCCTGTGAAATATCTTCACATTGCTAGTACACCTTTACACTTCCAAAAATCCTGTGAGCTTATTTGTTTTGATTATAAGAAAACTGAATTAGGGAGGTTCAGTAATTTGCCCAATAACACACTATTAGCAAAAATTTGGGTTAAGACTCAAACCAAACCAATTTGTCTCCAAATCCTACTCTTTGCATGTATGCTAGCTACACAGTGGGCCTCAGTAGATACTATTTGGCCTGCTACTCCACTCAATACAGATGGAGAGCAAGAAATTTCCTGGACCTAAAGGAGATACATACCAGATCAATTACATCAACACAGGGAATTCTGAGTTTGATTTGCAGTTTCTTGCAATAGATCCCATTGCCCTATAGTATATTCAGTTACTCTTTTTTACATTGGGAACCCGCCACAGCTCAGATAATTTCTTACATTTAGTTCAGTTCCTTTCCTGCTCCCCAATCTTAGTTTAAAATTCTCCACAGAGTGGGTGTAGAGAATTTTAAACTAAGCATGAAAAAAATTCTCATCTTTTTCATAAAAAAATGAAATCACAGAGACCCAGGGATCTCTAGCTAAGAGGCCCCATAGTCAGAAACACTGTAAAAAGATCATAGCTGACACCACAGTTGGTGAAAATAACAGCCTGCAAGCTGTGCCAAAAGCCCTTTTTCCTCATCTAATCCCCCATCATTCTTCTGATACAAGACAGCAAATGCATTAAATCCTTTAAACATTCATAGCAAGTTGGTATAAAGGTAGTACATTTTAAGAGTTGAAAGGATGTCTATAAACACACTCACACCCATATGTATACATCCATCCACAAATAATACTACATAGTTTTTTTAAAAAATAGGTTCAGTAGAGACTGAAAATAGTCATTTAATCTAATTGATGCCATGTATGACAGTATGACAGTAAAGAAGCTAGCTATGTCCAAGTTAGATTTGAGGCGTACATTTTCCATCTTTTGCTTCTCTGGAAAAATCAGTCACCACAACAAGCCCAGTATATATAGTTTTTGTTTATTGTTTCCTCCCTGGAACATTAAAGTGGTCTTGGATATCAGAGAGTAAACAGGCATCTGACTGTCACCCTACCAGCTGGCAGATTCAAGTGTCACAGCTAAAGCCCACACCTGCTTAGTTTCCTACAGAATCCTCACTTTAATTAGAATTAGATATTGGTCTGTGAGTATGTGTTCTAATTTTATTTTTTATTTTAAATCTTGCTTTGGCATGCAATATCTTTTTAGATTCTTTGAAGGGAATAAGTACGCTTATCCCAAGAAACGATTAGGGTTATATTCAAAGCAATGCACCCAGTAGGTTCACATCATTCTGGCATGTATCATCTGAAACCCATGAGTATCATGTGGGGGCTCTGTCATTTGGCTGTGCTGCTGTCATCTTTTGATGGTCCCTGATAGCATTCCATTTCAGTTTGAAAGAACCCATCACTCTAATAGGTGGGCTTGCTCTAACCATAGATACGTATTTCGGCTTTGATAAAATGTAGAATTATTTATATTATGGATAGCTCTATTTGTTTTTCTTGAATCACTCAGCTATACAGTATGCTGAATGACATATAAATATAGAAATTATGGAAATAGAGAAAGCATTTTATCCAAGGCAGATCCTGAGTTGCTAAAATGAGTCACTAAAATTTCTCACTAGGGTGGCATTTCAAATCTAACCTTGTCCCAAATAACAACTGACCACCAATTTCTTTGATTCCCAAGAATGGAGAGCTCTGCAGTGTGACTCAGGCACAGAGCATTGGCTGTTTCGGCTTGAAGCACTCACCTAGGAGGAAAATAAAGGGAAAAATGCACACACACACACACACACACATACACACACACACACACACTGCATGTGCTCTGACATCCTGCCCCAGTAAGAGAATACACAGAGGAATTCCACTACCCGTCCCTAGCCCCCTACACTCCCCACTGCCCTTGCCCCACAGGCCCATTCTAAACTTGCAAACAGTATTGGCACAAGTGTTTGTAAACAAGGAAGTTTGAAGATGTTTCTAATTCTAATTATAAACAGTCAGAGCTAAAATTAGAAACCCGATCTGTTCACTTTTTAAAAAAAAAAATTTAAACAGCTCTCCAAAAGGGTCTATTTAAATAAAGCAGCCAGTAAGCTCTGATCTGGCAAGGAGTGGTGAACTCTAGTGACACAGCCAGGGAACTGCTGATTGTCAGCATTTCCACTGTGCCATGAGCTATGCTTCCTAGTTCCTAGTGAAGAAAGCCATGATTCTCACCCATTGTCATAGTATGATACTGTCTTCTCTGGGACAGGACATTAATGACACCTCTGTTACTCAGTGGCCTGATATCTCCCTTTGTAATCTCAAATACATGTTAAAATGCATTCTCATAAATTCCTATTTTTCCTTTTGCTTCCAGCTCCAGTGAAAATTTAATGCCAAACACTAAGCATTACTTGGCATTCACAAGCACACACACAAAGGCTCAATAATAACCTCTGTATAGATGCTCAAGTCTTGACATCCATCAAGAGACTCAGCAAAGAAGACAAACTTTATACATGTGTAGCGCTATCACACCACATTTCAATCCTAGACCCAGCAAAGTAAGCTGCCCTCACCCACTGCAGCTAAATTGGGCCTCAAAGATGCTTTCCATAAATGGCAAGAAGGAAGCTGGGTTCAGTTACAAAAAGGAAGCTTCTCTCTCCCATTTACACAAACAATATAAAATTGCCAGGCTCAACCTGAAAAGTTGTGTCATTTTCAAAGCCTATCAATAATAAATGAATAGTGCACAATTTATCTCTAATTAACCAAAATTCTCAGTCATATTTTCTAAAATGAAACACATAATTTTTGACCCATTTTGGTCTTACAATACCATTCCTTAGTACTTTTATTAAAGAGCCATCATCTTAACCAGAATTTTAAATTTGGCTACTTTTGTACTTATTTTCATTACTCTTACATTGAGCCAACTTCTCAGGATAAGAGGAAAAGAATAATGGGGATTTTTTTCATCCATATCCTGGCTCTTAAAAACATATACAAACAACAATTTAAGTCATATTTCTAAAGAAAAAGTGTTAATGTTCTTTATATAGATTGTGCCCATACAGGAACAAGCCAAAAACTAAGAACTCAAAATAGAGAGCTAAATGTCAGTCATCCGGGATTACAGAAAATATAGATAACGGTCCCTCCTGAATGCTAACTCACTAAATATTAGCAACAGCTTCAATCTCATCCCCTCCCTAATACCACTACTCAGAGTTCTGAACACAAGAAAAAAAAATGCCAGATTTTAACTTTACCTTTCTCAAACTTTTAGAAAAGATACCGATAGGAATAACACAGCCAAAGGCAAATAAAAATAGAAAAAAAAAAAAAAAAAAAAACAAACTGTGGCTCATTTGACTATTGTACCCTCAATCTCAAGGTCCAGTCAATTATTGAATAAGGCAATAATCAGCTCTCAACTTTACTGAAGTAGGTAGCAGACTTTGAAATGTAGAAGTCCAAGGCACGTCTTCTTCCTCCATAGGATGTATAACAGATCCTTCTGACGTTCTGTCCACTGACCACCCTCCCTTTTGGCTACATGGAAGTCCTTGCCCAGATTGGCCTCTGAGACTAGCCATGGCACATTAGCCTACCTAACACCTTGGGCTCTCCTGTCTCCCTAAGTTTCTCAACCATGGGTACCCTCTTGCCATCTGTACACACTCACTGTGTTCATTAACTACAGGGCTGTACTAAAAAGATTCATGTAATGACGATTGTATCCCATTGCAAGTTTCTTTTATATTAAATTAAATTAATGTGACCCATTCCTGGACATTTATTTATTTATTTATTTATTTATTTGTTTGTTTGTTTATTGAGATCCTGGACATCTTTAATTCACCTCTTGTTGGTTCCTAATGTAATTCACATACTAACTATTCCAAACCTAACCCGTACACCTCCACACCCTACACTGACCTCCAACTCAGGCTACCAGTGAGACAAAAGGGCAACTGAAGCTCCAGATAACTTAGAAGGAGGGACACAATCATTGACTATAAATGACACATAAAGTCCCAATCCATTTTCATATTTTCTGACTGGCACTTTTTAAGAAAAAAACCAGCTCTGCAGGAAAATGGACTTCCTGCCGAAAGCCTCAGCAAAAACAGCCACCAGAATAATTCACTGGCACTGGGTTATTAAAATCTCTGACAGGTATTACTTAAGATGTTAGAAAATTATTCAGGCACATGTGTACACATATATCTGCCTTCTGTGCTTGTGTGCTCACACACAGACACACACACACACACTCACATTTTTAGTAAGTACTCATTAAGCTATCTGAGATATTAAAACTAATCACGGCAGTTTTCCTTTAATGTTATCCTCAGCATAAAGAGAAATGAGCCCATTGTCATTTATTTTAAAATCATTCTTTATAAAAAATAGCTAATCTCCAGAAGCACACCTGGTTTATTGAAGTGAATACAAAGATGTAGCATATAGCCTTAATGTGCTCAGCTGGGGAAATATATTTTTTTAAATGAGCATTTGTTAGGGCTTTATTTGCAAATGCAAAACTATCCAAGGCACTCTTTGTGCATGTAGAGATTTTTCATTTCAAAAACCACATTAATATAGGAGGATTCCCATCAACCCCTAAAAGCAGCAAAGAAAATTAACCCTTGCAGGACTGTAAATGACAAAATCCCCATAAGACCAGGTCAGAGGAAGTTCAGAAACCAGGAAATCATTAACACAACCCCGAAGTGAATCCAAGAGAAACTTCTAACATAACAGTTTTCCCACAAAATCTCCAGACTCAATAATTTAAAGTGAAAGGATCTGCAGAGTTGACTCAGGTATTAAGAGTGGGAGAAAAGGGGGGACCTGCTAGAGTAAACCCATTAACTACCCTTAGGACCTCCCAAAGGAAAATAATGAGAAGTCTCGAGCTTTCCCTGATCTCCTGAGATGGCTGGTCTTTGTGAAGAGGCACGAGGTTGCCCCAGTTGCCAAGGATGGGATATGGGTAGGTTTGCACAGCAAGGCCATGTGGGATAGTATGTGTGGCTCTTGGCCATGTTAATCGGGCGTTTCCTAGATACGAGGGCAGTTGTCGTTTTTTTCCATTTGATCAGGGAATGTAATACATCTTCAAAACAATTTTCACCCAACTGGTCAGAGATGTTAAAATCCAACCCTGAAAGCCTCCCTTGGGCGCTTTCCCTCAGAGGCACACTGTCCTTTGCTGCTGTGTTTCTTTTGAAATATGTACTTTTCACAAAAAAAAAAAAAAAAATCTTTGGAGTGTTTGCTTCTTTAGGATTTTTTATGTATTTAAAAATAAAATCAAAGTATATAGTTAGTATATACTGAGACATCTTTCCATTTGGGAGCAGAAGAAAATAATAATTCTGCTAAATGACAAGAGGAACACAACAAGAGCAAGTAGGTTGGCATTTCCAGTGCTAAATACATAAAGTCCATGGAGCTCGCTGTGACCCAAAAGAGTTAAGGCATGTCTCCAATGAAAGCAATTATGTCAGGAACCACTGAGAGTCTATGCTGCACATTCCTTTCCAAAAGAAAACCTACAATTAGTGCTAACTTTTCCTACTTATACCCCTGATGGATACTAGCATAGTACCAGGAGATATTTTCTAACTTTTAACTTTATATCCCTACAGCACCCAGCACAGCATCTTATACAAAAGAGATGATCAAGAAATAGATGTTGGATTGCACCAAAAGAATGCACCTGCTAGCACCAGATCAAAAGACATGTTAGCCAAGTACACCTAAATTAGGTTACTCACTCCTTAGCTTAAAACCCTTTGATGGCTTTCCATTACCCACCTTCAGATAACATCCAAGCATCTTCTAATTATTTAGCTCCTACCTACATTCCTAGCTTCATCTCTCATCAAGAATTTTGCAAGTATTTGGGAGCACAAAGTAATAATAAAGTTGATTTTTGAGAGGAAAATCTTAAGAATTACACGGAATGGGATAAGAATGGAGATATGGTGGCTCACGCCTGTAATCCCAACATTTCAGGAGGCCAATGTAGGAGGATTGCTTGAGTTCAGGAGTTTGAGACCAGCCTGGGCAACATAGGGAGACCCCATCTCTACAAATGATCAAAAATTAGCCAGGTGTGGTGGTATGCACCTGTAGTCTCAGCTACTCAGGAGGCTGAGAGAGGAGAATTGCTTGTGCCCAGGAATTTTAGACTGCAGTGAGCCATAATTATGCCACAGGCACTCAGCTTGAGCAACAGTGATGAGATCTTTTCTCATAAAAAAAGGGGGGAATGGAAGATATGCAACATCATTGGAGAGAGACAAAATTTTTCCTTAGTTGGGAAGACTTGTTGTAAGCTGATTGAATATACTAACATATGTAAGTGAAGGATGTGTTACTCAAAAAGGGAGGCAGCGTGATTAGCCATGGGATACACCATGGGAGAGGGAGTACTAATCAATAGACTTACATAACATCTGGTGTCAATGGTAAGCCTGTGCCTACCATGAAGTGGTTGTATCAAACTACTTATCATTTGAATAATCTAGTTACCATCTTCTAATTTAATATCCATCCACCACTCTTATGATTATGATGTGATTTCCTAAAGAAGTATCCATTTTTGAGCCATAACTGTGTATATCCTACTGATTACTAAATATCTCCACTCGGATGTCTCATAAGAACCTCAAATTTGGCATGTCCAAAAATGGGCTAATCCTCCCAACCAATTCTTTTTCCAGTGTTTTGCATCTTGTTAAATGGTACTGTCATCCATACATGAAAACCAGAAACCTGGGACTCTCACATTCAATCAATTCACCTCATCTAATTAAGCACCAAATACTGTCAATTCTACCTTCTAGATATTTTTCTAATCCATTAATTTCCCTCCATCCCCATTGTCATCACTCAAGTCCAAGCTACGAATATCTTTCTCAGGAGACCTTGTTTCTATTTTTAGTAGGGAGAATATTTTGGAAATAATAAATAGATGCATTAAATCATATTCTGTTGCACCTATCCATTTTCACAGCTAGGTCATGATGATCGTTGTTCCGATGGGGGGAGCAGATGGGAATGACCAAGAAGAAAGAAGACACTGTTCAGCTTTGAGTCTCAAAGCTGACTTGCTTGATCTCTGTAGCTAGACAGAAGCCTCAAAAGCCAGGCTTTGTACAAAGAGAGAAAAGGAATTCTAAATCCCATAGTTAAGTGCTTTGGCTTTTATACTAGATTGTAGTGTTTGACCATAGGCCAAGGGAGAGAGAATATGCAATGGAACTAGAGAAAAGAAGTAGCCCACATTTCCAGACCAGGGTATCGGGGAGGAAAAAGAAGATGGACAGAGGTAGCTGTAGCAGACCAAGAAATATGTGTCGTAACTCACTTCTCTGAAGTGCTGGATCAGGTGAGCATCTAAAGAATCTTTCTCTCCTTCCTATTTGAGTCTGTCTTTCAGTGTCCTCCGTAACTAGAGCAGCCCAGAATAAAGGTGAAGGGAATCATGAGTTAGCAGAGAGTAAGTGTAAGGGTAGCTTCCCAGTTGTTCCTTTGGCTTCAAGGTAGTACAATAGTATCTAGGAGGTCCTGTGTGCTCAGTGGAGGGACAAGGGCAGTCGCTGATAGTACTGGCTAGAGAGGTCACAAAAGGCTTGGACTGGGAGGTAGAGAGTAGAGGGTATTCTGTTGGATTCCAGATGGAACACAGAGTCAGACTTCAGTCAGCCATGATGCAATAGTGTCAGAGAGAGCTCAGGTGCAATGAGGCAGCAGAGAGGACTACCAGGCCCCAATCTAGCTGCAATAGAACAGATATTGAGTTCAGCAGCTACAGAGTTCAACTGCAAATGGAGGCAGGACTGCATAACCAGGCCAACAATGAGACAGGGCTGCATGACCAGGCCAACAATGAGAATGCTATTCCTGCAGAGGGCAGCAGTGAGGATCCAGAAGTCACCCAAACACTCCTTTTCAGACACCAGGCCTCGTTCCACCAATGCCACAGGCACAAGAAGCTCTTGCATTCCAACTAGGTAGATAACTGTTGACTCAGAAGTTCCCTAAAATGAGCCATTTTAAAGGAAAGGAGACTAAATGCGTCTAGAGAGACTAAGATATAATGTATTTCCCTGCTACCCACTGGAGTCAGAACTTATGAGGAAAATCAGAGTAGCCATAGAAAATGAAGACGCCAACGTTTTCTTTACACGTCTGAGCATAGTGTGAGTAAATTTTCAACTCTGCAACATATCCTGGCCCCACTCTATCCGCTCTCAACTTGTAGCCACAGTGGGTTTTGACAATGCACATTGAAGTATACAGTACTGCTTCTGAAAACGCTTCCCATGCCTTCCTTTGCCCATTGCATAGTGATCAAAATCCTTAATGTGGCCAATAAGCCCTTCATAATCAGGCCCTCCTTTCCTCTCCACGACCACCTCCTGCCTTGTCTAGCTCCTCTGTCACTCCAGTGCCCTGGTCATCATGGTCTCCTCAGTTTCTCGAGCTAACATTCTCTCAACACAAAATGCTGTCTCCAAAGCTCCTCCCTCATTCCAAATTCTATTCATCAATCAGGTTGGAACTCAGCTATTTCTTTCTTAGACAAGCCTTTCCTGACTAGGATTTTCATCTCTGAAAAATTCTTGGTTACACAAACTAATTTTCTGAGTGTAGGAATTCTCAGAGTCTTTACTATGCTACTGTGAATCTCCAAGAAGTGGAATGAAGCTGGCACAGTCTCCTAAACCTATTTGCCTGGGGTACACTTTTCTCTGTCTCACAGAATTGGTATCTGCAGAAAATCATTTGGTAATTGCTGACTTATGAGATTCACAGAACCAAGAATCATGTCTCTTTGAAGACCAAAGCGTAACTAAAGGTAGTAAGGCTTCTTGGAAAAGAGAAGAAATACTATTCCTATCAAGGGGAGAAACTGTTTAATTTGTTTTGAGAAGGTTCTAAGGCAGTCATATAGCAGAGAAGAGAAGAAGAAAGAATAACTTGTGTGTCTATTAATACTGTCAAGAAGATCTAGCAATGAGTGTAGGAACTTGTGTAGGGCACTCACGATCTCCCCACTGAGCAAAGTCCTCCACCCAATTCCTTGGCCCATGGTTGCGGCCTGAGCTCCAAGCACCACAGACTGCATTAGAATTGGTTCCAATCCAGGGAGACCAGCCAGTGCCACTCATGAGAAGTCAACAGCAACTTTTCTGGCAGCCAGAAGAAAGAGGCCACAAGAAAAGAAAGTGAGCCAGAATGGGGCAGAAAGTGAAGTGAAAGCAGCTGGTCTTCTCTGTTCCCATTTGGGAAGACTGGATGGAAAGGGCTTAGCTCTGAGATACAGATGGCATCATTCTGCATATGTAAAATAAGTACATCTATGAACAAGAGCAGAAATATGAGAATACTTCACAACAGAAGATTTATGGCATTATCCACATGGGGCAAACGTCACTGTAAGTCAGATGTGTTTGAATCCCATTCAAGGGATTTTAATAACTGAGATGTCAAAGAACCTTATTAGAAGGCAATCCTACCTATGTGATCCTCTAACCTGGACCTCACGGGTCATCTACAGTGATGTGCCAAGATATTTGAGCCAGGGGGCTGAAAAAGAACTTCTGGCAACATAGCTTAATAAATGGATTCTTTGGCCCAGAGAAGTTGCTGAAGTAGTAAAACGAGATGCAGTCCAACAAAAATTAGGTTACACATGAGAAAGATCTTGATAAAATATAGCCCTTCTCCAGAAAAACTACATTATTTTCTATTAGACAGGATAGACCACATAACCTGTGCAGCTTTATCATCGGAGGTCTTAGGTCATTTGGGGACAACTCAAGTTTGAACAAGAGGAGCCAGACATTCTGTACGTGAGTGAAGCCTTGCCTGGAGGCTGCTGGCGGAGAAGCCAAGCCTCTCCTCCTGTTCATAAGAAACTTCACAGGGAGGCAGGTGACTGGGGATCAACTGACAACATGGCAATCTCCAATAGCCAATACTCTCAGAATGACGTTATGATTGACAGAGCAAAATTTCCAGGGTAGAAGGAGAAAGCTCAGGCCATCCACTACCCAAACCGAGATGTGTACCACATCTCTGTTCTCTTAGCCACTGCCTTTTCCTCGATGTTTTTGTTTACAAATGGTCACAGCAGATAACCAAAATAAATGAATCACAAAACTAATACTCAGGAAGTCTGGGGACAGTTATAACGCAGCTCACTGTTACTTGGGCTTGAATGTCAATACGGGCTATTAGAAGACCCTTCTAGGGCTCCAAACGATAAAAATAGTGCTGTTTTAGATGACTGCTCTGGTCAAGGAACATTGCTTTGGTCATTCAGGTTACAAATAGCCAGGTGTGGGAAGGACTTAGTGAACAGAACAGACTCCAAGGTGGAAAGAAGACTCTTTCTTAAGGCATGCATATGGGCTGAAAAAGGGAAAAATGAAATCAGGAAGAAAGGTTTTGTGAAAGACTTTTTTCTTCCTTATTTCACATCCAGGATCTAAGGCCTAGTACTGGCCAGAAAGCTGAAGTCAGCAGTTACATGTCCTCAGGTGGTTCTGAGACAAGAGCAGAAGGAGTGGATAATGGGGGCGTGGGCGGGGCCGGGGGGATTGTAAGACTGGGTCATTTGATAATTCTTGGCTTGAACCTAAGAGGGTTTCCCTTTAGGTATTATCCTGAAGAAAGCTCCAGGCAACCTTAGGCTGATTCTTCACTTGTCACTTCTAAAAGGTGTATCAGTTAATGCTTACAATGGCTGACTCTGTCCTGCTGTTCAGGTTCACACGCACCCTCTAATTATAAGAAACAGGCTTCTTTGGCTTCTCCAGGCAAAAGCTGAGAGTAAGCCAACATTATTTTTGCTGTTACTGCAACATCCAAATAACTTTACATCTGCTGGAGCCTCCAATTAAAAGGGCAATGATGATGAGTCAATGCACCCCACTGGCATGGGCCATCCTTTACTGACGTTTCAGAAACAATCACTGTTCCATTTTCTATATTAAGAGGTGAGAGAGAAATGAGCCATATGGAATAGGAGTTGGCCCGAGAGACAAGATACCTGGGTTATGGCCTGACCATGCTTTTAAACAGATGAATGGCCATATGCAAAACAACTTATCCCATCTGGAGTCCTATTCTGCCCTCCCAACTCCCTACTCCTTTTTTTAGAGACAGGGTCTCACTCTGTTGACCTAGCTGGAGCGCAGTATGTACCTGACTGCAGCCTCTAACTCCTAGGCTCAAGTAATCCTCCCGCCTCAGCCTCCTGAGTAGCTGGAAACCACAGATTCACACCACCACACCCAGATATTTATTTATTTATTTATTTATTTATTTATTTTAGAGACAGGGTCTTTCTGTGTTCCCCAGGTTGACCTCAAAATCCTGGGCTCAAGCAATCCTCCCACCTCAGGCTGCTAAATTGCCCAGATTACAGGCATGAGCCACTACACTCGGCCTATTTCCCATTTATAAAATACACAAAGGTTCTGTGAAAATAAGAATGTCAAGAGCATAGAAATCTCTTTGGATTAAGTACTCGATCAGAATGATTTAAAGGTATAGAGGAAGACATACTAAGAACGCAAAATGGAATTACACCTTGGATTTTTATATTGAATTTTAAAACTATGAAGAAAGTGTCACTGCAACTTCAGTAGAAGTGCTACAGAATGAATTGAGATGATTCAAAACAGATCAACTTTAAGATTTGGTGCAGAAAATGATCTCCACATATCCAAAGGCACTTTGGGCAAGCCTGAAGCAGATGCTGGGGCAGGTTTCATAGTGACTAAACGCATCAACATCAAAAGAATCTCCATCTGTAAATCATTCCACGTGAATTATTTGTTACAGCCTGAGTAGTAACCACATATTACATTCATGTTAGAATGTTACTCTGTCTAACTCCCCATCTTTCTAAAAGGATCTAAAAGAGTCCTAGGTGTTCAGAACCACGAATTTAGTAACATCTTTGACAAAATATCCAAGAGTTGTTCAAAAGAACCAAAAGTTTCCCTTGACTTGACTGAACATTTCTAGACTTCCAAAGGGACAACTGCTAGTCAATAACCAAATAAGCACTTTTAGAAGAGGATGGTTTCTACCTTCCTATTGGGGTGAGGGATAATGAGGACTGCAATCTGGCTAATGTTAATCATTAACAACAGCAAGGCATTCCTTAAGTGGTTTCTCAGAGACAGTCTGGAGCAGCTGGTTAAGAAATCTTGCATCTTCCAGACAGAGTCCATGGACTAGTCACCCTTTATCACTAAGAAGGCTTTACATATCACAGGAGCTTTGATGAAAATAAATAGACCACCTAAAGATGGACAGGGAGATCCAGAGGTACCTTGCTTTCAAATTCCTTCATTCATTCTTCCTTGGTCATATCAAAATTTCATATCCTTTGCCAGACACAATGACATGTGCCTGTATTCCCAGTTACTTGGGAGGTTGAGGTGGAAGGATTGCTTGAGCCTAGACGTGTGATACCAGCTGAGGCAACATAGCAAAATCTCGTCAAAAAATAAATAAATAAATAAAAACAGAAAGAAAATGCTGGATGGCACATGTATACATATGTAACAAACCTGCACATTGTGCACATGTACCCTAGAACTTAAAGTATAATAATAAAAAAAAAGAAAAAGAAAAGAAAAGGCTGGGCAGGGTGACTCATGCCTGTAATCCCAGAATTTTGTAAGGCTGAGGCAGGCAGATCACTTGAGGTCAGGAGTTTGAGACCAGCCTGGCCAAGATGGTGAAACCCTGCCTTTATAGAAATACAAAAATTAGCCAGGCATAGTAGTAGGTACCTGTAATCCCAGCTACTCAGGGGGCTGAGGCAGGAGAATCGCCTGAACCTGGGAGATAGAGGTTGCAGTAAGCTGAGATTATGCCACTGCACTCCAGCCTGGGCAACAGAGTGAGACTCTGTCCCAAAGCCAGAAGGAAAGAAGGAAGGAAGGAAGGAAGGAAGGAAGGAAGGAAGGAAGGAAGGAAGGAAGGAAGGAAGGAAGGGAGGGAGGGAGGGAGGGAGGGAGGGAGGGAGGGAGGGAGGGAGGGAGGGAGGGAAAGAAAGAAAGAAAGAAAGAAAGAAAGAAAGAGAGAGAGAGAGAGAGAGAGAGAGAGAGAGAAAGAAAGAAAGAAAGAAAGAAAGAAAGAAAGAAAGAAAGAAAGAAAGAAAGAAAGAAAGGAAGGAAAGAGAAAGAAAGAAAGAAAGAAAGAAGAAAGAAAGAAAGAAAGAAAGAAAGAAAGAAAGAAAGAAAGAAAGAAAGAAAGAAAGAAAGAAAGAAAGAAAGAAAGAAAGAAAGAAAGACAGGCAGGCAGGCAGTAATGGAGTTGCAAAAACAAAATCTCAAAATGCTGTAGAAAAATTATGTCATTTGTGTTTTAGTCATTAGATGTCCAGAGATTATTCAAGAATAAATATTAATACAAAAAATTGTGTTACCAAAATGAGTTCTTGTGTTCCAAATAATTTGCGTGGCATGACAAATAAATTATTGGCCTTGTTCCTAAAATGTGGTAGTTGTTTTGTTTTTTACCCTGATAGTGCAGAAGAAGAGTCCCTTTGTGTTCTTTTGCCAGCCACTAAAGGACTGGGTATCGTCATGCTTATTATCACCAGACATGGGGGCAACATGGGAAGAAGAGGTTGGTACATTTTTCCAGGAGTAAGGGCATTTGGAAACTCCATGGTGGGTCCCAGTGGCACAAAGGCTCTTGTGTATGGTACTACTTTACAAGAAAGGTTCAGCCAATTCCTCTGCAGCTGTGAAGTTGTCAGCCGTGGCGTTCTTTACAAAGCTGGGTGGCTGCTTACTGCTGACATGTTTGGTTTTGAGCTCTGAAAAAAAAAAAAACCTCACTGGAATGTTGAGCTAGGCAAAGACAGCAGATGCCCACAATGAAAAAGCCCATTGTACATCAGGTGCTTAGGAAGTTTCTGGAAACTACTGACAAAACCTGAGTATTTTTCTACTAAGTTTGCACTTAGCCATTCCAGTTGTTTTTCATCAAAATATCTCAACTTCCCCCTCCTGTACTTGACAGCCAGACTACAGACGATCCAATAGGCTATTGATCATACTCTTTTCTAAAGGTCATATTGGGGGGAGCATAAATGCTCAAGAAACCACACACTTCTCTAAGGAAGAGGCACATTTCATTTGCCTTCCCATTTAACCTCATATGGGCTTTTATGAATACCAAGACCCAGAAACGTCTTGGAAATGTCCACAAGAGGTTTGGTGTAGTACTTGTGATCATTTTCTGAGATTTTCTCAATTTGAGGGCCGACTCAAAAGAAAGGACAAAATATGTGTGACAATCTTCCTAGATGCTAGTCTAAGCAAAGACTACTTAACAGCATATTTCAGTATCTTCTAATGGAAAAAAACAGTCTCCCTCCGAGAAGGTTGCAACACCAGTTCCTGGGACTAGATCTTGCCACAACTTTGTCTATTTAGGTTGTAATGACCTGAACAAAGCTAAATGTATGGCTACTGTGGTTATTATACAGGTG
Source organism: Chlorocebus sabaeus (assembly GCF_047675955.1). Taxonomy (NCBI): domain Eukaryota; kingdom Metazoa; phylum Chordata; class Mammalia; order Primates; family Cercopithecidae; genus Chlorocebus; species Chlorocebus sabaeus. The sequence continues at coordinate 12,523,972 of NC_132928.1, read as the reverse complement.
CCTGGCAATAAAATACTATTCCTTAGCAAATAAAGAGACATAGGAGGTGAAGAAAGGTCAAAGAAAAAAACAGATGAGAAATCAATGTCAAAAGAGGTCACTTTATGAGCTTCAAAGGGAGCTACAGTCATTGATTATAATATCACTGAAACAACACAGGCCCTGTGAGATCTGAAATTACATTTCCAGTCTGAATTTATAGAACTCACTGCAGACTCTGGTTGTGATTGTAGCACTTTAATGGGAGCCTACCAAGTAAGCATGATTTAGATGGGCACAGGGAGAGGTGAATTCAGTTTTTCCTGGGTTTAGATGACCAGGTGTGCAATCAAGAAAGGTTCAGAATAGGTTTCTTCTGCAATTTCAGGGACATTGCTGGTAATAGGGGCTGGAACAAACTTTCAAAAACACAAATCTAATTATGTCAGTGTCTTGCTTACAAAGCACCAATGGCCCTCTTTTTCATGCATGATGAAGTTTAGAATCCTTAGACGAAAGGCAAGGCCTTTCTTATGAGGTGTGGTGCTGAACCCCTATTTATCTCAATAAGGAAAACATGAGGTTCAAGGGGTAGAAGAAGAGACTCAGAGCCAATAAACAAGATGTGGGGTTTCATTAAGGAATTCTAGAGGGAAAAGAGTCCAGTGGTGGCAGGCTGTACAGGAGCAACACCTTATATACAGAAAGAGTCTGGTGGCAGTGAGCTGGACAAGATATCCACTTTCTTACAGTCCAGTGGCAGGTTGTGCAGGAAAAAAACTGCAACCACTTGCAAATAGCATGCACTTTATACAACATTTCCTCTTAACACCCTCCCCTTAACGACCTCCACCTGGCAACCCTCATGTACTCCAAAACCAGGGCTTCAATCCCCTGTACAGCCATGGGATATAGGCTAGGGCTCAGATGTTCCTCACAGACAAAGAATGAATCTCCAGGTTGGCCAATTCTGGATTCCCTCTTCAGATGCGTCTGCCACACAGGGTCATTCTAAGGGTATGCCTAAGTTATTGCTCTCAGGTACATTTACACTACATGAGGCCACCGGAGTCTCCTTTGAGATCATCTGAGGTTCGAACTATCCTAAAATTCTTTCAGTTTTCCAAATCCAGTGTCCTCTTCCCCACATCCAGATGTCTATACAATTCTTTTCTGACTGCAATGCCCTCTCTGTTCTAGTAAAATATTCCTTTACTTGCTCCTTGTCCCATTTCCTTGCCATAGCAGATCCTAGGCTCAATAAACCCTATCTCCTTTTCTCCTTAGGTACACAGCTACACTGACCTTCCCAGCTTCCCTTGCTGTCAGGTAGGTCTACATGATAGAACTCTGGCCAATGGAACATGGGTGAAAATTATATTTAACATCTCTGGTCCCTAAAGTCCGTTCTTGAGATCCTCCATGTTCTCTTTCTCCCAGTGATTCCTACTCTGAGGACCTTGGGAGTGGCCTTGGGTCCCTGAATAACTACGTGGAGCAGAACAGCCTACTCACCAAACCCTGCAATCCATGTTAGACTGTGGCGTAAGTGAGAAATGCTTTAAGACGCCAAAAGGATTAGGGTGTTTGTTTCAGCAGCTAGTCTACTTTGACCAATGTACTCAACTAGATATTATTAATTACATTTTATTTATTGTCATTGTGGTTATTTTTATAGGTCACCATATATTTATGTCTGGAAGAAGTCTGGGTATAAATAGAAACTCATGTTTATTAAAGGAAAGAATTTACACTAAAACAAAAGCAAAACTATACAAGACTTTTTCCACTTCTGGGCAGACTGGCTGAGTTGTCTAGAACATGGCGCCATTGAGATTGGTTGAGGGCTCCAGAAGAAAGCCTTTGTGTGGGCCCAGGCTACATTCCCTTCTCCTGAGCTGCTGTTTCTCAGATGTACGCCACTAAACATAAAGGACACAATTTACAATACTATGAGAGTAGTGGGGATTCTGGAAAGATGCTGGCCATGATGACAGCATAGTTCTCCAATTCTTTTGACTACTACACAAATAGAGCAACTAGATAACAAAACCCCAAATTCCTGTCAATATTTAAAACAAAACTAAGAGACAAAGTTTCCTCTTGAACCCCAAAATACCAGTTAATGGGGCAAACCACAAACAGTCAGAAATTCTGCATGGAATCATCATCTGGGTGGGAAAAAGAAGGAAACAATGGGTATCTATGGACCTGAGAACAAGAGAACCCAGAATAGCTAATTGTACTCACTGGAAAGTTCAGTGGGCCACTGTGAAACAACAGCTCTTACTGGGAGGGGTTTTATCCTCTTTACCATCTGAGTACAAGGGGCACATGGGAAGGAGGACTGAGGGAGATGGAACAATTTACTCCTTATGAACTGTGCAGCCACCTGACCCCCTTCCAGTGTAAGCCCCCACTAATGAGAAACTACTGAGAGTGGCTTCACATTTGAGCCATATGGAACAAGAGTCTAAAGAAAGAGAAGGTCTTGACCAAAGTGGTTGAGGAGAAAACAGCCAGGGAATCTCAGGAAGCATCTACCATATCTACTATATTTTTAAAATACTCACATACATGAAAAGGAAGTTCTGCAAAGTTAGTGAGATTTCCTGAATTGTACCTCATTCTAAACTGTCAGAAAAGTTAAATTCACATAAAAATGAACAATGGAATAGTATCAAGGTCAAGGTCAAATCCTATAGAAAGTTATTATAATCACAAAATAGAATAAGGAGCAGAATCACATCTTATAAAAGCATGCTGAAAGCTGTTACCTATAATTTCAAAAGAAACTTAAAGACATTAAGAAATGATACAAACTACAAAAGTACACTACCATCTGATTAGAAAAGCTCATAAATAGGGAGACAGGACTGAAAAAATTATAAATAAAAGAAAAAGTCACTTCAGAAATGTCAAGTAAACCAGAAAAAAATAAACACAACAGATAATCTATTAATAAATTTAAAAGGTGAAAAGGAGGAAAACTAAAAACTCAAAAAGTAATATAAAGATAAAAATAATTTAAGACAAGCTTGTCCAACCTGTGGCCTGTGGGTTGCATGCAGCCCAGGGTGACTTTGAGTGCAACCCAACACAAATTCGTAAACTTTCTTAAAACATTATGTTTTTTTTGCCAAGTTCTTTTTTTTTTTTTAGCTCATCAACTATCATTAATGTTAGTGTATTTTATGTGTGGCCCAAGACAATTCTTCTTCCAATGTGGCCCAGGGAAGAAAAAAATTGGACACCCCTGAATTAAGAGAAAAAGGAAATAGTGAACATAGGCAAAGAAAATTGAACATACGGATAAGCAGAGACTGTGAACAAGAAAAGCAAGGGAAGATAACAAATACTAGTAACTGTAATTCAATAAAATGTCCTGAAGTAGAAAAAAAAATTGAAATGATATTGAAAAGCTGTGCCATATATCTGAAAATATTGACCCAAAACAGACCAATAGTAGTAAACTCTCTGAGTTTCTGAGCAAAAAGAATACATGGCTTATAGTATAAAGAAAAGTAAACTATTGTCAGACTTTCTAAAGCAAACGCTTTAGGCTACAAGAAAATAAAGTAGCCTGCTTAATATACTAGAAAAAAGAAAGGGGTTTTATATCCAGCAAAACTGACTTGCAAATATGAAGGACTCAAACAAGTTATTATGAATACAGATAAGAACTTAGGCAATATTGTTTCCATAACTCCTTTCTAAGTAGCATATTAGAGAATGAGCTTCTGATGATCAAAATAATTAGAGAGAACATAAGCATAAGGACTAGTGGTGAGTATTAAGTATATGGTTTCCTGTAGATTTACATTTAAAGGAAACTAACAGAGAGCAGAGTGTCTGATGTCTCTATGCTCTGACAATGTAAATAGAGCACAACTATTTAAAAATGAAGGAAGGTGGAACAACCATATGCAAAAAATGTTGTAATGTTTCCAATAACCACATTAGTACTGGTGTTAGTATTATCCTCCTGAGATTATTGCGCATATAATACGTGATAAAACAATGATTATTATTGGAATATTATTATTCTATTATTCCCTGTGTCCTTGAGGGTCCAGATATTTTGGGAAGGAAGGAGATCTAACTGTAATGCAGAAGAGGCTAAATAAAACTCTGTCAAAGTAAATTTGAATTGGAGTACTAATAAGAACTCATAAGTTCATAAAACATAATACAATAAACTATAGATATTATAATGTAAATATAGAATAAACTACATAAAATATAAGATAATATAAACTAATAAAAACTATAAGTAAAATATAAAACTATAAAATAATAAAAATTATAAGCTATAAAATAATAAAACTATATAAACAAAATAAATTATAGCATATTATAGAATAACTATAGTATACTATACAATAATATAATATATATCCACAAGGATCAAACTTGACTGTGATCCAGTCCCAGGTGCCAATTTACAAGAAATGCAGGGGGCAGAGGAACATGTTGATCTGCACTGTGAGTCTGAACTCAGGCTCAGGTGAACTATACTAGTTATTATGTCACTACTATATAATAACTATAGTATATTATATAAGAACTATGGTTCTTATATAATACAGTAAGCTATAGTGTAACTATAGTATATAACTACATATAGTTTATTAGTGTATATGGTTTCTGCAAATCTCCCCAATTCTATCCTCTATAAATGTTAAGAAACAATGACCAATCCAGTACCAACGTGCATCCCTAGCACCTAGACTGTAGTCTTCAAATAACATTTCTTACCTAAAGAAAGCAGAGCTTCTTGGAGAAATGGTTGATTTCAGGTCTAGGAGAGGAAATGTATAGATATGCCTGAAGAGTCTTATTTGCCCCACAGCGGGGGAGCTATCAAAGGCTTTTAAGGCTATGACAAAAGGACTCAAGAACCAACTTGCTGTTGCCCCCGCTGGCTAACGTGGAACTGTTTGAGCTTCACTAATGATTGCCGTCTTTCCAAGCACCACCTATAGTCTTGCCAAAGGGATCAAACCTGAGTGTGATCCAGTCCCAGGTACCAATTTGCAGGAAATGCAGGAGGCAGAGGGACATATTAAACTGCACTGTGAGTACATAATATACACAACTCAGGTTCAGAAGAACCATACAGGTCAAATGGCTCTGGTCCCTTAATAGATAAACTGTAAGGAAATAAAAGGAATCAAGGAGAAACTTAATGATTAAAAGAGAGTTAAAGGGCTTGTCATTTTTTAAGTGGGCAAGACTAGACTAGAATGTGTGAGGATGCACACTGGATGACAAATGTATTTTTTAAAAATACAAAGAAAATATTATTACAAGAGTATCATGATTACTTATGAAGAATACAAAGGACTATAATTGGGTAAAGCACATGAAGGGGTTTTGGGGGTGGCAAAATTCTGTCTCTTGTCCTGACTGGCATGTGCATATATGTATATTCTTATTCAACATCAATACAATATATAAACATATAGTATGCTAGGCCATGCGTTGTATTCATGTGGATTTCTCTATTTGTGTTTTAATTACAAATTAAATTGGGGTAGAGACAGAAAATCTGCATTTTAATGAGTACAATGGTGATTCCAGATTTGTGGTTCTCAGACTACACTGCTCAGAAAGGTAAGGACTGAAGCAAGTTTCTCAGGACTCCAGTAGTATGCACCTATCATCCAGAAACTACTACACCCTGTGGTGCTTTGTATATTTTATGTCATTTAATCTTCACCATATAAACACACACAATAATTTTTAAAAGACTATGAGTTTCTCACTGCCGTCCAATATCCTACTGAGAAGACAGTGTAAAGCACATGGTTGAAGTGGAAAATAATGTTAGCAAATCATGATTAAAGTCACAGTGTGAAGGTTCACGAATATCTTTGCAAAGTTATATTTAATCTGGAAGATGATGTAGATCCTCTTAAAAGATTTCTTGAGTCCAGCAATTCCCCCTTTCGTCTGAACTTCTTAGTGTCTCCACCACTTACTTGATTCTCTTATTTGGATAATTAAGATAAGAAAGCTAAAGAAATATGCTGCAAAATAAACCCTGGCTATAAAAGTAGTGCCAGGCAGGTGAAGAGTGATGGGTTGGTGCCACATTCGTGGATTCAGCCACCTTAACCCTGTTTATTGCGATTTAATAGAAATCCACTCGCTCTGCCATGCATATAAAATTAAGTTTATCCTAAGATTTTTTTTTACTTTTCAAGCATCTAAATTCCTCAATTTCTCTGAGAATAGGCTAGGACCCAGAAGAAAAAAAGTCAACTTTGAGTAATCAAATCAAAACAATATTGAACACTAGATAGAGAGAGAGAGAGAGAGAGAGAGAGAAAGGGAATAAATGCCTCTGAGAATTTCTGGTGCCCCAATGCTCAAAACAAATGTACAGGAACCTTCTTGAGACTGTGGAGAAGATATTCCTTAGAAATAACTACCTTATATCCATTGTTTTATTCTGAAATATATCAAACTTTCGTGGGTAGTCTTTTTTATTTAGTATGTTAAATATTTTTAGTGACCACAAAAAGTAATCAGAAGGGATCCTGTGGATTTGTTCTTTTTCCCCCCCAAAAAAAGGTCTTAAGTTCTTCCATTCCAAATTATCTATCCAGGGGGATTTTCAGGAGTTAACAATGTGTAAAATATTCCTTGTTCAAGACAAAGACAAAAATGAGCTTTTAAAATTGCCCGTGTCACAGTTAGGATAAAACAACCTGCCTATCACCAGAGCATAATTCAACCCCCTATTACAAAAGCATTACCTTCCCAGTTCCTTTAGGAAGAGGTGGAGTATGAAATCGCAAATAGATAACAAAATGTAAGCCCCCAAAGAGAGAGAGAATATATATCAAAATAGCTAAATGCATGTAAATAAGTACTAAATTTAACAGGCATGAGTAATGCAAACCTCACAGGAGCCATCTTGCCTAGGACTGCTTTCACGCTTCCAATTCAAAGGATATAAATGGGTTCTCCCCACACTTAAATATGGAATAAAAAGACAGTTGCGCCGGACTATAGAAGAGGTAAGCCCAAATTCACAGAGGTTTTATTAAAAACAGGAAAAGGTCAGTCCTCTTCCCCCAAAGGAATGTCCAGGGCTTGTAGGAATTATTACTCCAAAATAGTTTCTTTATTAAATTCACTGTGCAGAAATAGAAAGACAAGGCCAGGGGAGAACTAGAAAGACACAGAATGTCTTACTTTTGTCCAGCCTAAGCGTTGCCACAATCTAAATTTAATGCCAAGATACCTCCTCTTCACTGTATCTACAAATCAGATATATGTAAAAACCCAGAGTAAATCCTTAATGAAGTAAGAAATTATGCAGTTATACAATCCACTAATGATAAATGTACCATCTATGTGCTTTCCTCAAAATAAAACAAATAAGATAAATTCAGAGTATTGTGCCACTTACAACCTCTGCAAAAACCTCACTGCTCACCAACGACATGAAACAGCCATGTACATTTTAACCTATGTTTGCTTCTAGTTAAAATCAAGTGTTCGTTAATGAATTAGTTCGAGTGAATTTATAGATCGAGGGCAGTCCAGCACTGCCTTGTTTAGCAAACATTTTTCAACATGGGCAGTCACAGGGAAATCTCAAGCCCAAGCTAAGTGCCAACTTAAAATGGATTCCCGAGACACCCCTGGTGTGTGAATTAATTCTATTTGTATTAATATTTGGAATGTCACGCAGGATGCCGCAGCTGGTTTTGCGTGACACTCTGGCACTCTCTCCACAGCATTTTTATCATTAAAATGACCATGTTTTAAAAGCAATGACACACCGTGTGAGAGACTTTGTAAGAGTGAGAAGGATGAAAAGCTGGAAATTTCTCTACTGGCCTCTGCCTATTAAACACCCTACCTGTACAACAGCAGGGCACATTTTGGTGTCAAAGAACAGGGCACTGTATTCAATTTCGCTGCAGTGAGGGGTTTGGGTAATCCTGTTTCTTTACATTTGAGATCACAGCACTTCTAGAAAAGTCAACAGAATCAGCTGCTCCAAAATAATGTCCACAACTCAGGCACACTCACATAAAAATACTCCTTGTGAGGAGGTAAGAAATTAAAGTAACATCTGGCAGAGAAAAATCTGTTCTCAAGAACTAAAACCAAAGAGGAGTGTCAGAGCTTGAGGTCTTCTCTTTGGAAAGCCTCTGTAACCAGCGCTACTGGTTTTGTGGTAACAAGACAGGGCCAGTTTAGATCAGTGAAAGCCAGGTACAGACGAATACCTCTCTTCAGTCTACGGTTTCAGATGTTTCTTAACATCAAACACTTTTATGGCTTGGAAATGAAAACATCACCTGGTTTGGGTTGTATTTCTTTCCCTTCCAGATTCCGGTGAAGATGACAATAAAACTAATATGGCTACAGAGAGCAGGAAGCATCATGAAAACAAGGATAAGGTACCTGCTACTTCATCAGCTCTTAAATAATCAAGAAGGAACTCTAGTATGTACCTATGTGACCAACTGTTTTCTACCTCTGTTGAGATCTAACAGCAGAATCCATTCTAGGAGAATATCTGATCTGGGACTTTGGGGTTTTATATATTGTTACCCTTCCCCTCCTCCTCCTCCCTATTTAATGGGTTCTAGAAAAAGCATAGGAGATTGCAGTTTCAGCAGACAGGGAAAAGAGGGCTGATATGCTTTACATAGTTATTTTTATATTTAATCCAAGAGCAAGAGAGGACTAAGCAACCCAGCTGACTCTAAAAAGCATTTTAGGAAGTTGGCAACTGAACAAGCCACCTCCTGCTATCTCCTACTGTGAAGTAACTGTATCCAGGGTATAGATATGTTCCTCAAAGATATCAATAGCACAGATAATTAAGTTAGTGCAGCAAACTAGCTACATTCTTTGAAGTGTGGAGACAGTTGGTACGCTAACCTTTCCCTCACCTGATAGGCTAAGCCTACAATCTCCTCACACATGTTAACAATCTCGTGACCTTTAGTCCGTCCTCATTATCACATCAGTTTGGTTACCCAGCCACGTGGGGCCTACCATAAAAAGGGCTGCTTATAAACTGGGATAGCGAGTTAACAGGCTCAAAGACAGACTCCACTTGGGTAGGAAGAACCTCCAACTAGAGAAGCTAAAACTCTCTAGATTAAGCTATCCTGACACAGAAAAGAAAGAGCATCATAGGGTGGGAAGAAGGACCAGCTGACCCAGACATCATCAAACTCAAGAGTGCATCAGAATCATAAGAGGTGTTTCTAAGTACACCAGATACTGGACCCCACCCTCTAGAGAGTCTTACTCAAAGCATTGGGGTAGAGATATAAAATCTGCATTTTAATAAGTACAATGGTGATTCAAAATCTGTGGTTCTCAGACTACACTTCTTAGAAAGGTAAGGACTGAAGCAAGTTTCTCAGGAATCCAGCAGTATGCACCTATTATCCAGAAACTACTAAACCCTGTGGTGCTTTGTATATTTTATGTCATTTAATCTTCACCATATAAACACACACAACAAATATGTGTATGTATATACACAATAGATATATACACACCCTATATATAAATATATATATGTAAAATACACAAAGCATAAGGGTTTAGTATATGTGTGTATTTTTCATTATTTAATCTTCACAACATACATATATATGTTGTATGTATATATACACCTTGTGTAGATGTATGTATATGTGTATATATTGTGTGTGTATATATGTTGCATGTACATTACATACAGATGTGTTTTGTGTATATATACATATATGTATGTATATATGTATGTTGTAAAGATTAAATGATATGTATATGGGTGTATATATAAGTATATATATGTTGTGAAGAGTAAATGATGAAAAATACACACACACACATATATAATTTGATTCATTTTATAACCACAGAAACTGAGGCTGAGCGATGTTAAGTAACTTGATCCAAGGTCGCATGCTAGTAAGTGGCAAACCCATGTGCAGGACCCAGATGTGCCCCTACCAAATGGACCCACAGAGCAACATGGAGAGAAGTCTCAAAGAAGCTGCAATCCTTCCCGATGTGTGTTTAATTCACCTGCTTTTCAGACCTTCCCTCCACAGAAGACAAGAGTGAATGAGGCCAGGAGATTGAGAAAAGGCTGCAGCTAACAGGTACAAAATATCAGAAGTTGTCCAAAATACAGGCATTCTTTACCAATTGTATTACAACTTGCACTAATAAATTTCACGTAGAGATCAGCCTTTAGGCACAGAGAAGCCTGCTATGAGTAAATGAAATATGGCTGTCCTTTGAATCAAAAGGGGATAAAGAACATGTGAAATGGGTCTCTTTCTATTCCACTCTCTACCCTACTCTGGTTATGCTAGACCCTGCATAAACTCCCTAAACCTGAATATATCCTGACTGTGTTTTACTCTGGGCTTTTAATGAGGAAGAAATAGGAACAAAAAGAAGAAGAAAAAGAAATTACAGTCCCTCCTCTAACGCCCCAAAACAAATGTGAGAATGCCACATTTTCCTGACTCAAGTACCAGGCTTGGGGACTCTATAGCTCCTTGATGGGAAGCCCTGTTATATTAAGAAAAAGGCAGAGGTGTTTCAACTGCTACTAGAAAGATAAATAGCCTAGGAGATCCATTAATGCCCCATAAATTCTGCTGCTCAGAATGCTGATATATTTCTAGTGATTTGTGATGTTTTCCTTTCCGGTTTTTGATGGCAACTTAGGTTGAATACAATAGACTGGTTTGGCAAAGGTAAAATGCCTAGCTATGGCAAACTTAATTCCCTCGACTCAAAACCCTCAGCAGGTGTGAAAACAGCAAATCTAGTTAACTTCCCAATTCCCATAGGAATCTCCACTGGGAATATGACTTTCGATGTGGCATCTCTAGGGGAAATTCTGTTGTTAAAGGCGTTCTTGGAGAATCTCCCATGAGGCTTGCTTAGAGAAATTTTACCTATTTCTCTTTCAAACATGAGGTTTCAGTGGATCTGACCCACCTGATGATGAAATCTTAAAGGACAGCCTCATCTCCCTTCTAAAAATGCTGGGAAGGAAGCTTAGAGAACAGTCAACTAAAAGGTGACAGCCACAGGTGGGAGTGACCACTTCATATTTACAAGACTGAGCCACACTGGATACTGTCATTTACACAGAACCTGAAGACCAGTTCAGTCACATATGGCTTTGGGGAGGAAAAGACAGGCATGCATGGGATCAGCTGCAGAACTGGCAAAGAGAGAGTTACACAATCATTTTCTTTCCTCCCTCTAGAAGCAAATATAAACCTGCTTTATGATGGCAGTCCTCGTTTCCCAGAGAAGCACTTTTGCAATAATAACACCACTGAATAAAAGCTTGAGCGACCAGGGGCATATGGAAAAATAAAGCCTTCCCACTTCCAAGTATTGTGCTGTCATTATCCTGTTCCTTACATTTTCTATCAGGAGCTCACCATATTCCTACATACTCCAAGATTGAAGGGCACAGTTGTTGTCCCTCCCTAGTGGCGTTGCTTTGAGGAATAGCTGAATTATCATGTGGACACTCACTCTGAACAGTGTCTGGAACATTTAGTAAGCTCTCTATAAGTTGTAGCTATTGATACTGTTGTGCTGGTGTTGTTCAATGTGGCTCAATTAGCCACAACACACATATTACATGCCAAATATTTTTAAAGCAAATATGTGGCTTGTTTATAGTTTTCATCTGTATTCGATACCCATGGGGAGTATTTTTTTTTTTTTTTTTTTTTGAGACGGAGTCTTGCTCTGTCACCCAGGCTGGAGTACAGTGGTGCAATTTCAGCTCACTGCAAGCGCCACCTCCCAGATTCATGCCATTCTCCTGCCCCAGCCTCCGGAGTAGCTGGGACTACAGGCGCCCACTAATTTTTTGTATCTTTAAGAGACGGGATTTCACCATGTTAGCCAGGATGGTCTTGATCTCCTGACCTCATGATCCACCCACCTCGGCCCCCCAGAGTGCTGGGATTACCGGTGTGAGCCACTGAGCCTGGTCTCCCATGGGGAGAATTCTAATCATGAAAGCAGTTATTTAAAAAAGATGAAAATATTTAAGCTACCTACTTTCTGTCTTACCTTTTAAACTTTTAAGTGTCTAGAGCAGGGCTTCTCAGCCTAGGCACTGTTGACATTTGGGGCTGGATAATTCCTTGTTGTGTGGGGGGATGCCCTGTGGACTGCATGATGTTTAGCAGCATCCCTGGGCTCTATTCACTAGATGCCAGTGGCACCCTCTTCCAGTCTTAATAATCCCAAATCTCTCCAGTCATTGCCAAAATGTCCTTTGGGAGACAAAACTGCCCCTGAGAACCACTAGTCTGAGCCATTTTGAAATAGATGAATGAACTACAGACATAAGTTCTCTAAAATGTGCCTCAAATGTGAGATGGTATGCTCTCACCAAGGATTTCACTTACACCACAAATAGCATTTTATAAGAAGTAAACTGAAACCCATAGCCTAACAAGAACAGTGAGATGCTTGGCACTAACAAGTTATGGTGAGCAAAATAGTCCAAACTTGTTCACATATGCAAACTCAACATTTAATTTTCTGCAAGATTACCCACAATAATTACAAAGTTTCTATAATACAGCCTTAAAAGCTTGGAACTATGAGATCCATAAGAATTGATCCTTTATCTTTTACCTTTACTGTGTACGGTGTCTGTGCAACATAGCAAATGAATGTAGGCAATATTTTCCTCTAATTTCTAGGAGTACTAAAGTGAAACTTTCCTAAAATTAAATTGATTATTAAATAATCTAATGGAGGGAAATACAGAGTCCACTTGAATGTACAAACAACACTAAGGTAAACCAAAGACCATTTTGCTTATAAGCATGTATCCTTCAACTGAACATAGCTGTTGCACATATGATAAGTAATAGCTTGACACTCTAAAAGTAATGTTGAAATATGAGTTGCTACCAGTTAATGATGGTTTGAGGACAAAGAGTTGACATCTATATGACACCAGTTTGTTGAGTCTGCCAGTAACATACAGTATTTTGGGGGCATTAGAAATAGCTTGAATAAACTGTCTGCATAGATTCTATGGTCAAATGCTGGCTAATGCCATATCAACTTGAAGATTTCAGAGCCATTATCATAAGACATAATTTCTTTATCATAGTCTTAGAATGAACCCAGGCCAAGAAATCCACCCTAATACACAGAGCTGTATTAGGATCTTACTTAACTGATATTAATAGAGTTCATGTGAGAGAAGACACACATTCGTTTTTTCACCTTCTGATATCCACATGACTAATAAAGTCTCATTTCAAAGGGGAAAAAAAAAAAACCCACAACACTGACACCCACATTTTGGCAAAGTATCAAGCCAATTCCACTAAGGGTATTAGTCGCTTTGATGAAAGAATGTTGCACCATCTCCACACACACTAGCTCTCATTTGGTTGTTCCTTCTCTTTCTAAGATGATGTTACTGACAGGGATTACTCTCTTATTACATGGTAAAGTGGGTAGGACTGCAGACAAACATGGGACCTAAGTTTGCAAGTACAAGGTCATTTCTCTTTGCATAGAGCTACCTCAATCCCATCTTCTGAGAAGCAGAGATTACGATTTCCACACTACCACGTGATCTCACAATGATAGGAAAGCCTGAGGACCCAGGAGGGAAAATAAGTGATCTGCATCCTATGTGAGCCTTCAGGAGCCGCTGCACCCTTCCCTGTCTCCTTTCTTTAATTCTTCAATTAAGGACCAAGTCAGAATCCTTGCACCATCTGGTAGCCATGGATACCACACTCAATACACAATATGACCTTATGAGTCTTTTCTTTTTTTTTTTTTTTTTTAACATCTCCAGGGGTGTTGAATCCCCTTCCTAATTTTTTCACACTTAATCTCCAGTCCTCTCCTGCACCAACCCTCTTCCAAGACTGGAATCTCGAAGAAGTAAAATCAACCTGGATCTAGATGTCAGAAAACCCAACTTCTAGTCTTCCTCTATTTTTTTTAACAAGCTGTGTCACTGTGAACAAGGCACATACTCTTGCTAAATTAACTCAGCTGTAAAAGACAGATAAGTTGTGACTTCATAAACTTTCACTACAAAAAACATCATGTATTATTAGAAGAAATACATTGAGAAAAACAGTAGAAGGGAGTCTTTTTGCATGTTATTTCAGTGGAAACGATAAGAAAACAATCATCTAATCAACAAGCACAGTTATTCTCAAGCAGTTTTACTCAGAGCTGGTCATATGACCTTCTAAAGAAAAATGTAAAAAGCGATCACCTTTTCCCCCTTCCAGTCATTTTTCTCCCTTCTAGCATTAAAATACTTCAGTCCCTAACTTTAATCCTTCCCCCCGACCTCCAGCATTTAAAAAGAATAATTGGGCGCTTCCCAGTATTTTCCCAAGAAGTACCTTAGGGCCTTTGACTAATGGTCTAACTTCAGGGATTATACCTGTGATGGTTAATACTGAGTGTCAACTTGATTGGATCAAAGGATACACAGTATTGATCCTGGGTGTGTCTATGAGGTTGTTGTCAAAGGAGATTAACATTTGAGTCAGTGGACTGAGAAAGGCAGACCCACCCTTAATCTGTGTAGGCACCATCTAATCAGCTGTCAGCATAGCTAGAATATAAAGCAGGCAGAAAAACATGAAAAGATTAGACTGGCCTAGCCTCCCAGTCTACATCATTCTCCCACGGTGGATGCTTCCTGCCCTCGAACATCAGATTCCAAGTTCTTCAATTTTGCAACTCAAACTGGCTCTCCTTGCTCCTCAGCTTGCAGATAGCCTATCGAGGGACCTCGTGATCACGTGAGTTAATACTTAACAAACTCCCCTTTATATATATACATATGTGTGTGTGTGTATATATAGTATGTATATATAGATAGATCGATATAGATATATATACACATATAGATAGATAGCTCCAATTAATTCTGTCCCTCTAGAGAACTCTGACTAATACAATAATTAAACTGACTTAAGAAGGTTGCCTAACCTTGACTTTAACCTTGGAAATACAAGGATTTTTCATCCTCCTCTTTCCACTCTGACTTACATTGCATCTCATTTCTCATACAAACATCTAGGGCCTCTCCTCTTTTTCTGGTCCCCTATGCTGACCAAAACCCACATCTTCAAAACAAACATGCAGAGCAGGAAGTACCTCTCAGAAGGGAATTCCATCTGCTCCACAGACAGAGTGCCAGTCGGCCACATC
This sequence comes from Chlorocebus sabaeus, assembly GCF_047675955.1. Classification (NCBI taxonomy): domain Eukaryota; kingdom Metazoa; phylum Chordata; class Mammalia; order Primates; family Cercopithecidae; genus Chlorocebus; species Chlorocebus sabaeus. The sequence continues at coordinate 12,508,759 of NC_132928.1, read as the reverse complement.
ACAGAAGCAGCAGGGCAACTCTCTAGGGAAGACACCATAGTGTCTGGTGGACTCCAGGAAGCTAAGCACAAGAAGGCACAGGATTCCCTCCAGGCTCAAGCCTGGATTCTAAGAAAAAAATAATGTTGTAAATCCCAACCCTCACATCATTCTTTAAAGACCAGATGATGGTGTCCCAGACTCAAAGGCAATAGCAAAACCTGCAAAAAAAAAAAAATGGTCACCTATTTGAATTTCCCAGGAAGACCCTCATTATATACAAAGATATGACTCTCCTCCATCTACATGTCCCTAAGTTGCTATAAGTTGATTCTAATTAGAAGAGATAACCAAAGTAGAGAGAAAAATTTTTCTGGGGTAAGGGTTTGGTGAATGGGGGTAAAATGCAGAAAATGACTTTCATTTTCACTGTAAGTTGCTGTGATCTTAGGGAAACTATATAACTCAGTTTCATCATCTATAAAATTGGGAAGAATGTGACTTATTTAGCTCACAATATTTTAAAAAATCAATTAAGAGAAGTAAAAGTTATTTTAAAATAAAAATTATCAAATAGTATTAAACACCTAGTATTCTAATATAGATTACTCTAATTTATGTCTATATTTGCAAAAGTACAACAGGACTTTAGAAAATCTCCAAAGTTAATAATAATAATTATTATTATTTTGTTTGTTTGAGACGAATCTCACTCTATCGCCCAGGCTGGAGTGCAGTGGCATGATCTTGGGTCACTGCAACCTACGTTTCCCAGGTTCAAGCGATTCTCCTGCCTCAGCCTCCTGAGTAGCTGGGATTACAGGCATGTGCCACCAGGTCTGGCTAATTTTTGTATTTTCAGTAGAGACAAGGTTTCACCACATTGACCAGGCTGGTCTTGAACCCCTGACTTCAGGTGATCCGCCCCACTTTGGCCTCCCAAAGTGCTGGGATGACAGGCGTAAGCCACCGCTCCCAACCAATGTTAAAATCTGAAAAGAGCAAAATAATGCTTCTCACATTGTCTGTCCTCACATAAATGTACCTATACTTCTTTCCCTCCATACCTCTTTCTGTGTCTATATTTTTACATGAATCTCTGTCTCAAAAGGTAGCAAAGTAGAGTAGAAGAGTTCACTTGATTCGAAGGTAAAATACCATAATGTAAATCTCAATTCCACTATTTCTAGTTGTGTTACCTTGGACAAAATAATGTCTGAAATGGAGATGATGATACCAGACAGTCTACTTCCAGAACTGGTGAGCTGTTAAATGAGAGACACCTACTTCTGCCTTTCTCTTTATTTCCTTCCCTCCACTTTCTCTTCTTCCTCCTCCTCCTTCTTCTCCTCATTTTCCCATTATTCTTATCCATCACTGTCATTTCTTCTTTTCCATAAACAGAATTAAAGTTGAGTTCTGTGATATTTCTGAGATTATTCAATAGCAAAATTAAATTGCTTTTTATTGTCATTGCCGTCCATGTTTCTGCTATGAGACTTTTGAATCCCCTAGAACAAATGCAGTTATGTATTGGGTCTCTCTTTCATTGCAAAAAACCAAAAAACAAACAAACAATCAAAAACACCTTTCCCACAAGCCCTGCACATTTTCTCTAACTTAATGAAGCAATATGTATATAGGTAGGAAGTTGATGAATTTCAGACTCGGCTCTCTCACTTATTAGTCTGTGTGAACTTGGGCAAGTTTCATCACTTTTTGGGGGCTCAGTTTTCTCATGTATAAGATAGCGGTAACAATATCTATGATGAGAGTGATGAGAGAATTATATCAATTAAGATACCGGTAAAACAGATAGCCTAAGGCTTGGTTAAATGGTAAGTGAAGAGTAAGGAGCAGATATTATTATGTTAAAGCTAAAAATCAGTTTTATGTACTAATGGCACCATGACTAACTTCGATATTGGCAATTTGTAGGGAGAAGTTCAACATAGGATGCTGCCCCATCAAATAGCTTGGAGACAGAAACCTCCACTAATGACTAATACTCACTGAATGCTTACTGTATGCCAGATGTCTTCTTGGTAATCTACATGTGTTCACTCATTTCATCCTCATAACAATCTGATGAAGTGGATACCACTAATATTTCAATTCAAGATGAGGAAAGAGAGATGAAGAGTAGTTCAGTTGCTTCCCTAGGTCATCGCAGATAGATAAGCCAGAATTCAAACCCCTGGGGTCTAGTTCTAGAGCTATGATGTAAAGCATGCTCCAAAATCATCTTCCTCCAGGAAAGATGGCATCTTCTAAATCAACTGGTATGTTGCCAGTAATTTGTGACCAGTAATAAAGTACTGGAGTCTGCTGATTGCTTTCTTTTTAATTTAAATGGGTGCAGTTGCACTTATAATGTCATTATTCATGCTCAGTAGCATTCTGATTTCCTTTCTAGTGTAGAAAAGAAAGCAGTGCAATCCAAGCTAAAGCTCTGGAATGACTGGGTCCAGTGCTCATCTGTGGTATGTGCCTGTCACCCATCAGCATCAGTATCTCTGTCATCACCACCACAGTTATCATCACCACCATCGTATTATTATGTATTGATCACTCTATGCCAAGGATGTGGTGATTCTTCACATATGTTTTCTGTATGTGTGAAGAAAATGTTGAAAACCACTGAGCTACACCATTCCAGAGGCATACTTATAAGACTTTTCTCATAATTCTACCATATACCACTGACCTGAAGAGGGAAAGAAGAGTACGATAATATTGCTGGTATTTATTTTGTGTTAATCACTGGAATAGGCATTTTAAATATATAATCTTATTTAATCCTCAAAATAGGCCTAAAATATAGACATTATAGTTATTTTAACCCCAGCTTTACAACAAAGGAAACCACTACTCTGAAGGGCTAAGCATCTTTCCCAAGGATTGCAGAATTTTGAAATTATAGCTTCAGGATTTGAACCAGACCTATAATGACTCTTTTGAGCAGTCCCCTTAAGATAGTTTTACTATTTTCTAAACTGGGTGTGTGTGTAGATTTTTTTTCTCCTATGACACAAGCTGTCTCTTTTGCTATCTATTTATTAGAAAGCAGAAGCTCTCAACAAAGTACTAGATTGAGAATCTGAAATCGCAAGTCACAGCCCTGGTTTTGCAGCTCACGCGTTGTGTGGGCAACTTATTTATCTATTAAAAAAAGGAGTTTCAGCTCTAACCTGCTACATGCTATGATTTCTCTTGAAAAATATAACAAATACCCATTGTAATTCATATGCTATCCAGTCATATGATATCTCCCAAAGGCATGTTCTCTGCCCTTGGGAAAGAAGATTTTAGAGAGAAGCCCACTGCACTGATGTGCTTGTTGACTGGAGCATCAGACAAGGGTGGTTAAAGAGAAGGTTGGCTGGGAAGTGTGAGAAAGTCATCCACCTTGCAGCTGTCCCTGCCTGAATAGTACCATGGCTAAATAAGAGTCTCTCTCTAGAGATCTCTGCTGGCACCTTATCTTCATTCCTTTCTGGACAAAAAAAAAAAAAAAAAAATCCTCATGAAGAATGTATTGCCTTCTACATGCAACTGCCAAAAACCCAACTGTAGGCAAAATCCATCTGACAGAATCTCTTAACTGCTTTGATTCAGTTCTTAAAGGAGATTAGTTGTTGGAAGGTCACAGAGAAGCCATCCTACTGCACATTGCAGCTTGGGGTTTCAAAGCTTTCACTACTAAGGGGATCTCTGTGCTTGATGCCCCTTCTCTCCATGCCGTTTAATCAATGAATCAACAAATAGTTACTGAGCAAGGCTTCCCTGGGGTCTGCAGGTCACTTCAGATGTGCCTCTCCTGTTCAATAGCAGGAGAAAGAAAAACGGATTTTTCTTACTCCTCTTAAAGTTTCCATTTATAAAACAAGGGATGGCATCAAAAGACTGTGGGTCTCCCTCATTTTTCATTCCCTGAACCCTCTGATTCACAAATAAAAATGAAATGTTATGTAGCTGGGACATTATATAAGAGCTGGAAGGGAGGAAGGAAAGAAGGAAGAAAGAAAAGGAGGGAGAAAGCAAGGAAGGAAGGAGGAAGAGAGAAAGAGAAGTAAAGAAAAGAGGGAGGGAATAAAAGGGGAGGGAAGAAAAGAAGGGAGGAACAATAGGAGAGAAGAATGAAAGAATGAGATCCTTAGATTTCAAGGTCAAAAGACACAGTGAACATGTAGACAATACTCCCAAGAAACATACCTTTGGTAGCATATACACTCCATACTTACTAGTCTGATCATTATTACTGCTCTTTAGTATATATGATTACCTTTGTGAACCTCTACTTTTAAGCTTTTAGGATTAGAGTAATTATGAATGCCTTTTTTTTTTTTTTTTTTTTTTTTTAGACAGTCTCACACTGTCACCCGGGCTGGAGTGCAATGGTGCAATCTTGGCTCACTGCAACCTCCGCCTCCCAGGTTCAAGCAATTCTACTGCCTCAGCCTCCCGAATAGCTGAGGTTACAGGTGCCCACCACCATGCCTGGCTAATTTTTTGTATTTTTAGTAGAGACAGGGTTTCACCATGTTGGCCGGGCTAGTCTCGAACTCCTGACCTCATGTGATCCACCCACTTCGGCCTCTCAGAGTGCTGGGATTACAGGAGTGAGCCACCGTGCCCGGCCATGAATGTCTTTAAGTGTACCTCTGCCTTAACCCTAGCAATAGAATCATACATAAAATCTGCATTTAGCCTCAATACACATAGTATCAGAAACTCCAAATACAAAAAAAAAAAACAAAGCTCAACTAGCTTTTCTAAGTACTTTGCATGAAAATTTAAAAAATAATGAATATAAATATTACTTTTGGTTTTTAATAACAATGTTATATAGGGTAAGTGCAGTGGCTCATGCCTGTAATCCTAGCACTTCGGGAGGCCAAGGTGGGAGGATAGCTTGAGCCTAGGAACTCGAGAACAGCCTAGGCAACAAAGCAAGATGCCATCTCTACAAAATGTTTAAAAAATTGAGCCCAGGAGTTCAAGGTTGCAATAAGCTATGATTGTGCCACTGCACTCCAGCCTGAGCAACAGAGAAAGACCCTATCTCAAAAAAAAAAAAAAAAAAAAATACTTTTTAAAAGTAAAACACTATACTAGGATACAAAATGCATCACTATCTCCCAAGTGATGAAAGTTACTATGGTGTACAGTTGTCACTATGACAGGACCAAACAATGATGTCAACAGCGTCCTTCTCTGTAAAGCACACAGAGCAGGATTCTACTTGACGATATTTTTCCTCAATCAAAAATACAGTCATCCATCAGTATCCTTCGGGATTGGTTCCAGGCCCCCTGCATATACCAGAGCCTAAACATACTCAAGTCCTGCAATCAGCCCTGCTGAACCCACGTATACAAAAAGTCAGCCCTCTGGACATGGGTTTCACATCCCACAAACATGGTAGTTTTGATCGGTGTTGGGCTGTAAAAAAATCTACCCACAAGTGGACTTGCACAGTTCAAACCCATGTTGTTGGAGGGTCAAGATAATAATGAAACCAGCAACAGTTTACTGGACACTTACTCTGCCACACAAATTGCTGAGTACTTTCCATATGTTATCTCATGTAACTCTTTCAACCAACATTGGTGTACATTATTACCCTCACTCTACAGATGAGAATGTGGAAGGTCAGGTAGGGGAAGTCTTTTAGCGTAAAAATCTTAAACATAGTTAGGTCCAGAGCAAAACACCAACCCATGTCTGACTCTGAATATTTTGCTTCATAATCACCCTGCACCTAACACTTCTATTCCTATCTTTCAGTTTGGAGAATCAAGGTAAGGAAAAGTAAAAAAGCATATTTTTATTATATTTTACCCCAAACTCCATTTATACTTGGTGTTCCCACACTTGCTTCAAATTGCTCCTTTCCCCCTGCCAACATTAATTACTAGATTTATTCTTTTATATCTTTTTGATAAACATAGCTGGTATTAGAATAGAAAACACATCATGAGATCACAGTATTAACCATGATATTTTGAAACATTCTTCAGTCTAAGTATGCAATAAGGCTCTCCAACATCTTAAAAAGATTGATTTAAAAAAAGCTTAAATATAAGCACTATGTTAACACTTAGCACTTACAGTTCTAAACAAAGAGTTTGCCAGATAAAATCTGGAGTGTATGTAGAGGGGGCTGATGCTTTTACATTTTATTGAGTTTCTAAATTATAACCCTCATGCTTTTTCATGTGCTGATTGGTTCTATTACAGTAGAAGTATTAATAGAAAAATACACACCTGAAATTCTATCGTTCAGTATGACACCTGTGTATGTACAGTGATGCATCTATTCAGAAGAATCTATATGTTAAAAGCAGTTAAAAGAGACGTTATCTTTTGTTCCAGGATGATGCAATTATTTATACCATCTGTATGTGGAAGGAGGTATGGCTAAAGAAACCAGTTCAGGTCTGTTTCACCTTGAAGCTCAGCACACCTAGACAGAGTCTTTTGCTTAAAGTGCCTGTGGTTGCTTGAGACTGTGACTCTGAGCACCTTCATTCCTGCATGCTGTGTACTGACTAGATCCACCCTCCAGATCTGGATAAAGACACAGCTGTGCTTCTAAGTGTCCCCTTTCCCCCCAACTTTGGCTACTAGACCTTCTTCACTTATTTTTTTAAAATAAGCATAGCAGATAACAGCACACCAAACAAACCATGAGGTTAGCACTTAACACAGATACAATGTGCTCCTTATTCTTGGTTGAAGGCAAATTTATGAATACAATCATTTTCACATACTGAAACCACCTTTACCAGAGAAATGCAAATATTATTGCAATATCTGGTCCTTGTAGAACTCAGAAAATATCTGGGTGGATGAAAACCCTGAGGTTAGGACACAGCACTTCTCACAGTATCTGCATGTGCTTATTACCATATTGTAGAAGTTGTTTCTAAAGCAAATAACAGTTCTCAGAAAGACCGAGTTTACGAATTGATCTAGAGACTTAGGGAAAGACAGAAAAGACAGTTGTACCATTTAAAGCTAAGGAACGAAATGACCTATTCCTCTTATGTCAAGACTTGAGAACTTCTAGTACACAATTAGCTTGACCTTCCATAAAGGAAGCCCTGAAATACAGACTTCCTTTTTGTTTCTAAAATAAAGGTACTTACCAGTGAAAATCCACAAGTCACCACACTTTGCCCAGAATCACATTGCCCGCCCTTCTCCATGGAAGCACAGAGTGGGACCTGCCAAGTTTGTGGAGATACCTACTTGGGTTGGTTGGAAATAGGTAAGGGGGGAAGAAGGGGCAGAAAAGAAAGACTTTCCCTTTAAAACTGAACAGAAGCTGATACCAAATCACATGACCTTTTACCGTAATTTCTATTAAAATCATTTCATGTCTGGTTGCCTCTGCTCTCCTGGCTCATTTGTATTGTTTACAACAAGTCATTGCACTGGCAGTTAGTGGTGGCTGAATCCATGGTTACCCGTTTTTACATTCACTAGTTAAATGGAATGCAGCTCTGCTGTGGGTTTCAGGGAGCAAGCTCTTAAGAAACCACAATCCAGCTATCAATCAGACTAATCTGAGAGAAATTAATCTTACAAACAGAAGTATTGTTGCATATTAAAAATTGATAGAAAGGGGGCACGGGCTTTTATTGGTTGGAGTTAATTGGAGTTACAAAAGTGGACAAGCCGAGATTTGACTTAGAGCCTCAGAGTGTTCTGTCTGTGGTCTCCATCTGACAGCCATTCACGTTGTGCATCTAAAAAGCTTTCAAGGGTAATACGACCACCCTTGAAAACAAATCCACCACTTTCTAAAATTCTGTGAGCATTTATCTGACCTGAATGTTCTTAGAATCTAAGTAGTGGCTAAATACAGGTTTAACCAGACTGCAATCCTAGCAAAGTAACTTAAACAGTTATATACAAGACAGTAAAACACCAAACAGACAGCACTGGGTAGGATTCAATTAAGACAAAACCTCAGTGGAATGCTCTTTACGAGTAAATTAAAACTGCAAACTAATATGTTTTGAGAGCAAGAACAGTACAAATTCATTCTATTGTCCATGAATTTATGTGGTTAATTCTTTAAAAACATTCCCCAAAGCTAACTTGTTTCTCAAGATGGACATGACCAACAATTACAAATCCTAATAAAAATGTAGAAGTTTTATAGTTTAATGCCCACAGTAATTGTCCCACAAGTCACATCTAAATGCTAAATGAGAACAGCAAATAGTTAAAGCTAACATATTACAACCCCATCTACTGCAAAGTCACTGTATCAGAAGCTAGAATTGATTTGTTTCCTCAGAACGAATTGAAAATGAATGTAACATAACGTCGGAAAAATCCCTCCTGCACTGCTAATCGGATATTGTATAATGGTTGATTGCAGCTTTGCCCTGTACTATTGCTGCCTAAATCATACATACTTACACGTTCTGGGTTCTTCCAAGAGTTTGGTGCAGTTTCAAGGACAAATGTCTTAAGGAAGCCTCTCTACTGTGCAGCAGGGAGCCTAGCTCGGATCTGATGACAAGAGCACAGTGCTAAATCTGACAACAGAGAAGGAAACTTCCTGTGTGAAGAGGAGATCTTGGAAAGTCTCAGGGTTAAAAAGGCTGCTCTAAATGTGCTGGTTGATTTGCTCCCCGGTTGTGTATACACAGTAGCAGCTGATCTGTGTTTGCAGCCCTGCAGAAAGGAACCTTTACTGAAAACCAATGGCATCACATTTCAGCGGAGCTGGTGCCAAGTGCTGGAGAGCAGAGCAACCTTTGACAACTTCACACGATTCACCCCAGCAGACTCACCACAGGTCAGAAAGGAATGTGGAAAGTGTTTCCCCACCAGGTTCCATCTCAGGTATGTTAGCGCAGTCCCTGGGAAACCACACACTGTTACTGGTTGGATTCTGACAACAGTGTAAGGTATTCTCGGGACTTCTACGTAGTTCCTGTCTCTGCTGTCCTGACCTACACTGTACTATATTTTAACAGAAGCTTTAAAATGAATCAGGATTTTAAAAAATGTATTTCCCTCTGCTTCTTATGGAAACCTTTGTATGTAAGGTTCTTCTGTTGTTCCTCAGAAATAAACTGAGGACAAAATAATGTAAGATCGGGTAGTCTGGTATCAACTTCTGCATTCTGTCTCCCAATGCAGAGGCTGGAGTTTTAACATTACCATGTCGTCAGGGGCCATTTTAGTATTGTTCATTAGAAACTGGGGATGGCTGCAAAACTTCACTCCAACAGAACCAACTATTGTAATGAGCTATAGGGATGTTAGGAACAGACAAGCAATGAAGAACATGAAATATTCCACTGTTCAGCAGTGGAATCACCTTCTTTATTATCATCCTTAACATGGAAGAGAGTGAAAATTCTAGACCTTACCAACTCTAGTAGTGAAAGTTAAGACAGAGTAAGAGCCAGAAAGAGAGAGACAGAGACAGAAGGTAGGGGCGGCTGCTAGTGTCAGTAACAAACTTAATTCAAGTCATTGGTTAACCACTTCATTAACTGTGAGTTCCTCACTGCCCTTCCTTTCTCTTCTGTCTCTAAGACAAGTCCAGGTTATGGTATATTATATGGTATTTTTCACTATTGTGCTTTTTACTTCAAAGGGCAGAAATCAGAACTGACAGTTTAACAAAAGGCCACGTTAAATGTGTCAGGCAGCTCAGGAGAATGTTCCCCTACTTATCTGAAAGCCAGCCCAGGAGCTGCCTGGGCAACTGGTGAATTATCCAAGGTCTTTGTTTTTCATTCTGGCCACACTATTGTTCAGGAATAATGATAATTCTCTTACATCTGAGAGTCCACATAATGTAATGAATAGACTCTGGGCTCTGGTGCCAAGTAGATCTAACTTCCTATCTCTACCACTTTCTACCTACATGAGGTTGGAGGTTGCTTAAAAATCTCTGAACTTCTGTTTTCTCATCTGTGAAATGGAGGCACTATATCTACCACACACAATTTTTTTGTGAAGTTTTAAACAATAACACATGTCAAGGGCTTATCACAGCGCCTGGCATGCATGCATTTACAAACATTTACTGAGCCTCCTCTCAGAGCCAGTCACGGTGCCAGACACTGGTGGCACAAAGTCAGTTAAGACATGGTCTCTACCCTCAAGTGCAGTTCCACAAGTGTTACGTATTTCCTCCTTCCCTCCCATAATTTGTGCAGTCTCTGTTTAAATGCTCTGTTTCATTTGATCCTTCCAATAGTCCTGTGAGATAGATGAAGCTACACCCAGTTTATAAATGGGAAAACTTTGGCTTGAAGAGATGAGGGTCACACAGCTGGTAAATTGCAGCCTAAACATCAATCCAATTTCTCTGATTCTGTCAATCTGTCAAGTACTCTTTAAGGTATGTGTGTGTGTGCATATACATATATATATATGTGTATGTGTATATACATATATATGTGTATGTGTGTATATATATAACGTATATATATATGAAGTGACCACACAGCATTCATATTTTGTATTATTTGATATTATACTTGTTATCTTCACAGTGTCACATATACATATAATGCACTTCCCTGCAGGTAGCATAAGTCCCTTAAAGAGAGGCACTATATCTTAAAATTACTTTATATTCTCAAACAGACCTAGCATGATGTTAAAGATATTACCTGTTTAATAAATTTTCCTAAATTGAAAAAAAAAAAAAAAAAAACCCTCAAGTTGGGTCAATTTTACTGTCCAAAATCACCCTCACAGAAAGCTGGAACCCTTCAATAAATGATGGTTTGGAGGTTATATGTGGCCTTCCAGTGCTCTTGCTGTCTATGTTATTACTTCTAAATAATTATATACATGTCAAAGTTCTTAACACGGACTCATCATCAAACTCCCTGAAGATCGTTTTCTTCCTTTGTTTAGCACATATCCTGTACATTGAAGCCCTGATGAATTTTGGTAAGAGTGATTAAATATTTACTTTCTAATTCAAGCCTGACCCGAAGATATCTCTTGATTTCTGGGTCCACTCCAGTTTCTAGTTTTTTGTTTTTTTTTTTTTTTGCTTGGTTGTTTGGTTGGTTGGTTTTTTTGTTGTTGTTGTTGTTGTTTGTTTTTTGTTTTTTTTTGAGAGGGAGTCTCACGCTGTCGCCCAGGCTGGAGTGCACTGGCGTGATCTCGTATCACCGCAAGCTCCGCCTCCTGGGTTCACGCCATTCTCCTGCCTCAGCCTCCCGAGTAGCTGGGACTACAGGCGCCCGCCACCTCGCCCGGCTAATTTTTGTATTTTTATAGAGACGGGGTTTCACCGTGTTAGCCAGGATGGTCTCGATCTCCTGACCTCGTGATCCGCCCGCCTCGGCCTCCCAAAGGGCTGGGATTCCAGCCGTGAGCCGTCGCACCTGGCCCCAGTTTCTAGGTTTAACAGTTCACAAAGTGTAGAATTCTGTTGATCATTATCTTGTAAATCAAAGCACAGCATCCAGCAATCTTGGGTAGAGTTTGCTTTTTATACATATATAATCTATACAAATAGCTCGAATTTCTTAAATAATTATTGATCTACTGCTTCATTTTATGCATTAAAATGTAGTGCATTTCTGATGAAAGAATTGATTAGACATTTATCAGTGAATTACAGACAAAAATTTTCTTTTCTTTTTTTTTTTTTTTTTTCCAGACAGAGTTTCGCTCTTGTTGCCCAGGCTGGAGTGCAATGGCACAATCTCGGCTCACCACAACCTCTGCCTCCCGGGTTCAAGCTTTTCTCCTGCCTCAGCCTCCCGAGTAGCTGGGATTACAGGCATGTGCCACCACGCCCGGCTAATTTTGTATTTTTTTTGTAGAGATAGGGTTTCCCCATGTTGGTCAAGCTGGTCTCCACCTCCCGACCTCAGGTGATTTGCCCACCTCGGCCTCCCAAAGTGCTGGGATTACAGGTGTGAGCCACTGTGTCCGGCCAAAAATATTCTTAAAAGACATGTGTATAGTGTCTAGAACTTGGATTTCAACTAATGTGTTACATTCATTAGTTCTTTTTGTTTGGTTGGTTGGCATTTTTTAGAGATGGGGCCTTGTTATGTCGCCCAGGCAGACCCCAACTCCAGGCCTCAAACATTTATCAAGCCTCACCGTCCCAAGTAGCTGGGATTACAGGTATAAACCACTGGACCCAGCACTTACTGTGTGCATTTGTTCTAATCTTATACCCTGGGCACCTTTTAAAATAGAATTTATAACACTCTTTCTAAGTATTTACTACCAAACAATGATTCCTTCAGCCTTAACAAAAATCCAAGAAATTTAGATTAATAGCAACGTCATGGCAAAAGTGCAGATAACAGGTGATATTTGAGATAAAGAACACAATTACTGAATACATTGTTTTTGTTTCCAAAGTCAGTCACTTGTTTGTTTAGACAAGCTGTGGCCATCTGTAAGGGAAAGTAAATATGCTCAAGCACTGGCACTGCATACGTTAGAATTATCAGGCTTGCTACCATCTTCCATGTCCAGCTGCCCAGCTGCCCTGCAACTACTTCAGGGAGAAACTAGCAGTTGCCCAGCAACTACTTCCTGCTTGCTCTCTGAAGTACCTCTCTGAAGTACCAACCACAATGCTTATTCTACAGTGGACAAGAAATGTACCAACCAAAGGCCACTCTGGAGCTGAGCAAATTCACCTCAGAATGGTCAGATCTTTTTAGCACAGAGAAATGGTGCACCCAATGACTCTTCTTCACCACCTGAAACCAAGGAACTTTACCGTTTATAAGCACTTTTATACTCAAGAGTCTGATTCAACTCTCATATCCATCTTGAGAAGTAGATGCTTTTATTATTCAAATTTTTATAATTATAAAGGTTCAAAGAATTAATTTCTCAAAATCATACAGGCAATAAGTGATCCAGTGGAGATTTTGAAATGAGAGTTCTAATTCCAAAGCCTTTTCTCATAACGCACTGTCCTTTCCCTTCAGGGGATATATGCACACACTAGTTTGCCTCTTTTTCCTTTTGGCTTCACATCCCACAGCTCAGTTAAATACAGACAAAGCTATTCTCCACCCTTATCCCCACCCCTCACCCCTACCCCCCGCTATACACAGCTCACCCTCTTCTACATCCAACTGCTTCCATTTTTTCTTCTCTCATAACTTGGCCAACTATTTCAGAGAATAGCTTTTTTTCTGTCTCCATTTTTCCTCACTCCCCCTGTTCAATGAATTTAGGTGCCAAAAGCCATATCTTATCACAAGTGATAAACTTAAAAGTATTGCTAATATTTCAGTATATCAGGGAAAGAAAAGTCATATACTTTGCAACCAGCCTCAAAAAGTCCCGAAAGTGTCTAAGAATCTCTTACAGATACTCTGCAATTGTTTCTGTCTCTTTTAAACTTCCTGTTATATGTGCATTCTTTTAAACATCAACCATTGCAAATCTAGATAAATGATAAACTATCATTCTGTTTTACTGCCTTTGTATTCTGTTTATTACTTGTATCATAATAGAACTGTTCTTTACATTTTGTTCATCACTGATAATATACTATTTCACTCCAGTAAGTAACAATGGGCTTTTATGGTCTAGCCTAGGAAAGTAATGAGCATTTAAGATTGTTTTCTGCAGGACCCAAAAAAAGTTGTTTTAAATATCTAATAATTGATTTACAATGAAAAAATTGTAATGCAAACCAGACTCTAAATTTCATGAGGCTTTCATTCCAAAACACAGATACTGAGCTCATTTACTACTCTTCATACTAATATTTCTAGTCAGGGCATAAGGCCATACTTAAGTAAATAGTTAGTTTATAGAATGGAAATAAATAGGTGTATGATGAATTGATTGATTCATTATCAATCATTCACTAAACTCAGAATTTCAGGGGTGGAATAAGTTGGAGACCATGGAGTCAAACCCCTTCATTTTAGAAATGAAGAAACAAAGGTTCACTACTGCCCTCTGATGAAGTGAGTAACCAGCTCATACTACAAACCCAGCTTAGCACCATTTTGAGTGACCTTTAGCTGAGGACTGACATCCGCTAGTTTGCACATTAGCTACAAGGAGCACAGTCCTAACTTTGAAGGTGATTGGGCCAAACCATTATCAGGCAATATATCCCAATTCTGCAACTTTAGGAAAATAAATGTTCATACTAAATAGAAAATGAATTTCTAATAACTGAATTAAACTGTTCATCTAAATAGCCAACTTCAGATTTCTCTCCACACATAATAACTTGGAAAAATATATAGCCCATGTTTACTATAGCACTATAGCTACAGTCTCTAAGAAAAGCTATAACTCGCTAACAATTTTCCTGATTTATGTTTGAAAACATACAGGGCATGAAATGATTTCTGCAACCTTACATTTTCCTCAAGAACACTGGTGAGCAGAAGATATATTCCAAAAATCATGTGGGATTGCTTGCTATGTCTACTTCTTTCATAAAAATGTATGATAAGCAATTATACATACTCCACCAAAAAAATGTCATTAGGTTTTTCTCCCCATTAAGGGAGGAAAGAAGAAAAATGGAAGAATGGATAAAAAAAAAAAAAAAAACAAGAAACAGGAAAGAAAGAGGAAGGAAGGGAGGGAACTCTGACAAAAGGACCTATTTTCAAATAATGTTTACAATGTAAAAACTGATTGCCTTCTTAAGGAAGAAAGTGCAATAAATATTCTTCTAAAGAACAGCTTGTAGATAATGTATGGTTATAAACTGTAACTCACTACAGAAATGTTAGTTATTCTTGTTGTTAGTATTTAACATATATGGAAATTTGCTTACAACCTGTAACTGTGCTAATAAAAATAGGTATTTGTGAATATAAATTACACTGGTCATAAAATCAGACTTATTAATCTAATATATCTTAGAATGAGACCAATTTTAAATGAACCACTCTGTAACATAGATATCTGGAAACATTGTTTATATTCTATTCCATTAGTATCTATCAGAATAGGAATGCAAAAGGTTTGCTATACGTCACATAATGTTGGCAATCTGAATTTAAATCTTCAAACCAGTAAACAATCGCTGTCAGGTATGCATATTTTCCAAGTTAAAAAAAAATTGTTTGTATAGGAAAAGTAAAATGAGCAAATTCATTTGTTAACATCCTTTTAGGTGTCCAGGTTATTTATTTTAGCAGATGCACCATCAGAAACAGCCATTTAAGTAAATAAAATATCTTTGACTCCCCAGTATCTTACCACAGGTGTTCCAAACACATTCAACCTTTTGTGTGTGTGTGATAACTATGATCATTATCTTGTTTAAATGAACAAAGTATCCTTCATAACAGAAATATAAATAAAGGCCTGATTTAAAACCATAAATGATTATTCTTCACAACTATAGGTATCATCAAGCATAATATTATAAATACACCAGTAAACATCTGTATGTGGTATACATGTCAAAGAATGGGAGATGAGATTTATCCCCAGTACAGTGCAGGGGGCAAGGTAAGGAGAGAGTGGCCTTTCACAATAGGTAGTAAATGAATGGTATCTAATCTCCAAGAAAAAGAAAATTTCCTTCTCTATGTGATAGACATAAAGAGTTGCAATAATTTCACAAAAATTTTTATTAGGAACATACTACCAAGAATTTTTGCTTCAAGGTTTGCAAGAATTTTTCTGGTTTCTGAACCATAAGGCTGTGTGTATTGACCTTCTGTTTCAAAAGGCTGTATTACTTTCTGCAATCATCTCTTAAAAGAAGGCCCACTGGGCTCTGGCTCTCCCTTTTGGCACCACCACTAATTCCAATACAAAAATCGTATTATAAATTAGGTTCAAAATTATCTAAAGATTGTTCTGGAGAAGGATTTTTTTTCTTTCTTTCTTTTTCTTCTTTTTTTTTTTTCAGACAAAGCCTCGATCTGTCCCCAGGCTGCAGTGCAGTGGCGCGATCTCGACTGACTACTATCTCTACCTCCCGTGTTCAAGCCATTCTCCTGTCGCAGCTTCCTGAGTAGCTGGGATTACAGGTGTGCACCACCATACCCAGCTAATATTTTATTTTTAGTAGAGACGGGGTTTCACCATGTTGGACAGGGTGGTCTCGATCGCCTGACCTCGTGATCCGCCTGCATCAGCCTCCCAAAGTGCTGGGATTACAGTCGTGAGCCACCATGCCCAGCCAAGAAAGATCTTTAAACTCTCCTATAGCACCACACTCTCATTCACTAGCATGAGAGGGTGAGAACGCATAGAACTTACTCATAATTATTTGCTCTGATTCCTAAAGCCCACTTACTCTACTGGGATGGCAGTGCCAACCTAAAAACTGAATTGCAAATCCAGACGATTTCACAGCTTTAACAAACTGACAACAAAGTGACAAGAGAAAACCTCTTCCTTTGCACAAGAAGCCCCGGTACATTATTTTGACTTTATAAAGATATTTTAAATGAATTTTAAAAAATCACAATATTATGAAACTTGATAATCATTACTTCAAAACGACAGACTCTATTGTTCATGGAAAATTTTTCAGTTGGTTTTGTCATACTCATGGTTCAATTGAAAGATTCACCAGCCGCTCCCTGGAGAAAAGTGAAGATCTGCATTTAAATGGATATATAGTATTTCCAAAAGCACAGTACCTAGAAGGCTGATACTGTCAAGGTTTCTCAGTGAGAATAACTCAAATTGTATTAGGTACATTTCAATGCTGTAGCTATCCCCATTTCATAGGGCTCAAATTATATCCATAATATTCTTTTCTTCTGTGCATTCTTCATAATCTTGTCTCGAAAAGTTTAAATTAAAGCTTGTTCCATCACAAAGTCGTCACGCTAACAACAAACAACTACCATTGTACGTATCATTTCTGATGCATACAGGAAAAGACCACAGAAGATAGCTTGGCCAGAAATGTTAAATAATTGAAAAGTATAATGACTTAATAGAGTAGTAAGCTTAGTTTACAATGCAGCCAATTTAAAGTCATAAAAATACCGTGTAAAAATTGTATCTTGTGGTTGACCATTACATATCCTATCTATTATTCAAAAGTATCTCAACAGCGTTTCTCTTCATTAATGTGGCTTCTGGCATTTCCCTCAAAATCTTTCTAT
This sequence comes from Chlorocebus sabaeus, assembly GCF_047675955.1. Taxonomy (NCBI): domain Eukaryota; kingdom Metazoa; phylum Chordata; class Mammalia; order Primates; family Cercopithecidae; genus Chlorocebus; species Chlorocebus sabaeus. Next base: position 12,491,687 of record NC_132928.1, on the reverse strand, counting down.
TCCCAGATTTTTCCAACAATTTTGAAACAAATACAGAATTTCTGTATTATATCACAAATTCCCTTTACTAGGATAATGACACTTTCAATGTCTATTTGAAACCAATTTCATAGGTCAATCTATAAGGCGTACTTTAACCTCCTTGGATGATTTGTTTTGTATCTAACAGAGTCAAGCACACAAGACATTTTTTTTTTTTAAAAAAAAAAAAGACTAAAGCTACTTGTATTGACACATTTGTAAACAAAAGAAGAACTTCATAATAACCCCTTTCCTATGACACACTCATCCAAGGATTTGTCTGCATTGGAAAATGTCATAGGGCATCAGAAAAGTTTTGTCTTGAGTGTTCAGCTAAGGTGCATAGCATGTCTGTGCAGATGAAAAAAGAGACACTTAGGATCCATTTCAAACATAAGCCCATTACCTCTGGCAGGCTCTTGCTAAAATTCTAGCTGCAACTGAAATGTCCCTGTAAACAAGGTTACTGAGAACAGCCCTAGATATTCCTCTCCACAACACTTCCCTACGAGCCCTTCAGCTGTCTGCCGGGTTAGTTATACCTTATCTTGCTACACTGCCATTCTCATGCTGATTCACATTCAGAACTCAAAATGAAAGATGAAATATCTTGAAGATCACTTAATATTGAAATACTGTTGCAGTAATAAGTGGTGCTCAGTCAGAGACGGGGACATGGCACTCTCTTGGTAACCTTTTAGTTTCTGGAAAAATTGTACAGAATAAATTGAGCAGCACACACGGAAACCTAATCGATTGATCTGCTCTATTTTGTTAAAGCAACACCCATCACAAACTCCCGTGGCTCCCCAGGCCATTCCCGGTAAAGAAGACCAGCAGGTTTCAGTGTATACCATGCACGAGGACTTCGATGCTATTTTGATTTATTAAAGAAAAAGAACGATCTTCTATCTACATTCATCATCCCAGTCGATGGACAGTTTTATGTGCTGTATGATACTATTCTCGATATACACACGTTTAATTCTACTTAATGCAAGTTTAAAGAGTTATGAGAGTTGCTTTAGTAAGAATAACAAAGCCATGCGTAACAGACAAATGTACGCTTAAAAGATCATCCAGGCCTGCTTCCTTATACACTTGATTCTTTTTCTATTTGAAGGAGATGAAACCCCATCAATGTCACTTCATCTCCATCAGTGTTTTCATGTCTCTTCTTCCTGTCAGGCATTCCTCAGCTCGGATTTGAGAAATGTTCAAATTTCCCTCTCTTTCCCACAATGACAGAACTGTTTCTCAGGTTGGTTAACTCATTTTGATAACATCAAATCTGCTGGACAGGAAAAAAAAAGAGAGAGAGAGAGAGAGAGAACCCTGAAACCACTCCTCAATCCCATTTTTCTGTCTTTTTCTCTAAGACATTTCCGACTCTCTCTCTCCTGATGCTTCTGAATTTGGGCATTTTCCAAACACACTCCCCTATTTGGTCTTTGGGCAGCGTGAGAAACAAACGAGAGTTTCTCTTCAAAACTAGACCAAGTCATTCAGCTGCTCTGAAACATACTTCACAACATCCGCAGGTCTCTTGATCTTGACTTAAAGTATTAAGCAGGAGTGTTTTGAAAGTAGTAGGAGGTCATATGGACCTAACACCTTCTCTTAACCCACATGCTGAGAATTTCTTTTTTTCCGGGCTTTTTTTTTTTTTTTTCTTTTTTTTTTTTTTTTGAGAGAGAGAGAGAGGGAGTGCTATTTTCAACATTGCCCTCTGGTTTATGTTAGTGAAATCATTTGATTTCTGTGTGTGTCTGTGTCTTATTGCACGGCCACTGGTTCTGATACTACAACACAAACATAGCAAACGTGCTTCCCTAACATAAGCAGACCCATGTGGCAATTCACAACATAACCGAGGCAAGCACAATAAATAAACACATACATAATCATTCCACAGCACTGAGGCATGCGGGGGTTTCTCCAGGCCTTTCCGGACTCTTCCAGAATTGCTCATTAAGATTCTGAAAGGGGGAGGGGGTGCAGCTTGGAAAAGGTTGCCGGAAGGGAAGAGAAAGGGAGGAGGGGAGCTTTGCCCTCTGTGTCTTTCTGTCTCTGAGACTCTCCCATCACCAAACAAGGGGTGCAGGGGTCTATCCTGCAGAGGCTGTAACAGACTTGAGGGGTAGAAGGAGGTAGATGGTTTAAAATAGTTAAATGATGATCGGGTGACCTCCGTGCAACTTCAGCGACTCCCTCGGGAAGGTGAAAGGGTTGGGGAGAGAGAAGGGAGGGAAAGAAGCGTAGAGGACAGGAGGGAGACACCTAGGACTACAGCAGCAGCAATCACCAGAAGGATTTTCCAGCCCATGACAGCAGTCCTCAACTCCTGGCACCACCCTCTCCCCAACGACCCCTGCTCCGTATCCCCTCACCCTAACCCCTCCCGTCCCAGCGCCCTAACTCTGCCCTCACTCTTTGCCACTTTACCAAGCACTGAAGTCTCTATCCAGGAAGGGGGATGGGAGAGGTGTTTAAAGAACAAATCTAATTGCAATTAGAATTTATCCGTGTCTCCAGCACACACGCTGACAGTTTTGCAGTCATGGTAAGGCAAGTCTACAAGAGGTGGGCAGTACTTATGGTTGTGTTATTGAGGGAGGGGTTGCTTTTTTTTTTTTTTTCCAAGAGACTCTAAGCAAGTGAAGGGGGAAGGGGGTAGCAATCTAGATTTCAACCAGGACTGCAAATAAAGAATGCCCCAGATGCAAATGTCTGTCTCCAGATGTTGATGATAAGGATTTGGACCAGTTACCTTGGCAGGGTCAGAACTGCAGCAGGTTAATCAGGTGAGTCGTCGGGGATTTTAAAGAAGCCGAAGCCGGTTTCTTTGGCTATGAAAGTCTACAAAACCCCCATGCAGGAACATTGCACATCTTACACACGCCTCCTTTAACTGGGCTCCCGCGACCTCGGCAGGCGAGGGGGTGCTGGCCGGCCCGCCGGTGGCAAGGGCACGGCCCCCCGCTCTGCCCCCGCGGGCGCGGGGCCGGCCTGGCACCCGGGGTCCGCGTCCCGAGCGGCTGTGCACTCACCGAGCCGGGCTGCGAGGGGCAGAGGGGCGCCCGCGGCTAGCCGGAGCGCCAAGGCGCCTCCCTTTTCTCTTGGTAGCGTCGGTCCGCACTCCCTGTGACCCAGGACGTCATGATGCCTGTCTGTTTTCTCAATGATAACTTGGCAGAAGAAGAGAGAGGCTGCCAGGTTCTCCTCGGGTGGTTACGTGGTATGTGCACGATTCTGTTTGCATGCGTTTCTCTATCTTTTTAAAAATAAATATCTATATTTTTCTAAAAAAAAATTCCCAGCACTGTCATGATTTGATTGCATTATTGCGTTTGCATAATTGACGCCTCTGGGTGTGTATATATGTGTGCATATGCGTGTGATTTTTTTCCCCTTTAAATCCTGCTGCTCCTGCCACCGCCGCAGCCGCTGCAAACGGAAAGCAAGCATGCATTCATCTTTTGTCTTTCATTTTACCTTCAGGGTGACATTCAGTGCCAACTGCTCCCTTTTGACCGTCGCCAATCCCCGCCTGGGCAAAATAAATTTGAAAAACGTGGGGGGAGGGGAAGGAAGAGCCCCCTCAGCCCGAATGCTGGGGTTTCCATTCCTTCCGCTAGGAATCCCAAACCTACCCAACCCACCTCCCAACCCTGAAAAACCATTTTCCCTTCTACCCACCGGGCCCAGGCAGAGAATCGGCACCAAGACAGCGAGGAGCATCCACCCAGGGCCAGACACTCATGTTCGCGGCTCGCACTTGCTGACTTGCATCTCTCAGTTGCATTCCCGGTGTGTAGGCCTCTCACAACTGGAGCTATTTTTGTTTCCCAGAGATGTTCTTTAAAGCCTTTTAAAAATGGGGAGGGGGCAGGGAAGAAAGAGCGAGAGACAAATAGAAAGAGACCCAGAGAGAAGCCTAAACCCCTAGTTCAGAAACTCGGCTGACACATCATAAAATCTGGGGGGCTTCGGGCATCTGGCCCACCAGGCCAGTCTGGAAGGGCAGGAAGGATAACTAGGTTTTGTTTAACTCATTCTACAACAGCAGGAAAGCTTTTTTTTTTTTTCAATACAAAGATGTTATTGCTAATTATTCACTGTATTTATCATTTATATAATTATGCTCAGAATCAGTAGGAGTGGTCTCAAGAATAATCCTTAACGTTTATTTCTGAAAATATGAGAATGCATTTTTAGATGGTGTGGCCACATGACAGGTAAAGCACAGATTACTTCTTTTTCTAATGTTTACTTTGTGTTATTTGTACATTGTTTGGTATGTTTTATGTAGCTTCTCTTAATCATAATGTGTATATTACCCAACATGTGGCATATTCCTGATAAATAAATATCTAGCACCAGGTTTGGCAAATGTTTTGCTCTGCTTTATCAATAATTATCCATTTGGAGTAACAGAATGTTTAGGAATTTTTATTTTCCCCAAACCTGTAGTTGACCTTTGTCACCATCATGTATTGGTGGAGTCACCGTTCCTACTAATTCCAAATTCCTAAAAGATGACAGCAGAGGCCAAGGATGCAAAAAAATTAAGCACGAGGAAAGTTTTGAATCTGAAAATCACAGCCGATTGAGATAAAAACTTTTGAATTCATCCATAATAATCTGCAGCTGCTTGAAGGTTTAAAAATAGTTTACCTATTTGAGAGGTTGGCTAAGTTTAATGAAAACAGCAAGTAACTTGCTAGATCTTTTCCCTTTAGAGTAACAGTCCAAGAATCATTAGCAAATTCCACAGGGAAGATATTGTAATTATGCAAAGATCAGATGATCTGAATTGGAGAAACTAGACTAAGAGGGTCTGAGGACTATTGACTGATGGCCAGATCCCAAAACTTGACCTGTGTCTCTCCACCTTGACAATTGGAGGTAGCTTCTCTGGCTTGCTTTGCTTATCTGTCTCCTTGGTATGCCAGAAGGATGCATTGGTGCAGTCTTGTCGGGTGCTTAGATGTTACCGGAGTCAAAGATGTTTCTAAAGAGGGCAAAGGCCTATTGAGAACCCGAGGAGAGATTACTATAGATGTTATTGGTAACTTTCCAGTAACTATCCAAGAGGTACTCGTTAATATTCAATCTACCAACCTAGTTCTCCAGCTCTTTTACTTATTAACCTTGGAATTGGACCCTTAAAGACTCACCACAAAGCGAAAGAACCATAACAATTTGACGAACTTTAATCCTCTGAAATGCAATTTTGTTTTGTTCTTTTCAGACAAATATCTTCCAGGCTGTTGGTCACCACTCCACATGCCAGTTCAGGCAGCCAAGTGGTTTCCTTCCCCAGGGGTGAGATGTTTGAGCAACTAGCAAAGAGTAGCGGCAGCATACCCAAGAACTCTGGGGGTTGAATAGATCCTTTCTAAGCCCAGATTTTCTAAATCCAACTCTGCCTAGGAACCGCTCTCTGTTGCTTATTCAAGTTCAAACTCCGCAGACTACTTTCAAGTCTTTATTTTCTGGCTTCACCCAAAATAGAATAGTTAATATTGTTGGAGCATGTTCAATTTCACTTCCCAACCAAACCAAAGGGCATAAAAATGCTTACTACGGTGGATGGAAGACATAGAAGGCAATGCCCTAAACTTTACTCGTGCTTAGACCTTGTAAATCTAATTAAACCTCCTCAACAATATGGGAAGGGAAATATTATTATCCCCATTTCTGTGCCAAGAAAACTGAGGCACAGAGAAGTTGAGTAATTTGCTCAAAATTACACAGCTGGGGTTCAAATTCAAGTGCCCTGAGCTCTCGCTATCAAGCTGTCTGCTTATCTACCTACCTACCTATTCAACCTTATTTTCAACTACTGGCATCACTGAGCCATGGTTCAGTCAGGCTGGTCACCCACTGTTCATCTCATACACTCTGTTGACTCATACTGCAATCCCAGTGTCCAAGCATTCGACTCCCTCTTCACTTCCCAATTTCTTTCTGAACAAATATGCATTTTTCCCCTTTCTCTTCGGGTTTACCTAACATAGTGCTAAGTACAACACTATCTCTCATTAAATACCTTCTGATGCATTAATTGGCATAAAATTGCCTTATGGAGATCTAGAATGCCACTTTTCAATTTGACAGAAATTAAAAGTTTTATGTAGCAAAAGTGTTATCCTTTCAGCTGAAGAAATGACAAGCTTATTTCTCCATATTTTAGACAGTCCCTAGAAAATATTTAGGGAAGCGTTCTATGATAAGGTAGAACTTCATATATGGGGAGTGGGCTGGGCAAGCAGGTATATAATTGTAGTACTTGAAAAACTACTGTAAACTTAATTATTATGACTTTATAGCTCTTATGAGTCTTTCTCTGCTATATTTTGAATTTTTGACTGTCAAGGTATTACAATTTCCATTTTGAAAGATAGGAAAACAAATAAGGACCTATAGGCAGGAGATATGTGATCTCATCTTGGAGCTGCTGCTACTGCTCGCTGTGTGACCTCTGGCAAATTATTTAACCATTTTGGGTCTCAGTTCCCTAATTGCACATGGAAGGGTTGAACCAATCTCCGAGGTCCCTCCAGTTCCAAGCCTACAAGTATGACACAGGATGTGAGAGAGAAGGAGAGAGAGACAGAATACTCAGCCTGGAGTGAGATTGGTTTTTTTGAAGGATGCGAAAAAAAATGCTGGAGAGCTCAGAAAAAATTAGCCAAGTTTATGTTTCTAATTCCTGTGTATAGTTAAAGGTAGCTCAGGAAAAAAAAAAAATCCATGCAAAAATATCTTCAACCCTACTTTTTCCAATGGGTCACATCTGTAATCCCAGCACTTTGGGAGGCCAAGGCAGGAGCACCAAGTCAACCCAGGATTTTGAGACCAGCCTAGGCGACGTAATGAGACCCCTGTCTCTACAAGAAATAGAAAAAATTAGCAGGGCATGGTGGCATGTGCCTGTTGTCCCAGCTACTCAGAAGGCTGAGGCAAGAGGATTGCTTGAGCCCCAAAGTCAAGGCTGCAGTAAGCAGTGATTGCGCCACTGCACTCCAGCTGAGGTGAGAGTAAGACCCCTGTCTCAAAAAACAAACAAACAAACATAAAAACCCTACACTTTACAAAACTGTCCTTTTTTATATGAGATAAAGTATTATTATTGTATTTCTTATTAATAATAAAAATATTATTATTTGAGACAGGGTCTGGCTCTGTATTCCAGGCTGGAGAACAGTGGCCTGACCATAGCTCGCTGTAACCTCAAACTCCTGGGCTCAAGCAATCCTCCTGCCTCAGACTCTAGGGTATCTAGGACTACAGGTACGTGCCACCACACCCAGCTATTTTTTTACACTTTTTTGTAGAGATGAGCTCTTGCTATGTTGTCCAGGCTGGTCTCAAACTCCTGGCCTCAGGCAATCCTCCTGCCTTCACCTCCAGAGTTGCTGGAATTACAGGCATAAGCCACTGCACCCAGATCCCAAGATGAAATTATCAACAACCATGTTTACCAGTATCCTACCATATCAGTCAAAATGTTATTAGTCATTATTCATGTGTGTCCAAAACTTTCTTTCTAACACTATCAAATTGTTGTGTAGACCTAATTTGGTATGAATGGATCCAACCTATTTTGCCTGGATGTCTTCCACTCATGTGTAGCTTGAATTAAATCATGAAGAACAGAGGTCTACAGAGACTTGGGAGCTAGAATCAGAATGAGACTTTTTGCATATTTCCTGTTTGTAACTGAGTAAGCCTGTATTCTTTTCCTTATTTATCCTCATGTGTTGAACAATTACAACTCATTGACTTTTTCATCAGGTTTTTGTTGGGATAAAATGAAGTAGTGGAAATGAGGCAGACTCTACGAAACAACAAAATATTATCATGTCAAGTGTGCCTCATCTTACATCTGAGTTGTATTTCTGAGAAGTTTACCAAGTTAGCAGAGCATGTAGAGACAAGATTTCAGGTCCCTTGGCTGAGAATCTGAACTGATTTCTATACATCTTGCTAGTTATAGGATTTTACAAGGTCCTGTAGCTAGTGAAGGGCAGAGTTGAGATGGTTATACAAATAAACTGCCCTCTCCACAGACCATTCTCAAAAGACATGGTACTAACTCTGGGAAAGTAGGCAGCCAATCACACCTCACCCAGGACCAAATTCATTCAAACATCTGTTTAAAATAGAAATGTATATCAAGCCTTTGACAAGAAAACAGTTTCACATGAGGCAAATTCCTTAACCAGGTTTCATTATAGCTCTAGGGATCCATGGATGAATTAAGAAACTCTTGAAGTTATGGGCAAAGTGTGTGTGTGTGTGTGTGTGTGTGTGTGTGTGTGTGTGTGTGTGTGTGTATTGTTCTCAAGAAAAGATCCATAACTTTTGTCGCATTCTCAGAAGGGTGCATGACCCCAGAAAGGTTAAGAACGACTGATGTAAGAATCATTTATTTAAAAATTGAACTTAAAAAAAAAAACACATTCATTTAAGCCAAATGTCATCATGGCCACAACATAGGTAGCGTATAATAATCACCAGTATTCAGAATGATGGCCTTGAGACACAATAAAAGCCTCAGTCATCAAAGACATTTATTTTCAAGGTATTTTACTTAACTGACATGGGAAAATGAACGAGTCTTTTAGAAAGATTTGAATATTGATTTAAAATGAGGTTTCTGCTTTTGCTTAAGCCAGTTGGGCAAGTCTCTGTGTGCTAAGCAAGGTGGATTAGTGTAGAGAAATATGCATTGTTTCAGAAAGCACAGTTAGGAGTCCACTGCAGTTGTTGAGGTGGCAAAGAATGGGGGACTGATGCTGGACCATGGCAGTGGGGAGGGAGGAGGAACTGGAGGGATATTTGGCAGGAAACTGAAATCAACAGACTTAAATGTCTGGCTTGGGCAACTGAATTAAAGTGGTAGGATATTAAAGAGATACAAATAAAGGTTTTGGTAAGAAAATAATGAATTTGGTTTAAAATGTTAGATTTAAAGGCTTTTGGAACAACCAGATTCCACTGGTCTTGGGAAAGATTTAGAAGAGATTTATGAAGCATGGTGGCACATGCCTGTAGTCCCAGCTACTTGGGAGGATGACTGTGGCCCAGGAGTTTGAGGCTACAATGCACCCTGATCACACCTGTGAATAGCCAGTGCACGCCAGCCTGGGCAACACTGCAAGACTCTGTGTCCACATTTTAAAACATATTTTTTTAAAGAAGACATTTGTGACTGAAGACATTTATTTGGGAATCATTAGTAAATTAGTGATGGCTTAAGCTGGTAATAAAAGTGGGAAAAAATTATAACTGTAGATGACTTATGAGAGTCTGAAATAAAGCTGCATGTATTTGAATAAGTTTTTATTTTTAAAATATGAAATTACATAACACCCAAGTAAAAATAGTGTTGGTGACTTTAAATATTTACAGACAACTGTATTTCTACCATACATTTCTGAAAAAAAAAAAACTATCCACCTCAGAATTTTATTTTGCATTGTGAGTTTTCTGGAGTTCTTGCATTTCAAGACTCAATTCTCCATTTGAGATAGCGCATTCACTGCCTGGTTTTACAAGGAAGAAAGAGTTTTCCTTGGCAACCAGGTTCAACTGGAAAAAATAATCAAGATGTCACCTGATGCCACAAGCTACCAACTACGTTCTCAGCTATGTGGACCTGCCAGTTGCTGAACCAGCAGAGGAAACTCAGCGTCATGGAAAGAACACTAAACTTAGAACAGTTGAGTGGGAGTCTCATTTCTGCCTCTTACTGTGTTTGCGACCCTGGGCAAGTCATTCATCTTCCCAGAACCTGGATTTCCTCTTTAATAACTGCCCTAGCATCCTCCAACAATCCTCAGGTAACAATCCTTAGAGCACTGGTGTTTAGGAGATTGCCCAAGAGGTGGATTGACTGAACACAATCACATGTTTCAAAAGCCACTTCCTCCAGGATGACGCCTCCCGCTGCCCTCCCCATGACAGCCCACAGTGGTTGATCTCTCCTTCCTCTCAACTTCCATCCACACACTGGTATCATGGTATTTATGCTTTAATTATTATTAACATGTCTGTCTTTGCCGCCTTTTGTGTAAAAGATGTTTTAGTTATTTTTTTTATTCCTAGTGCCTAACACACAGTAGGTGCTCCATAAATGCTAAATGAATAAACGATGATCAAGGAGAACATTTGCCTGCATCTGTTTCAATTCTCTGAAAATGCTTAAGATGAACTGGAAAATGGAAAAAACCTGGGCTAGCCTTACCGCTAGGCCACAGGCTACATACAGATGCTTTGCTTAGAAGGCGCCTTTCCAGCCTGGGCAACATGGTAAAATCCCATCTCTACAAACATTTTAAAAATGAACTGGGTGTCGTGCTGTGAACCTGTAGTCCCAGCTACTCAAGAGGCTGAGGTGGGAGGATCAGGATTGTGAACAGGGCTGAAGTTTTGGATTCCTGTCCAGAACATGACAGTTCTTTATACTTTCACAGACTCATAAACTTATCCCTTTTCCATCAACCCACGAGGATGAGGCTGCAGTGAGCCCTGATCTCACCACTGCACTCCACCCTGTCTAAAAGTTTTTAAAAAGGCACCTCTCTATTATAAAACTTCTACATTTACTGTTTACTCTGCTACCTTATGTGTACAGTTCTTGTAGGGAATAAAGACTGTCATTTCCCAGTCAGATTTAAAACTCAGAGGCTGACTTTACGGGCAAGAAAATAACACTGACTTCATTTGACACTGATATGTAAATGCTCAATACCAGGTTTTGCCAGAAAGCTAAGAAAAAGAAAATGATGGTAGGAGAAGCCACTGAAAACCTAAAGGAGGGCTGCACAACCAAATGTCCTGTTTCCAAATTCCTGAGGAATTTCCCTAAGAGCTCAATGATCGTGTATTTCACTTTCAAAATGGAAATTTTATAATATTTAAGTATCAGGGTTCTTGGGAAAGTTAAATGAGGTAATGCATGTGATGGCATAATCCCTTGTCAAAGTAGGCAGCTGATAAAAGCAATTCTCCTCCCTCTTTTCCTTTCTTTCTTCCTAACTGCTTACCTTCCCATAAGAAAAGAATCAAGTTCATCGATTTGCAACCATGATCAACTTGTAAGTATTTCTTTTGGCCAGGCTGCTTAAAAAAAAAAAAAAAAGATGATCACAGGGATTAATTTATGACTGTGGTTCCTAAACTTTGCCACACATTGGAATCACTTGGAAAGCTTTTTAAAATCCTAATGCCCCAGTCACACCCCATAGCAATTAGTCAAACAACTGAGGGTGGGAACCAGGCAACAGTATTGCTTTACAATCCCCAAGTGATTCTAGTGTGCTCCAAAGTTTGAGAATCACTGGCAAGTGTAGGGAAATGGGCCTGTGGCCAGTTAATTTCGTGGACTGGAGCCTGTTGCAAATAGGACTGAAGTTTTGGATTCTTGTCGAGAACATCACAGTTCTTTACACTTTCACAGACTTATAAAGCTTATCCCTTCTCCTTCAACCCTCCATCAGCAAGCTCTTTATAAACGAACCCTAGACAGAGTCATAACAGTGGATTGACTCTCTGAGTACCAAAAAGCAAATGAAAAAGTACATCATAAAACACTTATATTTGTAGTATTTTACCATTTAGAAAGTGCTTTAACACCTGATTTTATTTACTCTTTACAACAAGCCTGCATAGCTGGCTTTATTATTATGCCCAATTCATAGATGATAAAGCCAAAAAGAAAGCTTAGCTTGCTCGGGGACAAAGTGGCACATGCCAGTCTCATACTGAGGTCCCAGATTCCAGAATCGATGCTCTTCCTGGAGCATTCTGCCTCAGAAGCCCCACTGATGATTGGCAAGTAGGAGCGTATCCACATTTGAAGGTTGCTACAGAGTTAGGGTCTAGCTGCTCTATCAGATTAGGAAGGAAAACAGGAAGAAAGGGAGGGTAGAAGGGAGGGAGGGAAATACTGTTCACTATGTTTTGAGTTAAACTGGTTCCTTTCCAGCAGGCTTTTTCAAATTATTTAATGTGCCTACAATCATTGTAAGTTTCCAAAACTTATTATTTCCAACGTGATTGAATGGTGAAACCATTTTTAGCTCAGGTTTTCTCAGGACTAACGTCCCATGGAATGTGATTTGATATATGTTGCCATGGTTTTCCTCAGCTCCTTCAAGACTTTGTTAAAGTAGTACCCTCTTAGGGAGGGTCACCTATGTCACCTGATTTAAAACAGAAACATCACCTTGCCCGCAGCTCAGTCCTCACCTACTTTCCTGTTTTATTCTTTTTCCCCATAGCCCTTAACACCTTCTAATACACTTCATAGTTTACTTATTTATTTTGTTTACTGTCTCATCTTCTATGTCTGTAAGCTCTATGAGGGCATTCTTCAGGTATTTGTTTTTACATGGTGATATCTCCAGAACCAAGAAAAGTGCCTGGCACAGAGTAGGTGTTCAATAAACATGGGGTCTTAATGAATGACTGGCTAACAAGAAATGTGCCAAGAAAGAAATGCAAATGAAGGCATCTTCTCCACAGTTAGTGGCCCTTTGAGAGTATGTTTGCTAATCCTACTCATGACGAGCTAATGAAGTGGATATTATTCCTACCTTATAGAAAAATAAAGTAAGAATAACAGCAATTAGATCTGTGAGCAGAGCAAAAAAAAAGTTAAGTAAAAACATTATTAAATTAGAATTAATTATTTTTAATTTTCTGGGTAATTATTGTGGGATAAAGCACATGTGGTAGATATTTCCAACAGCATCTGTGAAATCAAATATAATATGGATAGCCATGAATTGTACCAAGGACCAATACATCAGCCCAGGAAGCTATTTTCTAGCCACCAACACCAGACCAGGCTGAGATATAAAATTTCAGAAGATCTCTGGTGCAAAAATGTTCGCCATTGCCTGGATTCAGATTCTCCATCAGTGGAATCATGATCCTGAGAAACATTCTCTAGAGTTCTAACGGCAGCCAGCCTGTAACACAGGTGTTGGTTGGATCCTCCCCACAATTGTACAAGGGCTCCACTATACACTAACAATGGTTTGCATCCAGGTGGAGCTTTTCTCTGTGAAGGTCAAAGTGCTGTGAGCAATTCAAACATAAGCAGGGATGACGATGGCCCATCAAGCTCAGAAAATGACCCAGTTGACCAATTCCTCTCCAAACACAGAGAATAACAATGAAGTGGAGAATCCATAGTAATAATGTTGGATGAATGCTCTGTTCTTGTACATTTTCTTTTTATCCAGAGAAAAAAATGCATTTGGGAAGTCAGTTATTTAGTAATGAAGGTGGTATTTATTAAACATACCAGAAACTGCAAATCCAAATAAGTATTTCCCTTCAAAATAGTCACTTGGGGAAGCTATGTAATTACTTTAGTGATCCTGAGATTGCTCTAGACATTCTGGGAATTTCTCTTTTAAAATCACCTTCATAGATGGTTTAGGACTCATACAGAAAACCAGTATCATTTCTTTAAGGCTGTACTTTATATGACAAAAATACATTTCATTCCCAAGTGAACTTGAGTGGTCAATATAGTCAAGATATCTGGTTAAAAGCACAGCATGCCAGGCTGACCCTAACACTTTATAATAGGTCAGGGCTGGAAATGGGAGTTCGTCTTTGAATAATGGATCACCCCAGGTGATTCCGGTGCATCCAGTTTTCTTCATGAACTGTGGGTTACAGTGCCTTGCTGGAGGATAGGGTTGGAGTCTAAACCTTACCCTGAGCCAGTTAGTTGTATTAGCCAATTCCCACATTGCTGTAAATACCTGACACTGAGTAATTTATAAAGAAAAGAGGTTTAATTTTGGCTCACAGTTCTGCAGACTGTACATGAAGCATAGCACTGGCACCAGCTTCTGGTGAGGCCACAGGAAACTTACAGTCATGGCGGAAGGTGAAGCGTGAGCCAACACATCACATGGCGAGAGTGGGAGCAAGAGAGAGAGGTAGGAGGTGCCACTCTCTTTTAAACAACCAGATCTTGGGTGAACTCAGAGTGAGAACTTACTCATTACCCCAAGGATGGCACAAAGCCACTCATAAAGAATCTGCCCCCATGATCCAAACACCTCCAGCCTTAGGGGTTACATTTCAACAGGAGATTTGGAGGGGACAGACATCCAAACCATATCATTAGTCTTCCTCTACTTTATGGCCACAAAGCCTGAACCTCTAACTCTAACATCTAATCATTCATTCACTGGCATAGCATCTTTGGAGCCTCTATGAGACACACCCTCTTTCTTGCCGGGTTCTTTTGGCCAACTTCATGACTTGAACCTTTTCCTTGGAGACAGTCCAAAAGAGAATAAGGAGCACACACTCTGGAATAAAACTGCCTGCCATCAAACCCTTCCTGACCACCTAATCAGGTAACCTAAAGCAAGTTACTTAATCTGTCTGTGCCTCAGTTTTCCCCATCTGTGAAATGTAGCTAATACCTCCTAGGGATGCTGACAGGATTCAGTGAGATAATGTATATGCAATGTTTAGCACAGTGATCATAGCTTTCAACTAATATTAGTCATTATTTTTGAAACATGTGTTAATGATTCTTAAATCATTAATTCTAGATCTGAAATCTCAGCCTCTTTCCTTACCATTAGTACATAGATGCCCATGAGCATTTCAAACTGACAAGACAGAAAATTGAATTAATTATTGGCCCAACTTCCTAAATGGTTCTAGCTCCTTGGCTCCAAGTCTTGGCTGAAGGTATCATTATCTGTAGGATGTTTCCAAACCAAATCTATCTCAGATTTTTTCTCCTACCTCACTCTACCTCCCACATCAGCAAACATACATACCCACATGCACATTCATTTAGTTATAAAGTCATGTAGATTCTGCCTCGACAAGTTTTCTTTCCATTCTTGTGTGTGTATGTGTTTGTGTTTTAAAACAAAATTTTATTTTATTTATTTATTTATTTATTTAATTTTATTTTTTATTACTTTTTTTTTTTTTTTTTTTTTTTTTTTTTTGAGACGGAGTTTCACTCTTGTTGCCCAGGCTGAAGTGTAATGGTGTGGTCTTGGCTCACCGCAACCTCTGCCTCCCAGGTTCAAGCGATTCTCCTGCCTCAGCCTCCCAAGTAGCTGGGAGTACAGGCATGCACCACCATGCCTGGCTAATTTTGTATTTTTAGTAGAGATAGGGTTTCTCCATGTTAGTTAGACTGGTCTCGAACCCCCAACCTCAGGTGATCCCCCCAACTCAGCCTCCCAAAGTGCTGGGATTACAGGCGTGAGCCACCGTGCCTGGCCTAAACCAACATTTTAAAAGAAATTACTACATTCCAGATTTAAATACTGCACATGCATCAATTCATAGAAATCTTTTAACAACCATTTGCAATAGGTGTTGTTACATCCATTTTTAAATCTGTGAAAACAGAGGCACAAAGTGGTTAGGAAACTTGCTGGACAATCAGCAAGTAAGTGTGGGAACTGGGAGTCCATCCCAGCAGCATGGCCCAGAGTTATGCTGCTCACCACCATACATCTTTGCTGCTATTATTTTTAAAATAATAACAATTAAAATGTGTTATCAATACAACATACTCTCATGATAATCTTACGAAGTACATGCTGTTAAAACTCCTCTTTTACAGATGAGGGAGTTGAAACCCTTAGTGTATGAGCTGCTACTTCTCTAGTTTGGGTCTCCATTGGGTACTGCCTAGGCTAATGAAATTACCCTCCCGAGTCTTCTCTAAACCTCACCGTGCACACTTGTAAAAAGTTAAAATTTTTCCAGTTACTTTACACTCAGCCTTCTGAATAACCTTCCCCAAAGCCTGGTTTTTGTCCTTCATTTATTCTTTAACATATATTTATTAAAAAGTATATTCCAAGCAATGTTTTTCTAATCCATCATTCACAGGTAAATCTGACATGGCCCTAGCCTACAACAAGCTCTTACTCTTTGGGACAGACTGGTACATAAACATAATTTCTATACATTGTAAAATGTGTCCTGTAGAGGTACACAGAAAAAGGCCTCTAAGGTGGCATGGGTAGGTAGCTGGGAAGAATGGGTCGAAGAAGGCTAAGCACAAGCTGAGAGGCTTATACAGGCAGCCAGGCAGCTGATGGGGGAGAGAGAAGGAGAATAAAGAAGAGAGGGCCTGCTTGGCAGAGGGGAAATATGAACAAATGCACAGAGACCTCTGTGAGCAGGAGACTGCAAATCATACTGTCAAATCGTTCTGTCATTCTGTGTCAAAGGGAAGGGGCTTGGCGACCCAGTCTGGAAGGCTTGGATTGGAGATTTGTCTTGAAGCTTGGTTTATAGAAAGCACACAGTTTTTACATGTTTATTCTGTTCATTTGAGCTTGCTTGCAGGGAGTGGAAGTTGATTGAGAGTAGAGAACGGAAGCCTCCTCCCTCAGTCAACCTTGGCATTACCACTAGTACAGCTGGAAGATGAAGTGTGAGGCAGACAGTGAGGAGAAAGAGGGTTTCCCAGACAGCTCAGGGAGTCTAGACTTCCTGCTCAATGAGCAACAGTTAAAAGATTTTAGGCCGGGCACCATGGCTCACACCTGTAATCCCAGCACTTTGGGAGGCCAAGGTAGGAGGATCACTTGAGATCAGGGGTTTGAGACCAGCCTGAGCAACACAGCAATACCTCATCTCTACAAAAAAAAAAAAAAAAATTCAAAAAAAGGTCAAGCAAGCATGGTGGCATGTGCTTGTGGTCCCAGCTACTTGGGAGGCTGAGGAGGGAGGATCACTTCAGCCCGGGCGTTTGAGGCTGCAGTGAGCTATGACTGTGCCACTGTATTCCAGCCTTGGTGACAGAGCCAGACTCTGCCTCCAAAAAATAAATAAATAATTAATTAATTAAAAGAATTTTTTAAAGGGAATGATATGACTGTATTTATGTTAATGAATAGAATATTCAGATGACGAATGCCCCTCCAAGCCTCACAATTCTAAATGCCCAAAGAAGGAATCAAGCATTAAGGCCCTGAGGTGCCATCATATTTTCTTTGTTTGAGAAACAGCAAGTGGCTGAAGGAGAATCCAAGGTGGGACAGGGTGGGGTGCTGGAAATAGTAGGGGAAAATATCAGAGAGATGGGAGCCATTGGAAGGTCCTGATGGCAGGATCGACCTCACTTGGCTTATTATGAAAAGAAGCACTATTTGCTCTGACCCTTGATATCACATAAAGATACATAACTGTTCCTAGAACAAGACTTGGCACCCAAAACATCCTCTAATGCTGCTTTTCCCTCAGCACCTATTCCTTGTTAAGCTTCACAAATTCATACTTCTGTTCTTCCACCTTTGACTCAAGAAGAAAATGACTTAAGTCAAAGACGTGACTGTCTTTGTGTCTCTTGTAGCCCCTGTGAACAGTGTGGGTGTGGACGGCACCTTGTTGAGCTACTCAAGGACAGCGCTGGTACCTCTTGAGTTCTTAATTGTGGAAGATGCTGGAAGCTATTGTTTAAAACATAAATGAAATGGGAAAGGAGCAAATAGTAAGCCACCATCAACTTGCGGTCAGCATGGTAAAGTGGAAAAGCTCATGAAGCCTGGATTCAGAAAGCCTGGCTTACAGACATGGCTCTGTCATTCACCAGCTGAGTGGCCTTGGGTAATTAATTCAACTATCTGAGCTTCATTCTCTCAATTATGCAGTGAAGATCATTCCTTCCTCAGTACTGAGGTGGGATATACAAATGAAATCAAATGAATGAAAGCACTTTTTAAATGATGATGGGGGAAATGAGAGTGAGATATCCTCATCTTATCAGTTGACTGGTGCCCAAGCGACGTCTTGAAGTCACAGAACTGGAATGTAGGCAGGAAAGGGTCTAGAGAATCAAGTATTGGGTAGCACAGGGCATTGGGCTTTAAGTAAAAAGAGGTGGAAAGAAACAGTGACTTTATCCTGTGAGGAGCAGCCACAGCTTTTCCATTCATAATAGATTTTATATCCAATAGTTTTTAGTTGACAAAAAAAAATTTGATAAACTCTATGGTTTCAGATGTATCATAACACTCTTCCTTAGGGATGCAGCTTCCATTGTGAGTAACAAATCTTGGGGAAAGTTCACATGACAGTTCATCTCTAGGCAAGAGCGTTTGAATGATCATGGTTAATCATGTTCTGTGTGAATTCAGTTAGACAGTTAAGTTCAAGATTCCAACTACTTCCTATACACTGTGACCCTCTCTTTCCCAAAGAGGACTCCACCAAAACCACATGCAAATTTAGCTCAATTTGAGGCATGACATCTATCCAGACTCCTAGTCAGGGATAATCCAAGAAGGCTAATATTATGTCATGATCACCCTTCCTTTGGTCTTGTGGTGACTGATATCCTAACTTCAATAACTAAACTCCTTACTTCTGTATCAAATCCCCATTTAGTTCTAGGCATAATCCTAATAATCAATTTTGAAAAACAGTTATATGTTACAATCTTAGTGTGATTCAGGCATGTGCTAAGTCCTTTATTATTTTTAACATCATAATAATCCTACAAGGTAGGCACTGTCTTCTAACAGACTTTGCAGAGGTTGGAGTTCAAAGAAATGAAATACTTGCTCAGGGGCCTGTGTTAGTAACTGGGAAAATCAGGATTTGGATTGAGCTGTTCATCTCCCCAGGCTTAGTCAGAACAGTCCGAGGGCTCAAACCTGGCTCCTGAACACTGACCCTGTGTCTGGGTCCTCTCTAAAGTCTTCCTATCTTTGTGGCCTCCCCTGGACTCCCTGGCTGGCTGGAATTGCCACCACTTACCACTTGCTGGATTTCCCCGATGCCGACTCCTGCAGGAGCACCCGCCTGTCTCCATGGTAACAGATCCTGCATACTATTCTCCTACTTAGATTTTCCTCCACCATTCTGCACCTGGACAATCAGCCTAGCACCTGCCCCATTCTAGTAGCCATCTCTAAGTCTCAAGTCTCAGTTTTTTCCAGCCTGTGATTTCCAAGCATGTGAAGTTGGCTGTGTGACCTTGGAGTCTGCTAGGCGTAAAAGTTAGAGGCCATGACATAGATGCCAACAAAAATGCTCACCTTCACCCTACTTCACTTTCTAGGTAAACAGCATAAACCTTGAAACTGTGTAGTTATCACTTTAAAAACTAAATTACAGTGACCAAATTCAGACTGTGATGAATTCAGTTGTTTGTATAGAAGTTAAATATTAATGCAACATCCCAAAATTGGCAGCCACGATGATACATTTAATTGCCATAAATAAAAAAAGTTCTTTCTTCCAAAAATGAAAAAGAATAAAATGCTGAGATAAGGTTGATGTCTTTAAATGCAGTAGTCTCTAAGTGATAGATTTCAAGCAGTGTTTAAGGAAGGGAATCATTGTTTTTGTAAGTAATGGTACTTAAAGTCTCAATACATAATCCAGAGAAAAAAGCAGCATCTCTGACTAAATGGCAATATGAATGAAGGTCAGACCTCTTCTAGGTTGTCCCTCTCTGTTCCACACTCACATACACGCACACGCACACACACACACACACACACACACACAACCTGGTCTCAGCCTTTTTATTTTTTAAGGGATTCTATGACTAATCCCTGAAAGTATTTAGTTCAGTGTGAATTGAGATGACAGGGTTGTAAAAGACACTGACGGTTTTACTTTAGGTACTGGATATGAAGGAAGAAGAAAAGCTCTGAGTTGTTTTGCATGAAGAACCTCATGGATCACGAGGGATTTTTTGAAATGGAAATTCCCTTAGCATTCTTCTTCCCTATCCTGTTACAAGCTGCTTGACCAACCTGAAGTTCTGCTGACGTGGGGATCCTCAGCTTTGAATTTTGCCTCCTTCCTGCTGTGACCAACCCTCAACCCTCTCTCCAGCCTCTCTGCCTGCAACCTTGACAACCTCCTTTGGGTGACTTTGAATTGTGACAAACTCACTCCTGTCACTCTAAAGTGGGCATTGCCATAAAAATTCTTCAAGGCAAACAATAGATTCTGCCTCATTTTATACTTTCACCAAGCTCTGCGTGTCCACGATGATTTAAAAGTCGGTCTCCCGCCTCTCCCTTTCAGTTCATCACCTACCCGGAACAAAAAATCCTTTAAACCAGAACGACTAAGACAGTTTTAATAGATCTGGATGTATGGATTAGATTGATCATTGTTCATATGTTCATCTGTTTTGCAAGCTAAGCAGAGATATTACAGCAGAACTCAAACTGATTAATCTGAATATCCTCTGGCTGATATTAATAGCCTGGCTTAATCTTAAAATTTGAAAGAAAAAAAGTGAAATTTGCCAATCTGTTATGTTACATCCTTCGGACACTTGGATAAGATTCCCTTTCTAATGTTCACTAGATTCTGCATGATTCCAACTTTTCTGTTTTGGATTAACTGTGTAGTGCACGTTAATTTTATTACTGATGACTTTACCCAGCATTCAGGCGACAACAATAATTTATTCATGGGTGAATCAAATGTCAGTGCTTCCCTGATAGAGTCCTGTGTGATTTCTAGTTATGTCTTTTTACTTGGAAGCTAAAACTTACTGCACTTTTTTCCCCTTGGGGTTAGTTTGCAAAGTTTGTTTTATTAGGCAACAGACATAGGAAAAGGTATCAGTTCTTCTTAATAGTTGCATTTAAATGCATATATGAACATTTCATTGTGGGTAGTTGGGACTGAAAGTTCACAAGGAAGTTACCTATTAGATATATGGTCTGTTTCAGTGCCCAAACTTAATGCTGAAATGTATGAAAAACTCTTCAAAAATTCAGTCTGAGCTACTTATGCACAAGGGCCATGGGATTGGCCTCCATATAATTATTTAAGATGTTATAAAGAGAGTATTTTCCATCTTTCTTATGCTTGGAAATAGTTAGGTTTTATGACTGCTGAGTCAGAGCCAAAAAATATAATTTTATGCCATAAAATACAACCTTTTCCTTTGGCTGTGGAAATTTATATGTACATATTTATGTGCATATATAGATAAAAATCTTCATAAACAGAGTAGCCCATTTGAGATGAACTCTATTTAAAGCATGTCATTCCTGACTCTGATGATATTACTGCTATGTTTAAAAAAAAAAAAAAAAAAAAAAAAAAACACAGTGCCTCCCCATAACCTACCAAATTAAAAACAAATACTCTAAATACTCTAAACTGGTATTCAAGTCTCTACCCAGTTTTCCAAACATTTTTCCTGCTTTTTCTCCTAATTCTTGACAACACAAACTCTTAGCTCGCCAAAAGAGACCAGATGCAGTTGCCACTTGCTGAAACATTTGATTCTGTCTCAAACTCCACCACTATTTCCACTTGTCAAAATGTTAGTCATCCTTCAAATCTCTTCCTAAATGCTACCTCCTTTAGTCATTCCCCATCTCCTCCTATAAATTGTTCTCTACAACTTGGGCTCCCATCCTTCTTTGCAGCTCTCTGATGGTTTTTGCCGCAACTCTGCTTGCTGTATCCTTGTGGGTATCATTTTCTTGTTATTCTTCCCTTGCCCCCATTAGTCCATACAATCTTCGAGGATAGGAATGTGATATAGTTTGGATGCTTGTCCCCACCCAAATATCATGTTGAAATGTAATCTCCAGTGTCGGAGGTGAAGCTTGGTGTGAGGTGATTGGATCATGGGGGCAGAATTCTCACGAATGGTTCAGCACTATCCCCTTGGTGCTGTCTTTGTGATAGTTCTCACAAGACCTGGTCGTTTAAAAGTGTGTGGCGCCTTCCTTCCCTCCCTCTTTCTCTCTCTCTTGCTTCTGCTTTCACCATGTGATGTGCCTATTCCCTCTTCTCCTTCTGCCATGATTGTAAGTTTCCTGAGACCTCCCCAGAAGCCAAGCAGATAGCCAGCACCAGGCTTCCCGCAAAGCCTGCAGAACCATGAGCCAAGTAAACCACCTTTCTTTATAAATTACCCAGTATCGGGTATTTCTTTACAGCAATGCAGGAACGGCCTAACACAGGATATGTCCTGCTCATCTTTGCAGAGTTCAGCATCTAACCCAAACTCACATAAAATAGCTGCACCAGAGAGAAATAAAACAAAACTGTTACATTAAATGGATCTTTAAAAAATCATTACAATAACATCTTTACAACAGAGTGCATGGGCACATGTGTTGAAACTGTGGTATTTGATAGCCCATGCACAAAAATGTAATGGGACGGCCTAAAAGCTAAGGGCTTTACCCATCTGAGGGATTTTGGACAACACCAAATGTATGAGGGCAGAGTATCGGCTGGTTTTCCCACCAAGGTGCTCAGGCATAAATCTGTATAAACCAGTGAAGAAAATATTCTAAGAGAACTTCATGGAATAGAACGGGAATAGAAGCTTCCTTCCATTTAAACACTGTGCAAGCCCACTTTACATGGAAATTGAGCAAAAACACAAAAGAGATGGACTACTACAAACTCTTTTCCATATACTTTTTCACATCACCCACAGACCCAGATCCAGAAACCATCTTAAGCCCGAGCAAGCAGTAAAAGGCAAAGTCCCTTTTCTAATGACCAAATGCATTCCCACATGTTTGCCTGCTTATGTTCTGGGCTGAGCTAAATGAATCACCCAGTAGCTGTGCAGATATCATTAAAGGAGCCCAGGAGATAGCAAACATTCTCCACTTTCAAAGGTAGTGGAGGGGACTATTCTCACCTACGTACTTTCCTAAACCATACATTTCCCCCTACCATAAAATGCACTCCTGCCCCAGGGATTAGTGGGAGGTGAAGGGGTAGCCTTCACCTATCCCACCTGCTCTCATCACTAAGGGAACCAAGTACTCCAGATGGAAGGAAATCTCAAGGCATCCAATGGTCAAGAACAAAATCTGGGGAATGAAATAGGCGAATGTGGCAAACTTATAAAACACGAATGGAAAAGAAAGCAAAAAACCCTAAGAGGCTAGGGGCAAAATGGCTACAGTTCATGATTAGCTCTGGTGTTAGTGAATTCTAAGAGGTTTTAATTTCTGGCTTCCAGAATACACCTTATCTTTAAAGGGTCTTTAAGTTGGAGTAGGTGAGCCCTAGCCTCCTTAAGGGGTAAATCATCCCTGTTTATTCAGCTTCTAATTCTAAGCCCGTCTGGCTTGCTTTGTTACTAAGGAGAATGCCTTCCTGAAGTCCATGTGTCAGCCTTCTTTTCATCATCTGGAATACAGTCACCAAACACACAGTGCCCAGGCTGCCAGCCCTACTCAGCCTTGGCACCTGTGGAAAACATTACCGATCAATCACAACATCCTTTCATGCACACGCTAAACATGGCCTCAGAATTGTTCTCAGTGCAGCACTCTGAAAAGCAATGACCAGTTAGCCAGAGTGAGATGAAACCACTATACCATTCCTGTGCTATGGCAATCCCTTTAAATCACCTAAAATTGCTTTTTGGGCTGCCAAAATTGGACTATTTCTCATCACTTTATCCTCCTGAAACACAGATCTTCAGCTTGCTCACAACCATAGCAAACCATTGCCTGTTTGCCTCTTTCTTGATGTGTAAGGCCATTCTTGCATTCCTATAAAGAAATACCTGAGGCTGGATAATTTACAAAGAAAAGACATTTACTTGGCTCACAGTTCTGAAGGCTTTACAGGAAGCATGTTGGCAACTGCTTGGCTTCTAGGGAAGCCTTAAGAAGCTCACAATCATGGCGAAAGGCAAAGGGGGAGCAGGAACATCATATGATGAAAACAGGAGCAGGCAAGAGAGAACACTTTGAAACAACCAGATCTCACAAGAACTCACTCACTATCATAAGATAGCACCAAGGCATGAGGGATCTGCCCCCATGATCTAAACACCTCCCACCTCCAGCATTGGGGATTACATTTCAACATAGATTTGGGCAGGGACAAATATCGAAACTATACTGCTTGATATCATCCTCCCAACCTGGCTTATTATATTGCTGACCATAGGGAATCACTGACTCTAATTTTTGCTGTGTCTTTTCGGTTTCCAAGCCATTGCATGTATCTGATCTTGAATTTTACCCAATTGACTCTTGGCTTTAATTTCCTACCAGTCAGCCCTGCTTCTACCAAAGTTTTATCATGAATGCAACTCAGTGTCAGTGAGTGTTCCAGAAGAGGTTTCATGTTTTTAATTGTTTGCTCCAAGGGTGCACCCTTATAAGAAAATGTCCTCAGGCAAGGTCCTCAGTCAAGAAATAAAATAGGGGTCAGTCACTGGGGACCAGGAGCCCAAGATGCCATCAGATGTTCACTGAAATTGCCCCAGGGCCCCCCTTACTACCTCTTCCAACACATACCTTGAGAGCTATTAAGTCCCAAGGGTAGTTGTAAGCTTAGGAGCTCACCATACCCCTCTCACACATGCGATGTGACTGCACTATTTCATCACCTAAATCCTCTCAGCACCCAGCTCACCCAAACAAAAGGTCAGCATTTTGACGCACCACTGTTAAAAGGTCACTGAGTCCTGCAGGAGACTATAAAATAGGGTGGACTATCCAGCTGAAGTTAACAAATGGACCATTCTGACAGGGATTCACACGATTTCAAAATGTATGTACAGATTAGTCCATGGCATTCAAAACTATGGGAACAATATGAGTGAGCCAAAGAAGAAAGTCATCTTCACAAAGTTCAAAAGACTTCATAAACTTCAGAAACTTCTCAAGGAAAAAGTTTTTTTGCAAGATTTCTCTGGATTAAAATTTCTTATATCTCCCCTACCCCACTGTGAAACCACAGAGGTTCCTGAACCATCTCCCACATTTTCAGCTGCTAGCTGTCAGTAGGCATTCATGCCACCAATACCTCCCTGGGAGAGTGGTATTTGGAAGGGTTCTGATAGTCACTGTGAAAAATTAAAGATGGTCACAAACTGTGTGCTCTTCCTCTCATTGAGAAGACTACAGACTCACCCATTGAATATGAGCTATGAGAATTCAGCAGAGTGACATCTGGGACTTCCAAGGCTCACTCTTAAGAAACTTTGCCACTTGCATCCAGATCTCTTGAAATATTCTCTCTCAGAACATTCCCTCTTGAAATTCGGCCAGTGCCACAGGGAGAAGTCATATGGAGGTACTCAGGTTAACAGCCCCACCTGAGCTCCAAGATAATGGCCAGCCCTGTGAGTGATCCATTTGAACATACAACCCATTGAAGTCTTCAGATAAGCATAGTCCTGCACCTGCCTGGAAGTACAGAAGAGAACCCAGGCAAGAACTATCCAGCCAAACACTTCCCAAATTTCTGATCCACAAAACCATTAGCAAAATAAAATGTTTAAGCCACAAAGTTTTGGGGTGAGTTTTCACATAGCCATGTATAACTACAGCAGAATTTGTTATCGAAAGGGATTCTGTCATAAAAATCTACAACAATGGCTTTGGGACCAAGTGGCAAGCTCTTGAGGAGACAGATATGAAAGCTATAAGGCTTTCAAGGAGATAAGAACTTGAAAGAGAGAGGGACCTATATGTGGGTGCTGGAGAAAGGGCACCTGAATTAAATACTGGCCAACAGTTAGCAAAACTGTTGCCTACAGTAATGTAGAAAAGAGAAGAGACAGTACCTAAAGATCTTCAGGATCTGACTAAGATTTCCAGGCAGAATGTTGAAAGTGCTTTTTGTAGTTGCCTATAATAAATTCAGGAAGAGAGGGATGGATTAAAGAAAAGACTTCAAAAAAATTTAACAGAATTTAAAGGAATTACAAAGGATCTAGGATTTGCTGGGTTTCAAAATAAATTGCTTCTCATCTCCAGTCTCTCTCTAAAAGGGTTTTTGATATAAGAAATGGTTAATTACTTCAGGATAAAGATCAAATCCAGCCTTTCTTAAGACCTCAAGAAGGTTTAAAGGGATGCCTCACAGAAACTTTCAGCCACATGAAGGGCTTTCTAAGGATCTAAGAGTAAGCTTTGTAGACCCTCTCTGTGAATCAAGGGAATGTGTAAGCATCTGAACTGTGTTAATCTACAGGAGCCTCATATAGGACTCAAGACAGATGAGGATGTATCTTAAAGATATGTAGGTGAGTCTTTTTATTAATAGAGTAAGTGCCAAGAAGTCATGGGAAACCCATAGATTTTTTTAAGAGAATCGTATTGATAGAAGAGCTGTCCACTTAGACTAAAAGAGACAGAGAAAATACAAAATGAAAAGAGGCCAGACTGTTTCCTCGCCTTTCTACCAGCAGGAAACAATCTGAGAAAGCAGCTCAGTTGCAGACATGGGCTTTTTTCTTTTTCATAAGTAAGGCTGATTTAAAGGTAGAACCAATATATGAGACAGTAGAGACAAGAGCCTCAGAGAGTAGTTACAAGGCAGTTAAGACTGGACCCTAATCAAGGAACTGGCAACATGTGACTGGCTTGATTTCAGAATTGCTATGGATCAGTAACTGCTGTGTGTCACCCATCCCACCTCCCCCGTTTCTGAATGGGAGTGTTCATAGGAGTTATCTTATCTCTGTACCACCAACATATATTGAGTAGGAGTGGGGCAGGTAACTTATCCTCAGATTAAGAGAAATCATTTTCCAGGAACTGCTTCTCTCCCCGGGAGCCCATCCACATGTGGACGTGATTTAGATGAGAAAATCCTGAACTTTAAACCAATGCTACAATAGGAAGAGACTTTTGCGGGCTTGGGAGGGAATATTTTTCATTTGGGAAGAATTGAAATAGTTTGTTATCAGAAGGAAAACCTTACTTGATTAAAAGCGTCTCCAAACACTTTGTTACTCCTCCCTTTAAGAATCTGGGCCAGGCACGGTGGCTTACACCTGTAATCCCAGCACTTTGGGAGGCTGGGACAGGAGGATCACTAGAGGCCAGGAGTTCAAGACCAGCTTGGTCAACATAGGGAGACTTCATCTCTACAAAAAATTTAAAAATAATTAGCTGGGTGTAGTGCTGCATGCCTGTAGTCCCAGCTACTCCAGAGGCTGAGGCAGGAGGATTGCTTAAGCTCAGGAGTTTGTGGCTTCAGTGAGCTATGAACACACACCACTGCAAACACCGTAGCCTGGGTAACAGAGTTAGACCATGTTTCTAAAAGAAAAAAAAAAAAAAAAGAATTTGGACTGGGAGAGAGTAGGACCCCTAACACTGTTTATAGATAAGACTCATCAAAGAGATTTGGGATCGTTCCTTATACTGTACCACAAAAAGTAAAACTATTAAGATTTAAAGATTACTGTTAGTTTGATATGTGAAACTTTAAATAAGTATTAGGTAGAAGAAAATAACCAACACACAAAAAAATTCCGGTGAGTGATGAATAAACCTTGTTGTGGGCCTTAGAGGTGTCAGGAAGCCCCATGCACTTTCTGAGTTATGTTATCCCCTCACATCTGTGGTCTCCATACAGAGGGCAGTACCAGAAACACCTTACATTCCTTACAATACCTCTCAGCTAGCAAGATCTTGCATTCTTGCTGCACAGCAATTTGGACAAGGCTGAAAAAAAGTAGTTTTCCCAGATTAAGGTGTCTAATTGCAGTTGTGGTCTAACTTCAGGATAAAACAGAATGGGAACATTTAGGCTTACCAAATCAGCAGGCGGTGCTTCTTCATTCCAGTCCAAGATTATTGATGTTACTAATGTCTCAGAGTTGATTCTGAAAATAATTAACTGAACCTAAATTCAGTTTATCTGTAGAACATTTTTACTGTCCTGAATGGGGTACACCTGTCATTTGTGCATGGAGGTCCAAAGGTTTCTTTTTTTTTTTTTTTTTTTTTTGAGAAGGAGTCTTGCTCTATCATCAGGCTGGAGTGCTGGCTCACTGAAATCTATGCCCCCTGGGTTCAAGCAATTCTCCTGCCTCAGCCTCCCGAGTAGCTGTGACTACAGGCACCCGCCACCACACCTAGCTAATTTTTGTATTTAGAGACGGGGTTTCACCGTGTTAGCCAGGATGTTCTCGATCTCCTGACCTCGTGATCCACCCGCCTCCGCCTCCCAAAGTGCTGAGATTACAGGTGTGAGCCACCGTGCCCTGGCAAGGTTTGTATAGTTAACGGTGTCTTCTCTCTGGAAAGATCTGCTTTGTGTAAGGAAGAGGGCGGCACTCTGTGCTGCTGAGGAAGGAGGTTTCCATGTGTCACGCTGTGCCTTCACAATGCTACTCCTCCCTTTAAAAAGTCCTTGTCTCAGCTTTTAGGGGAAATATGACTAGGCATTTATTCTTACCTGTATTAAAATTCTCCAGCTGGGGAAAAGTAAGTTTAGAATGCAGCATTTTAAGTCTCCTCTCCCAGACTGAATAACGCGGGGGAAATATATTTATCTTTCTTCTTTGGATCTTCAGAGCACAACACAGTACATGCCATGTGGCTCCTACGCAATAAATGTCAGCTGACCTGAAAAGAGTCTCATCCATGCATGATCCAGAACAGCCCCTTCCTGTCTGCCCCAATCAGCCTGGTTTTAGTTTGATAGGAGGTCAAATTTTGCAAGCTGCACCCTACAGGGCCCTCCACCCACCCAACAACATCTCTACTGCATATCCTATGCTCATGCCCTTATTCACACTTCTCTAGCTTCACTCTCCTGCTTGCTCGAACAAATCAGGCATGCTCCTCCATTAGTGACCCTGTACTTGTCCCCTCTGTCTGAAATGCTCCTCCCTGAAACTTCTGTAAGGTTGGCTTCCTCATTTCCTTCAGGTCTACATTCAAAAGTCACTGTCTCGTGGATTCCTTCTTTGTCTGCCTGATCCAGATTTCGCCCTCCCATGTTCTCTTCCCTTACTTTTTCATTTCTTCATAGCAGGTTTCATTATCTGAGGATGTATGAAACAGTTTCTTCTTGTCAATCTACTTACTCATATCGCTCACTAAGTATCTCTTCACTAGAACCTAAGCCACAAGAGCCCAGGGGCTTTTGTCTGTTTCATGACTATTCAGCCCCCAGAACAGTGCCTGATACTTAATAGCTGCTCAATATAAAGTTGATAAGTAAAAGAATAAATTCATGAATGAGTTTACAGCAGGCTAACTTCCAATCCATAGACAAGCAGTTTCCAGGATATTTCACAAGGGTAATTTTTATCATAAGAGGATGAAGAAAAGAGAGAAAACAATAAAAGATTTATTAGTGTGTGTTTTTTCCCAAGATCCTGATCTCATACTCAGCCTGTTAAAATGTCTGGATTCTATGGAGGCATTATAGATAAAAGAGATTAAGATAGGCACTTTTCCATTTTATGGATATAAATATCTTAATTATCTTAAGAGGAATGTATAAAGCCATCACCAGGAATAACAGTGATTGCTGGCAGGTCCTTACTCTGGTTGTCATCTCACTGGCAGGTTCCCAAATAGAGTAAAATGGTTTGCTACTAATTCAAACCAAACTATTAACAATCCCTGAGTTTCCTAATGTGTTTTAAGAAGAGAGCTCCTGTAGCATCTGTAAGACTTATGGGCAGCGTTTGATCAAAAAGCTGAATGTTTTGACTGTAAGAATGCCTACTTGAAATATAACATGGTAATAGAACAAATATTGTGTCTTACAATCTTATAGGGAAAGCAGTTTCCCAATGCCTCAATATTTCAAAACCCATACTGTCAGAATATTCTTACTGAAGTCTAACTTTGATATTTCCTGTTATAATTTTGACGTCACTGATGGACAGAAAATGAAGTCAGTCATCCTGTTACTGAGACTGCAGCAACCAAGACGCTTCCTACTTGCAAAGACAATGTGGGCAAAGTTAGGGCTCTGCTTTTCTCCCACATTTGGCTGCTTTCCCTCCGCTTTGAACACTTTCCCCATTGATGAGTCTGCTCTCTCTCTCTCTCTCTCTCTCTCTCTCTCTCTCCCCCCCCCCCCCACGTCAGCCCATTGGGCTGGTGGTAGGCATGGAGTTGGCAAGAATCTCTACTATTAGAGGATTGAGGATAAATTTAAACATTTAGAACCTTAAGAATGGGCATGCAGTAACTGAAGACTCCTGGACAAATCAGTCAGCCTCATTAAGCCTCAATTTCCTTATCTGTAAAACTGGGATGTAAAGAATGCTTACCTTATAGGGCTTTTTTTTTTTTTTTTTTTTTTTTTTGAGGCGGAGTCTTGCTCTGTCGCCCAGGCTGGAGTGCAGTGGCACTATCTCGGCTCACTGCAAGCTCCGCCTCCTGGGTTCACGCCATTCTCTTGCCTCAGCCTCCCAAGCAGCTGGGACTACAGGCACCTGCCACCACGCCCGGCTAATTTTTTTGTATTTTTAGTAGAGATGGGGTTTCACCGTGTTAGCCAGGATGGTCTCGATCTCCTGACCTCGTGATCCACCCACCTCGGCCTCCCAAAGTGCTGGGATTACAGGCTTGAGCCACCGCGCCCGGCCACCTTATAGGGCTTTTAAAAGTGTTCCATAAACTCCAAAATGCCATATTGATGATAGTTATTAATATAAATAATAACAGCATATAGAGAGAAATATAGCATAGAGGTTAAAAAGACTAACTTTGCAGTTTTTCGTAATTGGGTTCAAATCCTTAATTGCATACTAAACAACTATGGAACCTTGAAAAGCCACATCTCTTCCCTAAGCCTCAGCTTAGTTACATGTAAGATGAAGATAATAATACTTTATGGAGTTTTATATGGATTAAGTAAAATGATTAAATAATTAAATGAAATTTTAAAATGAAGTAAAATTGGCCAGCCATGGTGGTTCATGCCTCTAATCCCAGTGATTTGGGAGGCTGAGGCAGGAGGATCACTTGAGTCTAGGAATTTGTGACCAGCCTGGCCAACACAGTAAGACCCCATCTCTACTTTAAAAAAAAAAAAAGTCTAGCTAAGGGTAGTGGTGCAGGCCTGTAGTCCCAGGTACTCTGGAGGCTGAGATGGATTAATCACTTGAGCCTAGGAGTTCCAAGCTATAGTGAGCCATGATCACACCACTGCATTCCAGCCTGGATGACAGAGTGAAACCTTGTCTCTAAAAATAAATAAATAAATAAATAAATATTAATTTAAAAATTAAATGAAAGCAAATAAAGTTATTACGGAATAAAAAGCACTCAACAAATACTTGACATTATTATATATGTTAATTAACCCATTTCCTAGTTCAACCTGGTAATTTTCTCTGGCTTTCTCTTTACCAAACTGAGGTCCTTAATCTTCACTAAATGACATCATATCTTCTGCTTCTCTGGAATATTTTTTGATACTGTCATTACTTTTAGAGCATATTTATAGAGAGCACTCTCTAAAATAATTCAGTTTAAAGAGGTTCAAGCAGATGATGTGTATTTAATGCTTCACCAAAAAGTTCAAAATTCTTTACATTTCACCAAAGTTGCACCGACCTTGCTTTCACAAATTCATCTTTGTCACCATAAAGTCCATATCTGAAGCATCTTCCTAATCTAATAATAATAGCTAGAAATTATTTAGTACTTACTATGAGCCAGACCCTGTTCTAAGCATTTGACTGATAATAACACTTAAAATTCTCTCAACAACCCTATGCAATAAGTATACTACTCACCCTGTCATCCATGTGCGGAAACTCAGAAACCACGAGTAACATAATTTGCCCAGGGCTATACCACTAGTAAATAGCTAAGGAAAGAAATTAACCCAAACAGTCTGATTCTGAATCCTGGACTCTTAACCACTCTACTAAACGTCTTAATGCAAACACTAGCAGATCCAAGAACTACATTCAGCCTGGCTATCTTTGTGGCCTGCAGTTACTGAATAACTGTCACATCTATACTTTGCACTGTGCAGGTCTGGCCTCAGAGTCTATAGCTCTATCTAGTCCTGCTTGCCACAGCCAGTCATTAAAATAAATATGATTGGGCCATCAGTCACATGATGCTCAATTCTGATTCTCAACAAGATTGACAAGAAGAAACTGTGGGTTCATTCAAGTAAACCATTGTTCCCTCTGCTCACATTAGAAAGGGATTATACAATCTTATAAAGGAAGAGAATGAATCACACATGCAAAAAGAATGCGTACAAAGGGGAAAAATACATTTTTTGGCCTCAGTTATCTGCATAGTTAATGTGGGGTTAAGATAGGCATGGAGCCTTTAAAATGTAGATTTCAGACTGGATGTGGTAGCTCACACTTGTAATCTCAGCACTGTGGTAGGCCAAGGCTGGAGGATCACTTGAGGCCAGGAGTTTAAGACCAGCCTGGGCAACATAATGAGACCCCATCTCTAGAAAAAAATAAAAGATTAGCCAAGCATGGCGGCTTATTCCTGTAGCCCCAGCTACTCCAGAGGCTGAGGGTAGAGGATCACTTGAGCCCAGCAACGGAGACTGAAGTGAGCCATGATCATGCCTCACTTCAGTCTGCGTGACAGAGTGAGACCCTATCTCTAGAAATTAGATAGATAGATAGATAGATAGATAGATAGATAGATAGATAGATAGAGACACAGACATAGACACAGACCCAAATACAGATACAGATAGACAGATTTCAAGAAAACAGTAAAGAATGATGTATCCAATTTCAGGAGTAGAATAAAAAGAATTCTCATGCCAGTTTGGGTTAATGCAATTAAAATAGCACCATTCAGTAGTGTGCACAAATAAGGTCTTGCACAAGTCAATTTTAAGGGGTCCACATCCCTAACACTTCATCCCTAACACTTCACAGAGCATTTATTGAATTAGCTTTGTTTCACTTCAGATAGAGGCTGTTTGTGTCGTTATGACTAAATCCAATAGATTCAAAATATTGTTCTGTCACTCTGACTCCAAGAAGCAGTGGTAGCTCTTCAACATCAATCCCTTCAGATACATGCTGTGAAAATAACCCAACAATGGACCATGTAAATCTGAATATCTTTCTACATCTGCCCTAAAGACTGAATTCTAACCTCTCATACAAATGAAAAGAAAAAGAGCTAACAAATAAATAGTCCTGGTTACATTTCTTTTGTATCCACAAACCCTTTTCCTGTGAATTCATTCTAATTTCATTTTGTCCTGCAGCATAAGGGCATAGTTTGTTTTCATAGCATGATCCCTGTGTTTTTCTTGTAGCTTGGTTGGCTTTGATTTACTTAGGAGAGAATATCCCTTGAGTAAACATTATATGATTTTAAAAATAACAGAGGCATTATTTGAAACAAAGGTTGGATTGGAAACTAAATGTAAACTTAAGGTTTAATTACATTTTGTGTCATAATATAACTTCTTAGCCAGGGACTTAAAACACTACAACTGAGCCCAAACTTGACTTTCCAGTTTGTTTTCCTTCCTATTACTGGTGTGGCAGAAATTGGGTGGGCCTTGGGGTCAGTTAGATCATTTATTCACAAACATATGGTGGACATATATTGTGTATAAGTTAGTGTAATAAGTACTTGGGGTACAAAAATGGAAAAGATTAACAGTAATAATATGTAGATGTTGCTCCATTCCTTGAGGAGCTCACAAAATACTTAGATGTTGCTCCATTCCTTTGAGGAGCTCACAGTCTAATAAAGAGAAACATATACAAAAGTGATCACAAAGTATCTAAAGTAATAGAAATATGATTAATGTACAGTGAGATGCCTCCTCTTAGATTTCTCCAAAGCACCACACATTTAAACTCTCTCCAAACTAATTTTCTTCCAGGTTCCATGCCTCCATGACCACCTTTGCCGTACATCCAGGAATACAGGGACCATTCTTGACACCCCCCACTCCCTCATCCTAGAAATATTTTATTTCATTTCATACCAAATCCTAGAAATATTTTATTTCATACCTAATCCTAGAGATGCTTTATTTCATCTCCACTATCACAACATTAATTCAGTATATCAGAATCTCTTCCCTGAACTAACAAGTCTAAGCATCATTCAATTACCTAACACTCAAATTCATTCTTCACAAAGTAGTCAAAATGAATTCTTCAGAAAAAAAAAAACTGATCATGTCTTCTCTATCTCATTTAAAATGGCATCTCATTCCTCTTAGAATAAAGAGAAACTGCCTTAACATCACTTATGACGTTCTTCAGAGTCTAGCTCCTACCTCTCCTGCCTCATCCTGTACCTCACTCTGCCATTCACACCCCCACTGAACTCAGTTTTTATTCAACCCTTTCATACATCCCAAATTCCCTCTTAACATATGATTTTTGAACCACTGTTCTCTCTGCCGACAATTCATTTTTCTCATGTGGTTAATTCATCTTTCACACTTTAGTTCAAACGTACCAACTTGGTGAAGTCTCCCTTACTAGGCCTCCTGTAATGAACTCATAATTGTACCATTTTTTTCATCTTCATATGATTTATCACAGTTGCAATTTCACATTTGTCTGTGGGAATGTTTGACTGATGTCTGTCTCTGTGTTTAGACTATAAGCTCCACATGTCTGTTCATTGTGTCCAGTGTATAGCACGGTGCCTAGAGACACTCATCCAATCCGTTATATTTGTGGAGTAAATGAAACATAACAAAGAAAGAGTGATGGGCTTTGCCTGGAGGAGAGTAGGGATAATGTTACAGCAGAGGTGTCAGCTGTGTTGGGTCTTCAAGAGTATATTTATATATTCTTGTGTGTATATAAATATATGTAAGTGTATATAAGTGATACACTCATTTATCAGGCAGAAGGAACACATGAGCAGAGACAAAAAGAAATGCAACATTCTGACATCGCTCAGTATAACTGAAGCTGTAGGTGTGATCCATTTTGGGGAGGGGAATAGTAAAGTGTCAGAAATGAGGCTGGAGAGATTCTGGGACTAAACCACAGAGGAACTTTTGTGCTCTGCAAAGCAATTTGGACTTTTGCCATGGGAAATCACTGAAGGGTTGTAAAAAGGGAGTAAAATGATGATCAGATTTGCATTTTAGAAAAATCACCCTCCTGGTAGTGTGAAGGATGTCCTTGATAGGTTGATACTGGAGACAGTGTGACCAGTTAGGAGGCCATCCTACAAGACTACGTGAGAGATGATGAGGCACAAACTGAGATAAAAACAGAGGATTAAGTGAAGCGGGCAGTTTCAACAGACACTTAGGAGATGAAAATGACTGGCAATAGAAAGGAAGGAAAAAGAAAAAGTCAAAGCATACCACCCTGTTCTCTGGACATCTGGGAGGGTGGTGTGGCCATTAACCAAGTCAGGGAATACAAGTTGAGAAGTTAAGTTGGGAAGATGGCCGAGTATAGTTTTAAATCCATTGAGATTTAATA
Organism: Chlorocebus sabaeus; assembly: GCF_047675955.1. Taxonomy (NCBI): domain Eukaryota; kingdom Metazoa; phylum Chordata; class Mammalia; order Primates; family Cercopithecidae; genus Chlorocebus; species Chlorocebus sabaeus. The sequence continues at coordinate 12,456,478 of NC_132928.1, read as the reverse complement.
TTGGAGAGCCAGATTCTTGTGCCAGAAAGAAAACTAACTTCCAAAATGGTTTTTCCTCCAATTTCATCTAATAATGTTTCAGCCAAGAACATAACCACCTACTAGTGACCATATTATAAAGCCTCCCTTGCAGCTAGATGTGGCCATATGACTAAGTTCTTGATGATGTAATAGGAGCAGAAGACAACCTCTGTGCCACGTGCTTAAAAGGAAATTGCTTGTCCTGAATTTCTGCTCAGATAACCACAAGTTAGGTTAACTATGCAAATGACACATCACCTTAGAGGAAGGCAGGGAAGCAATATGGATATAAAGCAGACAGGCCAGATCAATCATTCCTCTTGTTAGACCACTTATTCTGTGAGAAAGAAACTTTGCTTATTTAATCCATTATATATTGGAGTTCCATTTTTATGGGATCTTCTTTTATATGCTAACTAATATAGACTTTCAAGTAAAGATATCCAAGAGACAATTGCCAACACTGGTCTGGTTCTCTAGAGGCCTAGACTGACAAGGGAGCACTAATATGAATTAGCATGTAGACAGTAGTAGTTTAAACCATGGGAATAGACCAGAAAAAGAAAAGCAATCTGAAGACATACCTGGGTTTGTATCCTGGCCCCACCTCTTATTAGTTATGTGATTTTGACTAAGTTACCGCTAAGAACCTATATTCTATAGGCCTGTAATGATACCTGTATTAAGGTAACTCTAACTACTACAAAATATCAGTCATCACATCTCAGTAGCTTAATACATTAAAGATTTCTTATTCAGATGAAGCCCAGGGATATATACAGCAGGACCCAGGCTTCCTCATCCAGTGGTTCTTCCTCCCCTAGGATCTTAAATTCTTTCATTTACAGCCACTTTCCTTCCATAGTCCATGTTGGGAAAGGCACACCCTTCTTTTTTTCATTTATTTATTTATTTATTTATTTATTTTGAGACAGAGTTTTGCTTTTGTTCCCCAGGCTGGAGTGCAATGATCTTGGCTCATTACAACTCCACCTCCTGGGTTCTAGTGATTCTCCTGCCTCAGCCTCCCGAGTAGCTGGGATTACAAGCATGGACCACCATGTCCGGGTTTTTTTTTGTTTTTTTTTTTTTTTTCTTTGTACTTTTAGTAGAGACGGGGTTTCTCCATGTTGGTGAGGCTGGTCTCGAACTCCCAACCTCAGGTGATCCGCCCGCCTCGGCCTCCCAAAGTGCTGGGATTATAGGCGTGAGCCACCGCGCCCTGCTGGCACACACACTTCTTAACCACTTTAGCCCAGAAGTGACATATATTTATTTCGTTATTGAGAGCAATTATTTGATCCCAACTTGATGCAAAACAGCCTAGGAAATGTTATGCCCCTAGCAGTCACTTCCCAGCAGAAAAGCTGTCCAATGGAAATGGTGCATGAATCTTTAGTGAAGCAGCCCTTCAATAATATTCTGCTTTGTTTCTCATGGAAATGAAAAGGAATAGATAATATACCTAACAGTATATCATGCCTAAGGGGCCCTAAATAATGTTAGCACTCACCTTCTTCCTTGTCATTCTCCTTCTTCCTCCATCCTTTATACACTTCTATTATGTCCCAAATAGGCCTTCAATTTTCCCATTTCAGTGTATTAATTACATTCTTGCCTTTGTATACAAAATGTTAAGTACAATTCTCCTTTTTCTGCTCCACCAATTCCACCTCTTTACATGCATGTATATGTTCACTGCAGCACCATTCACAATAGCAAAGACATGGAACCAACCTAAATGCCTATCAATGATAAACTGGATAAAGAAAATGTGGCACATATACACCATAGAATGCTATGCAACCATAAAAAGGAATGAGATCATGTCCTTTGCAGGGACATGGATGAAGCTGGAAGCCATAATCCTCAGCAAACTAACGCAAGAACAGAAAAACAAACACCGCATGTTCTCACTTATAAGTGGGAGCTGAACAATGATAACACATGGACACAGGGAGGTGAACATCACACACTGGGGCCTGTCAGAGGAGGGTAGGGGGACAGCAAGAGCATTAGGGAAAAGAGCTAATACCTGGATGATGGGTTGATAGGTGCAATAAACCACTATGGCACACGCTTACCTATGTAACAAACCTGCACATCCCATACATGTACCCCAGAGCTTAAAAAAATGAAGTAATAATTTTAAAAACATGCCCATTTTAAAACACCAGTCTCAAAGTAATCTCCTGGAATAAGCTTTCTCTAATTCTTCATGGGCAGATGAAACACCTTGGAGCCGCTATCACACCACATGTAACCTCTGCATTTAGCACTTTCCAGATGTTGGTTTGATATTATAACAATTTGCGCACTCACCTTCCCTGACTACTTCTGAGCCTGACATGCAAGCTCCCTGAAGGCAACAATTGCATTTAACTCCTCTTTGTTCAAAGTGATTAACAGAGTAAACTGAATTTAGGCTTTGAATGGAAGACACCAACACTCAGAGATTTGAGGTCTCCTAGCAATGAATGAAGAAGTAAACATTTATTCCACAACTCTGGAAAGGAGGAAAAAAGCAGTTTATCCCAAGTATTTACTCAGGTGATGACCACCTAAATTACTGGAATAGTACTATATTTCTTGATTTCACTTTGTAAATCCATGAGGAAGCATATGTGGCAAGACCTGCTCGTGAATAAAGTATGTACTTAACGAACAATAAAGCAACATATCTTTAAATATTATTATCTCTAAGAGAAGCAAACAGTTCTGAAGAGGCTTCCTTAAGAACTCTCCATGTGTATGAATCAAGGTGGTGATGTGGCAGTTTTCTGGGTAATTTGATAAATGTCAACAACCAAACTATTTAAATCCATCCATCAGATGAATACGCCACTCTTGAGTTATCTGAGCACTCGCCAGGTCACTTTGTTCTACTTAGATATAGTCACTGCCTGAGGAAAAGAAAAAGGAAGAAAAAAAAAAAAAACCAAGGTAATCGTGCTTAGGTAGCTCACTGAAAATGCCTGTATTTTCCTTTATCCAACAACGGTCCTTATAAAAGTAGGCAATACATAGAAAGGAGGTATGTTTCAGCAAATAAACTCATTCTATGCCCTAGTCAAAGGTTGAGTATCCCTCAAATAATACAGTCTTCTGTGTATAAGAGATGGTATATGATCCCCTCTCATGCTGCCCTTCTCACACCAAATGGTCTAAGATAGCCTCAGAATTCCTGAAGGATGCTAAAACAACCCTTCTGTCTTAACCATCACCCAGCTGAAGAGACCAGAGACACATCCATGGACCCACTCCATTTCTAAATTCTCACTCCAGGGCCTCTGAAGACAGCTCAGGGCTGATCTGTATCAAGTCCTGCCCATTCCCTATCCTAGATCCCCATGCTCACTATGTTATCAGAACAATACTACCCTGGGGACGGGGGGCAGTGGGATTCCATTTTTATGATATACTCTATATCCATACCAGTACCACAAGGGTACTAGGCCTTCCAGGGGTCACAGGATTTCACTGGAGTACCCTGTAGAGCACTAGGCCTAGCAGTTGTTGTCTGTACGAAGGATGCTGTGATAAATCTGGAAAACATCACAAACCACAGTCCTCTCTCAGATATTCACAGAACATAATAGTACATACTAGACTCGGAAACATCCTATAGTGAAGAAATTTGTTGAATCCATTGTTTCACAAATATATTTGTCTACAAGAAAAATCTTCAGACAAAGATTTTTGTTGACATCTTCCCTCCATAGATTGTGGGTTGGGTCCATGAGGTCAGGAACCATGCCATTTTGTTCACTTCTTTTCCTCAAGTGCTTAACATAGTATTTGATGTTAGTAAATATTTGACAAATCAATGAATATTGTGTGGAAGTAGGGTCCCAAAGAACCAGCTCTGTAAGACTGTGTGATAAAAACATCACATATCTATGGAACACCTCAAGTAAGAACAACCTCCCTGAACTGGAAGATCACTTTGAATCTGTTTAAATCCCAATGCGTAAGGCAACATTAAAAATATATTGGTATTTATTAATATCATATGTGGTCAGACAACTTCTTCTTTCCTCTCAAACTATCTTTTCTTAGTATCCAATTAACCTAACCAAATATGTCAAGATGTTTGGTAGCTAGATCCCTGATGCTTGAATTTGCTGTATATGAGAACCTCTTGAGGGTACTAAGGAAATTTCTGAGGCCCAGGGATTCGGTATTTCTAGAGCAGGGCCCAGGACTCTACATTTTACACAAATGACCCAGGTCACTCTGTCATAGGTTTTTGGATGGAATGCACTCTCAGAAAATCTCATCAAGAGATTATTGTGATAGAGGAGGCCTGTGATTATCAGAGGCCTAGGTTTGAGTCTCAGCTCTGCATTCAGACTTGTGGGGTCGTGGGCAGTAATCTCTAAGCCTCACTTTCCTCTCTGTGGGATTCAAAATATGTTTCTTTACCTAGCTACCTACCCACCCACTGCATAGCACCATGTAGGAAGAAAGTATCTATAAAATCCTGCCTTGAAGCCTAACAGATACTTAACACGTATAATTCAATAAATCAATAAATTTGCAGTTATTTCAACATTCTATAATATTAAACAAATTATATCACACCAAGTGGTACAGCACCGAAAGGTTTTCTGCTGGTTATTTAGACACAGATAAAATGCCTGGGCCAACTGTGCTATATACACTCGTGCCATCAACCTGACAAATTCCGTAGTACACTTGGCCCATGTTTATGGAAATAGTGTTGGCCAAATCACGGCGAGGCTCAAGCTCTATGACATTGGCCACAACATACAGAATATTAAAATATTTCTTCTGCTTGGTACCAGATCTTCAAAAAGCAGACTCTTTGATCTTAAGTAGGCAAATAGCAGGAGTAAACTTGCCTTGGTGTAGACACATATACAAAGGGAAGGTTCCTGCTAATCAAGTATCCTCATCAATAATAATTAACCATTGTGAAAAAAATAGAGTGCATTGGAATACATGTAATGATAATACGGTACTCTGCATATTCAATTATCTCTCTATTCAAGAGACCTTACTATAGCCCACAGTACTCAGGCTAATTGCTATGAGCACTGCCCAGTTGCACTGCACGAATACTTTGAAAGCGTTAGACATTGGGTTGATTGTTTCCCAACTTTGTGGCTGATTCTGAAGTCTGCTTTTTGAAATAGATGTGATATTCCTCATTAGTTACCTTTTGTGCATAAAATAAGGAAATAAATTCTATAACTGAAAAATCTCTGCGTAAAAGATTAATTATTAGAGATTTCCAGTTAGGGGAGTGTCAACTACATTCCCTGTATTTTGATTGATATTAATTTGCTTTTTGTGTTGGTGTTTCTTACTCTTCTGATCTTAAACACTTAAATTGCAAATGCTTGTTCAAAGTATCATTGCTCTGGGGTTAATACTAACAGCAAGAGAACTTTGCAAAGCTAAACTCATGCCACAATGTTCATTTTCTATGTTTATTATTGCCTTTTGCTTATATGTTTTGGTTAAAAGCTATTTTTCGTGCCCGTGTCTTATGTTAGCAGCAACAAACGTGATTAATGACAGGTCTTATGCAGGTAAACAGGTGAATAAATCATGCCAAGTTTGGTGACCCCATCAAAAGACGGCCTTGAAAACTCACCTCCAGCTGATGGTTGCCATAAGAGAATTCAGGAGAGCAGCCCCAGCATTGCTAGACCTTCCAATGTTTCAAGAGAAGTCTAATGCATAATAGGTACTCAATAAGTATTTGTTGATTCAATACAAATATTCAGATTTTCATCTGAAATCTCTGAATTATTTTATTCTAAGCAGCATAATGTGGTAGGTAACTGAGAACATGGACTCTTGAATCAGACTGCCTGACTTAAAAACCTAGCTCTGCCATTCATCAGCTATATGACCTCGGGCAAGTTACAGAAAAACTCCCTGCCTCAGTTTTCTAACCTGTAAAATGGGGGAAAATAATAGTACCTACTTTGTAAAATTGTTTCAGTTAATTTTAAAATATTTTTTAAATCTTGGGACAACATCTGGTAGACTGTAAGAGCTACATTAGAAAGGAAACACACTAAAGCTTCCACTTTTTAAAATACACATGTCTCATATGTAAAAAACATTTTCACATATGTTATTCCTTTTTGTCTCCACAATAATTATCAGATAAAGGTGTTATTTTGCAGATAAGGAAACAGAATTTCCCTGGGATCCCTCAGAATGTGTTCAGGTGACAGACACACACGTACTCCTTGACCACGCAAAAGCACTCTGCACAGGTACTTAGGAAGCATCCAGCGGTTTGCCCATTAGCACACTCCATAAAATGACAAATGCAGAAATTTGATTCAAGACCTCTAGTGGACAAAATCAGAGGTCTCCAAACCAGTGTCCACCATAAGTCTTCTTACTCGATAGCTAAATAATTAAAATAAAATGAAGATCTCATCCAAACTACTGCATTCATTGTTTTTAATCAATAAATTGTCTAAAAGCAACCAATTTAAAAGAATAGGCAAAGCCTTTACATTTAATAATGTCCATTGATATCCTTACTCTTTTATTAAGTTTTGTCTTAGAAATGATTTTTTTTGCAATGATTTAATTTCTCTTCTCTCTGACTCCAAGAACTTTCTCTCTGTAACTGTACAAGCATGTCATCTGACTACTGCGGCCTGTGTGTTAGAAACTGCTAAATTGGAAACACCCTGTCAACCTTTTGATTTTCCTGGTTGTTGTTGGTTTAAGGCAGCTTCTTAATGTTATTTAAACAGAGGAGACTATTTGAAATTTCTTGGTAGATGGATTTGATAATGATAATTTAAAAAAAAAATAACTACTGTCATCCTGAGATAAAAGATCTCATTCAAAGGCTCGACACCTTATCTGAATAACTCAGGACTTCTTCGAAGAAAAAGGTCAGTGTTGCCCTACCTGTTTCCTTTTCTTGAACAGCACTAACTTTACATACTGCCCGATAGTCTGCTTTTGCTAAAGTTGGTTAGACATTAAAGAAGTGTCTTCTCTTTACCTGCGTTTTAAATTTTTGTTTTGTGTTGTGTTTAATCTGAGTCTTTTCATGGATGTGTAATGTCTTTATTGTTAAAAAAATAACTACTGCTAATATCCTCAGGCTGAGGTAGGAGGATTGCTTAAGCCCAGAAGTTGGAGACCAGCCTGGGCAACACAGTGAGACCCTAGTCTCAAAAAAATACTACTGAGAACTCATCAAAATTAAAAACCTCTATGAATAACAGAGCACTATCAACAAAGTATAAAAACAACCCACAGAATAAAAGAAAATACAAATATTTGCAAATCCTATATCTTAGGGTTTAATATTCAGAATGTATAAAGAACTCTCACAACTCAACAACAACAAAGAGACAAAAGCCCTAATTTAAAAATCCGCAAGATTCTGAATAGACATTTCTCCAAAGAGAATACACAAATGGCCAATAAGCACATGAAAATATACTTGGCATCATTAGTTACTAGTAAAATGCAAACTGAAACAACAGTGAATTACCACTTATACCCACTAGTATGGCTATCAGAAATAACAGAAAAATAAATGTTGATGAGGAATGGAGAAATTAAATCCCACATACATATTTCGTGGGAATGTAAAATTATGCAGCTGCTGTGGAAAGCAGTATGGTTGGTTCCTAAACAAAACTGGACTCAAGACAGCAGAAAACATATGTTTAAACAAAACTTTGTACACAGGTGTTCACAGCAGCATTATTCATAATGGCCACAAAGTGGAAACAACCCAAATGTCTATCAATGGATGAATGTGTAAACAAAAGGTGATATATCCATAACGTTGAATACTATTCAGTCATAAAGAGGGATGAAGAACTGACTCATGTTACAATATGGATGAAACTTTAAAACAAATGAAGTTATACGAAGATAATAAGTGAAAGAAGCCAGATATAAAAGGCCAAATGTTAAATGATTCCAGTTATAAAATGTCCAGAATAGGCAAATCCATAGAGACAGAAAGCAGTTTAAGGCATGACAGTGGCTGAAAGGGAGGGAAGAATGAGGATTGAATGCTTATGGGATGAGGTTTCCTTTTGGAGTGATAAAAATGTTCTGGATTTAGACGGTGATTATGGTTGCACATCATTGTGAGTGTTGTAAAAAAAAAAAGTCACCAAATTATATTCCTTAAAATGGTTAAAATGATAAATGTGATGTTATGTGAAGTTTACCTCATTAAAAAGTAAATATTAACTTGGACACCCAGTAGAAGAAGGAAGAAGCTTCTTCTTCCTATGCAAAATAATTTCACACAATGTATCACCCAAATGATTTTAAGGAGTGGAATACTACATCTAGAAGATAGCAGCTGACAAGTTGTCCTTATTCCCTTTGTTTCATTGTGCCACTTATCATTTGCCCTTTGATCTTGAATATCATTCTTGGATTGTCACATTGATAGCAGAAACTGCAACTTTACTTATTTACCTATTTATATAGAGAGAGGGTCTCACTATGTCCTGCAGGCTGGAGTGCAGCAGTGGGATCTTAGCTCAGTGCAACCTCAAACTCCTGGGCTCAAGCTCTCTTGCTGCCTCAGCCTCCTGAGTAGCTAGGACTATATGCATGTACTACCATGCCTGGCTGATTTTTCTTTTTCTTTTTTTAGACAAGGGATCTTGTTGTGTTGCTCAGGCTGGTGTTGAACTCCTAGCCTCAAGCAATTCTCTCTCCTGGGCCTCCCAAAGAGCAGGAATTGCAGGTGTGAGCCACTGCATTGGACCTGAAATGTCACCTTTCCTGATGTTACATCTTCACTTCCAAATGTTCACTAATAGTTGTGAACCAAATGTTGTCAATAGTTTAGCTAATTTGGTAATCATCGATTAATGAATATGTGTAGGAGTTTTCTCTCTTCTAAATTACATTAAAATGTTTAAAATAATTGAATATTAATTATTCTGGCTAAGAGGGGGATATAATTTTTCAGAAATCAGTAACTTGAATCTTCTTTTAATTTATATGAGATCAATGAATCAGAAGCAATGACGCATCTGATAGAAAAAATAAAGAACATGGGAGACAAACTAAGTGTTCATCAAGCCTTCCTGAAAAAGAACACATACATTTTCTTCTACAAAGAAATGTCTTTTATTTTTTTTACTATTAAGATGTTGGCAGTACAATATAGCTTAAATAAATTGGATCAATAGAATATACTATATTGTCCCAAATTTAATTTTTGTGAATTGTAAACTCCTGTCAAATGGGTTGTACAGGTGGATATGTTGCAAACAATCTCATTTAAACACATACTTGTTAAAGCAATTAATGGCAGATTCAGTTGAATTAGAGAATGTAATTCTGGAGAAGTATGCTAATGTTAAATGAAAAGTTCTGAAAATAAGTTCAGTTGTCCATTAATTGCAAAGTTCCAATTTCCTAAAGCTATGCTAAATACCCAAGCTGTGATTTTTAAATACCTCAAAGAAAATTTCCACATAAAAGGCTGTTTATCTTTTATGACATGTCTATTTAAATGTTCATATGACCATAATTATTAATGACCAGGTTTATTCCAAATAGAAAAGAAACAAAAAGTGAACAAGTATTTCAATAATTCAGGTTAAAAAAAATCTTCAGTTTCACCTCAAGCAGGTGTGTAACTCAGGTGAAAGTAAAGGCAGTTTTAGCTAGAACTACCTGGAGAACTGAAGAGGGAGTAATCCTGTCCCACGGAATCCAAACATATCTGGTACATGTGCTGTTATTGTAAGGAAATTTGAGAAATATAGCAACTGAAACCAACCTGTTGAAGGTGACCAAGAACTGGATGAAAGTAAATGCTTTTATTTGATGTCAAAATGAAGTGAGATATTGGAGGGCGCAGAAGACTTCGGAGGTTGCATACGTATTCAGTGGTCAACTTCTAAAAATGCTCTGCCAGAATACAGCCCTGAATGTATGGCTAATACAGTCACATAATTGGAGAACTGTATTTCTTCACTTAAGGGGAAAAATTTGAGTTCAAATTGGTGAGACATAATAGAAGAGTATCAAGTTAATTGAGATTCCTTGTCAAATTGTCACTTAGTTCTCTGGGTTCTCCCTAATTCCCTCCCTCCTGCCATCTGGATTTCAGGCCTCAGCTCTTTGCCTTGAAATGTGTAAATTTAATGATCAAATAAAATCCTGGAAGGAGATTGTGCTCAGTTCCTCTGCACACTCACCTCTTAGAAAAAGAAATCCCAATAAGGGAGAGCACAAGATTAGGAAGACCCCATTGCTGGAGTTCTGGAGCTGCTGACCCAAGAAAGATGGCGTTGGGGGTCAGAGTGAAAAAGGAGGGAGGAAAGGAATTGTTCCAACTTTTGGGAAAAGTGTAGCCATTGCCTTCATCCGTCCACACTCAGGAATTTTTATTTTTTATATTTTGTAGAGAGGGAGGTCTCACTGTGTTGCTCAGGCTGGTCTCAAAATTCCAGAGTCCAGTGATCCTCCTGCCTTGGCCTCCCAAAGTGCTGGGATTACAGGTGTGTGACACCTTGAGCTAGGCCGAGTAATTCTTTATTCTAGTCAAAGGTCTAGCTGGGGAAAGGGAGATGAACAACTGGGATTGGTTCTCAGGCCATTTTAGTACCCAGATGACACAGCCATGCTGGTAGAGAAGGCAGGATGGTGGCTGAGGAATTACAAGTGGGATTGAGAAAGGTGGGGGAATTTTAAGGCTCATAAAGTTATCTTGGTCTGGGATGGTTCAAGCTGATTATCGCATCCCTGGCAACTTAGCAGCCAGTGGCACCATGAAAAACACAATTTAGGAACTGTCAAGAGATTATGTTTTGATTATTGGTAAAATAGTGGCTGCCACTTATAACCATGATCTAAGGCCATCTAAGAAAAGCAGGGCCCGTATGCAGATGGGCACAGGTACTCAATTCTGTCCAATTCCACGTGCATGGACGCTCTCTTGTTACCTCTTTTTGGGGGTTATAGGTGTATGGTTACCCTTTCCTTGCCTCGTTGTGGGGGTTACAGGTGTATGGTTACCCTTTCCTTGCCTCGTTGTGGGGGTTACAGGTGTATGGTTACCCTTTCCTTGCCTCGTTTTGGGGGTTACAGGTCACAGACCTGAAGTATTTGTAAGAGGACAATTCCTCTTCCTGCCATTTTCCAGAGTTGCTTGAAAACGAGCTAATTTGGAGGAAGTGAAATCTCTTCTTTCTTCACTACCTGATTTGGAAACAAATGGGCCTCCGTTCTCTGTCACCACCTCCCTTCCATAGCCCAAAAGTTTGTTGTCTAGTTTTGTCTACATGGTAGAAATGCCATCTTTACTCACAACGAGAAGGAGAACTTGGGGTCCTTCCTATCTAGAGCCCCAGACTATGAGTAAAGACCCACAGCTCTAGAGGCCACGCCACAGAGGCCTAGCCTGGAGAAGTACAGGCCAGAAAGGAGCCTGCTGTTGGGAGCGCGAACTAGAAAGATATGGCCAGCATTGCCGCATGGAGAGCTGAGCGAGTGGGTCTCACAGCCAGAGCAAGTTACTATCCTAAGCGACAGAAGCTCCGGAGTTTTAAGATCCCGTCAAAGGCGGGAAAAGCCCTAATGCTTCAAAAAATTCTTGAAAGCGGAATGAACAATTTAGACTCCAAACACTCTGCTCCCACCGCTACCCAGGAGCCTAGCGCCTAGCGCCCCATCTTCAGGACCCAGAGTTTACGCTAAAGCAAAATTGCCAGAGATACTAGGAGCCCGCGCTCAGGCCTTCTCCAACTTTGGCCAACACTTGAGCGATGCCTGTCATAGAAACATTTTGGGGATGGAGTATTTAAATGTGTCTGAGGGTCCTTGGCTAACCAACTCCTTCGCTCTCGAAAGTCGTGGGCTTTTCAAACTAAACAAGGTGGAAAGACAGACAGCTGGCAATGGGGTTTTTCTTTTTCTTTTTTTTCTTTCTTTCTTTTTCTTTTCTTTTCTTTTCTTTTTTTTTTTTTAACTGTGCTTTTCCTTTGAGTCTTTCCCTTGTCTCTTTTCCTCAGAAAGTAAGCCTTTCTTACTTTGACCTGTTCTCTCCTTTCCTTCCCTTCTCACTAGGGCTTAGGGCAAAGATCAACAGCTAAGATAAACCCTCAACCAAAGTGCTGAGCGCATTTACTGTTGGGGAATAGGGCTGAGAGCTACTGAGACATCGCACCTCCAACACCTGAATTCCAACATTTATAGGTCAGTGCCACCGGTTTCTGCCTATGAAGATGTACTAAGTTTCGCATCTACCCATATCCCCGAATGTGGCCCAGAGTTAGTGGCAGAAACTTGTTTCTGCTTTTAACTGGGCAGTTGAGTTTTTGAAAGCGGTTTTGGGAGGGCCACGTTGAGAATCTGGGCAGCTCAGGGCCAGATGTGGGCGCCCCGGGTCCGGTATGAACCAGATTGCTGCTGCAATGTGAGCTTGGGAGGGACTGCGGATGCGGGCTGGGAACAGACCACGCCCCAGCCCCCATGGTTTGTGAAGGGGAGTCTCCTCCAAATGGCACCGACACAGACTGGCGCTGCATCTTCTCTCCTTGCCAGTCTATCTGCAAAGGCCGCCTGGGCACTTTTGGGGGAATGTGACCAGAAGGGGACTCTAATTGCGACTTCTACAGAGGAAGGAGAAATTGGTGGTGCCTAAGAAGTTGATCCCGATGCGCGCACTAAGGGCACAGGGCCAGAGAAGCGAAGCCAGCGGTCTCCCCTTACTTGTTATTAATTCCTCTCTACCCCCGCTCTGGCCTCTCATTTTCGGCCTCACGGATCCAAGCCCCGGGTTTATTTTCAGTCACAACCTTCTCCACATCCCGTACCCCGAAAAGTGTGCCTCAACCCAGGTAGGAAAGGGCACTTTGACCCACCGTGCGCGAGTTTCCTGCCAGCTGCGGCGCGCCTGAGAGACAGAGCGCCTGCGAGACAGAGCGCCTGGCCGCGGCTCCGAGCGCACCGCTCTTCCCCTTGCGTTGGGCGCGGCTAAGCTTCTCTCGCTCCGGGCTGAGGCTCGAGGAACCTCGCCAGCCTGCTGTGGCCCCGTCCCCTTGACGTTTGATTTCTAACACCGCATATTCTGCGGCTCTGGCATTTAGAAAAAGAGGACAAGGTCAAGGCCTATGGACCGACCGCCGCGATCCGCTTGCACCTTTGCTCTCACAGCAAGCGAGTCCTGGCCGCGCCGCTGGAAAAAGGTGTCGCAGTTCCCAGTGTACCTGGAATTCAGAGACCTGACCCTGACTCTATTTCCGGCTAGCCACAGCATGAGACCACGTCCTTCCTCTCCTTTCCCCACTTTCCGCCCAGGGCGGTTCTGAGATTTTGATTAAGAGAGATCTGTCCCCGCTCCGCGTAGGGATGGTCCCAAATGGCCAGGCTTCCTGGGCACTGCGTCCTCATCCCGAGGTCGGAGCCACTGCTAAAGGAAAGGTCTCCATCTGGACGCACCTCGTCCCCTCCCCCAGCGCGCCGGGCTGCTCTCTACCGCCAGCTCGGGCACGCGCTTTTCCCCCTCATCACCCCCGACCCGCCCAGCCCCGCACAGTTTTATTCTTTATGAAACACACACGCCCACCCCGCCTCCCACGTAAAGGCCAGTCTTGACTCATTTTGCGCCCAGATGCAAACTTAACTGGAAGTTGAGAGTAGTGCCAAAGAGGTGAGGGGAGGGTAAGAGATGCAGCGAAATAGAGAATGAGAAGGGAGAAATCAAAGGGGGAGGAGGGACAAGAGAAAGAGAGCGCGTGGAGCTGCAGGTTGAAGGGGCAGAGGCGGAGGCCAAGGACTGAGCAAGGGGCGCGCGCAGCGGCGGCGGTGGCGGTGGCGGCCGCCCGGCGGCTGCGTCTCCTCCCAGCCTTTTCGCTCGCGCGCGCGGAGCGGGGTCAAGCGCGGACTCACATTCACCGACTGCAGAACTGTTTTCCTTGCTACTACCAGAGGGTGTTTCGGGGTTCCCCACGGTCTTCTCCCTGGCTGCTTGCCGCGTGAGAGCAGAACTAAAACAAAACAAATCACGGGACACGACGGAGTCGGGCCGCTGGGCGTCTCCGGGATCGCTCTCACTTTGCACTCGGAAGCGGGCGCGGAGATTCGGGCTGCGGCGTGTAGCCTATAAATAGCAAACTTTTTGACCGAAGCAACTAACAAATGAGAGGAGCAGGCGTGCACTTTGCCCCCCTTTTCCGGGGACGACCTTAATCCGACCCCCGCCTCCCTTGCAGTAGTTGTGAGGGGACAGATTGGGAGAGAGAGATGAAATTCAATTTTAATAGAATTTACAGTAGTATTGTTACTTTTGCGGAAGGGGGGAAGAATCGCGCCATTTACCTGACCCTCCCTACCCACCTACCTTTGCTACCCTTCTCCCCCACCCAGCAACTGGCACTGGCTGGGAAGGGCAAAGAGCGGAGCTCCCAGGGCGGCTGGCTGTTGAAGCCAGGGGGCGGAGGGGGATCCGGAGCTGGGTTTCCCTCTGGGAGTACTGGAGTGACTGGGAGGGAAACCGGGAAGCAATGCCAGGAGTTGGCGTTTTCCTGAGGTACTGGGACAGGAATTTAGGTAACCCAGAATTTTGGATGGAAGTGCGAAAGGTGAGTGCAGAAGGCACAAAGGAGTTCCTGCAGTGCAGATTTCTTTCCCCAGAAGCGACAATAACCCACTCAGCAACTTTACTTCAACCCTAGGCTCTGGCCTACCGGGAGGGCAAACGCGGGCACCCGGGTCACGTCATCACTTGCTTGGGGGCGCCAGCTCCAGGGTAAGCGCGAGCTGCGGGCTAGCGCCGTGGGGTTTTGCCATGGGGTCTTCCTTACTAATCATCCCGCACGCCCTCAACTCTGTTGCCGCATCCGCTCACACCTGCAGACCCAACGGATGGGATCTACTTGACTGAGATTCCTGAACACAACTTACTGCCCGCCCTTCCCCTTTCCTTTTGGCCAGGCCGGATTGTGGGTGGTGAGTGGCTCAGTAAGATTTTCATTTTGATTCTAGGTGCTTCCTTAAAAATAAAGCCCCCCGAAGATAACAGACACTCGCTCCATACACCTGACTCCCCCAGTTCATGAGGTTGCTACGCTAAATCTATCCTGAATGGCGCACAGAAACCAGGGTCAATAGGACGATCAATAAGGCTGGGTGTGGGGATTGAGGAAATTGAAGATTTTGCAGCTGACGCCAGGTACCGGGAGAGGAGAGTCCGCAGGTGCAGGGAGGTTGCTCTGCTCCTCTTTGGACGCTTTATGCCTCAGCGTCAGGCCTGCGAAGTGGGGGCCAAGCCAGTCCCGTGGGCCTAAAGGCGGCCAGTAGCAGTAGCTGGGGGGAGAGGGGAGGGAAACGGGGGACGGTGGTGCTTTTTCTTTCCAGTGCCCCACCTCTGCCCAATGCCAGCAGAGCTTACCCTACACAAGAGGTGAAACACCCAACCTCTACTCGTACCTCAAAGGGCGAAAACCAAAGAGGGTCCCCCATGCAGTTTATGTGGTGGTGCTGCTGACCCAATCGCGCCTTTCCTTACACCGCTGCCCACCAGTTACCTCCTCCTAAGACCGCTTCCCGCTAGTTACCTCCTGTTAAACGCAAAGGTTACTCTGTTTTCCCCAGAATCCAGTTTGGAAAGAGTGGAAAAATGCAGAAATTCTAGGGGGGCTACAGCAGTAGCTCCCCCTGCGGGGTGTGCCCACCGCCCATGGCTCCACGCAGGCGTTTGCGCGCGTCTCCCTTTCCAGACCCCGCGAAGACCGCGCCCGGGGCGCGAGAGCTGATGGACCGCCCTTCCCAGGCTGCCCCAAGGGCCTGGGAGGCTGCGGTGCCGCCCTCGGGTCCCGGTCCCGAGCGCGCTTGAGGGTTCTCAAAGACCGGGTTGGAGGAGTACAGGCGTCCCGGGTTACCGCTGCCGGGCTTGTGCGCCCCACGCCACCTACCTGTCCGGCCTTCCCGCTCCAATTGCTGACCCGATTAGGGAGCCCGGCCTGGAGCCCGGCCTGTAGCCCGCTGCCTCCAGAGGAGCCCGCCCTCGCCCTCCCCCGCGCGCCTCTGCTCTCTTCTGGGACGCCTGGCCAAATGCGGGGCGGTCTCTCGCGGGCCATTGGCTTGGGCCACCGTTCCGAGTCAGCTCCTAGGATTTCCCCAGGCTTTGCGGCCCCTTTGTGGGTCTAGGCCAGCGCCTCACCTTCCACCCTATTCCACCTCCAATCCCCTTAGGTGCCCCCGCGTGCCTCCTCCAGAGTCCAGGCTTTGAAACTGCAGCAACTCCGCAAAGAAAGCCGTTGGGCAAACCTAGCGGGCCGAAAGTGGAGGTCGGGTGGGTGGGTGGGTGGGTGGGTGCTCGCGGCATTTCTCAAGGTTCTGGGTGTTCGTAACTAGGGGAACAGGCCCTATGGGGACAGAAATGACAGACGCACGGACAGCGTCCCTGTGGCAGTCTGCAGCACGAGGTTCACGTCTATTGTTTCATGCCTCCGGGAGAGCTACCCTGCGTGATAGATCTTTTCAGATCCATCACTGGAAGAAAAACCCTGGTGATAACGATTATCTCCCGCTCGCGCTATCTCTCCATCGCCCCAATTCATCTCCCTCTCGCTCCAGCCCCTTGGGGAGACTAGGAGGGCTAGGCGCTGGCAGGAGGACCGGCCAAGCCGCTGTCCTCGGACGGAGGGGAGAGGGAGAGGCACGAGGCCACCTCATTCGTCCCATTCCGCTTCGGGCTGGGAAAACAGGACACGGAGGGTTTCTTTCTCTCTCTGCCAAGCCTCACGCTTCTTTCAAATGATTTTAGTCTGGTGCTCCGGTCTATCCATACACATTTCCAATCTCATGGCTCATAAACTATTAGCAAAATGGTTTCATTATTCACCTTCTGTATCCTACAAAAGGGAGAAAAGAAAGGAGCGGGAGGAAGGCACAGTGGGGGCGGGGGACAGTCGTCGGACACTAGTTAACAATGATGCCTCCGGTGTTTAAATCATGGCTCAGACTGCCTTCTTCAAGCCGACACTCAACAAATCTGGTCTATTTCCAAGGATCTGTAGCCGACCCCTTCTCCCCCTCCCCCTCTCCTCTCTGTCTCTCTCTCCATCCATCACTATCCATCTCTCCTTAATACTTGGTATTCTGGAAGGACCAGATGAATAGCCGAGATACTGCAAATCCATTATTTGCTTCATTAGGTGTCATCAATAAGGCACGCCCTTTAGATACGACACACATAATTAATTGGTTAGATTTGCTATCCCCGGCCCCCTTTTGGGTGGTGTTGGTGATGGGATCATGTGGCATCCCTGAAACCAAAACATGTTAAGACAAAAGTCTAGGATGATAACCAATAAGTTGACTTAGAGGTCGGTGTGGCCTTAAGGTGCCCAACTGAGCAGCACCAAGTCCTCCTATGGCTTCTGCAAGTACGGAAGTTGCAATGAATGCTGTGTGGGAGTGTGGGTGAATGTGGGCGTGCATAGGAGCGCCTGCCCCTGTGAATGTGTATGGGCAGGAGAATGAGGAGGGATGTGGGCGGGGGGAGGGGTGCTAACAGATTTCAGAAAGAGGGAAGATGCAGCCAACAGCTCTTACTCAAGGTCTTTGGTGGATTCTGAGAAGTGTCACACACACACACACAAAGTCAACCCAAATGAAAACACATATAGAAGCAAAGTGACACGTGGAAGCCTGAGAACCGAGGGCAAAGGGCTAAATAAGGTAGAAAACTGCGGGCGGGCGGGAGCTGGCAGATGCA
Organism: Chlorocebus sabaeus; assembly: GCF_047675955.1. NCBI lineage: Eukaryota > Metazoa > Chordata > Mammalia > Primates > Cercopithecidae > Chlorocebus > Chlorocebus sabaeus. The sequence goes on along the minus strand of NC_132928.1, from coordinate 12,438,732 downwards.
GCCTTGGGCCAGTGGAACCCGGACCTGCTCCTCCGATGAGGTCAATGATGATATTAGGTGTCTCCGTGAATACTGTTACTTTTCATATAAATATTTTTTAAATCTAGAATGACTATTACTCCCCCTCCAATACATACGTACTCTTCCCCTGCACTTTTTGAAAATATAAAGGACGCTAGGCAAGTGAGCTTGCGGTAATTATCCCTGGATGGAGAAACCAATCTGGCTGGGAGAGGCCCCTCTGCAATCGCCGGCGGCGGCGGCGGCGCGCGGGCCCGCGCAGAGGCCGGGGACTCCGGGCGCTTGCTAGGTCACCCGCGCCGCGCGGCCGCCGCTCGCCAGCTATTTAATATACATGGGGTGGGAACCGGGCGAAGCGGATCTCCGAGCCTGCCTGTCCTGCAGAAAAAAAAAAAAAAAAAAAAAAAAAAAAAATCAATTTGCTATTTATTTTTGAAATATATAGATTTAGGGAATTTTTTTTTCCAGCTCGACCCCCTTCAAGAATGGCGGCTCACATTTAATTACGTCTTTTAATGACTTTTCCCTTATTTGCCATCGCTATTTCACGTTAAGGGCGGGGGCGGGGTGGAGTTTCTTTGGGGGGTTTTCAATTCTGGTATCTTCAAAAAGATTTGCCTTATGTGTTAATTGCATGCTGTTAAGCACATCTGGGACTGCGTGCTGACCAACTCAGACCAACTTTTAATTAACACATTGACCCAGAGAAGAAGCAGCCGCCCAACCTCCCCCTCTAAATATGTATATTAGTCGCGCGGAGGCGGCTCGGCCCGCGCCGCCAGATGCAAGCGAGGAATTGCCTGCGTCGAGGGGCGGGAGGGGGTGCAAATTGCAACCGTTCTCTCTCTTTCTGTTAGCGTTTTTTCTCGCCTCGCCTCTAGGAAAACAACAAAGAAAAAGAGTAAATGACTGGCTCCTGGAGCAAGCTTCTTACATCCTTTAGGCGTGACTTGACCCCGGGCAGGGGGCTTGGAGGAATGGGAGGGAAGGCCTGCCAGAGCTATTTTCTAACCAGCCTGCCTTGGGCCTGAGTGAAGACTCCAGCCTGGGCTCTTGGAGTGGACCGAGTTCTGCTAGTGAATATGGGAATGTCCTAGGATCCTGGTGGAAGGAGAGAACGAGCCACTGATTGCCTTTTGAGGTTCGGCTCTTCCTCCTTCCAACCTCCCCGCCTTTGCCCGAGGCTCTCTCAGGCTAAGCCACAAACTCTTGGCTCCGGGTCCCAGAAAAAGGAATACGGGTGTTCCCCCCACCCCACCCCTTCCCCCGATCCCTGCTTGGCGCACGCTGTGGTCAACATAGGGTAAAGGAAATGAGTGGCTATTTTTAGGACTCCAGGCCCTTTCCCAGAGTTCTAGGCTACTCAGGGGTGATCTTTAGCAAAGGCCAGTCAAACCCAGGTTAGAGGGAGAAATAAACCTGGAGCACAGCAAAGATGATGCCACCTGCAGATATGCAATTTCACCCTAAGTAATTTCATTCAGAATTGATGGCGTTTCACTGGAGTGGTGCCTTCAAAGTGAGTGCCTAGCTTGCTTCCCTGTAGAGCACAAATGCGGGTTAATCCCCAAATACGTACTCATTTTCTCTTTTCGCATCTAATCTCAACTGCCTCGTGCTTCTAAGTGCTTAGCTTCTGCATACAAGCCTATAAAAAAATGTCGGAGTGGTATTCCTTCTCCCAGCCATAAAGAAGTTGGAGCGAATCACTCCCAAGTCACCATTTAACGTCCCCTCCAGGTAACAGTTGAAGTTTCCTGTTTGACATTTTTCATTCCCCAATACAGAACTTTTCAATAAATGCGCAGTACTAGCGTGAGGAGAAGCCTATGCCACAATAAATTCACAGCTATATGCTCTAACTATGTCGATGCTTTGGAAAATTTAATGTGACAAGATTGCTCCCCAAATTCCTTCCACCTCTTTTTTTTTTTTTTTCTTATTCTTATTCTCCTTTTTTTGTCCTTCTCTTGAGTCTACTTTTCCTATCCACTTATCAGAGAATCTGCAAAATTTGAGACTAAAAGAATAGAAAAGATAAAGACAAGAAAACAAAGTTCTATTACTCAGTATTCCTCTCAGCTCCTCCACATCTTTTTATATTCAGATAAAGGTGTAATCAACGTACATCTTTAGACAGGGAAAAACCAATCAGCTGGTAAATTACAATGTCCCTTTGCAAAGATAAGGCCTTTGCAAAGTTAGCACAAGTATCACCCAAACCCAGCTTTATTTCGAGTTTTAGTGGACCACAGCTACTTATTTCAGCTCACAAATTGATCTGCAAAATTGCAGCCCACACCTGATATCCAGGGGAAAACAAGCGTTGGTAACTCCAGCTGATTCTTCTTTTGATTTACTCTGCCTGGTAAGATGTATGCTGCAATGTTCTGATAAGAAAAAAGGAAAAAAAAAGGAGTCAGCAGTTTGATTTGTAAACTCTTTTATTGCTGAATATGGTTGCAGGTTTAAACTAAAGAATGTGTTTCTTCTAGGGACATTTGCATGACACATCCATATGCATTAGCAGCTGCACGGTGTTATATCATCAGTTCCTGTGAGCATTTATCTTTTTTTTCTCCCTTCTGTCTTTCTCAAAGGAAGTAGGTAAGTGGCTTATAGGAAAACCATATAGACTTTAAAGATGTATAAATCTTCCTATTTCCTTCAGGCCCTCAGCACCTAAGTGGACTGTAACAACCTATTTCTTTGGAAGATTTTGGAATATTTGAAGTAACTAGCCTCCCTGGTTACTTTTTAAAATTAAAATAATGAATTAACAGTATATAAAATATAATAAAATAATTATCTAGAGAAAGGGGCCTTGATGATTCAACTCTGTAGTCAAAAAAAGGCGCTGTCATCAGTGTCCTTCTGATTTGCTTAGAGACATTCCAGAGGAACTTTTCATTAGATAATTCTTTATGTCATCAGTCTTCACTTTTTGATACTTGATGGAGGTAATACCTTTGAGGGAAGATAGCTAAGACCTTGGCATTTTGGCATGTAGTGATGATGTCAGAGAGCAAAACAGCAGTTCTGGAAGATGTTTGCTTTTCCAGACATTGTGTGATGGTACAGGGGCCATTGTCTAACATCCACAGCAATTGTCTGCATCGAATCCTACCAATCCTGTATTTCATGTGTCTGATTATCTGAGAATTCCGGTGGTCTGTAAGCCATAGAAACTATAATGTCAAATTGGAATCAGAAAACAAATTCAGTTCAGTCACTCGGGGCATTAAAAAAAAAAAAAACTGTACATTTTAACATTGGGGTAACTAGAAAGTATTTGGACTCAAAACCAAGAGATATGAAATAAGTACATTTTTTTGAAATCACTTCTCGTTTGTGGTCAAAGTCAATGTTTCATGGAATTATTTGCAAATAATCTGAATCATTCTTAGATACTTCTATCAAGTCAAATTCAAAGTGTGGGTATATTGCAAAGTGAAACAAAAACCTTACACACGCACAGACACACAAGCAAACAAAAAGATAACCCGTACCAGAATTATGATGACTAACAAGATACGCTAGTAAAGATATGGTTTATCATCCATTTTATAGTGTTTTGGGCACAAGAAAAGGTATTTAGAAAAAAATGAAACGACAATAATTAGTAAAATAGGACCATCCTTTTTTAACATACTTGGAACTAATAGGCACTATTGTACAAATGTGCATGTACAATGACACATAAATATGCATGAGTCTAAATAATAATCTATTTTAATGTCTTGTCTCCAGATGTTTGCAAATACTACCAGTACATTGATTTGACCTAACCAAAAAGTAGCTAAGATCTCTGCTATTCAATTAAATCCTAGATGTTTTATGTATCACATGGAACAACTTTCTCTTGCCCTCCATTACACAAAAGGTTTTTGGCAAAAAACAAACAAACAAAAAAACCTCTTTAACTTTAGAACAGTAATTCAGTATAACACGGATGAAAGTAAAAACTGTTATTTGATATTATATAATGGAAACTATTACCAACTTCAGTATTTTACTGATATTTAGTATCAGTATTTCACTGATAATTAGAACATCCAATTGTTGGGGCTAGCTAGCTTAGCTGTTCAGATTAGAACATGGTCCAGAATTGATTCTGTGGTTAATTGTGTCTGTACTTGAGAGTCACATACTGCATCCCTTAATCCAATCAACCCTGGACAATTGTGTGCCAGAGGTGATTGGAGGGCCAACCAAGAATGTAGATGAATATACACATATCAAAGAAAAACCTTATTTTAAAAAGAACATATGTTACTTGCAGCATTAAATACAAGAGTGGGAGTATATGTTTGCAATTCAGATGAAATCTTTTGGGCAAAATTTATCAGAAAGCAGGAAAAGGGAGCAAAGAATACCTAATTGAGGCTACAAGGAGAGCTTAGGCATGATGAAGAAAACTACTATACCTATTTTGATATTGGCATATAATTTAAAACTTTTGTAGATAAGATGCTACTACTTCAAAGTATATCCATTTTATCTTTTTATGGTAAAGAGAAGATTTGTTTGTTTGCATGCTTTGAGCTTGGATACTGATATTAAACATTTCTGGAAGTACTAGCGCTACCAGTAAACTTAGGATATGGGAGATCTGAAGGAGTTACATATTTGCTTATTCATTCATCTCTTGGTTATGCTTGCAGAATAATTCTATTTCTCCCTCAAAGACTTTCTTTGTTATGGGTCATAATATCATAGCCTCTTTGAAATATGATGGCTAACAAAGATAAAACATAGACCATTACAACTGATCATCCTTGGTTCAGCAGATACAAATCAAAAAGCAGACAGAAGCTTTGTTAAGTCAGTACTTAATTCTATGGCCATTTATTCATATTCATTTCCAAGAACTATGAGCTAGGTAATGTCTGTGCAAATGCCAATGATTGCAGTCTGGAATGTAAGGAGCTTAGAAGTCACCACTCTATCCTAACAAGTTAAAAAAAAAAAAAAAAAAAAAAAAAAAAAAAAAAAAAAAAAACCTGATCGGCTGAAAAATCTACAATTCTTCTTAGATCTGCCAGAGAAATGAAGTCATAGGGCAAACCACTGTCCCCAAAATTGGAAAGACATACAGGCAGTTAAGAGAATCATAACTTACAGGATCAGGTGCTTAGGAGTAGAAACCTCTGTAAGAACCAGTATCAGGGTAGAAAAACCTAAACTGTAATTGACAAATTGCTGGAGGCTCAATGTGGACAAATCTGAGAGTTAAAGACTCCAAAAACCTCAGTCATAGATTGGTCCCTAGACTTTTGTCTGTTCCTCCTCCTGGAACTCTACCAGGTTCTCACAGTGAATATCTGAGAAAAATTCCCTTGTATGTTCAGCAGGGAGAAAGGAAAAAGAACCGTTTTGAAATACTTCAGAGCATTCTGTTTTTCTGAACAAGGCCTAACCTCAGGAGAAGCTATTTTTCCAGAGCCTTACTAGAGTTTTATCAGAGCCTAGTCTACTTGGAGGAAGGGCAACACTCAACTTAGTGATCTCTAGCCATTGTGTCCAACATAGGGAGGGGTGACTGAGAAGCACTGGTGAATCTTATAGCCCAGAGACACAAGTTCACCAAAAGACTGGGGCCTAATCTAGGACTATAGAATACTTCCTTTCCCCTACACCTTGTCACCACATTACTAAAGCCCTATTTATTTTAGTTGCTTTTACCCAGTACATCATGTTCACCTTTTAACAAAAAAATTACAAGGCATACTAAGAGGAAAAAAGTTTGAAGAGACCAAACAGGCATGAGAAGGAGTCAGATATGGCAAGAATGTTGGGATTTTCAGAACAGGATTTTCTTTTTTTTTTTTTAAATAAGATGAATACGCTAAAGGATTTAATGGAAAAAGTAGAAAATATGCAAGAACAGATGGACAAGCAAGCAGAAGTATGGAAATTTTAAGAAAGAAACAAAAAAATGCTAGAGATCAGAAACACTGTAAAAGAAATGAAGACTACCTTTGATGGGCTCATTAGTAAACTGGACACAGCTGAGAAAAAAATCTGTGTGCCTGAGGCTATGTCAGTAGAAACTTCCAAAACTGAAAAGCAAAAAGTCTGAAATAAAAAACAGCATTTCTAAGAAATGTGGGAAAACTACAGAAGGTGTAACATACACACTGTGGGAATACCTGAAGGACAAGAAAGTACCAGAAGCAACATTTGAAGCAATAATGACAGAATTTTTACTAATTAATATGAGACACCAAATCACAGATACAGGAAGCTTAGAGAACTCCAAACTTATAAATGCCAAAAATCCCCCAAACTATGTATAGGCATATCATATTAAAACTTCGGAAAATCAAAATAAAGAAGAAATCTTTAAAGATGACAGAGAAGAAAAAGATGTTACCTATAGAGGAGCAAAGATCTGAATTGCATCCAATTTCTCCTCAGAAATCATGCAATCAAGAAAAGAATGGAGTACAAATTTTAAGTATTGAGAGAAAAAACTCTAAGGCAAGTAATTCTATACCCTGTGAAATTATTCTTCAAAAGTGAAGGATAAATAGATACTTTCTCAAAGAAAAAAAAATTGAGGGACTTTGTTACCGGTAGATGTGCCTTGCAAGAAATCTTTTTAAAAGTTTATCAGAAAAAAATATAAGTAAAAATTTTGGATCTACATAAAGAAAGGCAGACCATCAGAGAAAAAATAAAGTAAAACAAAAGCTTTTATTTTCTTACTTTTTAATTGATTAAAGAAATAACAGTTTGTGCAAAATAATAATAACAACAATGTATTTTATCATTTATGCATATATATAGGCTTATGTATGTGTATGTATTTGGGAAATAAATGACAGCGGTAATACTATAGATGAGAAGGAGGAATTAGAAATGTTTTGTTATAAAATACTGATATTATCTGTGAAGTAGTAAAACATTATTTAGAAGTGGGCTTGGATTACTTATAAATGTGTATTGCAAATTCTAGGTCAACCACTAAAAAAAGGGTTAAAAAAATAATTTAACTGATATGCTAAGAGAGGAGAGAAATTATAATAATATAAAATGCTCATTTAAAAATCTGAAAAGGCGAAATAGAGTGGAAGGCAACATTGGATCAGAGAACAAGTGTAACAAATAGAGAACAGTAACAAATATAGTAGACATTTTAGTCCAAGTATATCAATAATCACTTTGAACATCGATAGTTTAAATGCACCAATTTAATGACAGACATTGTCAGAATTAATCAAAACTAAGAAACTTACTTTAAATATAAAGACACATATAGATCAAAAGTAAAGAGATTGAGAAAGATATATCCTGTTAACACTAATCAAAAGAAGTTGAAAGTAGCTATATTAATTTCAGACAGTAGCTATATTAATTTCCTGACAGAGTAAGGACATTTATCAGAGATAGAGGGGCATTACATAATGATGTAATACTCCAAGAAGACATAGCAATATTTAATGTGCATGCACCTAGCAACAGATCATCAAATATGTAAAGCACAAACTGATAGAACTCCAAGGATAAATATATCAATCTATTATTAGATTGAGTTGGAGACTTAAAACCTCCCTAGCAGAAATGGACAGATCCAGCAGGCAGAAAATCAGTTAAGGACATAGTTGAACTCAACAGCATCACCAATCAACTGAACATAATTGACATCTATACATGACATTGTCCAAGAACAGCAGTTTACACATTCTTCTCAAGCTCTCATGGAACATTCACCAAGATAGAACATATTCTAAGCAATAAAACACACCATAATAAATCTAAAAGAATAGAAATCATGCAATGTCTGCTCTCAGATCACAGTGGAATTAAACTACCAATCAATAACAGCTGGAAAGTCCCAAAATACTCAGAGATTAAAAGCACACTTGAAAAAAAGAGAAGTCTCAAAAGAACTTAAAAAGTATTCGGAATTAAATGAAAATGAAAATACGAAATATTAAAATGAAAACATCGAGATATTAATGTTTGTGAGATGCAGGGAAAATAGTGCTTAAAGGGAAATTTATAGCATGCTTAGAGAAAAATTTATAGCATTGAATGCATATACTAGAAAAAAAAGAAAGCTCTAAACAAACAATCTAAGCTTCTAACTTTGGAAAGTAGAGTAAATTAAATTTTCTTCAGAAACAAGAGTAAATTAAATCCAGTATAAAGAGAAAAAAAGAAATAATTGAAATTAGAACATAAACCAATGAAATTAAAAACAGGAAATCATAGATAAAATCAACAAAACTATTAGCTATTTTTTAAAAGATCAATACAATTGATAAGACTTTAGTCAAGGTATCTATGAAAAAATATAGAAGACACAAGTTACTAATATCAATAATGAAAGAGGGAACATCACTATGTATCTTATGAACATTAAAAGGATAATAGTGAAATATTATAAACAATTATATTTCTGTAAATTTGATAACTTGGGTGAAATGGACCAATTCCTTGAAGGACACAAGCTGCCAAAACTCACTTGAGAAGAAACAGACAACTTGAATAGGTCTATATCTATTAAAGAAATTTAAGAAATTTAATCAACAATTACTCTTCTCAACAGAAAGAAATGTATTTGGTGGATTCCACCAAACATTTAAGAAATAAATTATACCAATTTTCTACAATTTCTTCCAAAAAATAGTAACAATGAGATTATTTTCTAATTCATTTTATTAGGCCAGCATTACTCTAATATCAAAAGTGGATAAAGACATAACAAGAAATGACAACTGCAGACCACATATCTCTCATGAACATATATGCAAAAATCCTGAACAAAATATTAGCAAATATGATTCAAAAATATATAAAAATAATTATACACCACAACCGAGGGGGATTTATCCCAAGTATACAAGGCTGGTTCATTATTCAAGAAAGAAAAACAATTAATGTAACTTATTTTATCAACAGACTAAAAAAGAAAAATCACATCATCATATAAATAGATGCATTTGACAAATCCTACATTCATGTATGCTAAAATTGTCAGCAAACTGGGACTAGAGGGGAAATTTCTTCACTTGATAAAGAACATTTACAAAAAACCGACAGGCTAAAATTATAATTAATGATGAAAAACTTGAAGTTTTCCCATTAAGTTTAAGAACAAGGGGAGGATGTCCCCTCTCACCGCTGCCTTTCAACATTATCCTAGAAGTCCTAGCTAATGCAATAAGACAAGAAAAGGAAATAAGAGATAAACTGATTGGGGAGGAAAAGGTAAAACTGTCTTTGTTCTCAGAAAGCCTATGTAGAAAATCTGAAAGAGTCAACAACAACAACTAAAACCTTCTGGATCTAATAAGCAATTATAAAAAGGTTTCTAGATCCAAGGTTAATATACAAAAGCCAAGCACATTCCTATATAGTAGCAATGGGCAAATGGAATTTGAAATTAAAAACATATTACCATTTATATTAGATAGAAAAACTGAAGTGTTTACATATAAATCTAACAAAACATACACAAGATCCAAATGAGGAAAACTACAAGACTAAAGAAAGATATCAAGTAACTATATAAATGAAGAGACATGGATACAAAGACACAATATTGTCAGTATGCAAGTTTTTCCCAACTTGATCTATAGATTTAATGCAATCCCAGTAAGTTTTCTCAATAAAATCCCAGGAAGTTATTCTGTGGATATTGACAAACTGATTCTGAAGTTTATATGGAAAGGCAAAAGACCCAGAATAGCCAATTCAATATTGAAGAAGAAGAACGAAGTCAGAGGGCTGACATTACTCATATTCAAGACTTACTATAAAGCTACAGTAAACAAGACAATGTGGCATTAGTGAAAGAACAGACAAATAAATCAATGGAACAGAATGGAGAGCCCAGAAATAGGCTTACACAAATGGAGTCAAGTGATCTTTGACAAAGGAGCAAAGCAGTAGAACGAAGCAAAGATAGTCTTTTCAACAAATAATGCTAGAACAACTAGATATTTACATGCAAAAAAAAGAACAATCCAGACACAGATTTCACACCCTTCACAAAAATTAGTGCAAAATAGATTATAGACCTAAATGAAAATCACAAAACTGTGAAACTCCTAAAAGATAACACAGAAGAAAACCTAGATGATATTTCACATAGTGATGACTTTTCAAATACAGCCCCAAAGGCAGAATCCATGAAAGAAACAATTAATAAGCTGGACCTCATTGAAATGAAAAACTTCTGCTCTGTGAAAGCAATATAAAGTGAAGGAGAAAAAAAGCCACAGAATGGGAGAAAATATTTTCAAAAGACACATATGGTGAAAGATTGTTATCCAAAATATACAAAGAATTCTTAAAACTCAAGAGTAAGAAAATGAGCAACCCAATTCAAAAATGAGCAAAAGACCAGAAGAGATACCTCATCAAAGAAGAGGTACAGGTGATATGTAAGCATATGAAAAAATGGTCCACATCGTATGTCATTAGGGGACTGAACGTTAAAACAAATTGGGATACCATTGCATCCTTATTGGAATGGACAAAATCCAAAACACTGATGACACCAAATGCTGTCAAAGATGTAGAGCAACAAGCACTATCATTCATTGTTCATGGGAATGAGAAGTGGTACAACCACTTTTGAAAACAATCTACAACCACTTTTGATAACAATCTGGCAGTTTCTTACAAAAGTAAATATGCTCTCTCTTACCATATGATCCAGCTGTCACACTCCTTGTTATTACCCAAATGAATTGAAAATTTATGTCCACATGAAAACCTACACATAGATATTTATAGGAGCTTTATTAATAATTGTCAAAAATTGAAAAAAATCAAAATATCTTTCAATAGGTGAATGGATAAATTGTAATACATCCCTATTATTCAGTGTCAAAAGAAATGAGTTATTAAATTATAAAAATACATAGAGAGGAAACTTAAATACTTATTACTAAGTAAAAGAAGCCAATTTGAAAGGCTCCATTCTCTGATTGTAAGTACATGACATTCTGAAAAAGACAAAACTATGGAAACACTGAAAAGATAAATGGTTGCCAAGGGTTAAGGGAGAGGGGGGAATGAATAGGCAAAGCATGGAGGATTTTCAGAGAAGTGAAATTTTTCTGTGTGATGCTCCAATGGTGGATATATGTCATTATAAATTTGTCATAATGCATAGAGTGTACAACACAAGTTTACCCTAATGTAAACTATGGACATTGGTAATGATGTGTCAATTTGGGTTCATCCGTTAAAACAAACATACCACTGTTGACAGTGGGAAGGATTATGGGTGTGTGGGAACAGGGAACATATGGAAACTTTCTGCTCGTCTTTTGCTGGGAACCTAAAACTACTGTATAAAATAAAATGTATTAATTAGTTATTTTTAAAAGCCAGTGATTTGTCATGATATGAATAAATCGTTATTAGCATATTTCAGCTCCTAGGTACTAGGTCCTGCTGCTTTGTAAAATCTTTCCGTAAATATTTTTATTTCTATTCATTAACAATGAAGGAGTATGAATACAATACTGAATGTGAAAATATCCTTGTAAATAGCATGAATTAGTGCAACAAAATCAATTCCAAGAAATATTTCCAAGACAGAAAACAAGCAGGTTTTGGAGGATTTTTAGTATTATATTAAGTGGAACAACAATACAATACAATACAATACAACTGGGAAGCATAATTTACATTATATAACATTACATTTTCCAAATAATTCTTTTAAAAATGCTTTAAAGCAAGTTTTAATACCCATTTTGCAGATGAGGAAGAAAAATAACTTGGGTAGGTAATAGAACCAAGTATATGGCAGAGCCGGGATTTAAACACTAGTTTGTTTTACCCTCACCCACACTGTGAAGCACTCTCCTAGTTTCATACATCAGTCCTTCATGAGCTGTGGTAACATGAGTCTAGTCCTTGGAAGTGGACAGTCTTGACATAGTGTCAAAATCAAATTTCTGAAGGACCATATTCTGGACCTGGTAAATTCTCCAGGACTGTGAAATACTACCATGCAGAGTCTTGTGGCAGGCAGCAAACTGACCTTTTTCCTGTTGCCTCTATCTTTCTGTGTGCTTTTTTTGAAAGTGAAGTAGCCACTTCATAATGGCTACAAAAGAATTATTTGAGAATGTCTGAATCTGTACCACAGATGAGGATGATATAATATTAGCAAAAAGATAATAAAAGCAATTACAAATGGCATACAGGAGGGATAGTAACTTCTGTAGTTTTTATTTACAAATGTATTAAAGAAATTTGAGGCCGGGCGTGGTGGCTGAAGCCTGTAATCCCAGCACTTTGGGAGGCCGAGACGGGTGGATCACGAGGTCAGGAGATCGAGACCTTCCTGGCTAACACGGTGAAACCCCGTCTCTACTAAAAATACAAAAAACTAGCCGGGTGAGGTGGCGGGCGCCTGTAGTCCCAGCTACTCGGGAGGCTGAGGCAGTAGAATGGCGTGAACCCGGGAGGCGGAGCTTGCAGTGAGCTGAGATCCGGCCACTGCACTCCAGCCTGGGCGACAGAGCGAGACTCCGTCTCAAAAAAAAAAAAAAAGAAAGAAAGAAAGAAAGAAAGAAATTTGAAACTCTCATGCATGGATGGCTTTCGTAAATGCCTTTATATTTTTTAGCATCCTTCATCTTTTTTTTCCTTGTGCATCCTTGTCAGGATGGATTGAAATCATTTCCTTGTCTAACAGCTTTCAAAAATAATTGCAAAGAATACCTAGGCTCTCAAATCTTAGTGTTAGTTCTCCAAAGTTTGCACTCCACCTCTGGTCTTTATCATATTGCTAACCATGTTGCTAAGCTGTAGCTATTCTCCAGATCTGTTCAAAGCTAGCATTTAAGAGGATTGCTTTCCTTCAATGGGCTCTGGGAAGTGATTGCTACCAGCTATTTATTACTCGGAAATGGTTTTGGTGTGTGTAGTATAGCATTTCTGTCTCTCCGTCTCTGTCTCTCCTACCTGTGTTCTATGTTTTGTGGGGGCAGAGATTGGGCATTGGGAAGGCACAGTTTATAATCTGCTGGAAAGAATGCTTACCCTATTGAGACTGAAACAAACAAACAAAACAAAACAAAACAAAACAAATTTCCCCTCCCTCCTTCTGTCCTGTGGAAACACAGATTCCTCCTTATATTGAACATAAACAGCAACCATCCCCTTTGCCTATAGCCACCTGGAAGCTCTCTGGTTAGCCATTTCCAACTCACTGGAATGTAAATCATACATGCATGCATATAGCTATCTATATTTGAAAAGAATAACCATATTTCCTACAAAAATGTAATTGTCTGGGCAACTCAGTTGGTTAATGGGGCCAAAGGTGAAGTTGCAGCTCTTGTACAGTCAGTCCTTCTCACTGGGTTCCCTGGTCACAGAGTGAACCCCCAGTCTCCACAGTCTCTTAAAAATGTGTTTACTGGGGAAGAAGGCAGGCGGATCACAAGTTATCGCCACTCTTACTAAAGCAACTCAGAGCTCATGCTTACTGGTGATGCATCTTCAAATGAGGAGAGTAAAACATTGATACCCCTGGTCTCAAACACTTGTTTTCATTTGCAGATTCAGGTAGCATTCAGTCAGCATGGCCCCTTGGTGGGCACGATTTTTTTCTGTATCACCAGGGCCTGGTGTGGAACCAGAGTCAGGCTATTTGCGCAGTAAATGTTTCTTCAGTGAGTTAAAGTTACAAAAGTAAATCCAGCTATAAAATAAAAGCTAACAAGTCCCATTGCTGGACTTGTTAATTAAAAAAAAAAAAAAGAGGATGAAAAGAAAAGGATGCATCGTGACTTTTAAACAGACTATTGACTTTCACTGGAGTGTACAGCTCACATAGTGATTAGGAATCTGCACCATAATTGTTCTTGTCATCTGCACACTTGGCTACAGTCGATATCTTTTTATCATATACATTTTTTAATCATGTATTAATAAACAAGAAGTTTGTATTTTATTGATGATTGGATTATAATATTGACTAACTCCACAATCCCACACATGGCTTCTGAAAATATAAACAAGGTCAAAATGTAAAGATCACAGAGAGTGCATCAAAGACATAAATTAGCCTCTTTTCCAACTCTCTCTGTATGACTTGTAGGAGAGCAGGAGAATTTTGAAATTATTTGTTAATTAAATAAATGATTTGGTCTAGACTAAAGAGAATACCATAAATAAAGATTAAATTCAAATTATTTTATCCTACTGGAATACTGAGTGGTTTACTTTTAATACATTTTGGTTGTGACTAATTTGCTGAATAGAATTTGATTTGGTCAGCTTTTAGAATCTTCATTGAGGTTATAGAAAAATAAGTCCTCTGGTGGTTGGCAACAGAAAATGTTCTGTTAGGGAAAGTGGATTTTACTTCTCCACCTGCCAAAAAAGTTAGGGTTTTCTCCTTCAAAGGCTGGGCTCTTGGAAGAATTAGAATTTTTCCCTTTCCCTTCCTGATATACCTTCTTTCTCTGCAATGGCACCCTCCACACGCATGGTGTCTACTCCTGGTACAAGTTGCTCAGCATTCCAGAGATATTTCAGCTAGCTGGCTAGACAGGGTGAAAGTACAAACTGTATGAAAGTAAGACAAATTACAGGTAGAAAAATCTCAGTATGATTCAATTCCAGTAGACAAACTCCCAAATACTGAAACATTTTGACCATTCTTCTTCCCTCTTTCCTCATCATTAAAACTTCTAGTGTAAACCTAAGGATGGTCGTCATATCATCCTTAGTCACTGCGAACTGATGGAAACACTTCTCCGGACCCCACCTTGGCCACCTTCTTTACACATGTGGCCTGTGAACTCTGTCTTCTTTCTTACAATAAACCGTATTCCCATGCCTTCAACTTGATCAGGGCACTCTGGAAACCACCTCCCTGGGTTTTATATCTTTCTTTCTCTAAAGGTTTCCTTTGATTCCCTGTCACTCTTCAAACTGATGTCTTCAGCTTTCTTTCTGTAATATGATTAATTGCGCCAATATCAGTTTCTTGGTTTTGATAAGCTACCATAGTTGTGTAAGATGTTACCATTGAGGGGAAGCTGGGTGATGGATACATGGGCTCTCTCTGCATTGTTTTGCAATTTCTTTTGTCTGTAATTATTTCTAAATAAAAAAATTAAAAATCAGACCTATTCATGCTAAAAGCTAATTTTACCTACAGCTCATAATTACATATGAGTAAAAATGTTGCTGCACTCTCAAAATAATCATGTAACTCAGAATTACTGTTGGGGTGAGGTATTGGGGAGAGGAGATCGTTTTCTTTATTACAGGAGTTATCTTCTATTTTGAAGTTTTAACTGCTTTTGGAGAGGGGCTTTTGGGAGCTGGATGGTAGAGTATGAGGGGACAGGAGGAGAAACAGATTTAAGCACAAGCATAAGAAACAGATTGCTTTTTGATGTCTAAGAAGGAGTTAATCAAAAGCACAAATATTTTGCATGTTCACATAAAGTTGTCTTTCTCACGATGAAATGTATTCAAATAGAATTAATACTTCTTTGGAGCTCTTCATTTGCATCTGTTAAATATGATAATAATACCTTATGTATATAGTAATTTACAATTTTCAAAATTCACATGTATTATCTCTTTGATCTTCATAAAAATTCTGTTACACAAGCAAAGCAGCGATTATTATTCCCATTTAAATATGAGAAAATTGTGGATCAGAGAAGATGAGTGTACTTTCTCAGGAGAAACTAAGACTTGAACCTGTATTTTCTAATTCCTAGTCAGATGTTCTTCTTAATGTACCACATATTATTAAAATATCCAAGTTTGGAATTTATTTTTATCTGACTTAAGGATCAAAAACCACAAAAATCATTTACTTTGCTTTATCTTTGCTGGTGGGAGATAGGGGAGAGAATTACTTTAAATAGTAGTAATATCCTAAGAAATCACAGGCTGAGAAATACTTAATGAACTTTTTTCCTCCATATATCACTCGGTGACTGTGTTTCCTATGAGAATCTCTCTGGGGCTTTCCCCTCATGTCTCTCAGCTCTCTGTTTTTCTGGTGATGCTTTGACCCTCTTCCCTTCCACCTTGGATATTCTTTTACCTTGCTTTAATTTAGAAACCAAGATTGTTTTTATATTTTATCTTACTTATGTAATAGAATTTTGTAGTCAAGCTTCTTAATTTAAAGAGAGAATCTGAAGAATATTTTTCAGTTTCTCATTTTTAAAACTAGATTATTGATTTTTCCTAAGTGGCCCCTTTTAGTCTTATATGTGTGTTTGCTTTTGGTCCTAGATTCTACTGCCATTGACCTTCCCTAATCAATCAAGCCTGTTTTTCACCAGAAAGTTCATTTTGAGCATTAAAAGTGGCATTCAATATATTAAAATTACAAATACAAAATGTCAGGGTTTTTTTGTTTTTTTGTTTTGTTTTGTTTTGAGATGGAGTCTCACTCTGTCGCCCAGGCTGGAGTGCAGTGGTATGATCTCGGTTCACTGCAACCTCCGTCTCCCGAGTTCAAACAATTCTCCTGCCTCAGCCTCCCAAGTAGCTGAGATTGCAAGCGTGCATCACCATGCCTGGCTAATTTTTGTATTTTTAGTAGAGTTGGAGTTTCACAATATTGGCCAGGCTGGTCTCAAACTCCTGGCCTCAAGGGATCCGCCCGCCTCGACATCCCAAAGTGCAGGGACTACAGACGTGAGTCACCACACTCGGCCAAATGTCAGTTTTTTCATGGCCTTTTAAGATCGGCTATACATATTATGTTATTTTTAAATCTGCAGATTTGATCAATAACTTCAAAGGAGCATTTCAAAAATGTTTATTCCCTTTTACAGACTTATTGAATAGCTTTAAGCATTTGAACAGATTTATAATTTTATATATTCTAGATTTATTTTTAAATAATTCACTTATTTTTATCTGAATTAACAAACAAACATTCCCAAGGAATAAATAACTTCTATACATCTAAGAGATTAAACATATGCGTGTATATATGGCAAACACAAAATATTCTTAGATGTTCCAAAAAAATACATACATGTAGTAAGCAATCACCTTATATTCACAAGTCTAAAGCAATTGCTCAATTTCACATCTTCAATAGAAGTTAGAAGGCTATCCTTCCATTAAAAGAGATTTTCTCATAAAAATACATTAAATATCAAATATGCACATATTCCTTTTAGCGTGAAATTTCTGTGCTATGGTTTTTTTACTTTTTATTTTTAAATGTATTAACATACAGTAAAAATGACCCTTTTTTGGTACAGTTCCATGAATTTTAACACATACATGGATTTGTGTAATCACCAGTAAAATCAGGATACAAGACACAAAAGTTCCCCTTTAATTCCTTAAAAGTTTCCGTTAATTCTTTATATGACTCCTGTCCACCAATCTTCAAGTGTGTGTCTTTTGCTTTCTTTCTGTAGGCTAACCTGCTGTGCCAATGTCAATTTCCTGGTTTTAATAATCTACTGTAGTTATGTCAGCTGTTACTGGGGTAAAGCTGAGTGATGAACACATGCGACTAGTCTGTACTATTTTTGCAACTAATTTTGGGTCTATAATTATTTTAACATAAAAAGTAAATGTTTCTGTACTTTCTGTCTGGATGCATTCCTGTACTCACAGTTCATTTTCAGGAGAGAGGTTTATCTTTTTTAGTACAGAACAGTTCCATTACTCCCAAAAGCCCCCATATGTAATCATTTTGTAACCACACCCTCTCTCTACTGACCTGAATTGTCAAAGAGTCACTGATCTGATCCTTGTCGTTGTAGCTTCATTTTTTCAAGAATGTCATAAAAATGAAATTATACAGTATATATGATTTTGTGAGACGGACTTCTTTCACTCAGCATAATGCTTCTGAGATTCATCCAAGTTTTTGCATTATTGATATAGTTGGTTCCTTCTTCTTGCTGAGTGGTATTGCATTGTATGGATGTACTACAATTTTTTAATCCATTCACTTGTAGAAGGACATTTAGGTTGTTTCCTGTCTTTTGCAGTTATGACTAAAGTTGCTATAAACTTTCATGTACAGGTCTTTGGGTGCACATGGTTTCACTTCTCTAGGGTCAATATGTACGAGTGGGATTGCTGGAATGAATAACATATGCCTTTTCAATATCGTTGTATAAGAATTCTAGTTACTCTACATCCTCACTAGCACAGTGTATTAATAATTTTTATTTTAGCAATTTTAGTAGCTAGTAAGGGTATCTCATGGTGGTTTCTGCATTTGCCTAATGGCTAATGATGTTAACCAGGCTTTCATATCTTTATTCACCTTCTATATATTCTTTTTGATGCAGTATCCAAGTCTTTGCCTCCACACACTTCCTTTTTGTTTTTGAGACAGGATCTCACTCCCATTGCCCAGATGAAGGTTCACTGTGGCTTCAACTTCCCAGGCTCAGGTGATCCTCCCACCTTAGCTGGGCCTGCAGGTACATGCCACCACACCTGGCTTTTTTTTTTTTTTTTTTTTTTTTTTGTATTTTTAGTTGAGACAAGGTTTTGCCATGTCGCTGAAACTGGTCTCAAACCCCTGGGTTCAAGCCATCCTTCTATCTCCAACTCCCAAAGTGCTGGGATTACAGGCATAAACCACCACGTCTGGCCAATTTTTAACAGGGAGTTTGTGTGTATGTGTGTGTGTGTATGTATTATTCAGTTTTGACTGTTCTTTATATATTCTGGAAACAAGTCTTTTGTTAGATATGTGACTTGCAAATATTTTCTCCCAGTAGAGCTTGTCTTTTAATTTTCTTAATATTGTTTTTTTGCAAGGCAAAAGTTTTAAATTTTGCTTAAGTTCAATTTATCTTTCTTCCATTTTTTGAATTGTGTTTTTGTTACCATCAATAAGAACTCTTTGCTGAATCTGAAGTTACCAAGACTTTTTCATATGTTTTCTTTTGGAAATTTTCTTAGTTTTACATCTTACATTTAGATCTATGGCCCATTTTGCGTTAACTTCTGTATAAAGTATGAGATTTAGGTTTAAGCTTATTTTTTGCCCGTAAATGTTCACTTGTTCTAATGCCATTTGTTGAAAATATTCTTTCTCCCTAAAATTGGTTTAGCGTCTTTGTCAATTGGCCCTATTTGTGTGGGTCTATTTCTGGATTTTTAAATTATCTTATATTGATCAACCTATCTACCTTCTGTCAATACTCCACTGTCTTGATCACTGTAGCTACATAGTAAGTCTAAAAATGAGAGGTGCAGTTCTTCCAACTTTATTCTTTTTTGAAATTCTTTTGGTTACTCTGCTTCCTTTCCTTTATACATAATTTAGAACCATATTGTGTATATCTGCAAATAATTCTCCTTTTATTTTTGACAGGAATTATGTTAAACTTATAGATCATTAGGGGGAATTAACATCTTTACTATATTGACTCTTCCAATCCATTAACATAGTATTTATCTCCATTTATTTATTTAGGTTTTCTTTTATTTGTTTTATCAAGTTTTTATAGTTTTCAGCTTATTGATCTTATTGATCTTTTATATGTTTCCTTAGGTTTATATCTGAATATTTCATTTTTCAGTAGTATTATAAATGTTATTATTTTCAATTTCAGTTTCCAGTTGTTCATTGCTACTAATAAGATTAATTTTGCGTGTTAATTTTGTATGCTGCAACTTTGCTAGGCTCACTTATAAGTTCTAGATTTTTAAAATAGATTTCCTGGTATTTTCAACATAGACAGTCATGCTGTCTGCAAGTAGTTTTATGTCTTCTTTTCCAATCTGCATGTCTTTTATTTCATTTTCTTACTTTATTGCACAGGTAAGGACTTTTGGTAGCCCCAGCCAAGTTTCAATGTTCATATTTTTGGACTAATATAGTGTACACTTTCTAATCTCATAAGTTTTAGACCTGTTCCTTTTTTTTTTTTTTTTTTTTCCAGGCTGAATTTCACTCTTGTTGCCCAGGCTGGAGTGCAATGGCACGATATTGGCTCACTGCAACCTCTACCTCCTGGGTTCAAGCGATTCTCCTGCCTCAGCCTCCTAAGTAGCTGGGATTACAGGCGTGTGCCACCACACCTGGCTAATTTTATATTTTTAGTAGAGATGGGGTTTCTCCCTGTTGGTCAAGCTGGTCTTGAGCTCCAAACCTCAGGTGATCTGCCCACCTTGGCCTCCCAAAGTGCTGAGATTACAGGCATGAGCCACTAAGCCCAGCCTAAAGCTGTTCCTTATAAGTATCATCATATGAGGTTTTATCTTTGCTCCTTACATAGTAGTGTTCTTTTTTGTTTGTTTGTTTTCCACCAAAGGAGTCACCAAGGGAGACCAGATAAAACTGTGTTCATTCTTTATTAACTTTAAGCACTTTAAATACCCCTACTTCCCATAAATACTGAAGCATACTAAAAATCTTTCAATAAAGATAAGTGATCCTAATAAATCAGCAAAGATTGTCAAATTCCCATGAATTTGGCAAATTTATAATGAAGAGTTTACTTTATCTTTTAAGAACACTAGGATATTATAGCTTTTCAAAAAATTATGAATGAGATACCTGTTATGTCACACAATACAACTGGACATAATTAAATTAATTGAATCACCTTTCAAGTAAAGATATGAGGGAAGCCACATTCAGGAGATGACTGGAGTCCCAAGCATGCAGATGTCAGGAGGCTAGTTCAAATTAAGGCAACTACAGTGAACTTCAGATATCAGGTTTTAGCCTCTAATTTGCTAAAAAGCCCAAAGCAGCCAGTCCTTGTGACTGAAATAAAGGTGGGTTCTGAGACAGAGAATCAGGTACAGTGGCATAGTTAGAAGGTCAGTCTAGAGGAGTGCCAGCAATAAGAATGCCTCCAGTGGTAATACTGGACTCCAAGCTGTGGGGTTGAAATTGTTACTTAAGCTCAACATTGATATTCAAACAGTAAATAGGGTTAGGGAGTAACCTCCCTATGGGGAGAGAAGAGATGAATAGGCAATAAACCACACAGATTTTGGTAGTATGAAACATACGTGGCAGGTTTTATTTATCTTTACCTTCCCCCATTCACCCACCTCCGACAATGGAGAGGGGTCTTTATTCTTATTTCCAGAATCAATTTTTAAATTGAGATGTTTATATTTGAAATGTTTAATTAGTTTCAAATATGTAGATTTATAGAATTCATTCTATTGATCAAATTGAGTAAATATTTAAAAGTTCTGAAACTTCTACTTTGCTTCTAAATAAAAAATCCCTTTCATTTTAGCATTTCCACAAATACCCTTTTTTTTTTTCCTTTTTGAGACAGGGTCTTACTCTGTTGCCCAGGCTGGAGCACAGTGACACAATCATAGCTGACTGTAACCTCCAACTCCTGGGCTTAAGCAATCCTCTTGCCTCAGCCTCCTCAGTAGCTGGGACCACAGGTGAGAGCCACCACACCTGGCTAATATTTGTTTTTGTTGTTTTATTTTTTGTACAGGCAAAGTCTCACCATGTTGCCCAAGCTGGCTTCAAACTCCTGGGCTCAAGCAATCATTCTGCCTCAGTCTGCCAAAGTGCTGGGGTTACAGGTATGAACCACTGTGCCCGCTCCACCTTTTCTTGAAGAAGAAAATCATTTGATCACCTAGTAGGTATCTTAGAAACTTATAGGTGGTAAAGTTCAGGTATTTCATTTACCTAATTTCATTATTAGCGGCAGCCAAAGTATCACTTTGGACAGATTCTTGGACAGAATCTCGAAAAAAGAGCTCTGAGATCATTAAAAAACAGTTTATTTCTGTCATATATCACTTCATATTAGGTCATGATTCACCCTCAATTATGTTCTCACTTGAGGTATAGGTCTAGACTTGCCAGGATCGAAAGCAATATGATAAAATGGGTTGAACAGATAATCCCCACAAAGTCTGATCCATTTTAGCGGTTCTATAATTCTGCTCAGGTTTCCTTTTACCTTATCACTCATCTAGTGTTATAGTATTGGAATATCTGATTATTCACCTCAGATTAGCTCTCTGTATGCTTCCAAAATGCCTACTGCGTAATTAAACACTTTTTTTTCCTCAAGAAAAAGATATTTGTAGAAATGCTAAAAATAGATCAAAATCTCTTTCTGAATTCAAGTCACTCATATAACTGCTTTGGCTCTCACAGCCTCCTAAAGGTCACCTGCATGGTTATTTGCATTCCTTGTGCCATCAACAAATATAAATTAAGCCACCTGCAAGAAAAGGAACTTTAAATTTAGGCAATGGGCATAGACTGGGCCCAAAGGATCCATTTCCAGTAAATGAGGCTATAAAAACTAAACATGACCTAAGCATTCTTCTGCCCTCCAAAACAAGGCTCAAGATGACAGTAAAGCCAAGAAAACATACTACCTAGAAGAAAGCAAAGGATCGGACAAACACTCATCCCACCCTTTCTTGATACAACAAAGCACAGATAAAATACAGGATTGGAAGAACCAATGGTCTGATGCAGTAGCTTTTCTTCTGTTTCTCAGATAGTATTACTATCAGAGATTTACACACGCAGGAACACACACCATTCTCACAGTAAAACATCTCTAAAATGTATTAGCAGGAGGCGTGACCTCAAAAGACACAAAATAAGAGCTCTCAAAGGGTCATTACTCAAAATATGGAACAACATGTATTTCTCATCAGTGCATAATCTTTGTGTGTAAATGTATACAGTGGAGCCTTTCCAGTACCTACCCCAGTAAATTCATATGAAATATTCTGCAGCAATCCTACTAGGTAAGTCTGTATAGCACAGGGCTGGAATCAGCTGGAAGGCAGCTTAATAACAGTGAGGCAAAAGTAAGGCAGTACTAGACATTTGGCCTTGTGCTATGTATTTTCTTTCTTCTTTTGGGGTATAGTGTGGGCTCTTTGTCATAATTGCTTTCCTTAGGAATTCTTGAAGAGCTTTGAGGTTTCTTTTATATTAATTAACCATGAAAAGGAAAGTGCCTTCTGTATCTCCCTGTCATTGAAAAGTTGCATCAGTTTGCTTATTCCAAGACCAAACTAAAATGTTCTACACCAACACTTCCCAAAGGAATGATATGAGAAAACAATTTTAATGTCCACCTATATTTAGAAATACTGCTTTAAATAAAGTTAAGAAGATTGCTTTTCTCTGGGGTTTTGCAGTGCCTGTAATAGGTTAAGGTATATTGAGAATCTCCTAAAGTAAGACACAGTAGTCAGGGTTTTCAAACTTGCTTGCCCACAGAATCCTTTCTTGTAGAGCATCTATTTGAAACATGTACATGTTTTGCAGAAGACACTTGAATTAAACATTGCTTCAAATAGATTTCAACAGAAACATCCTTAAAGCCAGAAGATCTTGTTCCTCCTTCTTGCTAGCTGGTCCTAGATGATTGGTGGCAGGGGCCAATCCGAATGTAATTTTGCCCTATTGTTTCCTTTACATTGAAAGGATCTGCTTGGTTTAGTTTTACAGAATGTGATAGATACATCCTCAACAAAACTACACACTCAGCAGGGGAACACAATTTAGGAGATACAAAATAAGCAGCCAGCCGTTCCTTGGTTGATTATATATATAAAAAAGAAATAACGGTGACAATTGATTGTAATGTAAAATTTGAGTTTGGGAAAGCCCTGTAAATTTGAACTATATTCTTCCTTATCTTTTTTGATTTGTGTGCTATCAGTATATTCATATATGAAGTTTTACTCTGGGTGTGCACATTTATGTGAATAAGTCCTCTGTAGTAATACCACTTGAGATATACTGATGATAAAACATACTCTGTACAGAAGAAATTTGAGTTCATTATACTAGACCAATATAAAATCTCATTATATACATATTTCCTCATATGTAAAGAGAACATACATATACTTATAAATACATGTGTATATGTGCATATATAAATACACATACATGTATGTATATATAATATATAAGTACAACATATAAATATATATTCGATACATAAAATATATAGGATATATATACACACACACACAGAAACACACGTAGAATGCAAGTATTGTGACATAAAAACAATTGTTTGTGTGTTCCCCTCCACCCAAATAATCAGATGGTCATTCCTTATAGTAATTCAATAAGGTCACAAATTCAGATCATTCTGTAGATAATTTTATTAACCTAAAATTTTGCTTTAAGCCAGTTAGTTTTCCATGGAATAGATGTAACCTGTGTCAACATTCTTGCAGAGAGCCTAATGAATATAGGTTATCATGACGTGCTGTATTATAGGCAAATCCAAACAAGGTTGAAGAAGCAGAAGTCATTCTGTCTTGTAGACAGGATTCAGCCAAGAATCTGACTGATTTTTTTCCAACTCGATTGATGAATGTTTTGGTATCTTCTATCTTCAGTCTTAGTCCCTGTGTTTTGTGGAAGTCCAAATAAGTATTTAAGAACACACAAAATGTACAAATCTAAGAAATGCCAGTTAGTGGTGTCTGCAAAATCCTGAATTGAAGGGAGACATTTCTAGGGGAAGGAGGCATAGTAGAAAAACTGACCCTGCCTTCCTTGGTCCTTCCTTCTGTCCTTTCCTTATACAAAGTACCTTTTAACTAGACTTTAGGAGAAAAGTGAGGACGAAGATTAGTGGAAAGTTGGATGGAGAGCATGTTTAGTCTGCCGAGTGAAAAACAAATGAATGCAAATGACAAGAAAATAAGTTTGACTAGAGCAGAGGGTAAGTCCCAGAAAACAACTATACTTTGGTAATTTGGGGATGAGATATTTTTATCTTTCATTTGATGGATAATAGAAGCAACTTGAAGTTTCAGTATATAAGCACATACTATATAGTTATCTATATTAGCTATCAATCCAAATATATACATTGTATATACATATAAAGATATATTACATACATATAAATATAGATGTGTTATAGATACATAGATAAGTTTACATGGATACATTATGTATGTGCATTGCTCTATATATCTATATATCATATTTAGATGTATTCTATGTAGGTATAAACAGACAGCTATAGATAGATGTACACAGTGCATATCTATGTCTATATATAAAATTAACTAACAAAAGGATTGTAGGAAATTGGCTAAATTACCATATAAGGGAGAAATAGGAACAAATTACATTTATAGAAATGCATCTTGTTACAGGAATTATTTTCCTATTTATATAAAATGGTTTTGATTGAA
The DNA here is from genome assembly GCF_047675955.1 of Chlorocebus sabaeus. Taxonomy (NCBI): domain Eukaryota; kingdom Metazoa; phylum Chordata; class Mammalia; order Primates; family Cercopithecidae; genus Chlorocebus; species Chlorocebus sabaeus. The sequence goes on along the minus strand of NC_132928.1, from coordinate 12,413,568 downwards.
ATTTATAAATTAAAATTCTAATAATTCCGCTTATGGGCTGAATTGTGCTTCCACAAAATTCATATATTGAAGCCCTAGGCCCTAGTGTGACTGTATTTGAAAATGGACCTTTAACGGGGTGGTTAATATTGATGCTCAATAAAAGCTTTTTGAATTGAATTGATGACCTCTCAGGGTCATCAATCTGTATCTTTGTATCATTGTATCTTTCTATGAGATTGATCATCTTTGTGAAGTAAGTCAACTTTTCCCTACTCTGCAAAATATCAGTCCCACACCAGAGCATGACTTTAAGCTCCTCCCAGCCCATGACTGGACAACGTAAAAGTTTTTGCCTCATTCACTAATTTAGAAATTGCTTGTCTTAAACGAGTAAAGAAAAATGCTGCTTCATCAGCACTTTCTTGTTCTGCCTCCTCCTTTTAAGTTCTAATCTACATCAGAACATCTATATCATCTCCCTTCTATCTTCTAGCTAAAGCCACTTGCAGGAAAGAAACAGTCCTAATAGTAATATACAGTCTCTACTTTCTCTCCACCCGGATCATTTACGCTTCAAGTCTGCCACCAAATCTCATGCAATGGCAAATAAGGAGTGAAATCTGCCTATCAAAGTGGGGGGAGGGCATAAACTGAGTACTCATAGGATATTTGCTTTACATGATGTTTTTAACAACATTTAGCGATTTTGTAAATCATCTTCCCCCAGAAATCTACATTTCTGGTTCTTTGAAAATGTTGGAACTGGGCACAGTGGCTCATGCCTATAGTCCCAGGTACTCAAGAGGCTATGGTAAGAGGATCACTAGAAGCCAGGAGTTTGAGTCCAGCCTGGACAACATAACGAGATGTCATCTCTAAAAAACTGAAAAACATTGACCTATATACTTCCCCTGTCCCACATCCCCCCCAACAGCAGCCCACAGGTGTTGAGGGGGGACTGCTCTCCTTAGACGGGTCCTGCACTCTACAGCTAAGCCCAGGCCTGACTCATTTTAGGAATGCAAATACAGATACCCCCTGCTTCCCTTTCTCATGGACACAATTCATCAGGTTCCTGGAGGCACTGAGTCAACAATGGGCATTGAACTTAGGTGTTTAAATATGGGGGAGTAAATGCACAGAGGCAGGTTGGGAGTCATTCCTCCTGTGGTGTTGATTATGATGGACAGCTGTCCCATTCTCAGCCCAGACATTAAAAAAAAGGCTCAGAAACTTCCTTCCTACTTCATCCCTGGAGCCGATGATCTAGGACCAGAAGGAAACCTCACTTTCTGAGGATAGCTGGAAAGGAGAACACTAAAGCACAGACCTGCAGGAACTACACTGGCCTGACACCAGGCCCATGCAACTGACCGGTCCCATCTCTGACCATGCCCAGGCCAGGGATGTGTTGGATCATTTCCTGAGCGTGAGGAAGAGGTAGACATCCTCCAGACTGAGAAACACTAACTCTAGATCCCCCTGGCCTAGAATTTCTTCTTCTGTTTTTTTCTTTGCTAGAGAAAGCATCTAGAGGGGCCTAAGAAGCTATGAAAATCAGGTTGAATCTTAGAATGTTCCATTTACAAGCTTCAACAATAACTTCATGTGTAGGGAATAGGGAATTCAGTTAACCTCTCTGTTCCTTGGTATTTTAATTTGTCTGAAAGTGATAATCATCATATTTAGTGACCTCCCGGGTGCCCTGAGCATTAATGAGACAATGTGAGAAAATTATTAAGTTCTATGGTAATGTTAGTCCTAATTCTACTTTTTTTAAGCTTCTCATTTCTCTTTTAGGAAAAATTTGTTAAATAAAGATGCTTAGTTCTACAAAGAGTATAGGAAAAACTAAAATAGTTATTGAAACAAATTTAGCAAAGGAAAGAGCAAATCTACTCAGCCACAGAGGGGGACCTTTTTATACCCAAATCTATAGTACCATCTCCTCTTTATCATTCATTTCACCCGGCCCTTTTGGGGAGCATAATTGTACTTAATTTTGGAACTCTATGTCTACTACAAATCCTTCTCTTCCAAATAATTAAAGTTAACCAAATATCTGAAATGTCTATGGAGTTTTATATAGTAAATACTAAAAGATATGCTTGAAAGAATGAATGGATGAAGGAAGGAATGAAAGAATTTTCATTTGTTTTGGTTTTAGAATAATAATATAATAGAGGTAGAGGTAGAAAGGTCGGAAACAATGGAAGAGGATTAAGAATGTTGCCCTTAAACGCTATGACACTCAAAATCTTTCCTCTCCTTTTGTCAACCAACAAGTCCAAATAAGTCCCCACCATGTCCAGCAATGGGAGAGTAAAAGACCTGTGAGACATTGCCTCTTATTTGAAACAGTTTAAAACCTAGTTGAAGAAACACAGCAAACAAATATGTGTATACACAGATGAAACAATGGGAAATTATGGAATATAAAACTCTGGATTATGACTGTATGCTCAACAGACATTCAGAGAAGGGAGAGGTCACTAGAGATTGATACAGTCAGATAAGTCTTATGAAGGAGGTGGTACTGAAATTGATCTTTAAAATACTGTCTGGATATAGTTATAAAAGGAGATGAACTTGCTATATCCCCATCTATTTCTCACATTAACCCTGTGAGGTTAATCTCTTTCCATAAATGAGGAAACAGCTCTGGCAGATTAAGTCACTTACCAAGGTCACACAATTGAGGTCTATCTAACACAGGAGAGAGCTGTGTAGGTCTCTCCTCTAAACAGCACATCTGTTCTGTAATGTCTGGATTGCTGCATATCAGAATAAAAACCAAAGCTGGCCTTTTCTGGTCTGGTCCCTATACCATGTAAGCCTCATCTCCCACCATCTCTCCATATGGCCTCAGCTTTAGCCACACCTTGTGTTTTAGGAAGGTTCCTGGCAGGAAAAACATGGCACACTTAAGCGGGTTTAACTAAAAATAATGAGGAATTATTCTTAGAAAAGTGGATAGCTAGGGAAACGAACAAAGGCTGTCAAGGCACTTAGGGACTAGCAAGAACAGGAAGCCATTACTACCCCAGGACTGAAGAGGCAAGAGGAATAAATAGTGATAACAAAGTCTGGAGTGCACAGACACAGTGGAGTGGGGCCAGGCAACAGGAGCAATAGCTTTACATAGGTACTGTAAAAATCAGTGAGAATAAGTACCCCAGCCTCTCCCCTGCCTGCCCTTGCATCTCCTACTGGTGTCTTCCATTGATCAAGTCTTTGGAAGACAGAGGTCAAGGGGATCTGAGAGATGCAGGCCAAAGAGGTTGGGTTCCTGGACACAGAGAAGGAAGGGCAGAGAATTAATCTTATGGGCAAAAAGAGATACAAGTTCTCCTTGCCTTTGCTAACATAGCTGTCACCCAGAAGGCCCTCCCTTGCCTGGGTACCTCTTCTTCCTCCTTTTAACCTAGCTTAAGGATCACCAACCCTGGGAAATCATTTATTACCCACAGCTTAAGTTGGGAGCTGTCCTCTGTGCTTTTACAGCATCTCTGCAGACCTTGATTATTGTGGTTATCATGCTGTTGGAATAGACCCCACATGAGTCAGATGCATCAGGGGCTGAGGAAAATTGCTACCCTACTTCAACCTGATGCCCACAAGGAAGCTGATCACATTGAGCACTCAATGCCAAATCCATATTTTCTAAATTTTAGATTTTGATTTAATTTTACACTTAGAGAAAAATTTTCCTTTTTCCTCAGATTCACCAATTAACATTTGGCCCCATTTGTATTATAATTCTCTATCTATATATACGTTTGTACCCCCACATACATGTGTGTAAATTTTTCTTTTTGTTATTTGAAAGTTGGAACCATTGTATAGTGCTTTGCCTGTAAATAATATTTCAGTGTGTATTTCCTAAAAACAATGACATTCTCTTATATACTTAGTGTACGATACTCGAAATTAGGAAAGCTAACAATGATACAGTAGTATTATCTAATCCGCAGTCCATTTTTCAAATTTTGTTATCTGTGCCAATAATGTCCTTAATAGCTATTCCTTCTGCCTTCCCCGGGTCCAAAATCCAATACAGGAACATGCATTGCAATTAGTTGTCACGTATCTTTAGTCTCCTTTCATCTGGAACACTTCCTCTGCCTTTCTGCATCTTGACCTTGACATTTTTGAAGAGGACGGGATGCTCCTTTTGTAGGCTGTCCTGCAATATGGTTTTGTCCGATGTTTCCATATGATTAGATTTAGCTTTTTCATTTTTGGCAGGAATACCAGAAATGATATTCTGTCCTTCTCAGTGTCTTACATCAGCAGTCACATGATGCTGTGTGTCCGGATACTCATGATGTTAACTCTGATGATTGGTTAAGGTGTGTCTGCCAGCTTTCTCTATTATAAAGTTACTATTTTAAATTTCTAAATAATTTGTGGAAGATATCTTGAGCCTATGTAAGTATGCTGTTCCTCATCAAACTCCAACCACTTTTTTAAAAGGAAAAGAGGACAACTCACTGGGCACAGTGAGCAACAAAAGGAAGTGACATGACCATCCAGTCACTCCTAATTCCCTGTCCTTGGTACCAAGGCAGGTCACTATGGTTCTCCAGGGTTGTCTCTTTAAAATCAGAACTTGTCTCTGCTGGGTCCATGTAAAGCTTCTTTTAGGAGAAAACTGAAGGAGCTAATTTGAGTCTCAGTGAAAATAACAAACCAACCCCAACAGCACTTTCTTGAGATCAGGACTCAGTCCATTTGCAATTCTCCTCTCTCCTCCTTCATCAGAAATAGGGATCCCTTCCTGCCTATTCCAACTTCACTAAATGTACATCAAAACCAGGCAGACTTTCTACTGGTTTATTTACTTCTGAGGTCTGAGTGGTAGAAGGATAGCCTAATTACTATTGACCCAAGTCATTTTTCTTGCTTAGGAAACAATTTAATATTATTAGGAGCCATGGTCTGGTAAAATTAGAAGCCAAAATAATCTTGTCCTCAGGCCTTGAAGAGTAATACAAGGTTAATATCTCTGCCTTTTTTAAAAATGTAAGTATTTATAGGATTTTAAGCCGGCGCTTGTTTCTTATTCCACATCTCCCATAATAAGAGCATCAAATGAGAAATTAAAATCACCCATAAAAGACTGAATTGTAAGTATGACTTTTGTGGTATGTCCCACATTAGACTGGGATCTCCCTGAGACCAGGACTGTGCACCATTTATTTACTTGTGCATCCGCCTTCTTCTGGCATATTGCACACTACATAATGGCTGATCACGTTTAGTTTAATAAATTAAATGGCCTCCAGCAGTTTAAGTTATTCTTCCCTGCACTCTATTTCTTTCATTAAAATATTTCAATCTCGAAGCAAAACTAATTATTTATTTTTTAATTCTTTTGGCCATAGAGAATTATAAAGTTTCTTAAAAATATAAAAAGACATCTAAATAAATGTACAGATACCACTTTTGCAGAAAAACTGTCTTTATGTTTTTAAATAGTTTTTATTTTGAAATAGTTTAAGATTCACAAAAAGTTGCCAGCATGGTACAGGGAGTTCCGGGACACCCAGCACTTATATATGGAATACATTGTCCAAACCCAGAAATTGACTTTGCTGCAGTACAAACAATTATAAGAATACAGGCCATACTTAAGTTTTTTGGGGATGCTAGTTTTTACAAACACTCTTTTTGTTTAGAGTCCTAAAAACTTTTATCCCATCTATAGTTTTGTGCCACCATCAGAACACAGAACTGTGTTCATCTCCTTCACGTTATCACTTTATAGTTACACTCCTCCCCACAAGACAAATTTCTGGCAACTTTTTTTTTTTTTCTTTAAGATGATGTCTGGTTCTGTTGCCCAGACTGGAGTGCAGTGGAGCTATCTCGGCTCACTGCAAGCTCTGCCTCCCAGATTCAAGCAATTCTCCCATCTCAGCCACCTGAGTAGCTGGGACTATAGGCACAGGCCACCATGCTTGGCTAATTTTTGTATTTTTAGTAGCGATGGGGTTTTACCATATTGGTCAGCCTGGTCCTGAACTCCTGACCTCAGGTGATCCGCCCGCCTCAGCCTCCCAAACTGCTGGGATTGCAGGAATGAACCACCGCGCCCAGCCAATTTCTGGCAACTTTCTTTCTCTATAATTTTGTCATTTTGACAGCGCTACATGAATGGTATTATACAGCACGTACGTTTCGTAATCGACTTTTTCTCACTCAGCTCAGTGCTCTTGAGGTTCTTCCAGGCTTTGCCCTGAGCCTCCATCTCATCTTCTCCTCTTTCTTCTTCTTCTTTAAGTATTCTAAGAAAGTTTTATTTTATTTTTGTATATATTTAAGATGTACAGCATGTTTTGACATACATATACACATGAAATGATTACTACAGTCAAGCAAATTAACATATCTATCATCTTACATAGTTACTGATTTTGCATGTGTGGTGAAGATACCTAAAATCTACTCTCTTAGCAAATTTCCAGTATGCTATACAATATTATTAATTATAGTCTTTACATTGTACATTAGACCGCTAGAATTTATTCATCCTATATAACTATAACTACGTACCCTTTGACCTTCATCTCCCCATCTTCTACTTCCTGTTTCTATGTATTCCGGTTTTGTTTTTTTAGATTCTATGACCAAAAAAAAGATCATGCAATGTTTTTCTTTCTGGGTCTCGTTTATTCCCTTTAACATAATGTCCTCCAAGTTCAGCAATGTTTTTAGACTGGATATTATTCCGTTGTGTGTACATATCACAATGTCTTTATCTATTCATCTGTCAATGGGCAGACACTAAGGCTTTTTCCATATTTTGGCTACTGTGAATAATGCTGCAATGAACATGGGGCATAGATATCTTTTTTGTTTTTTGTTTTTTGTTTTTGAGTCTCGCTCTGTCTCCCAGGCTAGTGTGAAATGGATCAGTCTCGGCTCACTGCGACTTCCACCTCCCGGGTTCAAGCAATTCTCCTGCCTCAGCCTCCCAAGTAGCTGGGATTACACACTCTTGCCACCGTGCCCAGCTAATTTTTATATTTTTAGTAGAGATGGGGTTTCACCATGTTGGCCAGGCTGTTCTCGAACTCCTGACTTCAGGTGGTCCACCCGCCTTGGCCTCCCAAAGTGCTGGGATTACAGGCGTGAACCACCACGCCGGGCCGGGCACAGATATCTTCAGAAGGCAGTGATTTCATTTCTTTTGGGTATATACCCAGAAGAGGAATTGCTGTGTCATATGGGAGTTCTATTTTTCATTTCTTTAGGAGACACTATGTTGTTTTCCACAATGGCTGCACTACTTCACTTCTTTATCTCTCTAATTCCTCTATTATAATTTCTTCTAGTCTTGTAGTTTTAAATATAAACTCTATGATGATGACTTCTAAATCTTTATTTCCAGGTTCCTAGAAATTCAGTCTTGGATATTCGGATGTCTACTTGATGACTTTGTGAATGCTGAATACATTTCCCAAAATTAACCTGGCCAAAACAATTTTTTCTTAAAACTGAAAAGAATTGGAGAAAGTTCCAATCTTTTTTATTTCAACACCCACTATTTGCCAAGATGGCTATTAAGGCACTCTCCTTGATTTTTCTGTTTCTTTTACTTTTCACATTAAATTCTTTAATAATTCTGTTGATTACACCTACAACCATATCCTGAGTTTGAATGTAGCTATTCTCTCTAGAAGAGCAGAGCGTGCGGAGCAGAGGTTAAACCCTCGGATCTGGGTTCTTCTTTAAGTATTCTAAGGAACTTTTATTTTATTTTTGTATATATTTAAAATGTACAACATGATGTTTTGATATACATATACATAGTACAATGATGACTACAGCCAAGCAAATTAATATGTCTATCATCTTGCTTCTTGCTAGATGTGAAATCTTGGTTCAATTGCTTACATTTTCTATACTCCCACTTCTAAATGAGGACAAAATAACACTTACCTCATGGAGTTTTTTTGTGATAATTAGTCCAGTAAAAATGTGCATACTTTTAACAATCCCTAGTGCACAGTAAACACTCAAAAAGTATTAGATATTATTAGTCATTTGTTCATAAATGCTATAGAATGGCGGCGATCATATGAAAGGCACTGTTGTTGGCACTGGGGATATGCAGTGATATAAAGGAGTAATGTACATTGGGTGATGATAGTGTTTGTGGTTACTATGGAAGTTGAGCTCTGAGGAGCGAAACTGGCTGATGGCCTCTACCTATCACATCCTTGGACCTCCTACTGTGTTCACACAGGTCTGGATTGTCCCAGGTTAATCCTAGACAGTACTGGCCAGAAGGTGCTACAGCCAGGTCATTTCTGCTCAACATGAGACTCTTCTAACCGGCCATCTTTGCTCCAGGGCTTCCCACCAGCCTGCCCAAGGCTTTCTCAGAGCTGCATTGTAATCTGAGATCCTCCCTACCCGTTCTTCCCTTCTGATCCTCCTCTTACCTGTCTTCTTTTATGGATATCAGACCTGTATTGCTGTCTGAAGACTCTACCCACCCACTTCTCCTCCCTCTCCCCTTTATCCTTCTACAGCATTTTCCCTCGTAAATCTCTTGCACATCTAAATCCATCTTGGCATCTACTTTTTGGGAGACCCAAACTGACCCAGTGCTAAAAAGAAAAATAAACAGGGTCAGGGAGCTAGTAAGTGACTCAGAGATAACACAGGCCATTTACTGAATGCCTATTTAATAAGATGAGCAGAATTTGTTAATCTGTGGGTGGGTGTGGTAGGCCAGTCTCCTGAAGGAGTGTATTTCAGACAAAAGCATTAGCAAGTGCAGAACCCCTGAGATGAGAACATTCTGGGTGTGTTTAAAGACCAAGAAGAAGCCAAGATATCTGGCATGACATGAACAAGGGGGTGAATGAACTGTAGGGGATAAGGGCAGATGAGCAGTGGAGAGCCAGCTCTCTTAAGGCCTTGCAGACCCAGATAAAGACTGCATTTTTTCCTATCACAGAGATGAAACACCATTGGAATGTTCTGAGCTGAAGATTGACATGATCTCACTTTTTAAAACATAAAAGCAGGATTGTTCTACCTGCTCTTTGGAGAACCCGGCTAAAGTTGGTGCGTTCACAATGGAAAAACAAAGTGGGTATGGTATACAAGATTCTAGGTGGTGCCCAAGAACCCTGCCCCCTGGTGTACATATCCTGTATAATTCCCTTGCTTTGAGGATGGATAGAACCTGTGATCCAGTTAATTAGTTAACCTTGGCCTAATCAGATAGGCCCTTTAAAAGAAAAGCAGCTGCAGCAGGTGCACCCCTGCTGGCCTGGAAGAAAGCACAGAGCCATGTTGTGACATGTCTATGGGGCCCACATGGGAAAGAGTTGCAAGCAGCCTCTAGGAGCTGAGAGTAGGCCCTGGCCACTGACAGCTACTACAAAACAAGGACCTTAGTCCCACAGCTGTAACAAACTGAAAGCTGCCAACAATCTTTGTGCTTGGGAGAGTACTATGAGCCTCAGATGAGATTGCAGCTATACTGACATCTTGATTTCAGCCTGACAAAATACTGAGAAGACCAGCTAAACTGTACTCAGACTCCTGACCCATAGAAACTGTAAGATAATAATCTGTGGTTTTAATAATAAATTATAAACAAATAAATGTAATAAAAAATGGATTTATGTTCTTTTAAGCCACTGTGTATATTAACACTTCTTTACAGAGCAATAGAAAACAAATCCAGTTGGCAATGGTGGAAAACAAGCAGAGAGGCTATGTAGTTAAGAGTCTATACAGTCCTCCAGATGGGAGATGATGGTGGCTTGGGTCAGGTTAGTAATGCCTTATCCTTTGATGGTCAAGCCAATGGGATTTGTTGATGGATTGAATGTAGAGTGTGAGAGAAAGACATCAAGAATGACTGCAAGATGTTTGGCTTGAGCAACTGAATGTTTGGAATGTTCAGTGACTGAGAATGGAAAGACTATGGGAAGAACAGACTTGATATCTTTTTGACAGACAGAATCAGTAAGAATCACAAATTCTGTTAAATTGGGAATTCCAAGTATACATCAAAGCGAAGATGTCCAGAAGGAACACTTGAGTGTATGAATTAGGAATAATGGGTGAGGTCCAGGTTGGACATACGTTAATACATTTTGGAGTCATTGACGAATGATATTTAAAACCTTAAAACTGGATGAGATCATAGCAATTATTGCTAATATTTCCAGAGCTGTCCAAGCTTCTTCCATCTCCCACTTGGACTTCTTCATTAACTTTCCAGTGGTCTCCCTGATTCCACTGCCCTTTTACTACTATCCATTCTCCATGCTGCTGCTGGAGGGATTTTTTTTTTTAGACCTACATACAAATCAGATAAGGTCACCGCTCTGTTTAATATCTTCCAGAGGATTTCCATCATGCCAAATTAGTTAGCTTTCGTTGTATTACAAGCCACCTCAAAATTTAGTAGCTTGAAGTAACATTCATTCATTTTCATTCCTGATTCTGTGGGTCTATTGAATAGTTATTCTGCTCTCCAGTGCTCAACTGGGGCTGGATGGTCCAGGATGGCCTCATTCCTGTGTGTTGTGGTTGCTTAGTTGGCCAAGTCATAGAGGATTTAGCTGAGATGTCTCTTCTCTTATCCATGTGACCTCTCATTCTCCAGCAAGCTATACCAGATTTCTTCCAACGGTGGATTTAGAGTTCCAAGGAGCAGTCAGAAAGCAAACCCTAATGCACAAGAACCTTCCTAGGCCTTTGTTTATGTCATGTTTGCTAATGTCCCACTGGCCAAAGTAAGTCATTGGGCCTGCCTGGACGCTAGGAGGTGGAGAAATAGGCTCTAACTCTCGATGAGAGCCACTGCACTGCAAAGGCGCATTGCAAAGAGGAATATGCAAAGAAGAGCCAGGAAGAATTAAAATTGCACCTAGAAGACAATTCTGAATCCTTATTCTGGCTTTCAAAGTTTGGCATGATTTGACCCTTACTCCCCCTTTAATCTGATCTCATTCTACTCTCTGTCTTTCTTTTTAAGTAGGCTTATTATTTTCTGCAGCAGTTTGACGTTCACCTCAAAACTGAGCAGAAAGTACAGAGATTTCCCATATACCCCTGCTCCTATTCATGCATAGCCTTCCCCATTATCAACATCCCCACCATCTGCTCTCTTTTATACCTTAGGTCTTGAGCCAAAATGCTCGTCTTTCTATGAGTTAACAAACTTTTTCTTGGTTCAAAGAACCTGATGCTCCTTCTGTCTGGAATGTTTGTTTCCCCAGCTTTATTGAGGTATAACTGATAAATAAAATTGTATACCTTTTAGATATATAATGTAATGATTTGGTATATACATATGTTGTGGAATGGTTACCACAATTAAGTTATCCATCACCTTACCTAGTTGTCTTTTTGTGTGTGTAGGGTGAGAAGATTTGAGATCTACTTTCAGGAAATTTTGAATATCTAATACAGTATTGTTAACTATAGTCATCGTGCTGTACTTGAGCTCCCAGGAACTTATTCTGGAACGCACTTCCCCCAAATCTTGGTATGATAGGCTCCTCCTTTGCATTGAGGACTCAGATTAAATGTATTCTTCTGAGACAGGCTTTCTCCTATAGCCTGATTACTCTCTATCTTATCCTCTGGGTAAATTATGTTTATAGTATTTATAATCATTTGATTTCTTCTAGTTTGTTTATTGCTTCACATGCATAACCACCAACCCCTTGCAAAAAAAAAAAAAAAAAAAAAAAAAAGTAAGCTCTGTGAGCGTAGGGATTTCATTTTGTTTATTTCAAGAATGGACCTTGCATACAGTGGATATTTAAGCAACTGTTAAATAGCATTCTCAAATGCCAAATGAAGAGTCTTTTTTCTATTATGGGAAACCGAGAGTTGACTATAATTGAACAACCCCAGTTCAGCTGAAATTTATATGAAATCTGTATAACTAAAATGATAAAATAATAGAAAACTATTTTAAAGTAGGAAACAAATATGTCTTTTAGACACTCAGGTGACATTTACTGTCTTTTAAAGGAATTTACGATGTTAAATTTCTTTTTAAAGGAGTTCCCTTTCGGTGATGTGACTCAGATGTAACAGTGCCCAGGTCCCTGGATTAGTATCTTGCCAGCCACTCATTTTCAACTGTTCTCTTCTGATTCATAACAAGTCATCAAATATCCTTTAATGAATAGGAAAGTCCTTGATACTTACTTCCTGTCCTTTCTGACATGTTTGCCAAAAAGCCACTCATTAACAAATTTTATTTCTCAACTGACCAGCTGTTATGGATTGAATATTTGTGTCCTTCCAAAACGTGTGTGTTGAAGCCCTAACCTCCAATATGATGGTATTAGGAGGTGGGATATTTGGGAGGCAATTACGTTTAGATGAGGTCATGAAGGTGGAGCCCTTGGGATGGGATTAATGTCCTTATAAGAAGAAGAAACACCAGCGCTTCCTCTCCCCTCCCCTCCATGTGGGGACACAGCAAGGAGGCAGTCATCTGAAAGCCAGGAAGAGGGCCCTCACCAGGACAAGACCATGCTGATGCCCTAGTCTCAGACTTCTGGAACTGTGAGGAATAAATTTTGTTGCTTAAGTCACCCAGTGTATGATATTTTGTTATGGCAACCTGAGCTAAGATACCTCCTTACCCTCCTTTCCCCCATTTTCTTTCTCTTTCTCATTGAGCCCATTTTTTTCTGGTTCAACCAGTTTTAGTGATTCTGTTTTCCAGGAGATAGCTTGTTTCATTTGTGTTTTCTGATTAGTCCTTGCATTAGATTCATTTGTCTGCTCCAGCACCATTCACTTTTCTCAAATGAAACAATTCTTGTCTCCTCTAGTCTACTCCAGCATTCATCAACTTCCTCTCATATACTCCAGGGAAATTTCCATTCTCCTAGCAATAGGCAGAGAACTTCCCAGGCACTGCACTGGATATCTTAAGTCTGGTTCCTAAAAGTCAATGTGCAAATAGAGGTGAGTGCAAATTGAATGTGGCTGGAGTGAGGTGGCAGAAGAGTAATATCCCTGGGATTCTAGAATACTGAATGGACTTTGGCCATTGACCAAAGTCACTGTGAAGAGAATACACTACGTTTATACTTGCTGTTTTGTCTTGCTTCTGGGCATAAGAAGCCCTCATTTCCCAGCCTCCTTTGCATCTAAGTGGGGCTATATGACTAGCTCTGTTCAATGATATGTTTGTGGAAGTAATCCACCCCACCTTCAGGTTTGGCACCAAGGTTGGTGCAGCAAAGTGGGGAGGAGTTTGACACAATTAAAGAATGGAATTCTCTGAGAATTATCCATCAAGATGAAGGCAATGGGAAAAGGTGACTGTCTATAAGGCAACTAAGCAGGCTTTTCTTCCCATGGAGTGAGATTATGAGAGTAGAACTTAGAAAACCTTCATATGATGCTCAGTAACTCCTGGTGACATCCACACAGAAGTTCATTTGAGATTCACAAAGCACAGAGGAAGTTTCTTATCAAAAACTAACAGAACCACATAAAATGAGAAAGAAAATACATAGAGAAAAAGTCTAGCTACTCAGAGACCTGCACAAGAAAAGAGAAAATGGGTAGCCAGGGAGCAGGAGCAATTACTATCACTAATGGTTACTTTCAGCAGTAGTCTACATTGGGCTCCCTAGAAAAGAAAGCCTCCATTCTTCTGGCATGGGAAGGAGAAACTGCCGGATTGCTGGAGCTGGCGCAGGCATGGTGGGATTAATGAATGCTCATTGTACAGGTTTCCAATCCATTCTTCTGTAATCAACTCCACATCACACTCCTGCCTTCAAAGGTAGTGGAGCTTGTGACAGGAGCTATCTTGGTTCTTATTGGCATTATCCCCTGCAAACAGTTGGAATCCTGGTTTCTCTATTCCCTGCCTGTAGCAACCACTTGTAAGGCACTGTGTGCCACAAACTGTCTGCCCAGCTGATTTCAGTGCAGCGGTAGACAGTTCCACATGCACGATCTGTTTCCCACATCAAGCATGGACTTTAATCTCTCTCTGCTTTGCCACCCCAAAGTTTTGTCTGAAGTCATTGCCTGGAAGCAACTCAGAGTTATAAAGATTTTAACCCTCCTGAAGGCAGCCCTTCAAAGGTAGGGGAGGGCGTCATGAACACATGCTCTAGCCTGCTCCAAGTTACACTGCTCCTCTGAAAGCTCCCAAGGGATCTGAGACCCAGTTGTGCAACATAGGAGCCAGCTCATGAGCCCCCTTCCAGTCTCACATTCCCCACCTTCTCACTTCTGCTGTCCTGGTTCATTTTCCATATAAGGCTTTGTTTCATTTTCTGCTTTTAGGGAAACCCAAGGTTCCAACTAGACTTTCCAACTGCCAGTGTCTTGTCAATACATATGCTGTAGTTTCTTCTCTAACTCTTTTTTTGTCTTTATGGATTTATAGTTGTACATTTCTATTGTCATGTCTGAGGGATTAGGAAAGAAGTGGAGATAGTGTATGTCTTCAGGCTGCTCTTCTCCCCCTGCTGAGTCCTACCCAATCCTGAGCTAGAATGAAACTTCCTGGATCTTCCCATCAAAGGTCTCCTCTTTTGCTTTCTCATAACATCCTACATTAGTCTTTATAACCTGAACAAAATTTGTAATTTTATCTTTATTTGTTGTTTTACCACTCAACCACTAGAATCTCTGCTCTATGAATCAGAGTCTACATCTTTTTTTTTTTTTTTTTTTTTTTTTTTTTTTTTGTAGATCTCTGTATGTTTTTGTTCAACAAGCAAAGGACTTTCCACTGTCTGATATGTTCCAAACAGTTCCAATCCCTCCAGCCCTCCCTATAGTAGTTGGGTGCTCAGGTTACCCACACAGAGGCTCTTCTCTACATCTCTCCTTGAAAAGGCTCAGCTTTGAGCCGATTCACAAATATATCATCAAGAACTAGATGTCAGCTAGAGGAGGACAAGGTTCTGCAAGCGTGGACGTGAATGGGCAGCTGATTTGGGAGATGGAGGGGGAAAAAGAAAAAGCAGAAGGGCACAGAGCTAGACTTGGTTTACTTTACCCCCTGCTCTGGCTAATTCACTACCTGACTCCCAGGATCTTATAACTTGTACTATTCCTTACTGCAGAATTGCCCATAGTTCCTGGTTCCTGGGGTCCTGATACTCCCTTGCTTATGAACAGGGATTCCCCCACCACGCTGAGGCACCCTATATCTGCCTGAAGCAGCCTATCAATACCATCGCCAAAGATAATACGCAGATATTCTGAAGACCACCTTCACAAGACCTTCAGCCACATGGCAAAATAGAGTAGGAAGATAGTGTCTGTAAAGTAATTTAATTGAAGATTCTTGTTTGAGAGACAAAAATAAATGATGTTTCAAATAATAGTATCTGAAATATTTTACAGATAAACCAAAGATTGTTTGATTTAAAGAACTATTAAAACACCACAAAGGAATTGAGAAGGTTCACCCTTCCCCTTTGTAGAAAGTCCTTCATGTGACATCCATCTTCACAGTGCCCCTGATTTTAAAACTAGCACATGCATGACATATAATACAACATTTATAAATTAAGGAAGCCCACCTCTTTTAAGTAATATTCTTTAAATCTCTATTTCTGACAGTCCTACTATTTGCACAGTAACTGTAATAGGCGTATTTTTTGGAAAATAGTGAATAAAAACTGACAAGCTATCTGGGGAATCTGAATGTATAATTGATAGGGGCATAAATTAATATGATTAGGCCTTTATTGGGTGCAGTGGCTGCCAAACCTACAAAAGGGGCCTGGAATGAATCACGGCTGTGGTCTCGAAGCTGATAGACATCAATATGTAATGTGGATTATCTCAAGCTTTCTCATGTGGTCCGCTTATGACAGCACTGAGCCTAATTGAAATTTTTATCTTTTTGTTGCATACGGACAGTTTTGGCTGGTCACTTCCTTTGGAAAGAGGAATGAACCAGGTGATAAAAAAAAAAAAAAAATCAAGGTTTTCAGTGAAGGTCTTAATAAAATTGTTTTATAAGGGTTTTAGAAATTAGTGCTTTGTAAAACCACTTTGGAGAACCTGACTTCTGGAAATTCCTTTGCACTATGATTTTCTGAATATTAAACAGGCATGTCCAAACCAAAATAACAAAGATGCAGAAGATTCTGTCACTTCTGTGGAAATTGACAGGTTCTTCATAAAATTGTGGTTAGTAGTTTAGACTTTTTTTGACATTGTGTAAAACCATTTCTTAATTACAATCATAAAATATATCTTTGTAGAATAACATCTGTGTTTCCATAAGTAACAAAATTAAAATAATTTTTCCTTTGATTTTAAACAACAAACATGTGCTTCAGTTAAATAATCATCCCTGCTTATCCGTATTCTTGCTGATACATGGCTTCCCACTTATGTTTTAGGTTATAATTCTATAATCAAAAACAGGAGGTCAAAGTTATATTTACAGAACGACATGTTAAGTTTCAGAGACCAAAGCACTTACATCTGTAATTTTCCAGAACTTCATCCTTTTATAGCATATAAAATATTAGCCACATTTTACATCTGCCCTTGGCAGTAATAAGTTGCAGATGTGAAACAAGTTCAATATGATTTTGGGGAACATTTGTGTATGGCAACCAGAAAGGTCAGTATGTTTTATGTACTTTGTGATAAAAGTAAGTGTTGATATCTAGGGACTGGACAATGAAAACTAATGGGGCATTGGAACTTCCTTGGTGACCTCATGAAGCAATTTACGATCCTTTTATCACCCCTAATATGATGTTGTCATAAAAATGATCTTTTAATTAAATGTAACAGGAAAACTCTGCACCCTCATCGGGGTGTTTCTGGTCCTGGTGAGTTAACATTTTTAATAGCATACCTTCGGCAGTCAGCAATGTTGGATTTATAAAATATGGTTCCTCTCAAACACTTTGAAAGCCATAATCTCCATAGCTGTATCAACCTGAGAGACTGAAGAGCAAAAAAAAGCAACTGGAAGAGTTACTCTTGCAGAAAGGCAGGGGAATATCGTGGAAAGACAATTGGCTTAGAACAGAAATGGCCTATCACATACTAAGCTCCTACAACATGCCAGGCATTCTGCCAAAAACTTTACCGTAACTTTTATTTCATGTAGTTTAACCCTTGTTCTCTGGAGAACTGGGTTCTGCATCTGACTCTGCTACTATTTGCTTGTATGATTTAGGGCACAAAATCCTACTTTCAGTTTTCTCTTCTGTAAATGGAGTGATAGAGAAAAGAATTGGACCAGATGGTCTCTAATTCCAGCATTAAACTTCTATAGAAGCAAAAGAATAAGGATAGAGAAGTGAGGAAGAATCAGAGCAAGAGACATTATTGAAGGTTACCATGAACCATCCATAGTCCTGGGTTTTAGAGACACAGGTGATCAAGATATGGTTCCTGACACTGAAGAACTTGTAGTCTTGTGGGGGAAATACCATGTTAATATGAAAGGTAGGTGTACTAGAAAAAGCAAGACTGGGAGGCTATGAAAACAGAGGAGAAAGTGTGGGTCAAATGAAATGTTTAGGGATGGGCTCTGGAGGAGATGATGACTAGCTAAGCCTTAAGTAATAAAAAATGTAAGTTGAGTGAAGAAAGGTAGGATTGATGTCCCAGGCAGAGGGACATAGAGGAGGAATAAAATGTCCTGGTATATGCAAGGAACTGCAGTGGTTTGCTATTACTAGGGCATACCATACAAAGTAGATAGTAGGGGAAGCAAAAATGGAAGACAGAATGGGGAGACAGTCTAAGAACATTCTTGCAAGCTGGGCTAAGGAGCATGGACTTTGCCCACAGGAAATGGGAAGCCACAGATGGTCACGCTGAGTTTTAGAAAAATGACTCTGACTACAAGAAGAGGGAAATTTTAAAATAGAACAAAAATGGAGACAGGGAGATTAAAAGGCTACTGTAGCATTTGTTGAAAAGATAATGAGCCCTGAACTAGAGAAATGGAATGGGTGTTGAGAGGAGTAGACAGATATGAGAAACATTTAGAAAGTAAAATCAGCAGGGCTTGGGCTTAATTGGATATAGGATTAGTCTAGGAAGAAGGGACAGTTCAAGTCAAAATGCTTGGCCAACTCCTTCAATTAAAAAAAAACGGAAAGTCATTTAATCTAGTGGAAAAACTGAATTGACTCTTTGTTATGGCGATCAAAAAAAAAAAAAAAAAGGTTAATTAACTAGAATCTTCATATTTTACCAAGTAGTTGGCATGAGTCTGACTATCATTTATCTACCCCAGAAGCCAGTGGTAAAGAAAGCCATTTTTACCACCACTTTGTGGTTGATAAACGGAAGTCCTTGATATCAAGTGACACACCCCAATGATCGCTGGTGAAGGGAACAAAGCCAGCTCTCCCAGCTTCCAGTTCACACCGTTACTCTTTGCGTAATACACTTCTTCTGTGACAGAAGGACTTAAAGCAATTCTTCTCAATTCATATTATTATTAGCATTCATAATTCTAAAAATATTTTTTCTCTGTTAACTTAAAGATTTTCCTTAGTAAAATTCCTTAGTAAAACAGTTTTCCTTAGTAAAAATTGTCCTTAGTATTTAAAATTCAAGTGTCCAAATACTTACCTGAAGAGTGCCATGTTGTAGCTACAATACTACAGAAAGTGGACACATTTAAAATATCAGCACCCTTCAATTTGAAAAGGTAACCCTAAATAATTCATTATTATAAAAAGCTCTTTTACATGAGATGTGTGCCATTCACAAGAGGATCCTTGACAATGTGACTGAGTCTTGATTTTCCATGGCCATTGGGTAAAGTGTAAGCATGGATAATTGGAAAAAAACCCATTAATCTCGAGGCCTACTCTAACTAATCTTTTCAATCTCCTCATGACCAACTCTTTTACCAGAGCTTCCATCATGCAATAAAATTGACCTACTTGAATTTTGTCTTTTTCTCCCTTCAAGACCTGTGGATGATTTCATCCTGGGACACTAGGGAAATATGAAACACAAAGACCTCACACATTAACTGCAATAGTTAATTCTGTGTATTAGCTTGACTGGGTAAAAGGATGTCTGCATAGTTGGTAAAACATTATTTTGGGGTATGTCTGTGAGATTGTTTCTGGAAGAGATTAGCATTTGAATCAGTAGGCTGAATGAAACAGATGACCCTCTCTAATTTAGGTGGACTTCATTTAATTCAATGAGGTCCAGAATAGAATAGAAAGACAGAGAGGGTGAATTTTTCTCTCTCTCTCCTGTCCTTGAATCAGCACTTCTGGCACTCAGGACTTGGAACTCAGACCAAGACTTACCCAATTGGCTCTCTTGGTTCTCAAGCCTTTGAGCTTGGGCTGAAACTGTATCACTCACTTTCCTGAACTTCCAGGTTGCTGACAGCAGACTGTGGGACTTCTTAGCCTTCATAATTGTGCAAGTAAATTCCTATTTTATATATCCCATTGATTCTGTTTCTCTGGAGAACCTTGGCTAACACATTAGCAAACAAGGTGATATTTAGCAAAGACCATACATTTTATTTAGAAAGTTGCTGAAAAATCCATTAACTCTGCACTATATCTTTCAATCTTCTTCTGAGCTATGAAATCCTAACAACTCAAATCAACATTCTCTCAGCCCTGTGTTAACATAGGAATTTCTCAGGGACTGAGGTCAATGGTCCAGGAATTAAAATCGAGTAGGAAATAGCAACATATGGCTATGACCACTGGGTTGGAATGTGAATGTTAATAACACAGTACATTTGGTGCCTTGATAGGTAAATTTTGTTCAGCACGATTCTGTTACTTTTCTCTCAGAAGGATGGCAACAAATGGATTCAAGAGAACAGTTTTCATACTCTCTCTCTCTCCTCTTACTGGTTCAAGCTCATTTTATGTATTGATTAGACTCTTTGAAACATCTTCCTAAATGATCTCCTTGCTTTCTCAATACCTTTAGAATAATTTGCACTCTATGCTACAAGAATCATGATAGCTGACTTGACTTGTTCCCAGAGACATTTCAGTATCTTTCTATAGTTTATATAATAAAACCTAAATTCTTTTACTGACTTATGACCCATTTATGGCTCAGCCAATGCCTCCATGTTCAGCCTCATGTCCTGCCACTTTTCATTCCTGAGTTTCGCCAAGTTAAACACCAGTAGGTCCTCAAAGATACTACCTTCTTTTATGCCTCCCCACAACCAGCATAGTGCCAGCTTACCAATTCATTAAGAGCCAGCTGGCCAGCAATATTGCACAAATCTTGGAAAAATCAGGGCATGAAGGCCAGATAGTCACGAGCTAGAATCCAGGCTCCACTACTGACTGGCTGCATGACCTGGAAGGAATTACTTAAGTCTCTAACCAGCAGAATCCTCACCAGAAAAAATAACAATGGTATCTACATTATAAGAATTATGGAAGAATCAAAGAGTGAATGTATGTAAAACTCACAGTACAGTGCCTAGCACTTAGTAAGGACTCAAAGTGTTAGATATGACCATATTATTAGCAATTTTTAATCATTCTTTTATGCCTCTCCTAGGTCCAGATAAGTGGTCTATCAGCCATATTCCCAGACACTTGCTGTAATTGTTTGAAAGTCTGTCTCCTCTTATAGGCTCTGCAGGATGTGTGTGTCTCACATGGAAGGCTCAGGACCCGTATTTGAATTAATTAATGAGGAAATGGAAAACTTCACTCTACTGCTCCTGTAAATGTAGAATAAGGTACATTTTTTCATACCCATTACAACTCAGTGAGAATTCCTTATGGCAGTTTATAGTATATTATCAATCTCCCCTTTATTGGAAAACGGGCTTTAAATTTTTTTCAAGAATATGTGAAGGACAGCTAATGAGCCCATGTTTCACTGATTTAAATCACATACACTGCTTTCTATAAAATAATTATTTTTTACAGTGCATTTTAGCAAACTACATGGTATCTTGGTAGTGGAAGTGATGGTATTATTTTGTTTTTATTTAGTCATTTTCTCTAATCTTCCTTCCTGTTACTTATTACTACATTCTATTTAACTCTACTGTTTGCTTTAGCTGTTCTTATATCTTTCTATCATGTGTTTCAATGAAGCAGGGTGAGGGTTGTAGAAAAATAAGGTGAAAGTGAGCCTTAGAAGACAAACACAGTAGCCATGGTTTGAGAATGGCTAATCCACCATCTTGAGACAAAAGTTGACTTTCTTTTTAATTTAATTCCATTAATATATAATAATACATGTAATAAAAATGTAATTTTTATTGTAAAAAGGAAACCACAGAGGCACTGAAGTTCCCTAGAACTGTGAGATCCTTTTCTGTGCTATGTTTGTACATGTATGTATGTATATATATGCATATTTATTTTTAATCATTTTTGACACTGAATTCATAATATGTTTTCTGAGTTTTTAATATGCAACACTATCATTTGGAAATCTTTCGATGTTAGTAAGTATATAACCCTTAGTTTTTAAAGTTTTGAGTAGTATTCCATAATATGCCTACACTGTGATTTATTGGTCATCTACTCTTGGTAGATAGACATTTATGTTAGTTCCATTTTTTACACTGTTGCAAACAGGGTTGCAATAATAACATTTCTAATTTTGTCTCCTTTTATAAGGGATCTACATTTCTCTGGGAGTTCATGCTCAAAAGTGAAATTTCTATGTCTCATTGTTTGAATTTAAGAAAATGTAAATGTACTCAATTATTTTTTAGTAAGAATACAATCATATAGTACAAAATTCAGAAGTTATAAAAGGGTATTAAGTAATCTACATTTTCTGCTTTCTCAAGCTTGGAACATTTACCCCTGTGAAGCTGAGACAACAAGGAGTCCAGCCCATATGGAAAAGACATATGGAGAATCAAGGTGCTCTAGTCAACAGTCCCAGATGAACTGCCACATGACAGTCAGAACCAGCCACCGGTCATATGAGTGGGCCATCATGAGTGCTCCAGCCTACTCAGATCCCCAGATGACTGTAGCCTAGCCCCCATCTCCAGATGAACCATCCTGCTGAGCCCTGTCAACTCTCAGAATCATGAGAAATAACAAACCATTGTTATTTCAAACTGCTAGGTTCTAGAGTGATTTTTTTCCCTTGCAACCTAAGAGTATAGAGACTCAAGATGCCCTAAATATATGCTGTAAGAGTGATTTTTAATTGAATAATAAAAAAGTTTAAAATATTATCTCAGCATAATTTTAATTACCATTTTTATTATGAATGGAGTTGAGCATATTTTCATGTTTCAGTTTTTTAATGAAGTTGTATTAAAGTTGAGCCACCACCAGCCTAATTGTGACAAATATCTCTCCTCCTCACTGTCCGTGAAATATACCTCAGTTTTTTTGTTTGTTTGTTTGTTTTTTGAGTCCTCAAGAGAGTACCTCCCATAAAAGCATTCACCCTGCAGTCATCAAGCAGTATCTTCCCCAGGCTGGAGTGCAGTGGCATGATCTTGGCTCACTGCAACCTCTACCTCACAGCTTCAAGCAATTCTCCAGCCTCAGCCTCCTGAGTAGCTGGGACCATAGGCATGCACCATCACACTTGGCTGCTCTTTTCTGTTTTATGCCTTCCCTCTAACATGGCTTGTGAAATCCCAGGAAGAAGTCTAAGTGTTGCTACTGCCATGCACTTTTTTATCCTACCCAGATCAAAAACTTTTCTACTGCTTATAAAATAAAATCTATGCTTATCAATAGTTGATAACATTACTGGGAAGGCTTGGAGGAGAGTTATTAGCACTAACAACTTTAGGGCTCTATCTTTGCCAGTCATGGAGTCCCTGTGAATTCAGACAGCTCAAAGTGGATTAATTCAATACTCTCATTTTAGATATAAGACAACTGCTCCTAGAGAGACTGAGATATTGATTCAGTGTTACAAAATAAGTCAGTGGTAATTTTAGGATTAGGGTGAGGCTATTGACTTCAATTCAATGTTCTATACATCAGCTACCTATAATTTTGAGTAAACTAGGCACGCATGGTGGCTCAGGCCTGTAATCCCAGCACTTTGGTAGGCTGAGGTGGGTGGATTGGTTTGAGCTTCAGAGTTCAAGACCAGCCTGGCCAACATGGCGAAACTCCATCTCTACAAAAAATACAAAAATTAGCCAGATGTGGTAGTGCACATTTGTGGTCCCAGCTACTCAGGAGGCTGAGGCTGGAGAATCACTTGAGCCTGGGAGGTGGAGGTTACAGTTAGCCAAGATAACGCCACTCTCCTCAAGCCTGGGTGACAGAATGAGACGCTGTCAGAAAAAAAAAAAGGAAAGAAAGAAAGAAAGAAAGAAAGAAAGAAAGAAAGAAAGAAAGAAAGAAAGAAAGAGAGAGAGAGAGAGAGAAAGAAAGAAAGAAAGAAAGAAAGAAAGAAAGAAAGAAAGAAAGAAAGAAAGAAAGAAAAAAGAAGATCTAAAAACAAATTGAGTATAAAAAATTTTTGAGTAAACTTTTTTATATTTTACTTTTTGTTCTGTCATAGAAAGTTTCCAATAGCCTTTGTTGAGTATTAGTTGGCACTCTTGGTTACATGTGACAGAAACTTAAATCAGACTAGCTTAAACACAAGAGAAATATATTGGCTCCAGTAACTGAAAAGCCCCTGCATGGTGGGATTCCAATGCTCAAAATGTATTGTCAGGGCTCTGTTTGTTTTCATCTCTCAGTATTGCTTTTAGCTCTTGGCTACATTCCCAGGCAGGCTCTTTCTATGAGGCATAAAGAAAGCTACCAAGAGCTTCAGTTTTATACAGTCTTTTTACCTCACAATCTCCTGATGGCCTTCTTGGGGCACATGACCTTCCATGAATCAAATATCATAGCTGACATGAAATACTCTGCCTGGACCTGGGTTATAAGCCCACCCTTGGGACCTGGGGCAAGGGCAGAGCAATATCACACCTAATTTATGCTGAGTGAACTGTGTAATTGCAACATAGGGGAGACATGGTATCCAAGTAAAAGGGTATGAAGCAGATAAACAAGGAGTTGTCTGCTACCTGTATTAATATTTATCCAGTCCCCTTTCTACTAGATATGACGTTAATAAAGCCTGGTACTTCACTGAAGTTTCTAAACTTTTGTGGATAAGATTTCTTAACTAAAACCTTAGAAGGCAATTTAATTACCAATTCAGGTTTTGGATGGTGTCTACCCCTTATTCTGGGTAAGGCAATAGTAGGAAAATGATGCATGCTGGTGGACAGCTGGTACTACTGAAATTCTTGAGTGAGTGTCTGGATTTAACTGGACAGTTACACAAACACATGACTTACATAACCATATGCAGCAGCCCTGATGATCACTCTCCAGTATCTTGAGGGTTAAATAATCTTAAAACCAAAATTGTCATCTTTACAGCATTTTAAAAAATTACCTTTATTGAAATATAATTTTGTAAAATACAATTTACTCACTTTAGATGGTATCAGTCTCATGAGATTTAACATGTAGCAACCCCCATCATCAAGATATAGAACATTTCCATCATCCCGAAAATTTCCCTCATGCTCAGTCAACCCTTTTTCCCTGTGTCTAGCTTTTAGCTATCTCTCACTTGTTTTCAGTCACTATAGTTTTTACCTATTAGAGAATTTTATATACAAGAAAACATATGGTCTTTCATAAAGGATTTCTTTCACTTAGTATGATACTTTTAAAATCCAAATATATTGTTGTGTGTATTTGTAGTCTGCATAGTTTTATATGGATATACCACAGTTTGTGTATTCACCAGTTGATAGTCATTTGAATTTGTTCTAGCTTTTGGCTATTATGAATAAAGCTGCTACGAACATTCATGTACAACTTTTTATGTGGGACATATGTTTTTATTCCTCTCAGGTAAGTATCTAGCAGAGGAATTGTTAAATTGTAAGGTAAATATATACTTAACTTTATAAGAAACTGCCAAACTCTTTTCCAAAGTGTCTGTACCATTTTGCATCCAGCCAGTAGCATATGAGATTTCCACATGCTGCACATGTTTGTTAAGAGTGGGTGTTATCAGATTTTTAATCGCAGCTGTTCTAGGGAATGTATTGATATTTCATGGTGGTTTCAGTTTTCATTTCCCTAGTTAGACTAAGGACATTACTCCTCATAACCATTGATGTGAGCATATTTCAATGGCTTATTGGCCACTTACATATTTTCTTTGGTGAAATGTCTTCAAATCTTTTGCCCGTTTTAAAATTAGGTTGTTTGCTTTAGTATTGAGTTGAAAATTTGCTTTATTAAATAGTTCTCTATTGAGCCTCACATATGTCTTCACTTCATGGGAGACATATTTAAGCCAGCTAGACCTGATATAAAGAAACAGAACAATGACTATTTATCCCCAGTTCTCTGTTGGAGGAGAAACATATTTTCCCTTGCCTGCATAGTGCCCTATATAGAGGCAGCTCACCTAGAGTTGCCTTTCTGTCTCTTGGCCTGTCCCCTCACCAAGAGGGTGAGTTTAAAGAGCTAGCTGATTGGTGAATTTTGGAAAGTTTGTGAGTGAGTTCAATGAAGCTCTTGCCTCTCTGGGATTTGTTGTGTGCAGGGACTGTGTCATTTCTGCTCCTTTCCACTTTAATCATGTCTCAGCCTGTGGTTTTCCAGCCACTGCATGTGCCTGGGAGGTTTCATTCAATTCAGAAGATCCTAACAAGCCCATTTGGTCTTTACACTAAGCTTTACCAAAAATCAGCTTTTCCAGCAAATTCATCATGGGAATGACTATTCCATTATCTTTGTCAAATAATGTTACCCAATCAAGGGAATGATTATCATATCGTATTCGTACATCTCAACCATGCTGGTGGGAAGGGGATCACACAGGGCAGGTAGACCAGGAAATGGGCATATTGGAGGCCTACCCAGTACCTTATACCACAAGAATAAGAAACTGTCTGTACTTAGGACAGAAAGATGCATGTAAGAATCTGCTTTTTGAGGGGTTTTAGACGCATACAAGCAAATTAGAGATGGTATATATCTTTAAGAACTCAAAGTGTGTTAGGCTGTTCTCGAATTGCTATAAAGAAATACCCGAGGCTGGGTAATTTATAAAGAAAAGAGGTTAAATTGACTCACAGTTCTGCAGGCTGTACAGGAAGTATGAAACTGGCATCTGCTCAGCTTCTGGGGAGGCCTCAGGAAACTTACAATCATGGTGAAAGGTGAAGGGGGAGTAGGCACGTCGCCTGGTGAAAGAATGAGCAACAAAGTGCAAGGAGGGAGGTGTCACACGCTTTAAAATGACCAGATCTCACAAGAACTCACTCACTATTGCAGGGACAGTGCCAAGGGAGATGGTACTAAACCATTCATGAGAAATTCACCCCCATCATCCAGTCACCTCCCATCAGACCCCACCTCCAACATTGGGAATTACTTTTCAACATAAGATTTGGGCGGGGACACACATTCAAACTATATTACCAAGGTAACATAGAAACCACTTCAACTCCTGGTTTTGGAAATGACCAAAAACCTAGATATTAAAACAGTGACAGAAGACTTCTTTTAGGGCCTAATTTTCCTATTTAATAAATATTCCATATTTATATTCATGTAATCATTAGCTAACTGCACATTTTTGCCCTCTTTGCCAGTATTTCTAACATCCATTATCCTCCTTGCTTTGCCATTCCTGTAAGTTTATACTTCTATTCTTTATTTCTTTTTCATAGAAATCTAGTAATATCTGCCCTGGGACTTCTGAAATCTATTTTTATACCAAACAATTTATGATGGATAATTTCTAAGAATCCATGTGTTCAACCTAGAGTTTGGCAGATCTCTAGGAAACAGATTACAAAACACCGCTAAAGTCCAAACTGAAAACTCAATTTCTCCCAGACTGACGACGCACAGTCTGGCTACATGTGGGGCACCTGCTGATCAGTTTCTCTGGTGCAGGTTCCCAGGCAGGTTACCTTTGGGTGGCTGTCAGTTCTGTTAACATGAGCCCCAGTCACTTCTTTGAGGGTGACCATGCGTCCTGGTTTTCTCAGAACCATCTCAATTTATGCCTATTGTTCTGGTATAAGTATTCCCTATGCACTTTTCACTCTCGAAAGTGTCACACAGTTTGGACAACAAATTATATGGTCACTCTATGATGCATTGCACTATACATTCCAAATTAGAACAGTACTTCGTGCACACACACACACACATATGAAAATAGCAAATGTAAGTACTTATTAAATTCAAACTCAGCTTATATGCAAAGTTCAAATTGTTTGACAAATTTGACTCTATGCTTTCTGAATTCCACTATGCATTTTGTGGGCTTATTTCCATAGTTAATAATAACATTTTTAATTAAAAATGTACAAGCCTACCAGTAAGTATTTCTATCTACCCAAACTAACATAATCAAGTAATGTATTCTGAAACTATGAATGTATCAATAATATATATTAATAGAGCCCTACTTTTCAATTCTATTATGTTGTACAAGACCAGAAATGCTCTACCATGCTTTGTGATTCTAAAGACAATTATAGATCATAATAAGGTTGAGAAGGGAAAAAAGAGTGAGAGGAGACACTGAAGAGGTACGTTAAAATGGAGGACATAGGCATATTTAGGTCAAAGAAAACTGTGGGTGCAAATCCTGGCAGAAGATAATTAAGAGGTAATAGCCTTCAAGTACCTACATGGATAAGTTCACCCAAGCAGCTGAGGTCAAACATCAGGTAAAGAATCCAGGATGAAGAACATAGAAATGCCATGGAAATCAAATAAAATCTAATGATAATTCATTCATCATCCCAAACTTAACTGATTACTTTCCTTCCCACTCTGGTAGAATAAAATTCCTGATTGTTATAGGATGAAATACTCGCTAAGGAATGTAACTGAAGGCAGATGACCTGGTTTGAAGTGTAGGTCAGGGATCAGGCACTATTTTTACCAGAGACAGTGTCTGGAGTGACTTTATTTACAGAATACACTTTTAACAAATACTTGAGTAATGTTATGCTTCAGGTTTTTTGCTATGTAGTGGATGCAAAACTGAGAGGAAAAGAGGAAAACTACAATGATGATAACAAACAATAAGATCACTTCTCTCAAGAAGCTTATTGTCTAGTCCTTTAACCTTTGATTTCATTCTGTTGTTAAATACACATTTCAAATTTTATTATATTGATTGAATAAGCATGATATTTTTATTACTTATGTGTCTAGTTAATTATTTAGAAAATCTTTAGAATTTTTTGGGGGCAACAGATATGTTTTGGTCATTGTCTTTGGTGTTAGGACTAATGCCTGATAATCTTTCATTGTGAGCTAAAGCTCTAAAATGATATTTAAGCACATCTAAATATAAGCACAATGCTGTATTATTGGGGGGAAATGTTCATTTTCAAGAGACTTTTTTTTCCCCAAAAAGCTCCAGACAATTACACATTCATTGCTTTCCTTAAGTGCTATCAGTTACATAGCCGCCACATAGTATTTCAACATGAGGTTAATTGCAGCTAAAGAAAAGTTTATGATTAGTCCAGACAGGTATTTTTCTTCATTGTCTAATACCATAAATCCATTAAATTCCTATCCATCTTGTCATCCTCTCCTTGAAGACTTGGTTATATGACCTGCAATACTAGTTCAGTTTCGTGATTATAATTGTGATTGGCAGAGAGCTTTCAGAGTTGCAATAAATTTTGCTACAGGCAGAGAGGGATTTGGTACCACCCCAATTCCATTGTGAAATCTGAATTTTTAACTATCTTATTACTGGTGAACAGTCTCATTTGGAGGAAAGAAACAAAGCAGTGAATGTGTAATTGTTTGGAACTTTTTGGGGAAATAAAGAGCTCATAAAAATAAATATTTTCACCAAGTAATACAACACTGTGCTTATCTTTGTAATGTGCTTAAAACACTATTTTAGAGCTTTAACTTACAATGTCAGATTCTCAAGCATTAGTCCCAGCACCAAGGTCAGTGACCAAAACATATTCATTACTCCCCAAATTTTTGCTAAATAATTAACTGGGTGTATAAATCGTAAGAAAGTTATCATGCTTATCCAATTCTTCTGGCTTATTCTTCTGGCTTTAATACCTCCAGAAATTCACCTTGGAGGACAAGGTTTGAGTGGCTTATAGATATGTGGCTTGTCTTCTTATTATTTGTTACTGGAGCATACCACTGTCTTTAACCCTATATTCTGGAATTACCCTCTGTCCTTGGATTGTTTTTCAGATTATTTTCACAGCCCACAGGTAATCCTGGGATACAGGGGAGGTAGTAGGACGCTTATCAGCAGAAGTGATCAGCACAGTTTCCTCTGTTCTCTTTTTTCTTTCATAAAGCATATTTCAGGGACTTTCTGGGGTATGTGCATTTGTGTGTGTGCATGTTTGTACATGTGTGTGTTTATAAACGAGTAGCCCATATGGCCATGATACACGTATTCAAAAAGCATATTTCAAAAAGCATATTTCAGGGACTTTCTGGTGTATGTGCATCCATGTGTGTGCATGTGTGTGTTTATAAACAAGTATGCCCATGATACATGTATTCCTCCTTGAAATTTCAGTTGTTGACATGCTGGAAAAATTGGATACGTAAATTATTTCTGCCCCTAGGCACTTTAACTTGAACGGCCAGCACTTACGCCACTGGTCACCATAGGTCTCCCTGTCCTTGGCAGCATTACAGGGGTAATATTTTTTAACATGGATGAACAGCTCTTGAAAATTTCTCCAATGTATTAAGCATGAACAAGCCTTTCTTCAACATCAGGCTTACATGTCTTCCCTTCACATTTATTTCTCTACAACAAACATATTTATTGGGGCCATTATGAGAAAAATCTCCCTCTCCATAAATGTTTGTCTTCCCCTTTGTCCCTTTTATACGATCGTGAAGAAATGATGGAGGGTCTTGTTGGGTGGTTGTGTGTGTGCCTGTATGCTTCCCCACCGCACCCCCCCCCGGGGA
Organism: Chlorocebus sabaeus; assembly: GCF_047675955.1. Lineage (NCBI taxonomy): Eukaryota > Metazoa > Chordata > Mammalia > Primates > Cercopithecidae > Chlorocebus > Chlorocebus sabaeus. The sequence continues at coordinate 12,383,632 of NC_132928.1, read as the reverse complement.
CCTCCCTTTTATTGCACGATTGGCATAAAGTCTTTTTTTTAAAGCCAGATACTAGGTTTTGGTCATTTGCTTTGGAGTGAGAAATGGGCTAAGTGACAAAATAGGAGTTAAGCAGGACTTAAGAGGTAAATGAAAAATGGAGTATTCTCTGCAACAGCATTTGCCAAACATTTCTCCATTTACTGCACCCATAAGTGTCACTAAAGTGTACCTAGGTGCTACTGTTTCCACTGATCACGCTCTAGCCAAGGAGGTGCCTAGGAGCAGTTTCAGTTGTGGAAGTGAGATAAATGAATGCTGAGATATTAATTAATTTTTCAAAATTTTTATGATTCTACATAAAGCCAATAGAAAAGTAACCAAATTTTCTGACAATCACCAAGAGCAGTTATCTCTGTGGTATAAGACAATATTTCTCAGATGACCTGATGTGTGTTTCACAGCATCTGGGTTCATAATTAAAATAAAATTTAGGGTACGTTTGAATCTTGCTTGTGTGAATAATGATCATTTAAGGTTCTGTGGAATCTAGGATGCAGCTGGACAATATAAAGACAAATTTTACACTGTGGCCTTAGGGAATAAAGAAAGCTATTATTATAACAATAGTCATACTTTGGAGATATTGTGGGTTTGGTTCTAGACCATCACTAATATGGTTTGGCTGTGTCCCCACCCAAATCTCATCTTGAATATTAACTCCCATAATCCTCATGGGTCATGGGAGGGACCTGGTGAGAGGTAACTGAATTATGGGAGTGAGTTTTTCCCATGCTGTTCTCATGATAATGAATAAGTCTCAGGAGATCTGATGGTTTTATATAGACCGGTTCCCAGCTGGGCACCGTGGCTCATGCCTGTAATCCCAGCATTTTGGGAGGCCGAGCTGGGCAGGTCACCTGAGGTCAGGAGTTCGAGATCAGCCTGGCCACATGGTGAAACCTTGTCTGTACTAAAAATACAAAAATTAGCTGGACGTGGTGGCAGGTGCCTGTAATCCCAGCTACTTGGGAGGCTGAGACAGGAGAACCCCGGAGGTGGAGGTTGTGGTGGGCCAAGATCACACTACTGCACTCCAGCCTGGGTGACAAGAGTGAAACTCCATCTCGAAAAAAAAAAAAAAAAAAAAAAAAGCAGTTCCCCTGCACACACATCCTTGCCTGCTGCCATCAAAGACATGCTTTTGCTTGTCCTTCACCTTCCACCATGATTGAGAGGCCTCCCCACCATGTGGAACTGTGAATCTGTTAAACCTCTTTTTCATTATAAATTACCCATACTCAGGTAGTTCTTCATAGCAGTATAAGAACAGATTAATACAACCACAATGAAGCAAATATCACAATAAAGCAAGTCAAGTAATTTTTTTTGTTTCCCAGTGCATATAAAGTTATATTTATACTATACTGTGGTCTACTAAATATGCAATATCATCAGGTCTAAAAAACGATGTACATACCTGAATTAAAAATACTTCATTGTTAAGAAAGGCAGACAGTCAACTGTTTCTTCAGCAAATTGTGATCTTTCAGATGATGGAAAGTCTTGCCTTGATGCTGATGACTGCTAACTGATCAGGGTGGTGGTTGTGGAAAGTTGGTGTGCCTGTGGCAATTTCTTAAAATAAGGCAAGAGTGAAGTTTACCTCATTGATTGACCCTTCCTTTAATGAAAGATTTCTCTGTTGTATGTAATGCTCTTTGATAGCATTTTACCAATAGCAGAACTTTTTTCAAAATTAAGAGTTAATTTTCTCAAGCTCTGCTGCTGCATTATCAATTAAATTTATGTAATGTTCCAAATTCTTTCTTGTCATTTTAACAATGTTCACAGCATCTTCACCAGGAATACATTTCCATCTCAAGAAACCATTATCTTTGCTCATCAGTAAGAAGCAACACCTCATCTATTCAAGTTTCATCATGAGACTGCAGCAATTCAGTCACATCTTCGGGCTCTGTTTTGTTCTTCTTCTCTTGCTAGTTCCACTGCATCAGCATTTATTTTCTCTACTGAACTCTTGAGCCTTTCAAAATCATCCATGAGGGTTGGAATCAGCTTCTTCCAAACTCTTGTTAATGTTGATATTTTGATAAGCTCCCATGAATCACAAATGTTCTTAATGGCATCTAAAATGGTTAATCCTTTCCAGATGTTTTTCCATTTACTTTGACCACATCCATCAGAGGAATCACTACCTATGGCAGCTAAAGCCTTATGAAATATATTTCTTAAGTAATAGGACTTGAAAGTTAAAATTACTCTTTGATCCATGGGTTGCAGAATGGATGTTGTGTTAATAGGCATAAAAACAACATTAATCTCCTTGTACATGTCCATTAGAGCTGTTGTGTGACTAGGTGCATGGTCAATAACCAGTAATATTTAGAACAAAATCTTTTTCTCTAAGCAAGAGATCTCAACTATGGGCTTAAAAAATTCAGTAAACAATGTTGTAAGAAGATGTACTGTCATTCAGGCTTTCTTGTTTCATTAATAAAGCACAGACAGAGTAGATATAGCATCATTCTTAAGAGCCCTAGGATTTTCAGAATGGTAAATGAACACTGATTTCATCTTAAAGTCACCAGCTGCATTCGCTCCTAACAAGAGAGTCAGCCTGTCCTTTGAAGCCAGGCATCCACTTCTCCTCTCTAGCTATGAAAGTCTTAGATGACATCTTCTTTCAATAGAAGGCTGTTCCATTTATATTGAAAATCTGTTGTTTCATATAGCCACCTTCATCAATGACCTTAGCTAGATCTTCTGGATAACTGGGATAACTTTCTGCAGCCTCTATATCAGCACTTGCTGCGTCACTTTGCACTTTTACATTATGGTGATGGCTTCTTTCCTTAAACCTCATGAACCATCCTGTGCTAGCTTCCAACTTTTCTTCTGCAGCCTTCCAATCTCACTTAGGCTCCATGGAATTGAAAAGAGTTAGGGCCTTGGTCTGGATTAGGCTATAGCTTAAGGGAATGTTGGAGCCGGTTTGATGTTCTCTCTAGGCTACTCAAACTTTCTCCACATCACCAATAAAGCTGTTTTACTTTCTTGTCATTTGTGTATTCACTGGAGTAGAACTTACAATGTCTTCAAGAACTTTTCCTTTACATTCACTATTTGGCTGTTTGGTGCAAGAGTCTAACTTTTGGTTTATCTCAGCTTTCAACATGCCTTCCTCACTAAGCTTAATCTTTTCCAGCTTTTGATTTAAATTGACGTGCAACTCTTTCTTTCACTTGAACATTTAGAGACAATTGTAGAATTGTTAGTTAGCTTAATTTTATTATTTTTTGTATCTCAGAGACTGAGAAAAGTCCAAGGAGAGAAAGAGAGACCGGGGAATAGCCTGTCAGTGCAGCAGTCAGAACACACACAACATTATTAAATTATGTTTGCTGCTTTATATGAGCACAGCTAGTGGCACCCCAAAACAATTACAACAGCGACACGAAAAATCACTGATCACAGATCATCATAACAGATATAATAGTAACAAACAAGTTTTAAATATTGTGAGAATTACCAAAATGTGACACAGAAACATGAAGTGAGTACATGCTGTTGGAAATAATAGCACCTATATACTTGTTCAATGCAGAGTTGCCACAAACCTTCAATCTGTGGAAAAAATGCAGTATCACAATATCTCTGAGGTTTGCCTACAATTATAATAATAGCTTTCTTTATTCCCTAAGGCCACAGTATAAAACACATGCTTATATTATTCAGCTGTCATCCTAGATTCCACAGAATCTTAAATGATCATCATTCACACAAACAGGATTCAAATGTATCCTAAATTTTGTTTTAATTATGAACCAAGACACTGTGAAAGAAGCATATCAGGCCCTCTCACTAGTATTGTCCTGTCCCACAGAGAGATAACTGCTCTTGGTGACTGAGAAGCACAATAAAGTGAAGTGCAATTAAACGAGGTGTGCTTGTATAAGAACCAGTCCATGCTCCCATCTGTCCGTCTTCTAGAGTGCTCTTTTACTACTTAATGGTAGCCAGAGAACTAAGGCAGAGAATAGGCTTCCTTGTACCAAGTTCTGTATCAAAACTTCATGCAATTCCCTTTTAGTCTGTTGGAGAGCTGGGCAACTGGGGTCAGAGCAGGAAAATACATCTTTATGGTAATTATTAACTAGGTGAATTTGGGGCACACATATCCTCCAATATTTATGCTTGCAACTGCATTCCATCAGATTCATCTAGAAAACAGGCAATCTGAGTGTGCTTCTTGGAAGATGTTTCTCAGAAAGCCAATGACCTGACTAACCCTCTTATTAGAAGCCTCTGTGAAAACCACAGAGACCAAATGACCCACTTATGTCTGCAAAGCAAAGCTGAGCAAAGACAGCAACAGAGATCAACCTTGGATTCTAGTTACTGTTGTCATTGCTGCTGCTTCTGCTGCTCTTCCTTCATCAGCCAACCTGTTTCTGAGGAAATTTAGAAAGTTCTGTTTTTAGTCTTCTCACTTTTAATGTATAACTGTACTGTCGTACTTTTAGACATAAGATCAAATTCTGAGCCCTAAAGATAATTTTTTATGTTATATCTTAAAACATCTTGAACCTGGGCACTTTATCCTAAAGTATTCTCTATTTTTTAGGACTACCAGCTACCACAAGAGTTATTTGTGTAGAAGATTTGTCTATGAATGATTTTCATTTGTCTTTTGACAAATTTAATTTTTTTGTAATGGAGGTAAAAATTTGATGTGTGAAATGCACCAATCTTAAGTGTATAATTCAATGACTTATAACAAATATATGCACTTGTATAACCAACAGCTTAATCAAGACATAGAGCATTTCCATCAACCCAGAAAGTCTCCATTTGCCCCCCTTCCAATCTCTTCCCAACTATCAACTGGCAATTTTATTTTTTTAGAGATAGAGTCTTGCTATGTTGTTCAGTCTGGCTTCAAACTCCTGGGATCAGGCAGTCCTCCCACTTCAGCCTCCAGAGAGTACAGGCATGAGCCACTGCATGCAAAAAAATCACTATTTTAATTTCTATCATCATAGATTACTTTTGCCTGTTGTGAACTTCATGTAAATGTAATCAGACAATATATATTTTTGTGTCTGGCCTTTTTTAGCTCAACACAATGTTTTGGAGATTGCATTATGCAACTATAATAAAATTTACTTATTAGTTCTCCTATTGAAGCATATTCGGATTCTTTACTGTGTTTTCCTGTTATAAGGAAAGTGACCAAGTATGTTCCTCTAGAGGCTTGTTTGTGAATACATATTTTAATTTATGCTTGGCATGTAATCAGGAGTAGAAATTCTGGGGTCAGCAAACCTTTAAATTTATAAGAAAATATCAAACAATTTTCTGAAGTAGTTGTACCATTGGTTCTCATTTTCCACAACTTTGCCAACATTTGGTGTTTTCAATCTTTAATTCAAGCTGTTCTTGTGGGTCTGAAGTGCTAGGCCATTGTGATTTTTATTTTGGATTTCCCTAATAACTTATGACTTTGATCAACTTTTTATGTCTTTTTTGACCCTTCATGTAACTTTTTTGTAAAAGTGTCTGTTTCAGATTTTGGCATATATTTTTATTGGATACTTGTCTTTTGTCTTCTAGCTTTAAATCTTTTGTCACATGCGTGCAACGCAAGTATTCTTCCAATCTAAGGCTTGCTTTTTCTTTTACCTAGTATGTCTGCTGATTAGCAGACCTTTTAATTTTGATGAAAAACACTATGACTTTTGAAATAATTAGTACATTTTTTGTTCTCATTGAGAAATATTTGTCTCTTCCAAGGTCACAACTTTATTCTATTTTCCTCTAAAAGCTTTAAAATTATGGATTTTAATTTTAGGTATACAGTCCATCTCAAAGTAATGTCTGTGCATATTTTAAGGGTTGATGTTGGGGTTCATTTATTTTTCTCACATTTTTCCAGTTGCTTTAGCGCAATTATCCTGTCCATATTGAATAGCCTTAACACATTTGTGGAAAATCAGTTGATAAGATATGTTTTGGTATATTTTTGAGCTCTGTTATGTTCCAATTACCTATTTGTCTTTAGTTACATTAATACCACACTATCCTGATTACTGTTGCATTGTAGTAAGTTTTCAAATCAGGTAGAGTGAACCTTCCAAATCTGTGCTTTCTCATGACTTTTTTGGCCATTCCAAGTCCTTTGAATTTTTACATAACTTTTAGAATCAACTTGTCAATTTCTACCAAAAAATGTCCATGAGATTTTGATTGGTATTGTGTTTATTCCATAGATCAATTTGGAATGAAATGATAATGATATTGACTCTTCCAAATGATAGATGTTTTATGTTTCTTTGTTTATTAAGGCCTTTTAAAATTTATCTCAGTTATGTTTTGAAGATTCAAGTGGAGAGGTACTATACAACTTTTACAAATGTTTATTTCTAAATACTGTATATAGTTTTAAAGTTTCTTAATTTTATGGGTACATAGTAGGTGTGTATATTTACAGGGCACATGAGATATTTTGATATAGGTATACAATGTGTAATAATCACATCACGGTAAAATGGGTATCCATCCCCTCAAGCATTTTTCCTTTCTTTATGTTTACAAACATGCTAATTGTACTTAGTTATTTATAAATGTATCATAAATTATTGTTAAATGTAGTCATCCTGTTGTGCTATCAAATACTAGAATTTATTCATTCTATCTAATTATATTTTTGTGCCCATTTATCATAACCACTTTACCCCCTCTGCTACTCTTTCCAGTTTCTGGAAATTGTCATTCTACTCTCCATATCCCTGTGGATTCAATTGTTTTCATTTTTAGCTCCCACAAATAAATGAGTGTCTTTCTGTGCCTAGCTTATTTCACTTAACATAATATTCTCCAGTTGCATCAATGTTGTTGCAACTGACAGGATCTCCTTCTATTTTATGGCTGAATAGTACTCCATTGTATGTATGTACACGTTTTCTTTATCCATTCATCTGTTGATGGACAATTAGGCTGATTCCAAAATTGACTATTGTCAATAATGCTGCAATAAACGTGAGAGTGTTGAGATCTCTTCAATATACTGATTTGCTTTCTTTTGGGTATATTACTAGCAGTGATATTGATGTATCATACGGTAGTTTTATTTTTAGTTTTTTGAGAATCGCCCATACCATCTGCCATAGTGTTTGTACTAATGTACATTCCCACCCACAGTGTATGAGAGGTTCCCCTTTCACTACATCCTCACCAGCATTCATTATTGCCTGTCTTTTGGATAAAAGCCATTTGAACTCTGGTGAGACGATATCTCATTGTAGTTTTGATTTGCAGCTCCCTGATAATTGATAATGTTGAGCACATTTTGACATACCTGATTGTCATTTGTATTTGAGAAATAGCTCTTCGGATATTTTCACTGTTTTTAATGGGATTATTAGATTATTTTCCTATTGAGTTGTTAGAGCACCTTATATATTCTGGCTATTAATTCTTTCTCAGACAGATAGCTTGAAAATATTTTCTCCTATTATGTGGGTCTTATATTTTTTATACTGTTATAAAAATCTTTAATTTTATTGTCCAATTGTATAGAAATATAGATTTTTGTAGATTGACTTTATATGCTAATACTCTACTAAATTATTAGTTTAATAAAATGTTTTTAAAAAATTTTTGCAGATTCTTAGTACTTTCTACACCTATGATCATATTTTCTGTAAATAAAGACTACTTTATTTCTTCCTCTATCTGTCCTTTCTCCCTTGCTTCATTGCATGGACTAGAATCTTCAATGTAATGGTGAAAAATAGTGGTGATATGCTTTCTTCATTTTTGTTTTTAAGGGGACAGTGTTTAATGTTTCACCATTGCAGGTTGCTGGCCAAAGGTTTTTCATAGATGCCTTTTATCATACTGATAAAATTTGCTTTTATCCTTAGATTTCTCAGAATTTTGTTCTTTAAAAAATTATGAGTATGTGCTTAATTTTGTCAAATGCTTTTTCTGTACCTATTGAGGTGATCATATATATCATATATTATCCTACCTTTTTCTGTTAATTAGTTAGATTACATTGGTTGATTTACAAATGTTAAACCATCTTTGCATTCCTGTAATAAACCCTAGTTGCTCATGATGTATAAACTTTTAATGTAATTCTAGATTTAATTTACTAACAACCTGCTAAAGATTTTTATATCTATGTTCACAAGGAATAGAGGCCTAGAATTCTGTTTTTTTGTAATGCCTTTGCCAAATTTGGTTATGGTTATGCATACCCATAAAGTGTACTGTTTCAGATTTTCCCCAAACATTTATGCATGAATATATTACTTCTTTCTTAAATGTTTCATAGAATTCACAAGTGAAACAACTTGGGCTTGGAGTTTTCTTCGTGTAAGGATCCCTATCATTTATTTAATTTCTTCAATAGTGCTGGTCTGTTCAGAATTTTGTAAGTTGTATTTTTCCAAGGAATATGTCTATTTCATCTAGTTGTTTAATTTGTTGACATTATTTATAATATTCCCTCATTATAATATCTGTAGGACCTATAGATGTATTATTAATTTTGTTTCTGATACTGGAATTAGTGTTTTTTCCATGATCAGTCTTGCTAGGGGTTATTTTTCTAATGAACCAGTTTTTCATTTTTTTTTTTTTAGTATTTCATCTCTTTCCACTTTTATGGTTGTTATTTACTTCATTCTACTAACTTTGACTTTAATTTGCTCTTCTTTTTCTGTTTTTGTGATGTGAAAGCTTAGGTCATTAATTACAAACTTTTCTTCTTGTGTATTAAAAGCATTTAAAGTTGTACATTTTCTTCTAGTCACCTTTTTAGCTGCATGCTATTTCAATTTTTAAAAATTACAGTAAAATACACATAAGAAAAATTGACCATCTTAATCATTTTATAATGTACAGTTTCATAATGTTGACTACATTCACATTGTTGTACAACCAATCTCCAGAACTCTTCATCTCACAAAACTGAAACTCTATACTCATTAAATAACAACTGTCCATCACCCCTAACCTCAGTTCCTAGAAAGCATCATTCTAGTTTCTTTCTCTGATTTTGACCACTCTAGCTACCTCATATAAGTAGAATCATATAATATTTGTCTTTTTGTGACTGGCTTATTTCAGTTAGCATAATGTCCTCAATGTTAATTCATGTTGTAGCATATATCAGAATTTCCTGCCTTTTTAAGACTGCATAATATTCCATTATAGGTGTATACCCCATTTTGTTTATCTATTCATTTGTTGATGAGCAGATATTAGGGTGTTTTCACTTATTGCAAATAATGTTAATATGAACATGAGTATATAACTATTTCTTTGAGACACTCTGCTCTCAATTCTTTTGAGTGTATACCCAGAAGTGGAATAGCCGGATTATATAGTAATTGCATTTTTAGTTTTTTGAGGAACCACTATCTTCCACAGCTGCTCTACTATTTTCCATTCCTATCAACAGTATACAAGGTTTCCAATTTCTCCATATACTTGTCAACCCTTTTTTTTTTGACAGAAGCCATAGTAATAGATGTGAGGTGATATATCATTGTGCATTTAGTTTGCATTTACCATATGATTAGTAATGCTGAGCACCTTTTTATGTGTTTATTGGCCATTGATCTATCTTCTTAGAGAAATATCTATTCTTTCGTCCATTTTTTTATTTTGACTGTTCATTTTTTGTTGTTGAATTGCAGTTCCTTTATATATTCTGTATATTAACCCCTTATCAGATATGACTTGCAAATGTTTTTTCACATTCTGTGAGTTGCCTTTTACACTGTTAATTGTGTCTTCTGATGCATAGACATTTTAAATTTTGACATAGTCAAATTTATCTACGTTACTGTTATTGCTTGTGTTTTTAGTGTCAGATCCAAAAAATCACTGCTGAATCTAATAAAATGAAGCTTTTTCCTTATGCTTTCTTAGAGGAATTTTATAGTTTTAGCTCATATGTTAAGATCTTTGATCCATTTTGAGTTAATTTTTGTATATGATGTAAAGCATAAGTCCAGCTTCATTCTTTTGTATGTGGATATCCAGTTTTCCCAGCACTATTAAAAATACTCTCTTTTCCCTGTTGAAAGATACATTTTATATGTTTTCATGTGTCATATTTTTATTATTACTTTCTTCTGGATATTTTCTAATTTCTTTTATGATGTTTTTTAGACAAAAAATACATTAATATATCACTATATAGTAAATATATAATAAAAGTTAATAAAGATATAGTGAAATCACATTTTTTATACTTATTGTTTGTGTAGTATAACTTTTCTCATTCTTTTATTCCCAATATATTTGTGTCTTTATATGAAAAGTGAGCTTCTTGTGCATAACCTGTAGCTGACTCTTATTGTTTTATCCAGTCTCACAACCTCTGACTTTTAACTGGAGTGCATAGTCTATTTATATTTAATATGATAATTGATATAATTGTGTTTAAGTTTATCATCTTGCTATTTGTTTTTAAGTTATCTCAGCTGATTTTTCATCCTCTGTTTACCTTTTCCTATCTTCTTTTGTGTTAATTGAATCATTCTTCATTTTCCATTTTAATTTCTTAACTGATTCTTTTTCTACATGCCATTGATATGGTTTGGCTATGTCCCCACCCAAATCTCATCTTGAACTGTAACTCCCACAGTTCCCACATGTCATGAGGAACCCATTGGGAGGTGATTCAATTATGGGGAGGTGGAGAGTCTTTCCTGTTCTGTTTTCATAATAGTGAATGAGTCTCATGAGATCTGATGGTTTTAAAAAAGAGAAGTTCCCTGCACAATCTCTCTCTCTTTGCCTGCTGCCATCCACATAAGACATGACTTGCTCCTCCTTGCCTTTCACCATGACTGTGATGCTTCTCCAGCCACATGGAACTGTAAGTCCAATTAAACCTCTTTCTTTTGTAAGTTTCCAAGTCTTGGGTATTTCTTTATCAGCAGCATGAAAATGGACTAATACAGTAAATTGGTACCAGGAGTAGGGTGCTGCTGAAAAAGACACTTGAAAATGTGGAAGCAGCTTTGGAGCTGGGTAACAGACAGAGGATGGAACAGTTTAGAGGGCTCAGAAGAAGTCAGAAAAATGTGGGAAAGTTTGGAACTTCCTGGAGACTTGCTAAATGGCTTTGACCAAAAGCCTGATAGTGATGTGGATGATAAGGTCCAGGCTGAGGTGGTCTCAGATGGAGATGAGGAACTTGTTGGGAACTGAAGCAAAGGTGACTCTTATTATGTTTTATCAAAGAGACTGGTGGCATTTTGCCCCCACCCTAGAGATTTGTGGAACTTGGAACTTGAGAGGGATGATTTATGGTTTCTGGTAGAAGAAATTTCAAGAGGTGACTTGGGTACTGTTAAAGGCATTCAGTTTTATAAGGGAAGCAGAGTATGAAAGTTTGGAAAATTTGCAGCCTGACAATGTGATAGAAAAGGACATCCCATTTCTCTGAGGAGAAATTCAAGCTGACTGGAGAAATTTGCATAAGTAACAAGGAGCTAAACGTTAATCCCCAAGACAATGTCTCCAGGCCATGTCAGAGACATTCACAGCAACCCCTCTCATCACAGGTCCAGAGGCTTAGGAGAAAATATTATTTCATGGGCTAGGTCCAGGGTCCCTCTGCCGTGTGCAGTCTAGGGATTTTGTGCACTACATCCCAGCCACTCCTGCCATGGCCAAAAGGGGCCAACACAGAACTCGAGCTGTGGCTTCAGAGGGTGCAAGCCCCAAGCCTTGGCAGCTTCCATGTGTTATTGAGCCTGCGAGTGCACAGAAGTCAAGAATTGGGCTTTGGGAACTTCTGTCCACATTTCACAGGATGTATGGAAATGCCTGGATGCCCAGGCAGAAGTTTTCTGCAGGGGTGGAGCTCTCATAGAGAACCTCTGCTAGGGAAGTGCAGAAGGAAAATGTGGGTTTGGAGCCCCCACACAGAGTCCCTACTGGGGCACCACTTAGTGGAGCTGTGAGAAGAGGGCCATCATCCTCCAGATCCCAGAATGGTAGATCCATCAACAGCTTGCACCATGTGTCTGGAAAAGCCTCAGACACTGACGCCAGCCTGTGAAAGCAGCTGGGAGGAAGCTTGTACCTCACAAAGCAATAGGGGTGGAGTTTCCCAAGACAATGGAAAACCCACCTCTTGCATCACCATAACCTGGATGTGAGACATGGAGTCAAAGGAGATCATCCTGGAGCTTTAATATTTGACCGCCTCACTGAATTTCTAACTTGCATGGAGTCCCTAGCCCCTTAGTTTTAGCCAATTTCTCCCATTTGAGGTGGGTACATTTACCCAATGCCTGTAAATACCTCCATTGTATCTAGGAAGTAATTTAACTTGCTGTTTGATTTTACAGGCTCATACGTAGAAGGGACTTATCTTGTCTCAAATGAGACTTTGGACTATGGACTTTTGAGTTAATGATGAAATGAGTTAAGATTTTGGGGGACTGTTGAGAAGATATGATTGGTTTTGAAATTGAGGACATGAGATTTGGGAGGGGCCAATGATGGCATGATACAGTTTGGCTGAGTCCCCACCCAAACCTCATCTTGAATTGTAACTCCCACAATTCCCACATGTTGTGGGAGGAATCTAGTGGGAGGTGATTGAATTATGGGGTCGGGTCTTTCCTGCACTGTTCTCATGATAGTGAATTAGTCTCATGAGATCTGATGGTTTTAAAAAAGAGGAGGTCTTGCCCAGGCGTGGTGGCTCATACCTGTAATCCCAGGACTCTGGGAGGCTGAGGCAGGTGGATCACGAGGTCAGGAGATCGAGACCATCCTGGCCAACACGGTGAAACCCCGTCTCTACTAAAAATACAAAAAATTAGCCAGGCATGGTGGCGGGCGCCTGTAGTCCCAGCTACTCGGGAGGCTGAGGCAGGAGAATGGCGTGAAACCAGGAGGCGGAGCTTGCAGTGAGCAGAGATCGCGCCACTGCACTCTAGCCTTGGCAACAGAGCAAGACTCCATCTCAAAAAAAAAGAGAAGTTCCCCTGCACAATCTCTCTCTCTTTGCCTGCCATTATCCACATAAGATGTGACTTGCTCCAGCTTGCCTTCCACAGCCACATGGAACTGTAAGTCCAATTAAACCTCTTTCTTTTGTAAATTTCCCAGTCTCAGGTATGTCTCTATCAGCAACCTGAAAATGGTCTAATACAGCCATTATATTTGCTTTTTAGTGGTTACTCTAGGGATTATAATATGCATTCTTAATAAAAGAATAATATATTATCTCATGTAAAATGTAAAAAGCTAACAACAGTAAAATTGCATTTCCTCTTATCCCTTCCAATACCATTTTAATATATTTAACTCTATAATACAATGCTATTAACTTTGCTTTAAACCATCAAATGCCTTTCAAAGACATTAAGAGAAGAAAAGGCCAGGCGTGATGGGTAACACCTGTAATCCCAGCACTTTGGGAGGCTGAGGAGCACGAATCATCTGAGGTCAGGAGTTCAAGACCAGCCTGGCCAACATGGTTCTAGTAAGTAACAGAAAAATTAGCCAGGCGTGGTGGTGGGCGCCCGTAATCCCAGGTACTCGGGAGTCTGAGGCAGGGAGAATTGCTTGAACCCAGGAGGCAGACATTGCAGTGAGCCGAGATTACACCACTGCACTCCAGCTTGGGCAACAGAATGAGACTCCATCTAAAAAAAAAAAAGGAGGGAAGAAAACAGAACAATAGTCTTTTATATTTACCCATGTACTTATCATTTCTAGTGCCCTTCATTTCTTCTGGTATATGGAAGTTCTCATCTAGTGTTTTTCCATTCCTCTAAATAGTTTTACCTGTGTATTTCTGTTAATGTACATCTGCTGGGGCTGAAGGTCCTCAACTTTTATTTATTTGGAAATGTCTTTAGTTGACCGTTCCATTTTTTTTTTTTTTTTTTTGAGACAGAGTCTTGCTTGCTTTGTCCCCCAGGCTGGAGTACAGTGCCACAATCTTGGCTCACTGCAACCTCTGCTTCCCCAGTTCAAGTGATTCTCATGCCTCAGCCTCCCAAGAAACTGGGTTAGAGGTGCATGCACACCTCCACACCAAGCTAATCTTTGTGTTTTTAGTAGAGACAAGGTTTCACCGTGTTGGCCAAGCTGATCTCGAACTCTTGGCCTCAAGTGATCCACCTGCCTCAGCTTCCCAAAGTGCTCGGATTACAGGCATAAGCCAATGTGCCCAGCCAGCCCTTACTTTTAATGTATAGTTTTTCACTGGATATAAAATTTTGTGTTGACGACTTTTTTCCCAAGCATTTTAAAGGTGCCATTTGATTGTTTCTGATAAGTAGCAGCCCTCAGTAATATTATTGCCTATTCTATGAGAAATGTCTTTGTCTGGCTTAAGATTTTATCTTTTTGTTTGACTATCAGCATTCTTACTATGATGTACAAGTCAAGTGTGGTTCTCATTGTATTTACCCTGATTAAGGTTTGCTGAGCAATGGAGTATGTGATTAAAAAAAAAGTTATTGTATATTTTTAAGGTAAACAACATAAGGTTCTGAGATACATAAGTACAGTACAAAATGGTTACTATAGTGAGGCAAATTGACATATCTATCATCTTATTTTTGTGTTAAGAGCAGCTAAAATCTATTCATTTAGTAAGAATCATGAATACAATATAATATAAGTAACTATAGTCCTCATGTTGAACATTAAATCTCTAGGCTTGCCTATCCTACCTATCTACTACTTTGTATCCTTTGACCTACATCTCCCCATTCTCTCTCTCCTCCCATCTCTGCCCTTGGTGTCCACTCTTTTTCCTTTTTTTTCTTTTGAGACCGAGTCTCACACTGTCACCCAGGTTGGAGTGCAGTGGGGCGATCTTGGCTCACTGCAAGCTCCGCCTCCTGGGTTCACTCCATTCTCCTGCCTCAGCCTCCAGAGTAGCTGGGACCACAGGCACGCGCCACTACGCCCACCTAATTTTTAAAGTTTTTTTGTAGAGACGGGGTTTCACTGTGTTAGCCAGGATGGTCTCAATCTCCTGACCTCATGATCTGCCTGCCTCGGCCTCCCAAAGTGCTGGGATTACAGGAGGGAGCCACCGCACCTGGCTAGTGATTACTCTTTTATTCTCTATCTCTATGTATTTGACTTTTAAAAGAGATTCCACATATAAATGAGATCATGAAGTATTTTGCTTTCTGTGTCTGGCTTATTCCCCTTAGATAATATCCTCCAGGCAAATGGCAGGAATATCTTTTTTTTTTTTTTTAAAGCTGAATCATATTTTGTTTTGAGCATATGTGTATATATTCCAGTTTCTTTATCCATTTGTCCATTGATTGACACTTTGGTTTTTCCATATCTTGGCTATTGTGATTATTCAGAATAATCACAGTAATTGCAGTATTATTACTGCAATGAACATTGTGATGCAGATATCTTTTTTTTTTTTAGACAAAATCTCACACTGTTGCCCAGGCTGGAGGGCAGTGGTGCAATCTCGGCTCACTGCAACCTCCGTCTCCTGGGTTCAAGCAATTCTCCTGCCTCAGCCTCCCAAGTAGGTGAGATTATAGGCACCCCCCACCAAGTCTGGTTAATTTTTGTATTTTTAGTAGAGACGGGGTTTCACTATGTTGGCCAGGCTGTTCTTGAACTCCTGACCTCAGGTGATCCACCCGCCTCGGCTTCCCAAAGTGTTAGGATTACAGACGTTAGCCACCATGCCCAGCCGGACATAGGTATCTTTATGAAGTGTAATTTCACTCTCTTTGGGTATATACCCAGAAGAGGCATCGTTGATCATCTGGCAATCCTATTTTAAGTTTCTTTAGCAACCTCCACAGTGCTTTATGTAACAGCTGCACCAATCTACACAATCTACACTGCTACCAACAATGTACAAGAATTCTTTAAAAAAAAAATAAACTAAAATAAATAAAATTGAGTCTGGCTCTGTCACCCAGGCTAGAGTGCAGAAGTATGATCTCTGCTCAGTGCAACCTCCACCTCGCTGGCTCAAGCCATCCTCCCACTTCAGACTCCCAAGTAGCTGGTACTACAGGCACCCACCACTAAACCAGGCTAATTCTTGTATTTTTTGTAGAGACAGGTTTTGCCATGTTTCCCAGGCTGGTCTTGAACTCCTTAACTCAAGTGATCCTCCCACCTTGGCCTCCCAAAGTGCTAGGATTACAGGCATGGGCTGCTGTGCCTGGCCAAGAATTCCCTTTTCTCTGTACCTTTGTCAACACTTGTTATCTCTTATCTTTTTGATAGTAGCTGTCCTAACAGTTGTGAAGTGGTATCTCATATTGGCTTTTTTTGTTGTTGTTTTCTTGAGAGAGAATCTTGCCCTGTTGCCCAGGCTGGAGTGCAGTGGCACTATCTCGGCTCACTGTAGCCTCTGCCTCCCGGGTTCCAAAGATTCTCCTGCCTCAGCCTCCTGGGTAGCTGGGATTACAGGCACACGCCACCATGCCCGGCTAATTTTAGTACTTTTCGTAGAGGCAGGATTTCACCATGTTGGCCAGGCTAGTCTCGGTCTTCAGACCTCAGGTGATCTGCCTGCCTCAGCCTCCCAAAGTGCTAGTATTACAGACGTGAGCCACAACACTTGGCTTCATACTGGCTTTTATTTGCATTTCTCTGATGATTAGTGATGTTGAGCACTTTTTCATATAACTGTTGGCCATTTTTGTCTTTTTTTGGAGAAATGTCTATTCAGGTCCTTTGCAGTTTTTTTTTTTTTAATTGAATTATTTGTTTTTCTGCTATTGAGTTGTTTTTTAAATATAAATTTTGGATATTAACCCCTCATCAGACATGTAGTTTGCAAATATATTCTTACAATCTGTAGGTTGCCTTTTCATTTTAGTTGTTTCCTTTTCTGTGCAGAAGCCTTTTAGTTTAATGTAGTCCCATTTATTTATTTTTGCTTTTGTAGCCTGAGTTTGGGTGTGATAGCCAAAAAATTGTTGTCAAGGCCTATCTCAAGGAGATTTTATTGATGCATATAATTTAATATTTTTATTGAATTGGGAAGATTTCAGCCATTATTTCTTCAAATTTCTTTTCCTATCCCATTTACTCTCTGTTCTTCCACTGAGACTCCAAGTACTCAAAATGCCAGCCTGATTGATACAACCTCATGGGTACTGGGGCATTGTTCATTTATTTTTAGTAGATTTTTCTTGTTTTCTTTAGATTACATCATTTTGTTGTTTTATCTTCAAGCCATTCATTTTATAATTTTCTATTTGTTCTTCAGACCATACAGAAAATTTTTCTTTTAAATTATTGTTTCTTTCAATTCTAGAATTTCCATTTGGTTCTTCAAGGATTCCATTTCTTCTGGATTGCTCATCTGTTATTCATTACAACTACCTTTTCTTTTATGCCTTTGGTCATATTCTAACATTTTTTGTATATATCTTGTCTGCTAATTATAACATCTGGTTCATCTCAATAATAGAGGGTTTTTTATTCCCTCTCAAACAGGGCTTCATGTTTTTCTGCTTCTTTCTATATCAGTAATTTTTATGGTATGCTGGACAGTGTAAATGACATGATTTGTAGTCTAGATTATTCATTTTTCTTAAAGGGATCATATACTGTTCTGTGAGATCCTTTGTTCCTGTCAGGCTGTGTTACTTTTTGTGTGGGCAGGCCTCAGTCTGATGTGAACAAGTGCTATTTATGAGGCTCTCATTTCAGGCATGATCTTTACTACTAAACTATGGTTTTTCGGGGTTTCAATGGAAAGCCCAATGTGCTCAGTGAGGTCTTTTCACTTAGACTTGATGAGATGATTAATGTTTTTCACACAGCATGATCTCTGGTTTTACTCTTCAGCTCTCAGACCCATAGGGAAAAGTCCCTATTAGGTTTCACAAAGCCTTTCTCTGGGTGTATGTTTCTCAAAACTCACTCAGGAAGCTGCAGAGAATCCCTACCTAGACTTCTAGGATTCTCTCTGTGTGGAACTCTATTCTCTCTGGTACTCTGTCGTGAAAAATTCCAGCTTTTTTAAAAGCTTAAAATTCTAATATCTGCCTCTTCTGCTCAGCTAGACCTCTGCTACCCTTGGGCTCTAACTCCCTTCACCATGACAGGCAAATGGTGCAGGCAGGAAGCCAAGAAAGTCATGGGACTCATCTGGTGTGTTTTCATTCTCTTAAGGATTACAGTCCTGTTCTGCTTGTTGCTTAATGCCTGAAAATACTTGTTTCATGCATTTTCTCCAGTTATATAGTGGTTTTTCAGTGAGAGGACAAGTCTAGTGTCAGTTATCATCTCATGGTGAAAAACAGAAGTCTGATTCTGTTTTTCAAATAGATATCATGCCATGATCTGGTTTTTATAGGTATTATGTAAGATCAATATGTATATTTGTAGGGAAAAACATCTTTTCCTTAATCAATATTAATCAGTCTTCCCCAGACTCTGAAAAGTTTAGTCTGTTTGTGAGAGAACAGTGACCAAAGAGTACAGGATTAGATTCTACAACTTCACCCAAACGAAAAAGTACTTATTTAATGAGACATAAATCTAAAGTCTTATGTGGTAGGATGATACCACAATATAAATTGTTAATACATTTCCTTGGATAAGGAGTTAGATAGAAAACAATGAATTGTGGGCAGAGGAGGCAGAAAAAAATGTCAGATTATTATGTTTTAGATAGCTGTAATAAATGTGTCCTTTTATTCTCCTCATATAAGGACAAAGCCTCAAATAAGTGAAGCTCTAAATAAAATGACAGCTTTTCAGATGTCTTTACATTCCACTAGTGAAGAGAGGAAATCCAGAAGTGCATCCTGTTGTTTTCCAAAGTGTAGTTGACATTCCTTTAACGTTAAAAAGTAAAACAAAGACAAAAACAAAGACCCATTGTCAGGTACGCCATCCAGGATGAACCGGTGACTTACTTGGAATGCTACTTGAATTATTCGAAATGCCACAATTTCTGTGGTTGTCTTTTAGGTTTACATTCTTTATAGTACATTTTCATGGCTCAATTACCAGACCAATTATAGTTTTCTCTTTTTATTTGTTCTTTTTTATTGTCACTCGGGACAGGAAAAAAGAATATTGGTGACAGTCATCTTATTTATGGAAGGCTTTCAACATTACTAATTAGAATGCTCTTCAGAAAGTTGACTTGCCAATGACATACTATAAAAAGTTTTCAGATTAGAATCTTCATAGCAATGGAAATATTTCCTACAAATGGAAATAAACAAATGTGAGCTGACTTGCTGACAAGAGGTCGCCTTTAGGAATAGGATCCATTGTTTCTTTTTTAAGATTTTCATCATTTACATTGAGAATGGAGCATGCTCCTGGGTGTTATGAAAAAAGCAATTTAGGCCGGGCACGGTGGCTCACGCTTGTAATCCTAGCACTTTGGGAGGCTGAGATGGGCAGATCACAAGGTCAGGAGATCAAGACTATCCTGGCTAACACGGTGAAACCCCATCTCTACCAGAAAAATACAAAAAATTAGCCGGGTGTGGTGGCAGGCGCCTGTAATCCCAGCTACTCAGGAGGCTGAGGCAGGAGAATGGAGTGAACCTGGGAAGCAGAACTTGTAGTGAGCCGAGACTGGGTCACTGCACTCCATCGTGGGTCACTGCACTCCATTGTCTCAAAAAAAAAAAAAAAAAAAGCAATTTAAAAATCAAATTACATGGGTTCTTAATGCATAAAATATGCCAGCTCAAACACCAGGGTTTTAAAAATACTGTTTCAGGCTGGGCACAGTAGCTCATACCTGTCATCCCAGCACTTTGAGAGACTGAGATGGGCGGATTACTGGAGGTCAGGAGTTTGAGACCAGCCTAGTAGACATGGCCAAACCCAATCTCTACTAGAAATACAGCAATTAGCTGGACATGGTGGCAAGGGCCTGTAATCCCAGCTACTCAGGAGGCTGAGGCAGGAGAATCACTTTAACCTGGGTGGTGGAGGTTGCAGTGAGCCAAGATCACACCATTGCACTCTAGCCTGAATGAAAGAGCAAGGCTCCATCTCAAAAAATAATAATAATAAAAATAAAAAATATAAACACTGTTTCAGTGTTTGAATTAGATTGCAATATGGTTAATCATCTTGAATTTGTTCTGAAAAAGATATAAAATGTAAAAGCATATATCATAGTCCATCTGGTGATCATGAGCAGGTATAGCATGAGAGAATTAAGAGCCAGGAGCTGTAACATTGAGAACATGTGTAATAGTAGTGTACAAAGAGGAAAGTATCCACACAGGGCTGGAAAGAGAAGAATCACTCTCAATAACAAGCTAATTTTAAAACTATGACTTTTTATGATGTGAGAAAAACAGGGAATAAATTCACATTTGAAAGTCTGTTCAGAATGTTGTCTTTATGTTTTTAGAGATACTGGGCATTGTCTGAGAAGTCATTTATATTTAAAGGTGTGTCTAGTAGTTGTCATCCTGTTCATATTTTTTCCTAAAGCATGGACTACTTGAATCTTTCATCTAGAAATATAGTCCTGCCTGTAGCTCTTAGGACAATATGCTAATGTCTCAATGGCCCATTCCTAAAAGTGAGAAAAGTCAGAAAAAGTTCCAGATTGAGGGTTGCCTCGTGATGGACTGGCCATAGCAAGAATATCCAAGGTGATAAAGAAGCAAGGAGAGCCAAGGGGTAAGTCCTAACCTGGGAAAGGAGATTGAAATGTGGAGGGAGAGGGACAAGATCATAAACAAGGTTGATATAAGAGATAGGCACTGGGGAGATTAAATGCCAAGAAGAGCTGAGGAGGTCTTTGACTATTGCCTCATCACATTTATGGTTACATAGCAGGTGGGTATGTTGGGCTGGCTTAAAAGTCAAGAAGGACAGTGTCTGAGATTGCTGTCATCAGTCTTGCTGCTAAGTCTAGCTCTGACCTCTGATTCTCCTGGTCAAATAATTGGGCAACTGTCTTTTTTCTGACTTCAGCGCTGTCTCTCAGTTTTAGTTTGGTATGTGGGAACTTACTACCACAGACTTCTCTGCTACCACTTACCTTTCATTTTTTAAAATTCTAATTTTATTTTAAGATCTGGGATACATGTCCAGGATGTGCTGGTTACAGAGGTAAAAGTGTGCCGTGGTGATTTGCTGCACCTATCAACCCTAGGTATTAAGCCCCACATGTATTAGCTGTTTATCTTGATGCTCTCTCTCCCCCTGACACCCCAACAGGCCCTAGTGTGTGTTGTTCCCCTCCCTGTGTCCATGTGTTCTCATTGTTCAGCTCCCCCTTATGAGTGAGAACATGCGGTGTTTGGTTTTCTGTTCCTGTGTTCATTTGCTAAGGATAATGGCTTCCAGCTTCATCCATGTCCCTGTAAAGAACATAATCTAATTCCTTTCCATGGCTGCATAGTATTCCATGGTGTATATGTACCACATTTTCTTTATCCAGTCTATCATTGATGGGCATTTGGATTGATTCCACATCTTTGCTATTGTGAATAGTGCTGCAATAAACATACAAGTACATGTATATTTATAATGGAATGATTTCTATTCTTTTGGATATATACTCAGTAACAGGATTGCTGGATCAAATGGTATTTCTGGTTCTAGATCCTTGAGAAAAGGTCACACTGTCTTCCACAATGGCTGAACTAATTTACATTTCCACCAACAGTGTAAAAGTGTTCCTATTTCTCCACAGTCTCACCAGCATCTGTTGTTTCTAGACTTTTTAATAATCGCCATTCTGACTGGTATGAAATGGTATCTCATTGTAGTTTTGATTTGCATTTCTCTAATGATCAGTGATGTTGAGCTTATTTTCATACTTTTGTTGGCCATATAAATGTCTTGTTTTGAGAAGTGTCTGTTCATGTCCTTTGCCCACTTTTGGGAGTTGTTGG
Organism: Chlorocebus sabaeus; assembly: GCF_047675955.1. Classification (NCBI taxonomy): domain Eukaryota; kingdom Metazoa; phylum Chordata; class Mammalia; order Primates; family Cercopithecidae; genus Chlorocebus; species Chlorocebus sabaeus. The sequence continues at coordinate 12,361,733 of NC_132928.1, read as the reverse complement.
TTTTTTTCTTGTATATTTGTTTAAGTACCTTGTAGATTCTGGATATTAGACCTTTGTCAGATAAGTAGATTGCAAAAATTTTCTGCCGTTCTGTAGGTTGTCTGTTCACTCTGATGATAGTTTCTTTTGCTGTGCAGAAGCTCTTTAGTTTATTCAGGCCCCATTTGTTGATTTTTGCTTTTGTTATAATTGCTTTTGATGTTTGGGTCACAAAATCTTTTCTCATGCCTATATCCTGAATGGTGTTGCATAGATTTTCTTGTAGGGTTTGTATAGTTTTGGGTTTTACATTTATGTCTTTCAGTCATCTCAAGTTAACTTTTGTATAAGGTGTAAGGAAGGGGTCTGGTTTCAATTTTCTGCATGTTGCTAGACAGTTTTACCAGTGCCATTTATTAAACAGGGAATCCTTTCCCCATTGCTTGTCTTTGTCGGGTTTGTCAAACATCAGATGGTCTTAGATGTGTGGTCTTTCTTTCTTTCTTTCTTTCTTTCTTTCTTTCTTTCTTTCTTTCTTTCTTTCTTTCTTATTATACTTTAAATTCTAGGGTACATGTGCACAACGTGCAGGTTTGTTACATAGGTATACATGTGCCATGTCGGTGTGCTGCACCCATTAACTGGTCATTTACATTAGGTATATCTCCTAATGCTATCCCTCCCCGCTCCCCACACCCCACAAAAGGCTTCAGTGTGTGATGTTCCCCTTCCTGTGTCCAAGTGTTCTCATTGTTCAATTCCCACTTATGAGTGAGAACATGCGGTGTTTGGTTTTCAGTTCTTGCGATAGTTTGCTGAGAATTATGGTTTCCAGCTGCATCCATGTTCCTCCAAAGGCATGAACTCATCCTTTTTTGTGGCTGCATAGTATTCCATGGTGTATATGTCCCACATTTTCTTAATTCAGTCTGTCATTGATGGACATTTGGGTTGGTTCCAAGTCTTTGCTATTGTGAATAGTGCCACAATAAACATACGTGTGCATGTGTCTTTATAGCAGCAAGATTTATAATCCTTTGGGTATATACCCAGTAAGGGGATGGCTGGGTCAGATGTGTGGTCTTATTTCTGAGATCTCTATTCTGTTCCATTGGTCTATGTGTCTGTTTTGTTACAAGTACCAGGCTGTTTTTCTTACTGTAGCCTTGTAGTAGAGTTTGAATTCAGGTAGCATGATGCCTCCAGTTTTGTTCTTTTTGCTTAGGATTTTCCTGGCTATATGGGTTCTTTTTCTGATTCCATAAGAATTTTAAAGTAGTTTTTTTTGTGTGTTTTGTTGGGGTTTTTTTGTAATTCTGTGAAGAATGTCAATGGTACTTTAACGGGAATACCATTGAATCTATAAATTACTTTGGTAGTATGGCTATTTTCATGATTCTTCCCATCTGTGAGCATGGAATGTTTATCCATTTGTTTGTGTCCTTTCTTATTCCTTGAACAGTGGTTTGTAGTTCTCCTTGAAGAGATCCTTCACATCCCTTGTTAGCTCTATTTCTAGGTATTTTATTCTCTTTGTAGCAATTGTGAATGGGAGTTCATTCGTGATTTGGCTCTCCGTCTATTGTTGGTGTGTAGGAATGCTTGTGATTCACAAGCATTCACACATTCATTTTGTATTCTGAGACTTTGCTGAAGTTGCTTATCAGCTTAAGGAACTTTGGGGCTGAGATGATGGGGTTTTCTCAATATAGGATCATGTCGTCTACAGAGACAATTTGACTTCCTTTCTTCTTATTTGAATGCCCTTTACTCCTTTCTCTTGCCTGATTGCCCTGGCCAGAACTTCCAATACTAGGTTGAATAGGAGTGGTGAGAGAGGACATCCTTGTCTTGCAGTGGTTTTCAAAGGGAATGCTTCCAGCTTTTGCCCATTCAGTATGATATTGGCTATGGGTTTCTCACAAATGGTTGTTACTATTTTGAAGTCTGTTCCATCAATACCTAGTTTACTGAGTTTACATGTTAAAATACTTATTTTTTTTTAACATGAAGGGATGTTGAATTTTATTTAAGGCCGTTTTTTGCATCTATTGAGATAATCACATGGTTTTTGTGTATCTTTCTGCTCTCTTTAGTCCTGCCTAGTCTTCCCATTGCTATCTTTCATCTCTCTGACCGTCCTAGGTTAGATAGTTTCCTGAGCCTGGGTTTGTCATCCACATTCACACCCTTCAGACATAGTAGCCTTCCTGCCTAAAAGGGGCACTTTTAGATGGTTTCTCTGAGGAATACAAATTAGAGCAGAGTAGGTGCCCACCCATTGATGTGGATTCTGGGGAGCAGGAAGGTGCTATTGCCTTCCTGAAATCTTTTTTACATAACTAGTAATTGAATGCCTAGAAACTCAGGAGTCAGGTGCTTATCCATTAAATTATGAATTTCTGTGAGAACATTAATTATTATAAGGCTTTTTTTCCCTTGGTTGGAATGAAGGACCCGAGAAAGGAGTTTTCATAGAGGAGAGGAGGAACAGAAATAACTACCCTGGTTACCTAATGTCAATATTCTGAAGGAAGTTATGAAAGCCCAGAAGATAATTTTATCATTTTGCCTATGTCTGAATTTGAGTGTTCTAGTTGATTTGTCTAAAGCAATTGACTATAGGCAATCAAGCAATAGACAAAAAATTGAGCCCTATATTCTATAGGCATAATCTCATACAATGCTATGAATAATAGCATAAATCCCTTATTCTCCATTAGTTAATTGTTCTGAAATCATTACTGAAGATCTTTCCTGGCTCACCAGCCTCCACCATCTTTACCCTACTCCACCCCACCTCTGTGTTCATTTATTACACACCTATTGGGACTGTTGGCTGCTGTTGCAATGCAGCCATGCAAGCTGTACTTCAGTGTTTAATTTTAATTTCCACTTTTGCTTTCGTCATAGCCCTTGAAGACCAGAAGGCAAAGAGACTAAGGAAGAATAAATTTTAAGATAATAGACTGAAAAATCAAAACAAATGATCTTAGTGGAAGTCAGAGACTTTTAGTCCATTTGCCAGATAAATATTTTGGGAAGCCTTTCATGGGAAAAAAAATTGGAGGTAAATTTTGTGGATGGTGGGTATTTTAAATCGATAGGACAGCCTACTTCCAGTTTTTACATAACTATCTACTTCTAGCCATTACAATCCCATGAGAATGAAATACTTCTGGTACTTCGAAAGCATCATATACTCTCTCATCACTGTTCTTTTGCATGCTTTATTTTCTGTAGTTCCCCTGATTGTAACACTTTAACCTCTTTCTACTTCTTCCCATCTTTCCCATCAATCATCTTAATATGTAATATCAAATCATAGTTGTCACTGTCAATAAAGAGTTTTCCTTGTACTCTTAAGGCTAAATTCGGTTTCTTTCCTATGTCCCCATAGCACCCTATTTTTGCACCTAAGATAGCATGTGCACAGTGAAATGTTGCCACCTTTTCATTTGCTCAATTCTCCAGTGAGATTACAAACATTTTTTATGGCTGTTTCTGTGTCTGGTTTGCCATAAGAGCCCTTCTGCCAAACATCATGCCTGCAACATAGTAGGGGTCCAAAAATATTTGAACCACCTCTTCCATGTTGGATGTCTATAACCAAATCTCTTTTCTGGCCCTTGTGCCAATCTTGGAAATGAAAAAACAGCATTTACAAAATTTTGTTGCAATTTCCAAATAAATGTTTATTGTAACTTTCATTTTTCCCCCAGGATGTTAAGAAACTAAAGCAAGTCAACAGAAAGAGAACATTATTATGGAAATAGTGGACTTGGGGCTGGGGAGGGTTATTGTTTTCACCTCCAAAGGAGTGTAGCAAATTCAGTTCTTTCAGAGGGTCATTATCCAAAGGATCCAATCTGGTGCAAGGGTTGGCATAAGGAGTCTCTAACAAGTATGGTTCCATAATCATTGTTATAGGGAATTTTATTAGATTCTTAGAAAGTAGCAAGGTCTACTTTCCAAGAGAGAATAATAAAGCAGAAACTAGTTAGAGGACCAGGTCTTTAGGCAAGTGTGCTGAGGTTCAGGGCAGGAATATTAAGCAACTGGAACACAACTCCAAAACTGATATAACTGATATAAATAAAAGTGGCGTACGTCCACACAATGAGTGTTAGAGGTGGAAGCTGCAGCTTTGTCAACATGTGGGGACTCAGTGTCTCACCTGGGCACATTGGACACCATCCAAAAGGCAGTGGCTAAATGTGAATCTCCATAGGCACACTAAGGAAAGGATAAACAGAACCTTATTTTGCAAGAACTACTATAGCAAGGCCTTTGGCAAAAAAAAATTTTCTCATAAGTTCTAAGATTTCAACCAACTTGAATTCTAATTTTAATTACTTTGCAACAAGTAAGCTTTTACCAGTGTGTACACCAAGGGAGGTTTGGGACAGTTTCTGAACAGCACAGGGTATTAAATTGGAATGAAATAATTTTCTTAGCCATCTAAAAATCAGGCCAGTTTTAAACCCTCAATTCTTGGGTTGTTCATCATCCAATATGCTCCATAGATATAAAATGATACACTAAAATTGACATAAAACCCTTGGCCAAGATGATTGGGCCAAGTTCATAAAATTGTTGAGCCTGTTTGCTTTACAGAGTTCTTTTTAAAATCACAATTGAACAACTAAAGGCTTTCTATACTATCAACTGCAATAGAAGGCCTAGTGTGAGAGGGTTATAAACTCACATCTCTACCACTGGATCTTTATATTGTTTTATAATGATCTATTTCTGTGACTGACTTCCTAGTGGATTGTGAGTTCCTTGAGAATCCAACTTTGCATTTTCAGATCACACATGGTGGCCCACATTCAGTGTGGTATAGACTAATAGCTGTCCTCCAAAATCTGTCTTTCTTTGATCACACAGCTAGATTTTGGCTATCTGTGAGTAATTTGGTAGCACTCTTAGTCATGAGTGAATATGCCCTAACTTTGTGCTGTGGTCTCAAGACAGAAAGTCCAAATTATGTCCATTATATTATAAGCAAATGATAGCAACAAAATCTGACAAATTCTCATTGACTTGGATCAATATGGTGTCACTATAAACCCAGCTAAGCTACAATCATGTATGAATGTATTTGAAGATGTTTTTCTCCAGTAGCTTACAATAATAAATTTTGAAATACAGATTTTTAACATCTATTTTTCTGGACTTATTTTCCCAATAGGAAACAACATCTCCAGAAGGGTTATGATGTAAAAATATGCGGTCTTTAACAACAGACTTCTATGTGTAAAAAGTCTGCCTTTCTCATATGAAAGACTATAGTAGAATGTGTTATCTCCAGGTAAACATGTTTTCTAGTCCCTTTCCCCATCTTGCTCTGCCCCTTTTCCTTATGTACAGTATTTCTCCTTCCAGAAATATATTGCTAGTTCAGATTCTTTCTCTTAAAAATTCTACTCAATATTCATTTCTGGTAGTAAGGATAGTCTGGTCTAGGAAGAGCATATTCATCAGTATAAATCACGTTTGATCTTTCCAATCTTTCTATTTATTCTGAGAGTCTTCTAGACCTTGAGTGAATATAGTGGTCCTTGTGACAAAATCAGTTTGTTTGAAAAGTGGACAAATATTGTGCAAACCAGCAGGAAGCATTCCCTGTGTGAAAAATATCTGATTCAAGGATTGAAACAAATGATGACATTAATGTAAAAGTCTATTTTTCTTCAGTCAAAACAATTAACTTCAGTAACAAACATTTATTGAGTTGACATGGGTTCAAAAATAATGACAATAATAAAAAAGCTTTTATTTAGTTTCAAATCAATGATATTAATTTAATTGTTTCTAAACCCATTATTGCTGAATTCAATACTTTTAAAAAATTAACGTCATCATTTTAAAGTCATAAATAAATTTTCTGTGTTTTTAAGTAATAAATAAAGCTTCTGTACTTTGGTGGGTCATGCCTCTTAATTTGCAAATGATCCATTTTCTGCTTTTTGATTATAGCTTATATCCAGGGTTAAATTACATTGCCACAAATTACATTGCAATGAAAGCTTTCTTTAGAGCCACAGACTTTTAACTCTCATTGCCCCTACTTCAAATAATATTTGATGTAACAAAACCCTAATATAAAGAAAGTTTGATCCTTTGAGAGTTTTGTAAAAGTGATTTACCTAAAGTTATTTATAGTTTTTCTGAAAGGTATGATAAGAACAGTTTTTGAGCTAAAAAGTGGTGCATATATGCAAAGGAATAAATTAAAGCCAAATGTCTGAAAATTATGAAACAGTTAGACTTGTGATTTACATAGATTAAATATAGGTAAAAGATGAAACATATTTAATCTCTTTATTTTCATCTGGATTATTGTTTTGTAAATAGGCATAAAGGGAATGTTTAGATATGTTACTGTTTGTGAGATCTACAATTATCTTCAACTACCATCCAATGTTTCTAGTGCCCAAGTCCTGATGAAAATTGCTTCTTATATTTAGTAATAAGACTAATGAATGATTAAAAATCTCCATGCTGCTTCTCTTTCAGTTTTCCATAGTGGGTTATGTGATCAGACATCCATGTGAGCAGGCTGTATGAATAATTTGTTGATAACAATAGTGAAAGATAACTTTTTGTTATTACAAGATGATTTAATAAAACAAAGAGTTATTAGCAGTAATGTAAAATAATTTTTTCAATAGACCTATTTATATTACTTGTGCTTGTTAGAAAGCACAAAATTATAATCCTGCTGTTAATCAGTAGTCAAGTTGATGAAAATGCTGGTATTTAGCATGTCATACTTATAAAAACATATACAATTTCCTATTTATTTATTTATTTATTTATTTGAGACAGAGTTTCGCTCTTGTTGCCCGGCTGGAGTGCAATGGCGCGATCTCAGCTCACTCCAACCTCCACCTCCTGGGTTCAAACGATTCTCCTGTCTCAGCCTCCCAGGTATCTGGGATTACAGGGGCCTACTACCATGCCCAGCTAATTTTTTTTTTTTCAATAGAGACAAGATTTGACCACGTTAGTCAGGATGATCTCAAGCTCCTGACCTCAGATGGTCCACCCGCCTCGGCCTCCCAAAGTGCTGGGATTACAGGTGTGAACCAACATGCGTGGCCAAAATTCACCATTTCTAATGTAGATATAGAGCCACTAGCAAATCTTGGTGAGGGAAGTTGACAAAGTACATACTTGATAGTCTATTTTTTCCAAAGAAATGGGAAGCAGAGGCATTAGTTGGAGATATGTTATAAGGCTTGAGGAGACTGAGAGCATTGTGGAGTAATCTCTGAAGAAAATAGGAGAAAAGCCTGGTCAAGGGCAAGAAAAAAATTCAATTATGTTTTGAGCCCACCTAATGTTGGAAGTGAATATATTTAAATGGAATCTTGAAATGCCATAAATATTTAAATGCTTAATATGTGCTTCATTGTTCTAGGCATGAGGGATACAGCCAAAATGTTATGTAGTTCATCTTCTGGAGGGATAACAATCATGGCATTTTCTCTGGTGTAAGAATAAAGAAGGCCAGTTGTTAACTGCACCACATTGAAAAAAAATTGAGGAGCAAATGTGGAAGAAAGGCAAAAGTTTCATTCATTTCATATCAAGAAATATTTACTGAGCGCCATAGTATCCCAACTATTTTGACAGGAGTCAAGAATTGAACAAATAAAATCTCTCTTCTAGGAGAGCTTGTAGTTTACTGGGAAAGACAGAAATGACAGCAGATCTTGTCACAAGCATGTGGTCAGTACCGTGATGGTTGTAACAACAGAGTGTGAGTGGTAGAGGCCCCTATCTCAGAATGGGAAAGTGCCAGGGGATGATGCCTAAGTATGGGGATGTCAGTGCCAAATCTTCAGACAGTATGGCAACCTTCTGTAAGTTCCCAGGACATAAAACAGCCGAGTGGAATGCTTGCAGAGAACTCTACAAGAGTTGATCCTCTTTCTGCACAGAGGGTGAGGCAGGCTGGGCAATGAGTCTGGTGGGGTACCGAGGAGATCATATAAGGCCTTGGAGGTGAGCACAGGTAAAAAGATAGACTAGGTGATCAATTGTAGGGTCCAAACTGGGAAGCAAAGGCCTTGAAGCTGGAAGAGCTCTGATTGGCTGGAAAACATTTAGAGAATTAAAGACCTGGTCTCTCCATGGTGTAGAGAGAAAGAGCAGTGAGAGCTTCCCGGAGAGCATGGGATAGCCTGAGAGCAGAATGCCTGAGTTTAAAGAGCCTGACAAGGACTTACACTATGGGAGGAGAAGGTCCAGAATGTCTCCAGGTTCAAGGGGCTTCACAGGGCTGGAAGTGAGGATCATTGAAGCCAAGGAATTCTAAGATCTTACGTATTGCCTGGATCATTAACATGTGTTTTGTAATTTCTTGGAATGTGTCAGGAAGTGGACTCAAGAGGAAAATTGTAAGTTGGAGACTGGACTAGCCAATGACTATGAGGCAATAACCTGAAGTCAATTGATTATAGTTATATGAGGGAAAGAGGGTTGGCTTAGCTAGATGCCATGGACTTTAAAAGCAAAGGATTTTTCTGTGAATGTTTCTGGACCCCAAAGCACCTCCAGGCCCTTGGGATTCTGCTGGGTACCTCCTGGTCCCCAGAGAAAGGTACACACCTGAAGCCCCAAAAGATAACTCAGTTATGGCATTCATCCTCTTCAGTCTTATCTGGGTGTTTGGTGTGTCTTCATAAACATGAGAAGGACAAGTCAATGACTTAAGTGTGCACAGTAAACTAGTGCTTGATCTAGGACCAGAATGAAAAGATTTTTGCCTGAACTTTGTTACACTAGATTCACTGTTTTTTTTTTGTTGTTGTTTGTTTGTTTGTTTGTTTGTTTTTTTAAATAGATGTCTTGTTCAGACACTGTTTTTCAAAACCAAATTTATTTCAATACAAAAGTACCGGCGAAAATTACCTTCTTAGAAATGTAATTACATATCTTAATGAAGCCTTGCTGATAAGTGAAAGCATTCTCTTAGCCCTGTGATTTTTTCTAGGCTTCTCACACTAATGTCACGATGCTGAGATAGTTTATAGCGCTGAACATTACTACGGATTCCTAAATGTGATAAAGTTTATTTCAATACACGGAGATGGAATTTTGCTCACTGAAGAGTTGAGTCACATGTCCAGGACAAATTCTTCAGGGCCAAACATGTGGATCAAACCCAATCAAAATATTCAACCTGGTGCAGATTTCTAGATATTGACTGCTTGTCTTTGTATAGATAAAGCATCTGGTTGATTGTTCATTTTAATTTGAAGATTTTGATATCCTATAATTACAGGTTCTCTTTTCTCAACCTCCCCAAATTGAATCTAGTCCTACAATGTTGAGTTTCTGAAAACCATCTTGACTTACATCTTTCAGACAGCTTTCCCAGAACTCCTTATGCTTGCTAGTGTAAATGGAAGGAATGCAATCATTTACTTAGAGGTTTTCTCTGTTACAATGTTGTTTTCATGGAAAGCATTGATTGGCTTTAATATCAGCTCTGAACAGTTGCTCTTCTAGCAATGTGATTTTTGCCTGACATGCATCATGTAACATCACTCATGCTATTACACTTTATAGTTTTACATGTTTTTATTCTTGCAAAAACATTACTGCCAACATTACCATATTTTGTCCTCAATACACCCTTTTGAGGCCGAAGAAATGCTTTTATTCTCAGTTTACTGATGAGGAAGCTGTCACACATAGAGATGAAGTAATTTTCTTCAGGTCTACAGAAGACATTGTCAGAACAGAGGCTTAAACCTGAGTCTTCAAGGAATAGAATAGGCAAGGAAATTGCTCTCCTATTTTGTACAACAAAGGTGAAGATTTAGTTTAGATAATCTTCTAATTCAAAAATTGGTTTGTTTATTTCTTTCTTTATTTTATTTTTTGAGACAGGGTCTTGCTGTCACCCAGGCTGGAGTGCAGCGGCACAATGTGCTCACTGCAGCCTGGACCTCTCAAGTAATCCTCCCACCTCAGCCTCTCAAGCAGCTGGGACTATAGGCATGTGCCACCACACATGGATAATATACATATATATTTTATATATTAGCTAATATATAATATATTAATTATTAAGTATCAATAATAATTTAGTATTTAATATTAGTATATCATTATATTAACATATTATTAATGTTGCTATATTAATAATAATATATAACATACTAATTATTAAATAATTTGGCATTAATATTATATATTACATATTAATATATATTATAAAATATAATATGCTTTATAATATAATTATAAATATTATATATATTTTATAATATAATGACAAATATATATTTTATAATATATTTTATTTTATATTATCATATATTATCTTTATCATATATTTATTACAAATATTATATTTTAAATTATAAATATTGAATTCAAGAGAGAAGATACATCTTCCTAAGCTATCTTTGTACTTAGAAGAGTAAAATTCTGTCCAAATGTGTTTCTAAAATAAAGATAATAAAAGAAGACCTTACAACCTGATACAGACTGAGACTTCCCCCAGTTCCCCTGGTGACTGTGCTGAGACACATGTATCATTGTGTAGTGAGGATGTTTTGGTAGTGGACATCTATAAAAGTACCAGAAAAAGTCAGCAACCTCCACATTCATTTTTGAACGCCAATTTTTAGATTTTGCTTCAAGAAACATAAAATATTCACATTTATACTCATTTTCCAGAAACTGGTATCTCCCTCTTTCAGTGATGTCTGAGAGCGTATTCACGTAGATAACTATGATCACTGACAAATGGAACATTCATATTTTTTCTTCATGACCTATTTAATACACTCTCTCAATGATTATGCAGTGGAGTAACCACATATGTAGTTAGATCATCAAAGGTAAGGAAGAAGTAGTTTTTTGTTTGTTTTGTTATTATTTTTTAAGACGGAGTCTCATTCTGTCCCACAGGCTGGAGTGTGTGGTGCGATCTTGGTTCACCATAACCTCCGCCTCCAGGGTTCAAGCAATTATCCTGCCTCAGCCTCCCAAGTAGCTGGGATTACAGGCACGCACCACCATGCTGGCTAATTTTTGTATTTTTAGTAGAGACGGGGTTTCACTATGTTGGCCAGGCTGGTCTCAAGCTCCTGATCTCAGGTGATCCACCTGCCTCGGCCTCCCAAAGTGCTTGGAATACAGGCGTGAGCCACCATGCCTGGCCAGGAAGAAGTAGTTTTTTTAATAGCACCCTCTCTTAATCCCTAACCATGGACAAAAGGAGACCATCCAAATGCAACAAGATTCCATTATTTTATTTTCATTTTTTCCCCAAGCTTTCCCCTAAATTGCCATTCCTTGCCAGCTGTGGCACATTTGATATTCCTCATTAAGAATCAACTTTATTGAACTGGAAATATCATCCTTTTACTATTTATTAATATAGTTTTAGAAGAATCCTCCCGTTTTGGTTGGTAGCTGTTCAGTTGGGTTTAAATGTGATGCACTTGTTGGCTGTTGAGCCCCGTGGGGACTGTGCTGAGACAGACTTACTCAGGCTTCCTTTGAACACAGAAATGAAAATCAATAAACAATTTGAACTTCTTCGAGGAGAATTTTTCTCCTCTAATGAATATACAAGCTTGGTTACAGCTTAATTCAAAGATTGAATTTAGCGAGTGTTTTTGCCTGCACCGTAAGCATGACAAACAGAAGTCTCAAATGACATGCCCCACAGGGAGACTTACGTTAAAAAAAAAAAAAAAAATCATACTCTCCCACCTTAAGCCCACATAAAAACAAGACAAGTCAACTGTAATAATATTTACTCGAATCAGAGACTTGAAAACTGGCCCAGCAAGTGTCCAGTGATAAAATGTGTACTGTCTATACAAAAAAGTTTTGAAAGCAAGACATATACAGACAAACAAAAAGAGCTCAGCGAGCTCAAACGAGTACACATTTTATCAGTTACGATTTTTTTGTTTTCAAGTAACAGAAAACTCAAATCTAGCTTTGGTTGAGTCTTCATCCAGAGGCTCGTGTGATGTTACAAAAGCCCCCTCCTTTTCTTCCTTCTGTTTATTCCTTGTTGGTGTCAACTTCATCCTTATTCTCCATGTGAAAGCAAGGCATTTCATGTGACAGTGAAATGGCTTCCAAGGAACAGAGTTGAGATTTTTTTTCCCCATAATAGCTGGAAAAAAAAAAGCCCAGGTCCTGCCTCTTGAAGAGGGTCCTGAATAGAGTCACACGCTCATTCCTATCTCTGTGGCAGGAGGAATAGGATGTACTGATTCATTTAAGGCCACACATCCTAACATCACATCCTGACATTAAGAGTGGAATTCATAACCAGGCAAGGTGGCTCACACCTGTAATCCCAGCACTCTGGGAGGCTGAGGTGGGGGTGGATCACAGGGTCAGGAATTCGAGACCAGTCTGGACAATATGGTAAAACCCCATCTGTACTAAATATACAAAATTAGCGGGATGTGGTGGTGGGCACCTGTAGTCACAGCTACTCATGAGGCTGAGGCAGGAAAAAAGCTTGAATCCAGGAGGCAGAAGTTGCAGTGAGCCAAGATTGCACCACTGCACTCCAGCTTGGGTGACAGAACAAGACTCTGTCTCAAAAAAAAAAAAAAAAAAAAAAAAAAAAGAATGGGATTATGGGATTCATACCCTTTGAGGGCAAGTAATGAGGTGTCCATCAGAAGTGATTTTCAGAAGAAATTCAAGGTACTGTTTTACTTCTCACCAGTGAGAAGATACTGCATGACCAAAATCACTGGTAGAGACAGGTGAAACAGGTTTGAGGCATGTTTACTGAATTAGTTCATGCTACTGCTAGAATCATCTTTTGAAAGTGTGGTGGTAAGCTGGCCTTACCCATAACTGATCACCAGAAACTTATAATGTTAAGTGCGCAGGTTAATGAATGATAACATTTTTAAAAGCATAAGAATAAAAATGCAAGTGTATAAACACCAAGTCAATACTACAAATGAAATTAAATTAACAACTTTACTTACAAATAAGATCTATTACTAAATACCTATGAAAAACAAGATTTCACATGTCTTGTTATAAATTATTCCAGAGCCATAGTTTCCTTTTTGTTTATAGTACCTTAATATGAAGTTTCTGATTTTTCTTCATAGTTTAGCAGTATACTCACTGGAGCCACGAAAGGGACAAGATGTTATATTTGCTACTCCACCTCCTTCCCCATATTTTCCCCTGGTAAAAGAGAAGGGGTATGTAGAGAGAGGAGCCTGTTGAACTGACCTCTCTTTGTCCTGTGTAAATCAAGATAAAGCATCTTTCTGCTGGTTTATAGCAAGGCCAGTTGAAAAAACCCACAAACAAGATAATTCAGTCGATTAATGATGGATGATGGTTTTGGGGTTTTACAGGTGGACACAAACCACATGTCTTCTTGACACTGGAGAAAATAGCAGTTCTTTATTCTTGTCCCAGATTCTTGCTTTGACTCTCATCTACTGTTAGTATTTGTAGCAATTTTAAAATATATCCACAAATTCTTCAACACTCCTCCCTCTAAATGTTGGGACCTAATTCCCATCTCCTTGCATACGGGCTGGCCTTACTGACATATCTTTAATAAGTAGACTATGACAAAAGTGATGATCTGTCTGTCTTGGGTCATACAAAGGATTGCAGCTTCCTTCTTGCTCTCCGTCCTTTGGGTCCTTCACTCAGAAGGAAGCCACCCGCGGTATCACGAGGAGACTTAAGCGGCCACAAGAGGAGGTTATTTCATTAAAGAACAAAGCCCTTCTGCCTACAACCAGTGAAAGACGGTGGCTTCCACCCTCCAGCCATGTCAGTGCGCCATTTTGGAAGTGGATATTCAGACCCAGGCAATCTTTCATTTGACTACAATGTCAGTCTGTATCTGACTTCAACATTGTAAGAAACTCTTAACCAGAACCACTCAGCTAAGCTGTTGCCAGATTCATGGCTTTCAGAAAATGTGTGAGAAAATCAATGTTGTTTTAAGCCACTAAGTTTGGCGGTAATTTGTTATGTAGCAACAGACAACTAATTTAGTATTCAACCTCATTTCCCATTGCTCTTCAAGATGCAAATTCTCCTGACATGTATCAACCAATACATTAGTCAATCAGCCAACCGAGTATGTGTTTACTACTCACTCTTGCTATGCCCAGCATAGTCTCACATGTTAACTTCAGACCCTTCCCTATCTTATCTTCCCAGACTAATCCTATCTGAACTCATGTCTTCCTTCTTAAAATTTCTGATTTTCTAGTCAGCAACATACAGTTTAGCCCAAAATGTTGCTTTAATTGGCTTATATATGTTATATTTGGCCATCTTGTCAAAGGACAGGGGTATTCAGATTTTGAAATATTCCTAAATGCATTTTTGGACTCCATAAGTCTTGATTAACTGAAGGAGAAAATCAGATCCTTGAAATTTCTAAGTGTCTCTGTCTGTTTTGGATCAAGTGCTGTGTTGCAGTTCCAGGCAGGGAACAGTCTGTTTTGCCCACATTTACCTTCCTACTTTATCCTAGCCTAGAGCAGGGGTCAACAAACTTTTTCTATAAAGAACCAGAGAGTAAATATTTCAGCTTTGCCGGTCATAGGCAACTACTCGACTTTGCTATTATGGCACAAAAGAGGTGACAGACAATAAGTAAACGAATGGATGTGGCTGCGTTCCAATAAAACTTTATGTACAAATACAAGTGGCAGGCCAGTTTTGGCCCACCTTCTAGGATGGCATCAAAAGAATCATCTGCAGAGCTTTTAAAATAAACACACTCACCAGCAAATGCGTTTTAAAAAACGCCTCTGAAAATCCTTATAATCTGACAAACTTGGAAAATCTGGGGAAAAAATCAACCTCAATGTCCTTTGCACTAGGGGTACTTCACAGAGATGTGAGTCAGGAATCAAAAATCGCATTTCTTGATGGCTAGGATTTCTGTAATTTCATAGGGCCACATGCCTCATCTAAGGACTGACTATTAGGTTTCTCAAAATACACAGCTGTGTTTTTCTTATGTCGGGAAAGACCAACAATGGATAAAGTCATCACTTCCCCATTTCATTAAGGAAAAATTAATGAAGAGCCAAGAAAAGCCCAAGAAAAGTTTTGGATTTTCCACTTGGATCTGCTACTTTAAAGAACGCAGTCACATGAATTACTGTTCTTCATGATGTATAATTTTCTGAAAAAGATAATTTCTTTGAAAGATTAAGATTTCAAAGATTTAGAATTCAGCTACATGACATGAAACCATGTGTAGAGCAGAAACACTTAAATCTGACCAAAGAGGCAGCTGTTATCTGCAGTGCTAGGCCAGGATTTCGAATGTGAGGTTTATCTTTTAAAAACAAAATTAGAACTGTATGTTTTGAAGGGGTTTTCTGTATGCATTCTAGGTCTGTCCTAGTCCAATTTAGCTAGTTATATAGTATTTTAGGTAAGACTGCCTCTCCTTTTCTTTTTGCGTGAGTGATTTTGTTTAATAATTTCAATAAACACAATCAAAGAAGAAAACATATCCTATTAATTGGCCATAATTCTCCGACACAAATCTTTGGGTATAACTATCATAGATGTAGATGTATATAGAGCCTGGTTTAATTTCTTAACCTCAATGATATTAACATTTTCACCAGAAACTTTTTTGTTGCAGAAGGGGCTGTCCTGTGCATGGGAGGGTGCTTGGCAGCATCCCCTAGCCTCCACCTGCTAGATTCCTGTAGCACCCTCAGGTTGTGACAATCAAAAACACCTCCAGATACTGCCATATGTCTCTGGGATCAAGGATGGGTGGGGGAGGTATAATCACCCCAGTTAAAAAATCACTGATGTAGAGAGTGTGTGTGTGTGTGTGTGTGTATATATATATATACCCTAATATATATATATATATACACACACCCTAAGCAAAGCAGAGAATAGAGACCATTTTCCAGTCATCTTATATTAAGCTCCTGCCCTCAAATATTTTCCTGAAATAGACAAGCAAAAGAAGAGCTCGTTCAAGCTATGATTATTCAGGCAATTGACTCAATTTTCCTATTTACTTTACATGTGAGAGCACCAACAGTGATATTTAGATCTCCTGGGCAAACTGTGCAGGGTGTCAATGCTTCAGGAACACCTGAGGACCATTATTTGTGGGATCACTCAGTAATGATTTTATAACACCCAGATGCTAGAAGAAACATTTGCACACACTGACCCAGGCTCACTGCATTTTAACAAATCTGCACCCAGAGAATTCAAGAGAGTATGAACAAGAACTAGGCAGCATGCACCATCTGGTGTTTCAAAAAATGTATACCATAAGCCCAATTAAGAACTTATATTTAGACTATTTTTGAATTGGCTTATTTTGAATGAAATAGGAGAAGCCAAACCTAAAAATAAATGAGCTGGCTCAGAATTTTCTCTTAAATTGAATTCCCTAATATATTATTTCATGATAATGGGATTTTATAGAATTCAACCTAAGACATGTTATGGGCTGAACTGCATTTTCTCCAAATTTGTATGTTGAAGTCCTAAAGCTCAGTACCTCAGAATGTAATCATATTTGAAGATGATGTCTATTTATTTTTCTTTTCTTTTTTATTTTATTTTTTTGAGACACAGTCTCACTCCATTGCCCAGGCTAGAGTGCAATGGTGTGATCTCAGCTCACTGCAACCTCTACCTCCTGGAGTCAAGCGATTCTCCTGCCTCAACCTCCCAAATAGCTGGGATTATGGGAGCTCACCACCACTAATTCCAATTTTTGTATTATTAGTAGAGACAGGGTTTCACCATGTTGGCCAGGCTGGTCATGAACTCCTGACCTCAGGTGATCCACCCACCTTGGCCTCCCAAAGTGCTGGGATTATAGGCGTGAGCCACCACATGTGGCCTGAAAATGACGTCTTTTTTTGTTTGTTTGTTTTGCTGTTGTTGTTGTTTTAAAGACAGAGTCTTGCTCTATCACTCACTCAGAGTGGAGTGCAGTGGTGCATTCTCGGCTCACTGCAACCTCCATCTCCCAGGTTCAAGCAATTCTTCTGGATCAGCCTACTGAGTAGCTGGGATTATAGGGGCCCATCACCATGCCCGGCTAATGTTTTTGTGTTGTCAGTAGAGACAGGGTTTTGCCGTGTTGGCCAGGCTGGTCTCAAACTTTTGACCTCAGGTGCTCTGCCCACCTCGGCCTCCCAAAGTGTTGGGATTACAGGCATGAGCCACCATGCCCGGGTGAAAATGATGTCTTTAAAGTCATAATTAACTTAAATGAAGTCTTTAGGATGGACCTTAATCCAATGTTACTGGTATCCTTATAAGAAGAAATTTGGACACAGACGTACACAAACCAGAGAAGAGACCATATGAGAACACAATGAGAAGATGGTCATCTGCAACTAAAGAGAGAGGCCTCAGAAGAAACCAAACCTGCTGACATCTTGATCTTAGACTTCTAATGTCCAGAAGTGTGAGAAACAAATTTTTATTGTTTAAACCCCCAAGTCTGTGGGATTTTGTTACGGCAGCCCTAGAAGACTAAAACAGACACCATGCATAGCATTTATCATGTAATAGGATCACAATAAATGATCATAGTTATTGATTTTTTAATTATTTCATCAATATTATTTTCAATGAATTTCTAAAATCATTTACTGAGTGTCTACTCCCAGATTCTTTGCTATATGCTTGGGGATACCAATGTACGTAAGACAGTGTCTACACTGCAATAGGAGAGAAAGGCACGCCAGTTTAGAATACAAGAAGTAAATTAGCTTATTAAAAGACAAAATGAGGTATGTGCCATTAGAGAAATCTATCTTTACAACCTTTTAGTTGCAGTGTCAATGTCTAAAAATGGAAGGGTTTTTTTTTCATAATTTCTTTGATAGCAAAACCTGACCTAAACTGAACTCATTCAATGGCAAGACTTTGCCTTAAATGTCTTACTTGATCCCATTTAGTGTGAATATTTTTGTTTCTGTTTGATTGGCAGTTTCTTTGCCGCCCCCATGAAGTGGTGGCTTTGTAGTAATCCATCACTCTGTCTGGCTTCCCCCACTTCCCTGTCTCACTTCCTTCACTCTCAATGCTCTGAAATTTCACCTCAACAGTAAAGCATCAAAGGTTAATTCCTGTCCCAGTCTCTGTATTCTAAAGGACCAGGTCAAAGATAATTGCTACAGTGTTTTAAAAAGCACACCTATAGGATGTGATTTTGAAGTGGAGCTCCCAGTGTATGTGACAGCAACAGGGAGGCCAGTGTAGTTGACCAGTAGGATGGAGTAATTCATGGCAAGCAACAGCATCACAATGAATACAATCATGGTTAATTGAGATGAGGTGGAAACAAAGGAGAGGACTTCGGGAAATCAATTAGCTGAGGCACTTAATGTAATGGGAGCAATTATAGTTATGAGATTGGCAAGTGCAACATTTTGATGGAATTGGAAACTTGCAAAAAAATAAAATAACAGGCTGAAGGTAGTTAGCTGTTAACATAAGGCACACTCTAAAAGCCACAGGGTCTCTGTGGAAAATTCGAAAGAGACTCTTATCTCATGCAGTTATGTGACAGATGATCTGAAAATCAGATCCATGGTTTGAGTTGTAAAGTGGTAGAATGCAGAAGACTAAATGCAAAGAGCCTGGAGGTGTCCTGTGACAGAGCATTGCCTCTGACAAGGGAAAAGTGGGACTCGGAAACCTGGTATGAAAACATTAAGGACAAGCCTAAGACTCTTGAACACACAGATTCCCCTAACTGTCCTGACCAGCAGAAGCAGACTCTGTTTCATTGCTAAATAGTCTCCCTTTTCCTAAAGATCATGCAGTGACCACATGGGAAGTAGTTCCCTCACAAGATGATGCCCGTTATCCTCAAGTTCCATCTGCCACACCCAATATTGCCTGTAGGTTGATTAGTAGAGTCACCTCTCCGCATCCCAAGCAAGAAAGTACAAGTCTTTCTCTTAGAAAAAAACACTATGTGCCAAAGGAATTAGGGTAACACTTGTGAGAAGTGGAGAAATATATCTTGAAGGTGTTAGATAAGAGAGGGGATGGAAGAATGTAGGCGGAGAGGAAATAATTCATTGACATGGGAGCCTTCAATGATGGTTTAGTTCAATGTCTTGACAGGGACAACTGGCACTGGACCTAATGGTTTATTAAGATACTTCTTTGAAGACTTAACTCAAAGATGGCTTTCAGTAAATGAAATGGAGATGCCAAAACTCTTTGTTAACATGGAAGTAAGGCTGGCGTATCAGGGAAGTGAGAATGCTGGATAATTAGGTATGGCCTGAGAGCTTACCATCTCTGTTCTCTGAGAGGTTATACAGAACGCACCAGTTGTAGGGGGTGGAGAGCACCAGCATTTTGGAAAAGCTCAGTGGTGACTTTCCCCGGCAGGCCAGGTTTGACAGTGAGAAATACTACCATAAAACTGAACCCACTAATATCAATGGTGTTAAATAATATCCTAGAATGGCAGAGACCAGGTGGCAACTGTTAATCATCAGAGGCTACACACAGTTATGTACCATAAAGTTATCCAAGTCAGAGTGGCAATCAATGTGCCTGATCTGCAGGAACTATGGTAGTCCTAGGGGGGAAATGGGAAGGCAACCCATAAGGCTGTTGCTCAGTTATGTGACAACAAAATTGAGAGCTAAGAAGAAGGCTGATGTCAGTCACCACAAAGGAAAATCCTGGTCTCTTACCAGTTTTCAAATCTAAGTCAGGTTCCTGATGGGGCTTATTGACTGAAGAGGAAGTCAGGTCTTTCAGATGAAGGACTTTTTGGAGGCCAGCACAAGTATATCCAGTAAATATTCTGTCAATCCTTTTCCCCAGTGGGATCTGCAGCCTCCTACCGTATACTCTGGATAAAGGTGAATGTCAGTATTTTTGAGGACTATTAAAAAGGCTACTGAGCTGTCCTTAACCCCAGAGTAACTTCAGTGCCATTGTAATTCTTTGGTTAGAGACTCGATGGAAGCCAAATGATAAATACAGATGTGGTCTGAGTTCATTTCACAGTTGGCACTTATAATCTCCCATTTTCATTTTGTGCTTTCCAAATGTTGAGTTGGGTTAATTATACTTAAGAGGTATCAGAACTTTCATATTTATTCCCTGACATGGGACTAGGGGATATTATTAAAGGAAATGACCAAGTGGAAGACCCTAAAAATATCCTTCCCAACTCCCCACCCAAGTTAAGAGTAAATCAGAAGCAAAATCACATTCCTAAAGCAATGAAAAACATTAGCAATGTCATTAAGAATAGAAAGCATGGTGGTTTCTCATCTATCCATTTAATTCATCTGTTTAGTCTTCACAAAAGCTAGTGGATCTTAACATGACAGTGAACATTTTTTTTTCTAAGACAGGATCTCACTTTGCTGCCCATGCTGGAGTGCAGTGGCACTATCAAAGCTTACTGCAGCCTTGAACTCCTCGGCTCAAGTGATCCTCTTGCCTCAGCCTCCCAATGTGCTGCGATTACAGGCATGAGCTACTATGCCCAGCTGATAGTGAACTTTTACAAATGTAGCTAGTTGGTTGGTAGACTCAGTTGCAACTGTTGCGGTGGATATAGTATTGTCTCTTACGAAGACCAACACAACCACTCTTGGTATGTAGGTATCGATTGGGAAAATTCCGTGTTCTCAAAACTCAGTAATAGAGAAGATTAAAAGCGGTTTTCATTTACGTGGCAAAGACAGGAATATACCTACATTATCTTATTCATGAGTCATGTTAGTTCTCCTGCCTTTTGACGTAATATAATCTACTGGGACCTCAATCATCTTGATTGATCAATCATCTGATATTGCATAGAGTAGACATCAGTCTACTCTAATGATGATATCACACTAACTGGCCTCGAGAAGCAGGAAATAGTAAGTATGCTATAGCCCCAGTAAAATAAATAGCTGCTTGCCAGACTATGGGAGAAAATCATCAAGATTCATGGACCTTCATATGTGAAGATTTTAAGAGTTTAGTTGGACATGCTGGGATATCTCCTCTGGGATAAAGAACAAATTGTTGTACCTTGTTTCTTAAGAAAGAAGTTCAATATTTGTTAGACCCCTTCGAGTTTTGGAAGCAATATTATATTGCATTTGGGAACAATAATGACCCATTTGTGAAGTAACCCAGAAATTTTTCAGTTTTCAGTGAACTTCAGAACAAGAGGGATCTCTGCAGTGGGTCCCATGCTGTGATGCAAGCTTTTCTGATACTTGGGCCATATCAGCAAATCTTATGATGCTAGAACTTTCTATGATGGATAAGATTGCAGTATGTCATCTCTAGCAAGCCCCTATAAAGCTCAGAACCTTAGGGTACTGAATTCATAAGACTATGCTGTTATTGGCAAAGGATCACTCTACATTTGTAAAATAGCTTCTGCTTTACTATTTGGCCATAGTAGACACTGAACACCTCACTACAGAGCCCAAATGACTCTACAACCTGAGTTAGCCATCATGAACTCAGTATTACTAGATTCACCTAGTTATAAATTTGGGCAGAAAGAGAAGTTATTGCTTATAGAATGGGAGTGATGTATTCAGGACAAAGCTCAAACAGATCCAGGAAAACCACAAGTAAATTTTAAGAGGAGCCCGTACTACCTCATCACCTTCCTGGGCTGTTCCCCAATGGCACTTCCCCCAATTCACATCATGACCTCAATGCAAGTAAGTGTGCGTATATGTGAGGTGGGAGGTGGTGATATTCCTAAGCTAACCAAGAGAAGGGAATGGGCATAGGCCTCATTTATAGATGGGTTGGCACTATGTTGACTCTCACTAGAAATGGACCATTGCTGAATTACAGGATAGAAGTGAAACGAGATCCTTCCCATAGGCAGAGCTTTGAGAAATACATTAGGTCCTATACTTTGTATGGAGGGAAATGACATGAAGTTTGAAATATAGATATGCATTTATTCCTAGGCAGAAGCAAACAGTTTGCCCAATTGATCAGGGTCTTGGAAAGCATAATACTGTAAGATTAGGGGATAAGGAGTATAGGGAAGAAGTACATAATTGAACATATGAAAGTGGGCCCCAAACATGAATATCCTTGTGTCTCAGGTGCATGGCCACCAAAGAACATTCACTACAGTAGAGATTCTCATTATCCTGCCAGAAGGACAAAATAACATTCCCTAGGAATGTCAGATAGCCTTTCTCCACACTCACCTTAGTGCAAGGGGCCTATGATAGGAATGGTTTGGTGGCAAGGATAGAGGCTATTCTGGGCTCAGCATGGTCTTTGTTTCACTAAGACTGTTCTAGCTGCTGACACTGCTGAGTGCTGCTAGTGGCATACAGCACTGTCGAGCCACTTTTATGGTACCATTGGCTAACCAGCTACCATAGTAGACCAATCAAGTAGATCTTTCTACCTTGAAAAGGCAGAGATTCATTGTTACTCAAATTGATACATAATATAATTGTTGATTTTCCTTTCCTACTCTTAGTTTTCTGCTAGCAAAACACTTACAGAATCTGAAGGCTTACAGAATGCCTTAGCCATTAACATGATAACCCATATATGATAACTTCAGACTAGAGGGCTGCTTTTATAACAAAAATATGACAGTGGGCTTATAACCATGAGAGTCACTGGTTTTACCATGAACCCCCTTGTCTAAATGCAGTCAGCTGCTGACCGCTTAGCTAAGATGCAAGATGGGGGACATTGTGCAGGGTTGGGCTCTGCTTTCCAGCATGCAGAATATTCGCTAAGCCAAAGGATGATATATGGAATTATTTCTCTCATATTAGAATACATGGATTTGGGAAACAATGAAAGCTGGAATAGCCCCTCTCACACCTAATGACTCACTTTTGGAATTTCTATTTCATGAACCTGCAGCCTCAGGCTCTACCAGGATAAAGTCCTGGTTGTCAGAAATGGAACACTTCCTCCAGAGGAAACAGCAAGAATTCATTTGAACTGGAAGCTTTGACTAACACTTGGCCACTTTGGGCTTCTCATGCCAGCACATCAGCAGGAGTTGCTGGAATAATTGTAGCTGATTATCATGAAGAGCAATTGACCCTGATTACCATAAGAAGTTGGGCCTGCTACTGCACAATGCAATTAGACAGGGAGAAGTATGTCTGGATCCCAGGGGAATCATTTTTTTTTTTGTTTTAATTTCCAGGCCTAGTAATACTGTTAATGGACAATTACAGCAATTGCAACCCAATAAAGAAGGGCAACCAATGTCTCAGACTCCTTGGGGACAAAGGTCCAGGTTATCCCATCAGGCCTTAGGTTTTTCAGGAGTTTGAGAAGGATTATTGCCATAAGAGGACTAAGAAATTGTCTAGGTTTATGATTGTCCTCTTAGGAAGAAATAAGAACATCTTATTCACACACACGCACACATACACACACACACCCACACACAAACACGCGCGCGCGCGCACACAAAGGAGACCTTATATTAAAGTATGCAAACTGGACATAAATTAGGAGGATGTGTGGTTCACAGCATAACTGTATTAAGCATTTCTTATTTGCTCAGATTGTCTCAGCCTCATCTGCCTTCTAGAACCTCTGCTACTCATTCTACCAAAACCAACACTTTGACCTAAATCTGTGGTTCTATAGCCTGAGCCCTACCAACCTCATATCCAAGTTCCTGACTTCTCCTTCTACTTACGTATCTGATGAAATACCACACCACAAAATGAGGAATCTAGCTTCTCAAGTAGTTTTCAAAGGGGCCCAATTATAAGCCCAGAAGTGCAAGGTACTTATCTCCTTATGTGGTGAAATTTGACCAATGAGGAAAGGAGATGAAAAAGAGTCAAGTAGATAAATTTCTTCTCTCTCCAATGAACTTATTATATGCATGTTTTTTCAAAAGCCTGTGGGAATATACCTTGTGCAGTCTATTTGGTGGTGTAATGGAACTGACTCTTGTAGGCTTTTAAGTGCCAATTGTATATACCCCTTTCCAATCCTGCATTCAGTGATGTCACATTGGTAGCTTAAAATCAGTCATGGTTGGACTATTTACACCATGGAAACTGGCAAACACTACACTCCATGGAGGGATGGTTGTTAAATATTTACGGAACACACCAATGAGCTTAAATGACACACTTGCTGACTAACTGGCTATGTCTCTTCATGGCCTGCCACGAAGCAGTGGCTCTAGCTATAACACACCGCCTTGCATTGCTACTCAGCCTTTCCTGCCTCATTTCCCTTTTATTTTACTCTCACTGCCACTGTGTATCACTTCCCAAACAAATGATCAGCATTTAATCTATGCTCAGCCTCTGTTTACTAGGAACCTCAGACTAAGACAGGAGTTAAATGGAGTTGAGTAAAAGGATTTCAGATCTTTGTTGAGACTAGGGAACTCAGGGTACCGTGGAACCCATTATATACTATGGAAATGCCTTCCGGCAACCACATGCGAACTTGGTGGTAAGAGAAAAGAAGATGATCTCTGGGACATATTCATGCTTGAATAAGTCAGAGAGGTCCAGTATGAAACAGATTCCAGGATTCTGGTACTTCAGTTGAGATGGTTGCTCTGGATTCAAGAGTGCCTAACAGAGGTAAATACAGAAGACAAAAGACTGGGAGATCAGAACCAAAACACATTGGAGGTATCAATGGGAGCAAAAGGCACATATAATAAATACAAAAGAGTGAGAAACTTCTTGGAAAATAAAGTTTTCTGGGGTTTTCTCTAAAATATGTAAAAACAAATATTTTATTCCATATATATTAATCTACCATTTGCCTTCGCGTGTGTTTTCCTCTAGCCATTGGGGTCTTCTTGCTGTTCCTTAAATAAACCAACCTCAAGTGCCTAGAAGATTCAATGCCCAGATATTCATATGGCTTTTTCCCTCAATTATGTTAGGCTGCAGCTCAAATATTACCTCCTCAGGTAAGTTGTTTGGGAGTGCCCTATCTAGAATAGCCCAATTCTCTCTATTCTCTCACTCAGCTTTATTTTTCTTCATAACCCTTATCACAATCTGGCATTATTTTGTTATTTTATTATGTGTTTATTGCCTGTCTTCCTGAGTAGAATACAAACTCAATGAGGGCAGAGATATTATCCGTTTGAAATCCCTAGCACTCATAATAGTGCTGAGCACGTAGTAGATCCTGTATAAATGTTTGTAGAGTAAATTAACAATTATTAACTGTTAATTAATCCAATTGTTTATAATTAAGTACATATTTTAAATGATGAATAATAATGAATAAAGACCCCGTGTGTGCTTAGCTCTCTCCTAAGTAGGCAGACCATGAAGTTTAAGGCTTAATTCCAATCTTTGAGCAATTTGTAGTTTCACTACAAATTGTATGCCATACAAATTGCATACACACCCAAGCAACACATAAACAAATACACTGCAGATTAGTGTGTGATATAGATCAAGTCTATTACAAGAATTACATTTGACAATGTTATAAGATTTCAGAAGAGAGAATGCTCTGCATTGGAACAACCAGAGAGACTTTGGAAGAGGTAGGGTTTAATCACAACCATTAGAATTGCCTTGATATAGGGGGTAAAGGATAGAAAGGAATATAGTTTTGGTACCTCTCTCAAGCTTTACCAGTAGTGAATATGTTCAGTACAAGCAACCTATTAAGGCCCCAAATAAGCAACCTATTAAGACGCCAAAATGGTTACTTGGCTATTTGTCCACTTACTTTCTTACATCACACACACACACACACACACACTCACACACACACACGCATCATCAAGGAGATTAGATGTGAGTTTAAGTTAATGTTCAAGCAGCTGTGTGTTATATTTTGAGCTCTGTTGTAAATGAGATGAGTAAATATTGATTGGTTTAAGTGAAATAAGGAACACTAGTTCAAGTGCTGAACTATGTCTACCACTTTGGGAAGGGAAAAATAAGATAGATTCTGTTTGTCAGGGACTGACTGATGTCAAGCCCAATGTCCTCATTTGGTGTCAGCCTCTGATAAAAATGAAGCCAGTTGATTTATTTGAGTTTTTTTTTTTTTCCACTCTGACTATTTGACAAAAACCCATTTAAATTGCCCTCATCAATTCTACTCTTTTATCCTGGTTCCAGCTCTTATTTGTGATGTCTTATCCTCTCCACACTGGTTTAAATTTTCCATGTTTTAACTTTAATTTTTTTTGAGTCCAAGAAATTCATACGCTCCAAGATTATTTCTCTATCTTGGTTTTTAAAACTAATAACTTAAAAAATCAAAACTTTTGTTACCAGCTCCTGAGGGTTTAAGAGTCAGTTCATAGATGAAATCTCTCATAAAATTCATTTTTCTTCTTGAGCTGATTTACAGATTTGTGTAAGGTCAGGAGCCTTTCTCCTTTCAGTTTCAGTGGTGGGATCACGTCTTCATCAGAAGCTCCTGAAGAAATGTTGTTTTTCTTAGTAATGTAGGAACAGAAAAAGCTAGAAAGGTCTTTTATTTCTAAGCTATTTGTCTAGCCCATGAATATCTGACAGATTAGCAACACTACACTGGATATTAGAACAGTATCAACTCATTAAGGGATTTGTGCTAGTTTTCTTCTCTTATAGAAAAGGAAGATGAATTCAATTCTTACTAATATTTACCAAAGCCACCCTGGAAATTATTCAAAGGTAAGATATTCTGAGAGGAAAATGCAAATTTCTCTTTTCAGTTTAGGAAAATGTTAAAATATATTCAATATGCAGTTTCCAGAAGTTTGACGGTGAGAAGAGTAGTTCCAAGAGAAACAAAGAACCAAGTAAGACCAAACAGGTAAATCATGGTAAACTTAAATACTCATGGAAGACAAGCCAATTAGGTTATTACTATTAAAGATTTTAAGAAACTTGCAGTCAGCAATAAAGGAAGAAGAGTAAGTACTTGGAAAAATAGACATGCATTGAGTGTTGAATGAAAAAATATCTGAATGAATGAATGAATCAGCAAATCTTACAGAGTTTTGTTACTTATTGGTTAAAATACAAGCATCTGTAAAAACCTAGATTTATAGCAGCAACATCTGTAGATTTATATTCCTGAGTGATGTAATCCCATTGCTACATTTGCTGAAAAATATTCCTACTTGAGGCCAGAAGGATTAATATTGCTTTTCTGGTAATATACCAAGAAACAGTCTGATGTCTTTTAAAACAAAGCAATACAACACTCTAAATGTACAAGCAACATTGCTCCAGGAAACACATTTGCCTGTCAAAGCCAAATAGTAATCCTAATTTAATGAACATCATCAGTTTGCTGAGCCCATCGGGGAATGAAAGAGTCTTTAGGGAAAGCCTGAAAATGAACCATACCATTTTATTACACAGCTTTTTATTTAGGGTGAAATTGAAGAGCCTGAAATACTTGACGAAAAGATTCAAGAGTTCCCTCAAAAGTGAGTTTGTTATCCAAGATTATGCCTTAGATGTTGAAGGAAGAGGAAATAGTTATCTATATATTAAAGATACTTGTCCTGCTCCCAGACAAGTTACTTATGTCTTTGTATCATAAGGTCTCTGCAAGATATACTTGTTTTAAGGAACAAAAACTCTTGTGCACAGTCATAAAAGAAACAATATTGGATTCACTCATTTATTCATCATCCATCATTATTATCTACCTTGCCATCTGGATCCTCCAGAGACAGGTGTGTGTGCAATTTGCACAGGGAAATGAGGGCTATATTAGTGCTACAAAAAAAAGGACTATGGTAGTATAGTTGAAAAAAGTTCTTAAACCTGCCTGAGATGTTGCCCTTTTATAGAGAATTGCATTCCACAAGGCAAAATCCAGAACACTTAAAACAAGTATTTTCTGGAATATCTTGTTTTTCATGGTAATGGCAGCTGTGAGGTTCACTGAACAAGCCTTAGTCAGGAGCCTGCGTCAAGCTGTGTGTGGGTCTTCTGACAGCCCTCCTGACCTCTCACGTGTCAGTGGCCATGTTTTCTCCTCCTGACATCCTTTCCCTGGCAGTCATCGTTGGTC
The DNA here is from genome assembly GCF_047675955.1 of Chlorocebus sabaeus. Classification (NCBI taxonomy): domain Eukaryota; kingdom Metazoa; phylum Chordata; class Mammalia; order Primates; family Cercopithecidae; genus Chlorocebus; species Chlorocebus sabaeus. The sequence goes on along the minus strand of NC_132928.1, from coordinate 12,333,734 downwards.
TCAGGAAAGCAGGAGAGCACACTCTTTCAAAACTGTGTTAAGCTGTACCAGGCCAGCTTAGGAAGACAGGTTTTGCAGTCAGCCTGCTTTGACTATTTCCCACCCCTGCTCTCCCTGGACAATACCTTTACTGTTCTCTACAATTTGACATCTCATTTTCTGTAGCACTATCTGGTGGTACCTGGCATCTCCTTTTGTCTTAGAACTTTCAGAGTAGAAGTTCCCTTTCTTTTCCCCTTAGCCATCATATGTGATTTCTGTATTTGTATATTTGTCTTTTCTATGAATGAGACTGGGCACTGCAGAGGACACATGTGCACCCCTGTGTCAAGATGTTGAAAGTGTGCAGGTCTGCCCGGGGACTTCTCCAGTGTCTGCAAGCTGGTACATTTTTCACATGATGCCAGGAGCTCATAAGTGGCAGCTGAGGCTACTGGGTGGGATCTCAAGTCATAATCTTCTCTGAATCAGAAGCTAAGATCACACCTGTGGGTTTATTTCTTCCAGATCGCCTGATAAATCATCTGTAACCTATTGTGGGATGTGGATGGTTATAGTAATTACAGTGTGGGGTGAATTAGGAAAAATTATATAACATGAACAAGGACAGAAGTCATATAAATCTTCATGAAAATTTCTTCCTGGAAACTAGACTTGTAATATTTTATTGCCTTCTCCCAAGATGCCAGTAGCATCCTGAGATTGATAAAATTTCCTAAAATTCAGTGAGCCACACTGCACTGGTCTCTCTCTTTACTACATTACCCTGGATCCCAGGGAGGCTACAGTGCTGAGCAGAGGTCCTGGTGGCTCTAACTGCCACTTACTTAAAATAACAAGTGATCTGTGAACATCCTTATGCAGAGGCAAGAAGTGAGAAGAGAATTAAGGAATAGGATTTACTTCTTTAATACCTTCTGCATTAGGTTTCTGAGACTGCTGTAACATATCAGTATAAACTTCGTGGCTAAAAGCAACAGAAATGTATTCTCTTTTGGTTCTAGAGTCCAGAAGCATGAAGAAAGCTCTAGGGCAGAGTCTGTTCTTCGGCTCTTCCAGGTTCTGGTGTTTGTTGGTATTAAATGTGCTGCATCACTCTGATTTCTGCCTCTGTGTTCATGTTGCCTCCTCCTCTTCTGTCCATGTCTTCTCTTTTTCTGTCTCTTAGAAGGACACTTGTCATTGGGCTTAGGGCCTGCCTGGATAGTCCAAGAGGCTCTCATCTCTAGATCCTTCACTTAATTACATCTGCAAAGACACTTTTTCCAAACAAGGTAACATTCACAAATTCCAGGGATGTGGACATGGACCTGTCTTTGGGGTACAGGAATTACTAAATGTATGTGTCAAGTTCTCTTCTAGATACTCTCTCTATATTATGTTAACTTTGAATTTCAAAAATCTGTATTCTAGGCATAGCTCTGCCACCAGCTAACTGTGTTACCTCAGAATTATTTTCACCTGTCTGGGTTGTAGTTTCCTCAATTGTAAAATGAAGGAGTCAGATTAGATGACATCTATAATTTCTTCCAGGCCTTAACTTTTAGTAATTCTAGACAAAAGGTAGGCCCCTGTCTAGAAGGGGGCTCAGGTAAGACTCTATTCAATAATACACCATGTTAGTGGTGCCTCCTGGAGGTGTGCAGTGTGCTTCCCCTCTCTGTGATCTCTGTTGACAAGAAACTCTCATCCTCTCTCTGAGTCCAACATTGGTATATGTAAGATCTGAGTCCCCACTTCAAACATTCCCTCCACCACCTAAGTACAATCTAACATCTACGCTTTGATTCAAAGCATTTATTCTCTTGTCTCTTGTTATTCTTGTTTCTGTAACATAGACCCAGGGCAATGTTACCAATCCTGAGATTTAGTCCTACAGGAGCAAAACTACATTTGTAAAATGTTCTATGATGACTAGCACAACATCCAAGAAAATGGTATCATTATAATGGTCATCCTTGATATGTAATTTTTTTATTAAAGGAATGGAAATAATATAGTAGGAAATACAGAGCCTTAATTTTAGAAGACTTGGAAGAATTTGGTTCAATTCTATGTATGCACTTATGACCCACAATTTTCCAGGTGCTGTATTAGATGTTAGGAATACAGATGAAGATAAGACCCAGTCCTTTCTTTTATGCAATCACCTTCTAAAAGAAGCAAAAACATTATTTTCGTACCCAAGCACTGGCATTTATATAGGTGAAGCCAAAGAAAGTTCTCATGAAGAAAAAAAAATTAACAAATTGAATCAGGGCTAAAATTGTGGAAAGAGACCAAGATGCAGAGCCAAAAACTGTTGGCTTCATTGGGAAATCATGAGAAAGCAGATGCCAGTTTCCCTGCCACTGAAACCCCAGAGGGTACAACTACTCGTGACCATCAAGGGATTAATGATGCATTTAAATTGTTCCCACCAGAGATTATATATGCACTGAGCCACAGTGGAGGCCAGAGCTGCATGAGACCTAATGGCAAACTCCCAAATCCCCCTGCATTTTTCTGAAGGGAGGACTGATAACATCCAAAGATATCACGGCAAATAGTCAGTTCAGGCACTTGAACTCCAAGAAGGCCTCAGGTCCCATAAGACCAACTGCCTGGGTTCTATAAATGTTTGCACGGGGAAGTCTGTCCTCTGGCCAGATGTAGGCTGTGAGCATGCACTTTGGTTCAGTGAACTCCACCCTGCAAGGAAGGAATTAATCATCATACTAACTAAGGCAAGGGGTGCTGGGATACTGTGTTAAGTGCACCAAATGTCTCCACTAAATGTCAGGGTGAGCTGTGAATTTGGCAAGCTCATACTCAGCTCCAGTTAGCATTCTCCTCAAAATCCCCAGCAGACAGTTTGGCCTGGTTGGCAGCTTGCTCATAAGAGACCCAGAAATATAGAATCAGTTCAGCTAAGCAAAGAAGAGAAGAGATTCACAGTGGAAACAATGTCCAGGTTCAGTCTCAAGTAGATTGACAGCGACTTCTCATCTGGAAATGGAAAAAGTATTGTTACCCAGGAGCAGCTTGCATGAAAGAAAGCCAGTAAGGTTCAAATCCATTTGTGTTGGCCACAGTTTATCTGGCCATCATAACAAACAGGCTAAGGCAAAGCTCAGCATGGAGACACATGCTTATGGCAGCTCAGGTACATGGCAAATCAAAGAGCTATAGCATACAATAAGAGAAAACTACAGTCACACTGGGTGCCAACCTCAAAAAGTGCCAGAGAATACAAGGAGTCCTAATTATTTGGAATAAAAGCTTTCATGTGACACACAGGAGTTGTTCGGGGGCTGGAGCCATGTCATGTTTTCATAATTCTTTGCCCCAATGCCAATTTTTTTTTCATTAAGTGCTAAGATCTGGGAAATAGAAATTTGAAATAGAAAGAATAATAACAATCAATAACATGATTCTTACCCCAATTAAACTTACAGTCTAGTGGAATTACAGATATTAAATTGTCATACACAAATTTGTGAAATTGTAGTTGTGCTCATTTTTAAATGGAAGAAATGTATGAGACTCTAAGAGCACATACTAACCAGTGTAAAGCCAAAGATTCCCTGTAGGAAGGTGAGAACTAAGCTGAAATTGGAGAACAAGTAGGTGCCAACTTGTGGTATCAGACAGAGAGGACAAGTAACTGCCAGGGGAAGGAGAGAGGTAAGTAGCTAGAGGGACCTCTGGGCTCCAGGAAGTAAGTGTGTGTGTGTTTGTGTGTGTGTGTGTGTGTGTGTGTATGTAGTGTAGTGTATGTGTGTGTTGCATTTTAAAGAAGAGACTGAAATCCAACAGAATGATAAAGTTGGAGTTCATATGATCATATGATGAGTGTATCTTTCATGAGCTCTCTAATTCTTCACATACGAAGTTGGAAAGTTTTTTTCCTCATTCATAAGGAAATTATGAAAATATTCTTTCTCTATTTTTGTGAGGCCAGTCTTGTCACTATCTTCATGTGTTGTACACCCAGGCCCATTCCTACCTGTGTGGACTTTTCCAACATTTTCCTTTCCCACATCATTCCCCCTTTCCATATTGCTTGGTCCACATAGCTGACAATGGACTTCTCATTCATGTGGTAAAGCCCGTGGTTGGGTCTCTACTTCTGAGTCCATCTGAATTACAGGTAGTTAAGGGCTTTTCTATTAACAATGGTGTAGTGTTCACAGACAAGTTACTAAACATTGAACAAATATTCCATTAGAAGATAAATTATCTCTTGGAAAAGGAACTTCTTGCAAATAATATCAATAAGTTGGTTATATATTTTTTGTATTTTGCTTTTTGAGAAACAGCCCAGAAGTAGTCATTGCTTAATATTTTTATGGCTAAAATTTATAATATATTCTTTAAGATATACAGATTTTTAATAAAAGCCTCCTTAAATTGAAGGGAGTCTTACCAACTGATCTTCTAAAAATATTTCCATTTGATATTTTTCATAGATATTTAGTGTTATAAAGTGTTTTCTGAATGGATACTAACATGCTAGATACTGAATGAGATAAATAAAATCAGTTGAAAAATCATAAGGTGGGACCTGATTCATCTAAACCTTATAGTCTAAGCAAAGAAAAAAAATAAAGACTCATTTATTGATAAATATTATTGAGCACTTATTATGTGTGATGCAGTAGAAAAATATCATTCCTGCATTTGTAGATTTGAATCTCCAGGCAAAGCTACACACTCAGAAAAAGAAAAAAAATGTCAGCCATAATTTTCAGCCTACTTAAATACTTTTTATTAGCATAAAAATAAGAAAGTAGTATTCTACCTTTGCCCCTGTGAAGACCAATTACAAATTTAATCTATTTAAAATCTAATTCCCCACAATATACTGATACCAAGCATTTAGATTAGTTTTCTAACAAGAATATGATTTTCCGAATATCCAATACAAATGACTCAACAAGTGTATACCAAAGTTTAGGAAACTCAGGTGCTCTACTACCAGGAATCTTGCTATTTATTATGTCTCTTCTTTACAGCAACTGTATGAGGGACATGGACTGACAGGTGAACAAGATTTTTGTGAAGTAAATTGTCCCCCCCCAACACACACACCGAATTAATGTGTTGAAGCCTTAACTCTTAAATGCTCCTGTATTTGGAGACAGGGCCTTTAAGGTTATATGAAGTCATCAGGTTGGGGCCCTTACCTGATAGGAGTGATATCCTTATAAAAAGAGGAGAAGATACTAGGGCTCACTGTCTGTCTGCATTCATACAGAGAAAAGCAGAAGGTGGCTGTCCACAAACCAGGAAGAGAGCCCTCACCAGGAACTGATTTGCCAGCACCTTGATCTTAGACTTCCATCCTTCAGAATTATGAAAAAACAAATTTCTGTTGTTTAAGCCACTCAATCTGTGGTTAATTGTTGTGGCATCCTGAAAATCTAATAGAAAAATAAACGAATATTTATTATCTGCTATGTGCCAGTATCTGTGCATCATAAAAACAGCCAATATTTATCGGACACTTACCAAGGAAAATATTCCTAGTGTGTTATCTTCTTTTGTATAGACCAAGATGATTTACTGCTATGTCTACCATCCAACTACAAAAACATGAAAGAAGGATAGAACATCCCTTTCCTTGGAGTCACTACCTAGAAATTGCAAATTATATTTGATTACATCCTATTGGGCAGAACTTAATCACAAGGAGGCTCTTAACTGCAAGGGAAGCTGAGAAAATTGTTCAAATCAGAAATTCTACCACTATCAAAGAAAGAAATAATTCATATTGAGGGATAATCTTTTCTACACCCACATCCTCAAATGGACTTAGACATTCCTGAATCAAATATTTAATGTTTATAACCCTGCTGCTATGCTGCACCTTGGCTTCTCTGACTAAGCCATTGGATAATGTTGCCAGCTTTTTTGGGGCTCCTTCTGCAATGAAGCTAGTCTGTCCAATTGGGGATTAACCCCAGTTGTTTCTTGTCCTCATAATAGAAAGAACACAAATTTTTCTCATAGCCAGAAAGGCAAAATGATTTGTTTAAAGCTTCAAAGATAGTAAATACAATAACTGGGATGTGAACTGAGGTTTTGGCCTTTCAGGTATAGTTTTGTTCCCATTTGACTACAAGATGACTTAAAAGTACCCTATAAATCACTTGATTCATGAATGAACTTGTTTCCCCATATTAGAAGACATATGTGAGGCAGGTTGGAAGGTGAAGACCAGCTGGAGAAAATGGGAATAATTTTTGTATTTGGTCTATTTCTTGCTTCTTAACTGAATTTCAGTCTCTGACTAATATTCCATGATGTGAATGTATCATAGCTTACAAAATCTCCTATCACTGTGTATTTAGACTGTTTTCATTCTATTTCAGTGCTATTATAAACCACACTGCATTAAACCTAATTGTGCATAAATATTTATATGGGTTGGATAGTGCAACTGTTATACACCTTTTAAAGTCTGTTGATTGTCTTTGGCAATATTGTTAATCTGCTGTCCAAAAAGACTTACTAACATTTACTTCCATCAGAAATATAGGAGACTAAAAGTTGAGGTCTTAGATTGAGTTTCTAGAAGGAAATCCTGTAATAAAGATCTTGATGCAAGTGATATATTCAGGAAATATCTCCTAGGAGATGAGTAAGGAAATAACAAACATAGCAAGGAAAGGAAGGAAGTCATGCAAAAGTGTACTCTCAGGCAAGATGCTCCACAGAGACAAGGGAGCTGGACCTCTATATTCTGATAGTCATTTGTCAGCTCCACCCTGGAGAAGAGATAAACCCCAAGCAAGCATGTGTAGCTCTCCAGTAAAGCAGTTCCAGTAACCTGAAGGCAGTTCTCCAAAGAAAAGCTTCAAGTTCCAGTCATTACAAACACAGGGGGCCAGGCACAGTGGCTCACACCTATAATCCCAGCACTTTGGGAGGCCGAGGTGGGTGAATCACCTGAGATCAGGAGTTCGAGACCAGCCTGGCCAACATGGAGAAACCCCATCTCTGCTAAAAAATACAAACTTAGCTGGGCATGGTGGCACATACCTTTAATCCCAGCTTCTCGGGAGGCTGAGGCAGGAGAATCATTTGAACCCGGGAGGTGGAGGTTGTAGTGAGCTGAGATCGTGCCATTGCATTCCAGCCTGGGCAACAAGAGCAAAACTCTGTCTCAAAACAAACAAACAAACAAACAAAACCCAGAAAATTAGTATTGAGTGCAATGGAGGTTGTGCACAGAAGATATCGTGAGAAACCTCAAAAGATCAGGGCAAAGCACAAACATTTTCTGCTACAGTCCACCCCTTACCTGCTCAAATTCTATTACATTTCAATTCTTCAAAGCAGTGGTAGCTCAAAATTAAGGGGTGAAAATTGTAAGTGGAAGGTGAGTGGAACAAGCTACAGTCTCTACTGCTACAAACTGGTCCTGAAGTAAGAACGCTTCATCATCCCCTCTTTTACCATCCATTCTAGATTCTTCTCAACTGCTATTGAATTTAACAATAATGCTGTGCCCTACTCACCAGTACATTCTTCATTGCTCCAGTGAAGGAAGCTCCCTCTGTGCTTTCATGAGGAACAAAGTCATGCATACGCCTCTAAATCCTTTTATCCCTTTCTCAATTGTCTGCCAGGTCATTATTTGTTTCAAACCTCAATCAGCTATTCTGGTGGCATATAAGGAACAGTTCCAGCTGCTATTGTGTTAAATACTGAGTCACAGGAGAGGGCCCTATATCACTCAACTCTCCTTTATTCACCATCTTGAACTGGCATCCTCAAAATCTACTTCTAGTCATACTCTCCTAGTATCTAAGAGTACATGTTACTCAAGTTCTACAGATTTTTTTTGGCAAATAATTCATTCCCTGCTTAATAAGGCCCAAATCTCCCCAGCTCAGTCATGCTGAAGCCTCACCGTAGGTGTCTGACTGGTGAGGAGGGAAGGTGGGGGTAGATCAACAGGAGGGCAAGTATCGCATTTCAATGCATCTGCCTTAGTTGAGGCTTCTGAGTAATCCCCAAGCATGAAGGAGACTGTTATACTCTAGAAAAGGAGAGAGAGCATGGCAATTTTGCAGGCTCAGAGGGTCCAATAGAACCTAGGGATCCAATATTCTACAGCACATCTACTCTCATACACCTGTCTCGAGTCTCAGGGTCCTCTTTCTGTCTTGTTAGGGCCACAGTTTTAGTGTAGGGCATTTGGCTTGGTTGTTAAGTTCAGTCTTCTCTGAAGTTTGGTTACCCTCACAATTGAGTCCTATGCCTGGTCTTAGGTATGTCATCCCTCTGGCTGAAGGATGTGTTTGAAGTCTTGCTGGCTTTCATTTTATTCCTTAAGCTGACAACTGACTAACCTAAACCTGTATTTTTTCTCTTTGATGCACCAGTGACACTCAGTAACACCCAACCAATTTCACTATTCTTATAATTATGAATTTTCCATTTCTCTCAAATGCAAGCAATGTTGTATGAGTCAAAGAATCCTTCCCATCTTTACTCCAGCCCAACCTAACAGAGATGGAAGTCTTACTAACTATGCTACTGCCAGGGATATTCACTTCCCAACTTAGTAGTAATAAAGGGGCCCTGTGTTTTCAGGTGGCCATCAAATATCCAGTTCCAGAATCTGGTCTGCATTTTCTGCTTCCTAGGACCACTTCTGGTATCAACTACCTCAGGGCCATTCTGCAGAAACACTCTCTGAAGTAGGAATTCATAAGCAAACAATTTCAGAAAATTCTTGGAAGAAGACTAGTAAAAGAATGGGAAATGCAGGATAGGGACAGAGAGGAAGTCCAGCATAGGTGTAATCTTAGGCAAAGGTCGCTCTAAAGGTGGACTTCAGCCTGATCTCAGAGGGGAAATCTGGAGTATAAGTGACATCTCAGAGCTGTCCCAGCCTGAAGCAAAGGAGTTGGACTTTCCTACCTTTATATCTGTCTGTCTTTGGGCAACAGTCACCCAGTTGGATCTTAAATACCTAGGTATTTCCAAACTTCGGTGTAGTGTGGGCACAATGGCTCCAATGGCCCAAGGGGCACCCTCCAAAGAAAAGATGCAGGTGCTAGTCCACAGAAGGGCAGGCATGGAGAAGTGGGCATGGTAGGGTCAGAGTGCACTGAGTGGGAAAGAAGGCATCCTAGGCATCTGGGCAGATCACAAATATTGTCTGCTACAGTTCTATTTCTGTCTTTGTTCATGTGCTTCCTTTTTTTTTTGGTTTTATTTATAGGAATTCTACTTTTATCTTTTTCTTTTTAAGATTCAAGTTTAATTTACCTTTGGAATGGGTATAGTTTGCATGCAGAATAAAATCAAAAATGTCAAAAATCCTGTAGTGTAAAAAATCTGTCTCCTATATATCCTTTCAGAAATATCCCGTGAGACAGATTTTGCATGGTGCAAAAATCACCATGTCTCTTGCTTCATGTACATGTAATCCCTTTTTACAATTCTGTCTTCTAATTTAAATGAATCAATTCTTTTCTGCATGGGAACCCAGAACAAAGATGACATCCAATAAGCAAAAGTGAAACAAACTAAAAATTGTTAAGTTATTGAGGACTACATGACATCCAGAAGAAAAGACTAACAATGAGGTCGAATTCCCCATATATTAATTAGCAAATCACCATTGTACTAGGAAGCAATAGTGACAAAAATGTTTCTCTCAAAATAAACCATCTATGGTGAATAAAGAAAAATCATGACAGTGGGCTGGTAAAACACTGGCTTATAGTGAAAGATAATGGATGGGTTTTAGGGCCATTCATCTGACTAGACCTTTAATGGACAATGAGGATTTACTTACTTGGAACAAAAATCAAAGTGTCAAAGTAAAGAGAACAACAAGTAGAAATAAAAAGACAGATAGACAAGAACAACAGTAGGAATAAAAAACTAAGACCTTTATACCAGCCTTAGTTTGGCCAGAAACTTACTGTGTTATCTTGATCAGTTCACTTAACTTTGTGCTTCCTTGGTCATCTGTAATCTACAGATATAAGAATGAAATGAAATAAGTATCCCCAAATAAAAGCATTTAGATAATTGATATAACTAATAATAATAATACTAGAGTGAGGGATAGGGCTAGGAGGCAAGTATTTTAAAAATTTGATTTACTTTTAGATTGTTGCTATTGTTTAGGTATCTGATTGAACAAGATACCTACTGGTTTAGTTTGTTCTCTGAGTCCAAACCCACTCATCTTAGAGATAGAAATGTGAGTTTCACTATTAAGAGTGCTGTTGCAGAAATCCAGGATATCAAGTGAAGACAGAAGACACAGTCAGCTCCTAGTTCTTACATTTTTTTGCCTAACAGAGCTTATCTTCATGACGCAATTGGTATGATTGTTAAGTAGGTAAGGAGGGAGTATTGAAAGTCATATTCTGAATTTAAAATTTGCACAAACTAGAAAAACTAAGCCTACAACTGATTTGGATATTTCAATTATCAAATGAATAGATAAAATTACCAATTTGTGTTCATTTATTTTGTTTCCTAATAGCGCAGAGATATTAATAACTGAAAGTAGTAGATCTTCCAGTCTATTCATACTAACCTGGTGATTGCTGCAGGTACCTATTATATGTCTGCGTATCACAGACTGGGCTACACAGATCTTGAGGATAGCCACTGTAGCCTACCAGGTTCCAAAGTGGGTTGTGCTGTTGCCTGAATTAGCCCTGTATTTATTTTTTATTACTGCTGTAAGAAATTACCGTAAACTTAAGTGGCTTAAAATAGCACAAATGTATTATCTCAAATTGAGTAAGTCAGAAGTCCAGGTACAGTGAGCTTATATTCTGCTTAGAATATCACAAGGTGGAAATGAAGGTGTTGGAAGGACTGCATTCCTTTCTGAAGTCTCTAAGCATCTACTTCTCCAGCCTCCTTCTGATTGTTGGCAGAATTTGGTTCATGCAGCTATAGGACTGAGGTCTTGTTTTCTTGCTGGCTGTTTGGTGAGGACCGCCATTAGTTCCAGAGGCCTCTCTCCCATCCTTGCATGTTAGTTCCCTACATCCAGAGCCAGCAACAGCACATTGAATCCTTCTCACATGGAGAAGAATTCAATCTTTTCTCCCTCCTCCCGTTGTGCTGCAGCTCTGGAACTGGCTTTCTGCCTTCCTCTTTCAAAAGCTTGAATGATTAGATTGGGTCCACCAGATAATCCAGGATAATCTCCCTATTTAAAGCTCTGTTACTTAATCATATCTGCAAAGATCCTTTTGTCATGTAGCATAACATATTCACAGGTTCTGGAGATTAAGGTATTATCCTGCCTACCACAATCCCAAATGCCAAAAGATAGGTAATTATGGGGTAATGTGTCCTCATGTCATTACATTCCTTCTAGAATTATTTCTTGTGACTTTTCAGGTCCTGTCTTGTTTAACTGGGAAGTATTACAGAACTATTTGAAGCAGGTGAGATATTGGGATGGAGACTGGGAGCGGGGGGGCAGATGTTTCCCTTTCCTGATGTTTCTTTCAATATGGAGAAAGATTCTCTAGTAAAACACTCCTGGTCTCTCTTGTACTCTCCCTTCGTTCTTCCCCACCACTATGTGACTTTGGGAGGAGGAACAAGGAGCGCATGGTTCAGCTCTTGTTGAGGGTCACATTTGGGATCTGTCTGCCAACAGGGAGCATGAGCACTGGTCAGTTCTTGGCCACAGCCTAAGCTGAGGGGGTAAATGCCCTGACTCTATAGAGGAAGGCCTGTAATTTTTGTTTAGCACTGCATATAACTGAGTGGATATATTCAAATGGATGAGATCACTCTTCCAGGCCAGCTCAACCATGAACAGGTCAAGCTTAGTATTTTAGATTGTTGTGTAATTACTACATGCTAAGTAATGTTCTTGGTACTGGGGAGTAGACAAAGATGAATTAGAACTTCTGAGACAGCAGAGTAAAGATGCCTTTTCTCTTTTCTTCTCTCTAATATCGCTTCGATAGAAACAATATAATACAATAAATAATAGTGAAGTAGAACAGGGATGAAAAAGAGGAAAGCCATATATGTAGGCTGATTTCCTCAACCTTTATGGTGGAGGAGAAAAGCTGAGTGTCAGAAGACATTAATCTAACAAATTAAATAGTATATGTTTAAACATATTTAAAGAAACATAGGAAAGCTCTATGAAACAATAATATAATTAGCTAAAATCAAGTGAGGAATAATGGAAGTTAGGAAGGAATAAAAATATAGGAATTTTGCCTATATTTTTTGCCTATATATAATTGTGCCTATATATTTTGCCTAATTTTGCCTATGTTTGATGTAGGGAGATACGAGATGTTGCCTAAAGAAACAATGTTTATCATATTTTTCAAAATGTGTTCTAAATTTATAATCTCTAAGATTATATCACTGGACAGAATGCAAACTTTCAGAAGGAACCTTTATTTAAAAAGCACAAAGAAAATCTGAATCATAGAATAGAAGATTGAATAAAAACACAAAAATAAGCATAACATTAAAAGGTAACAGTTCCATAACTGAAAGATATATTTTATATCAGTAAATATAAATGGGATATACTTTTCTATTAAAACATAAAGTCTCTCAAATTGGATCAAACATAAAATTCAACCATATAGTATATACAGTAAACCCACACTTAAAACACATTGATAAGGCCAGGCGCAGTGGCTCACGCCTGTAACCCTAGCACTTTGAGAGGCCAACATGGGCAGATCACTTGAGTTCAGGAGTTCAAAACTAGCCTGGGAAACATGGCAAAACTCCATCTCTACTAAAAATACAAAAATGTGCCAGGTATGGTGGCGCATGCCTGTAGTCCCAGTTACTCGATGAGGCTGAGGTGGGAGGATTGCTGGAGCCCAGTAGGTCGAGGAGGTCGAGGCCTCAGTGAGCTGAGATCACACCATTGCACTCCAGCCTAGGCAACAAAGTGAGACCCTGTCTCAAAAAAAAAAAAAAAAAATCAAAATACATTAACAAAGAAAGGTTGAAAATGAAAAGATGTACAAAAGTTTATTATACAAATAAAAAGACAGTTAACTACAAAGGACATAAACTGCTTCTTAAATATATGAAAAAGAACTTTTCTTCATAAAGTAGTTAAAAGTAAATTTACCGTAGAAGGGGCTTTTCACTTATCAAATTACTAAAGATCAAAAAGTTTGATAACACATTGATTGTCTGGAGGTGTGAGTAAACAGGCACTCTCATATATTGCTTGTGGGGCTGTAAATTAACCCATTTATGGAATACAACTTGATAATGCCTATAGAAATTACAAATACATCTGCTCTTTGATGCAACAATCCCAGTTTAAGAAATTTGTTCTAGAGTAATATTCATATATATGTACAAAGATATTCAATTGAGTATTGTCTATAAGGGCAGATGTTTGAAAGTAACTCAATATGTCCATCAATCAAACTTTTGAAACTATTAAAAATAAAACTATGTGTTAGTATGAAATGACCTCCAAGATTAAAAGGAGAAAAAAGGTCACTCTCAAGGACCATTGCTGCCCCACATGGTGCTTTTGTAAAAATTAGAAAAAGGTTCCCTCTTCTTTTGCATAAACAGTTATTATCTGGACCCATTGTTTGTGAATGAGGCAGGAAAAGATTTTAGCCTCACTCACCTCCTCAACCTCACACCCTTATGAAAGGCAGAGCCATATGTGATCACCTTGGCTCCAGATCAAACACTTACATTACTTTTAAAGATGGCATTTAAGAAACAAAATATCTGTTCTTTTGGCACGTAAGCATACTATCAAACAATTATCTCTCTTCTCTGAGCAGAAATAATGGATTGATGATATCTTAATATAACCCACAAGGAAAATAATAGTTGGTGGAACTTTAAGCTTTAATTATCTAGTGGAAAGATTTGTATTTTATTTACCAGACCATCTCAATTTACTTTCTGAATTGAATTAATTGATTAGTTAATTTAGTGCTTAATACCACTTGTTACCTTTGAATAGCATCACCAAACTTTAAATTAGTAAAGTTTGTAAACAATGAATTGGGCTGTAGACCACATTATCTCAAATTTGCATCAAATAAATGTTATCACCTACATTTATATGATGCCAACACATCCTTACATTGAATACATTTAAACTGTAAGTCAGTTATCTAAAATTTTGGTCCATATCATGCTTAGATATGTTTTGCATTAAAGCTGATAAAAGAAATGAGTACTAACATTTTGGTAACATAACACAAATGTTCCTAGCTGGCTGGTGGCTTTCCTCATGAACGATCAGGATTCACAGACTCCTTCCACCCTGTGCTTTGCTATGACCTTGAGTATTGAACTTGGTTGCATATAACTGATAGAAAAGGAAAGAGTGGGAGCTAAGCACAGTGGCATGTACCTATAATCTCAGGAACTCAAGAAGCTAAGGCAGAAGAATCTCTTGAGGACAGAAGTTTGAGACCCACCTGGGCAATATAGCAAGACTCTGTTTCCAAAAAAAAAAAAAAATTAAAAATTAAAAAGTAGTCAGGTGTGGTGGTGCACACCTATGGTCCTAGCTACTCAGGAGGCTAAAGCAGGAGGATCACTGGAGCCCAGGAGTTTGAAGCTGCAGTGAGCTATGATCACTCCACTGCACTCCAGCCTAGACAACAGAGCAAAACCCCAACTCTAAAAAGAAAAGAAAAGGAGAGTGGAGAATCCTGCCTCTTAAAACCTCAGACAGGAAGTGCTAACTATTGCTTCTATTATATTCCGTTGAGAACTAGTCACATAGCCACACTTAAATACAAAGGCTTCTGAAAATATGTATGGCTACACAGTTATCACTCAGAAACAACTCTACACCATGAAAGAGGGAGCATCTCTACCTTTGAGTTGAACACAACATGGTAGTATCACATTGCATAGTTATCCTGAATTCAGATGCTTGAACTTTTGTGAACCGGGAATTGGCCTATACATGGGACAGAAGATCTGAAATGAATAAAAAATCTGATGATTCTTAAAAGAATTGCCTACATGTATAGTTACATTGATTTCTTAACCCATTTCTACCCAAAGTCTGCTCTCAGAATTTCACCTGAAAATCTTGGTAAAAAATATATCAAGTTCTTCTACAAACTCAACCTGCACTTTTCAGTCTTTATACTCATGAACCTTCACTGTATCTGAAAATGGGACTGCTTCCTATTTCATAGTGTTCTCTTCTCCTTTGTCCATACTCACCTCTTCCTCCCAGGTTCCTTTCCTAATGCTCTTTAAATGCTAATAATCCTGATTCCAACTCAGCATGCTTCCCTTCTCACACCTTCCTTGAATGATCTTATCCTTCGTATGATTAGAACTACCACATGTATGCAGTCAGCACTCTAATTTATATCTGTAAACATTATCTTTAACCTGATATTTGGACCTTACATTCATGGTGAACATTTTTCCTGGTTATCACACAAAAACTTTTACCTCATTAAGTTCAAACACATCTCTTTCTAAATCTTTCTCCCTTATTTGCTGCCTTAACAATGGAACCACCATTTACCCAACTGAACAATCTAAAAACCTAGAGTTGAAGATTGACCATATTTATTTCAACTCCATTAAATTAATCATAAGCACGACTGGCTTATATTACCTCCTAAATAAATTTCAAATCCATTCTATCCTATTCATTTCCTATTATTAGTGCTTTAATTTGTAACTTCAAATTTTCTCCTTTGAATCATTGAAATCACCTTGTTTGTGGTCCTCTACTACAGTCTTCCTCTCTTTAGAGTGCATGCATTTGCTAATATTGATCCCACCCCAGATCTAGTTACTCAGAACATCCTAGATGGGGCCAGCATATACAATTTGCATTTGAACATAAGATTTTAAGTAATTTTTATTATGAGTCAAATTAGGAAATCACTATATATGAAAGGCCCAAATAACATATTATATAGCAACCAATGCCTTTGTATTTTGTCTATGTTTTTATGGATCCTCTCTGTTTCCTAAGCCCTGAAAACAACAAATGAGTGACACTGAGGCTCTGACAAGATATGTCTAATTACCTAAATAGCTTTAAGTTCAATTCAATTACCATCACTACAGAGTGATTGTGAACTGGAGAAAACCCTGGATCACACTGTTAATTTTATATGCTCTTGTATTTAGTATATTAGTCAGATCACAGAAATCTTTCGTGAGACCATATCAGGCAAATTTTAGGGGACAATTCAATGTATTGGCAATCTGAGATCTAACTAACTATTGTATAACCTCAGTGACTGAGCTATGAATGTATCACTTAAAAGAAAGAGAACAGAGTAGGGAATAGATGAGTTTGTGTTAGCATTTCTTAGATTTTGGCTACTTTATGCTGCAAGGAATTTGTTGGAAGGGTATTAGGGATTCACTAAATTGGCTGAAGGTAGGAAAAAAGGGTATGTCAATGGGCAGAAATTAAGGAAGTTTGGTAGTCTAGGAAGCAGGAACAGGCTGGTCAAAATGCTGCCACCATAGCTCTTGGATAGAAGACCTGCAAGAGCTCATTCTGGCCATGCCTACCTTGTTTATCATCCAAAGTTCTCAGGAAGAATATCTAATTGATCAAAGTTAGGTCATTGCCTGCTCCCTTGATTACGCCAGTAGCAGGGAGACAGTAGATACAACAGCCCAGATTTCCTAATAGGAGGCAGGACTGATCACAGTAAGGAAGAGCTCATTGTTCCAAAGCAAGTCAGGTCCTATTAAGAAGAGAGAGTAAATGCTAAGCAGCCAATAAAAAATAAATACCAGATTGGTGCGGTGGCTCACACCTGTAATCCCAACACTTTGAGAGGCCAGGAGTTCGAGACCAGCCTGGCTAACAGGGTGAAACCCCATCTCTACTAAAAATACAAAAATTGACCCCGTGTGATGGTGCACACCTGTAATCCTAGCCACTTAGGAGGCCAAGGTACAAGAATCATTTCAACCCAGGAAGCAGAGGTTTCTGTGAGCCAAGATGGCACCACTGCATTCCAGCCTGGGTGACAGAGCAAGATCCTGTCTCAAAAAACACATGAACAAACAAACAAACAAAAGCCAAATATCCATTGCAGTGCACATAAGGAATAATGAAGAGGAGAAAAAGAAGGAAGAAAAAAAGAGTGAGGAAGTGAATATAATGGATCCAAACTTCACACAAACCACCACAGAGGAATTTTATTTTGCTTTGCTTTGTTGCTTTGCTTTTATTACTTTTTAAATTAATCGAAAGAAAATCTCTTATGAGCTTAATAACAATATATCTGGTTCTAATAATCCTAGAAATCTCTATTTATAGACATTGAATGTGTTGTTGAAATTAAATAAAATGCATGAACAAAATTTCAAGATACATTGAGGAGTTGCTTTCTCAATAAAGTATATACTACAAAGGGAATAAAGGACTTCTTTCCTCAAATTAATGGTGAATTCTTTTGTCATGAGTATAGGAGTTTATATTCATTTCAGTGAAAGCACATAAATTGTTCTAGGCAAGAAAAACAAAACTAGCCCAAGGCAGTATTTTCATTATAGAAAAAGGCACACGTCCATGAATATCTAGTTTAATATTAACAAAAGTCACTCGATTAGCTATGCATGTGCCATTGTTATAAATATTTATTCACATCTCAGCTAAGTAACGCTTACATCTTATAGTCACTGGTTCAGAGATTCAGATGTTATAAACATTACCCTTCTTGCCCTGGTGTGACATAGCGGATTTGAGTCCAAAAAAGGCCTGACACCTCTCAACATTGGAAATGCAAATTTCTTTAAAACTTTCATCTTTATGTTAAGGAAATTGCCTTTGTTGTTTGCTGATTTTATTTCCTCTCTAAAAGCATTAAACGAAGAAAAAAAAAACAGATGAAGCTAATATTGCTTGTATAATAATGACAGTTATTAAAGATGTTAAAAATGGTTTCTTGAAATAGCTGTAGGTGGCCAAAAAAAAAAAGTAAAACGTGTAAAATTCAGGTGAATGAGACTATTCAGAGCACGGATGACAAAAATTCTGATAGACAAGCAATTCCCTTGTCTATGATCGGCTTTACTAATCAGGATGCTGTTTCCTGCTAAGCCCAGATGTGGTTTCCATAGCCTGTATTCAGCGCTCTTAGGTATTGGTCTTCCATCTATGGGACTTGGCATGTAAGACAAGACATTGTTGCTATACATAATTTAAATCAATTCAATTCATTTATGAAAAAAGGTAAGTCTTTGCACATGTCCCTTTTCAAAAGATGTATGGCAGCACCAGTGACTCAATAGTCTCAATTTCTACTATTTGAACAGTGTCAATCTGTCCTACCATTAGTTGTTAGAATGTCATATTTTTCCTTTTCCCCAGAAACTTGACTTCTCCTGCCACCATGGAGAATAAATTTCCTAAACCTTTACATCCCTTCCTTTCTAGCCTTTTGTCTTCTCTTTTATCCTGCCCTGATAACCAGTTGTTTCTTATTTTAGCAGCCTCTGTGCTAGAAATTGAACACACAAACACACACACACATTTGCCACACACATGCACACATGCACTTATTGTTTTTACATACTCCAGAAAAATTCAGATTCAGAGAAGAAAGCAGTGTTTTCTAAAATAAACATATGTATTACCTATAGATTTTAATTGTCTGAGCTTTATCTACTCTCTGCCCCCTTAAATACATTCTACTTACTACTTACAGTTAAATTAATGTTTTATAAATATGTAAAATTTTATTTCACAAATACTTCAGAAATAACCTATCAAAGATATTTTTCATGTTTCAACAGATTTACCATTCTCCTTATTTGTTATAGTAAAACCTATTAAAATCTGTCTTTTAGAGGGCTGAAATTTATCCCAGTTAGGCTCAAGCACTGCCCTCCTTCTTTATCTAGCCATTTATCTAGTCAATTTCTACTTATCTTTATGCTTATTTCAGATATATTTCTTTTTTTTCTTTTTTTTTCCCCACACAGAGTCTCGCTCTGTCACCCAGGCTGGAGTGCAGTGGTGCAATCTCAGCTCACTGCAACCTCAGCCTCCCAGGTTCAAGCGATTCTCCTGCCTCAGCCTCCTGACTAGCTAGGACTACAGATGCACGCCACCATGCCGGGTTAATTTTTGCATTTTTAGTAGAGACGGGGCTTCACCATGTTGGCCAGGCTGGCCTTGAACTCCTTAACTCAAGTGATCTACCCACGTCAGTCTCCGAAAATGCTGGCATTACAGGCATGAGCTGCCCTGCCCAGCCATTAGATATATTTCAATGGTCACTTCCTGAAAGAAGCTTTCCTTCCTTTTTACTTGGTTTACTTTTAAGTTCACTTGTCACTGGTTATTAGTGACTAACACATACACTGATGCTCTTTTATTTACCTCAGTTTATGATCAGCCATTTATTGCTGTGTTTTTTCTATCAATATCTGTTTCTACTACTAGACTGTAACCTCATGAGATCAGAAGCTGTATCTACTTTTCCTTCACATTATATTCCCCGTGCCTCACACATTATGTGACCTATCTTGTGGCTCAATAAATAATTGTTTAGAGGATTAGTAAATATTTAACTTCAAGGTATGGATAACTAATGATAGTTTAATATGTCCTACATACTAAGTGCATTTTCAGGCAAGGGGAGAAAATATCTTAAAGGAATCTCCAATAGAAAATTTCAAGCATCTTCAACAAGACAAAGAGAAAACTCTCCCTGGGAAGGGGTAGTGCTCCTTCATAACACTCTTCAATGGATGCCACAAAAGTGGTCTTCTAGTCCCTGCAATAAGATATTGAGGATAATTGCCTGCATTCTCAGAGTGCATCACATTCCAGCTCCATTTCTGTGACTGTGAACTCTCATCTTCCTCCAAACAGCCCTGCGGGGTTGATGGCTCTACATCAAACAGCTAGGTTAGAGTTAGGAGATAACTTAAGCAATGGGATAGTAATGTTCTCCTTGCCCTGGGCTTAAAGTGACCTGGATAACACAGGATCCTTTGTACTGTCAGGCTTTTTCCTCTTTCTTGTACCTTTGGGTCAACATTATAAAAGTGATTGAAATTGCTGTCCTCGGTTGGTGTGGAATTAAGGAGAGACTTTGGTCCTTATAACTATTAAAGTCTTAATTAAGTCAAAAATGGGAACTCATTAACTCCTGTGCTGCTCGTGTGATCTAGCTTTCAGATTACACCACTGCCAGAGGTGTGGGCCTGCAATCTCTGCTTCTAACCAAAGGGCACCTTTTGCTCCAGAGTGGTCATCATAAAATCTTGTCTCTTCACAAAGGTAGAAGTCAACTTCTCATTGAACAATGCTTCTTTTCTGATTGTCTAGAATGGCAGAAGGGATACAATATTTGAGCTTCAGGACAGTGTTGGAACTTAAAAAATTCCAAGGCAATGTGAAAGGCAAATTATAAATTTCTTGAGAAAGAAAAAGACTATCTTACTCATTTCTAATGGCTTTCTCAGTGACTAACAGGATCACTTTGACAGTGCTTAACAAGAGCAAACTACCATCCTGCACCATCCAAATATTATGGCTCCTTTGCGTAGGATGATACCCTGAAAGCTGTATTTTATAAAGGCTCTCTACATGATTTACCAGATTTCAACAAATCTAAAATGCAGTCAACTATAGATGGGAGTATTATTTTAGCTAGTTCTAAGAAAGAAAAAATGTTGTCAATTACAGTGCTCATGATGTCATTGATTATAAGTTGCATCCCAATATTAGAGTTGTTAAAATGTGAAAACCCTGATTTAGATCATTTGGAGTGAAACAGGGTGTAATGATGTTGAGGATAATCATGAAGAAACAATATTGGGTCACAGGAGGAGGAGGAGGAGGAGGAAGATGACAGCAAATAGGTAAGTAAATACTATTAACTGGGAAAAACCTACAACTGCTTTCTATTTATCAACGAATAAGGCTGCAAATTGCTTCATGTGAATCTACTTCTTTATGTCCCAAAACTCAGAACACTAGGTCAAACAAAGCTTTTGCTTCGGTTTATAAATTCATTTTTGTAAGAAGCTTAAAGAAAATGAAATATTTAACCACATGGGCTATTTATTTAGATGCCTTTTTTGAAGGAAAAAATGCACAAAATATGATCTTATAATTATAGCAAAGAGAAACAGGAAATGATGTTTATGTCAATGGTCAAGTAGATCTGATGTGGCAATTTGGATCTGTCAACCTGTGTTAACCTGGATAAGTCACACTTTATCAACTCTGCCCAATAGACATATAATAAGAGCCACTAATGAAACTTTAAATTTTCTAGTAGCCATATTTCAAAATGTTAAAAAAAAAACACATGAAATTAATTTTATTAATCTATTTTATTAAATACAACATAAGTAAGTATTAACATTTCAATGTCTTATCAATAAAATAATGATGAATGAGATATTTAACATTTTTCACATTGAGTTTTCAACTCTGGTGTGTATTTTACACTTATATGACATATCAGTTTTGACTAGCTACATTTCAAGTGCTCAATTGCCAAGTGAATACTGGAGAGTGAAGTTTTATATTCTCTCTAGCAATTTATATATCTAAAAATTATAAGAGTATTTGTCTCTCTACAATTACTGCATGTTGATGTAGCAGGGAAACTTACTGGAATGAGTGTTAAACTCCCTTAGAGAAGACTTCCCATTTTTTTATTACTGTAGTTATTTAAGAGCATAAATACAAAATGAATATGGTAATATGTTCTTGAAAATGAAGCTTGTATATATAGCTTTATCTAATTCAAAAACAAATTATGTTACTTTGACAGGCATAGCCTTATGTAACTCATATACATATTTTACATATACACATAGTAGACAAATTTGTATATATGTCAGCCTCAAAATCAGATTCAGATTTTGCTCTTAAAAGACTCTGAATTGGTAGCTGAAATATGTGGAATATAAAAAATGTAAGACAGTCCCTGATCTCGAGGAATTTACACTCCAGTTAAGGAAAAATGTCTATACTCTCTCTAAATGCAGGAACTCCAATGTACTCTAAGATACTGCTCAAATTACCTTCACACACTGGAATTCTGTAATGTTAAATATAACATGAAATACACAAGCTATTAGATAGTGTTACATATCCTTCTGGCAGGCAGAAATTTTCATTGCAATGAATTCATGTAATAGATGACCAATAATCTTACTGAGCA
The DNA here is from genome assembly GCF_047675955.1 of Chlorocebus sabaeus. Taxonomy (NCBI): domain Eukaryota; kingdom Metazoa; phylum Chordata; class Mammalia; order Primates; family Cercopithecidae; genus Chlorocebus; species Chlorocebus sabaeus. Next base: position 12,311,583 of record NC_132928.1, on the reverse strand, counting down.
TCAATTCTGATGCCATAGAAATTTGAATTCTCAAAGGATTTCAAAGACACCCATAGTACTCTTAAAACAGCTCTTGCTGGGCATGGTGGCTTATACCTGCAATCCCTTTGGGATTACAGAACTTTGGGATGCCAAAGTGGTAGGATCACTTAAGCCCAGCCATTCAAGAGCAGTCTGAGCAACACAGAGAGACCTTGTCTGTACAAAGAATTTAAAAATTAGCCAGTTGTGCTGGCCAATGCATGTAGTCCTAGCTACTTGGAGGCTGAGACAAGAGTATCCCTTGAGCCTAAGAGGTCAAGGCTGCAGTAAGCCATGATAGCACCACTGCACTCCAGCCTGGGTGACAGTGACAGAGTGAGACCTTATCTCAAAAACATACATACATACATACATAAAAGCAGCTCTTGTGGTAGCATCTTAGTTTTTGTAATGGTTCTTAATAAACCATGTATGTTTGCCCTTGGAATGACATGACTGCAAAAATAAATACTGATTATGATTGTAAAATATAAACAAAATCAAATTTACCACTGAGAACCACAGAAACCATTGAAGAAGTCAAGCTGTATTCTACATAAACATGTCCTAAATTTAATTTTTCCTTGAGAAGAATTTCCAAGTCAAAGTAGGAGACCCACATGCCCCATGAAACCACGTGCTCAGACACTGCCAACAGGCAGCCACATGGCTGTTTCTCAGCTCTTTCTTCCTTTGACACCCCTGCCTGATAACTGCTAAATATGTTGATTCATGGTCTTTTGCAGATGCCTTCAAATCCCCTGAATAAGAAATGGGAAAGAAAATTCCTTCTATTCATTTATTGTTTCAATTTAATACCAAGTTAAGAAATCCTGCTTGTGACTGAAATCTTGTTTTCTCAATTGAACATTCAAACAAATTGCAGTACAAGAAGCCAAATAGAGAAGTGCAGTGATAAAATATCAAAGATTAAAAGCCCATTTTATTTTAGTTCTTTTGAATCTTTCTCTCACTAGCCTTTTATTTTATATCCTTCTCCAAAATTGCCTGATGTCTGATGCTTCTGAAGAGAAAATGGAAAAGGATCTTGGCATCTTATCAGAAGCCAAATTATTGAGTAGATTTACATCCCTCCATAAGGTTGGTTTAGAGATATGTATGTCTCCCCTCAAGCTCATATAACCTTCCCTCTGACTTAAACTACAGGTAATCAATTCCATGGCAATAGAAAGAGACTTACCTATTTCTTGGAAAAAAAATAGAACAAACAAATGTTTGGACAACTGCAACTGTATTAATATACATGAGAAAGCAACAGCTAGTGTTATTCTACAAAAATGAATGAATGAATAAATAAATAGACTCTAAGCACTTTATTCTTCTCACATAATTTCTTCCCAGTGACATTATTGAACAGACTGTTGAAAACAAACATCGTTAAATGAGAAAAGAAGAACAGCAGCCTTTCTTATTCCCTGCTGCAACATTTTCCAATGACGAATACTCTCTAAATGGATTTAGCTTTTTGAAAAGAAGTCAGAGAGAAATCTGATGTGGCCCCCTGACCCCTGGTAAGCACATGTATCTTCACCTGTCACATAACACACTGGCACTTGCTTACTTTTCAGCAAAGACTATTGATTTTGCTTATTGGCTGCAGGCGAGTCCATAAAGAACAAATTACAAAGTCAGAGGTCCACAGTTAGCAATTGCTTGCATGATAACAGGGACTTCACTTCACCCACACCGTTCACCATTAACATTCTCACAACCCCAGCCAAAGGAGAAACCTGGGTAAGAAAACTAGGATGTGTTTCCAACTGTTGTAAAGTCAGTGTTGTATGCAAAGGTTTCTGTAAAGGATAAAACCACAGGAAATGGGCTACAACTGTAGGGGATGGTACATATAGGAGGGGGTGTGTGTGTACATTTGTCAGTAATGAAGGGAGAGCAGATCCCTTAGAGAAGAGAAGACACACCATTCTAGTTATAGAAAAGGGAACATGGAATGGGCATCAGATGTAGCTGTGAAATTATTTTTTGAGGCTTAAAATATAATCACGTAGACTGATTTAGGTATATTTTTGCCTGAAGACAATTTATAGACTGGGTGATTTCTCAAAATAGCTTCTCGGCTGAAGAATGTATGATTTTCTTCTAAGAGATTTAAGGATGGCAGAACATGTTTGCTCTATAATTAAACAAAGCCTATAGGTCAAACTTCAACAAATAAACCAAAATAAGATGGAAAGCAATGCAACTCAATTCAACTTGATGACACGAAGTTGACCACTCTTTCATTAATTCATTACTATCAGCACCTTAAATAGTTTAATCAACTAGATCAAGCATAAGGTGAGCTGAATCTATTGTACAAACTCCTGAAAACCATTTTTCCATGTGACAATTTTCAATAGGACTGCAGTCCAAAATACACTGATCATGATAGCCAATAGCCTGAAAATCTGGGGGAAATTAGTGGATGTATTTAAAATAATTATTACAGATTATCTGACATTTTTTGGACCTAAGATTAGAGTCTAAAACTAAACACCACAACACTCATAATTAAAGTGAAAAGACATGGGATTTTTTAAAAAATACAGGTCATAAAATTCCTATGTCATTCACATAAATGAATCTCCTAGCATTTCTAATTCTTCAGAGGGCTGATATTAGAGTCATGTATTGGAGGTATGAAATTATTGATGGACGTGGAGATGGAGAGTGACTCCACTCTAAGGTTTCATGGAACTTGATCAAGAAAATAAATATTTGAGAAATATATGCAAAAATCATCATCAGACCATGTTGACCACATAGATACCCAATAATCAAGATTATCACAGAGCCCTGAGGTTCAGGCATGTGTTTTAACCCTAGCATTTAAAAAAAAAGTGAAGATTTAGTCTGACTTTTGCACTTACTTGCTGAAAGTCATTTACTATATTTGAGGGAATGCCATGCTAAAGAGACTGATGCACAGGCCTTAAATAGCTGCATGGAAAGGAAAACTTCTAAATATCCCTTCCCACAAGGCATGGACCCTTATGAATATTAGTATGCATTAACATCACTTTGATGGAACTGCTGAGCTAGATTGCAGTTTTAAGTGAAAACTAAAATCCTGGTCACTTTATTTCAGATGACACCACAGAGACTCCCAGGTAAACTCACCCCAGAGAGAGTTATCAAGAAATGTTTGGCTATGCAAATTACCTGCTAAAATGGATCTGGATGCAATGGCTTGCAGGAGGATTATGTGAGCTTGGAATGAAAATGACAAGTCCAGCTTGGGGCTCTGGGTATGAAACACAGTTGAGAGTTATTGGCTGCCCCCTTAGGCCTTATAAAATACACAGAATGTCGAGCAAGGAAAAGTCTCAGACTAAAGCCAAACTTTTTGCATTCCCATGATGCTCCCCCTAACCGCCCTCCTATCTCCCTTGGAATCCCACAGCCCTCAAGCACATGGACTTTTTGCATTGTCAGGTGGATGGAATAAGTTTGTCATCATCTTCGGCTAGTAGTAGCTGTGAACTGGTTTGGGGATTGAGAGAGGAGTTGGGACATTTATGATCTTCCACGATGATTGCTATTGCTAATTCTGCTGTGAAATATGTAGAGCATCTGGAGAGGGAATTCAATAAAGTGTGGCCAAAATAGCACTCACTTTATGCCCTGGCTTCTGGCAACCATTTAAGACAGCACTGAGACAGATCATATGACTTCAGCCCTTGCAAGACCTCATCACTTTTCATGGGAGAACTGAAAAGTGCTGATCCTGGAGCGTTTATGCTGATGGAACACAGATAAAAATCTGCAGGTGTAACTTTTTTAAAATTTAGTACATGAAGCATAAAAAATATATCAGTCCCACTATACATCATCGAGAGCCAACTGTAACACCATCTTATAGACAGAAAAATACCATCAGACTCTTTCGATGTGTAAGAAAGCATATACAGACCTCTGTCTGCCATAACAAATAAAAGGTTTACAAATGTCCCCTCTGTAATGTGTAAAAGATATCAAGTAGAGTATTCACTTATTATAACCCTAAGGGTACCTGTCTTTTCAATGTAAAGATATCAAATATTACTGACACAAATTTTCATCACCTAATTTTTCATAGAATGAAAGTTTGTTCTGTGGAATACTTGAAGAAATATTCAGAGGAAAAAAGAAAAAGAAGTTGGGTAGTTCTGTAAGAACCAGAGGTGGAAATAGCTAGACTGTAGTTGAAGGGAGTAAAGAGGAAAATAATGGAGCCCTAGTAGAAGGATGACCTTCTGAAGGTGCACTGAGGTTAGGTCCTAATTTTCTCACCAAAAGATGAATTAAAGTAGATTTGGAATCTAATTCAAAACTCAGTCCTAAGAATCCAATCAAGAAAATGAGCATTGGGCATGCAAAGACAGTTTGTATGCTTCAGAGATACACAAATCTACTTTTTCCTAACTTAGGGGAGCTTATAGTAAATCACAGAATGTAATGAAATTATTTTGGAAAATGGTTTTAATTGCCTAGTTCCTGTGACCTGAAAAAATTAAGTGCCCTACCAAATTTATGCCATTCTACTTTGGATGAAAGCATTATGGTCATTCCTTATGTAGTAAAAGAGATAGAAACAGTATCGACTCAGAATGAGAGAGGGTATATAGGCAAAAAACTCACCCAGGTGTTCGGGATCTACTGCCACCAAATTTAGATTCTCAAATTTAAATCCTCACCTCCTTCCAAATGCTGCCTCAAACATAAGATGTCTGAAATTCACACCATTTTCAACCCCACTTCACCCTGCCAACTTCTTTTTCTGACCTCAGTTTCACAGCTCCATGAATGATGCAACCAGTACTTGAAATGGAAATGTTGATATCTTTTTTTAAAAAATAGAGACAGGGTCTTTTTCTGTTGCCTAGGCTGGAGTGCAATGTCACGATCATAGCTCACTGTAACCTCAAACTCCTGGGCTCAAGCGATCCTCCTGCCTCCCCCTCCTGAGTAGCGAGGACTGCAGGCATGCTCCACCATGTCCAGGTAATTTTTAAAATTTTTTTGTAGAGACAGGGGTCTCATGATGTTGCCAGGTTGGTTTTGAACTCCTGGCCTCAAGTGATTCTCCTGTCCCAGCCTCCCAAAGCACTGGGATTACTTACAGGCATGAGCCACCATGCCTGGCACCGAAGCCTTTCTATGAACCTCCTTTTCCTTTTTTCCCCTACATCCTCGGTCACCAGTTTTCACAAATTTTATGCCTAATCTGACCTATAAACTTCTCCCTCCAGTTCTTAATTGAGACCCTTTTAATGCTTTCTCTCAATTATTCTACTTCCTAACTTTGTAGTGATGTAACTCAGATATCACTCACCTACTTTAATAAGTTCTCCTCACTGCTACCAGAGAAGCCCTGCTAAAGGAATACCTGCTTATGTTACTCTCCAATTCTAAATATTTCAATGGCTCCATCTTGTCCTCTAGAATCAAATCTGAATACCTCAGGGTGGCATGAAGGAGACTTCCTCATCTGACCTCTGGCTTTCTATTCAGCCTTATCTTCCAAAACCCTACATTCACCCATATTCACAGTCCACTTCTAGCTAAAAGAAGCCATTCCTCCGCAGGGGGGCACCTGCTTCCCTCAGCCCATTCACTGAACTAGACTTCAACAACGAATAAAGAAAAAAAAACTTACAGCCCATAGACCAAAGATTTCTAGACTGTATTTTAAGATATATCTAAGCAAACCATATTTTTACATTTCCTCAAAATGTGTCTGTCTCATCAGCTTGGTTCCTACACACCAAAAAGAGCCCTTTGAGGTTTCAGACCATTATCTTTGTTATGAGCTCTGAAAAACTCACTTGGAAACTCAGAGCTGAGTAAAAACCTGGATCTGCCTTCTCTTCAAAAATATGAATGCTATTATGTGAGTGGAAAGTTATGTGTATTTAGGCAACGAGGAAACTCTAGGAGCGACTGGAAATTTTAAAAAGGCACCAGGTGGTATTTTAAGAATATTTTTTCTACTATAAGACCTTATCAGCAAAATAACAGGCTCTAGTCTAGGACATCTGATCCCCTAGGAAACCACTGAATCATTTCAAAACAATGAAAAACATTCGCCAAAAATCCCAGTAACGGAGTGTCTATGAAGAAACTTCTCTAGTAAGCACCAACTTGTACTCCACATAGATACGATGTTTATGAGGATTTTGAATTCATAAAAGATAAAGTTCTAGCCTAACATGGAATTTAATAGCACACATCCATTTGTATATTGACACTTAAAGAATTAAGAGTGGATCTATCCCCATGGCCGTTGGTAGAGACTGGTGTATGGAGGTCCCCGAAGGGCAACACTGCCAAGTGTACAGAGGAAAGAATCTTACTTTTCTTTGCAAAAGCAGTGGTGAGAATACCTTTGCATCTCTGGCCCCAGAAGAAGAGTTACTATTCTTGCAGGAGCCAGAAGGGAGAATCAGGCTGATGGTCTTGAAACAGTCAAAGCCAAACATGACTAAGCAATGAAGTTTTGTGGATGCCTTTAAACTGAGGCTTCTTGCAGATGCCTAGTTCAATACTGCAAGAAAAGTCAGAAAACTATTTTTACAAGTAACACAATTAGCACCTAAGGGAACCATGTAGTTTGAGTTTTAAATAAGTCGCTTCAAGAAACAACTCTCTCATCTTCAAATTCAGTTTGAGTTGATTCAAATTCAGTTATTTCTTCATCATTACTATACATGTATACTCAATTGAGATTTTACTAATGCTTTTCTGTTGTTTGGTCCTGCATTCAGACTGTGAATAATGGCTTTATCTCTGTTATTACCAAATAGACATGAAATTTTTGAAGTACATAGTTGTCTGGGAAGCAAACATCCTACAAACATACATTTCCAGCTCTCAGAGAGATGAAAATCAAATTTTTATCATGACGCTTGAAATTTTTCTAACAGATTGTTAGTTTTACCTGCATTTCCAGAAGCAAATCCTGAGAGATAAATTAACAGCCCAGAAATCTTATGTAAGAAGTAAATATATACTTCCATTACATCAATTTCTGCTGTAACTGGTGATATTCCTTTAACATGAAAAGATATCTACTTCTTTGTTAGATTTGGTTTCTTGGTAGCATCACAGAAACAGGCAAAGAATCGTTCCCTTTTTTTTTTTTTTTTTTTTTTGAGACGGAGTCTCACTCTGTCGCACAGGCTGGCGTGCAGTGGGCGGGCGACACTGCAAGCTCCGCCTCCCTGGTTCACGCCATTCTCCTGCCTCAGCCTCTCGAGTAGCTGGAACTACAGGCGCTCACCACCACGCCCCGCTAATTTTTTTGTATTTTTAGTAGAGACGGGGTTTCACTGTGTTAGCCAGGATGGTCTCCATCTCCTGACCTCGTGATCCACCCGCCTCGGCCTCCCAAAGTGCTGGGATTACAGGTGTGAGCCACCGCGCCTGGCCCCTCTCCCCTTCTTTAGATAATTCTCTCATGGTTTAGCTTGGCTCTGTGTCCTAGACTCAAGAAGGCCAATCGGGAGCCATTACTCCTCTTTCCTGCATTACAATTCACACAGTGGATCCTAAGAGATTTGTGCACGTTACTCATTTCTCTAGTAGTTCCACGTACCACAATCTGCCCTTATTCCAGCCCTTTCCAATCTATGAGTTTTCAAAAATGGAAATGCCAGAGCTTACATTCCATTGAGAATGCTCTTAATTCTAATTACACACAGAATATTCTCATGGGACAGATTGCTTTATCGCTTTAGTTTAGTATCTACAAAACAACAACAACAACACTAATACGGTTGAAGATATCTTATTTAAACTGGATGTGAGATCTTCTGGCAATTTTGATTTCTAGGACATTTCCAAGTACTCCTTGGTAGTATATGATAATTACTACTAATAATAACTTACATTTATTGAGTACTTACTATATGCAAAACTGTATCTTATTTAATCCTCATAACAATCCTATAAAATACTCTTACTACCTCTTATTTCACAGATAAAAGTAGGCTTCCCATTGCCGCTACATATATTATTACCAAGACTGTAAGTACCCATTAGCAAGTCATCACCTCCCCAGGATGCTGAAACTGAAATAGGTCCTCCAATTTCTCACGAAGCTGAAGTCTACCACCCACACAGCTTTTAAATAGTGCAGCGTTTTCCCTCATGGTTCTTAACATTGTGTAATCTAATGTTTCAGAAAATGTGATCCCTCTTAAAGGCAAAGTCTTCACTCGGTGGAAATCAATGTTCACTTCCTGTGTGAAATGCTTTACCTTAAAGAATAAACACTGTGTTTTGTATATATGTCAGTCATAGAATATACCCAATATTGAATGCTGTTGATGCTATCAGATATCTATGATTTATCTATTTATTATATCGATTCATTATGACCTACTATAATGATAATATGATAGCACCCTACTGTTAGCATTAATTTTTAGCATTTCATGTTAATATCATCAAACTTTTGTCACAAAGATCAATTAGCCATCATTATAGATAATTTCAATTTCAATTTGTCTACAAAAGAACTTGTTTTCCTTTTCAACATATCTAGGAGATTCTCTATACTGATAGGAAGTCACAATTAAATCTGACATAATTTTCTCTTTGAACACTCACTTATACCCTTCTTGTGGGCCTGGCCTGCATGTCACTGGATAAGTTTCTTTCTGACTATGAGATTCTTTCTTCAAATAGGCCTGGTTCATAAACTAGAAAATAACCAGCTTTTATTATTATTTAAAGGAATAATCAGGGATCCAAAGTATCTTTGATCTGGTTTAGTCTGTCTTGAAAGTTCAAGTCATAAAACTATAGCAAGTCAGAGCTGGGAGGAACCTTAAGAATGATTTCAATTCCCACATACTGTAGAGAAAATGGGATTCCAGAGAGAACAAATGACTTATTTCTGAATATACAGGATTAGTACTTTCTGACGCATAGTTTATGGCCTGTGCCACTTTTCCATAAAATTTCATGATGGATATTCTAAGAAAGGAAACAGATTGTTGATTGAATTGAATAATCACAACACATGAAGAGAGGCATCCTGCTCATATATCTATAAAAGGCAGGGTAGCAAGAAACCAGTAACAGAGTAGCCCCCACTAATTCATTGACTCCACAGACATTATGCTAGGCAATTTGTTTCTGTTATAGCTTTCAAAACACACCATAATGCCATAAAGTTTTCCATATCAGATAGAGAAGCTAGGGGAACTCAAGTAACTTGGCTGAAGTCACGGATTTAGTAAATGGCTCATCTAGATTTTGAAACTTAAGTTTTCTGACTCTTAGCCAGGTTCTTACTGTCAGTATGATATGCTGTTTAGCATTTGAGCAAAGGGAGGTGATTTATTGTTTTAAAATAGAGTGATATGTTGGAAGAGAGTGTTAGGAATTGAAAATTTGGCTTTCTTTTTCAGCTCATTGGAGAGACTGCAGAGTGAAAAGTATACAGGATGAGAATTGTTTGCTGGCTTACAGTGTGAACATTCTGTACTTTTCATCATAGCTGTTTGATATTTTAGGGCTATTGATTAGGTGATTTTTCTGACGAGATACTTTATTTTATGGGTTGTTTCAATGTCCGGCTGCAACTCATTTTAGCAAAATGACATGCTTCTTCCCTGCCAAAGAGTATGTAATGTAACATGACTCATCAGAAAAGTAACATGACACATCAAAAATAAATGCTCATGACTACTGATTTAGGTAGCTAATAAAGGCAAGAACATTGTATTATTTATGTCTAGATAATATTCATGGATAATTCATTTTGCTCAAACCCCTAGAGATGAAACTGCTAAGGCAAATGCACTGTTTCTATGGACTTTGCTAAATCAGACCAGATGTTCTGCGAGATACATTTTTATCAAAAGCTTTACGTTATAAATAGGCCCACCAGCCAGACTCATTTTCAGGTACCTTGTCTCGGGTATTATGAGAAACAATCTGTTTTGGAGAACTAAAGTTTCCCGTCAGGTTTCTCACTGTGAACTAATATTTGTTTTAATCCTTTACCCTCATTGTAACTCCTCAAACCAGGGTGGGAAGATCTTGCTAAAAAGTGGAAAGGAACCACTGGTCCAACTCCTGCTTTACTGGGCTAGAGATAAAGGTGTATTTCAATAAAACAACAATCAGTAACACAGAGATGCATATTAATGAAGACTCCCTTATTTGTATATTTTTATAGTTCCTTACAATTTAAATAACTTATAACTTTCCAAATTATCAATATAACCTATGTACTTCATTCCTTTTATTTGGATTATTGCCATCATTCCTTGAAAATGTAGAAGAGCACATGGAAGATTCTATACAAAATGGGAGGCAGCTGAGCTGGTGGGAAAGAGCAGAGACTGGAGACTAAGATAGACCTTAGTTCAAATACTCATGTCACCATTTACTTGTTGTGCAGTCCTGGAAAAGTTAATCTCTTCATGCCTCATACATCTCATCTATAATATCCTACTTTTTAGGATGGCTATAAAGCTTATTTAAATAAGATTATGTGTGCATATGCATGTTTATAACAGCACAATTTGTAATTGCAAATATATGGAACCAGCCCAAATACCTATGAATCAATGAGTGGATAAAGAAAATGTCATGCACACACACACACACACACACACACACACACACATATACACACACCATGGAACACTACTCAACCATAGAATAGAATGAAATAATGGCATTCACAGCAACCTAGATAGAATTGGAAACCATTATTCTAAGTTAAGTAACTCAGGAATGGAAAACCAAATATCGTATGTCCTCACTCATAAGTGGGAGCTAAGCTAAGAGGATAAGATATGACACATAAGAATGATACAATGGACTTTGGGGACTTAGAGGGAAGGGTGGGGGACTGAGGGATAAAAGATTACACATTGGATAGAGTGTACACTGACTGCTTGGGTAATGGGTGCACCAAAATCTCAGAAATCATCACGAAAGAACTTACTTATGTAACCAAATCACCTGTTCCTCAAAAACCTATTGAAATAAAAAAAATTTTTTTTAAAATAATGTGTGTATAGAGCCTTGCATATAATAGTTGCTTGATATGGTTAGGCTTTGTGTCCCCAGCCAAATCTCATCTTGAATTGTAATCCCCATAATCCCTGTGTGTCAACAGACAGACAAGGTGGAGGTAATTGAATAAAGGGGACAATTTCCCCTATGCTGTTCTCGTGATAGTAAGTTCTCATGAGATCTGATGGTTTTGTAAAGGGCTCTTTCCCCTTCACAAGGCACTTCTCCTTCCTGCTGCCTTGTGAAAAAGGTGCCTTGCTTCCCCTTTGCTGCCTGTCATGATTGTAAGTTTCCTGAGGCCTTCCCAGGCATGCTGAACTGTGAGTCAATTAAACCTCTTTCCTGTATAAATTACCTAGTCTCAGGCAGTTCTTTATAGCAGTAGGAAAAGGGACTAATATATTGCTCAATAAATGGAGACTATTTTTAGCAGTAAAAGTAATAGTGTAAAATAAACTTGGAATTTTCTACAAAACCACAACTCCTCACAAATCTCATATACAAGAGTGCAAATAAAATATTTATATATTTTCAACCATTTTAGGGAAACTTGAGAGACACCAAACTAAAGAGAAACAATTGCCGCATGGAGAAGATGCTACAGAATTAAGAAAATTCCTAATGATTACTTTCTCCTGACTGATTTTTTGATTCATCATTTTTTATTATTTTAGGGCAAAATATACAATTTATTGAATTTAAACTGCCATTAGCAACAATATATAGCACAAATTATATAAAACACTTTTGTGAGTTTATATATAAGTCTTTCCAAACAGGCTGTTATCCCCCAAGGCTAGAAACCTGATTTTACTTTGTATTTGCAGCACATTTCATGAAATCTGACAAATAGTAGATGTTAAATAAATGTTGAGAAACTCATGGATAAATTATTTCTCCTATTTCTAGAAAAGAATGAAAAAGTGACAGTGCTTGTTAGATAATAAGTAATATGCTTTACATTTCTTGTCAGATAATTATATTGTGTTTGAACACAGACATTTGAAAAGTTTATGGTAGTTAGAGAGATAGAGTATTTTAAAAGCAATACTTATTGGCCTTTCACCCAGTATTCCTTTTTAACCTTTGTTATAATTATTTTCTTCATACTTATACTGTAGTGTGTGTGTGCATGTGTGTGTGTGAGACACAAAAGTGGAAGGGTTTGAATTTACCTCCTTCCTGTTTTTTTTAATGTCAGTATCCAGCTGCATTAGACAAAGTATTTAGCCCAGACTGAATATGTGTACACACTTCTTGCTATATTTACATGTAGTTCAGCTTCACAGACTGGAAACTCAATTGGAAATAAAACACAATCAAAGAAATCTATATCTTATGGCAGTAGTTCCTGTTTGAAATGAATAAAATGTGAATTTAAAATGATTTTTTCATTTACCAAAACTTTTAATCCCCAAATTGCCCATTCATGAATATTCCTTGTCATCAACCCTCTTGGCAGCCCTAGAAACTACTCAGTGAATGCAATAAATTCTTCAAATATATAACAAGGAACATGACAATTGGTTGTAGTTTGCATAGAGTAGAAAACAAAACCCTAAAAAAGATGAAAATTCTTCTAGAATGTCAACAAATCAAGTTGATTTAAAAGTAACCATTTACTTGATTGGCAAAAAGGCAAATGTGCATTTGTTCCTGGCCTAGCACTGCATATGGCACATGGTAATCACTCGGTGAATATTTGTTGAACTGAACTGTTGAACTGAGTAGACACAGCCCAAGAGTCAGTTTCATCACTGGCAATATGGTGGATATTCAGTCATCCCCATGAACAAATAGGATCAACTGTACAGTAATCCCCTTCAGAAACTGATATTTAAAAAGCAGCTAGTTGAATCAGTATCTTGAATAAAACATTCATTGGAATCCACTTATGATCATTAGCAAGCCAAAGGAAGTTTTTCTGCCATAGTCGACAGAAGCACTGTATTGTGTTAGAGCAACCCAAGGAAGGAAGTAGAGGACAAAACAGAGCTGAAGGTGATATCAACCTCAATGCATGGAAATAGATTCACAGTACTGGTTTAAGTAACACCAGCATTGGCATTCAGAATAAATTAAAAAGTTTTAACCAAGGGAAAAGTATTTTTGTCACTGCAAGTAGTTCTTTGCTGAGATGAAATGGGACAAAATACACTGAGCAGTGAACTAAATGTTCTCATGGTCTGATTATCTATAGATCTTTTCCTACATTCATTTCATTGTTTTAAAAATTATGATCTTGCTCTGTTCTTCTCTCAGTCCTGCCTTAGCAGGTAAATAAATTCATTAAACTATCTCAAATTACTGACAACAGAAATGATAAATGCAGCCCCATCTCTACACACTCTTTCTGGCAATCACTACTGCTAGAGATGAAACAAGAAGAGCTCTTGCTGCAAAGTGAATTTAAAAGATAAACTTAAAATCTGTCCTACAGGAATGTAATGCATCAAATGTGACCTACCGAAGCAACACTATGGATAACGTTGAGGAAATGCATGAAAGATGAGCTGAATTAAGAAGTATGTGTTTAAAATTTACAAGGAAAAAAACATTGATAAGTGGGCAAAGGACATGAACAGACACTTCTCAAAAGAAGACATATATGCAGCCAACAAACATGAAAAAGAGCTCAACATCACTAATCATTAGAGAAATGCAAATCAAAACTACAATAAGCGGTGAAACCCGGTCTCTACTAAACATCCAAAAAAAGAAAAAGAAAAAACATTAGCCGGGCGTGGTGGTGGGTACCTGTAGTCCCAGCTACTCTGGAGGCTGAGGCAGGAGAATGGCGTGAACCCGGGAGCGGAGCTTCCAGTGAGCCGAGATCATGCCTCTGCACTGCAGCCTGGGCAACAGAGTGAAAGTCCGTCGAAAGAAAGAGAGAGAGAAAGAGAGAAAGAGAAAGAGAGAGAGGGAAGGAAGGAAGGAAGGAAGGAAGGAAGGAAGGAAGGAAGGAAGGGAGGAAGGGAGGGAGGGAGGGAGGGAGGGAGGGAGGGAGGGAGGGAGGGAGGGAGGGAGAAAGAAAACAAAAGACCACAATGAGGTACAGTCAGAAGGGCGATTATTAAAAAATCAAGTAACAACAAATGCTGGCAAAGTTGTGGAGAAATGGGAATGCTTTTACACTATTGGTGGGAATGTAAATTAGTTCAACCATTGTGGAAGATGGTGTGGCAATTCCTCAAAGATTTAGAACCAGAAATACCATTTGACCCAGTAATCCTACTACTGGGTATATACCCAAAGGAATATAAATATTTCCATTAAAAAGATACATGCATGCTTATGTTCATTGCAGCACTATTCACAATAGCAAAGACATGGAATCAACCCAAATGCCCATCAATGATAGACTGGATATACACCATGGAATACTATGCAGCCATTAAAAGAATGGGGTCATGTCCTTTGCAAGGACACAGGTGGAGATGGAAGCCATTATCCTCAGCAAACTAATGCAGGAAAAGAAAACCAAACACTGCATGTTCTCATTTATAACTATTGTTAAAGAATAATTTGAACAATACAGCATATGTTGTATTTTGAGACAAACCAACCTGCTAACTGAACAAGAGGATCTGGCAGACTTACCTGCCCAATCTCAGGTAGGGCTGGCAGATGACAGCCCCATCCTTTCACCACTACCCATCACATGACAAGAAAAGAACCTGTCCTGGTGGAGGCAGGTGGAAGAATGCCCGTTGCTGCAAGCAACTTGGCTCAGTAAGGAAAGTAGCACTAGATTAAGCATTCCCAGTTCATTCTTTCCTATTTTACCAGTAATATTTTCTATGACAATGACAACGAATGCAACATTAGGAGTGGAAAGCAGTGTTCTCTTCTTCACAGAATAAACTGGCACAAAATTATTGATATTTTCTTGTCAACCCAGCTCAACTTAGATTTCCAATGATTATAATTTGATTTTATTCCCAAAATGAGTATTCTCTTCTATTTACTTCCAAAATGCATACATTGTTAATCATAGATACCATAAACATCTTACTCTGGATTGAATTTATATTTTTACTCTGCCCTCAGTAGTTCCTTCACACAGTCATACCTTGCTTAATGATGGAGATACGTCATTAGGTGATTTCATCATTGTGTGAACATCATGGAGCATACTTACAGAAAACTAAAAGCTATAATCTACTACACACCTAGGCTATATGGCGTAGCCTATTGCTCCTAGGCTACAGACCTGTACAGCATGGTACTGTACTGAATGCTACAGGCAATTGTAACACAATGATAAGTATTGGTGTATCAAAACATAGAAAAAGTAGAGTAAAAACATAGTATTATAACCTTATGGGACCATCACCATATGCATGATTCGTCATTGGCCAGAACGTTGTTATATGGCACCTGATTGTACTTTATAAATCCTGATTTATACCACATACTTCTAGTTTCCAGAAGCATGTGTTTAGTTATGTAATATAGTACTTCGCAGAGTACTACGTGCAATTAGATGTTAAACATAGGATCTGACAAAAACTTAAGTTGAACAATATAGCATATTTCCTGTACTTATCTTTTTTCCCCCAGTAGCTGTAATTTCTCCATCTATTTGTATACTAACAATGAAAAGATTTAGTTTTGCGGCTAAGTGAATTAAAGAGATTTGTAGCTAGAACAAAGCTATGGCCAGAGCGAGAGAACATTACCTTTACTGTCAGCACAGTGTTAGCAAACATAGACCATTGTTTTAGTTTCAGTCTACAGTATATCACTGTCTTTCTACTTATCTGAGGTTATTCACTGTAATACAAGTGTAAAAAAATGTGACAATGTTGAGAAGGTTGGAAGAGGTAAACGATCATGATCGATCTAGAAGTGAAACTCAAATTTACCAAGATACCATGCTCTCATCAATTGAAATAAGTCACAGTGGATTTGCTAACAAATGGAACTGGGAAAAGCCTTTCAAAATCTAAACTATTTGTAAGTAGAGGTACTTCTTTATCACAGGGAGTAAGTTTTATGTTTTCATTCAGGCAGAGTTAAATGATTTGTTATTGTGTTTCAACATATGTTGCATCAGGCAGAACTGGATCTTATTTGCATTTCACACAATAACAACTAGAATTTTATTCTTATTTTTATGTTCAATGAGTATAATTTTCCTGCTAAGATTTAAACAGAGGTCTTCCCTTTTCAGAAGTTTGGTATACCAGATAAACTGAGGGAACCTCCTGCTGCAAAACATACTTGTGAATGTACTCCTCTACCTAGAGGAAGAAAGGAAACCTCCAAGTATCTCTTCTCTACCCCACTTCAAAAGGGGGAGAACCAACCATAGAGATGAATGACTGCTAGGAGCAGTGAGTCATGAACAGGCCAGAGGACCCATACTATCCTGACAGCAATACCAATGGCAGCCCTCCATCCTACAAGTAATACGCAAGGCTTTGACCAGTGGTAATGAGAGGGAGCTGAACTAGACAACTCCTCATTAAGACATAACCCTGGAAGGGAGCAAAACCCCCTTCCAGGGGAGTGTAGATTGGTGGCACCATCTGCTCCTGGCCAAGGCAAACATAAATTGTATCTGGAGGAAAGCACCTCCAATTTAATCCTACAGAATCTCCACAGATAAAGATGGTGCAATTTGGAGTTCACAAAGATCGTCAGGCTCAAAAGTGAGCAAGTTTCCATTGGGGAGCATTTTTTAAAAAGAAAAATTAAAAATCAACAGATATAGCCTCCCATGGACTTCATATATTTGATTCATCACAAACAGAATTGAATAGTCATATATGAAATATATGAAGAACTGAAGGATGGAATCACATGAAAGTAAGCAGCTACAGGAGATTATCAGGAATGATTACATAGATCTGAGTGAGACAAAATGGAGTTCCAGAAGTGGGAATATAATTGTTGAGCAAAACCCTCAGTGAACGGATTAAATGGCAGATTGAATACAGAGATAATTTCCTGAAAGATATAACTGAAAAATTAGTATGCAGCACAAATTAACTAGAAGATACGAAACATGAAATTAAAATTAAGAGAGGTAAAGGATAACATAAGGCTTAATATACAAGTAATCAGAGTCCCAAAAGAAGATCATAAGGTAATTTGAAGTCATAATTGCTGAGAATTTTCCATAAGTGATGAAAAATATAAACTCACCTTCAGGAAGTTTAACATTTTTCAAGCAGAATGAATAAAAGCAAATCCACGTCCAGACCCAGCATAGTGACACTGCAGAAAACCAAAGTCTGTGTTTTTAAAAATTTAGATTTAATTGACATATAATAATTGTACATATTTATCGGGCACATAGTGGTATTTCAATACATGTCTACAATGTATAATGATCTGTTCAGAGTAAGTAGCCTATCCATCACCTCAAACATTTCCTTTGCATTGGGAAGATTCAAAATGCTGTAATCTAACTGTTTGAAAGTATACAATAAATTATCCTCTTTTTTTTTTTTTTTTTTTTTGAGATGGAGTCTCGCTCTGTAGCCAGGCTGGAGTGCAGTGGCTCAATCTCGGCTCACTGCAAACCCTGCTTCCCGGGTTCAAGTGATTCTTCTGCCTCAGCCTCCCAAGTAGCTGGGACTGCAATAAATTATTCTTAATCATAGTCTTCTTAAAATGCTATAGAACACTAGGTCTTATTACTCCTATCTAGCAATAATTTTGCATCAGTTAACCATCCTCTCCCTGTCCCCCCTCTCCTTTGCAACTTCTAGTAGCTGCTCCTCTACTTTCTACTTCTGTGAGTACAACTTTTTTAGGTCCCATATATGAGTGAGAATATGCAGTATTTGTCTTGCCTAACCTGTTTCACTTAACATCCTTCGGGCTTATCCATGTTGCCAGGAATGATAAGATTTCATTCTTTTTTATGGATGAATTGTATTCCATTGTGTGTATTGTGTACATATACCAACTTTTATTTATCCATTCATCTGTTGATGAACACTTAGATTGATTCCACATCTTAACTATATTGAATAGTGCTGCAGTAAAAATGGGGATGCAGATAACTCTTCAATACATTCCTTTCCTTTGTATAAATACCCAGTAGTAGTGGAATTGCTGTATCATATGGTTGCTCTGTTTTTATTTTTATTTTTCAGGAAGCTTCATACTGTTTTTCATAGTGTCTATACTAATTTACATTCCCACCAAGAGTATATAAGTTAGCTTTTCTCTGCATCCTCACCAGCATTTGTTATTTTTGGTTTATTTATTTATTTATTTATTTATTTTGAGACAGAGTTTCACTCTTGTCGCTTAGGCTGGAGTGCAGTGGCGAGATCTCAGCTCACTGAAACCTCCGCTTCCCGGGTTCAAGCGATTCTTCTGCCTCAGCTTTCCGAATAGCTGGGATTACAGGCATGTGCCACCACACCCAGCTAATTTTTGTATTTTTACTAGAGACGGGGTTTCGCCATATAAGCCAAGCTGGTCTCGAACTCTTGACCTCAGATGATTCACCCCTGCCTTGGCCTCCCAAAGCTCATTAGAGGCATGAGCCACCACGCCTGCCTATTTTTGGTCTTTTTGATAATAGCCATTCTAACTGGGGTGAGATGATATCTCGTGGTTTTGATTTGCAAGTCCCTGATCCTTAATGATATTGAGCATTTTTAAACATACCTGTTGGTCATTTGTATGTCTTCTTTTGAGAAATGTCTATTCAGACACTTTGTCCATTTTTCATCAAATTATTTAATTTTTGCTTTGTTTTGTCTTTTGCTGTTGAGTTGTTTGAGTTTCTTGTATATCCCTTGTATTAATTCCTTTTTGGATAAATAGCTTGAAAATATTTTCTCCTATTCTGCAGATTTTCTCTTCACTCTGAAGATTATTCCTTTGCTGTACAGAAGCTTCTTAGTTTGGTATGATCCCATTTATCTATTTTTGCTTTTGGTGCCTATGCTTTTAAAGTCTTACTCATAAACTCTTTGCCCAGACTAATGTCCTGAAGCATTTTCCTTCCTTCTAGTAATCTTATTGTTTTGAATCTTACATTTAAGGCTTTAATTCATTTTGAGTTGATTTTTGTCTACGGTAAGAGATGGGGGGCTAGTTTCACTCTTCTGCTTATGTATATTTAGCTTTTTTAGCACCATTTATTAAAGAGGGTGCCCTTGCCTCAATATATGTTCTTGGCACCTTTGTAGAAAAATAGTTGACTGTAAATATGTGGATTTATTTATGAGTTCTCTATTCTGTTCTTTCAGTCTATGTATCTATTTTTATACAAGTACCACATTGTTTTGGATTTTATAGCTTCATAGTATATTTTGAAGTCAGATAATGTGATACCTCTAGCTTTTTTCTTTTTGCTCAATAATGCTTTGGCTGTTTGGGGTCCTTTGTGGTGTCATAGGAATTTTAGGATTTTTTTTCTATTTTTGTGAAGAATGTCATTGGTATTTTGATAGGAATTGCATTGAACCTGTAGATTGCTTTGTGCAGTATGGTCATTTTGACAATGTTAATTCTTCCAACCCATGAACAATGGATAGGGTTCTCTCTTTTTATCTCTCTTTTTTTTCTTGGTTTCCTCTTCAACTTCTTTCATCTTATCCAGAGTAATTGGGCAAGAGAAAGAAATTAAAGGCATCCAGATTGGAAAACAGAACATCATATTGTCCCTATTTGCAGATGATATGATTTTATATATATATGTGTGTGTGTGTGTGTGTTTATATATACAAAAACCTAAAACTCCATTAAAAAAACTCTAAGAACTGATAAACAAATATAGTAAAGTTGCATAATACAAAATCAACATATAAAAATCAGTAATGCTTCTATACACAAAACTAGCTGAAAAGAAATCACAAAAGCAATCCCATTTCCAATAGCTATTTTAAAAGTTGCTTTTTAAAAGTAGCTGTAAAGGAAAGGAAGATTACCTACAAAGGAATAACAATTTGACTATAGCATACTCCTCAACAACAGCAAAAGAAGCCAAAAAATAGAGGAATAATGATTTCAGAGCACTAATAGAAAATGACTATTAACCGAGAATTCAATATCCAGAAAACCTGTCAGTCAAGAATGAGGGTAAAATAATGGACATTTGATTTTATAATAAAACTATCTTATTTTATAATTTTATAATGAAAACATTTCCTATCAATAGGCCTGTGCCGATGGAACTTTTAAGGAATGCATTTTGGGAAGAACAAAAATGATTTATAAAAGGATTATCTGATGTTCAAAAGGAAATACCAAGAATATAAAATAACCAACAAATGTAAATTTAAACATTGCTTGCATAAAATAATAATAATGCTTAATTTGTGCAAATGTATTAAGAGCAGAACTAAAATGTTGTTAGCAATAGTCTTAATTCAAAAGGGAAATGTTGGAGTTAAGTGTCCTGAGGTTCTTGTAAACTGCAAGATATATATGGTAGCAAAATTCCAACTACATCCAGCTATATAATACATTTTAATAAATCTAAAGAGATTAAACTCTTTAAGATATATTATCAGAGTAGACAAAAATATCCTGTTATATGCTGTTTACAAAGGATACACTAAAAATAATATAATACAAAGAAGAATAAAAGTAAAAAGAAGGAAAATTATATCATTCAAAACCAAAAATAAGCTAGTTTTCTTGGCATATGATTTATTGCTATATGATTGTCAGACAAAGTAGGCTTTGAGACAAAAAAGCAATATTAAGACTCAACTACTTAATTATAATAGGTTAGGTAACCAGAGAGACATAACAGTTTTAAACTTGTATATTTCTATTAAAATAGTCTAAAGACAAAAAAGTAAAAATTTATAAAACCTGAAGGAGAACTTTTTTTAATATTATACTTTAAGTTCTGGGATACAAGTGCAGAACATGCAGGCTTGTTACATAGGAATACACATAACATGGTGGTTTGCTGCACCCATCAACCTGTCATCTACATTAGGTACTTCTCCCAGTGCTATCCCTCCTCTAGTCCCCCATCCCCTGACAGGCCCCAGTGTGTGATGCTCCCCTCCCTGTGTCCATGTGTTCTCATCATTCAACTCCCACTTGTGAGTGAGAATATGCGGTGTTTGATTTCTGTTCCTGTGTTAGTTTGCTGAGAATGATGGTTTCCAGCTTCATCCATGTCCCTACAAAGGACATGAACTCATCCTTTTTATGGCTGCATAGTATTCCATGGTGTATATGTTCCATATTTTCTTTATCCAGTCTATCATTGATGGGCATTTGGGTTGCTTCCAAGTCTTTGCTATTGTGAACAGTTCTGCAATAAACATATGTGTGCATGTGTCTATAGTAGAATGATTTATAATCCTTTGGGTATATAGCCGGTAATGGGATCGCTGGGTCAAATGGTATTTCTGGTTCTAGATCCTTGAGGAATTGCCATACTGTCTTCCACAATGGTTGATCTAATTTACACTCCCACCAATAGTGTAAAAGCATTCCTATTTGAAGGAGAAAAAAATTAAATCTCCAATACCTTGAAAAATTTCACTATCTATTTCTTAATTGGACAAGTAGAAAAAATAATAGTAGAGATATAGATAATTTATAAAATAACTTAGGCAAATCATAGCATCTACATATCAAAAGAATAATATGTTATGGTCAAATCATTTTATTCTACGAATGCAAGGATGGCTCAATGGGTAAAAGAAAGGATAGCTCAATAAATGAAAAAGGAATATACAATTCACTATGAATTTAAATTAAAAAAACATTTGAGGAATATTAATACAAAGATATTTCATTAAATGGGAATAACTATTTCAAACTATCAGTCAAAATAATATTTCATGATGAGACACTAAAGTGGTTAAACAATTGTGCTCAATATTTAGTCTCCCTTGGGTTCAACAGTAGCTTTGTAGCTTACTATTTGATCTTGTGCAACTTAGCTTATAAAACTCAGCTTGTTCACCTATAAAATGGGAACAATAATTGAACCTACCTAAAAGAGGTGTCTATGATTACTTTAAGTAATCTATGCCAGCCAAAAAGTAAGAGCTCAACGAATGGTAGCTTATTATTCCTGGAGGCACTCCTAGGAGAGTTAGAATAAAGGCATGAACACAAACTGATTACTATTATTTGACCTTGTTCAAGGAGTTCTAGTTAATAGATGATAAGGCAGAAATAAGAAAAAACTAATTTAAAAGACGTAAAAACTACAATAATCTACTAGAAAATTCAGAAAACCCAATCACAGACAATTAGAACTAGTAAGATTTGGTAAATTTATTCAGATGATAACTAGTAAAATAAGTACCATATACATATAGTTAGAAAAAAGTCATTTGAAATATTAATTAAAAATATATACATTAGAATAAACTTTATAAGAAATGTATAGGACCTATATGCTTTGTCCTGCATATACAACACACAAGACTATAATGAAGGACATGAAGAAATATTTTTATAGAGAGACTTCATTCCTGGGAGACTGAATAGCATAAAAACAATAGTTGTGCTGCCTTTTATATAATGAAGAAAGGGGGAAATAATGTATTTGTACAATGTAAATATATAATCTTATAATGATTTCACAGTTCTTCTAGCATAATTTATTTTTCAAATGATAACAGAGAAAAATGTTAAAGAGAGTTAAAATGCAATGCAGTGCTAATTAATTAACAGAGATACAACTGGAATAAAGAAGAACGAAATGACACAGAAATGAAAGACCAGAAACATACTTAAGTATTGGTGGTTTTAAATCAAAGGGTAAAAATCTGGATTATTTTTAAATGACTGTGGTACAATTGGTTAATTATTGGGCAAAAACGAGAGTATATTTACCTCATACTATATAACAAAATTAAAATAAAATAGATTAAATAATTAAACATAAAAATAAAACCATCTGCATTGCAGACATTTCTAACATTAAATAAGAGAAAGATGCCAGCTGGGCATCATAGTTCATACCTGTAATCCTAGCACTTTGGGAGGCCAAATAGTAAGATTTGGCAAATTTATTCAGATGACTACTAGTAAAATAAGTACCATATACATATAGTTAGAAAAAAACAGTCATTTGAAATAGCAAGACCCCATCTCCACAAAAAATTACAAAATCAGTGCATGGTGGCACGTGTCTGTAGTACTAGCTATTTTTGGGAGGCCGAGATGGGAGGATGGTTTGAGCTCAGGAGTTCTAGTTTACAGTGAGCTAGGATCACACCACTACACTCCAGTCTGAACAACAAAGCAAGACCCTGTCTCTATAGAAATTTAAAATATAAGAGGGAAGATGTCATGAGGCAAAGATTGATACATTATGTTACATAAACCTTGAAACTTTATATTAAAGAACCCATGAAAATTTAAAAAAGCATTTACAACATATATGACAAAATTTATGTTATTGATGCATAGAGAGAATCTTATAAATCATTGAAAAAATAGCAATATTTTTAAAGTGAGTGACAAAAGAAGAAATATAAATGATCAATTAAGCATAAAATGTCAATCTGATTACAATGAAATTAATGTCAATTTTCACATAACAAATTAACAAGTGTATATGCACAGTTTAATGATATAGTAACCATGGTTGTGAGGAACGGGTCTGGGAGTTGACATGTAGAAGCTGCACTCTCAAAAACTGTTGGCTGGAGTTTAAACTAATGTAAGCTCTCTAATATGTAATTTTGAAGTATGAATGGAGAGCCTTAAAAATAATACATTCCCTTTAGCCCAGCAATTGAACATCAGGAATTTATCCTAAAGAAACAGTTTCTTTCCTCCAGAAGAAATATTACCTTTGTCATCAAACAGACATGGATTTGAAATCTGGCAGTACTAGACAACTTGTGTGACCTTGGGCATGTCCATTAACATGTATGAGGTCTGATTTCCTCATATGTAAACTGAGTACTACTTCTTAAAATGATCACTATGGTGTTTAAATAAGATAATATATGACACTTGTATGTGAGTTGCCTATAATGTGTTTAGCATATAAGAAGGACACAGTAAATGATGGATATTGGATAAAATTGATTTCTTTCACTTTCCAAATCTGGTCCATTCTGCAATGTCCAGCTCAAGTCCCAATTTCTCTGTGACTTACTCTCCTCACAAATTTAGCCCACATTAATCTCACTTTTCCCTTAATTTGTATGTTTATTTTCTGCTCATTAACTATAGCACTTAACTGTATAAGATTGGATTTGTTATAAAATTTGCTTTGCCTGGATAGGTACAGCAGTTCCTCAAATAATGCCATTTGGTTGAATATCATTTTGTTATAATATGGATGACAAAAAAATTGCTTACTGGCAAAAAAATTGCTTACTGTGTGGAGTTGCACATTTTCTCCATGTCTGCATGGGTTTTCTCGAGGTACCCTGGTTTCCTCCCATTAGGTGAATAGGCGTGTCCTCACAGTCCCAGTGTGAGTGTGGGTGTTTGTGAGGGCGCCCTGTGATGGGCTGGTGGCCTATTCATGGTGGATTTCCACCTGGTGCCCCAAGCTGCCCAGATGGGCCCTGACCACCCTCAACCCTGAACTGGAATAAGCAAGTTGGAAAATGAATGGACACAAATTATTGTCAAATAAATATTCTTCAGCTCTACAAGAATCACACAAATGCATGCCAATAAATGATGCAGTACGAAATTGCTCAGCGAGTCTGTCCTATTTCTGATTGTTTGTTTTTGAACTGCTTGGTGACAGGAAGTGCTCCTTACAATTTTTCTCTGCAAACATTTATTACTTGATTTAACCCACAACCATGGCGATGGTGGCCATTCCCTGATTCACCAAAAATTGGGTAAATATTATCTTACTTGTGGTTATTCATCTTTCTTAACTGTATATATAGCTCACATTTATTTGAAAGTTTAATATTATTAGAAGTGTTTTGGTCTTTATTTAGAAGTTTGGTTATGTTTTGTGACCACGGATATGCCATAGGAACTTAACTCTTGTTTACGTCAGTTCACCTATGGTGAAGTTGGTTTTGTTATACAATGCTTCACTTAAAGTCACAGCTTCTAAGAACTTAATGATGACATTGGATGACACTGAGGACTTGCTATATTTACATATATTATCTTCCCTAGTGTTTAGTACATCTCTCTTTTTTAATTTTTAGTTTTTGTGGGTACATAGTAGGTGTAAGTATTTATGGGATATGTGAGATATTTTGACACAGGCGTACAATGTGTATTAATCACATCAGGGTAAATGGCATATCCATCACCTCAGGTACTCCTCCTTTGCTTGTGTTGCAGACAATCCAATTATATATACTCTCTTAGTTATTTTAAAATGTACAATTAAATTATTATTGACTATAGTCTCCCAGTTGTGCGATCAAATAATACATCTTAGTTATTCTTTCTATCTTACATGTCTTTTAATTCCCTCCCAGCTCTAAACACAGTGCTGGGCACTGGTAGGCAGCCAATAATTTATATATATTGTAAGCTCCTGGAGGGCAAAGACATCTCTTACGTCTTTTTTGCTTTCCACTGTTTAATTTATTTGGGTACCCACAAAAACATGAACTGGTTTAAAAAGAATTATTAACATAAAGCTTTTAGACTGAAAAAATAGCCAAAAATAGAGAACCATTTAATAATTTAAAATACAGACATTACATGATAAGGCAACATGGACTAGCCACCAATGAATAATTACAGTTTGGTAAAAGTGACTCTATTCCATCCTGCCTGTCCTTTTAGAATTCCCTCTGCAGCAGTTGGATAAATTGATTCATCTCTTTCCCTTCCTCTGCCCTTCCCCTCCCTCTTTTCCTCCTCCTTATTCTTAAACAGCTTTATTGAGGTATAATTTACATAACATGCAACTTACTCACTGTTAGTATACATTCAGTAATTTTAGAGTTTCGAAATTTTATAGAGATACATTTATAGAGTTTCTTACATCTCTTTTGATTTCCCCCAGCATTAAACACAGTGCTAGATATTAATAGGCAGCCAATAAGCCCTTACTGGAAGAATTTAGTTATAGATCTTTAAGTATTGAACCAGACTTCTTATTGTAGTTGGTTCACGTGACCTACTATTTAAAACCCAAATCCATTATGACATGACACTTTTCCTGGTGTTCTGAGCATTAGTATCTTCTGTTAGCCATATAAAAGGGTAGAATACGGAGTTGTTCTTACAAGGAGAACTCAGATACTGTATATATGTTCTGAGAAGAGTTGTACTGTCAGCAGTTTCAGCACTTGACTCTGCTTCGAAGATTGAACCCAGACAAACTAAATTCTGTTCCTGAATAACCAAATACTCTGAACTTCCAGGCAACAACTAAACTCTTGTAACAAACAGTTCACTCAAAGGTTTATACATGTGTGTCAAACACATGCTTTAATAATGTATGTTAAACGTCTTTACAAATTCCAAAGCAGTATACAAATGAAAGGAATTAAACTTTGTGATTTATACTCACTAATTTTTCCTGGGCTGATAGGTTCAGTCACTTAGAGGACAATGAGCATTCTTTGATACCAACAAGATAAAAAGTTTGAATATATTTTGCTGGATGAGAATGTGATAACAATTAAGAATTTTCTTTAAAAAGGTGAATTTCACATTTTCTTTTTCTAAAAAAAAAATGCTAGTAACAAATGCAATCCATAAATATTAGATATTTTAATTTTTGTTAAACATTTCATGTTCACCATGACATTTATTTATAGGCCATCAGAAATTCAATAGAAAATCAAAGAATTAAATAAAAGAATAACTTCACAGTTTATAACTGCATCTCATTTTACTTACACTAAGGCATGCTTAAAATATATCATTTTTGCCATATGGTTACAAAATCCTTTATTATGCTTTAAATGTGACATAATATTTTTCTAATTTGATGTGCAAAATAAAATAAACTATTTTTGTGTCTGGAAGAAAAATGTATTTTATTTTATTATCAGGAATAAATTGTATTGAAATAGTACAGGAATGAGATTAATGAGTATATATGAAGATATGATCAGATCTCCCCCACCCTACCACTAGCACCACACGCTGCTTAAATTTCTTCAACAATTCTTCATTGGTCTAAGACCATGGTCCTTAGCGTGGTGCGTAAGACCTTGCCATCTAGCCTTCTAAGTCTAGAGTCAATTCTCTGGTCACCGAACTTACTTTATGTCCCGACATTACCAAATAATTTATAGTTCCCAGGACAATCCACATTATTCCTGTTTCCTGCACATCTAATTCCCTTTTTCAACATTACTGCTCCTTCCCTCCCTCCACCTGGTTCTCCCAACCACACCCCAAGTCTAAGTGTCTGGAAAAATCCCCATTCATCCTTTAAAACTGTTCAGATACCTATTCTGGGAAACTCTTCCTGTTTTGTACACAAATAGATTAAACACATTGCTTTTTTTGTTATTGTTTTTGGGTTTAGGGGTACTATTTCTGAACCAAGAGCAGAGTTCTATTATTTAACATTTTCCTCTGTTTCATAATTATTTATTTAC
Source organism: Chlorocebus sabaeus (assembly GCF_047675955.1). NCBI lineage: Eukaryota > Metazoa > Chordata > Mammalia > Primates > Cercopithecidae > Chlorocebus > Chlorocebus sabaeus. The sequence goes on along the minus strand of NC_132928.1, from coordinate 12,284,065 downwards.
ATGTCTGCCTCCCCTATGAAATTTGAGCTCCTCAATGGCAGGGACCATTCTTTATTGACCTCTGTCTGCTCACTGTTGGACACTAGGCCTGGCCATGCTCAATAAATATAAATCTCTTACTTATTCTAGGCCTAAACAATTAATTTTATATTTTTAAAAATACATCCTGAAATAACTTTACAAATGATTTGTACTCATTTATATTGTCACCAGAACACAAAAGTGGAAGAGGTTTAATGCAAGTTTCATCCTCTACTCACCTGCACTGGGTGTTACCTTTTTCTTTAAGTTACACGTGACCAGCAATGGTGGAAGGGTGGCAGGGCAAGGGCTGGGGGCATGCAGAGCATGAAATATGCTAGAAAATATAACCACATACTAGAAACATGAAAATCATTACCTTATATTTCTCAGGTAGTCAGTTGAAAAGAGAGATTTGGGGTTACTTAAAGAGTGTGGTGTCCTGAGTGCTTCTGACTGGGTCTTTTTATGAATGAGAAGATCCATGTCATAGTGTCCTTTCCAAGCACATTTGAAAAATGAGCATTTGGCAGTGCTCATGCTTGTTTTGGGCCAAGTAAGAGTTTTTATAACCTTCACTATTCACAGTTGATTACATGATTGTGGATTTCAAAAACTGTACACTTCCTCTTTTTCCACGTTTATACCTAAGTCAATATTACATTTAAGTTCACTTCTTGTTTGGAAGCAAGGTACATATAACAAGAGTAATGTGTGTCATTTTTTCAGCCTCTTGGAAGCTAAATAATTCTTTCCTTCCTCTGGACTATATTTTCTAAAGATATTTCTTGTTTCACCGATAAGAATAATCACAGAGGACTTTTGCCCCCTAAGGTGTTATTTTGATCTTGGGAATTAAGCTCTAATTGAGCAGCTGAGAAAGATCCTGCTATAAATGTTAATGATGAAGCCAGCTTTGCTAATGAACTCCAGCTGATGAGGGGGAAGGAGGAAAGAAAACGGAAACAGCAAGAGGTATTGGGAGATGAGCTGCATAGAGAGATAAATAGTATCCCCAGTATTCATGTCCACCTGGAACCTTAGAATGTGCCTTCTTTGGAAATAAGGTCTTAGAAGATGTAATTAATTAGCGATCTCAAAATTAAGTCATGCCGAACATAGCGTGGGCCCTAAATCCAATGGCAGGGCCTTATGAAAAGAGAGGACACAGAGAGACCCAAGAAGGAGACAGTCATATGAAGATGAAGACGGAGATAGGAGTTACGCCACCACAAGCCAAGAAATGCACAGGGTCACCACAAACTGGAGGAGGCAAGGAAAGTGTCTTCCCCGGAGCCTTCAGTGGGAGCATGACCCTGCTGAGACCTTGTCATCGAACTTCTAGACTCCAGAACTGCGAGAGAATAAATTTCTATTGTTTTAAGCCACCAAGTTTGTGATGGCGGTGGTAAGAAACTAATACAGGCTGTATTTTTTAAATTTAGTAATTGCTTATCAAATATCGACTGTTTGCCAGGCACTGTGCTAGGGGCTGAGTATACAGTAATGAATAAGATAGACATTAAACCAATGGACTACTTATGCTACTGTGAAAATATACAACAAGGGTATAGTTTGAGGATCTGAGGAAGATTTTGCCCTATATAAGGCAAAGTATGGGTAGCAGTGTCTAGATGCATAGGATTATCCAGGTGAACAGGAGGCTGCAGACCACTACAGTAGAGGAAAGCTGCACATTCTAAGGAAAGTACCAAAAATCTCAATTGGCTGGACCAATTGAGAAAATGTATCTTGCCCATGATGTTTGGGAGAGCAGTGATGCAGGATGATGATGCAGGAGAGGCAATTGGGAAGGACCTCATGTAAGTCCTTGTAAGGTACTTTCAATATTAGAGACTTTATTATACGGGCAATCACAAGCCTTCTGAAGCATTTTTGGAAGGGTGTAATGGGATTCGAGTCATTTTTAAGAGGTCACTGTGGTTACTCTGCAGAGAAGGAATTGGAGGAAGGCAAGAGTGGGTGCAAGGTAACCACATAAGAAGTCAGTGCAGGGGTCCATGTCATTAGTGGAGATTGTAAGATGTAGGTGGATTTAAGATACATTTGGAGGGTAGACATTACAGACTTGATGTATAGGGGAAGAAGTGAAACAGAGAGATGGCAAGAACATACTACCTGCTGAGCAGAAAAACTCGAGGAGGAACATGTTTTGTGGAGACAAAGACCCTGAATTTACTTTTGGGTTTGTTCTTAGAAGTGTCTGAGACATCTAAGTAGAGATGTAATGTTTGTCATCAAATATACAGTTATAAACTGAGACACTCTCACTGGCCTGAAGATACAAACGCTAAATCATCTGAATTGGGTTGTATCTGAAGCAATGGAAATGAAAGACATCACCTAGGAAGAAAATAGAGAGAGAGGAGAGAACCTGAGAAACAGAAGTGCCCCTAAAAGATATAGAGATGGACTTTTAAAAAGAAAAAAAAGAATGGCAGGAAATAGCAGAGGAAAACTATCTGAGGAAGCGAAGGAAAAGAAGTGCCTTAAGGAGAAAACAGGTCAAATGCCAAAGCGTATCTTAGTAAGGTGACAATGTAAAATGCCTCTTGTATTTAGCAATGGAGAACATTAGTGATCTTACCAAAAACTATTGAAGTGGACTACGGTGGGCAGAGGTGGAGGACGGGGTGCCCATAGATCACAGGAATGAGGAATACTGAGGGAGTAGAGGATGCCCAGTCAGAATCCAATGCTCATCTCCACCCCGGTGTCTTGGCTTTACAAACTGCCTCTGAACCACTTCTCGGTGGTCTGACATTCGGTTTCCATGCTCTGGTAGAATGAAAGCTTGAAATAAAGATTATGTTCAATTGTGTAAAAAGGAAGTCACCTCTCTTCATACACCTTCATACACTGAGATTCATCTTGTTGCAATGAAGTGAGTTGATGAAGCATTGCAGTAGAAGAGGAGGAGATAAGCCATCATGGAAAGAGAAGAAATAAGCAATACATTCAACCCTGGTGAAAAAAAAATCATTCAGGTTCTCCAGCAGAGGTAGACAGGCTAGAAGTCTTTTTGTAGGATTTGTATTTTATGCAGCATGCTTGGTGACCAGCTCTCTTCCAAACCTTACGGTCTAGAAATTAGTGTCTGCTTCTCCCACCCATTCATCTAAGCTAAGTCCAAGTAATATGTTTATTATTATTATTAAACTTTAAGTTCTGGGGTACATGTGCACAGTGTGCAGGCTTGTTACATAGTTATACACGTGCCATGGTGGTTTGCTGCACCCATCAACCCATCATCTACATTAGTTATTTCTCCTAATGCTATACCTCCCCAACCCCCACCCCCAGCAGGCTCTGGTGTGTGATGTTCCCCTCCCTGTGTCCATGTGTTCTCATTGTTTGACTCCCTTATGAGTGAGAACATGCAGTGTTTGGTTTTCCATTCTTGTATTTGCTGAGAATGATTGTTTCCAGCTTCATCCATTTCCCTGCAAAGAACATGAACTTATCCTTGTTGTGGCTTCATAGTATTCCATGGTGTATATGTGCCACATTTTGTTTATCCAGTCTATCACTGATGGTTATTTGGGTTGCTTCCAAGTCTTTGCTATTGTGAATAGTGCCACAATAAACATCCGTGTGCATATGTCTTTATAGCAGGTCCTCTGATATTCAAATGATGGAGGGGAATCTCTGAGCCACCTAATCTCTAATGTTCCTTCAACCCAAGCATTTTATGTTTCAGAGAGGATAGACACAATGGCTACACCTGCTTCACTGTCTTGATAAAAGCTGATTCCAGCTCATCTGATCTTTCAGATGGCAGTCTCCAATTATTAGTGTGGGTTTCTGATTCCATTTCCAAATAAAATTCAGTGACTACCTAAATGGACTGGAACTGAATCTAAGAAAGCTTGATGAAAGCCATGTCTTAGGAAGACATTTTCACAACAAAATCCAAAATCTTGGATCTTTAAGGATTTGAATGTCATGAGCTTTATTTAATATATGCATTTTAGTTTAAAAAAATATGTATTTCTAATGCAAATCATCTCACTTTGATAACAGATGTCCTTTCCAAGTCCTTTGACTTTTGCAAGAAAAAGTGGTTTTGTCCTAAGCTTGACCCCAAAATTGAATATTCTCCCTCTTTTTTGTTTGCATATGTATTTGCTATATCAAAAGTAAGTATTTTGGTCAATGCAGACAGCAGGCCATGGGAGACATGATGTGACCACAGAGATAGAGGAAATGGCATCTGAAGCAGATGTTACTATCATCAGCAGGTAAAGATTAAGCCCAGTACCCTTACCAAGAAGGAAGCCAGTTTTGGGAAGGAATGTGCCAAAGAGCACAAAAGGATGAGCTGGAGAAAGAAGCAGCAGCCCAGCAACGTACAGGGGAAGAAAAGCTTGTGTCTACATAGGCAATTTGCTTTAGGCTGCTTTAAAGTCTTACTTGATTCTCACAATACCTTATGAGATAGTACCATTTATTATTTCCATTTTTGAGATGATTAGACCAAATCTTCAAGGAATTGAGGTACACAGCTAGAAAAGAGGACTGGTGAGACTTGAATCCAGGTCATTCTGATTATTTTTTTTACTGATAATTCCTAAAGGTACATGTAGCTTCTCTGAACTAATTATTTATGTTCTTCAATGCCTTCATCTCTGTGGGCATACGATAGTTTTCCTATTCCTGACTAGAACAATTGTAAGAGCTAACCTGTGGAAAACTGATATTGGTTTTATTTACTAGCGTGAAGGACGGGGCTTATATTTGTCTCTCTTTTTACTGAAAGGGAAAACAGCACAAATAGAGTCTCATTCACATACTTCATATGGAATTTTCAAGCCAAGTAGACATTTCTCAAATGCAAATAGTAATAGTACTTACCTCACAAGGCAGTTGTGCTTTAATGAGACCATGCATTTACCTAATATAATACTTGTAATGTCATATGCACACAATCAATATTGGTCATACTATTTTGACCATTACTATTATTATCTGCCATATAACATAAATTTAAAGGTTATAATTTTTAAATTAAAAATATATTGGTGGTATAGATTTCAGCTCTATTATGAATATTTGAATACACATTTTCAAACTATTTTAAATCTTTCTTGACTTGAAATAATTTATAATGCAAGAAATAAGCAGGGAGGTTTTTCTCTTAGATCTGGGTTTCAAAAAGGATAAATCCTTACACCGAATCTCATTTTGTACAGTTATGCTCAATTAAATACTTTACAAGTATTGGCCAAATTCCCTCTAAAAATTATGTTTGAAGACATGTCTCATAATGCAACGTTAGGTATTAAAGAAATATTATAATTATGCATTATTTTCTGTTATTTGTTGACAGTGGTTATCCCCACATTCTGAGTTGCTAAGTAGAGGGACTTTAACATGATGGGACATCTATTTTAGTCCCCCTGGACTCTGTTACCTCACTCACTCCTCCTGATGATCAGATTGGTGAGTTTTAGAGGAGAAAGAGGACTTGATAGCCTATCTCTTTTCATTCCCTATTCTTTCTCATCTCTGCTCGTCTGTGCCGTTGTGTTTACTGCCACAGATTCTGGCCGGGGTCCTGAAGACCATAGGTTACCCAGGGGCTGAGTGAGGGTATTCGGGGTCCCATTGTTGCTACACAACCAAGCCACATTCTCCCAAAGCTTCTGGGCCTCACTCTTTTGTTTCTCTTTCAGTCAGCTCTGAATCCAAGTAGGGATCAAGGAAAACCATTTGGAGCCCGTTACGGGTCCAACAGATATGTCTTTATCATTTGATGCCTTTAGGGGAAACAACACACAAAATAGTTGCTAATGATATCATTTTAATATCTGGACCTCTAAAGAAAAATCGACAATGAAAAGAAGTTTGTATATTTTGAGATATTTGTATATTTTGCTACTTTTTATACTTTTATGGTTTATGTATTTTGACAGTTTTGTAGACATCTAATCAGATGTTAGCACTTAATGAAATAAAACAGATATAGGTACATTATGTGTTTTGATCAAATCCAGCAAACCCTAAGATGTATTTTATAATTTAATTTGCAATTCGAAAGCAGTCTTTCCTTTTAGCCATTCAAGTGCCAGATTACTAAAATTCATGTATTAGTAATTAGATTATGTCATATATGTAAAAGTGTTTTATATATTACAAAAAACATAATGCATATAAAATTATAAAATATTTTGGTTATAATTATTCCATATGTAACATCCTTTCTCCATTTCTGCCTGAGCATTTAACACTCAGGCATAAGATGGTTATAGAGGATATGGGACTAGCTGCCTTCTTTTCTGACTCTAGAATAATTCTTACCAAGAAAATTTTTCCAAGTAGAAGTTAAATGTTATTCTTGTTTTCTAACTAGCAGTCTTTAACAGACAGAAAAATCAATGCCATTTCCTCAACAGCAAATTATATTCCACTTCTGTACATTATAGCACTTTTCTTGGAGTTGATAAATAAGAAAAAAATACTGATGGTCATTTAACTTAGTAGGATTTACTTAAATGAACTGACAGAAAGAACTTAACTCTTAAAATAATGGATTTTTCTCTCCATCAGATGAAAAATGTACAATAGAGTAAATGCAAGTCTTTTAAACAAAAGTAATTTTCTATTCATTAAAGGAAGCATAAAATACACTTATCCAAGCCTTTGAAAAAATTACTTGCAGGTTATTAACCTATTTTTAAAGAAAGAATTTTTAAACAGTGTTCAGAGCATTTCTCAACCTGGTATACATTAAAATGAAAAATCTTTCAAGCTAAATAAATATTCCTACCCCAATGTTTTTGCTATATACTGATGCAGTAAAATAGCTGAATGTATGTAAGTGATTTGAAGATGACAGCTCTAATGACAGGAAATGGCAGCAGGGAGACCTAGAAAAAAATCTATACTGACCTCACCACTGTTCAACTCCTGTTGGCAGTTGTCACTCCAAAGGCAATATCACATAAAAGCTTTGCAATCTTTAGCTTAAGTTTCCATAGTAGGGCAAAATCCTGTTACCTCTAACCCACCTTCTCATACATCTATTCTCTTCTCTTCACTTTTGCAAACCACTGACAGTTTCACCTAGGAAAAATGTTTTTCACTCAGATTGGTTCTTGTTATCATCCTACCCCAAATCTTTTTTTTTTTTTTTTTTTTTTTTTTTTTTTTTTTTGAGATGATGTATCGTTCTGTTGCCCAGGCTGGAGTGTAGTGGCATAATCTCGTCTCACTGCAACCTTCGCCTCTCGGGTTCAAGCGATTCTCCTGCCTCAGCCTCCTAAGTAGCTGCGATTACTGGCACCTGCCACTACACCCAGCTAATTTTTGTATTTTTCGTAGAGACGGGGTTTCACCATGTTGGCCAGGCTGGTCTTAAACTCCTGACCTCAGGTGATCCACCCACCTCAGCCTCCCAAAGTGCTGGGATTACAGGCATAAGACACCATGCCTGGCCTTTACCCCACATCTTCTCATTACAAATGATCAACTGTATAAAATGACATGCTGGTTAATTATGTTTTTCTTAAAGTTAAATTATGTAGCACTCAACTCCATTTATTTGCTATCTCCTACCTTCACTGGTTTAACTAAATTTTTCCACAGCTGAAACCCTATTGGGATTCAAACTGTGCTTTTTGAATTTAATTTTAACATATTTTGAACACTTAGCTTGTTTAAATGTTCTTGAAATCTAGGGATAGAAAAAGATTAGTTGTGAATTCTATAAACATCATCCATAATTTAGAAAATGTATAGAATTTATAGACATGAGTCTGTAGTCCTTTATTCCAAAAAAGTTGGTTGAAAAGTTTAAAAAGGAAAAATTCAACTTAATCTTGCCTATTTATACGATGTGAGATGATTAGCATTTGCTTGATATTTTACCATGCTCTATGCATGTGTCTTGTAGACATATTCTAGGATAAAAGAAATAGCGGAAATAGCAAAGATTTCTTCCACGATTTCATCAGAGATCAATCCAGAAATTGCTAGATGTTTTATATCAGAGGAAACTGATAAGATCATAACTTTGTTATTGTGTAATCTGCCAACAAAGAGTGGTTCCCATCCCAGTTTTATCATAGTTTTGGGACAGGTCCCTAATTTTCTTGGCCCTTGGAAAGGGAGTTCTCATGACTGTCAAATCAAATAATTTTCCAAAATCATACTTTATTTAAAAATACTTATTCAATATCTACAAAGTGCTAGTGTCATTCCCTTTACCTGGATGTTCTTTCCTGCTCCTTGCATGAACTTTATTCCTACTTATCCTTAAATATTTAAGACAGATGTTAGTGCCTTCATGAAGCCCCTCCCCACCCTTTCTTAAAAGATGGCATTGTAGGATTCCCGGGATAACGTGACTCGTTCTACTCAACCAGAATGAGTAGAGTAAGTTGCATTATCCTGGGAATTTCTTCTTTTTGAATAACACATTTATTGAGATATAATTAACATATCACAAATTTCATTCATTTAAAGAGTGCAATTCAATAGGTTTTGTATATTCATAACATTGTGTATCAATCACTATAATTTAATTCTGGACCATTTTCATCACCCCAAAAAGAAATCTCATACCATTATCATGTACTCCCCGCTTCCTCTTCCCCCCATCTCCTAGTAACCACTAATTTACTTTCTGTCTTTATAGATTTGCCTCTTTTGACCATTTTCTAGAATGAAATAAAAATATGTGGACTTTTGTGTCTGCCTTCTTTTACCTCGTTTACGAATGTTTTTAAGGGTCATCCATGCTGTAGCATGTCATTTCTTTTTATGAACAAATAATATTTTGTTGTATAGATAGACCACATCTTGTTTAGTCATTCATCAGTTGATGGTCATTTACATAGTTTCCACTTGTTTTTGGTTACTGTGAATAATGCTGCCATGTACATTCACAATGTCAAATCAAATAATTCTCTAAAATCATTAATTCATTAAAAATACGTGCATGTTTTATGTGGGCATACATTTTCAATTCTTTTGTATATATACCTAGAAGTGAAATTGCTGGGTCATATGGCAACTTCACGTTTAACATTTTAGGAAGTGCCAAATTGCTGTACAAAGTGGCTGTACCATTTTACAATGCCACCAGTAATGGGTGAAGGTTCTAATTTATCCACATCCTTGGCAACACTTGCTATTCTCCATCTTTGTAACTTTAGTTAACCCAGTGAGCATGAAGTGGTATTTCATTGACATAGTTTGAACACTGTCCCCTCTAAATCTCATGCTGAATTGTAATCCCCAATGTTGTGTCCCCAGTGTGGTGTCTGGTGAGAGGTAACTGGATCATGGGGGAGGATCCCTCATGGCTTTGTGCCATCCTCACCATAGTGAGTGAATTCTTACAAGATCTGGTTATTTAAAAATGTGTGGCACCTCCCCCTACCTCTTGCCCCCACTGTCGCCACGTGAGATGCCTACTTCCCTTTCACCATCAACTGTGATTGTAAGCTTCCTGAGGCCTTCCCAGTAGCCAAGCAAATGCTGGCACCATGCTTGTACAGCATGCAGAGCCATGAGACAATTAAACTTTTCATTACAAATAACCCAGTCTCAGGTATTCCTTTATAGTAATGCGAAGAATAGCCTAACACACTCAGTGTGGTTTTGATTTGATTTCCCTGATTAATAATGAGTCCCTCTACATAATTAATGATGCCGAGCATTTTTTAATATACACTGGAAGATTCATAAGTGAGGGTCCCAAATATTATTTATTTTACTATCTCAAGAACCAAATACAAACTGGCATATAGTAGGGATACATTTATAGTAATATTTATAAAAAGAATGAATACATATTTAATTTTTATCAGTATGTGATGATGAATTTTATGTGTCAACTAAACTGGATTAAGAAATACCTAGAGAACTGGTAAAGCAATACTTCCGGGTGTGCCTGTGAATGTGTTTCCAGAGGAGATTGGAGTGTGAATCCACAGACTGAGTGAGGCAAGTCTGCCCTCAATGGGGCACCATCCAAATGGCTGATGGCCTGGATAGAACAGCAAGGGCAATTTCTTCTCTCTTTCCTGGAGCTGGAATCCTCCTTTTCTCCTGCCCTTAGATTGCAGAACACCAGGCGCTCTGGCCTTTGCACTACAGGCCTTATACCGCAGCCTCCTGGATTCTCAGTCTTCCAGCCTCAGACTGAAAATTATACCATTGGCATCTATGGTTCTGAGGCTTCTGGACTAGGACTGAGTCACACTATCAGCATCCCAGGGTTGCCAGCTTGCAGACAGCCTGTCATGGGACCTCTCATCCTCCACAATTATGTGAGCCAATTCTCCTAATAAATCTTCTGCCTGTTTATCTATCTACGTATCTATCCATCTCTCCATCTGTCTATCTTTCCTTCCTACTGGTTCTTGCTCTCTGAAGAACCCCCACTAATACAGAATTTGGAACCAAGAACTGGGGCTGCTGCTATAACAAACACCTGAAAATGTGAAAGTGGCTTTGGAACTGGGTAATGGGTAGAAGCTGGAAGAATTTGGAGGAGCAGGCTAGAAAAAGTCCATATTACGGTGAATGAAGGCTTAAGGACAATTCCATGAGGGCTGAGAAGATGAGCTGTAAGAAGTACCTAAATCTTAGGGATTACTTAAGTGATTGTGATTAGAATGTAGTCAGACATATAAACAGTAAAGGCCATTCTGATGAGGTCTTAGACAGAAATTAGGAATATCTGTGTGTGTGTGTGTGTGTGTGTGATTAAGTGTATGCCCCTTTAAGGTTTTTAATTGTGATTCTCTTTACATTTTATCCTTTCCTTATTGTAATAATTCCTGCATTTTTACAAAGTCACAATAAAACCATAAAAGTAATTTCTTAAAAAAAAAAAAAAAGGAAACAAGAGAATCAAGTACTCTGAGCACTTTCTTTTATTCTCTTAACTAGAATTTCAAGGCCTCTGAAAAATTATGTGAATGAAAATAGTGGCTTTGAGATCCAAGTTTTACATAATTTGGGGGAAGTTTTGGTTTTCTCAGCCAAAAGCTATATTATTCTAGAGTTAAAGTGTTATTATACATCAGCAATAAATTCAAGTAATACATGTCAACACACCTTGACCAGAAATTAGAAATATCTTATTGGAAACCAGAGTAATGGCCATCTGTGTTATAAATTTGCAAAGAACTTGGCTGAATTGTATCTATGTCTTAGGGCATTATGAAAGGTGGAATTGAGCAGTTATCTAGGATATTTAGTGGAATAAATGTCTATGCAAAATATTGAAGGAGATTCCTGGCTACTTTTAACTGCATACAGTAAGATGTAAGAGGAGAGAAACTATTTAAAGATGTTCTCACTCATAGGTGGGAACCGAACAATGAGATCACCTGGACTCGGGAAGGGGAACATCACGCACCGGGGCCTATTATGGATGGAGGGGAGGGATTGCATTGGGAGTTATACCTGATGTAAATGACGAGTTGATGGGTGCTGACAAGTTGATGGGTGCAGCACACCAACATGGCACAAGTATACATATGCAACAAACCTGCATGTTATGCACATGTACCCTAGAACTTAAAGTATAATAATTTTTTAAAAAAAGAAATTTATAATTAAAAGGCAAGCAGAGCAGAGTTCTCAGACTGCACATGTAAAGAGTGAAGGCATCTTTAGGAGAAAAAGGGCCAAACAACCCTTGGACAAAGGGATTAACATGGCTAGAAGTAAGCCAGGTGCTATGCATCAAGACAATAGGAGAAAGACCCCAAATTCATTTCAGAGATCTTCAGGTCTGCCCCTCCCATTACTGGCCCAGAACAGGATCTTGAGGGCAATGTTTCCAGAGAGGTGCCAGTGGGATATCAGTATTTGCTGCCCTGAAATGCTTCAAGTCTCTGCTTCTCTCATCCCTGCACAGAATTTCTTGGTAATGCCAGCTATACCTTAAGTGGGCCCAGCTGCAACTTGTGCTCCACTCCAGAAGATGTAAACAGTAGCCTTGGTGGTGTCCATGGGGTGCTAATTCTATAGGTGTGCTAAACGCAAGAGCTGCGAGGCCATCGTAGCCTCCACTTAGATTTCAAAGGATGTCATGGACAGCTTGGAAATGCAGTGTAAAAATGTGGGATTGGAGCCTCGACAGAGAGTCCCCACTAGGGTAATGTGTAGTGAGCCATGGGGGTAAGGCCACCTCAGAAGCCCCGAACTATAGAGTCACTAGCATGCAACTTCAGCCTGGGAAACCTGCAAGCATGAGATTCCAACCCAGCAGAGTCACTGAGTGGACTGAGCCCAGGAAAGCCATAGGGGCAGGGCTACGTGATGTTTTGGGAGCCCAACTCCACCCTAGTATGCCCAGGATGCAGGACATGGAGTCAAAGGAAAATATTTTCCAACTTTAAGACTTAATGTTCTCTTCTGGGTTTTGGACTTACTTGGGAGAAGTTATTACTTCGTTTTTTGGTCTATTTCTCCCTTTTGAAGTGGGAATGTCTGTCTGTCCACCTGTTGTCTTTTAGAAGCACACAATTTGTTAATTTCACAGGTTCACAACTGAAGAGCAATTTGATTTGAGCGAATCATGCCTTATGTCTCACCCATGTCTGATTCAGATGAGACACTGGACTTTGCCCTTCTGAGTTGGTGATGAAAACAAGTTAAGAAAACCCCACACCAATTAAGGAAACTCATCCTAAAAATTTTGTTCTTCTAGAACCTTCCTGGTACCAATTCTCTGTCTTAGTCTGTTTGTGCTGTTATAACAAAATATCTGAGACTGGGTAACTTATAAAGAATAGAGATTTATTTCTTACAGTTCTAGAGGGTGGAAAGTCCAAGATCAAGGGCCCCACAACTGGGGCTTTAATGCTGCATGATCACATGGAAGAAAGTGAGAAGGCAAGAGAGTGTGAGAGCAAGAGGAGGTAAGGGGGCTATTGGGATGAAATGAACATGGGGCTATTTGGATGGAATGAATGTATTTTTCATGTGAGAAGAACATGAATTTTAAGGGCCAGGGGCATGGTTTCTTTCTCTGTGTGTGTGTGTGTGTGTGTGTGTGTGTGTGTGTGTCTGTGTGTGTGTGTATGTGTATATGGCTTGAATGTGTTTCTCTAAGTTCATGTGTTGGAAACTTAAACCCCAAGAAAACAGTGTTGAGAGGCGGGACCTTTAAGATGGTCTGCCTTCCTGAATGAATTCATGTTGTTATCTTGACAGTGGGTTAGTTAACATGGGAGCGGGTTCCTGATAAAAAGATGAGTTCATCCCCCTTATCTCCTAGAACTCTAGGAGATAGAACTGTAAGAAGTAAATATCTGTTCTTTATATATTACCCAGTCTCAGATATTCTGTTATAACAGCACAAAACAGACTAAGACAGAAACTTGGTTCCAGGAATGGTTCTGGAAGAACAGAATTTTTAGGATAAGTTTTCTTAATTGGTTTGGGTGTTCCTAGAATTGGCTGCCTAATCTGATTAGACCTAAAAGTGCTGAGAACTCTACTTCTAATAGTACAGACAGCACTGATAGTTCATGGTATAAACTGTTTATAGGGATACACAAAACAACTGTATTTGATACTCCTAATTAACCACTTATAAAAGGCAAGGAACTTGGTAACTGTGTATACGATACCTTTGAACATTTGTGGAAAACCATAAATAGCCTAAGAGCTTCTAAGTGTGCCCTGAGGGAGAATCTTTTCTCTTGTAGACACAGGGCTGAAACAGCTGAAGATCAAACACAAGCCCTCATCATGCAATTGGCTGAATTACAACAAAAGTTGAATGCTCAGTCTCGAAGGCTGCCCACAGTTAAAGTGAGGGCATTGGTTGTAAAGAATGAGGTCCCATAAGTCAGAGTGTAATGGTGTGGGAAAATCCAGGTGAGGCTGGGACATCAAGTTCCTAAATTCTGATAAGCATTGTTTGCCAACAGAAGTGGCCTCTCCGTTCCTGGCAGCAGCACATTCCCATCCACAGTGAGATCAGCCTTTCCACCTCTGACAGAGGGGATTAACTCTGTATTTGCCTGAGGAAATGGCAATGTCCTCCTCTGAGTCAGTTATCAAGCAAGGCAATGCTGATGATCCTCAGGACTCAACTCTATCACCCCTCTTTGCTTCTAGATCTATAAAGAGGCTCAAGTCCCAGTAGACCCCTAAGAGTGAGGTACAAAGTGTGGCCCACCAGGAGGTGCATTACACTACAAAAGAACTACTTCAGTTTTCTAATTTATACAAGCAGAAATCTGGGGAACATGTATGGGAATAGATATTAAGGATGTGGGATAATTGTGGTAGAAGGAACATAAAGTTGGATCAGACCAAGTTTATTAATATGGGCCTACTAAGCTGAGATTATGCACTTAATGTTGCAGTTCAGGGAGTTAGGAAAGGTGCTAACACTTTGGTTGGTTGGCTAAAACATGGATCAAAAGATAGCCCCCTGTGAGTGAGTAGGAGATGACCTAAACATCCTATCTCCCTGTTTACAATAGAGGAAGGGATGCAAAGGCTTAGGGAGACAGGAATGCTAGAATGGATTTGTCACTTAAAACTTACTCACCCACACATACCTTTCACCAATACTTTGATAAATAGGTTTGTAAGGGGAGCCCCAACATCCCTGAAGAGTTCTGTGATTTGCAGTCATTAAATTGAAAAAAAAAAATGCAATGGTAATGATTGGATCCCAGGGTGGCAGGGGACAAGCGGCAGCATTCAATCATCCGTAACAAGGTAGGCGTAGGTACCATAATGGACAGCAGAAGCAAAGCAACATTCAGAATAGTCTGACTCATGTAGATTCATATGCTGAATGAATGTAGTGCTGGCTAGTTAGTCTTAATGTTCCTAGAAGTGAAGTAAAGAATAAACCTACTAAGTTCTTACTTGATCTGTATTGGCAGAAAACTTTCAGGTCAAGTGGACAAGAATTGAATTCAAATCATAAAAAGAGGGAATCACAGCCCTTCAATCAGTTCCCAGACCTGAGCCAGTTTACAGATCCAGAACCTCTTGAATGAAGAGGAGGCTGGGTCCCCTCTAGGAAGAACCCTGGTACATTAGTGAGAATTTACCGTTAATCTATCTCCCATTCTTCCCCAAAGGGATTTACTGCCTTTTACCAGGGTAACTTCATTGGAGGAAAGAAAATAATCAGACCTTTCAGGGTTACTAGATCCTGACTCTCAACTAAGAAGAGTCTTGAAACATCACTGCAGCCACCCAGTCAGAGTAGGGGCTTCTGGAGGTCCCATCATCAATGCAGTTTTAGCTCAAGTCTGCCTTCCAGTGGGTACCCAAAACCCATCCAGTGGTCATCACCGCAGTTCCAGATGCATAATTACAACAGACATACCCAGCAGCTTTTGTTCTTTAACGTGTGTACTGAGGGCTATTATAATGGTAAAGACCAAACACAAGCCTTTAGAGCAATCTCTGCTTAAGAAAATGGTAAACTAAAACCAATACCATATCCCTGGAGACGAATGCAGAGATTAGTGCCAACATCAAGGACCTGAAAGATACAGGGGTGATGATTCCCTCCACATCCTCATTCAACTCTCCTATTTGGCCTGTGCAGAAGATATGGATTCTGGAGAATAACAGTGAATTATTAGCTTAACCAAGTGGCGACTCCAATCACAGCTGCTATACAAGATGTGGTTTCATTGCTTGAGCAAATTAACACATCTCCTGGTACTTGGTATGCAGTTATAGATTTGGCAAATGCCTTTTTCTCCCTTTCTGTCTATAAGGCAGTTTGCTTTCAGTTGGCAAGCCCAGCAATACACCTTCACTGTCCTACATCAGGGATACATCAACTCCCCAGGCCTATGTCATGGTTTAGTTTGCAGGGATCTTGATCATTTTCCCTTCCACAAGACATGGTCCATTACATTGATTACTTTCTGCTAATTGGACCTAGTGAGTAGTGAAGTAGTGACAACTGTGGACTTATTAGTAAGACATTTGCATGTCAGAGAGTGGAAAATAAATACAACTAAAGTTTGGGGTTCTTCTGCCTCAGTGAAATTTCTAGGGGTCCAGTGGTGTAGGGCACATTAAGATACCCTTCTAAGGTGAAGAATAAGTTGTTGCATCTGGTCTTTCCTGCAACCAAGAAAGAAGTACAATGCCTAGTAGGCTTATTTGGATTTTTGGAAGCAGCACACTTCTCATTTGGGTGTGTTATTCCAGTGCATCTACTGAGTGACTGGAAAACCTACTGGTTTTGAGTGGGGCCCAGAATAAGGGGAGGCTCTGCAACAGCTCCAAGCTGTTGTGCAAGCTGCTCTGCCGTTTGAGTCATATAATCCAGCAGATCCAATGGTACTTTAGATGTCAATGGCAGATAAGGAAGCTGTTTGGCTGCTTTGGCAGGCCCCTATAGATGAATCACAGCAGAGGCCCCTAGGATTTTGGAGTAAAGTCCTACCATCATCTGCAGATAATTGCTCTCCTTTTGACAGACAGCTCTTGGCCTGTCACTGGGCCTTAGTAGAAACTATACATTTGACTATCATTCACCAAGTTACCATGCCATCTGAGCTGCCTGTCATGAATTGTATGTTATCTGACTCATCAAGCCATAAGGTTGGGTGTGCACAGCAGCACTCTGTCATCAAATGGAAGTAGTATACACATGATCAGGCCTGAACAGGTCCTAAAGGTACAAGAAAGTTACGTGAAGAAGTGGCCCAAATGTCCATGGTTCCTACTCCTTCTACACTGCCTTCTCTCTCCCAGCCTGCACTTACGACTTCATAAGGAGTACTCTATGATAAGATTACAGAGGCAAAGAAGACTAGGGCCTGGTTTACAGATTGTTCTGCACAATATGCAGGCAACTCCCAAAAGTGGACAGTTGTAGCCCTACAGCCCATTTGGGGAACATCTCTGAAGGACAGTGGTAAAGGGAAATCTCAATGAGCAGAACTTCAGGCAGTGCATTGGGTTGCACCCTTTGCTTGGAAAGAGAAATGGCCATATGCGCAATTTTATACCAATTTATGGGCTGTAGTCAAAGGTTTGGCTGGATGGTCAGGGACTTCATTGGAAAATTAATGACAAAGACATCTAGGAAAGAAGTATGGATAGGATTCCCTGAGTGAGTGAAAGATGCGAAGGTATTTGTGTTACATATGAATGCTCACCAAAGGATGACCTCAGCAGAGGAAGATTCTAATAATCAAGTAAATAGGATGACCCATTCTATGGATATTAGTCACTCTTTTCCCAGCCACCCAATAGGCTCATAAAAAAAACGACCATAGAGGCAAGAATGGAAATTATATATGGGCTCAGCAAAATGGACTTCTTCTCACCAAGATCAATCTGGCTAGGGCCACCTCTGAGTGCTCAATCTGCCAGCAGCAAAGACCAGCATTGAGCCACTGATATGATCCCTGGGGTGATCAACCAGCTACCTGGCAGCAGATTGATTACATGGTACTGTTTACATCATGGAAGGAACAGCACCTTACTAGTATAGCAGCTTACTCTGGATATGGACTTGCCTTTCCTGCATTCAATGCTTCTGTCAAAACTAGCACCCACAGACTTACAGAATGCCTTATCTAACATCATGGTGTCCCACACAGCATTGCTTCTGACCAAGCAACTCACTTCACAGCCAAAGAAGTACAGTAATGGCTTCATGCTCATGGCATTCACTGGTTTTACCATGTTCCCCATCATACTGAAGCAGCTGACTTGATAGAATAGGATGACAGTCTTTTGAAGTTGCAGTTACAATGCCAGCTAGATTGTCACCTACTGTCATACTTTGTAGGGTTGGGCAAAGTTCTCTGAAAGATTGTATATGTTCTGAATCAGCATTCAATATGTGGTACTGTTTCACAGTGAGGATTCATAGGTTCAGAAATCAAGGGATAGAAATGGAAGTGGCACCACTCACCATCTCCCCTAGTGACCGACTAGCCAAATTTTTATTTCCTGTTCCCACAACTTTATGCTCTGCTAGTCAGAGGGAGGAAAACTTCCATCAGGGACAATAATGTTTCCACTGAACTAGAAGTTAAGACTGCCACCTAGCCTCTTTGGGCACTTTATGCCCCTGAGTCGACAGAGTAAGAAAGAAGTTGTAGTGTTGGCTGGGATGGCTGAGCCAGGCTTCCCAGAGGAAATTGGAACTACTACTCCATAATGGATGTAAGGAAGAGTACGGCTGGAATACAGGAGATCCCTTAGAAAGTGTCCCAGTATTACCGTGCCCTGTGATTAAGGTCAATGGGAAATTGCAACAACCCAATCCCGGGAGGACTACAAATGGTCCAGACTCTTCAGAAATGAAGGTTTCAGTTACCACACCAAATAAAGAACAATGACCAGCTGGGGTGCTTGCTAAAGGCAAAGGGAATATTGAATGGTTTACAGAAGGTAGTTATAAATATCAACTATCACGGCATGACCAGTTACAGAAAGGAGAAATATTTCGTGAATATTTCTTCCCTACTTGGTTAAGAGTATGTTTGTGTGTGTGTATATATACATATATTAGGCAAATATCTTTGTTTTCATTCTTCTCTTATTCCTTTATCATGTAACATAAGACATATTGACTTTATAACAATATTTAAGTACTGTTCATTTTACATCAAAGTATTTAAGTTATGGAATATCAAGAGAATAGCAAACATCACCCAAGGACTTCACTTCAGGGAGGGATTAGCACATTTTCAGTAGGAACTATTACCTTGCCATTACCTTTGTTTGGAGATCAAGTATGGTTTAAGGAAATGCATATGGGTGCCAAGTTGACATGAGGTGGACTTGTGATGGTTAATTTTAGTTGTCAACTTGACAGTATTTTGAAATACCTAGAGAGTTTGTAAAGAATTGCTTCTGGCTGTGTCTGCAAGGGTGTTTCCAGAGGAGAGTGACATGTGAGTCAGTGAACTGAGTGAGGCAGATCTGCCCTCAATGTGGATGGGCACCATCCATTTGGATGAAGGCCCAGATAGAAGAGATAAGGAAGAGGAAAAGAGATTTCCTTTCTCTTCCACCCTCCTGGAGTGGGATGCTCTTCTCCTGCTTTTGGACATCAGAACTCCAGGCTCTCTGGCCTTTGGATTCCAGGACTATGCCAGTGCCCACCCCTCCCCATGTCTCACTCAGGCCTTTGCCATTGAACTAAGAATTACATCATCTATGTCCCCCCTTCTGAGGCTTTTGAACTAGGACTGAGCCACACTGTCACCATCCTAGTGTCACCAGCTTGCAGCAAGCCTGTCATGGGACTTCTCAGCCTCCACAATCATGTGAGCCAAATTCCCTAATAAATTTCCTCATCTATCTACCTATCTCTCCTACTTGTTCTGTCTCTCTGGAGAACCCTGGCTAATACACAGTACTGTGCTTTGAACTCCTCACAAGAAAGGTCCTAAATAGTTAATGTCTATTATAAATATTCTCCTGAAATAGCTCAAATCCATTGATAGATATTATATATAAATGCAAAAATATGAACTCTTTAAGCACACTTCTTAAAACTAGGAAAATATATTTTCTTTGATTGGTACCTTACTTACCTATATTTTTCTCCTTAGAAATCACTTTCAGACAAGCAGCATGTCAGAGTTCTTTATGGGAACAAAATTTAACTCAAATCATGTTGTGGCTGTGTTTCAGCCAAGTTGATTATAGAGCCAGAAATCTAAGACTTGGTGTTTGTGGAAGGCAGAGGCAGATACAGATCTTGCACGAAAGCCTGTCCCTTGAAATTAGAGATGGATGAGAGATATGGACTTATTTTTTAGGATATGTTCCTTCCTGGATGTCAGATGCCATTTGTCATACCACAGATTTTGCTGTCTATCAGGATCTAGGTAAAAAAGTATTTCAGAGCTTAAGGAGTTTCTGTCCATATGAGCATTTTATCCAAAGAAGCAGTCTCAATTTCTCTGAGAAGTTTAGAAACTTGGAGAAAAGTACAACAGTGTGTGCACCACGATATTTGATAGGTTAGTTTTGTAGCTCAGCTACTTTCTAATTTCAGAATCTACATTAATTCATTTATTCTTCCAGGGTGATTTCAGCAAATCCGTGTGTTCATGGTCTAAACATGAACCACGTGACTGTAAATAGTTTTCACAGATCACCAACTTAGTACCAGTGAGTAGTTGAGAAACTGGAAGAATCAATTTATTAAAAATTGCAGATAAGAGCATAGTTTGACAATATGCTTCAAAACGCTTTAAAACAAGTGCATACCTAGTCACATAGGAAGTTTAGTCACAGGGCTATAACTTGAGGAAATAATTAGACAACTGTGCAAAGATTTGTGAACACAAATGTTCATTATAGAATCATTTATGTTAGAGAAAACCTTATAAATAATCTAAGAGCTCAGCAATAAGGAGTTGATTTGATAAATGATGATACATACAAATCTACATACGATGGAATACTACTCATACATTAAAAGTAATCTTGTAGAAGACTATTTAATGGGTAGAAAACTTTCAAGATATATTAATTAAAAATCAGATCATAAAAATATATGTAGACTGCAATCCTCTTTTAAATGTATATATGTATACGTGTGTGTATATATGTATATATGTGTGTATATATGTGTGTCTATATACATATACATATATACATACACATAGAGGAAAATACTGAACTCTGATGACATAATGTGTGGCTGTTTTGTGCTTTTTTTCTGTTTTCCACATTTTAGATTAATAATTTATTATAAATGGTATATTATTTTAAAAACAAAACAAAAAACAGAATTCCTGGTGACATACCATGTATGTAGGAAGCCCAGGCCTTAGGTGACAATATTTTAATAGGACTGCTTTTACAGAGGTTTGATGAACGGGATGGAAGGGATATGCACGCATATGCACATACATAAGCACATGCATGCAGTAAAGTACGTTTTTGACGCTACCTTTAACTTTCACTGTCTGTCTTAATGTTTTAAGTATTTTCAAGTTGGAGTGACTAGTGGAGAATGTTTGAGAGAATTCCCCTTCGTCAGTCTCAGATCTCCTTGATGGGCAGCTCTGCTTGAGTAGAATTTCCTTGACTCTCTCAGCTGCTGACATTGCCCCTGCCCAAGAGAGAAGGAGTGATTTGTTTGCTGGTAACACAGGCTCTGCCTCTCCTGGGCTTTTCTCTCTCCTTGTGGAGGTGCCTGTTCTCAGGGCACATTCTCATTTTCGCTCTGTGGTGATCTTCCTTCAGTAGTCTGGGAGAGGCCTGTGGCTATTCAGCTGTGTTGAAAGTGGGTAGGGAAAAATGTCAAATGCATTATATAGTGTTAAAAAGCCACAATTCTGTTAATATCCTGAAATCCAGCTTTAATCAGTAATATATTTGATTTTTGAAATCTTCTCGTATATACAGAAGTCAATTGTTTCCCTATATGCCACCAGTGAACAATTGACATTTGAAATAAAAAACACAATGGCATTTATATTAACACCAAAAATCCCCCAAACAAACATAACTTAGGGATAAGTCTAACAAAATGTGTACAAGATCTATAAGAGGAAAACGAAAACCTTCTCCTCAAAAGAAATCAAAGAAGATCTAAATAACTGGAGAGATATTCCATATATGTGGATAAGAAGACTCAATATCGTCAAAATGTCAGTTCTTTTCAACTTGATCTAGAGATTCAATGTAATTCCAATCAAAATCCTAGCAAGTTATTTTGTGGATATTGACAAACTGTGCTTTTAAAGTTTATATGGAAAGACAAAAAACCTCAGAATAGCCAATGCAATATTGAAGGAGAAGAACAAAGTCAGAGAACTGACACTACCTGACTTCAAGACTTACTATAAAGCTACAGCAATCAAGACAGTGTGGTATTGGTGAAAGAATGGACAAATAGATCAATGGAACAAAAGAGAGTCCTGAAATAGATACACACAAATATAGTCACCTTATCTTTGATAAAGGAACAAAGGCAATACAGTGGAGAGAAGTTAATCTTTTCAACAAATGGTGCTGGAGCAACTGGACATCTACATACAAAAAATTAATCTAGACACAAAACTTACGCCTTTCATAAAAATTAACTCATACATAGATCATAGACCTAAATATGCAACACAAACCTATAAAACTAGAAGATAATGTAAGAGAAAATCTAGGTGATCCTGGGTATGACAATGACTAAAAGCATAACACTGAAAGCAGAATCCATGAAAGAAAAACCTGGTAAGTTGGACTCCATTAAAATGAAAAGTTTCTGCTCTGTGAAAGACACTGTTAAGAATATTAGAAGACAAGCCACAGACTGGGAGAGATAAAATAACTGAAAAATTCATAATTAGATAAAGAGTTGGCATCCAAAATATTCAAATAACTCTTAAAACTCCGTGATAGACAAACAACCCAATTAAAATCTACACCTACCTGTCTCTTATGTCCATATGACAATTGGTTATTAACTTGGAAGAGTAAGAAATATGTATTGTTTATGCAACCTTCTCTCTAACAACAACAACAAAAAAGATCCTTGATGGAATAACTTTATGAAGGAGATGTATAAAGAAGATAAAGTTCTCAGGCAATTTATGGGTAACTTATAGGGAGTTGAAGCTGAATGAGATGTTTATTGGAGAGAGGTGGGACACATTAGCAGGAATGTACTCATTTGTTCCTATGGGGTACATTGAAGAAGTAGAGGCAGAATCTCAAGTGAGAAAATAAAACAAAAGAGGCTAGAGGAGGTTTGTTTGATTATAGAAAGAGGCAAGAACAGGGAAAAGTTTACAAACTCAAGCTTAAGAGGCAAGTTACCCTGTGTGAACCTTAGCTCTGTCCCTTATAAGCTGTGGGAGCTTGGACAAGTCATTCAACCTCTTGGGGGCTTCAGTTTCTTCATCTATAAAGTCGGAAAAATAATGTAAGTAAGCACTTAATAAGCATTAGTTATTAAAACAAACAGAATATTCAGGAAGGTAGGCTGTTCTCTCATGCTTCCTACCTTGTTGTTCACACTGCAGACTAGATCTTTCTGGCTAATTCTTGGTGTTAGAAGCATTTACCTTAAATGTCTTTAAAGGGAGGAGCGAATGCAACAACCAGTTCAACTACATTGAAGCAGCGCATTAAGTAAATAAAAAGAAATACATTATAGACATACTTGAATAGTAGGTTGAATATTTGGAGGTGACATATGCTCCCTGCTTAGAATCATCTGCAGAAAGATACAATGTTTCTTGAAAAGTGGTAATTATTGCATCCCTATATGAAGCAGTAAAACACTTCCCTTGGATCACCAGGGATGCACCAATCTTTTACTAAACTCACCAAGCTTTGCCTCTGGTCTCAATGAGATGGGGGAAACTGCAGCCAACATTTTGCTGTGACTTAATGTGGCTTTGTATAGAGCTAAGATACATGGCCAGGGATACCTGATTCAAGTTATTCATGGACCCTCCTGTACATCAGAAATGACCAGCAAGGAAAGTTACTAAAACATAGTTATACCTCAATAAGTGCATTTGTCATTCTTGGTATTCTGCTAATTATTATTATTATTATTATTATTTTAGGGACAGTGTCTGGCTCTGTCACTAGGCTGGAGTGCAGTGGCATGATCATAGTTCACTATAGCCTCAAAATTCTGGGCTCAAGCAGTCCTCCTGTCTCAGTCTCCCACGTAGGTGGGATTTCAGGCATAGACCAGATCTTGCTATGTTGCCCAGGCTGGTCTCAAACTCCTGGCCTCAAGTGATCCTTCTGCCTCATACTCCCAAAGCATTGGGATTACAGGCATGAGCCACCATACCCAACAAATTAATATTTTTAAGAGGTTAAATGTTTGTTCTATATGCCACATAGGAAGGACATGAGGAGCCAATATTAAAATGAGGCCTGTCTGCCATCTAAACCTAGATGTTTTGAGCTTCATATGCTAGAGGGTAAATTCGAATTCTGATTGTAAGGTTGAAGCCAAAAGCGCTAGTCAGGTCAATGACTAATTTGAAAAACTATACAGTCAGCACTGGAGAATATTTCTTTTAAATAAATTGAGCATCTGTCAATTGAAATCAGGAGTTCCAAATGGTCAAAGTAAGCCAACAAAGCATTTCTAAATGAGCTCTGCCAATCATATTTTTGAATATATAAGAAGCATTTTCAATTAGTACACTAATTCTTAGTATGTGGAAGGACACTGCTAAAAGATTCAAAAACAACTTCTTCCCATTGATGAGTAAATCAGTCCCATGATATTAAGTTTATAATATTTGCTGGCAGAGTAAACTTTGCTTTCAAGACTGTGCAAAGTTAAACGTCTGACTTTACTATGTTTTTAATTCAATTAAAGTCTATCTTTGAAGGCATTTCATACAAATATAAACACAGGACATGAGCTAAATAATTCCAAGAGTTTTTGTGAAAAACTTGTGATCCCTGGTTGACAAAGTATATAACAGACAAAGTATCACTCATTGTCTATTACTCACTCCTCTGCCCGAGTGCTAGAACTTCAGCCGAGCACAGAATGCTTTAATTTGGAGATGAAGAAGGTTTTTTTTTTTTCTAAGTAGAAAGCATACCATTGAGAATATGAATCACTAAGGGTGACATTAAATCTTGCAAAGAGATAATATATGTTCCTGTGGTGGCACAAGAGACTAACAATAAATGTTAAATATTAATAAGATTGTAGGAATCCTCATGGATATGGTCATAAAGCAGCACTAAATAAGGGAAAAAGACAGAGAAAATAAAAAGCATGGATCTACGTAGTGGTCTTTACTATCGTGCAGTGTATGTTTTATATTTGGGGAAAAGGTAAATAAAGGAAGCAATCGTGGAACCCACAGGGAAAACCCAGATTTGGGGGCATATAAAATTTAAAAATAGATCATATTCTTCAGAGACAGGGAGGCAGTGGACTCTCCTCTTGTGCTATGAGATGCAAAGGAATTAGTCCCCATTTTGAAGAAGAATTCCCTTATGAAGCTTGAGAGTGAATCCATTTGCTCTCGAGTTCATGGTTTTCTTAGCTTTTGCACTTGCTTTAGTCTCGAGGGATAACAGAAACAATACTGCTGACAGAGGACGGTAGTGTCAAGCCATCACTCAGAGAGCAATGGCCTGTTGGGCTAGGCCAGGACTCAGCCCTACCTAGTGGCTCCACTTCAAAGCCTGAGCCTTCCAAGTCTCTGAGTATATCAGCAGACCAATTATGAGAAAGAGAGTTTCTGTCGATAACACTGGCTCACTCTGCACTTAATTCTGAAATGAGCCCTACTTTTAGACTCCCTTCCTTCCACCCTGACTATACCAAGCCTGAGGGATAGGGGCATGTGGGCTGGACTGCAGTGGTCTCTGACTGAAGAGAAAATGCATTTTCTCACATATAAAACAAAAATAGAAAAAAGGCAAGAAAGCACTATGTTTACATCCCCTTGAGGATTCAGACCCATGTCTAGTTTGGATTGCTACATTTAAAAAAAAAAAAAAATCTGGATCTACTGGAGGTAGTGAGCAGAATAGCAAAGAAAACTAGTTGAAGGCTAAGTAAAGTGTGTATGGCCCACGGGGAGTATGTGGAGCCTCTCAGTGAAGCATATACCATCTCCATCAGATGCAGTGGGGGCTGGATGCCAAAAACCAAAGAAGATGTGAGTCTGGATGTGTTTTGGGAGGAGTAAAGGATGAGAGCCACACGGCAGGAGAGAAGGACCTTGAGAAGGACTTGGTGTGTGACCAGAGTACAGCTGAAGTGCCCCATGGCCTACACATCCCAATTTTACAATAGAACCTGGACTCACTGTGAAAGATGAAAATGAAAAGATGGAAAAGGCAAGAGTCTGATAAGATTCTCACTTGGACTTGTTTCATTTTGGAAAAGGAAGAAAGATAGGGGAATTAGTAATTATTTGCAAATTCATTAAATATTATTTTGAGAACAAGAGGTAGTCAGAGGGTTTTTTTTTTTCTTTTATTTATTTTCCATTTTGAATTAAAGAATACAGGTCAATTAGGCCACTTGACACAAGTTCGATCAAATTCTACCAAAGATGAATGTGATATCTCTCTCTTCATAGCATTTTTCTTAAAAACAGGTAGTCCGATTTGAATTTTCATTTGTTTAAAATGAGACATTGAATCGGATGGCCCCAGACTATTCCCAAGTCCACATTTTTTAATTAGGAAAGAAAAATGTCCTTTTCAAGCATGCATGGATTGACAAAGGAGGAGTTTTTTTCTTCTGTGAAGGCACTGCCCTTGGAGTGAGGGTTGGGGAGGAAAGTGAGATTTCCTAGCCTTCTTAGAGTTTAGAACCACAGAGCACAGAGGAAGTGAAAGCAGAAGGGGAGCCTTTGCTCTTCCTCACACAGCAGCAGAGCAGGACAGCTGCATGCTGAAAAGAGCTGCACACAAAAATGCCTCGGCCTGCCACCCAGTTTCTTCTGCTTCCAAATACTTGTGTTTACTTAGTTGCACTGAAGCACAATTTATCTGGGACTAAAGGAAAAGGAATGTCATGGTGAAGTGGGTGCATGGCATATCCTTATGTTTTGCAAGAAGAAAACCTGAGTTTCCTTTACATAAACAATCGTTTATTTATGAAGGCATCTTTTTTGGGACAAAATGACAAGATCCTTACCTCCTCATTGTCTGTGAGTCAGAGCAATAATTCCCCTTTATGCTGGGGGTCAAAAGACGATATATCTGATCACCATTCACCAGATACATATCTGAGAACCAGGAGGACAGACTTCAGTGACAGAATAGAGCTTAGTGTGTGAGAATGTGTTTGGTTGCAAGTAAGAAACCTGACTTGGCCAGGCACAGTGGGTCACACCCGTAATCCCAGAACTTTGGGAGGCTGAGGTGGGTGGATCACAAGGTCAGGAGTTTGAGACCAGCCTGGCCAACATGGTGCAACTCTGTCTCTACTAAAAATACAAAAATTAACTGAGTGTGGTTGTGGGTGCCTGTAATCCCAGCTACTCAGGAGACTGAGGCAGGAGAATCGTTTGAACCTGGGAGGCAGAGGTTGCAATGAGCTGAGATGACGCCATTGCACTCCACCCTGGGTGACAGGGTAAGACTCAGTCCCAAAAAAGAGAGACAGAGAGAGAGAGGAAGGAAGGAAGGAAGGAAGGAAGGAAGGAAGGAAGGAAGGAAGGAAGGAAGGAAGGAAGGAAGGAAGGAAGGAAGGAAGGAAGGAAGAAGGAAGGAAGGAGGGAGGGAGGGAAGGAAGGAAGGAAGGAAGGAAAGAAGGAAGGGAGGAAGGGAGAAAGAGAGAGACCCTCACTTACAGTAGCATCCTTTTCTGATGTAAAAATTAAGTAGTTTCTGGTATTGGCTCAGCAATTCAATCATGTTGAGACATGTATCTGTCCAATTCCCTTGACTATTTTTCTCATTGTTCCAAGATAGCTTCTTTAGACCCAGCCATATGTCAACATCTAAGGCAGGATAAAGGGAACTAGGAAAAGGAATGCATGTCAGCCACATCTGTCTATTTTTATAGAGAAAACAAAATATTTCCCAAAAATTTTTCCCCAGCAGAGCTCTGACTGCATCACAAGGCCACCTCTGTCTGCAAGGAAGGCTGGGAAACCCAGCATCAGGGTTGTCAGGATTGGCTGTGATCCATCACTTGGAGCTCTGTTACTCTGAGCAAAACTGGATCCTTTTATCAAGGACAAAGGATGGAAGCATTCTGGGAAGGCAAATAAAAGTGTCTATCCAACACAGTAACTTGGAAAGAGTAAGGAGTTTATTTTGGACAGGACTGAGTTCCAAGTCCCAACTCTATTATTGATAAGAAATAATTGTAGAGAAGTGGAAAAACTTGGGGCCAGTCATCTGGAAACCTGAGTCCTTTGTCTCTCTTGTGTCTCCAAGAATGAACCCAGTTGACTAGAAGACTCTGAGAGTTTCCTCCAGCCCAGCAGTGGCTCATTTCAGGCTCTGATGTGTCGTGACTAGGGTTTGGAAGGGGCATGGTTTCTGCCTGTACGACCAATGAGCAGTAGGTGCTGCTAGGTCTCTCCCCTTCCCCAAGTCATCTTATCACCTTGGAAAGTGTTGTATGAGGCATAGGGGAGAGGCACTTTTGAGCACTTGATGTCAAAGAGACTTGGGTTTGAGTTTTTGCTCTGCCATCTACGAGTCTGACCTTGGGAAAATTACTCAAAGTACCTCTCTGTGCCTCAGTTTCTGTGTGGGAATATAATTTATATGTATATTGCAGGGTATTATGAAGAATAAAGAAAATGTTTGGATGGTGCCTAGTGCAATTTTTGGCACAAGAAAAACAACATTCAATAAATAACAACTACTTTCATTATGACTGTTATTATGTGTGGTTGTTGTCACGACTCTAGTGTTCCTAGACCTAAGCACAACGATGACACAGGAATTTGTCTCCAGCTCTCTCCTTCTCCCAAGCATTACAACCTCCTCCTTACGTTCATGTGGGTCTATTTCACTTTCACTACCTTGCTTCCAGCTATCTTTTCCTGGCACCCACATGCAGCCCAGAACTATTTATTACTGTCTTCTCTTGATATTATCCCGGTCCCCCCAAGAACAATGAAATGTCTCTTGCATATTTCTTATCCACATAGGTTTGCTTCCCGTACTTCACACTTTTCTATGTTCATAAACCACTGCTACTGGGCTAACGATGAGCTGCTATCATCTATATGTATTTACAAAAGGCCATTTGGGGACATGGTCTTCATTCATTTCACTAAAATGAAGTTTTGCCTTCATTTCTAATAGAAACCAGTGTTTGAGCAAAAACAAAGCCAGGGCGGCGTGGTGACTCACACCTGTAATCCCAGCACTTTGGGAGGCTGAGGCGGGTGGATCACTTGAGGTCAGGAATTCAAGACCAGCCTGGCCAACATGGTGAAAAGCCGTCTCTACTAAAAATGAAAAATTAGCTGTGCATCTGAAATCCCAGCTACTTGGGAGGCTGAGCAAGAGAACCGCTTGAACCCAGGAAATGGAGGCTGCAGTGAGCCGAGACTGTGCCACTACACTCCAGCCTGGGGAACGAGAGTCCGTCTCAAAAAAAAAAAAAAAAAAAAAAAAAAAGTCAAACCCCCAAAAGTCAATCATAGACTAATTTCTAAAACCAATAATCATAAGAACACCATAAAGTCAGTGCATTCACTCCCCACATACACAGCAGGCATAGTAAAAATGCATTGCAAGGAAAAACTCTCACCAGTTTATCCAACTTTGCAAGTTAGTCCAGCCACCCTCGCTTCTAGCCAGTCAGCCTTAGCCCAGGAGGCACTGAAATCAGAAAACCCTGAGGAAGTGAGCACAGAAGTGTGAGAAGAGAGCTTCGTAAAGACTCTCTTGCCAGCTAAGATGAGAGGCTGACATTTTTCAAAGACAGAGGGGAAAAGGTGGGAAGTCAGCCTACCAAGAAGGTATCAGCAGAGTTGAACCTATGATTTCAACTTAGATATGCAACTTAGTTGCCAGGAGAGCTGTGTCTGAGATATCTTGGGAAGAAACAACATCCTGGATTGATGGGCTAGACATGGGGGAGTTTGTGGATTTAAAAGCAGTCCATTCAGCCTGTCTGCCCCAGACTTAAGTAACTTGAGTCTGACTTTATGCCACTCAGACAGGAGTTAAAAGAGGCCCACGTTAGAAAAACAGTTTCAATTTAGAAGATAAAAGTTGCCTGAATTCTTACTCAGCACTTCAGCCCCTTGTCTAATCCTAACTTTGTACCCAGATTTAATTCTTTTTATACCTTGAGTTATTTGTAAATTGCTTTGAAGACAAAATCAAGACTTGCTCATTATTGAATTCCCCACTGTGGCTAATGCAGAGCTTTGAACACAGTGCCATTCCCATTAAATGTTTCTTAAGTCGATCTGTAAAATAAACCATGCTTAGGGATTTAAGAAACTAGGGGTCATGATTTTATTAGGTGTGATGGGATTGTTCCAATTACATACATGGGAAGCCATCTAGGGTTGTGGGGCAAGGCACGACGTTTTGAGTCAGGCTGGCCTGGGTTTAAGTTTCTGTGCAGCCATTCTTTGCCATGTGACCTTGGCAAGTTGCTTTTTCCACGTGTGTTCATCTCTGGGCTCATCCCTGAGCTGCCTTTTTCCAAGCCTGAGTTTCCTCATCTGCAAAATAGGGATTCTCATAGTACTTGCTGCATAGAACAATAACAGCAGCTACTTCAAAGAATCTACTTCTTCATAAGGGTAATCCCTCATAATCCTTGCAGGGATTAAGTGGGAATCATGGTTGTACAGCTCTTAGCAGAGTTGCCAGCATATATCTGTGCCTCATTAAAGGGGAGTTATTAATAATAATAACAATAACATTACCATTTTCAGTTACTACTTCAGCTTTGGATTTATTTTGAGTGACAATTTTCACTCCCATTTTGACAAATTAATAACCAATTCCAAATAAATGTGCCCAAGCTTTCCTCAAACACTGGTATCATTGGTACTATCATGTTAAGGTGGAATTGTGTTTTGACCATTTGATCAAGGTCCTTCTGATTTTTTAATTGAAAATATTAAGATAATCCATTGAACACATGAATTATATGCAATGTTATGGAATTGCTTGTGGAATAATAATAGCTAATGTTTATTGATCATCTACCATATGCTTTGCCTTGTGCTGAGGACTTGATATCCAATACTCAGATCAGCCAGGATTTTAGCTCTGATTTACAGATGAAGGAAAGAAAGCTCAAACAGATTAAGTACTTTGCTCTGGTCAGAAAGTAGCAGAGGCCTGATTTTCACCGGGCTCCAAACTCAAAGTGTGTGCCCTTGCCAGGACTCCTGACATCTAGAGTATTCGCCTTCGGGATCTGTACCTGGTGCCTTGCCCAGAAGTTTCACAATGGTGATGCACTCCCCAACCCCATTTCAGCAGCTGGGGTGACACTCTACGGCCTGTCTTCCAGGTTTCCACTGTTGCATTTTAACCCTGTGCTGTTACACCAATGTACATTATTCATTTAGAAAGTTGGAAACCACATCTGATATATCCAACATTCACGATAAACAGCAAGAACATTTGAGAGTAGATTTTCCTTGCCAGCAAACATGCACATTTATCATATTTTCACCACTTCGCTGTACACACACCTCCTTATTCCTCCAGCACTTTCTTGCACTGTTCCTTCTGTCATTGAACACACGTTATGTTGTGTGCTTACAGTACAATAGAACAAGTCCTCTTGCAAACATTCCCTATGATTCTAATTGTCCTGAGCTCTTCTCTTGCTGAGTTTGGAAGACCAAAATGTGAGAAAACAATACCTTTGGTATATAGGTTTGAGAGAATATGTACAGTGAAATGTTCACAATTGCCTTCAGTTCTCCCACAAATAAGCATTCAAGGGGCTCCTGTTGTGTGCCAAGTGCTGTGCTAGGCTAAGAGTGCTATTAGCAAGAATGGAATGCCTTCTCTCAAGGAGCTTGCAGTCATATGTGGGAGACTAGGATGCAGAACAAGTTTCATTCTAATATGGTATGTTCTGGGTAGAAGTATATGCTGTGCTTGCCACTGAGAAAAGGCCATGTGAAAGGCATCCCTGGGTGAGTGGAGGCAAAGCAAGTCATAAACGATTGGGGTAAGTAGATGATATGTCAGCTAAGTACAAGAAGTTTGGTGTTACAGGACCAGTGGATCTCAAACTGTGGTCCCTGGAACTATAGCTCAACATCTACTGTGTTCCAGGAAGTATCCGAGCCCTGGAGACACAGAAGGGAACAAAATAGAATTGATAGAAATGGACTGCCTGAAGCTTACTCTCTGCTGCTGATATGTTATGTAATCTTAGGTAAGTTACTTCACTCTTTGGACTGAATTTCTTGATCTTCAAGAGAGAGAGATTGAAGATAATCACTAATATTCTTTTGTTGACTTTAACGTCTTAAGATTCTATATAGTAAAGTTTTCGAAAAAGGTTAATTCTTTTTTCATGGAATGTTACTGAGTACACTGTGAGCCATACACCATCCTGGGCTCTGGAGTTCACTGAGGACGAAAGTGCACAGTCACTGCTCCTGTAGAATTTACCAGCTGTGTAGAAAACAATTTTAAACAAAATGTATAGATATGTATTACTAATTGTATTAGTCTATTTTCATATTGCTATAAAGAACTACCTGAGACAGGAAAATTTTTTAAGAGAAAGGGGTTTCATTGACTCACAGTTCTGCAGGCTGTACAGGAAGCACGGCTGGGGAGGCCTCAGGAAATGTACAATCATGGTGGAAGGTAAAGGGGAAACAAGCATGTCTTATGTGGCCAGAGAAGGAGGAAGAGAGAGAGAAGGGAGGTGGCACACACTTTTAAACAACCAGATCTTGTGAGAACTCACTCACTAGCACTAAAAATGCCCCCATGATCTAATCACCTTCCACCAGGCACTTCCTCCAACATTGGGGAATACAGTTAGACACGAGATTTGGGCGAGGACACAAATCCAAACCATATCGTTTTGCCCCTGGCCTCTCCCAAATCTCAAGTCCTTCTCACATTCTCACATTTCAAAGTACAATCGTCCCTTCTCAACAGTCCGCTAGTCTTAACTCATTTCAGCATTAACTCTTAAGTCCACAGTCCAAAGTCTTATCAGAGACAAGGCAAGTCCCTTCTGCCTATAAGGCTGTAAAGTCAAAAATAAGGCAAACAAGTTACTGGCCAGGCACAGTGGCTCACACCTGTAATCCCAAGACTTTGAGAGGCTGAGGCAGGTAAATCACAAGGTCAGGAGTTCAAGATCAGCCTGGCCAAGATGATGAAACTTCTTTCTACTAAAAATACAAAAAATTGACCAGCAGTGGTGGTGGGCACCTGTAATCCAAGCTACTTAGGAGGCTTAGGCAGAGAATTGCTTGAACCTGGTAGGCAGAGGTTGCAGTGAGCTGAGATCACACCACTGCACTCCAGCCTGGGCAACAGAGTGAAACTCCATCTCAAAAAAAAAAAAAAAAAAAAAAAAACCCACAAGTTAGTTATTTCCAAAATACAATGGGAGTGCAGGCATTGGGTAAATACACCCATTCCAAAAGGGAGAAATCAGTCAAAACAAAGGGGCCATAGGTCCCAAACAAATTCAAAAATCAGCAGGGCAGCCATTAAATCTTAAAGCTCCAAAATAATCTCTCTTAACTCCATGTCTCCCATCTAGGATACACTGAGGCAGACGGTAAGCTCTTAAGGCCTTGGGCATCTCCATCCCTGTGGCTCTGCAGGGTATAGCCCACTCAGCTGCTTTCATGGGCTGGTACTGAGTGCCTGTGGCTTTTCCAGGTGTGTGGTGCAAGCTGTCAGTGGATCTACCATTCCAGGGTCTGGAGGACAGTAGCCCTCTTCTCTCAGATCTAGTAGGCAGTGACCCAGTGGAAATTCTATGTGGGGACTCCAACCCCACATTTCCCCTCCACACTGCCCTAGAAGAGGTTCTTAATGAGGGCTCTTCCCCTGCAGCAGACTTCTTCCTGGACATCCAGACATTTCCATACATCCTCTGAAATCTAGGCAGAAGCTACCAAACTTCACCTCTTGTCCTCTGCACACCCACAGGCTTAACACCACGTGGAAGCCACCAAAGCTTATGGCTTACACCCTCTGAAGCAATGGCCTGAGACATATCTGGGGCTCATTAGCCACAGCTGGAGCTGGAGCAACTGGGACACAGGGAGCAGTGTTCTGAGGTTGTGCAGGGCAGCAGGGACTTGGGCCTGGCCCACAAAAACCATTCTTCCCTCCTAGGCCTCCAGGCTTGTGATGGGAGGTGCTGCCGCAAAAGTCTCTGCAATGCCTTTGAGGCCTTTTCCCCATTGTCTTGGCTGTTAGCACATAGCTCCTGCTCAAATTCTGTAGCTTGAATTCCCCCTGCTGGAAATGGTTTTTTCTTTCCTGCCACATGACCAGGCTGCAAGTTCTCCAAACTTTTATGCTCTGCATCCCTTTTAAATATAAGTTCCAGTTTCACATCATCTCTTTGCTCATGCATATAAACATACTTTGTTAGAAGTAGCCAGGCTACAGTCTGAACACTTTGCTGTTTAGAAATTTATTTTGCCCAGTACCCTAAATCATCTCTCTCAAGTTCAGAGTTCCACAGATCTCTAGGGCAGTTGCAAAATGCCACCAGTCTCTTTGCTAAAGCATAGCAAGAGTGACCTTTACTTCAGTTCCCAATAAGTTCTTCATCTCCATCTGAGACCACCTCAGCCTGGACTTCACTGTCCGTATCACTGTCAGCATTTTGGTCAAAGCCATTTGACAAGTCTCTAGGAAGTTCCAACTTTCCCTCATGCTCCTGTCTTCTTCCGAGTCCTTTCCACTCTTCCAAACTCTGCCCGCTACCCAGTTCCAAAGTTGCCTCCACACTTTCAGGTATCTTTATAACAATACTCAACTCCTGATACCAATTTTCTGTATTAGTCCACTGTTGCATTGCTATAAAGAACTACCTGAGACTGGATAACTTATTAAGAAAAGAGCTTTAATTGACTCAACAGTTCCGCAGGTTGTACAGGGAACATGGCTGAGGGCAGTGGGCTCAGGAAACTTATAATCATGGTGGAAATTGAAGGAGAAGCAGGCATGTCTTACATGGCCGGAGAAGGAGGAAGAGAGAGAGGAGGGAGGTGACACACACTTTTAAACAACCAGATCTTGTGAGAACTCACTCACTGCATGAGAACAGCAAGGGGTGAGTCTACCCCCATGATTCAACCATGCCCGCCAGGCCCCTCCTCCAACATTGGAGATTACAACTTGACATGAGATTTGGAGGGGGATACAAATCCAAACCATATCACTAATGGTAATTGATTTGAAGTAAAAACTTCTGAAAATCACTTAGTTTTCTTAAGTAGTTTGAACTTTTCGGTGGTTTTATGTATTTGGGTAACAAAACTGTGCTCTTTCAATCAATTAATCACATTCTGAGTGACATTTGAGTACCAGCAAGGGCCACACACAGGCACAGGCACCTGGGAGAATGGAAGAATGGGAGGTGTTGCTGAGTCAATGAACACTGTCAAACAGCTCCTTGGACTCTCTGACGCTATCTGAGAGCTAAAGACAACTGGCTGATTATGAAGAAGCCACAAAGAAAAGGAGAGAACTCATGGCCAAGCTGGTGAGGAAAAAGAAGCACAATTCTGCAGCAGCATCAGATCTGATCTGGACCGGGGCACCAAGAGATGTCTGTGAACTGACACAAAGTGTTTGCTACTCAGGCTGCAAGCAGACAGCAGTGAGAGGATCAGGGCTCCACAGAGCAGCAGATGACCATCCTCAAAGTATTTCATCCTGGCCAATGGACTTTGGCAATGAAGAGCTCACAGAGAGAGCTGGGTTTCACTGTGAACAATTGCTTAAATCCAGCCTTAAAGAAGCAAAATATTTTGTCCTCTGTCTTGTGGCATTTTGATGAGACTACTACTGGGTGAAAGAGGGAAGAGAGGAAAGTGCATTTGAGAGTTCAGCTCCTGTATATTTATGGCTGAGAATTCCCAAAGTTATGTCACTGATTGGGTTTGGAAAAGAGAATCATGCCAGCCAGGCTTTATGCTGTGCATTTTCCTTAAAAGTTCTCTAGAAAGCTTGTCAAATTCCTTTCATCATGACCCTAAAACTATCCACATATGTGCTCTGATTAAAAATTCACATTTAAAAGACACAGCCTGTTTATATGATCCATTTAGGGTCACCTAGCAAGTGAGTACCAGAGCCAGGAATAGAACCCAGATATTCCAATCCTTAACTGTTATAATGGGAAAGACTTCATTTCTTGCTTTATTTTTGCACTTTCAGGACCTACAAATTAGCATATAGCAAAATTCTATCTTGGGGGAAAATGTAATTGTTCAATTCATAAAATGGAGAATTCACAACAGAAAAACAAGAAGTTTCTTTGGAATGAGAATAAGAAGGAAAGCTCCTGAATTTAATCTTAAGTCCATATTCCCAGACAGACAGTAGCAATCACTCTGCCTGGCTCAGTATCAAGCACCACAAGTACTAGATTTCTCTCTGAGTGTTTTCAGGACAAAGAACTTGGAAATGAAACAGGGTGAGGGTATCTTGTTCTTAGAGTAAGGAAGAGAGAACCCAAAAAGGATGATGCATCGTAGATTGTTCTTTGCCTTAAGGGAAGCTTCAATTCCTCCTAAGCCAGGTATAGCTATGCTTTTCCAAATGCTCTTAATGGAGGACCTCTGTGGCCAAAGGCCTTTGACACATTGTTCTACTGGGCAGTGAGAGTGACATTAGGTGGATGTAGGAGTGAATGAAACAGCCAAGTTAATTTGGTGCTGTAGGGGAAGATTATCATTCTGTGAAACTTTCTTGGGGTTTAAAGAGTTGTATTTAGGGTTTGGGTGTTTGGTTCTGTTCCCGGCCCCTGTTCTCTCATCTACATATTTTGTGATCTCTTTGCACAGGGATTTTAGTTATCTTTGCATAGGGCGGGTCATATTCTAAACTTGGATATTCTGGTGTCTTTGTGGAAACTGGAGAAGGAGATCTGTTTAAGGGATTCATAGCATGTAAAGTTGAGTTTGACGAATATTTCAGGACCACCTACTGTGTGCCGGGTTATGTACTGAGGATTTAAAGATAGTTCTTACACTCTAGCAGTTCACTGTCTAATTTAGTGAGAAAGAGAACAAATGCAGCTGGGCACAGAGAAGAAGGATCTGAACTTATCCCGCACCTGAGTTGAGTCTTGCTGGAATAACAGCATAACAAAAGCATGGAAATGAATAGCAGCATCAAAGGTGCAGATAAAGACTCCAGGATCATGGGAACAGCAGACTGAGATTTAGCTGGGTTGCTACATTAGTCTAAGTTTTCTCTTCTGCAAGATAACAGGGTAGATTCAAATCTTCGCTTTCTCTGAGCACATTTCCTGTGGAGAGAGTAAATTTGGAGGGAAATTTACCTGAGAGGATCACTCAGGTCTAAATGCCTCCAATGACGTTTGATTGTTTTGTTTTTTTAAGAGCAATGTTACAGCTTCATTTGAAGATCTCACTAATACAATATACCAAAGAATTTAGACCTTTGAATCTATTCAAACTCGTAATAAAAGACTTTTTTAAATGGTGGTAAAATATACACTTAAGCATTTTTAAAAATTGTGGTAAATATGCATTTTAGCCATTTTTAATTGTACAGTTAGTGGCATTAAGTACATTTACATCGTGTAATCATCACCACCATTCATCCCCAGAACCTTTTCGTCATCTCCAACAGAAACTCTGGCCCCAGTAAACAGTAACTCCCCAACTCCCCCTGCCCTTGCTTTTCATCATTAAACTGTTTTGCTTTTCTGTAAGAAGTCCCAGCTGCTTTGTCACAGCATGATATAGATAGAATTCTACAAGAGAGTAGAGCAATCAAAAGATGCGCTCCTGACAGAGGACAGCGTTCAGCTTTTTGGTTCTAGCCACTCTGCTCATCAACTGTGCATTTGGAGGCCTCATCTAGAGTTTCTGCTCCCAACCTAGGGCATAGAACCCACCAGGGAGGCTGGAGCTCCCCCTAGAGTTTCGTGTCTCCATTGCAACAATTTGGGTCCAAAATACCAAATACCAAGCAAAAAGCTTGAAGGGTGGTGGAGACGGAGGGGGAAAGGAGGGACACAATTTGAGAGCCACTAGGGAGCTGCTAAGTACAAGCTGTCCATGTCTCTGAAATAGTACTTCCTGCCTTCCTCTCCCCTCACACACTGGATTGCGTTTCATAATCCTGCCAACACTTAAATCCCTTTTGCTTCCTAGACTGTCCAGAGTAATTGATAATGCTGATGCTTTAGTAAGCAAGGCTGTTCGTCAAGTCAGTTTGGAACTAATGTTTCAGCAAGGGGCCACTGTGTTCCCAGGGATGGCAGAAATCAAATGAAATATAACATTCAGGGCCTGACCACCTCTGGTCCCAAAGGCTTGCTTGGAACTTCTCACAGGATAGAAGCCTTTCTGTTTCTGCATTAATCTTTGCTTGCTGGCCAAGTTCCAATTCAGGTAATTACATTCTCCCTTACCCAAATCCTCCCTTGGCAGATTTAGTCCTTTCGTATGTCTTCTTGCGGTCTTTAGTTTTTGTGGCATATTGCTCTTGACAAAGCAGTTTTCTGAAGAGATTCTACCTTTCAATGAGAGAGCAGAGATGGGTGGGCCCACTGGCGTTGCATTTTATCTGCAAAAGACTTATACAACGAAGTGAAGATGGGAAAGCAGCAATGACCAGAGAGCCCTAAAGAATGAAAGAACACATGAGATCCCCCGATCCCTTCTCTTCCCTTAGGTACATGCATCATTAAACCACTGATGTTATTTATCTATTTCTTGTTATAAAGGCTCCATAACCCTCTAGAGTTAGATAGCAGCCTTAATCACTCTTCTGGCAGATGATTCTAACTTGTTTTCAAATGAAACTCTTACTGCTTGGGTGTTGCTAAACTATCCTATGTTTCTTGTGTTGCTTTGGCAAATGCTTTGTTGTTCAGTTCCCCAGGGTTAATATCTAGCTTTAGTTTGGGGATGAAGTGATTATGCAGATTTTTTAAGTTTTTGTTTGGATTCAAAAATGACTAAAATATGCCAGAAATTTCTTAGTAATTATATTGTAAGTACTACCTGCCCCTCAAGATGTGATTAAGTATGTGAAGTATCCTCTTCAATTCATGAGGCATTTATCGAATACCTGTGCCACCTTCCACCTAGATGGCCTTGGAGAAGTCAGCTAACAATTTTGTGCTTCAGTTTTCTCGGTTTGCATATTGATTAAGTATAACTACTTCATAAGATTATTGTGATGATTA
This sequence comes from Chlorocebus sabaeus, assembly GCF_047675955.1. Classification (NCBI taxonomy): domain Eukaryota; kingdom Metazoa; phylum Chordata; class Mammalia; order Primates; family Cercopithecidae; genus Chlorocebus; species Chlorocebus sabaeus. Next base: position 12,245,235 of record NC_132928.1, on the reverse strand, counting down.
AATGAGAGTGCACAGAAATCCACTATTAGTATTATATTAAGCAAATATTTTGGAATGGATCTAGAAGATAATGAAATAATCAACAAATCTTTTCAAGAAGATAAGGATACCAAGATGACTAAGCAATGGTCCCTGCCCTCAATATGCTTATGGTATAATGAAAGCATCATAAATTCTTCATTGTTGTAACCCCAAAACCTAAATTTATGTCTAGCATTCCCAGTGAGTGGCCAATAAATATGTATTGATAGAATAAATATATGAAGGATGTAAACATAAACATACAGAAGGGAATTTCCAATAAGAGACATTGAGGACAGCTTCATAGAGAAGTCTGCATTTGATATGAATCTTAAAAGGTGGATATGATTTTGATAAACAGTGAAAGAAGTTAAAGGTATTCAAGTAACTTACTGGAACTGTGTTTCCTAATCTTTTCTGAGTCATAGCACATAAAGAAAGTGATAATATTTATATAGGACACTGACCAAAGGCAGTTGGCCACAGATTCCCACCAAAGCTGAACAAACTTGGCTGCTCTGAAGGCTGAAGGAATAAGTATTTTGGGCATATACATAATTTATTTACATCTTACCATTTGGGAACCTCTATATTGGAAGATAATTCCCAAGAAAACAAGGACCTTGCATATCTTGGTCAACTTTTCATCCCCTATGCTTAAAATAGTCACTGGTATGTGTTAGTTGAATGACAGCAGAGAGGAAAGCATGAGCAAACACTTAGAGTTGGTCTGTAAAAGGCATGGGTGGGGCCATGGAAGTACAGGATGCACAAGAAAATGTAGAGTCTGGAAAGACAGGTTGGAAGCAGATCTAGGAAGCTTTTGAATGCTGTGCCTGATTGACCTTGATTCAGTAAGGCATGGGACCTATCAAACACTTTGTAAAGGGTGCTTTTAATGGGGAAGATTATTTTGGGGGATGGTACGATAGAGAGAAAAAAACACTAGAAGAAAAAAAGTCAAGAAGGTAGATATTTCATTGTCTGGATGGCAGACAATGAGGGCCTAATGTAGAGCAGAGAGAACGTGAAGAGCAATGAATTTGACACCTGAGCTCAGAAATATCTATTAGAACATCACTGGATTGAATGGGAAAAGGCAAGGAAAGAGTCATATTGCCATTACTTGACTATTTCATCTTAGGAAATAGACTCAACCTCTCTCTGCCTGTCTTCTCATCTATGGAAAGAGAGACATGAACTATCCTTCAGTCCCACTAATTTCTAATATTTTAGAATTCTGTAAAACTTATCAAACTCCTAATAAACTAACAAGGCCTCCCTTCCTCTCCTCTGTTTTTCCTCCACCTCAGCTTGTGGTAACATTTCATCTTCTTCCTTTGGACTCTCTTCGTTCTTTAAAATAATTCAGGTTAACACGTCATTCAGAATAGCATATAAACCTTTAGGGTACAAGGTGGAGTAGTCTTGTCCTACTGCATCTGAAGACCATTCAACTGGGAACTACCTCACTCTATGTTCTCTTAATCATTTGGTCTGCTCAGGAAAAGCTAACATAGGCCCTTTCCTTATGAGTAAGAAGAATATCTTATTCCATTGTCAGTCCAAGGCTGGTATATGATAATGGCTGAAAAACATGAGGGATGAATGAATGAATGAGTCAATGAGGTGGTGAGGGGGAGACATCCCATGGCTTACATCTTACTGGCCCCTGGGCAGTTAGAGTCAGATGCATTCCAGACTAGAGACTGGTAATGTCATCTTTTGCTTTTGTCTTTCTTCAAGAGCTTTCAAGAACCTAAATGATTTCTTTAACCTCTGTTCTTCTATATCTATTGCTGTCATTTGCCACTCAGCCCTTCCCACTCACAAGTGGTTACCTCCCTGTGCTCACTTGAAGTCCAGAGAATGGATTGCACTATGCTTTTCTCTTAGGACTAGAGTACTTACAGTTATGTCCACAGAAATTCCATCAGCAGGACCAACTCAAATTATCTAGGCCCCAGAATGAGTTAACAAGCACCAACACATTTGCTAAGCTTAAAAGAATACTCTATTATTGTGTAGCAATTGGTAAAGAACTTATTAATTAAGGATATAAAATAGAGAGAAATCTCCCAGGAGGCAAAAAGCCATTACAAAGACACTGTGGAACCAATCTAGCAGTTAATGGAATACTCAGAGACCCTTAAAAAAATAAAAAAAAAATAAAAGGGGTCACTTTTAAAAAGAATAGGTATCACCAAATTAGTGATGTTAAAGATTGAAAGAAAACTTGCCAAAGGATAGGTAAATTCTAAAGACAAAACAAAAAATTTTATAATCATTTACTTTAATAAATCCAACCTTTCTATTGCCACATCTCTAGATCCTAAACACATACCCACACCACCACAAAACATCAAAGGAAATTGAGATGGAAATCAAAATCAAACTAGTGTTGCAAATGAGAATTAAGAGTACATTTGCTTTTGCTCTGAGACAGGGGCATCAGAAGCAAAATAAATAACTCATTTCAAATGCCTGTGAGTTGTTTAAGAAATAGCTATCAAATTAACAAGAAATGCCAGACACTCTGTCCATTTCCCTCCTTAAAGTATAAGTTTTCCCCCCTACAGATTAGCTCATCATATTAGTACACCACTGTGTTTTTGAGAGGGATTTGGTGAGGTAAGCCAGTGTGAGGATTATCCACAAACTGGTTCCTCTGGGGTAGCGATGGAGATCTTACATACCTGTTCTATTAAAATGTTTATCTGGAGAATGATTTGACAGCTCCAGCCCTACAATCAGACACGGATAGGGCCCCCCTGAAGCAATCTGCTTGACCATACAATATCACAGAGAACGTGATCACAGGACCCTAATAACTCCATGTGTTGGACCCCACTGAGCCTTTCATTGGTAACACCAGGCAAAACCAGACAGGAGAAATATCTCCACAGGAGGAGCAGCACATAACGTTAAGAGCATGGGAATGAGAAAAATCAATGACACTAGCTTCTTTAGCTCTTTGGAATTCAAATCTAACCTAGTCCCGTCCTCTATATGCAAATGGTACATTCATAAGTCAAACTTGAGAATTGTTTATTCCACATTTTGGGGAAAGAGGGAGATGCACTTAATCAACATAAGATAGTTAAGTATAAAGAGCACTGGACGTGGAATTCAAAGACCTGGTTCTGAGTAATATCAGCCGCTCTGTATCTCTATTATCATCAAATATTACACTTTCTGAGCCTCCTCTTTTTTCATCTGTAAAAGGGAGTAAATTTATATTTGTTCTGCCTGCCTCACAGAGTAAATATACAGATCTAAAAGATCCATAAGATAAAGAATACCAAAGCACTATACATTCTGTAAAGGTGTTGAAGATGATGACGATGATGATGATAAGAATTATTAGCTCAAGGCAATTACCTTAGTATGTCTTCAAGAAAAATGACTAAGCTTTGTGATAAAAGGTGGTTGAAATGGAAAAATAGCTCTTTCAGAAAGAAGTTTCATGAGAATGTAAACATTTATCATTATAGAAATGATTCAATAGTGCTATTCAAAACTCATAAAGAGAATATATTTATTTGCCTTTGATTTTCAGACAAAATCCAAACCACAATAATACAGGCTTGTAATGCAATTAAGGATGTATTACCAACAAACAGCTGTTCACTGCAATGCCAAAGTTTCACAGGCATACCCCCGCACGTCAGCTTACTCTTTTTCTATACCTGCTTCATTCGCACAGGGGTCTCTGTCACTATTGCCTAGCTTGGAGTTCAGTGTCTTTTTCAACATTTTTGTTCAATATGCCTAATTTTCAAGTATCATTCTTCTTGATAAGAAAGACGGAGGTCAAATGGGAGTTGAATAACTTGGCTTTCTTGCTATAACCTGTGTGCTAAATATTACCCCAAACCCCCAAATATGTACATACCTCTTTCATCTTTGGCTTCTGTCTCCAAATACAGTTAGATTTTTCTTTTATGTTTTTTTTTTTTTTCCAGTTTCACAACTTCACCCATTTTTGGCCTCTCTAGGCCTAACTTTTTGCAGTTGCAGTTTTATATGTGAGTTCTTATGTAGTCAGTTGCATTGGTTTCTGTAGATTAACCTATCTACACTTTTTTTCTGGTCATTGAGTGCTTATTATTAAGCTAGAATGTTATTCCTTAGTGCTTTTCAACTGTCTTAAATATCTTTTAGGATTTCTTTTAAAGATTTTGTTTATAGGATTATTTAGCACTTAAGAACTTGGCTTATGGAGAATCCCTGTCTACACTAGATCTCTTCTTTGATATTGCAAAATTTTATGGTAGCACCTTAAATTTTCTCTACCATGATACTCTATTTTCACTGCTTTTAGGCTTTCTCTTCCCTCTGCCTGGAACATTATTTTAAGTCTGTTCTTTACATGACAGGCTCCTTCTCATTTTTAGGTTTCAGTTTAATTTTCATCTCCTCAAAGAGGCCCTCTATGAATATAATAAAGAAGCCCTTGGCACACACACACACACACACACACACATGCACGCGTGCGCACGCACACAAAATCTCTTCACTCTATTTATTGCTTTCATGATGTTTGACATGACTGGTGACTGTCATGTTGACTGATTTGCTACCCTTGAGTTATCACTCCCCCGCCCCCATCCTACTCACCAGCTATAACTTGGACCTTGTCCACCTTGGTCATTGATGTTTCCTAGTCCCTGGCACAGGGTCTGTTACACTATATGTATATGTTGCAGGAATGAATAGTCTATTTCTACATTATTATGTATGCAGGTAGGTTCTAAATGCTCTGAGTAAAAATGTATTTAAGGTAAAACCAATTTTTGAGTTCAGATGGAGTTAAGAGAGTATTCTGGAATTTTCATTTTACAGGTTCAAGGAAGTGAAATAATTTGTACAAGATTTCATTTTTATTTTTATTTTTTAGAGACACAGTCTTGTTCTGTCACCTAGGCTAGAATGCAGTGGCACAGTCATAGCATACTCTAACTTCAACCTCCTGGGCTCAAGCAATCCTCCAGCCTCAGCCTCCTGAGGAGGTGGGACTACAGGTGTGTGCTACCATGCCCAGCTCATTTTTGAATTTTTATTTTTATAGAGATGAGGGTTTTGCTGTGTTACCCAAGCTGGTCTTGAACTACTGGCCTCAAGTGATCCTCCCACCTCAGCCTCCCAAGAGACTTGGATTACAGGTGTGAACCATTCTCCCTGACTGGTTTTATTTTTCAGTGAGTTATAGAGCCTGGAGTAAAATTTATGTATTTTGACTTCTGGAAAAATAAATATTAATTAAAGGGCCTTTCCCCACTGGCACCAGTCAACTAGACTGTTCAACTTCGCCCTAACTGCCCAACTTAAACTCTTTACTCCAGCCAACCAAACCAACAACACATAGCTTGTTTCTTAACAGCAGCAATTCTCTACTGCACTAAGCAGAAACTCTCCCTATCCATCCCCACGCACACAAGTCCTGCTCAGATATTTTCTTTTCGAAGTTTTTCTTGAGTAATCTCAATCAACTCTAGTCTTATCAGATGCTCCGTAAATTGTTTAGTTCTTTTTATTCCCGCCTTTCTGCCTAAATGACAGATCTGGGGTTATGCTGTCATTCATATTGCCTCACCTTGGTTATTCAAAAAAATGGGGACAATCTTTTGCAGCCCTTTCCATAAAAAGATGGAGTCTCTTTTTTCACACTTTGAATTTGGGCTTAGCCATGTGACTTGCTTGGGCCAACGGAATATTAACAAATACGATTTGAACGAGGCTTTTGCTTATTGTGTTGGGGTTTGCCCTCTTTTGCTGCAGTTGGAATCTTGCAGCCACCACAGGAAAAAAATACAAGCTAGCCTTCTGGAGAAGTCATATAAAGGAACACTTACAAAGGTAATCATGATCCTAGGCAGATCTTAGAAGCAAAAAAAGAATGATCATTTCCTTCCTCTATTTTCATTTATCTTTACAGAGATAGGGTTTCTTTCCTTCATCAATTCCTTTCTCCCAAATCCCAAACTAAGTATCTAACCCTATTAGGATGAGCCAGTTTCTTTTCCCTGCAAAAGAAAAGATGCTTTCACTGATTGCCAGCCAACTGCTAGCAACTGTGTGAGTGGGTCCATACTAGACCATCCAGCCTCAAACCTATCTGCCTTTTGCACTATATGCAGACATATGAGTGGACCTGAGGAAAAAAACAATCAAAAGAATTTCCTTAATGATCCCAGTCTGAAATTGACCTAGTTTGTGACCTAACAATGATTGTTGTTTTAAATCACTAAGCTTTGGGATAGTTTGTTACTCAGGAAAGGCTACTGGTACACTCACTATATATCCTACATTGCTTTCCAGTCACCTTTATTGCTGCAACTCAGGTGCACTTCCCTAGGAAATGGTCCATGTATCCCCATTTCACAGACGGGAAAACACAATGTCAAGAGGCTTTTCTAGTATTGATGCTCTGACATGTTTAATTCTTCAGATCCCATGCATTAGAGATAATTCCTCCTTCGACACTTTTTAAGGGAGCAGCTACAAAAAATGTTTAGAAAGGCATTAGGAAGTTAAGGACAGGCAGACAGTTTCCAAAAGCTGGACTCAAAAACAATAAGCATAAGCTTAAGCAGGGTTTATACAATTAATAAAGCCAGAATATGATGTTGTCCATTTACTTCTTGTTTTCCAACCGGCAGTGATCAATTGTGCACAAAATACCTAGGCTGTTCCAACACTGCAGTCACTACAACCCACGTAAAAAATAATGACAATAATTATTGATAATATATTAATCATCTTCTAAGTGTTAGGTACTTTTCACATGCATTATCTCTAATGCTGCAATAACCACATTAGGAAGTATGATTTCCCTTTTACAGAAGTGGAAACTAAGACCCGTAAAAATTAAGAAAGTAGCCCCAAAAACCCAGCTAGTAAGGACAAGAGCCAAAATTCAAACCAAGGTTAGCCTACGTACTCTCTCCTGTACCACCTGCCTCCTTTGCATTGACTTTACTACGATTACTGTTTCCTTTCATATATTAAGGATGCAGGTCATGAGCTCCACATTCAAGGATACCTGCAGGGACTGTTCCTTAACAAGAAAGCAAAATCTCTCTCGTGTATCAAAATGTAAGTGATTTCACTTTCAAATACCTTAAGATTGTTATCCTTGGTATACCCCTAGAAAAGCCTCCTATTTGTCCATAGCGTTTACTTTTCAATCCAAGTTTTAAGGTGGCAAAGGGGACTACACTATCTTATTAACTAGATGCATTTTTTTCCTAACTCCGAGCGAAATAGGCTACAATAGTACCTATCTTCCCAAACTTCTGTATTGAATTTCTAAAAATCCCACAGAGGAGACCTCAGGATTTAAAAACTTAACAGAGGTCAGCCTTGAACAGCCTTTATAAATGTTTTTATGTTCCCAATAATAAAACAATGCATAGCACACCCATCTCCATGAATGGTATTATGTACATCTTAAAGTCTAAAAATGGACACTGCTTTTCATTTAAGTGATCAACTCTTAGCTGCTGGATACATTTTAGCATTTTCCTACCCCTCAGTTACAGGCTTATAAAATCATTTCATTTTGCTGCATTTAATTTATAGGTATTTGTCTTCCGTCTGCTCCCGCACCAGATGCCCTTATAATTTTGTGACTTCAGAGTCTCACTTCCTGTACCTTGCCTCTCAGACCCTCAGTTGCACTGTATTTAGATGTGCTTGTGTCCCTTCCTTGACACCTGGCACCTGATCTTAGTTTTCATTATATCTCAATGTCTAAGACACTTCATTGGGACTGAATAAGTGTTTGTCCATTGAATTATACCTTTCTGTATCCCCAGTCTACCCATTGCCCTACTCTGCACACAAAAGGAATGCTCTAAATATTTGTGAACCATTAATTAATGGAAGAACAATTGGAATGACCAGATTATAGGGAGGTAATCATGATCGTAGGTAGATCTTAGAAGCAGACAACAATGGTCATTTATTTCCTCTACTTTCATGTATCTTTAGAGAGACAGGGTTTCTTTGCTTCATCAATTCCTTTTCTTCCAGACCCCAAACTAAGTATCTACTCCTGTTAAAGTGATCCAGTTCCTTTTCCCCGCAAGGCCCATTTCATAAGTCTAATTCTGCCAACTTTCATACTAGCCATTTTAAAAATCACAGCAACTTAAACTATCTCAAACTTTGTGAGAATTAAGTGACCAAAGACACTCAGAAAGCATAGCTTAGCATTCTTTCAGTTTCCTTCAAAACAGCGGAGTTCTAAAGAACCAAATTGCAGAATCCAATTCAGGATGTAAATTGCCACAAAGAAAAGGAAATAGCGTCAGGAATCCTCCCTTGGCAGGTTCTATCTACTAAGCTAAAATTCATGCATCTGGGGGAAAAAAACGCATCTAAAAAAAACCTAATTTTCCCTGAATTAGGGCCACTTTTGATTTTGTTCCTCTTGCATCTGCTTCAACCGAACTCTCGTCGAAATAAAGTCGTCTAAATGTCTTTGCTGGGTGATCAGGCAGCACCAGGACAGCACAAAGGAGATGAGAAAAGAGCAAGGGAAAGGGAATATGTCACATCCTGACTACAGGGAAACAGTGCAAAACATCTAATCACAGCAGTGCCAGGGAACTTGAACCTGTCCAAAAAGATCCCAAGCTCTCCATGTTTAATTGCCGTTGATGGCTGCTGTTCAGTCATGCATGACAATGCCCGCGTGTCTCGCTGCTCCCTGCCTGTGCTCATTCCTGTCAGCTTTCACTCCAGGTGATGAACACGGGCCTCAGGACCATGCGAAGGGGTCTGGGCCAGAGATGGGGGTGGGGTGGGCTGGAGAAACCCCTCATGGAGGGAGGCAAAGGAGCTTGCACTCAACCCGTGGTGTAAAGAGAAAGAGGTCTTATGACAGAAATGTTATACCCCCCTCCAATCCTTTACTCCCTTTCCCCACGTCTGCAGCATATTTATTTTTCTTGAGAGGAAAACAAAACTAGGCCACACCATGCAAATGGGTAGGACATCTGTGACCTGAGGTATGTCAATAGGCAGCATGCAAGCCTCCTGTATAGTCAATTACATTTCAGCACATGCTTGAGGCTGAATAGAGAAATGTAAATTACACTTGAATATCAAAGAACATTATCTTTTTTTGGTGATTCCAGTGCTTTTAAACCTCTTCTGCACGAGAGGGAAAATCCTGTTTCTGTTGGTTCCCATGGAAAGAAAAACTCCAAGCCTTGCGGGAAAGATGGCTTATTAAGTCTAATGTGGCATTGATAACTTGGAAGGGACTCATCAATCCTCTCACAGCCTTAATTATTCAGTTTTAGTGTGAGATGAGTCTACAGTTTCTCTGGAATTGCAGACCTCCACATAGGCTGTTTCAAGGCAGGAGTCAGGGAGAAATCTTAAAGCACAAAAGTTCCAGACAGAATAAAATGATGCAGTTGAGGTAAGTTTAGGAACTGCTCTCTGCAGAAGGTCTGGCCCTTGTTTATACCCTGTGAAGTGCTGGGAAGAACTTAACTTCTCTCTAGGCTTTAATTGCCTAATCTCTAAAAATAGATATTTCTACCTCATGGAGATGCTGTGAGAATTAAATAAGCTGATGTTTTCTTATGAGCTTCCTTTGAGATAAATAGACAAACTTAAGGCACATAACATGAAGATATATGACATACTTATTTTTAAAAACATAGAGCATAATGGTAAATTGTACAACCTCTAAAATTAGTCCTGAATTTGAATACTGACTCTTTCACCCTGTTTAGTCTTGTGTTAATTTTCTTATCTTAAAAGTGAAGATAATTATTTTTACCTGATAGTGTTACCTGAGAAAAAATAATGAGATAATGGTAAATTATACAAGCTTTAAAACTAGTCCTGGATTTGAATACTGACTGTTTGGCTAATTGGCTGTTTAGTGTTTTGTTAATTTTCTCATCGTAAAAATGAAAATAATTATTTTTGCCTGAAAGCATTATTTAAGAAAAAAATTGAGATACGTACATAAGAGATCTGATGTATATTAAATGTTCAATAAATGATAGGTACTCCCTACCTCCCAGCTCCTAGAATACATGCAGAACAAAAATTTAGAAATAAGATTATGATATTGAAAATTAAATCATCTATGGTGTGAATGTAGTGGTTGTTAATTGGCAATTGGACATGAACTGTGTAGTCAGTATCTTACATTTTTCTTAGCAAGAACCAAAAACCAAAGATGGAAGCAAGTAAATTTCATTTCATTATCATAAAGACTCTTTTCACCCACAATAAAATTCGTTTCATTTTTTCTGGTTATATAAACAACACCTGCTCATTGTAAAAAAAAAAAAAAATTAAGTCAACCACTGGAGTCATTATGTTAAGTTAAGGAAGACATTATGTTAACGAAGACAAATACTGCATGTTCTCAGTCATGTGTGGGAGCTAAAAAAGAAAAGTTGACTCATGGAGATAGAGAGTACAAGGATAGATTCTAGAGGACAAGAAGGGTGTGTGGGTGGGATGAAGAGAGTTTGGTTAATGGATACAAACAGTTAGATAGAAGAAATAAATTACAATGTTCCATAGCACAGTAAGGTTAGCAACAATGTATTACATTATTGCAAAGAATCTAGAAGAAAGGACTTGAAATGTTCCCAACACATAGAACTGATAAATATTCAAGATGACGGATACCTCAAGTGCCCCTACTTGCTCATTAAACAGTCTATGCATATAACAAATACTCACATGTGCCCCCATAAATATGTAAAAAATTGTGCATAAATTTTTTAAAAGTCAACCAATCAATAAAGGTTAAGAGAAGAGAGTAAAAATCACCTGAAATTGTACCATCTGGTGATAACCATTATTAATATTTAGTAATCACCCTTTCATGCATATGATTTTGCATATACAGATGTATATATAAATCACAAATAATATTATATTGTCATTTTAAATGGTATGTTTATTTGGGAAACTTAAAATTCTATCTTTCTCTCTCTCTTTTGATTTGAATTTCCTAAAACTCAAAACTAGTAACGTAGAAGTGGTAAAAATTCACTTGCTACTCATCCAATCCTTTTCCTTTTCTTCGTGGGCACCCAGCTAGACTGTATTGGCCAGAGGCGCATGTATGAGAGGTCATGTGACAGCTTCAAACCAATGAAATGTGAGAAGTGGCATGCACTTTCTCTGTGTCTAGCCTACAAAAACTTCCTGTGTTTGATCTCCTTGCTCTTTCTTTCCCCTTTGGGTTTTATGCAGATAGTGCAGTAGTTTAGAAGTCTTGTGTTGAAGATAATAGAATAAAATGGTGAAAGGAAAAGAATTTTCTGAATCACTACCTAAAAGAGATCCACGAGGAATCCCTCGTTTTGGACTTTACTTGAGTGACGATTCAATCTCTATGTACTAAGCCCCTGAAATCTCAGGGTTTATCACTACAACAGCGGTGTTGCCTTAAGTAATATTCATATCACTTCTGCTTTCCTCTTCTTCCACTCCTTCTCCCCCTCCTTTTCCCTCCTCCTATTTTTCTTCTCCCTTTCTTCCTCCTCCACCTCTTTTTCCACCCTCCTTTGCTTGTACCAGGCATTTAATTGACTGTCCCATTATTTTCAATATTTTAAAATCACTTTTTATAAATGTGTTCCCTGTAAATAGCATAACTGAGTTCGACTTTTTAACTCAATATGATATTGTCTTTCATTAGAATTCAACCGATTCGTCTTTCGCATAACATCTTATTTTTATTTTTTATAATTCCACTAGTGCTTACTTTTCTCTTTCTAACAGCCATAATTAACCACATATTTATATACTACTTTATGAAAACTACATACCTATTGTTGTTCCCCCTATTTTCTTTCTTCCACTGCTCCTGCCCATCTCAATGAGACTTTGAGAACATTTTTGCTGACCCTGTCCATAGCACCCACACCGTCTCCCATGAATACAATGTTTGAGATGTTTTTATTCCCCACTCCTCCTGCCCCACAAACTCCTATTTTGCTTAGATCGTTTAGTTATTTTTCTTTTAGATCATCATTGGGCTTTTCCTCATAGAATGCCATTTCCATATTAAGGATCTTTATGTAGCATTTATATCACACATTGCTAGTTACTCTATCGTTACTTAAACGTCGGTCACGTTGTGTTTATTGTTCATTCCTTGCTTCCTCTTTTCTTCCTCTCCTACCCTCAAATCTCTGCCCTGATTCATTTGCTGTTTGACTAAAGCCTGTTTGTGAGGGCTCTCCTGTAATAAAGTACCTGGAGAAAAATTATCTGAGCTCTTGCCCATCTAACAATTTCTCTCTCTTTTTAAAAATTATTTTAGGTAATTATTATCTCAGCTGGGAATAACTTTCTTGGGTCACAGTCTTTACACCCAGTCATGCTCAGCTGCTGTTTCAAACTCTTCTTGCTTTCAGGGCCGCACCTGAGAAGTCTGATGCTCATTTGGTTCTTCTTCATTATCCTTTTTTAGTAACTTGTTTGATTTAGAGTATTTAAAATTTTCTCTCGGAGTCCAGGAATTTTACCACACATTACACTTGTGCTTTATTATCGGTCTGCATAGAACTTCATGAAAACTTTTAATATGCTGAGCAAAGTCTTTAATTCTTCTATTACATGCTTACATTTTCCCTCGTTTTCATTTATTTGCTTTTCCCTGTTCTGGAACTCTTCATATTTGTGCATTAGGGATCCTGGAACTACTAGATGTTAAACATTTAATTAGTATTTTTTCGAGAAAGCATTTTAATACTGTGACTAAGTCTTTTTTATATGTTTTTTGTTTGGTTGGTTTTTGGTGTTTGGGGTTTCTTTGGTAGCCATTCAAGCTTCCACCTGTCTCCTCTAAAGGCTCTAGTTTGTTTTCTGAGTGTTCGGCTTGTTTTCTCTTTTTCTTGCTACTGATCCTCTTAAATGAATTATATTTCCTTTTTCTTTTTCACGGTTCAATTAATCCTTGAGGGTCAGCTCTTGCTACTGAGGTAGCTTAAGCATTTGCAATTCCATATAGATTGGAGAAGCAGTGACCACTGCCTTGTGAGTTGGTGATATAACAGCCAGCAAGTAGCCAATTCCTTGTTGATAATTGTTGCCCATTTCTCCAAATGTAGAAGTTTATAATCTCCTAAGCTTTGGGGGTTGGTAGCACTAGCTAAATCTTTTAGCAGTCACTCAGCGTCTCTTACAGGAACACTCACGCAGCTCAGCACCACCTCCCTTATTTGGTCCATGGATTTCTACAGGCCAAGTATTCCCCAGGGATAAAGAAATCTTGCCCCAGCTTTCACTACTCTCCAGGCCCTGCCTGTCTGTGAACACCATGGGCTATTGATGATGTCTAGATTGGCACTGACCAGGGAGGGTACTGACATACTGAGGATACTCTCTTCCCAGAATCACTCACATCAAATCTTTCTTAAATCAAGCGAGGTTTTGCTACTATTATTTACCCTGTAGCTATTAGTCATAAAAATCATTACAAGTGATGTTTTAGATGGCATTTAAAATGTCTGAAACCAAGATCTGGGCCTGTATGTGCTAGGAATCCACTTCTCTCTCTATCTCTTTACCACTTAACTTTGTGTATGTTTGACTACCTATCATTTTCAACTCATATTGTTTCATTTAAAGTAGATATTACCTTTATAAATTTTTAACTACTGCTAATATTTTCTTATCTGTTTTTTCACTAGGTTGGCCTCTATAAGTCTCTAAGGATAACTCTTCAGTATATTTACTAATCTAGCTTCTTCATTCATTGTGAAAATCCAGACTTGGTGATTGCATGCCATTTATGAAGGCATTCGGCATTCGCACGGTCTGACCCCTAGCCTCCTTTTACTGCCTTCCACTGCCCACCACCCAGGGAAGGATGGGTAATTTTTTTTTATGTGAAATCACCTTTCTTAGGAGCCTCATGAACTGTGGATGAAGAGCTACCCTCCCTTGACTTTTTGCTGGTATAGAGATACTGACTTGAACTATTTCTGAGAGTTGATTTAAAGCATTGCCCTCCAGTCTAGTGGGAGGAAAATTCAGTTTGTGTGCTCATTTGGTTTGGGGACAAAAATCTGACAGCTCTGTCAAAGGTGTGAATATTTTGCTAGCAAGTAACCAACTCTGACAAGTTGGACCTCATCATCCTCTGCAGCCTTGAGTGAGAGTGAGGCCTGTGGTGAGAATGGAGATGAGGCAGAATTGGAGACGGAGCTTTCTGGCAGGCAGGGAGTTTGGGCATAGCCACAGCACATATGTAAGTACACACACAAAGAGCTTCTGAGGCTGTGTATCATTCAGAAATTTGGATTTGGAATCTTTTCGTGTAGATTTATCAAAGAAATTCCAGTGTCAGATGCTTTTTCAACATAACCTGATTGACGCACTTAATTTTACATGAAATCAATAGCATACATTTTCCAAGGAAATACACTGTGTACAGTGCAGATCAAAACACTGGAAAAATACCAAGAAATGGGTTGTAGCCTTTTCACTGACAGGATCACACCACCAAGCAGCATTTCAAGACAGGAGTTGGTCAAGGTACAAATGGTAAGTGATGAATATGAATATTTTAAGAATTCAGAGACAGGAGAGATTAGCCAATTCTGGAGTAATCGAGAAAAAAATCTATGAGGAAAATGTAGTTTGAGTTGAATCTTAAAATATGGACACATTTGGGTTCATGGAAAGGAAAAATAATATTTATATAATAAAATCACAGAAGTGAAAATAAACACAGTGTGTATCATGCACAGCAAGGACATCTTTCTAATGCTGAGCTGATGGAAAAATGCACTAAAGAGTATTGTAATTTCCTCCTGTTAAAGAATCTGGAGATTAAAAAATTCCGAAGTCCTACATGATATTTTGAAGAGCACAGATCCTGGGTATTCTGGTGACTCAAAAGAGTAGGCAAATGGGGAGACTCAAGCTGAGGTTTGGCTTGGTTGAGATGCTCGGGAGGTGAATGGTGAGGATGGTATGAGGTCTGGAGTCCAAGGATGTGGTAGTCATTGGCATGGCTACAAAATCGCACCAATTGTCTATGTTTATTTGTGCTTTATTTCCTCTCTTGGAAAGACGTTTTCATGTGTTACCCTTTATATTATGTTTTAACTGAATTTGACATTCTGTGACATTGGCTCTGTACATTGGACCTTTCCGTGGCACCAGTGTGAAGGGTAAGGCAGAAATACACTGCAGAAAGGGAGTGAAGTTTGAGTGTTAGACAGTATAGGTTTAGAAATGAGTCCCAGAAATCAGATTCCAGCCTCTGTGTCCCTATTACCTGCTGGATAAAGGGTCCTTGGCATTCATTCATTCAAAAGCAGATATTTTAGCACCTGCAATATCCTGGGCCCAGGGAGAAAGGCAACCAGATCCCATTTCTGCCCTCAGAGAACTTACAGGTCCTTGAAGTACCTACTAGTCTCTGGAGTCACCAAATACAATTTGCCTTACAAAGATAAATCCTCCCTTCAGTATGTAGTCACTGTGTGGACATTTCCAGCTCTAAAGGTCTTATTTCCCCACAGGACAGGCTAATTTTAATCTCAGTTTTTAATAGTTGTAATTGTTAGAAAATTAGTTATTATATTAAAGTGAAATTGACTTCCTTAGAGTTGTTCTCAAACCAAACTGAGCACCATTCTCCATAAAACATTTTAAAAACTGCAGATTACCAGGTTCCACCTAAGGCCCACTGAATCAGAATCGACAGGGAAGGAGTCTGTAAATCTTAATCTTTAAGATTAAGATGATTCTGAGGTGCAGCCAGGGCTAAGAACCTCTGTCATATGTCTTCTTCTCATTCATTGTTTCTAGTTCTGTTCTCTGCAGCTAACGTTCAAAATCGCTGTTTTACACACTAGTCCTTCAAAGATTTGAAGATAACTCTCATGCTCTAACCTCCTCCTCTCCTGTTGTTACCTTTCCACAAACTGAAGATCTCCACTTGCTTCTTTGGTTCCTTATAAGATGTGAGTTTCTGCACTCTCCGCTATCATCATCATCTTTTATTAAATGGCTTCCATCTTGTCAATGTCCTGTGGTGCCAATATGCATATAAAATCTAGACGTGGTTTGATCAAAGGAACCCTTGCTTCCCTTGATCTGATTGCCATGCCTCCATTAATGAGGCTTGTTTCTTGCAGCTATCTAGGTGCTTTCTCAGGCTATTAGCTCATTTGGAGTTTGGGTCAGTTAAGCTCTTCCACCCGTTTGTTGCACTCATGTCATTGCTCTTTTCATCTCAGTGTAAGACTTTACCTTTATACCTATATATTTTAATTTCAGTTAGGTTTATTTTGACTCATATCTATCATCAATATGTTTGCTTCCCATCGATGCTTGGGGCAAATATGAAAACAAATATTCTAGGAATTAATTTGAATTGTGGATAGTTGTCAGTTTCTTTTTCTTGAGCTCTCTTTTTAGCAATAAAATCACTTAATATACCTAATGCAAGAAAAAGAGAAGGAGGAGAAGAATAAGAGGAAGACGAAGAGTAGGAAGAAAAAGAGACAGAAGAAAAAGAAAAGGAGGAGGAAGTAATGAGGCAGAAATGGACCCTGAACATTTTGGAAACCCAAATATTTTGCAGGTAAATTTCCACCCTGCAAGCCTTATGTTTTAAAAAACGTGATTTCTAGACCTTTGTTTCTCATCAGGCCATCCACACATATGCACTCAAATGTAGAAGATGTAAGAGAGCAAATCTAATGAGAGTTTCATGGGCAGGCAGTTACAGGAATGATAGAAAACTTCTTAAAGTGTCTCGACACAAATTAGAGTGGTGCACACTTTATAATAAGGGCAATGATAATCAGGATGATTTAGAGGCACTTCAATCAAAGGCTATATTGGAACGTGAATCCCAGAGGTGAGAAGGCGGTTATTAGTTCACTGAACCACCCTGATCCCTAGGCATTCATAGCTCAACTCACACTGAAGGATTTTAGTGTCTTTGTAAAAGAAAATCCCCTTTTGAAATTATTTGGCCTGTAAGGAGTGGGAAGGGTCTAGTAAAGATAAGAAGAGATAAGAAAAAGAATTGCAAGTTGAAATGGAAAAAATGAGTTGGAAGTTAAATGGGAAAGAACTGTATTTATTTTCAATCTGGGATGGGAGAAGGAGAATCTGGGTGCCTGCACGTGATTCATAAATGTTTTCTGTCATATTTAAGTTTGATTAAAGCATCTAGAAATATACATTAGTAAAATAGTTAAGCAGTGAACATATTTTTAAAAGTATAATTTAAGAGGTCTATAAAGCATTCAGAAATCACCTATTTGTATACTGATGAATTCCAGGTTTATATCTCTGTGCTTGACTTCTTTAATGAGCTCCAGACTTGATTATTAAACTTTTCACTTGACAGTCCCACTTGGAGATCTAAAAGGCAAATCAAATTTACTGTCTTAAACAGAACTCTTGATCCCTATTCCCACTCCATAATCCTACTCTCCATTTTTTTCTTTATAACCTCTATAAACAGCATTATCCAGTTTTTTGGAAGTAAAATCTAAAAATTATCTTTGGTTCATTTTCCCTCTTGGCTTATTTTCAATCAACAGAGCTTATCTCCCTTCTCCTTCCTCCACTGCTCACCCCTCACTAAAGTCAACAGTCTCCTTCTCATGAACAACTACATACACATCCTAACTAGTTCCCCATCTTCTATAGTCAGTCCTTCTGGTTCATTTTCCACACATGCCCAGAGTGATCCTTTTAAAATATGTGAGATCATGCCACTCTCCTGCTTGTTAGCTCCAAGAGCTTTTCTGTACACTCACAATAGAATCCAGGCTCCTCACCGTGAGTTGCAAGGCCTCACAACATCTGTGCCTGGCCACCTCTTCAACCTCTTCCCCCGCCAGCAGTATCCACCTTACTTGCCTGCTAGCCAGCTTCCCTGAGCTCCTTGCTGTTCTTCAAATTAAGTTAGAATGATCCCATCTCAGGGCCTTTGTACTTGCTGACACACTTTTCCAGATATCGACGAGGTCTGCTCCCCCACTTCAATGAAGTTTCTATCCAAATGTCACCTTCTCAAATGTGACATCCTCTTTACAAAAAAAAAAAAAAAAAACCTCTCTCCAACAACCCCATTCTCATTTCTGTCTTTAGTTTTCCTCATAGCATTATCATTATCTGACATTATAACAGATGATAGACAGAAGTGATAGAGATAGATTGATATATATGACAGAGATGATAGATGATAGATAGTAGATGATATATAGATATAGATAGATAGATAGATAGATAGATAGATAGATAGATAGATAGATAGATAGAGATAGAGAGATACAGAGATAGAGAGATAGTGATATGGTTTGGCTTTGTGCTCCCACATAAATCTCATTTCAAATTGTAATCCCCACATATTGAGTATTGAGGAAGGGACCTGGTGGGAGCTGATTTGATCATACGGGTGGTTTCCCCCATGATGTTCTCCTGATAGTGAGTGAGTTCTCATGAGACCTAATGGCTCAAAAGTGTGCCACTTACCCCATTGCTTGCTCTCTCTCTCTCCCTCTTTCTCTCTCTCTCTCCTGCAGCCTTGGAAGACTGCCTTGCTTCCCCTTGGCCTTCCAATATGATTGTAAGTGTCCTGAGGCCTCCCTAGCCATTTGGAACTGTGAGTCAATTAAACCTCTTGTCTTTATAAATTACCCATTCTCAGGTAGTTCTTTATAGCAGTGTGAAAATGGACTAATACAGATGGATGAATGGATAGGTAGATAGGTGTGTAGGTGGGTAGTTAATAGATAGATGAAAGAGAAAGGATGTAGGAGAGAATGAAGCACATTTGCAAGCGAGTGCATGGGCATCAGGATTCTTTCAAGGTTTCCAGGTGATTCCATGACTGAGATTCACAGGACTTGAGGGCAGCAGCTAAACACATGAAGCAGACTTTAAACTGCTAGAGTGGAATTGGAATCTCTACTCCATTGCTGATCATTTTAGTTTTGTGATTTTGAAAGGATATCTCAGAACTCCCTTTATCTCCACCATAATTTTGATAAGTTATCACAACAAAGGAGGCCAAGTTCAAAAGTTGTTCCTCTCTTTCCTGAAGTCTCCTTTCTAGAAGAAGAAGATGTCTGTAAGAGGAAGAGCTCAGTAGTGAGATAACTAGGTTTTGAATCCTGTTTCTACTACCTGGGCAAGTGACACTTCTCTGTGCCTCAGTGTCCTCATTTGTAAAATGAGATAACTATTGTAACTTCCCTTGTGGGGTTGCTGGGGGACCAAATGAATTCTATGTAAAGGGTTTAGAGCAGTACCTGACACAAAGCAAGTGCTTTGAAAGTATTTGCTGTTATCTTTGAGGGAATGGCTCTCAAGCAGAAAATACATGTGGAAAATTCCTTTGGCCGATGATTTTGAAAGTAGCTAGGGGGATTGAGACGGACCATTTTCTCTGAGACTCTAAACTCCACTCAAGAACAGAGTTGGTTAATGATTACATCCTATAAAATTTTCCATGTCATGTGCCTTTTCCCCACTAGGCAATAGAAAGTAATTAAGAATTATGGGAAGCGGATTCAGTGAGAGGGAAGGCATGCCTTTCTAGGGACAAGCTCCAAACCCTAACGAGGTTATTGGCACAGGTGTCTCCTGCAAATAAATTAATGGGAAGGCAGATCCAATCATTAATCTGTCATCCAAACTTGGTGTTTAGAGTCATTTGGGGAGATGGAGCTTCCTTTGCCCAACCTTGGTGGTGTCTGGAGCAAAGATTAGGAAGCAGAGTGATTTCATTAGGATAACAAGGCTGTTAAAGAACAATCTGGCTCTTTAGATGGTATTTATAAAGCATTTCAAAGAAACTGTGTTCTGACAGCTGCTGTCAGTCTCTCGCATAGGAACTGTGGTGATTTATTGATACAGCAGGGGAGCTGTTATTATCCTTATTTGTAAAAGTTTTATGCATACTAAGAGTCTATCTTGACTAGTTGCAAACTTCCCAAAGACAAATTCACCTAATTGAATGTTTCAGTTGCCCCAACATGAGGTTTCGATTTAACAGAATATGATAAATTCTCAATTACATGGTGTCATATGTAGTTTTGTAAACTGCTTCAAGTTCTTTTTAATGAAAGATGGTAGATAAAATTGCATTTTCAATTATCTGTTTGTGGATTACCCACCACTCTTTTTGGCTGGTTTCCTCTAACTTGAACTATGGAGCAATGTAATGCAATGTGAATCATCAGAAAATACAGAAGAGTAATTTTTTAGACAAAGGAATATATAATTATTCAGAAATCAGTGTTCCACAGAAAATGTAGCAGTGCCAAAACCAAATATGAGTGATTTTTAATTAATTGTAATCTCTGTCCATGCCATTATACCTTCATGGTTTAGCTAATCGAGAATTGACTATATGTTAAGTCAAGTCATGGAGTAATTTCTTTTCACTCTTGAGTAGTGTAGAGAATGTAGACTAGACAATCAGGTTGCCATTAGCAGTTAGCAGAGGGCAGGTGGAGCCTTTGTGTCATTTTTAGAAGTAAGCATATCTCTCACTGCTATGTGTTTAAAAGAATGTGACTTTCTGAAACATTTTTGTGAGCTCATACACCAGTGGGGTCACAGGGTCATTGACCTTTCCTGGGCTGGAAGGGATCTCAGAAACCATCTAGCCCAATTTCATTCATTTCACCGTTAGGTTAACCAAAGCCCAGGGAGATAAAACACCACATAGTGACTGCTGAGGCCAGACAAGAAAAATTAGTAAGTGCTAAGTCTTCAATGACTTTGTACAACTAATTATGCTATTACCACTAGTTTCTAGGGTAGTCAGGGCATTGTCAGTGAGAAAAAAAAAAGTGTTGTCAGGAGCAGGAAAGAAACATTGCGAATGAAACAAAGAATACTGGCATGGGTGGTATGAGGGCATTTTTAAAAAATAATAGAAGGATATTTCTTTTGGAAAGGGAATTCTAGGATCAACTAGTAGTTGGTGGAATATCAGGGTGGGGCCCTACGTGACTTTTTCTTCATGAACTGAGTAAAATGGGTCAAACATTGTTCACATCCTAGAACACTAGGCAGCTCAAAGGTGAGACACTTGAAGCTTGACACAGATAAATTTTGGACAAATGAAGCAAATATTAATTTATGTTGTGGGTAATACATTTTTCATTACATTAAGAAATAGACAGAAGATTGCATAGGTTCTGTCAAAAATACAATCAGATCAAGTTAGGAAAAAAAATTGAAAGCTTATTGTCATACAATAAGAGAAAGTACAGACTGTGGCCTGGGAGAGTTCAAACCAAGTGGGAAGAGGCTGGCCTTACAGCAGTGACAGCAGTTTCTGTTGTTGTTGTTGTTGTTTTGAGACGGAGTCTCGCACTGTCATCCAGGCTGGAGTGTAGTGGTGCGATCTCTGCTCACTGCAACCTCTGTCTCCCAGGTTCAAGTGATTCTCCTGCCTTAGCCTCCTGAGTAGCTGGGATTACAGGCGCCCACTGCTTCGCTCGGCTAATTTTTTGTATTTTTAGTAGAGATGGGGTTTCACTATGTTGACCAGGCTGGTCTTGAGCTCCTGATCTCAGGATCCGCCTGCCTTGGCCTCCCAAAGTTCTGGGATTAGAGGCATGAGCCACCAGTTTTTAAAGCATAAAGGAGGAAGTATTCTGACCTTTGTGATTGATTGGCTGTTATACATTATCGTTCTTTTTAAGACAAATAGAGCTGTTTAAGCTGATTTGTCCATAGCTGATTGGTTTAATTTCACTGAATCATGGTGACGAGGACCTAAAGCTCATATTTATGTCCATGATTAGAGATGGCATTTCAGGGAAATCAGGATGACTTAAGTTTTGGCTATGTGGTTGTGAGTGGTTGGCCTTAAGGTGTATCTAATTGATGGCCTCCATATTTATTTTTAACAGTTGAAACCTAGCTTCAATAAACTCATGTGTGCTCAGGCCATGTAGGCTAGTACTCAAAACTAAAATGTTTGGGGAAACAGACTTTTCAGCTTTTTATCAGGGAGATGATTTATCTCTCTTATAAACATCCTTTATTGCCACAGTCAAAGTCAGTGGCGCATCGGTTGGGCCATACACTGCTGTTCCTAATTTTTTTTAACTGAACTTCACACTTCCCAATAGTGACCATTATTAAATGTGTACAGTGGAAATTCTACTTTTATTCATTCATGAATTGATACATACATCACCTTTCAAACCTCTTCTGATCACCAACGTTTTGACCACTTCACCAGACATTATGATTTTTGTATACCTTTAAAAATTAAAAGTAGCTGCATAACTGAGGTCGATTTTCCTTATTGCCACCAATGATATCAACTTCTCCCTCAAATTAACAAAACCTTTATTTTCAGTCAAATACACTGACATATTCCCTTAAAACTGTTTTTCAGCTTCCTAAGAAAGGAATTCTGCTCACCATGATGTAAGTGACAGTATTACGTGAGACTTCCAGGAATTCTCTTTAGAAGGAGGATAAAATCCTGTTCCCTCCTTCTGCCATTCTGCAGTTTGAAATGTTTCTGTGATGGCTGTTGGTCACAGCCATCTTGGACAGGAGCACAAAGACCAGGGCCTGGAAATGCTGCAATGCAGTATCTAAAAGAAGGCTGGTGGCCAACATGGTGAAATCTCGTTTCTACTAAAAATACAAAAATTAGCCAGGTGTGGTGGTGTGCACTTGTAATCCCAGCTACTCGGGAAGCTGAGGCAAGAGAATCGCTTGAACCCAGGAGGCGGAGATTGCAATGAGCTGAGATCACGTCACTGCACTCCAGCCTGGGCACAGAGTGAGACCTTATCTAAAAAAAAAATAAAAAATAAAAATAAAAACTAAAAATATGAAAACTTAAAAAAAAAATAAAAGAAGGCTGGCTCCTGATGACTTTGAGCTGCCATCTCACTCTGGAGCCAACTCTCTCCAGCTTGTTTTCATATGACAGAGAAATTAGCTGTTTTATTCATCACTTGAGGAGTATTGCTTACCATAGCTGAATCTAATTCTAACATAACAATATTTAATTTTGCTTCTTCTTAGTGAAATTTAGAAACAAAATGATTTGAGAAAAAGCCTAACATTACTGGCTAAAATACAATATCAAAGTTTAGTACAGATCCAATTATGCACACAATTCCTGTCCCCTATTATCTTAGTGGAGAGCTGGCTATGTTTTCTTTTTTCAACCATGACTGCTTTCAGTCCTAGAGAACACCTCATCCTTGAATGCTAATCTTGTGATTCTAATGGCAAGCAATTTGGGCAAGGAAATTGGCAGAGAATTTGAAATTTAAAGTAGAAGTTCCTGTTGCTCCTTCACAAAACAGTAAGACCCTCAAAAGTGCTTTTTTGAAATATGAAGAATCGATGCTATCAGAAATATATTTATCCTATATAATTCATGGCAAACTTATTTAAAAATGTGGCCACACATTCCTATCAGTGTTTGATGTGCAACAGAAGGAGCTTTTTATGTAGAATCAGAAAAATAAGTTCCAGTCTTAGCTCTGCAAAGTACTATCTATATAACCTCAGGCAAATCATTTAATCTCCTTAAGCTTATCCCCTGAATCTAAAAAATGGCAGTGATAGTAATAATTTATAGGGTTGATATAAGTATTAAATAATAGAGATGAAAATATTTAGCCCAATGCTTTTCACATATATCGCCTGCTTTATAAGTACTAGTTAATATAAGTTAATTAATGTTGCATTTATGACAGTTTGAAGAAGACATGATTTAGAACTCAAGTCCAATTTTTAAATGCACATGGTGTCTTTGTCCATAAGTCTGTAGGGGCAACGGGGCCGACCACCATTCTTCTTGAAAAATCAGCTTAAGAAAAAATCAATGATCGTAAGCTGCCCAAGGATACGTTGCAGCTTAATATCTTAACACTTCAGTGTGTGAAACCATCCAACACCAACAGCATTCTCATTTTTAGATAAGCCGCAGAATGAAATACATTTTATCAAAAGTTTGCTTGAGATTTTTCTGTAACAAAATATCTCCAAGAAAAGTCTGTGTTTACAAAAGAAATACAGAGGGGAAACAGAAAATGCCCTCTACATCCACTCACTTCCTCCTCTTTTGGTGTTTTGCGGGTCTGGCCTTTGGAATGATTTATGACATTGGGAAGAGCAACATTACACAATGGAGAATTGGATATTATGGGTTCAGTAAGGATCAGAAGAATGGGATTCAGAATAACTGTAGTCTAAGGTAGACAGGGGGCAGAGTACGGGGTGGATAGAACATGTGTTTCTGTCTCAGCTGCAGTAGTATACAATTCATGGTGTTCAACTCAGAGATATGCACCAGGGAGGGAGAGGTGAATACAAAAGTGAAATTAAGGTTAATGTCCCACCCAAAGCACCTTTGTCATCCACAGGCACCAACCCCTTACACATAATCCAGCTGATCTTGCCAGAGTCTTCCACTGTCCCGGCCTGGTGCCATAGCGCATGTCCCTGACTGTGAGTGAAGGATTTAGGTAAAGAAATTTAAAATTCCCCCGATGAGGAGTGAAATATCTTTACAGGTTTGACCCTTAAGCGTAGGCAATAATAACTACCAAACTGATTTTTGTAACTCAAACAAAGTTCCTTTGCTTAAAGAAAATGCTAACATTTCTGTCTGCTAAATTTCCACAGTTGGGTGGGGTCAGAAAAGAAAGAAAACCAGTTAAGTATCAATTATACATTATACTGCATTACACACACACACACACTTATATATATATAAAATATATATATATATCATGTATCACACATAAGAGATGAATTGACATTTTATTTATTAATTAATATATGGATATTAGGTATCTTTACACAAATTATCTATTTTGATCTTAATCAGAGACATTAAGAAGCATGACTAAAATCACAGAGTCGCTTAGTGTTAAAGCCAGTAGTTGAACAAAGCCAGCTATCTCAGACCCTGAAGGTTTAATTTAAAAACTAGTGCATTGGTCCTGGGAGTAAGGCTTAGCTGCTGGAATGTGTTTACTTTAGCCTTTCCTGAGACAGCAGAATTCTTTTCTGGCACACCTGAGGGTCAGTCATGTGCCCTGACCTGGAGTGGCAGTTCTATTCTGTGATTAAAAGCATCAGAGTGACCTGATCTGATTCAAATCCCTGTTCTAGAAGATTAGCTGTATGTTCTCACACAAGTAACTCCATAAACGTTAGTTGCCTTTTCTCTAAAGCACATAAAGAATGTGAAACACAGCTCCTGCATTTGTCCTAGTCTAGTCGGAAGTTCTCAGATGGCCTCAACTTGAGTCCTGCCTCCTGGTATTCAACGTTGGGGTAACTCCACCCCCTTGAGTGTGAGCTGGACCTAGTGATTCACTTCTTGCCAGAGCTATATGGGATGCCACTTCTGAGATAAATTTCCAAAAGCTGTGGCTTCCATCTCAGGTTATCACTCTCTTGCATTCTCTCTGGAATAAGTTCACGTATTCTAAGGGAAGCTAGCTGCCACATTGTGAACTGCCCTGTGGAAAGGTCCATGTGGTAAGGAGTTGATGTATCCAACAGTCAGTAAGGATCTGAGGCCTGCCAACATCCATGTGAGTGAGCTTGGGAGCAGATCCTTTCCCAGTTGAGCCTTGAGAAGACTGCAGCCCAGCTGTTACCTTCAGTATAGCCTTGTGAAAGACCTGAGCTGGTATCTTGATTGCAGCTTTCTGGAAAATCCTGGGCCAGAGGTATCTAGTAAGCAGTGCCTTGATTCCTGACCACAGAATCTCATTGCTAAGAAAAGTTTGTTGTTTAAAGCTGCTACATTTGGAAGTAGTTACACAGCAAAAAATAACTAACACACCTGGGAATAAAAACAATATGACATATAAAGCATCTAGGACAATGTAGACCCGCATGCACACCAAAATAATCTGATAGTTTTCATTATTTTAAAACTGATTTTATAGAGGAAATAATGGAGGAGGAAGGCATGGATGCTGAAAGACAACCTTTGTCTACCTCAAAATATTTCCTATAGCTTGCTGTGACATTAGGCAGCCATATCTTTTCTTTTGACAGCTCACTACCCTATGGCCCCATAATTGGGGGAAGGAAAATTGACTCAACAATAATTATAATAATAAATGGCAAAATTCACTTGAGCTTTTGCCTATCAGTCAGATGTCACATTTGTCACTGGGCTTCCAGACATTGATGTGACCAGTGTCTTAGATCAATGGACAGATGACAAGAATATGAATGATCATAACAACAAATGTCAACTTTATTCCTTTAAATGCACTCAGTGTTCTGTAGATAACCCGAAAGGTCACATCGATAGTTGCCACCTGCTATGTCTCTCGTTCCAAACACTATCAGACAACATGGTGTTTCTGGAGCAGGGAAAGAAGTCAAATGCAACAGCAAGCCTGACATTTGATAATAGATCAGGGCACATCATTGTCCTGTTAAGTAAAGGCAATTCTTCTCTGCCTTTGAAAGATGAACCCGTGCAGCTTCCCGGCTTCCCTCAGTCAGAGGGGCAGCCATGTGTCTCCCGACAGGTGAGTTGCTTTTCTCTTTCAATTACAGGTGTGAGTTTAGTAGATACATTTTTCCTGAACTCAAAGCACCTATGATATTTTATTGTAGTAGTTTCTCAGCAATGCAACTTCCCTGTAACTACTACCAAAGGCAAGCATCTAAGCTCGTAATTTCCATACTACGTAATGGAGAAAAGTCTGAATTTGTGAAGTCTACATGTATTGTGCACTTTAAAAGAAATGCAGTTTAGTGCTTTTTAATACATATAGTAACTTCAACTAATTGCCAAAATAAGGTTTGCTTCCTCTGGCTTTAATGAACAGATTAGCAGCACTAGCATTAGAAACACCATTTGCATAAAATTAATTTGCTAAAGCCCTTAAAAATAGTGTTCATAATGGCTTAAACATGCTCACTGCCTATTTATACTATTAATTTGCTAAGTAAACCTTTCTTTTTAAGTAGGACAAAAGTGAATCATCAGTCCAGCTAAAGTTGAAGTATCACAAAAACCTAAAATAAGTGAATTCTAAGTTGTTATGTTTTTCCCATACAAAGGTGGTAAAAATATACGTATAAAGTTAACTCCAAGTAAACTGGTAGTGCAGATATTTTGTTAATCATTGCGGTAACAAGGAAAAGTAAATCCTTTTCAACCTGGTTTGGCTCTCCTTTAGTTGAAAATGCCTTTTGTTTCTCGAACCATTTTTAATTAAAAATAAAATTCCATTTAAACTGATTCATTCTTAGTGGATAGTGTAGGCAAAACGCCTATAGAACTGTGTTGGAAATTTTATTGAATGATGAAGTTCAAAGTAAAGGATTCCAAATATAAACTCGATCGCATATTTTCTTCAATTAGCATGGAAATTCTTTGCCTATCCTCTTAAAAACTATGACTATATGGAGTAATTTGGCATTTAAATGCTGACAGCACTCTCAAAATTATTCACTGAATTCCAGGCAACCTCAATTAATATCTCAATATGATTCGTGGAGTGATATTTGATAGATTAATTATAAAATTCACCTGAAAGAAAGAAAATACCAAAAAATACAAAACAAAAATACCAAAACTAAAAGTCATGAATATTTTTTAAAGAGTAGAATTATTTGGGGTAAGGGCAGTAGTTTCTCCTACCAAATTTCAGAATATTTTTAAAGGGCTTAATAGTTAAATCGCCGTGGTGTTGGTTCAGGAAAAAAATAGATCAGTGAAACAGTAGAAAGAATTCAGAAACAAATCTATTTCAAAACACATTTATTTCAAAAATAAAATATACGAAAATTCCTTTTATAATAATGGTAGACTGTCAGGCCAATGGAGAAAAATGCATCAACAACTTGTGTTGGAAGATTACTCATTTTAAAAATAAAAGGTTAGATTGCTACCTCACACAATTCACAAAAATATATTACAGATTGATTAGAGAGCCAAAGGTTAAAAATAAAAGTGTTACAAATAAAGAGAAAACAAATGTGTGGAAGACATTCTTAAATAAGACATAAAAACATAAAAGCTAACTGTGAAGGAAAAAAATGTATAAATTTGACAGAATCAAAACTTTAAAACTATGTTAAAAGAAATTATAGCAAATCCAAAAGCTGAAAAAACATTTGCAATCATGTAGAATAAAGAGTAATAATATCTGAAATATGTAAAGAACACCTATGAATAAATAAAAACAAACTAAATTGAAAAGGAAAGGAAGAAGACAACTTCCAGAAAAGAAAACTGCAAAGAACTTAGTCACATGAAAATATCCTCAACTTCACCAGGAGTCAGGAAAATAATTTAAAATAAAACAATCATCAAATACCATTTCTTCCACTCATTAAATTGTCAAAAATCAATATGTGATGGCAAATGTATGGACAAAGTTTATTTATTACCAGTTAGTGGAAGCAATGTGGGGGATTTTTTTTGGGAGGGCAAATTGACAGCATCTATTCAAATTACGTTTTAATGAACTTTTAAGAATTCCAACTCTAGATATTTGCCCTAGAGCAACACTCATACGTGACACTGAGGACTATGTATAAGGTTGTCTGTTGCGGCACTGTTTATAATAACAAGATATTGGAAATAACTAAATATCAGTAGAAGAATAAGTACATAAATTATGGCTCCTCTAGGAATTTTCATCACATATGCAACATTGTAATTCAAGAAAATTCACTGGAATGTTACTTATAGAAAAAGACTGGAAACACTATATATGCCCATTAATTGGGAGGTAGAAGAATACATACTGGAATATCCATATGAAAAGATTATACATTTGTATGAAACAATGAGATGTATCCATGTATGCCAAAATGAAAAAGTTACAAGATTTTTTCTTTTTTTTTTTTTTGGGAGGGAGGCTCATTCTGTTGCCAAGGCTGGAGTGCAGTGGCCTGATCTCGGCTCACTGCAATGTCCACCTCATGGATTCAAGCAATTCTCCTGCCTCAGCCTTCTGAGTAGCTGGGATTACAGGCTCCCACCACCAAGCCCGGCTAATTTTATTTTTGTTTTTAGTAGAGACGAGGGTTTCACCATCTTGGCCAGGCTGATCTCAAACTCCTGACCTAGTGATCCACACGCCTCGGCCTCCCTAAGTGCTGGGATTACAGGGGTAAGCCACTATGCCTGGCCACAAGATACAATGTTAATGAAAGAATGACATTTCAGAAGGGTGTGGTTTATACTTCCTATTTTCAAAAGGATTATATATATTTTGTGCACATATGATATACCTACATACGCATATACACACAGAAATACTTTTAACACAAAAGGAAGTATACCATAGATACATTATATATAAAACATATCACATGTATTATATGTATGTGTGTTTATATGTTTCTGGATTATATATTCATAGAATGCCTTTGAAATATAGGGAACTAATAATGGAAGTGTATAAGGCAATTTAGGGTCTGGAGTAAGAAGACGACTAGACTTAACTTCCATATATATTTTTTGTAGTTTGAATTTTTCTTATATTTGTATATTAGTTTTCAAATAAAATTCATCACAAAAACTATAATACCATCAGTATCATAAATAAAACTTACGTAGTTAAAAAGAATAGGAGAAATATGTATGTAGTGACAGAAATATATTCATGATATATGGTTAACAGTTAAAAGCATGTTGAGTAACAATGCATCCAGTTCAATAACATTGACGTTAAAAGAAAGAAACAAAACAGACAGGTACATGTGTATGTTTGTATAAATGTATATATTTATGTAAAAATAAGTTAAAAGGTGCATTTATATTAAATATGCAATACACTTACATGCATACAAACATGTTTGAAAATGCACAGGGCTAATCTAGGATTATACACAGTAACCTGTTAACAGTGGTAGCCTCTGCAAACAGGATTAAATTAGTGTGGTGAAATAAGGAAAGCTGATTCCTGTATATTTGAGTTTTTGTAACAATGAGAAAATATTCAGAATTACTTTGATAATTTCATATTTTAATTTTGAAAAATTAAAATTCTAGTATTAATTATTTGTCTGCAATAACAATGTATGTCTAAAATTCACCTGGCAAAATTAAATTTCTTTAGTTAGTAACTATGTAGTTTTCAACCAGCCTGGTAGTAACTCTAACTTTTTGCCCTTCCAAAGTCAACATTTAACTGACCAGCTGCGGGTCTCCAAAGAGCCCCACAACTGAAAACCTTCTTAGTTATTCACTATCTATTATCTAGGTCTGTCTATTTCTTCTTTAAGGAAGAGATTAATACTATATCACACTGGCTTTAACTTCCTGACTAAAAGGTACCTCAGCCTCCCCTGTTATAAAGCTAGTGTGCTTCCCATGCTGCTTTGAGACTCATTTAGAACTCTTCTCAAGAAATAGAGTTTGGTGTTAAGTACCACTTTATTTATAGATGAAGCTGAGGCAGAAAAATTGCTGTGATTAATGAGATAGCAATTCAGATAGCAATTCTCTCTCTCTCTCTCTCTCTCCCCCCCGCCCCCCAGCCCTCTCCTTTCCTCCCTTTCTCTCTCATCAGTCTCTATCAGTCCCAGGTAACCAGTGATCTGATTTCTGTTCTTATAGTTTTTCCTTTTCCAGATGTCAAAGAAGTCAACTCCTACTATTTGAGCCTCACTTTCATCATTTAGCAAAACTATTTGAGATTTGTGTGTTCGTGTTTTTTTATATATACATAGTATTGTATGAGTATATTACAATTTGTTTATCCATTCACCAGTTGATGAACAATTGTGTTGATTTTTGGCTGCTATGAATAAAGTCACTACAAATATTCAAAGACAGGTTTTTATGTTGACTTGATGTTTTTATTTCTGTTGGTAATATACCCAGGAGTGGACTTGCTGAAACACATAGTAAGTATATATTTCATTTTATATAAAATTGCCAAACCGTTTTCCACAACAGCAGTACCATTGTGCATTCCTACCAGTAATGCATGAGGATTCTAGTAGTTACATATCCTCACCAGAGCTTGATATTGTCAGGGATTTTTTTTTTTTTTCTGTAACTATCTTAAGATCTTAATATCTCATTGGGTTTTAATTAAGGTTACAACATCTTAATATCTCATTGGGTTTTAATTTGCATTTTCCTAATGTCAAATGAGGTTGAGCATCTCTTCATGTGTTCTCAATTTCATTCTTATTAAAAGCCTCAGAGGGGGCCGGGTGTCGTGGCTCACACCTGTAATCCCAGCACTTTGGGAGCCCAAGGCAGGCGGATCACCTGAGATCAGGATTTCGAGACCAGCCTGGCCAACATGGTGAAACCTCATCTCTGCTAAAAATAAAAAAAAATGAGCCGGGTGTGGTGGCACACACCTGTAGTCCCAGCTACTCGGGAGACTGAGGAAGGAGAATCACTTGAACCTGTGAGGTGGAGGTTACAGTGAGCAGAAATTGTGCCACTGAACTCCAGCCTGGGCAACATAACGAGACTCCATCTCAATAAATAAATAAATAAAATAAAAAATAAAAGTCTCAGAGGAGGCTGAGTATATATTGCTCAGTCATTGGAGTAAGTGAACTAAGGAGCTTCAACTTGGCCAAAATTGTCCACTGCAAATCCTAACTAAACAATGCATGAATCTTTACATCTGTGGGATCTAGCGTGAGGGCTGAACATTCAATGAACACTCCATCTTAGTAGGCAAATTAATTAGCGCTTCCTCACTTGCCTATAAACATATTATTGTTGTCCCCTGCATGATCACCGTAAGTAAGTGGGCTACTCTCTAATGTGCCTGAGCATTTCTGATCCTCCCAGCCACAATGTGTGCTTGTCAAGGGTCAGTTGTGGCTGTTCCCAAAGATAAATTATACAAATTATACTTGCTATTGGAAGTATAAGTCAACTAAGTATTATAAAAATGGATTAAATATGAGTGAGAAAAAATATTTTCTAAGAAAACTAAAAAGGCAATTCACTAAAAAGTATTGTAGCATGAAAAGGAGGAAAAACATCAAAAGCCTGGGTAACATTACAAAATCTAGAAGCACAGACTGCATACACTCAGATTGCATTACAAGTATCCTTAAGTTCTTGTAACATTTTAATAAAAGGTAAATCTTGGAGAGAATATTATGAATGTGATTTATGTAAGAAAGACAATATACAGCAGTGGGACAATGCCCCACAAAACATTTTTTAAATGACAAAATAAAGTTTACTTACCAGGATCCAATTATAAATGTTAAATATGTTTGCAATAGAATATTTGAAAAATAAGATAATAACAAAAAGAAATGTACATTCGATAGTCTTATTCAAAGATTAAACCACAATTAGCATTTTGGAGCATTTGGCATTATTGTTTTGGATATTTATACCACGTATACAATATTATACTGTAATTTTTTACTTAACATTAATATATATTTTTCATATTATTAAAAGTTCACAGAATTATAATTTTAATGACTTCCTAATATGTTATTAGGTACCTACATTATAATTTTCTGAATCAACCTAGTTTCTTAGTCTACCTAATTCTAAACATTTAGAAAGTTTCCATTTTTTCACATTTTTAAATAATGTGTTGTGAATACTTTTTAAAAAATATTTTGGAGTGTATCTTTAAGATAGATTCTCTGAAGTAGAACTAAGAGATCAATGGAAAAGAATAGTTCCTAAGTAAGGATCTTTTCTGATTAAAAATTAATTCCTATCTCTATAGAAAACTCAGAAAAATATGAAGAAAGACAATGCAAAAACCATATTTTAGTGAGTATATTCTCTCATAATTTTTATCATTTGAAAACATAATTACAATTATATTGTGGATATGAATACAATCTTGCAGCCCACTTTGAAATCTAAGTTTAAATCATGAGCATTTTCTTGTATCATTAAATTCACTTGATAATATCTGTTTAATATTTGCCTATTAATATTTTTTGTGAACATATTATTGTGATTTTACACATGCTCCTAATATTGGACATTTAGGAGGCTAGTTCTGTTTTTTTTTTTTTAAAAAAAAGTTATAAATAACACTGAAATGAACATCTTTATCAACATCACATGACCTTTTTAGGTTGGCCTCCTAGAAGTCAAATAGCCAGTGAACGGCAATTAGTGTTTTTACATATGTCACATTCTACTCCAGAAGGAAGGCATTAATATACACTCTGATTAACAGCCACTGCATGATTGCACATCTGTAAAATGCAAATGGTAACCAACTTAATTATGTAGACTAGTCACACCTGAAACTATTTATGCAAATGCCCTAATTCCTTGGAGATCTTCCCCAGGTGTACGGATTTACAACTGGAACCTCTTATGAAGCTGTTCCTTAGTTTAAAGACATCAGTTTATATTGCCATGGTATGAAGGGTGTTTTAGAAAAAGTACAAACAATACAAGCTTCCTCCACAGAGATATTTATCATTACAGACTATCTTGGCTAAACCTCCTGGCTAAGGTTTAAAGGCCCCAGTTGGTCATTTTCGTATACCTGTAGGATTCTCCGACTGCTTGAGTATTGATTTATCCATTTTGGAATTCCTTCTCATTGATTTATTGGGCCTATATATCTTCTGGTGGCCAGCTTCTGTCTATAAAAGGTGACTGAGAGAACTGTTTCACTATCCTGTATTTTACAGCTCACTGACATTCATTTACTGACTCTCTTATTTGACCAATGTTAGTATTAGGGCTAATGGGTGTTACAAGTCTGGCCTTGGTCATTGTGCATTTTTGGCCCTGCCAAGTACAGCATATAAATGGCAAACCTGCATAAATTATCAAACGTATACACCAGAAGACAGAACATTTTGAGCAATGCAGGTTTCATGTCATTTGAAATGAAGAACAGAAATGGAAACAAGTTTGTATAAGGAGAGGGGAAATGCATTCCTCAGAAACACCATAAAAAAAAAAAACAAAAAACAAAAAACAAACTTCAGGTTGTTTTGTTAAGAGCATGGGCAATTTGGGGAAGGGGAAGGAGGAGAGGAAGAGATTAAGACAGAGATCATATTTATAGGTGTGTCAGAGATTTGCCAGTAGATCTAATCAGTCACAGGACTCTAATCCTGCTCAGCTCAGGTACAGAAACCAGAGAAGTTGTTTGAAAAACCCAACAGGAAGCCTAAAGGGTCTTTATTTACTTACACTGCTGTTCTGTGTATGCAGCCAGTGCCTTCACTGAGGTTAGGGACTCTCTCTAAGTTGCTTACCAGCATGAAGCAGTGGAGTCCAAGGGGTCTGAATTTAAATTCAGCATTTAGAAATTCTGTGTGACCTTTGGCAACTAATTCATCCTCCGTGTTCCTCAATTTCCAAAGTTCTTAAATGAGAAAAAGAATAACCATCCTGAGACACTGAGTAAAGCCCCGGTTATGGGCCAAGTTGTACTTCCGCAAAATTCGTATGAGGAAGTTCTAACCCCCGGTTCCTCAGAAGGTGCCTGAAAATGGAGAAAGTCTATAAAGAGGTAAATAGGGTTAAACGAGGTCATTAGGGTAGCCTCTAATCCTATATGACTAATGTTCCTATGAAATGAGGAGATTATGACACAGACAAGCACAGAGGGAAAGCAATATGAGGGCTCAGGGAGGAGATGACCTCCTGTTAGGCTGGTGCAAAAGTAATTGCCGGTTTTGCCATTACTTTCAATTACTTTTGCAACAACCTAATACAAGCCAAGAAGAGAAGCCTCAGAAGAAACCAGTGCTGCCAATACCTTGATCTCAGACATCTAGCCTCTAAAATCTCAACAAAAATATTTCTGTTTGCTGGGCAAGGTGGCGTATGCCTATAATCCCAGCACTTTGGGAGGCCAAGGTGGGCATATCAACTAAGGTCGGGAGTTCGAGACTAGCCTGACCAACATGGAGAAACCCCGTCTCTACTAAAAATACCAAAAATTAGCCAGGCATGGTGGCGCATGCCTGTAATCCCAGCTACTCGAGAGATTCAGGCAGGAGAATTGCTTGAACCCAGGAGATGGATGTTGCAGTGAGCAAAGATCATGCCATTATACTCCAGCCTGGGCAACAAGAGTGAAACTCCATCTCAAAAAATTAAAAAAAAAAAAAAATTGTTGCTTAAGACATCCAGTCTGTGAGACTGGGTTAGGATAGCCCTAGCAATCTAATACAGTACCTGACACCAGTAGGTGCTAAATAAACATTAAGCCTCATAGTGACAACATTGAGAATTACAGTGGAGAGAAAGCCAGGCAGATGTGCGGAGGGGATGGAGCGAGGCCACCTGCACAGGAACTGAATGCCACCGTGGAGTCCCAGCCCTCCATGCACAGAAAAGTCTATCCTGTATTTACGGTTGTATCGTTAACTTTTCACTGGTAATTTGCTTTCTTGCCTCTGGTCCGCGTCAAATCTTGCCTCTCTTTTTGACAACTGCCCGAATGGTCTGTTCACCAAAGCCACTTCTCAACACATGTCACCAAATTTCACTGTCAAAAGGGTCCTCCATGCTGGCTCCCCCACTCATAATTGAAGAGCACGATGGCCATCCACTCTCCACTCCAGTCCTGCCCAACAGAACAGGCATAAAAGTACCTACTTACACTTCAGCTATTTCATCTTTTCTCCCCATTCATTCTGGAGCTATATAAATGTTTTCATTCCCATTTTACACATTTAAAATAATGAGACTCAGAAAGTTTAAGTGACTTCTTAATGTTACATAGACATCATATGATACATCCCGAGGGATTGAATCATCGGAAACTAAATCCTGTGCTCTTTCTATCACATCATGAAGCAAATGGTAATCTAATTCACCATCTTTCATTCATGTAATATACAAATAATAGGCAATACTGATGAAATTGTTCAAAAAGCTATATGTGATATCTGAGATACAAGAATCATGGCCCAAATGAAAATTGTGCTGTATTATCATACAATTGGAGTTTCAATTATATTAAATCTTGATGTCGTTATTTGCAATCAACAAGAATGACTGAACTCTCAGCGTATTCAAAGTTCTGATCTATGAGGGTTATAGAAACACAAAACAGTACTACCATCATAAAGCTTTAAATAAAATTCAGTTAAAGTGAATTTTTTTTAATAGTTCTCATATGCCAATGACTGCAGTTATTTTAGATACATTTTTATTGAACACTTGCTACGTACCAGTCACCGTTCTAAGTGCTGGGATTACAAGTAGTAAACAAATGGGAAAAACCTCTTGCTCTTTTGGAGCTCATTTATTATCTTGTTCAGTATTCAACAACCCTGCCACAAGGTGTTATATTTGGCATTTTGCAGGAAAGGAAATAGAAGCTTTGAGAGTTTAGGTATCTTTCCCAAAAGCAATCGGGGAGTGAGACAAAGACTCAGGATTTGAATCTTGGTCACTCAAACTGCAAAACCCTGAGTAATAATTCCATGTTCCTTCTGCAATAAAGCCCAAACATTTATTGCTTGGCCTCAGAACAATTGCACAATCCTTTGGACACAGTGCACAGATCCTTCAGGGTAGTGGCCCTAGAGCCATGCTGTCCGGCTACGCATAGTTTTTGTTTGTTTTAGTTCTTTGTTTGTTTGCTCCCCTTTCCTCACCCATACTTTGCCTAAACTAGTGCCTGGAGAAATGCGTGGGAAAACTGAGATAAAATTCAAGTCTGAAGTGAACTCCCAGTCAATGGCAGCCTCCTCCTGTGAGCTGAGTTAGAAAATAACAGACGGTCTTTCTTTTCCCTCTGACTGTGCCACCACCCAGGGAGTCTACAGGAGCCAGAGACAC
The DNA here is from genome assembly GCF_047675955.1 of Chlorocebus sabaeus. NCBI lineage: Eukaryota > Metazoa > Chordata > Mammalia > Primates > Cercopithecidae > Chlorocebus > Chlorocebus sabaeus. The sequence goes on along the minus strand of NC_132928.1, from coordinate 12,208,463 downwards.
GAGATATGGTCCTGGGGCTGTTGACCAGGTCGCCTTCAAGCCACCACCAGGAAAAGTTTTGTCTATTCTCACTCTGAAGCAATGTAACACAGTCCTATTTGCCACAGTGGCCTGTCTAGAGTGGCCGCTGCCATGGCATAGGCGGCAGTCGGGGAGGCATGGCTGGGGCTGAGTGCTCGACAGAGTCTGCAGGAGCTGGAACAGGTAGAAGCCCCACTGGCTTCTGAGTTGGCAGGGCAGGAGTCTCATGCTCCCCAGGCACAGCTGCAGCCACTCAGCCACAGTTCCAGACCCAGGCATCCCAGGGTGAGATTGGGTTAGGATAGCCCTAGCAATCTAATACAGTACTTGACACCAGTAGCTGCTAAATAAGCATTAAGCCTTGTAGTGACAACATTGAGAGTTACAGTGGAGAGAAAGCCAGGCAGATGTGGAGAGGGGATGGAGGAGACATCCGTCTCCTGGGTTCAAGCAATTCTCCTGCTTCAGCCTCCCAAGTAGCTGGGATTACAGGCATGCACCACCATGCCTGGCTAATTTTTTGTATTTTTAGTAGAGATGGGGTTTCTCCATGTTGGTCAGGCTGGTCTCGAACTCCCGACCTCAGGTGATCCACCCACCTTGGCCTCCCAAAGTGCTGGGATTGCAGGCATGAGCCACCTTGCCTTCTCTTCCGGGCCTGGAGCAGGCAAAACCCCGCACTTCCAGGCACAGCTGCAGCCTACCAGTGACAGGTGCAGGCCTGGCATCTCTGTACTCTCAGGGACCTGGGAAGCCCCACTCCCCCTGCAGGCTCTGAAGTGCCTGCTCCCTGCTCCTGGTGCCCTCTCTGATCTCAGACCAAAGTTCAGACTGAGCCTGGGTGCAACCGGTTGGGTGCGTGCATGCTCGGAGCAGTGCTGACATGCCAGCTCCCTGCCGCCTTGGCCCCTCTGGACTTTGCGTGTCAATGAGCATGGGGAGGGAGGCTGAGCGGAAGCTAAGAACAGCTTAGCACTGGCCTGCAGGCACCCCTCAACACAAATAGCCTGGGCGCTGTGGATGATGGCAGGAGGCAGACAGATAGTTCCTTTGTAGAAAGGGGCTCCCCAGTGAAGCCCCACCTTCAAGCCAGGGACGGCCTGAAGCCTGGGGACTGAGCTGACCAGACAAAATGGGAATTTATGGTGCTCTTTCGGGGCCTGCCCATGGTTGCCCACAAACCAATCAGCATGCACCTCCTTCCATCTGAAGTCCATAAAAACCCCAGACTCAGCCAGACTCCCGGAGACAACCAGACCCGCCTGCAGAGAGGAGCTACCCACTTCACAGTCTCATCTCTGCTGAGAGCTGAGCAGATGCCAGTTCAAACAGCTGTGGAGAGGAACCACCCATTCCAGGGTCTCCTCTCTGCTGAGATGAGCAGACATTGGGATACCCTGTCTGCAGAGAAGAGCTACCCAGTGTAGGTCTCCTCTAAGTTGTTCTGTCACTGAACTAAGCTCCTCTTTGCCTTGCTCATCCTCCACTTGTCCAGGTACCTCATTCTTCCTGGACATAGGACAAGAACTCGGGACCTGCCTCTTTGGGTCTCTGCATTTCCTAGTGTCTCCAATCTTCCAGGTTCCACCACATTCTCCAGTGCCAGCCATGGTTGCTTCTTGCAGCATACCAGGTCCAGCCACATCCTCACAGGGAGCTGGTGCCCTGCCACAGCCAGAATGCCTGGTTGTGTGCAGTGGCTGGACCCTACACTTGCTTGCTCACACACCCATCGCCACTTCATGCCTGACTGACCCTTGGCAGGCATAAGATTCAGGCTGGTGGTGTGAGCTGAGTGCAGCCTGCTAAGCAAAGTGGGCAGAATGAACCTAGCAGGCCTGAGTGAAAACTCAGGCAAAGGCACCACTGGCCACAGAGGTTTCTGGCTGGCAAAGCAATACCCCAAGGATCCTATGACACTATGGTTAAAATCCCTGCACTATGCAAATTTTCTCATCCTTCTTTAACCTCAGGAGGCAAGACTTGCTTAATACTTCCTCTGGCTGGAATTTGTATGCTTCAGAAATGTAAATAAGCTGAATTAAGTCTGAAAAAGCATAGAAGTTCTCACAGAGGCTGGGTGTTCTGAAACCAATTCACATTCATCAGTATTTGTAGATGTTCTCTGCAAATACCTTCTCCAAAATTCTGTTAGAATTTTTTCACATGGGTTCAAGTAATGCAGAGCCTTTCTCAGGAATCTGGTTCTTGATAGTTAGGACTATCTAGCTGTTTTGGCATGCGAAATAAAGGACAAAGAGCCAGCATATTCTTGGTAACACAGCTGAGTAACCAGGAGCCAGGCCTGGTCTTTCTGTGCTTCTCTCTCTAGAGATTAAAACAATAGCAGTGCCTCACTGAAGATCACAAATGCAGTGCCCTAAAAATCATTTAGCAGGATAAAGCAAACTGGATTGTGTCTCATTTTTACTGTGTCTGATTAAACGCTTAGTATCATCACATATTGCACCAGGCATGGAAGAGCAGTGCCACTCTTAGATTTAGGTAAAAGATTTCTCCTCCAGCTTTCATCTGGCCACACCCCACCCCAGGCAAGGAGTTATGAGGCCACCTGGAGTCCACACCTTCCCTCTAGACCATGTTCCAGGCATAGTAGACCCCAGAATTCTCTGCTCAGATGGTCTTGTGTCCACTTTCAGGACCTACACAGGCCTCTTCCTAGGGTCTGACCTTTTGAGGGAAAATTATACCACTGATGTATGCATCCCTGGACTAAAGGGGTGCTCTTTGTGGAAGAGCTAGGCTTAGAGGCCAGGGCTGCAGTGTTCATATGTGTGCTCCTCAGGTTATTCACAGTGAGAGTCTGAGCTGGGATGACAAGAGAAGCGGGTGAGGCTACAGGCTGGGCGCCAGGGGCTGGGGTCAACTCTCTCCGTGTTCCAGTTGGAACTTCAAGGGATTGAGCCTGAGAATGCCACATTTGAAATTGCCCCTCCGTATCATTATAAAGGAATACCTGTGAAGGTAGGAGAACAAAATGTAATATTTTTAATAATTTTTAGGTTGATTTTTAACTTTTAAATATTTAGATACATAGGATGTGAGCTTCCATCTGCACCCTTGTTCCTGGCCCCACGAGTGTCAGTGATTACTACAAATCACAGAAAATGCTAAAGTGGTGGGTCTCAGACTTTACTATTCATAAAAATCACCTGAGACACTTGTGAAAAATCTAATTCCAGGCCACAGTCTTTCAGACATCCAGATGCAGTCAGCTTAGTTTGAGACTCAAGAAAGTTCATTTTTATGACTTTCCCAGGTGGTTTTGATAGAGGTAGTCCGACAACCACTCTTGGAGAGTCACGAAGTTCCCTGGTGGAATTAATGATTTCACTGACAAAACACACACAAGGGAAACAGTGAAAGGGCAATTTTGAAGTATGATCCAACAAAGTAAAAAATGGACTTTTATACAAAACCAGAATTAAAATATCTAAAGGATTGTTGTCCCCTACAAAGCAGTCGCCTTGGAGGTTAGACACTTATCCTAAGTAGGCAGCTATAGCTCAAAACATTTCGACACTGATTTTTTTAAATTGCCTTTGGAGGTAGATTATAAGCCACATCAGAAAGCCAATCTTGTTATTTCACATCACAGTTTGCATTTGACAAAAAACAGCATTACCCAGAAGGATGATGCATATTACTTAGCAGATTTAGTTCTTATGTTTTCCGAGTCAATAGTGTCATAAAAGAAGATCTATTATATAAGCACACCTGTTTATGTCAGCCTCCTTCTGAAACTATACTAAAGTGACAATGAAGAAAGAAAAAAAGGCATAAATCTGCAAAGACAAAGAAAGTGAGAAAGAAGGTTCAGGAAGAAATGGGAATCAGTATTTTAGAAACTGGAAAATAGATGGAAAAGTGGCCATGGACTTAGCAGACCCAAGAAATCTGAACCTTGAGCCTGTCATAAGGAAAGTTAGGAGACAGACTAATTTTACCTCAGAACCCGGCCTTGGGAATTGGAGACAAGTAACTCAAGGAGGCAGGCATGTAGCATGGGGATGGAAAAAAAAGATTCATTGAAAATTTGTATAAAGAGAAATTATCCCACCTGGATCCCTTCCCCCAGCCAGGAAACAGTTCCTCCCCAAACCCAGCAGAAGAAGTGAGTGCCATCCTCTGGAGAGTCCCACCCAGAGGCACCTGCATTCTGGAGCAAAGGTCTGCAAGGCAAGGATGAAAGTCCTTACTAGAAATAGGTTATTAAGTGAAAACCTGCTGAACATTGAGACCCCCACCTCCTTTATGCTTGGTGACCAAAATGCAGCACTACAGCACTACGCCCTTGAGGGAAGGAGACTGAGGACTATGAGAAATCCAAGAAAAAAGACATATTTAAAAGAAGATCCTGTTATCGAAGGTCCTTCTGTGAAGTGGCCTGGTTCTCACCGAGTCATCTATAGTAGGGCGCATCAGCCAACAAGTCTCACAAAAACACATGAGGCTCTTCATGGTCTTGCTAGTGGCTGAATCTGAGATACCAACGGACAGCTCAGAATCACCTGACATATGAGGAAAATTTCTACCAAGAAAAACAGAGACTAATAGCAAAGAAACTGCAGAGAAGAAAGGCAGGCATTTGAGAAAAACTCTGAAGCAGATGAAAACATTTTCAAAACCCTATTAGTATCTTCAGAAAGGGCAGGGTGCGGTGGCTTATGCCTGTAATCCCAGTACTTTGGGAGGCCAAGGCAGGCGGACCACTTGAGGTCAGGGCTCAAGACTAGCCTGGGCAACATGGTGAAACCCTGTCTCTCCTAAAAATACAAAAATTAGCCAGGTGTGGTGGCACATGCCTGTACTCCCCGTTACTCATGAGGCTGAGGCAGGAGAATCACTTGAAGCCAGGAGGCAGAGGTTATAGTAAGCTGAGATTGTGCCACTGTGAGACTGTGTCTCAAAAAAATAAAAATAAAAATAAAAAAATTAAAAGAAAATCTTCAGAAAAATAAGAGAAAATATTAAACCACAAAAACAGGGTGCTTTCAAAAGACAGGAAAAAGAACGTTGTAAACATCAGAGAAACAAAAAAAGTTGAACAGAATAAATACAAAATAAAGTTAAGCAAATCCTCCAGGTAGCAAAGGCCCTAAGACAGGAGCACACCTGGTATTTAAAGTGTCCACCAGCAACCCAAGTGAAGACGTCAAGGAGGCTGTTGAACATGTTGTTCTGAAGCTCATAGCTGGTGTGTAAAGAGGGGTGGCATGGAGAAGATCACCATGGCCACCTCTCTGGTGGAGTGGGTGAAGACAGGAAAGAGAAGAAGGTTAAGAACTGAACTCTGAGACATATCAAATTTAACAGGTCTGAGAAGTAGAGAAGAACTAGTAAAAAAGATTGCAAAGGAGTGACCAGTGAAGTAGGAGGCAAAGAATGTCAGACTGACCAACGATGTCAGATGCCACTGATAAGTCAAGTAAGATGAGGCTTAGGAATTGCACATTGAATTTAACAATTTGAGGTCTTGATGGGCCTGCTCTTTCATAGCACAGTGAATTTTAAAAAGATCTGCACTAAGGCAGAACTGAAGGAGATAGAGACACAAAAAACCCTTCAAAAAATCAATGAATCCAGGACCTGGTTTTTTGAAAAGATCAACAAAATTGATATACCACTAGCAAAACTAATAAAGAAAAAAAAGAGAGAAGAATTAAATAGATGCAATAAAAAATCTTAAAGGGGATATCACCACTGATCACACAGAAATACAAACTACCATCAGAGAATACTATAAACACCTCTAAGCAAATAAACTAGAAAATCTAGAAGAAATGGATAAATTCCTGGACACCTTCCCAAGACTAAACCAGGAAGAAGCTGAATATCTGAATAGACCAATAACAGGCTCAGAAATTGAGGCAATAATTAATAGCCTACCAACCAAAAAAAAGTCCAGGACCAGACGGATTCACAGCTGAATTCTACCAGAGGTACAAGGAGGAGCTGATACCATTCCTTCTGAAACTATTCCAATCAATAGAAAAAGAGGGAATCCTCCCTAACTCATTTTATGAAGCCAGCATCATCTTGATACCAAAGCGTGGGAGAGACACAACAAAAAAAGAGAATTTTAGTCCGATATCCCTCATGAACATTGATGCAAAAATCCTCAATCAAATACTGGCAAACCGAATCCAGCAGCACATCAAAAAGCTTATCCACCATGATTAAGTGGGCTTCATTCTTAGGATGCAAGGCTGGTTCAAAATACGCAAATCAATAAACATAATCCAGCATATAAACAGAACCAAAGACAAAAACTGCATGACTTTCTCAATAGATGCAGAAAAGGCCTTTGACAAAATTCAACAGCCCTTCATGCTAAAAATTCTCTATAAATTCGGTATTGATGGAATGTATCTCAAAATAATAAGAGCTGTTTATGACAAACCCATAGCCAATATCATACTGAATGGGCAAAAACTGGAAGCATTCCCTTTGAAAATGGGCACAAGACAGGAATGCCCTCTCTCACCACTCCTATTCAACATAGTGTTGGAAGTTCTGGCCAGGGCAATCAGGCAAGAGAAAGAAATAAAGCGTATTCAATTAGGAAAAAAGGAAGTCAAACAGTCCCTGTTTGCAGATGACATGATTGTATATTTAGAAAACCCCATCGTCTCAGCCCAAACTCTCCTTAAGCTGACAAGCAACTTCAGTACAGTCTCAGGATACAAAATCAATGTGCAAAAATCACAAGCATTCTTATATACCAATAATAGACAAACAGAGAGCCAAATCATGAGTGAACTCCCATTCACAATTGCTTCAAAGACAATAAAATACCTAGGAATCCAACTTACAAGGGATGGGAAGGACCTCTTTAAGGAGAACTGGAAACCACTGCTCAACGAAATAGAAGAGGACACAAACAAATGGAAGAACATTCCATGCTCATGGATAGGAAGAATCAATATCATGAAAATGGCCCTACTGCCCAAGGTAATTTATAGATTCAATGCCATCCCCATCAAGCTACCAATGACTTTCTACACAGAATTGGAAAAAACTACTTTAAAGTTCATATGGAACCAAAAAAGAGCCCACATTGCCAAGACAATCCTAAGCAAAAAGAACAAAGCTGGAGACATCACACTACCTGACTTCAAACTATACTACAAGGCTGCAGTAACCAAAACAGCATGGTGCTGTAACCAAAACAGAGATATAGACCAATGGAACAGAACAGAGGCCTGAGAAATAATACCACACATCTAAAACCATTTGATCTTTGACAAATCTGACAATAAGAAATGGGAAAAGGATTCCCTATTTGATAAATGGTGCTGGGAAAACTGGCTAGCCATATGTAGAAAGCTGAAACTGGATCCCTTCCTTACATCTTATACAAAAATTAATTCAAGATGGATTAAATAATTAAATGTTAGACCTAAAACCATAAAAACCCTAGAAGAAAACCTAGGCAACACCATTCAGAACATAGGCATGGGCAAGGACTTCATGTCTAAAACACCAAAAGCAATAGCAACAAAAGCCAAAATTGACAAATGGGATCTAATTAAACTAAAGAGCTTCTGCACAGCAAAAGAAACTACCATCAGAGTTAACAGGCAACCTACAGAATGAGAGAAAATGTTTGCAATCTACTCATCTGACAAAAGGCTAATATCCAGAATCTACAAAGAACTCAATCAAATTTACAAGAAAAAAACAAACAATCCCATCAAAAAGTGGGCAAAGGATATGAACAGACACTTCTCAAAAGAAGACATTTATGCAGCCAACAGACACATGAAGAAATGCTCATCATCACTGGCCATCAGAGAAATGCAAATCAAAACCACAATGAGATACCATCTCACACCAGTTACAATAGTGATCATTAAAAAGTCAGGAAACAACAGGTACTGGAGAGGATGTGGAGAAATAGGAACACTTTTACATTGTTGGTAGGACTGTAAACCAGTTCAACCATTGTGGAACGACTGTGGTAATTCCTCAAGGATCTAGAACTAGAAATACCATTTGACCCAGCCATCCTATTACTGGGCATATACCCAAAGGATTATAAATCATGCTGCTATAAAGACACATGCACACGTATGTTTATTGAGGCACCATTCACAATAGCAAAGACTTGGAATCAACCCAAATGTCCATCAATGATAGACTGGATTAAGAAAATGTGGCACATATACACCATGGAATACTATGCAGCCATAAAAGAGGATGAGTTCATGTCCTTTGTAGGGACATGGATGAAGCTGGAAACCATCATTCTCAGCAAACTATTGCAAGGACAGAAAACCAAACACCGCATGTTCTCACTCATAGGTGGGAATTGAACAATGAGAACACTTGGACACAGGAAGGGGAAGATCACACAGCAAGGCCTGTTGTGACATGGGGGAAGGGGGAGGGATAGCATTAGGAGATATACCTAATGTAAATGACCATTTAATGGGTGCAGCACACCAACATGGCACATGTATACATAAGTAACAAACCTGCACGTTGTGCACATGTACCCTAGAACTTAAAGTGTAATTAAAAAAAAAAAAAAAAAGATCTGCACAAAGGCATGCCATCATGCATATCAGTTCTCTAGAAGTAAAACAATTTTAATATCTTCCAAAAAGGCAAACAGACAAACTAAAATATAAAACTGATGAAATATAGAGATTAGGTTAGGATGTCACTGGTCATCAGGAGCAACACTAGAAGCTAGAAAACACAGGAGAAACATCTTCAAAATTTTGAGGTGATGATCCCAATTTGGAATTTTGTTCCTAGCTAAACTATCAATCAAATGTGAGTTTAAATGAAGACGTTGTAGACATGCAGGACTTGGGGGAAAAATTACCTCCTATTACTATTTTCATATGGAACTATTAAAGTATGTGCTCTATGAAAACAAGAGATTGAAGGTATGGAATCTAGAAGACCAGGGATTTAACACATAAGAGACAAGAAGGATTTGCAAGATGATGGTGAAGAGCAGTCCACAGTGCCATCCAGGTGGGAGCCTAGAGAGCTAGCAGCACAGGAAGTCAGAGGGCTCCAGGAGAGACATTGCCAAGAGAAACACGAAACCAATTATATTGTCTTGTATACTTGGACATATTGAAAGAACTTTTAGAAATCTGTTGGGGAGTTTGGGGATAAACTAATATCTGGTGAATAAAAGCAACTAATCTCCTAATGAAAATCAAGTAATTGAAGATAGGAGAAAAAGATTGTGGAAAAAAGGAAATTCTACCAAGTAGAGTGTGACCCAGCTACTCTACATACTACTCCAAAAGTCCTAATAATGTAAATACTAAATAAGGTCTCAGCCAAAATAGCAGTTAGTATAACTAATTCGGAAAGATAGGAGAAGGGATGGTATATGGATGTATTAAGGCATGCAAGTGGGAAGGTTAAGACCTAAATGGGATATTAGGTAAATATACTCTTTTTGTAGCAGGATATAAAAATCTAAAACTGAAAAATCAAGTAAACCAAGTTATTTAGAAATAAGTTATAAACACACATATATACAAGAAACAGCCAGAAGGATTGAAAGCGCTTGCCTCAGAGAAGCAAGCATTTGAATTGAGATAAACAGGATGAGAGACATTTACTGAATGTCTTCTTACTTTCAGATCCTACCATATGCTCAACCTACAACAGGATCTAGGGCACAATTCCTGCCCTTCTTGCATCTTACTGCCTAATTCATGTTGGACAGCTCACTGAACTACTTCAGATGTAAATACTAAAGGATATTGGTTATGAGAAGGTCACATAAAGATGTTAGGATTTGGTAAGAGACACTCCTGGAGACAATGATCAACTGATTAATTGAATAAAACTTTCTTCATGGGCTTAAAAGAAGTAAGTGTGGGGCCGGGTGAGGTGGTTCATGCTTGAAATCCCAGCACCTTGGGAGGCCGAGGTGGGCAGAACACTTGAGGTCAGGAGTTTGAGACCAACCTGGCCAACATGGTGAAACCCTGTCTCTACTAAAAATATGAAAATCAGCTGGGTGTGGTGGCGGGCACCCATAATTCTAGCTATTCTGGAGGCTGAGGCAAGAGAATCATTTGAACTCAGGAGGCAGTGAGCTGTCCAACATGTTGCAGTGAGCTGAGATCACGCCACTGCACTACAGCTTGGGCAACACAGTGAGACTCTGTTTCAAAAAAAAAAAAAAAAAGGATTAGGGAGAACTGGGCAAGAGCTGGGCAAGATGACTGAATGATAACAGCTCCAGTCTGCAGCTCCCAGCAAGAACAATGCATGAGGCAGGCGATTTCTGCATTTCCAACTGAGGAGGTACCTGGTTCATCTCATTGGGACTGGCTAGAGAGTGGGTGCAGCCCACAGAGGGTAAACAGAAGCAGGGTGGGATGTTGCCTCACCCAGGAAGTATATGGGGTTGGGGAACTCGCTTCCCTAGCCAAAGGAAGCCCTGAGGGATTGTGCCCTGAGGGATTGTGCCCTGAGGAACAGTGCATTCCAGTGCAGATATTACGCTTTTCCCGTGGTCTTCACAACCCACAGACCAGGAGATTCTCCCAGGTGCCTACACCATCAGGGTCCTGGGTTTCAAGCACAAAACTGGGCAGTCATTTGGGCAGACTCTGAGCTAGCTGCGGAGTTTTTTTCATACCCCAGTGGCACCTGGAATGTCAGCCAGACAGAACCATGTACTCCCCTGGAAAGGGGGCTGGAGCCAGGGAGCCAAGTGGTCTAGCTCAGCACATCCCACCCCCATGGAGCCCAGCAAGCTAAGATCCACTGGCTTGAAATTCTTGCTGCCAGCACAGCAGTCTGAAGTTGTCTGAAGTCTGAAGTTTGGTGAGGGGAGGGGCGTTCACCATTACTGAGGCTTGCATAGGAGGTTTTCCCCTTACAGTGTAAACAAAGCCGCTGGGAACCCACTGCAGCTTGAGAAAAATGCTGTGGCCAGACTGCCTCTCTAGAATCCTCCTCTCTGGACAGGGCATCTCTGAAAGAAAGGCAGCAGCCCCAGTCAGGGACTTATAGATAAAACTCCCATCTCCCTGGGTCAGAGCACCTGGGGGAAGGGGTGGCTGTGGGCACAGCTTCTGCAGACTTAAACGTTCCTGTCTGACTGCCCTGAAAAGAATCACAGATCTCCCAGCACAGTGCTCGAGCTCTAAGGGACAGACTACCTCAAGTGTGTCCCTGAGCCTGTACTTCCTGACTGGAAGACACCTCCCAGCAGGAGTCGACAGGCACCTCTTACACGAGAGCTCCAGCTGGCATCTGGCAGGTGCCCCTCTGGAGCAAAGCTTCCAGAGGAAGAAAGAGGCAGCAATCTTTGCTGTTCTGCAACTTCTGCTGGTGATACCCAGGCAAACAGGGTATGGAGTGTACCTCCAGCAAACCCGCAGCAGAGGGGCCTGACTGTTAGAAGGAAAACTCACAAACGGAAAGGAATAACATCAACATCAACAAAAAGGACGTCCACACAAAAACCCCATCCGAAGGTCACCAACATCAAAGACCAAAGGTAGATAGATGAGGAAAAACCAGTGCAAAAAGGCTGAAAATTCCAAAAACTAGAAAATTCCAAAAACTAGATCCTTCTCCAAAGGATCACAACTCCTTGACGGCAAGGGAACAAAACTGGACTAAGAATGAGTTTGATGAATTGACAGAAGTAGGCTTCAGAAGGTGGGTAGTAACAAACTCCTCCAAGCTAAAGCAGCATGTGCTAACTAAATGTAAAGAAGCTAAGAATCCCGAAAAAAGGTTAGAGGAATTGCTTACTAGAATAACTAGTTTAGAGAAGAACATAAATGACCTGATGGAGCTGAAAAACACAGTACGAGAACTTCATGAAGCATATCCAAGTATCAATAGCCGAACTGATCAAGCAGAAGAAAGGATATCAGAGATTTAAGATCAACTTAATGAAATGAAGCATGAAGACAAGATGAGAGAAAAAAGAATGAAAAGGAATGAACAAAGGAATATGGCACTATGTGAAAACACCAAACCTACGTTTCATTGGCATACTTGAAAGTGACAGGGAGAATGGAACCAAGTTGAAAAACACTCTTCAGGATATTATCCAGCAGAACTTTCCCAACCTAGCAAGACAGGCCAACATTCAACTTCAGGAAATATAGAGAACGCCACAAAGATACTCTTTGAGAAGAGCATCCACAAGACACAAAAGTGTCAGATTCACCAAGGTAGAATTAAAGGAAAAAATGTTAAGGGCAGCCAGAGAGAAAGGTTGGGTTATGCACAAAGGGAATCCCATCAGACTAATGTGGATCTCTCTGCAGAAACCCTACAACCCAAAAGAGAGTGAGGGCCAATATTCAACATTCTTAAGGAAAAGAATTTTCAATCCAGAAATTCATATCCAGCCAAACTAAGCTTCATAAGTGAAGGAGAAACAAAATTTTTTGCAGACAAGTAAATGCTGAGAGATTTTATCACCACCAGGCCTGCCTTAGAAGAGCTCCTGAAGGAAGCACTAAACATAGAAAGGAAAAACCAGTACCAGCCACTGCAAAAACATACTAAATTGTAAAAACCATCGACACTTTGAAAAAATTGCATCAACTAACTGGAAAAATAAACAGCTAGCATCATGATGATGGGATCAAATTCACACATAACAATATTAGCCTTAAATGTAAATGGGGTAAATGTCCCAGTTGAAAGACATAGACTGGAAAATTGGATAAAGAGTTAAGACTCATCGGTGTGCTGTATTCAGAACCATCTCAGTGCAAACACACACATAGGCTGAAAACAAAGGGATGGAGGAACATTTACCAAGCAAATGCAAAGCAAAAACCAGCAGCGGTTGTAATCCTAGTCTCTGATAGAACAGACTTTAAGCCAACAAAGGTCAAAAAAGACAAAGAAGGGTATCACATAATGGTAAAAGGATCAATGCAACAAGAAGAGCTAATTATCCTGAACATATACACACCCAATACAGGGGCACCCAGATTCAAAAAACAAGTTCTTAGAGACCTATGAAGAGACTTAGACTCCCACACAATAATAGTGGGAGACTTTAACACCCCACCGTCAATATTAGACAGATCAGCGAGACAGAAAATTAACAACGATATTCAGGACTTGAACTCAACTCTGGACCAAGAGGTCCTAATAGACATCTACAGAACTGTCCACCCTAAATCAATAGAATATACATTCTTCTCAGCATCACATTACACTTATTTTAAAATTGACCACATAATTGGAAGTAAAACACTCCTCAGCAAATGCAAAAGAACAGAAATCATACCAAACAGTCTCTCAGACCACAGTGCAATCAAACTAGAACTCAGGATAACTCACTCAAAACCACACAACTACATGGAAACTGAACAACCTGTGCCTAAATGACTACTAGGTAAATAACAAGATAAAGAGAGAAACAAGTAAGTTCCTTCAAACCTATGAAAACAAAGACACAATGTACCAGAATCTCTGGGACACAGCTAAAGCAGTGTTTAGAGGGAAATTTATAGCATTAAATGCCCACAGGAGAAAGCAAGAAAGATCTAAAATCGATACCCTAACATAACAATTAAAAGATCTAGAGAAGCAAGAGCGAACAAATTCAAAAGCTAGCAGAAGGCAAGAAATAACTAAGATCAGAGCAGAAGAAAAGTAGATAGAGACACAAAAAACTCTTCAAGAAAATAATCCAGTAACCGGTTTTTTTTAAAGATTTACAAAATACATAGACCACTAGCCAGACTAATAAAGAAGAAAAGAGAGAAGAATCAAACAGACACAATAAAAAATGATAAAGGGGATATCACCACTGATCCCACAGAAATACAAACTACCATCCTGTAAACACCTCTACACAAATAAACTAGAAAATCTAGAAAAAAATGGATAAATTCCTGGACCATACACCTTCCCAAGACTAAACCAGGAAGAAGTCAAATCCCTGAATACACCATTAACAAGTTCTGAACTTGAGACAGTAACTAATAACCTACCAACCAAAAAAAGCCCAGAACCAGACAGCCTAATTCTACCAGAGGTACAAAGAGGAGCTGGGTACCATTCCATCTGAAACTATTTCAAACAGTAGAAAAAGAGGAATTCCTCCCTCACTCATTTTATGAGGCCAGCATCATCCTGATACCAAAACCTGGCAGAAACACACACACAAAAAAATAAAATTTGAGGCTAATATCCCTGATGAAGATCGATGCAAAAATCCTTAATAAAATACTGGCAAACTGAATCCAGCAGCACATCAAAAAGCTTATCCACCACGAGCAAGTCAGCTTCATCCCGAGGATGCAAGGCTACTTCAACATATGCAAATCAATAAACGTAATGCATCATATAAACAGAAACAATGACAAAAACCACATAATTATCTCAATAGATGTAGAAAAGGCTTTCAACAAAATTCAACACCCCTTCATGCTAAAAAATCTCTCAATAAACTACCTATTGATGGAATGTATCTTAAAATAATAAGAGCTATTTATGACAAACCCACAGCCAATATCATACTGAATGGGCAAAAACTGGAAGAATTCCCTTTGAATCCTGGCACAAGACAAGGAAGCCCTCTCTCACTGCTTCTAGTCAGCATTGCATTGGAAGTTCTGGGCCAGGGCAATCAGGCAAGAGAAAGAAATAAAGCGTATTCAAATAGGAAGAGAGGAAGTCAAATTGTCTCTGTTTGCAGATGACATGATTGTATATTTAGAAAATGCCATCATCTCAGCCCAAAATCTCCTTAAGCTGATAAGCAACTTCACTGAAGTCTCAGGATGCAAAATCAATGTGCAAAAATCACAAGCATTCCTATACACCAATAATAGACAGAGAGCCCAATCATGAGTGAACTCCCATTCACAATTGCTACAGTGAGAATAAAATACCTAGGAATACAACTTACAAGGGATGGGAAGGACCTCTTCAAGGAGAACTACAAACCACTGCTCAAGGAAATAAGAGAGGACACAAACAAATGGAAAAACATTCCATGCTCATGGATAGGAAGAATCAATATCATGAAAATGGCCATACTGCCCAAAGTAATTTATAAATTCAATGCTATCCCCATCAAACTAACATTGACCTTCTTCACAGAATTAGAAAACATTACTTTAAATTTCATGTGGAAGCACAAAAGAGCCTGCATAGCCAAGACAATCCTAAGGAAAAAGAACAAAGCTGGAGGCATCACACTACCTGACTTTAAACTATACTACAAGGCCACAATAACCAAAACAGCATGGTACTGGTATCAAAACAGATATATAGACCAATGAAACAGAACAGAGGCATCAGAAATAATGCCACACATCTAAAACCATCTGATCTTTGACAAACCTGACAAAAACAAGAAATGGGGAAAGGATTCCCTATTTAATAAATGGTGTTGGGAAAACTGGCTACCCATATGCAGAAAACTGAAACTGGACCCCCTCCTACACCTTATACGAAAATTAACTCAAGATGGATTAAAGACTTAAACATAAGACCTAAAACCATAAAAACCCTAGAAGAAAACCTAGTCAATACCATTCAGGACATAGGCATGGGCAAAGACTTCATGTCTAAAACACCAAAAGCAATGGCAACAAAAGGCAAAATTGACAAATGGGATCTAATTAAACTAAAGAGCTTCTGCATAGCAAAAGAAACTATCATCAGAGTGAACAGGCAACCTACAGACTGGGAGAAAATGTTTGCAATCTATCCATCTGACAAAGAGCTAATATCCAGAATCTACAGGGAACTTAAAAAAATTTACAAGAAAAAAAAAAAAGAAAAACAACCCCATCAAAAAGTGGGCAAAGGAGATGAACAGACAATTCTCAAAAGAAGACATTTGTGTAGCCAACAAACATAGGAAAAAATGCTCATCATCACTGGTCATTAGACAAATGCAATCAAAACTTCAATGAGATACCATCTCATGCCAGTTAGAATGGCGATCATTAAAAAGTCAGGAAACAACAGATGCTGGAGAGGATGTGGAGAAATAGGAATGATTTTATACTGTTGGTGGGAGTGCAAATTAGTTCAACCATTGTGGAAGACAGTGTGGCAATTCCTCGAGGATCTAGAACCAGAAATACAATTTGACCCAACAATCCCATTACTGGGTATATATCCAAAGGATTATAAACCATTCTACTGTAAAGACACATGCACAAGTATGTTTATTGTGGCACTGTTCACAATAGCAAAGACTTGGAACCAACCCAAATGCCCATCAATGGTAGACTGGATAAAGAAAATGTGGCACATGTGTACCATGGAATACTATGCAGCCATAAAACAGGATGAGTTCATGTCCTTTGCAGGAACATGGATGAAGCTGGAAACCATCATTCTCAGCAAACTAACACAGGAACAGAAAACCAAACACCACATGTTCTCACTTGAGAACAATGAGAACACATGGACACAGAGAGGGGAACATCACACACCAGGGCCTCTTGTGAGGTGGGGGGCTAGGGGAGGGATAGCATTAGGAGAAATATCTAATGTAGCTGACAGGTTGATGGGTGCAGCAAACCACTGTGGCACGCGTATACCTACATAAGAAACCTGCATGTTCTGGGTATGTATCCCAGAACTTAAAGTAAAAAAAAATAGTAAGTGCGGGAGAAAAGGAAACAGAAGCAAAATGTATTGTGCATAAATCAAACAGATGTGGCAGCAACATGGAAATTAAGGAGAAAGTTTGCGAGTCATATTGAAGATAAAGTAAGAAAGAGAACTTGAAAAGTCGTGATGGGCTACTTGGGTTAGGACAGAGAAGTCCTTAAGCAGGAAACTCTCTAAAATTGAGGCCGTATTTGAGGTCACTAATTCTAGAAGCTGAAGATGATTAAAGTGGGCTTGGGGAGTGTACAGCTGTATAGGTGGGAAAGCCATAGAAGTGGCTGAGCCGGCAAGAAGAACAGAAAGTGGCAGAGATCTAGATTAGAACTATGTTGTGGAAATTGAGAGAAATACTAAAACGTATGGTTAGTGTATATAATCTTTTTATTTAACCATTGAGCGTCTAACTCCTCACACTCCTGTCTATGAGCTTGTGATCCCCCTTTTGAAAGAATCCCTCATTCCATGTGGTCTTGGTGGGTTGGTGTCCATCTCTCCATTTCCCACTCTGGAATCCAAAGGGACCAGATTCCCCCTTTCTCTGCTGAACAGCAGGAATGAGAGGGAAGGATGGAATATGAGCCTTCAGTTTGACAAATGTAATGTTTTCTTCTGGGACACTGAATCTTAAACAGGTGATAAAGGTATATGGAACAAGTTGAAGGTAGGATTATTGCAATGGCAATGCAGCAAAGGTGAAGAGACCTGACTTCCTCTGCCTGGGCTTCCAGCCCTGTCACCTCTTGCTTGCTTTATAAGCCATCCATCAGTTCTAGGAGCTGCCTATAGTCTTTCAACAGAATCCCATTTTGCAAGATATTGCCAGATCTCTTTTCTCTTGCTTGCAGCTCAAACCCCTGACTGCAGTCTGGAGACACTATAGAAGAAGAATTGTTAAGATTACATGACTGACTGGATGGAGACAGCAAAGACAACTCTAAGGTGATGTATGGAATGCATGATTATTGCCATTGTCAGAGATGGAAAAAAAATAAGGAAGTTGAATTTATTTGGAGAAAGACAACGAGTTCACTTTTTTGTACTTGTGTTTCAAGGCAAAGTTATATACCCTTGGAACAGCTGGAGAAAGAGGACGTAGAATAGCAAGATGCAGAGTTGAACAGGTATGCTTGGAAGCAATAAGCATATGGAACAACATTCACAAGAACAGATGTAATCCTGTAGACAGGGACTGTAGAGGAGGAAAAGTAGAATTATAAATACAAGCTTTCCTAAAGAGATGCAACACAGAGAAGCATATATTGATTTTATGGAGCAAAAAGTAAGGACTTGTAGAAAACCTACACATATGGATGCTTATCTTGCTTTGTTTTAATATAAATGCTGAACTTTTAAGGTCTCAATATCCAAGTTAATACTGTGTGTGTGTGTGTGTGTGTGTGTGTGTGTGTGTGTGTGTATGTCTCACTCTGTCACCCAGGCTGGAGTACAGTGGTATGATCATAGTTCACTGCACTCTCAACCTCCCAGGCTCAAGCAATGTTTCCACCTCAGTCTCTTGGGCTGCGACCACAGGCATGTGCCACCATGCCTAGCTAATTTTTTGTGGAGATGGAGTCTCAGTGTGTTGCCCAGGTTGGTCTCAAAGTCCTGGGCTCAAGTAATCCTCCAGCCTCAGACTCCCAAATTGCTGAGGTTACAGGTGTGAGCTACCATGCCCAACCACCATATATCTTGATTTAGAGAAAGTAGATGACTTTGGATGCAAGTCCCAGAAAATGTTGACTCTCGTTAGCTTAACCACTAAAGGACTTTATTACCTTTGGAATAAGAAGTCCCTATTATGGCAGTATCTAGGAGTGGCATGTGAAGGCATCAGCTCTGCTTCCCTGAGATTCCACTGGATCTGTCCTCCTCTGTGGGTTGAACTTGACCTCACCTTGGCTCCCTTCATAGTGCCAAGAAGGCCACGTTAGTTTCACGGACATTGAACTTAAAAGGGTCGTCCTTGATTGTGCCCTTGAAAGTGAGAAAGGATTTTGCAGACGCGCCCGCCTCTACTTTCTCTCATGTTATATTAGCCAAGAATTGTGTCACGTGCCCATGCCTACACCGATTGACTTAAACCGTTCAAAATTTATCCCCAGAAGCTGGGGCCAGCCTGCCTGCAGCATTTGACTAGGCAAAAGAAGAATAATGTAGAACCCTGAAAAAAACAGGAATGATCACAATGAGGCTGATATCAGAAGGGTTACTGACAAAGGCAATAGTGGAGGATGGAGGCATGGAACCAACATTATTCCAAGATGTGACACTCATGCTGTATATTGAAATTTAGTGTTTAAGTTAGTTTAATTTTTGATTTGCAGGTAATCTTAGGCTATGCCGTATATTTTTATGGAATTAAAAAAAATCCATTATTACACAATTCCAATTAGAACAATTTCCAAGCCATTGTTTTTCAGCCACTGCTTAACTCTTTTTTTAGTGGGGGTCGGGGGGAGGATAGAGAGTCTGGCTCTGTCACCCAGGCTGGAGTGCAGTGGCACGATCTCAGCTCACTGCAACCTCCACCTCCTGGGTTCAAGCCTCCCCAATAGCTGGAATTATAGCCATACACCACCATGACCAGCTAAAATTTTTGTGTATTTTTAGTGGAGACGGAGTTTCACCTTGTTGACCAGGCTGGTCTCAAACTCCTGACCTCAAGTGATCTCCCCGCCTCGGCCCCCCAAAGTGTTGGGATTACAGTCCTGAGCCACCATATCCGGCCAGCCACTGCTTAACTCATATCTCTCTTTTCTTCAACTCATATAACTCTCTTTTCTTCTGTCTCTATTCTTGACTACCACAGGTTTTCAAAAATCACATGTGACACAGAAACTAACCCCTTCTGAACTCCTATTTTATCCACTGTGGTTCCTCCAAAGCCAGTGATTTGTGGGCATAGGGACGGCATTGACAATGGATGCCTGGGTCAGGGGAAATTAAAAAATGTCAGTGGCCAAGGAGGTGGAAATCGGTTCAAGCCCAACTGAGGCATTTAGCTATTTTACTGCTGCATCCTTTTAGGCCTCTTTCAGCTTATAAATATTAATTTAAAGACTACCAACAAGGACAGTAAACGGATTTGGACATAAAACTTCCTGTCAGGGGTGATTTATATCCAATAAAAGGAGAACAGGATAGAGAAAGCCTGCTTTGCTAAGTTTATGATAGACAGTGAAAGAGTACCGTCAAAATAAAAAGGCTTTCAGTCTGCCGTTGGCTGTGTGGGTGTCTTTTTTTAATAAGCAGTATGCTAGAATTGTATTGTTTGCTTTTATCAGTCCCTTGCACTGTTGAGGAAAAGTTCTCCTGCATTGCTAATTGAACTTGTACAGATTTATAGGCTCATGGCCTGAGCATGAGAGAGATTATTTGGACTTAAAAGATAATAGTGCGAGCAAGAAAATTAAAACTGCTTTTACCACTTACATTTCAATAGTGCATAACTTTTACCCTTTATACATCCTATGATGGCATAAGAATTTGTTTGAAAGGAGATCTGTCTTAGAGTCTATGAGAAGCGATTTAATGCCAGAAAACCCTGCTGCCATCTTACTAGTACTATAGGGAGCCTAACCATGTGAGTCTGAAAGTGACTTTCAATTAAAAAAAAAACTGTTTTCTAGGTAAAAGGTGAACAATTTGACACTTCCAGATTATCACTGTTGGGAGATATTCTCCATGTGTCTTTCACATGTCTGTAGATCCTGTTAGCAAAAGCACTCTCTATCTTGGCTCTAGACTCCTTTTTCTGTGATGTTTGTACAGGGAACAGCCTTAGAAGAGAGAGATGGGGTCTCCCTCTGGAGCAAAGGGCAGGCTTCAAGCTCAGCAGTCCTCCTGGAACGCAATCCACTATGTGTACAGGTGCCACCTGGCCCTCTTCATGTTGCTTTATGGAAACTGTAGCTCGTGGAACTGATGCAAATGCTGATTTGCTGACTCCTGCCTGCCATAAGTAATAAGTCCAACTTCTTAGCTTAGAAACAGGCAAAACCTCAGACTCGGAGTTCATAGAAGTCATCAGCAATGTGAAGTTAGAAAAGGAGTATGTGTAATATTTAAAATAAAAATACTTTAAACCATAATGTATCTCTATTTCCCACCAGATTTCCACATTTAAAAGAGTAGAGTTTTCCTTTGACCATAACCAGTGACAAGCTAGCATAAAGATGAAGATTAGGGAAGGTTATCAAGGAAACTTCATGTTCTTGAATCTCTGGGGGATAAAAAAAATCCTCAGCCTTCTGACGAAAAAGATGGACTAAATGACAGAGTGGCAAAGTAATGTCCCTTCCAGTTCCTCAATTCACAAGGTTATTGAAATATTAAGAATTATATACGGTAAAAAAAAACCCTATTAATAAATAAGTCAATGACCTGAACAGATGCCTTATCAAAGAATATAAACAGCTGACAAACAAGCATATGAAAAGATACTTTACATCATATGTCATTAGGGAAATGCACACTAAGACAGCAATGAGATACCTCTACACACCTATTAGTATGGCCATGATCTAGAATCCTGACAACACCAAATGCTGACAAAGATGTGGAGCAACAGGAACTCCCATTGCTGGTAAGAATGTAACATGGTACGTCCACTCTGGAAGATAGTGTAGTAGTTTCTGACAAAACTAAGTATATACTTACTGTAAAATCTAGCAGTCCTTGGTATTTACCCAAAGCGGTTAAAAACTGATGTCCACACAAAACCTGCCCATGGATATTTATAGTTGTCTTATTCATAATTACCAAAACTTGGAACAACCAAGATGTCCTTCCCTGGGGGGTGAATGGTTAAATAAACTATGGTACATCGAGACAATCAATTATTCGGTGCTAAAAAGAAATGAGCAATCAAGTTGCAGACATGATGGAACCTTAAATGCATATTACTGAGTGAAATAAGCCAATCTGAGAAGGTTACATGCTGTATAATTTCAACTATACAATACTGGGGAAAGGCAAAACTATAGAGATGATGAAAAGATCAGTGGTTGCCAGGGGTTGGTGGGTGGGAAGGTTGAAAAGGCAGGCACAGAGGATTTTAAGGGCAGTATTAATACTCCATATGATACTAAAATGATAGATACGTGTCATTATACATTTGTCCAAACCAATAGAATGTGCAAAACCGAGCGTGAACCCTAACATAAACTCTGGACTCTGGGTGGTAATAATGTGTCAATGTAGGTTTACCAGTTGTAACAACTGCACCACACTGGTGAGGATGTCAATAATGGGTGAGACTGTGCGTGTGTGGCAGCAGGAGGTATTTGGGAACTCTGAACTTTCCTCTTCATTTTTTTTCTGAACTTAAAATTGCTCTGAAAAAAATATTTAAATATGAAAAAAAGAAATATTTATAAGTAGAAAAACTAACACACTACTGTATATAAAATTTTAGAAATGTGTGTTTGCATAATAATGTAATTTTAAACATGATTTTCGGTAATTTACATAATGTCTAGCTAACTGGGGCTACGATCTTTGGCAATGTCTTCTGCCTTTCTCTCACTCTCTATTATCTCTTTGCTTACCATTGCAAAGCACTGGAAAAGTACTAGTGAGCAGAGGAACAACAAGAAATAAGACAATCCATGCTCTCAATCACGTTGACTGTCTAGTGACAAATGAGACACACACATGAGTCAAATGAGCCACAAAGAAGGAAGAGGGCAGAAGTGTCCGGAAGTACCAGGTGAGGGCGCCACATGGGCATTCTGGCCTCTGAATTTTAAGTGGGATTATCTATATGCTACATATTACTTGAAAATTTTACTCCAAGATCTGGTCAATGTCTCAGTGTGGTGAGGTGAGGTCCAAGATATATGAAGTTGTTTATTTGTATTTACACGACCAGGAAAAACTACATTTATACATGGCTAATTTTATGTCTATTAGAAGTCACCAAACACTATCAGTTTAACTCTTATCTTTTCCAACATTTGTACTGTCTAAATTTTGTAAGTATTGCCGACTTGAAAGTATCATATCATTCCTGCTTCTCACAGTCTTGTAAGTAAGGAATCTCGTAATCTAACTCTGGCTCTGCTCTGAGATCCAGTGGAGTTATTAGGATGCAATATATTCAGCCCGCCAAGAAGATTGTATTTTCTAGTGGCTGATTATCTGGCCCATTGAAAGAGCTGGAGGTCACACTAGATTATATGAACTACTATGCTCATTGTCCATTAGCTCCCAGGTGAATAGAGTGACTCCCCCTTCCTTCACTGTCCTCACCTCCACATTACGCATAAGGAAAGATAATGTTCTTAACCACGTTTTCTCCCATTCACATCTTCAGAGATCACAGTATTGTTCCTTTCAGATCATTAAGGGAAGAAATATGCTGAACATCGTCTCTTTTAAGTGGACAAGGATGGGATTTCTGCAAGGAGTGTGTAGTCTGATAAAACCCATAATAAAAAATGTTGAGGCTACCTCAAATTCCACATGGAGATCACTCCAAGTTTAAAAAATAACAGATACACATTTGTGGAAGGAAACCCTGAACAAGGATGTACATTTCCTAAAGAGAACAGTATGGTTGAACAAAGCTTTGACGATGGAATTAACATGAAACAAAGACCCTCTGAGGAAGATCAGTCTGAAAAGAAATGAAGAATACATAAAACTTTGTTTAATTTATGGAATTTATATGCTGCTGACCAGTAAGTATAAAGTTCCATTCCCTTGGTCCTCACTATCACTCATGTATTACTTGTCAGTAAATGTGATGCACTCAGAACATAACAGCTACGGTAATATTTCTGTTCCCACTGCAGCTTTACTACACCCATGAAACTCTGTAATCTTTAAATTCCCTCACTGTTAACATCTGCTGAAACATTATTGGTCCCAGCATAGCCAAGCTGCTCTGAAATTACATTTAGCAGAGTAGTTAATGCTAACAGTATAATTCTAGACGCAACCGTGTTTGAAAAGAGCTTTATAACTGGCACAATGATTGTGCTTCCTTTAGCTTTTATTTCTTTCATATCTGTTTTGTATCACGATCTCAGTGGTTTGGAGCATGCCATTGGAAAAAATAGCATATTTTATATATATTGTTCAGTAAACACTACATTACATTCTGACTTTTTTTATTGCATGAACGAAACTCTTTTTCTAGCACTTTTTAAGTTAAGTGAAATTCGATTGCAAGATATGATTATAAACATTTAGCAATTTGAGGCAGGAAATTAATCAAGTTTCTGTAAAATGAAGATATTTTGTCACCCTGTTAAGGTGCTTTGAATGTTTTAAATCGAAATGGTCCCACAAATATGCCAAATAAACATGTTGTTTGTGACTTTTGTTAATTAGAATGCATTCATTCTATAATTATAAAGTAGTTAACATTAACATTTTTTTAACAAAAAAAACTTTGCCCTGCCAAACTCTTTGTTATAAATGCAATAATATAAACATTGTATTGATATTACTTTAAAATTTCTCATTAATATATTTTATATCAACATATATTACTATAGTTATACTTAGCATTATATAAATGATGTTTAAACATTTTTAAATGTTGGTGTTTATCTGATCTAGAAAAAAACTTTAGTAAATTGTTTGGTAGAAGTTAGCGATTTTGCTTCCACAGAGAATATTCTTCCCAAAACTAAAATACTATAATTTAATTTCACCATCAAGTAAAAATATGTGTTAATAATTTAATACTTAGCAAAATCAGATGCTTTTATTAAATTCTAATTTTGTTGAAGGCAGGAAGTACAGCTTACTAACAAGATATAGAGAGTGGTATTTTTAAACAGTTAGTGAAACATCTGAATATATGAAGGAAGAAAGAACATGTTCAAGGGTGTTTATGTGGTTAACTTAAACAGGGCTTTACAAAACTTTCCTTGAATGTGCAAGATATCTGCCAAAGTTGGGGCCGTATAATATAATCAAAGATAATTGTATAGAATTTATTAATACATATGTTGCTTCTTGAATTTTTCTATATGTGTGTCATGTATAATAGTCTGTTGAAGCCGGGAGAAGATTATATTCTTAGCTATCTCTGCAGGGTCTACGCCACGATATAAGCAAGATTAAGTCTTTCCCTATAAAAAGTGTTGGGTTTATCTTTTACCCCTAACTCCCAGGAATTTTCATCCTCCCTGGGTTTCTTGTTCTCCACGCCAAGAGCAGTTACATGCACTATGCAGAAACCCTCTGGTCAGAAAATTCTTTGCTTTGCACTAGTGCCCTCTACTTGCTGGCCAGACTTTTCACTTGGGTCTGGCAATCCCTCTTTATTCAGTCACTCTTTGGCTAGATTTCTGAGTGTCTGCTGCATATCTGCCTGTAGTGCAGATTCATGGCTTGCATGTGATCTGAAGCAGTATCCCATCTTCAAGCAGCAAATGCCTGCCAAGCTCCTGCTTGCTAGGTACTGACCCTTGCTTGATGCTTTGCCCAAATGTGCTCTAGGTCCAGATTCCAGATCCTAACTCTGCTGTGATCATTGACTTCCTTCCCCAGGCCTACAATGCTCCCATCCCTGCTTGTATTTCATCACTCTTATTTCTTATTTCTGGCTCCACAAACCCAAACTTCTTCCCCTGTACTGACTTTCCATGGTTGATATGATAAAAATATTAATTTTTAAATGGTATTTGGTTGTCTTTTATGGTATATATACAAGTTTATAATAAAGCTCTAGACAGAGAAACAACAAAAAAACCCTTAGGTTTTAAAATATATTCACAGATATTCACAGAGTAATTTACCAGGCAATGCAAAACGTTATATTATCATTGAATATTTATCTTTATTATGCTCATCGCCTAACCTTGTACAAGAATATGCATGGAGGAAATCTTATATTTGAGATCTAAGCGGTACCTGATTAATGAACAGCAGTAAATTATAAGTTACCAGCTGGTTTTCCAACATTCAACTGTAATAATAATCTGACTTCATATCTCCTTTTTCTCCTTCCCTTTCCTCATTATTACTATAAAATTAGAAGCATATGGAATGATATTTATTAAGGGAAGGTGAAATCTGTAGAAAATAGAAAAAAGAGACAGAAGAACGTTATTTAAAATTATTACTTTGGGGTGTATGTGTGTGTGTGTATTTGCATATGTGAGAGAGAGAGGAAGGTGAAGAAAGAAAGAGGGATGGAAGAGGAAAAGAAAGAATTTCTCCCTGTTTGTCCTTCATCTCCTTCAAGACTTGTCAGCAACAATTCATGAAAGGGGTCTATCAGGTGACCTAAACAGACATGGTAGCAACAATTATCATTGTCTACAGTTGTTACTTCTTTGAAATTCCTTCCCAGCCCGTAGCCCCTATGAAATCAGTGAGCTTAGGCATCCCTGTTTATGCCTCACGATCCCTCTCCCGCTCCAGCTGACTGGACTAGAGGTGGATGCACGACACTTCCCACCACCATCACCACCCAAGGGGAACTTTCACCTGACTTGGACTAAGCCAGTAAGGTTATTGGGTTTGTTTTGTTTTCTTACTCCCTTCTTTTTCCCTCTCTCTAATTAAGATACACAAAAACTGGAACTAAAATGTCATTTAGAGCTGAGGTTACAATTGTAAGCACAGCAAACCAGAAAAAAGGTAAGTTTTAATCAGTAGAACCCAAAATTTTGTCTTGCAGGGGAGATTAGTAGAGAAAATAATGGTGCAGAAAGCAGAAACAAGCAGAGATAAACAACATAACCTTAGAAAGAGAGATGGCTAGAGGAGCTCTGGGGCAATTTTCTAATCCCACGAAGTCTGGTTGTACCCTCTTCCCGTAATATATGCTTCCATGGGGTTCTCCTCCATTTTTAAAATAGCCTCCTCCTCCTCTGTCTTGCATTTGAGCTCCTTTAAGATAATTTCTGTTCCTTGCAACCAAGTTAGCCCTGACAAAGATAGCAGTAAGGATACGTTCTCCCTTCAGGGATCACACAATCCAAGTCAGATACCAATGGCTGAAAGGGCACATCAAAGATGTCTGCTCTGATAAAACTCATCAATGACCAGTGATTCTCCGACATGTAGGCTTCTTTCTTGGCCATCAGTACCCCTGTACACCTCTAACTATTTGTTAAACTTTATTGTCTTCACCTTAGAGTTACAGTAAAGAATCAATTTTGTAAAATATATCAGTTGCCTATATGCAAATGGCAGAGAATAATAAAATATTAATATTTTATACATCATATCTGTTCACATTCATAGTTTTATATTAAATCAGATTAAAATCAATAGCCAAAAAATGTTAACATGGAATAATCATTACAACCCATGGAAAGAATCTCAAACAACAAAATCAAACCTGAGATCACATTTTCCATGGTCTTTAAGACTACTTTTTTATTATATTCAGCAAGCTTCAGAGAGAAGACCTAGCTATTTTGAGGGCATTATTTTCTGATAATTTATATTTTAATATTATTTGTATGTAAATTTTTTACATTTTTCCCCCATGTTTACTGAGGAAAGAAGTGCTTATCTAACCCCCGGGACATCTAACTTAAGTTTAAATTCACATACTTGAAAAAGTAACATAAATTTGGGATCATAAAACATTTTTAGTGATATTAACATTATATCACAATATCTGAATTTTGAAACACTGTGGAATCAGCATTGTACTAGGCATCACAAGGCCTTGGTTCTAATCCCAATTCTATTAAAGTATTTATGTCACCCTGGGCATATTTCTGTCTTTTTGAGTCTACCCTCTCCTCCCCACCCCCAAATTAATACACAAGAACACCTACTCTAAGGGCACATTATGAGAATAAAAAAAATCAGAAATTTGAATGTTAAAGAGCTTTATAAATCACATGTCCTAGATTATTATGGTGCTAGTGGTGACAACAAATAGATGTGTAGTGTGTCTTTTGGCCAAGTTTGAAGTCTCCTTCGTGTGAGAGCCTTTACTCACTAGTAAATCCCACTATCTTTTTTACCAGTAAGTAGTCATAGCATCTGTTGAACAGAAGAGGAAAAGGCTGGATTCTTGATATGAGGCAAAACTGACAGGATTTATGAAAGGTTAAATATGGACCATAAGAAAAAGTAAGGAATCAAAACTAAACAATAGTTGACAGTCATTGCTTCAACAGCCACCTCAACAGTATCTTCCATAGAATGCTCCCACAAATTCTATTTGTTCATTTAACACATGTTTATGGAGCACCAACTTTATATTCAGTGCTCTGCTTACACTTGGGTATAAATCAGAAAATAAAACACAGTCCCAGCTCTCAAGAGCTATGAGTTTACTGGAAGAGACAATCAATTACAATACAGTGAGGGAAAGTTGTATTGCACGGAGGAGAAGCATCTAACACAACTGTTTCCCATGGGAAGCTGAGAGCTAAAGAAAGTTTTTGTGGAAGCCAGAGAAAAAGACATAGAAGAGCACTGGAGGGAGAAGGAACCCTATGGGTTCTCCTAGGACTTGTAATTTGTTCTGCAGATGCTTTTTGGATGCTGTGGATTTTCTCTTTAAGCACTTAAGGGATCCTGAATATAGGCATTATTTTGAGGATTCTGATAAAGTCTTTTTTTTTTTTTTTTTTTTTTTGAGACAGAGTCTTGCTCTGTCACCTAGGCTGGAGTGCAGTGGTATGATCTCAGCTCACTGCAACCCCTGCAGTTCAAGCAATTCTCCGGCCTCAACCTCCTGAGTAGCTGGAATTACAAGTATGCACCACCATGGCCGGCTAAGTTTTGTATTTTTAGTAGAGACGGAGTTTCACCATGTTGGCCAGGCTGGTCTTCAACTCCTGACCTCAAGTAATCTGCCCGCCTCAGCCTCCCAAAGTGCTGGGATTATGGACATGAGCCACCACACCCAGCCCTGATAAAGTCTTGATAAACTTCAGTGTTGAGAAGAGACTTGAAGGATGAGCAGGAATTAAATTAGTGAAGAGGATCTACAGAAGATCACACATATTGCTCCACAATCCCCTGTAGACTCTGTAGGTATATATAATGTATATACATAGTATTTTTGTCTTCTCAAGTATAATTAGTAGGTTCTTTGCAAGCAAAAATAATATGTTCTTCCTATACATCCCTCATAATATCTAATGCTTTGGTGTATATAAAATTATGATAAAACTCCTCTCAATATTTGATTTTTTTGTGCAGCTTGAATCCCAGGTTTGGGAATTAGTAATGCTTGAACTCACTTTCTCTATAGCAAAAATAAAGAAACCCAGGAAATTCCAGTAGTACAGCATCTGATACTTGCTCATATTCCCCAAAGCAGGCTGCCTTGACAGCTTTTAAAAGTGTGTGTTTATTAGTGAGTTCTCTTTGTGAGTCTGATCACCACTGGCTTCAAGCGGCAGCTTTTGTATGTTGAGTTATTGTCCCGTATGGGCTGTTCCTCTGCCGGAGCATTATCAACTCCACGTAAAATTAAAGACTTAAGGAAATTATCCTCAATTCACAAAGTAGTCACACAAGGCATTCGTGTGCATATCAGACTTTACAGAATTTGGAAGATATGGAGGGATTTCTATTGCAGCAAAACAAAACTCGAACATTACAAATCCCTATTATTAACAGTCTCTGTGCCATATTGCTTGCAATGATTGGCCTTCCTCACATCTCATTCTCTTCAACCCTTCTCAGACCCTATCTCTATTTTATAATCCCCATATTTGCCATTTCTTACGCAAAGTAATTTATCTGTTTTTAGTTCCTGCCCCGCCCCCCATATTCAACTCAGCATTTTCAGATATAGATGAGGCCATGATCAAAGCTTTAAAAATATGTTTGTAGGCCAGGCACCACAGCTTACACCTGTAATCCCAGCACTTTAGGAGGCAAATTGGAAGGAAGATCGCTTGAGCTCAGGAGTTCAAGACCAGCCTGGGCAAGATATTGAGACCTGCTCTCTACTAAAAATAAAAATTAAAAAAAAAAAAAATTAGCCAGGTATAGTGGCACATGCCTGTAGTCCCAGCTACTTGGGAGGCTGAGGCAATAGGATCGTTTAGCCCAGGAGTTCAAGGTTGCAGTGAGCTATGATGGTGCCACTGCACTTCAGCCTAGAGAGTGAGACCCAGTCTCAAAAAAAAAAAACAAAAGTTTGTAAGTGACCTTCTCTGACTCAGCTCTAAGCAAAATTTCTTCCTCAATGGTGGTTTTTATTTCTCCAGTTACATATTCATTTAAATGTTTTGCATACAATAAAAGAAAGCAGTCCAATCAATTTGTTCTAATTGTCTTTTATACTCCAGTCGTGACTTTTTTAGAAAATGTGTTTTTGGCTGAGAAAAACACTTTTTAAAAATATTTGGAGAAGGATTAGAAGTAAGTGGAAAGTTACAGAAGAGCCATCTTGTGTATGCACCAAAAGTCACTCTGGGGCATGTTTTAGGAACCCATTAATATATGCAGCAAGTAGTTGAGTGTATCAAGTTTTAACTCCAAGGCAAATGTTAATGGAGCACCAAAATATGCCCTGTTGGGTCTTATCGCTGAATTTTAGTATGATAATACCTGCAATGATGCCTAAATTAGATTAGAAGCCCCAACTGACTCTTAGTGAAGTTTTCAAAACATGGCAATTTATTGATTACATATGTCAAATTCCATTGACAAAATCTATTTTTTCACATACAGTAATAAAAATTGGCTCAAGTTTAAAATAATCTGATAGCACCCATTATGCAATGCTTCACTCATAAATACTAAATAACCAAATTGGTCACAAAGCCAGTGAAAGGGAACTCCTTCTGTCAGTTCTGAAGCGATTACTTTAAAATATTTGACTGTCTTACTTAAATGGGCTAAAAATGTACAAGACAAAAAGCAATCACATAAGCCAACCATAAAGAGAAATAATTTTAAAAGATAATATCTAGTGTCATTAAAAATTTACAAACTTATTTTTAAAATTGATGCTTATAACTGATTCAATAGTTACCTTGCTTTATTATTAATAAACAGAATAAAATGTGAATATAAAATATAAATGTAAAATAAGAAAATATCTAAGATTCTTTACATTTTAGCCTGCATCTGTAAGATTGTAGCAGCACATATGAGGCACTTGATAAGTATTTGTTGAATGAATAAATGATTAGATGAATGACCATGGAGATTAAATGTCTTATCAGAAAATAAGTACCCATAGAGCCATTCCTTTCTTGTCTATAGACATCTATTTTGCATTCCCTATATATAAGCACTATATCCAGTTGGAAACTTGGGACCTGGTCCCCCTCTCCTTGAGGAACTCAGAATCTCCTTGGTAGGAAATGTAAAGATTTGATATTTTAAAGAATTTCTGTAACTAACTGAGTATAGCATCTGCTATAATTTGCAGAAAATGATAGTCAAAGGAGCGTGAATAATGACCACCCTCTGGATGTGTTCACTTTGGTCAATCTAGGAAAATAATGATAGTAGATATCTGGCTTTCTGTAGATGGCAAATTTCATGGATATGTCAATGACCAGATGAGTTTTATACTTGTAAAAAAGACACATTTAGAGTGATTCAAATCACACTGCCATTGGTCGGCTCAAATCTTAAATGTTAGCATTCTTCAGAGCCTATCCTTAGAGACCCTTTTTCTGAGAAATAGTTGTTCCATGGTTTCTACTAGCTCCCATTCACTAAGGCCCAAATCTCCATTTCCAATAGACTTCCCCACTGAGCTCCAGACCTGAACAAGCCCTAAATGGCACCACTTGGACACCCCACAGCCATCTCTAATTCAATATTCCTAAGGCGAGTTCAGGTTAAGATACCGAATTCACACAACGTGTTTTTTGTCAGGAATAAAGGAAGAGTGATAATGGACAAAGAGTTTCTTTTGGGGTGATGGAAATTTTCAGGTATTAGTAGTAATGGTCATACAACTTTCTGAATATACTAAAAGCCCTTTAATTGTACACTTTAAAATAGTGGATTTTATTGTGTGTGAAATATATCTCAATTGAGGAAAAGAAAAATGATTACCAACCTGCTCCTATGTTAATATTCCCTGTTACGATAAGAGGTGCCACCATCCACTACCCACTTTGGAATCTTAGGGCACAGTTCAAGTCTGATGCTTCATTATATTCTTGGGGCCTGGTTCTGTGCCTAACTCATAACACAAAAATAATACAGTCCAAATAGTAATAATGAACAATTTGTTGAACAGATAGATTTTAAAACCAATCTTAAACTTACTCTTTTCCTTCCTCTCCACATCGAATCAGTCTCCAAGCCCCACAGTCACTGTGTCTGTAGAAAATCCAGCTCCTCCTCACTGTCATCAGGATGGTTGCCTACATTCCGGATCTTGTCATTCTGGATCTTATCTTCTCTATGTACTTTCCCCCACACTTATAATATTACAAAACAATAATTTTATTTAAAACTGATTCCCAATTGGTTTCCCTTACTTTAAGCCTTCTACTCCTCTAATCCCATCTCCACTGCTGCCCAAGTTGTCTAAGATTCAGACTGGATCGTATTTGTGACTTGGTATTTTCAGTGATTCTCCATTGTCTACAAACTCTAGTGAGAGTGAAATTCCTCAAGATGCATGCATGAGTATTTGCCTTGACCCATAGAGCTCACTGTACTTCCACCCCATCCATCTTCAAGTCCCGTATATTTTCCTGCTATCCCCTTCTCTTAGATAGTATTGATATTTTTTTTACTTATGCTCCTACTCTGTCCAGTATACACACCTGTAAAGGGATCTAGGAGGCTCCATTGTACCTTTTTTCGCTTATAATCTGTCTCCATGAATATACTTAAAGCCCATTGATGACTAGGATCAGGCTTTAACAGAATATCTACAGATTGACAATATGTTCTGTGGAAAAATTAAATTTCAAAACTCTTAGAGATGACACTTTGGCTTCACTATCCCTGCAGTTCAGTACTCATATCAGATCCCGCAAGTATATATTATATATATTGGGTCATAGATAACACTTGAATAAATATTTAGAAAAAGATCTAATGTTAATTATTTCTGTTTTTCTCTATTCTGTTGCTTTCTCTCCCATATTTTACTGCAGTCACTCACTTAGAGAAGAGCTGTACCATGGAGAAAAGAGAATAACATGCAAATGACAGAGTTTTCCCAGCATAATTATACCAGTGGAGTGTGGTAGGGCAGCTATTTTAAACTGATAGTAATTTGGGGGTCACTTGTAGATTTGTGTTATTCCTGCTATCTCTCAGTGTGAGTTATCGTTAGTTATTTGTTTATGCCTTTGACTTCAAAATTAGTCATTTAGTGAAATTGCCTTGGGACCAAATACAGAATCCCAACATCAAATATTAATAATCAAATACAGGCTGGATGTGGCAGCTCACACCTGTAATTCTAGCACTTTGGGAGGACTGCTTGAGCCCATAAGTTTGAGACCAGCCTTGGCAACATGGCAAAACCCGATCTCTACAGAAAATAAAAAAATTAGCTGGGAATAGTAGTATACACCTGTAGTTCCAGCTACTTGGGAAGCTGAAAGGTGGGAGGATTGCTTGATCCCAGGAGGTGGAGGCTGCAGTGAGCCAAGATCACACCACTGTACTCTAGCCTGGGTGACACAGCAAGACACTGTCTTTAAAAAAAAAAAAAAAAAATCAAATATAGTTAAGATAAAAATAGTATGGGCATAAAACACTGTGCTTAATAACAAGTTTTGCCGGTGAAGATGCTATTTAATAACGAATGAGAATTCCTGATAGGATTATGATGAAACTGGTCAGAAGTAGAACACTGTGGTTTTACTATACTTACTTTCAGCAGGCACTTAATGGGAGTTTCTTAGTGTATTTTTCCAAATCAAGATTTGGATGGAATGAACAAGAATATTCAATTTTAAGGCTATTGATTCTTTACCAATTCCTCAATTAAATAAAAGGTCTGCAGGAGAAGTAAAGTTGACCGTTGCCAGTCTCAGTTTTATCCATTATTCCATTATTGTCAGGCATTCCCATTATTGGCTGAATCCTCAATCATTTATTTATTGATTAAAAAGACATTTTCTTTGAGTACCTACTATGTGCCAGATACTTCCTAGGTATCCCCCTTCCCTCTACCCCCCAAAAACACAGAAAGAAAAGTTGAGAAAAATGAAATATTTTCCTTGCCTTTAAGAATCCCACAGTCCAGCTGGTAAAGGGTCTTTAGTCTTCCTTCAGTAGTTAAAATCTGCTTGACTCCTTGCCCCTGTATGGCTATAACCTTCACAGCTGGAGAAAGTAACTGCTCTTCTCAAGAATCTTCACTGGTTCTGCCTTTAGTGAAAAAGAAATTATAAAGACCTATTAATGTTTCCAAGATCACACATGCAATTGAGATAGTTGCTGGTTCTGCCCAGACCTGATGCCTCACTGGTTCTAGGAACTGAAGCTTTCCTTTATTCTCCATACAAAGATTCCCTCTTTGATCCCTGTGTTCACGAATTCCCACTTCACCCAGGGTTGCGGCTCTGACTTGATCCTCTGTGGTTTTTCCAGGTACCGGGACATTGCCCAGTTATATCTTAACTGCACGACCGCCATTCTTGTTGTCTGCATTCCTGCAACTGTTGACTGCCTGCTCTTGTTTTTGTTGATCCTGGCTTCAGTATAGCCAAGTCCCCTTCCTAATGAACTTCCCTTGCCTTCACTGTGTCCTGGAACTTTCCAGATCAGCACCCTATCCTGAGACTCTCTGGTCTGAGGGCATGAGGGCTGAGGTCGCTTTCATTGAAGAGGATGCACGTCATCCCACAAGCCTCTCCAGGGAAACCACAAATCAGGCTGGTTGCTGGTGCTGCTGAGACTGGCCATCGTGTGTTATGGAGGGATGACTGGTCCTCTCATCCTGGCAGGGATTCGAAGTGTCCAATTTAGTTCTTTGTTTCCCAGAAATCTATCCCTGCCCTGAATTCTACGGTCCTAATCCTGGTACCTTGCTGCCACTGTATGTGTGTGGAAGGGTGATGGGGAGAGAGAAAAATGGATGACAGACAGAAAGAAACCATCTGACAAAGCTGAAGAACACTTGCTTCTCCAAAGCAGCTTGAATCTCCCTGCCTGGTCTGCCAAGTGAAGGATGTGATTAATGAAGAGATGTCAGAGAGATAATTCTTCTAGCCAGGAAGAGTGGGAAGGATTTTTTTAAAGAAGTATTAGAGTTTGAATGGAAGGAAAGCAAGAAAAAGGAGCTTGTTGTCGTGGTAAAGAATGCCAAGAAGAAATGGTTGTGCCAGGGCTAACTGTCAACCAAAGGACTAGCCCCACCCCACCTGCCTCTTCCAGCACCTACCCCTTCCAGCTCTTCCAGTGGAGCTGCAAACTACCTCCCCTGTTATAAATAGCAGCACAGATGTTGACAGAAAAATGCTCCCTTAATTACCATACAAACTGCTTTACTTGAGTGAACCGTTTAAAGCAGCCTCCGAAGGAAGTTCACTCAAGCAATTCCGCAGATTACAGCTAATGAACAATATTTCCTCGCACCTATTTAGTGCTCATTAAAATGTAAAAGCCTTTCATTTTAAACAGACGCACAATAAATAATTCCTCTCTCCCTCTCTGTTTCTGAGCAGCTTGGATAAAAGCTGTGAGAAGAGGGAGCTGGAGAAGCAGGGCTGGACTGCTGCGAATGGGTGGAGGCAGTAAGAGAGACAGCCAGGCAGAGAAGGGGGGATGGGGAAAGGGAGGCCCAAGAAATAGCTGTGGGCTCATTAATATCCTAAGAAGCCTCTGCTTGTCTGGTAGGAGGAATGTCCATGTTTGGAGTTCAACAGACAGATCCTGGGACCAGACATAGCCTACCCACTCATCCAGCACAGCCAGCCAGCCATGAATGAGTACAGCAAACAAAAGCCACAGCCGGCAACACTGTGAAGCAGAGAAGAGCCAACTCATGATAGAGCTGGGGGTGGGTAGAGCCCTTCCAAAGTAATGCATTACTAGTGCCGTGTTTCTTTAGAGTGTCCCTTATTTGTTTGTTTGTTTGTTTGTTTTGTCTTCATTTATTTTTAGGACTGAGGTTAGAAGATGAGTACCAGGTAAACCTTGAGAAGTTACTTGTTGCCAATGCGAACAGAGGGACTCTATAGATGTTTTCTTGTTCCTGCAGAACCTTGTATACCCACCTGTAGTACTTTGGCTGTATAACGCATGCAGCACGTAAGACGGAGAAATCTTTTGGGTGTTGAGTGAGTTGGACATGGGGGATGGTAGCAAAGATAGATTTTTAGAGGACTGTGACTGTTCTTTTTGAGATAAACAGGAAGAGAAAGTGGACCAGGGACTTGGTAAAATATATGCCTTGAGTGGATTTTAAAAACCTCTGCTTTTAATATTTTTCTCATTAAGAGAGGTATCACTCTCAGAGATTGGTGGGACCAAAATAATGAAACCAGTGACAAATGAAACTGACAGGACTAATGCATAATAAATTGTTTCAAACTTCAGTCAACTTGTTGGCCCTGTGTTTAACATAAAGTTGCTTTAATAATCAAGACTGACTAAGAAATTTCTTTCTTTAAAAAAAAAAAAAAAAAAAAAGCAATGGACAAGAAATCTTGATACTATCGAGGAACATTGTCTTTTAGCCAAAATAGGCAGTACTCCTTTTAACCTTATTGAGTCTGCATGGAAATACAGTGAGTAGAAAAGATGTCTGAAACCCACTGTGTTAGGCCGTTTTCACGCTGCTGATAAGGACATACCGTAATTTATACAGAAAAAGAAGTCTAATGGACTCACAGTTCCAGGTGGCTGGGGAGGCCTCACAGTCAAGGCGGAAGGCAAAAGGCAGGTCTTACATGGTGACAGGAAAAACAGAATGAGAGAGCCAAGCGAAACGGGAAACCTCTTATAAAGCCATCAGATCTCGTGAGACTTATTCACTACCATGAGAAGAGTCTAGGGGAAACCACTTCCCATGATTCAGTTATCTCCCACCAGATCCCTCCCACAACATGTGGGAACTACAATTCAAGATGAGATTTGGGTGGGGACACAGACAAATCATGTCACCCACCATCTTCTTTTTTTAGACCTCATGTATTTATTACAGTAGTATTGAGTTCCAGACATTGTGTCACAAATGGAGGACACAGAAATGAATAAGCAATCTTCCTCTCATGAGCCCTAAGACATGTAGAAGTCACTATGCTACAGTGCAATAAATGCTGTTACAGTGATATGTACTGGAAGTGCTCTAGATGCTGAGAGAGGTGGGAGGTTCAGGATACTATTGATACCTGAAAACTTCATAATCTGTACTGTATTTGGTAACATTGTTATAACCTTATTCCAGAGCTCAGCAAATACTTGATTTGTGGCATGGTTTCATTCGCAGAAGCTAAATGTCTGTTAGGGAGTGGCAGGCAGGCATCTGGGAGGGGACATGCAAGTATACATTTGAACCTGTTTCCATGAACATGAGGAAGGCATGGTAAAGAAGAATTAAGTCTGTACTTGGCTTTTAACTAAGGTCATTTGAAAATGGTCTTCAACACCCATCTCATTTGCTTTTTTATGCCTGCCAATTTAGTGTTGTATTCAAAGTGATTAATTAGTTTGTAGTGAACGTTTATTAGGTAATCTTCCTGTCAATCAAAAATCACTAGGGTTTCAGGGCAGAATAAAGAGTATCGAGCTATTTCATAAAGATGGAGAATTTATATCATTATTGTATTCAAAAAAGGCACAATCTTAAAATTTTAGATTTTAGACGTAGTACATAGAGGAGTTAATATGGATATTATTGAAGTTGACACGAGAGATTTTGTCCTCCTGAATATTTATGGGTTTTTTCTACTAAGAAAAATACAAAGTGTAAATTAACCTTTCATATTTTTTCTGTGCTACTGATTTAAACATGGAGTATTTTTACTTTTCTTATTCAGACCTATAAAAATATGGGAAACATAACAGATTAAAATACTTACTTAAAGCTATGTTATGCCTTAAACCAAGGTAAATCAAGGGGGGTAACGATAATTCCAGAAATCAAAGATATTTCCACAGTTAAGAGTACATTCACATTGTGCTATTCTAGAAATTAACCCAGACCTGGAGGCTGTGTTTCCTAAATGACAGGCCATTACTTGACATATTTTTTTCCTCACATGTATGTATATGTGTGTGTATATGTGTGTGTTTGTACATGTGTGTGTGAGTTATTTCACATTTAAATAAAAGTTTTATCACAACAATACTGCTTTATTTGCAATCCTTAAAAGTTCTTGTTATTTAAATAATTTGATGAAAATCTGTGGTAAATATTACTGCTTAATGTCTGTGTTTATACAAAAATAACTATGCAAATACAGTAAACATGTACTGTAGGTAGTAAACAAAAGATGAACCTGTTCTTTGAGGGTTTTACTTGACATGCATTGCCAGATGTTTCCTTCTATCTACTACCTTAATAATTTTAAAATTAATGGATTTCTTTTTCCTAACATAGACATAAATGCCAAAAACAAATTCTAACACATAGAGAGAGCTCAATAAATAACTAAATATTATTATTATTGTTTTAACTAGTTTTTACTGACACAAAAGCATCTTCAACCTAAAGGAATTTTTAAGATTATATTACAAACTACAATGATTTATTTCTGATAAGAGTGGCAGTATGAACGTTTTTAAATGTTAATATGGGTTTTCAGGGTCATTTATGCCTTAACTTAAAATGTTGTTTTGCTTCTTTGAATTGGTGCACATTTTTGTGGATCTTACGTAATAGATTACCTGAAATATTGCACAAAATATTTCCTCAGAAGAAATAGCTCTTGGGCTGACCATGGGAAAAGAAAAAAAAAATTGATACATCAGAATTAACAACACAAAACAGCCCACTAAACATTACACAGCAATCCTAATAATGGTGGATTTCGTCTCTTTATCTAAAGCCATAAAGTGAATATGATTAGAAGGGGTAAAAGACAATTGTGTGTGTGTGTATGAATATACACACACATATATATACACACACACCTACACATTTGTGTAACCGATGCAAATCAATAGCCCATAGCCAGAATTTTGTTGTTAAATGTTCCAGGTAAGGACCAA
Source organism: Chlorocebus sabaeus (assembly GCF_047675955.1). Lineage (NCBI taxonomy): Eukaryota > Metazoa > Chordata > Mammalia > Primates > Cercopithecidae > Chlorocebus > Chlorocebus sabaeus. The sequence continues at coordinate 12,169,766 of NC_132928.1, read as the reverse complement.
CAAACGGTGAATGGCATCATATCAGGAACTCTGGGATATAGCTTCAATTACGTTTAAATTCACACAAATGCCTACATTTTAAAAAGAAAATATATTTCATTGATTTACAAAGGCTCATATAAATATAGATATGGTTTGGCCAGGGAATTGTAAATTTAGTCTCAGGTGGGCTTCACATTCAGCCTGAAATGAATCTGCAGAGAGAAGGAGAGTCTGAGTGTTACAAATTCAGTGGCTCTAGGGGAAATTTGTTAGAGATCATTCTGAAAGTCAGTGCTGCCTGAAAAATAAAAGAGAGAGAGAGAAAAAAAAAACCCACCCCACACTGTGTTCAAATGATTTTCTCCCCTCTAACAACAGTATTTTAATTTAATATTTCTTATATTTGCCCTTCCTTCTGCCTTGTGGATTTTCAGAAAAGCGGTTTGGAGCCATTTAGAGTTATGATTTTATGTATGTGACATGAAATGGTAATATAGGCTGTCTTGGTGTATTGAACGAAGAAAGAGAAACAAAAATTGAGCAGGCTATCTTACTTGTCTCATTTGCCAGGCCCCATCATAAAAAAGTAAATGAGTTGTTTCGTTGTGATCCTTCAGAAAGATGTAATAACAGCGTTTGGTCCATAGGCACGCGGGGACAAGGCTACTTCGCACCCCCCGCGCTAGATGGATGATACTGATGGCGAGTGAACACGCACATCCTGCCTGAATATGAACAACAGATTTGTCAGTGTGTGACAGGCTGACAGCCCAGCTCCCAGCTGCTTGTCCAGTGTTGTTATATCAGTACCTTGTCTAAGTATTCAGCAAAGAGGCAATCTGCTTCCTCCATTCATGGGAGGCAGGTTACCAGTTAAAAAACAAGTATTGGCTTCAGGCAGCAGTGCCAGAACGCATTGAAAAGATGCAATTTAAACCCTTGCATGCTCCTCAGGCAACATATCACAAGCCTTAGAAGTCCAGTCCTCCAGATTAGGTTTGTAAAACAAAGATGGTAACTCAAAATGAGATCTATGCTGGCAAAACATCGTAATTTAACTTCCATAAGTGTCTCAGCGGAACTTGGTTATGAAAGAAAAAACATGCTTGACTTTGGCACTGGGAGTGCGGCTGAAGTGAAAGTTTGCTCGGTGTTTCTGCTATTACAATGCTATTCTTAAGGGTAGTTAAAACTGTGTCAGTGAAAATGCACCATGGCTCAGAGACCTTTCAGAGTTAATGATGAGGATTAAAAGTTATCGTTTTTACTAGTTGGGCCGTGTTGATATGGTTGACAACCATTAATAAAATATTTTACAACCTAAAAATTGTGGAAATAGATTTATCATACTTTATTTGAATCATTATGAAAACCTTATTAAGTATCCAAAAATTTTTACTGTACCTAGTTCTAAAATCTACAGAAATTAATTAGAAAATGGGAGATAATTAAAGTAGCTAATGAGTTATACATGCTATTTTAAAATGTTCAGGAGAATGGATTCAATACATTAAAGGGAAAAAAAGTAGAAGAATCAATGAATTTCAGAAGAAATTGCCAGTGTGCTTTGGATACCATGACTGTATTGTTCAGAAGTTAAGAGCATCACTTACTACTTTCAGCAGCCTGTTCCAATACAGGCATGTGGTAGTCTCTGACAGGTTGAGTTAAATAAGAGAAAACCCAAAAGGATTTATACCATGGTCTTTAATGGCTCCTTCAAAGCAGTTATGGCCTGTCAAACCATTAATAAGCAGTATTTAAGAGTCCCTAAGTACACATTTGCACAACAGTCCCCAGAGACTAAGGGGAAGCCATTATAGTTTGCTGGATCAATAATTATCATGATTTCATTCAAGTCCACTGCAAAATGAAGAACTGGTTATGGGGTCTTCTAGCATCCTTGCCTCAGGTCACAGTGTGATGTTATAGGTCTTGGGAAGATTGCAGTGACTTTGTCCTCTAGCATCCCTGGAGACTCGGGCCCCACACGCTAACCATACCCACAGTCCTTCTTTGCCATGCATAAGACTCAGGAGATGCTTACGTTCTTGTAAGTTTGAGGCACTCAACAAATCCAGTCTTTAGCTGACTAAGAAAATTTATTCATTGATGTTTTTCTTAAAAAATAACCTGAAAAATAACAAAATGAAGTTAGAAAGCATGCCTAGCAATTTGGATAGAAGTGCTGTACATATTTTTTTTCTGCCAAAACGTAATAGCCCAAATATCTATTTATAGATGGCTAGTTGGATAAGTTATTAATCCTTTATACAATGGAATACTCTGAGGGTGTCACTAAAAATGGTATTGTATGAGACAAGAAAGTGTTCCTTATACTCGTAAGGGAAAAAAGCAGCTTAAAAAACTGTATGTTAATGTTTTGCGATTTTTAAAAATTACATACAATTAATTATATACCCTATTTATAGATGGATACGTAGAAAAAAGAGAGTGAGAGAGGGATAAAGAAGGATATATACTATACTGTAAAATAAAATGAATGTACAAAGTACTCTACTGAAAATGTTTGTGTTCTTCTTTGTGCTTTTCTGTATTTCTGATATTTTTCTCCATGACAATGTGGTGCTTTTTTTAATTAGAGAAAATATGTCATTAAAGTTAAAAGCTGACAACAGTAGAGATGTACATTTAAATTATAGAACTTTCCTACTTAGTTATTTGCTACTCTCTTATCTTCTGTTAGATATTTGTGATAGGCATAATGTGATACATTAATATAATGTGAAATATCACAAGTGGAAAGCCTGAAATTACCTTTTATTCTTGTTATTCGTTGTATAATATGTAAATATTTTAATAAAGACTCTCTCTTTACAAAAATTAATGTCTTTGATGAGAAGATGAACAAATAATAGTATCCCATCCCACTCTAGTTATACCCATTAGAGGTAATGGAAGTCAACAGCCTCCTTTCACATCTGTCCCCATGTTTGTACAAATATCTATATCTATATATAGATACAGAGTCTTTCTTCATAAGATCAAAATTAGCTTCTAGTGTGAATGTTATTCTGTACAAGTGCTTCATTCACTCAACATATGCACAGCTTTCTAAACCCAAGCACATATAACCACTTATTACTTTTAAGAGATTTTTCATTTTAATTGGCCTATCTGATAATTTATTCAACTAATAGACACTCAAGTTGCTCCCAGTTTATGCTTTTACAATGTTGCAATACATCTTTGCACTTATATTAATATGTGTCATGGCTTTTATATTCCTTATGTGAAAATTGCTGAGTCAATGGGTATACCCATTTTAAAATCTAGAAGATATTGCCATATCGCCTTCCCCAAAAGCTGTTTACCTGCAATATTTGAGAAAGCTTGTTTCCCCATGTACTTGCCAGCACTGAGCTTTATGATACTAATTCTTTTCATTCCTATCAATCTGATAGATGAATAATGGTAGCTCCCTGTTTTGATTTGCATTTTCATAACTACCGGTACTATCTTGATTTTAGAACTAGGTTAATCTAAGGAGATTCTATCTTCTAAACAATGGTATCCTGTGTTTTTTGTCAACACTGTTGATTTATTTTTTATCCCATGTTGATAGTCAGGACAGATCTAAATGAGGCTGCAAAAAGGTGACAAGTTTTCCTGAAGACCTTAACATGACAGAGTTGGTCCTTAAAATTAGAGCACCTGATTTTAAAGACTGCACTTATTCTGCTGAACGTTAGGACCACTGAGAGAAAACACTTCAAAAAAGGCTTTTGTCCATTTGTTTTCATTCCCTTCCTTTAGATCTCTCCCTCAATAACAAATTCTACTTCTTCAGTTTCTCAGTACATTCACCACACCTCTTGCTTTTTGGAGAGTATTATAATATTATATGTTGGTCTTCCTCTTACACTCTACCATGCCTACCCACTCTTTGTGTTAACCATCCAGAGTCCTCCTGCTCTTCATGAGTTACTTCTCTGGCAAACTACTAGGTTCCAAAGCATTAACGACCAATGAAGAGCTGCTGCCCTGTTCCCTGTGGCAAGTGTTTGTATCTACACAGGGACATTACATCTGTATTGTCTTTATTCAAGATATTTCTGCTCTGAGAAAAATAAATTCCCTGACTCATAAGTAAGAGAGATGGTTGGATCAGCAATGCTATCCATTAAAGAAATGGATTCTGGAAGAAGACCCTCTTTCTCCTTTTGCCTCTGACAATACATGTAGGCTCCCGTGTTAAGACTGAACGGAAATAAAGCCTATTTACTTTGCAGTCTGCTTGCCAACAGTAGCTTCAAGGAATTGAGCAATTTATTTCTCTTTGAAATCATTGTAAATTTATAGATTAAAATTCATAAATTATATACACAGTAAGATATGTAGCATATATATCATTATATTTAGTGAAATAAAATACATATATAATATAATTATACCTATATACAATGGACACTCTTATAACTGACTTTCCACATTAATGAAAACTCGACATTTTCTCTGTAAAATATATCAACTGATGTTCATAATCAGTTGAATCCTTGACTATATTCCACTTTCTTTTAATAACTGTTTTTAGCATTGCCATTCAGGATTGTATTTAAACTGTATTTAAATTCATTTATATTTCTCTCCACTATGACTTCTTATGGGTAATCAGTTTTATAACTTTATAGCCTGATACACAATGGTGTACTTCTATGTATTTACATGTTAGAATGGGTGACCTATCTTCATAATGTTAATTTCCATTATGCAATTCTTTCGACGAGAGTATCGTCTTACATGTCTGCTTCTATGTGTTTCCTGAGCTATCATGGATATATAAAAATCCCTTCATAAGTATTATACATTGTCTAGAAGACACTCACTACCTAGAAAATGTTCTCAGGTTTATGGAAGTAAGTTTCTTCAATCATGAATGTAAAATATCAGCTGAATAAAATGAACCCACAATTTAGCTTCACTTTATTTGCTAATGTTGGAAAATTATCAGACCAGGCAACACCTAATTTAATGTGTGTAACCGTATCACCATGCCATTTGCTCTGGACATTTGATTTATGTAAGAGGTGTCAGAAATCAATTTATCTAAGGCTAGGAACTGGTAGAATGATAGACCACTTTAGATGGTATGGTTTGCAAACAGCTTTTAAGAAGGACCCTTGAGACCTAAAGAATGAGAAGAGGCAGCTGTGTGACGAGACTGGAGGTGGAGCTACCTCTGATTTGTATTCATCTCAGCTGCGTTCAAATTCTCATAAGATAGGAACAATATCCCAAAGTTATTTTGTGTATGTTAAAAATAATCAATCCAGTCTTCTACAGGCCAATCTCATCTCCACGGCCCATGTTTTATTATGTTATTTTTACTAGTGATGTATTCATCGCATATTTCTTAATTTATCAACTTAGGTAGACTCTACTAACTAGCTGTGAGGAAATTAGCATTCTTCTACTCCCTCAGTTTTGTTTCTTATATTACTATTTTTATTGTCAAGGTTTATAATGTTTATTTTTCTTTGGTAATTCTATTAGACCTTTCAAATATTGTCTACAGGTTGATTAAAAATTGAAAGAAACGGAACCTAAAATATTACGGTTATGTAAATTTTGTTTGTTTGTTTGTTTGTTTTTTGTTTTTTTGAGACTGAGTCTCACTCTGTCGCCCAGGCCGGAGAGCAGTGGTGCGATCTTGGCTCACTGCAAAAGCTGTGCCTCCTGGGTTCACGCCGTTTTCCTGCCTCAGCTTCCCGAGTACCTGGGTCTACAGGTGACCGCCACCACACCCGGCTAATTTTTTGCAGTTTTGGTGAAGACAGGGTTTCACCATGTTAGGCAGGATGGTCTCGGTCTCCTGACCTTGTGATCCACCCACCTCGGCCTCCCAAAGTGCTGGGATTACAGGCGTGAGCCATCGCGCCTGGCTTATATATTTATTTATTTATTTATTTATTTATTTATTGTTTTGGACAGTCTCGCTCTGTCACCCAGGCTGGTGTGCATTGAGGTGATCTCAGCTCACTGCAACCTCCACCTCCTAGATTCAAGCAGTTCTCCCACCTCAGCCTCCCAAGTAGCTGGAATTACAGGTGCCCGCCACCATGCCTGGCTAATTTTTGTATTTTTAGTAGAGACAGAGTTTTGCCATGTAAGCAAGGCTGGTCTCCAACTCCTGGGCTCCACTCACCTCGGCCTCCCAAAGTGCTGGGATTACTGGCGTGTGCCACCGCGCAGGGCCTGGTTATGTAAATGTTTTAAAGTTTAGAACAAAGTAGTGTAGATGGAGCCATTTAGAAGAGACGGAATCATGCAATCCTACATCATTTAAACTTTCCTAAGGCAAACCTTTCAGTGTGGAAGATTCTGTTTTAATTTTTCTGACTCCATCTTTTCTTTCTCTATTTTCATATCCCAGGATGTTTCCTTTCATAGATTCTTTTTTATTCCACTGGACCACTTACTCGAGTAACTTTTTTTTCCTGTAGGGTTCAAAAGGGGTTTACTCATATCAAGTTTAAAAGCAGAATGCTTTCTGAGCTTTGGCACGTATAAAACGTCTCTATTTTGCTCTTACTTTTCATTGATAGTTTTACTAGCTAGCAGAACTCTAGGTTCAAAATCTTTTTCTCCAATCACTTTGAAAACACTGTTCCAATGGTTCCTAGAACCCGTTAACTGTTATGAAAAGTCTGATGCCCATTTGATTTATATTCCTGTCTAGATAATATGTTCCACAAATACACCTCCCTTACCTCTTCAAAACTATATCAGTTTTCTCTGTATTTGTCCTGTTTGGCACTCAGGGATTCATTTCCATGTGAAGATGTACATTGTTTTATGGATTTATTTATTTATTTTGCCCAGGTAAATTTTCCTTTTTTTATTTGTTGGATTTTCTCTTCCTTCCATTGCCCAAATTCCCTTCCACTGGAACTCTTAGAAAATTAATGTTAAATATGACTAGTCTTCATTATTCTTAAGTTTCCTTATATTTACCATCTCTTTTCCTTCAGCCCTGGTAAATTTATCATTCATCTCCATTGTGGGACCTCTTATTTTGGCAGTTGTATTTCTTTTTTCTTTCTTTCTTTCTTTTCTTTTCTTTTCTTTTTTTTTTCTTTCTTCGAGACAGAGTCTCACTCTGTTACCCAGGCTGGAGTGTAATGGCACAATCTCGGCTCACTGCAACGTCCGCCTTCTGGGTTCAAGTGATTCTCCTGCCTCAGCCTCTTGAGTAGCTGGGGTTACAGGCACTCGCCACCACACCTGGCTAATTTTTGTAATTTTAGTAGAGATGAGGTTTCACCATGTTGGCCAGGCTGGTCTTGAACTCCTGACCTCAGGTGATCCACCCAACTCGGCCTCCCAAAGTGCTGGGATTACAGGTGTGAGCCACTGTGCCTGCTGGCAGTTGTATTTCTAACTTCCAAGAATATTTTTTTGCTCTTTGATTTGTCCTGTTCATGACAAGTTCTTCATGTAATTGTTATAGCAGCAATAGTCTCTCTAATGTCTCTGAAGATATTAATTAACGTATTTAAACTTCTCTTCTGTGGCCTGAATTATGGCTGTGCCTACTGGGGTCCGTTGCACTGTTTGTGTTTTAGTTAACAAATACTCATATAGTTCTTACTATGTGCCAGGCTCTGTTCCAACCAGTTGTTCTTCTCTGTCTGGTCCCACTTCACCTCCATCATCTCATGCCACTACTCTCAAAAATCCTGCATTCCAATTCTACGAAACCATTTGTCCTTCCTAAAATTACGTCATATCCTCCCAGCTCTGTGCTATTGTCTGAGTAATTAACTTTTCCATGAATATTTACCCTCTTCTCTATTTGCCAAATTCTCATTCTTTTTTTTTTTTTTTTTTTTTTTTTTTTTTTGAGACATGGTCTCCTCCATCACCCAGGCACTATCTCAGTTCACTGCAAACTCCACCTCCCACGTTCAAGCGATTCTCCTGCCTCAGCCTCCTGAGTAGCTGGGATTACAGGCATCCACTACCATGCCCAGCTAATTTTTGTATTTTTAGTAGAGATGGGGGTTCACCATATTGGTCAGGCTGGTCTCGAACTCCTGACCTTGGGTGATCCACCTACCTTGGCCTCTCAAAGTGCTGGGATTACAAGCGTGAGCCACCGCACCTGGTCACCATTCATTCTTTAAGACTCAGCAAAAACATTGTCTTCCATGAAGACAGAATGGGTCGTGTCCTCCTCTATATTTCTTTAATGCTTTGTACAGACCCATCTTATAGTTTGGGTCAATTGTTATTACAATTATTTGTTTGTGTACTTAAACAAAAATTTGCATTCTTCTATCATTATTCAAGATTGTTTAAGGTGAGGAATTTAACTTAGTTTTATATTTCTGCCTTTCCCACTTAGCTTCTCATATTACGACTGGGACATGGTGGGGTCAAAAATAGATGAATAAATGTCTCATTGGCCTCAAATAAAATAACAGATACCATACAAAGGTGACAAATACCAATGAATGTGACATTTTGAATTGATTGCTGGCTGTGACACCATCTTTTATACAACAAAAATAATTATTTTTGCTTACACAACATTTTCTTTCAAATGTCACTTTAAGATTATTCTATTTGCTATAACCTCAATGTTATAAAACCCCAGTCAACTGTTCGAAATTAACCCTGCAATTAGCCAGGCGTGGTGGCAGGTGCCTGTAATCCCAGCTACTCGGGAGGCTGAGGCAGGAGAATCACTTGAACTCGGAGGGCAGAGCTTGCAATGAGCTGAGATCACGCCACTTCACTCCAGCCTGGGCAAAAGAGTGAGACTCTGTCTCAATAAATAAATAAATAATAAATAAATAAATAAATATCAAATAAAAAGAAGTTAATCCTGCAATATACACATGAAGAATACAGTTAGAGTTGTCACATAGTATGTATAAGGTAAGTACTTTCACTTGGAGGTAGGTATGACAAACCTGAAAGCTTATTTTAAAATAACAACTTTACTCTTGCTTGCTTGTATTTTCGTGATTCAATGGTCAAGAAGAAATAAATATTTTCTGAAACAAACAGCAATTGATAAATTACAAAATACTTCATAAGCATAAAATAGAAATAGAAATGATGTGAAAAGGAAGATAAGTATTTTAATTGTATGGTATTAACCAGGATTTTAGCAAAAGGGTGTAAGTATCATTCTTTAATGTTATGTTGGTACACATGTGTGTATTTTACTTTAACCAAGAAAAATAGTCATTAGGAACTAACTGTTTTTAACATCTTAGGTTTTAAGAAGATATTTTCTAAGCTGATATGAATCCTACTTAAGTATATTTAAGATCTCTCATTTAGAGTTAAGTGGAAGAAGAAAAGGCAAAATTGTCTTTGCAGATGTTGAGAAGAAATTCATTGCAGGCAATCATCATTTAATACCCAGTACTGACTTTTTGAACAAGTGCTTTCTCTAAATGATAAATCAAATGTGTTGGCACTAACAGTAATCTCTTAGAATATGAATGAGAAAAGCAAGAATATTAAAACAATAGAAACATTATCATAAAATATCAGCCATTATAGCAAAGAACAGCAAAGGAAATTGGGAAACTATTTTGAATTTTTTTATGACTCATGTTAACGCTGTCTACAGCAGGGACTATTGCATAGAAAAGCTAAAATATGAATTGAGCTGTAAATATTTACCCATTGGCATTGCGGAAACTAACATTTGAAACGAAAGGATGGAAAATCTTGTGATAGACCCCAAAAAAAAAATTTTTTTCTTAAATACTACAATGTCTCATGCTCTAGACAAATGAAACTACTTTGTAGATTTTGAACAAGCCATATACACATTTTTCCACCTCGGTTTACATTCCTTTGCCTCCATTGGCCGAGTTTACCTCCATCTCTGTCTACAGAAGGCTTAATTTTCTTTAAGGCTCAGCAGGAAAACACCTAGTTTTATTACCTCTGTAGGCAGAAGTCATTAATTTTTGAATACTTAATGCATTATATAAGCTTTTGGGATACTTGTCATAAACATTTTTGTACAGATTTCCATAGCATTTTAATTTTCAAAATGCTTTACATAATATTACTTTGTTAGATATTTTATGTGCGTGGTGGGGGGGTTGGGGACAGGGTCTCACTCTGTTGCTCTGTTGCTCTGTCACCGAGGCTGGAGTGCGGTGGCACCATCATAGCTCACTGCAGCCTCAAACTCCTGACTCAAGCAATCCTCCTGCCTCAGCTTCCCAAGTAGCTGGGACTACAGGCACACACCACCATGATCGGCTATTTTTTGATTAATTTATTATTATTATTATTTGTAGAGACGAGGTCTCACTATGTTGCCCAGGCTGATCTCCAACTCTTGACTTTAAGCAAGCCTCCTGCCTTGGCCTCAAAAGTGTTGGGATTACAGGCATGAGTCACCATGCCCGGCCTCATTTGATCTTCACTGTAACCCTCTGGCAAAACAGGAGAAGAAAACAGAAGAAACTGAGGCTTCCAAGGGCTGGGGCTGCCCAAGACAACCCAGTGTGTAAATGAAGGGAGAGGACTGTGCTCATGAATCTGCTCCTTTCCCAGCATTCCACACTGCATCTCAGCACCTTACTCTCATCTTCCTTTGTTAAGTTGAATGCCAGATGAGGGCAGAAAGGAAACAAAATAAACAGATTGCTCTCCAAATACCAACAGGGTTTACATGAATGTATAGCAGCCCCAAACGTTTCCCACACAGATTTAAATCCTCAATTTTATGAATCATTGTTTACTTTGCACATGTATCCAGATCCCATCAGGTTAACCCATATTCCATAAAAATGACCTTAGGCTCAGCAAATAGACAGGTTGCCCAGTGATCGAGGACTTGAGAACTCAGTTACTAGCAAAGCATTTTGGTTCAACAAAATTCAGGGAAGACTCCGCTGCCAGGCAGGGTCAGCATGGATGCCTCTGTACAAAGAACGCTATCCCATCAACATTGTCGTTATAGGGAGATTCTTCTTCTGTAAGAGGAAATGGAAATAACTCCATCCCTATCCCGATAGAGCATGTTAACACCGGGATTTTAAGGTGCATTTTGTGCTATTATCTGGTGGGTGTCAGGCTGGTTTCTGATTTTGAAATGCCTTCCCTTCTCCTGCCTGCCTCTGCGACAAAGTGGCATGACACAAACGTGGCTTTGATCCCCTTCTTTACATTAATTCTCTTTTTACAGATATAAGCCTTTTTGTACCCAGCTTCGCTTTTATTTTTATTCCTATTATTAAAGTGGTCTTTTGGCTACCAGCTGCTTCTTTTCAGCATTTATGAGGATTTGGCAGTTATTTTTTTATTTCAGTGGTGGGGAGCCCAAAGTTCAACTCTAGCAAGGGGTCCATCAGACTGTGTTTTGTGGGTGGATTATGCATAAGGCAGGCCCACACCTTGGCTCTGATTTCAGCTTTATGGGCTTCCTCTTGCCTGGGAGCCTGTGGAAAGTTGCATTCTTGGAACCTCCCAGAGGGGGTGGATATAGCGGGAGAGACGGAGGCTTTGGGCTAAATTGCCAAATCCTATATTTGTACACCAGCAGGCAATAAGTGAAGAAGCTTAAGTATTGCATTCCCACTGTCTGAAGTCTGCAGACCCTGCAATCAAACACGGAGACCATATTCTGAAACAATTGTGTCCGATGACAGTTTATTATGGAAAGAGTCAGTATCGCTCAGGATGCTTGCCAATAAAACAAAGTGAAAAACAGGATCTCTTCATAATTTCTATTCCATGATCCACAATTTCATAGATGATAGCTAAGCTCTTATTCAGATTTCGAAAACCACTTTGTGTCCTTATGGGCCGTTCACTCACACAGGGCCCGAGCTGGGGGAACCCTCCACGGGCAGCGGGCAGTGCCAAGCAGAGACAGCCTGCCTTTGCTAAGCCCATCCTGAGCCTGCCTGGTGACCTCCTCTCCCAGTGACACAGACAACCTCTAAAGACTGAGTTAAGCGTGAGATTCAAACAGCAGCCAGCGCTGATGATTTGCCTCTTATTTTGGTGTTAAAGTTGGGAATTATCATCCTGCAGAATGATTTTATAGACACCTCTGAGTCAATCCTTTATATCTAAATCAGAACAGCACAGTCACCAGCAGGTTTGACAACAGGTAAACTTTTGCAAAATGCCAGCTGGCCTCACTAAGAAATTATACTCAGTGGGAGGCATGGAGCTACATTTTCTTGTCACCTCTGGCAGACATTTTGTTTACAGATTTAGCTGAATGTTCCTCTTAGTTAAGGAATGCAGCTGGAGGCTGCCTGTGTGAAATAGTCACACTCATTTCTTCTGCATTTGCTTGGAAAAATATTTTCCCTCAAATAAAATTGTGCAAGCAGCCACTCTGACTTTGGACAAGAAAGTAACACCCTCACGGTGTCTGCTGTGGACAAGGAAGAGCTGCATATCCGGCATTTACATTCCATCATATATATTGGCATTTGATTAGAACCAGTATAAGATTTTAGACATTTTTTTCCTCCAACAGTTAAAAAAAAATCAGATGAAAGCAAGGCTGGTATTCACCGGCATGCACCATGACACTCTGTCAATTATTAATAGCTGGCATTCATTCAGATAAGATGGGTTTCCAGTCTCATTGGCTGGTGCCTGTGCCAGTCTGATTATGAACTATTCTGAATATCATTCCTGAATATATGTTGCATATTTCCAAAAAGATTCTAAGTCCCTTGTGGGCGGAGAGTACAGTATAAAAGTCTGATGAATCCTTGAAGCAACCAACTTGGTGAGAAGCATATGACAGATGCTCCATAAATACTTAGCAAGTGGCATTTAATTAGATAATAGGAATTAGACACATTCTGCATTGGCACAATACGACTATCATTGGTCTCATTTCACTCTGTAATGAGCCGTTTACCTAGCCTAATGACCTGCAAGGTACTGTGGTTATTTTCACTAGTGCAAAAGTCAGATTAAAGAATGGACCCAGAGAGGGTCACAGAAAAACCCTATGCAACTCATCAACACAGGAATGCACAATAATGCATACGCCCAATGTGAGGCGCACCAAAGAAATCTTTCCTGGCTTAGCCTACTGCCAGACATGATTAGGAAATGGAGAGAAGACGTCAGACTTTTAGGTGTATTAAAACATTTCTGCCTATCACCCTGGAGTAGGGCTGAAATGTTGCCGTCAACAGATTCACAAAGGGTTTCAGCTAATTTAGACTGATATTTTATACTAGCTCATCTTTTGATGAGTTTAATGTCTTCCATTAAAATAAATGTCTTTTGGCTTCTTTTTACTCAAAACTCAGTGTCATCCCCCGTCCACCACCACTTCTTAAAATTTTTAAACCAACCAATACATACTTTTCACGTTCTAGAACCAAAGGCTAATTCTTGAAAAAAATTACTCCTCCTTGATGTTTCTGTCTTTAAGATATTCTTGAGATTATTAAACCCTCTCTGTGGCCATTATTTAGCAAACTTTACATTATCCATTGCCTATATTTTCCTTAGAGTCAGTCCCTTTAGCCTTTAATCATTTGTGTGTTCTCTGAACCCATTCCAATTCCACAAATTATATATGGAGTTAGGGTCACTGACACTGGACCCCAGTTCTTTAATAGAAAAAAACCCATGACTTTCTTCTTCATTGTTCTGGGAAATCATGCTCAGGCTCTTGTTCAAAGTCATGTTGCCGGGTTAGTGTTATTCTGTATCTATGATCTAGGAGACTGACATGTCATGAGACATACATCAGGAGATACTGTCAAATGTTAGGTATGTGGGCATTACACATTTTGAATTTGTGGTAATTGGAGCATGAGCTTGGTTAGTATGCCTGTGCACTATAATCATAGTTTTATCACATCAGTTAATGGCAGAAGCAAGTTACAGGGGAAATAAAGTAGTTAAGGAAAATCAAAGTTTTCGAAACTCTTGATACGATACAAACACTGTATGCCAATGTGGATCAGAATATTCATTCAGTTAAATAAAAAATTTTATTCAATAAACAATAACATGGCATATCTGTATTAAATAATTTGGAGTTTCTGCTAATTTAGGAATGAGATTTTCCCTAATTAGTCTGTGTTGTGGAAGTGCCATCTAATCTTTGTAACTGAGAAGAACCTAAGAGTAGTAAAACTTTTTGGTGATGTCCACTGAGAAATGGTGTATGAAATCTCCAGCACAGAAGAGGCACTTAAGACGTTTCCCCTCAACAGCTAACAGTGGAACTGACTAGCCTGAGTGTGTGAGAAGCAATAGTTACAAGATGGAATTGAAAGACCAAATGAAGTGGCTTCTGTTTTTCACAGCCTTGCCATGCTCTCCCTTACTCTGTGGCACATAAAAACTGTAAAATAGCTCAGTGAAAAAATCACATGTTATACACCATTAGTAAAATAATACCATTATTTTATATAGTACTAATTCTCTGCTGGATGTTGTCCAACAATTTAGGTAATCTATTACTTATATGTAAAATAATACTAAGTATTACTCAGGATTCTCTTCCAATCTTATGAGTGTCCCTTGAAGTAATGGGTTTCCTCTATAGATAGGAATGAGAGGGTTAGAATTTGGTAGAGTTTGGGTCAATTTTTAAAAAGGGAGACTGGGTTCAGTGGCTCACAATTGTAATCCGGGCACTTTGGGAGGCTGAGACGGAAGGATTTCTTGAGCCTGGGAGTTTGAGACCAGCCTGGGCAGCACAGTGAGACCCTATCTCTTACAAAAAAAAAAAAAAATTAGCTGAGCATGGTGGTGCACACCTATAGTTCCAGCTACTCAGGAGGCTGATGTGGGAGAATCACTTGAGCCCAGGAGGTTGGAGCTGCAGGGAGCAGTAATTGGGCTGCTGCACCTCAGCCTGATCAACAGAGGAAAAGCCTGTCCCCACCCTCCACCACCAAAAAAAAAAACTAAACAGAAAAATTAGGCAATGTTCCTCAAAATGCTCTCCTGTCACAAGAGAGAACTTTGTGAAAACATTATACACTTTGGGAGGCCGAGACGGGCGGATCACGGGGTCAGTAGATCGAGACCATCCTGGCTAACACGGTGAAATCCCGTCTCTACTAAAAAAAATACAAAAAACTAGCCGGGCGTGGTAGTGGGCGTCTGTAGTCCCAGCTACTCGGAGGCTGAGGCAGGAGAATGGCGTGAACCCGGGAGGTGGAGCTTGCAGTGAGCCGAGATCGGGCCACTGCACTCCAGCCTGGGCCACACGGCGAGACTCCGTCTCAAAAAAAAAAAAAAAAAAAAAAAATTATAAAGTGTAACAGCTCCTATAAATACTGAGATGATTGCACAGAGAAAATTCAGTTGGTCGAACATAGTACTTTTCAGTGTTTTACAATACATTTAAGCATTAGCCAACATCTAGCAAGATAATTAGTATTATGTGGAAGTAACAGAAAGCCTCTAATTTAGCCTGTAAAAAAAGGGACATGTATTATAAGATAAGGGGGTGTCTTATGGGATTGAGAATAAGACCACAGAAAAGAATTACAACCGTGTTAGAACACTCGGGATGTATTAACCTGGGCAGGCTGTTATTTTAGCTTCTTGTCTGCTAACATAAAAATCTAAAAACTGGACAATTAACTGTCATTATAATTTTAGATTTGTGTTATCTGGATCTAGGGTGGATATTTAATAAATACTGGCTTAAACACTTTAGCTTTTACTTTTTCCCTCTGTTAAGTACTTAATGATCTGTAAATAAGCACTTCAGAAAATGCTACCTAAAAGGACGCTGTGCTCTTTTACAACATGAAAAATCTTTGTGTAATGTGAATGATTCACCCTCTGATTTGTCTGTTTGCTAATGAGCTGTTTGGCTCACATGGTCAGTATTTTGTCCAATAATATATTTTGTCCAATAATGTGAAAGACCAGTCCTATGGAAGGAGGTCATATTCTCCTAAAGAAGTGTTGCTTCCTCCACATTCCAGGTGAGGTTCCTCTTGTCTTTTTGGAAGAGAACATCTGACAACCTTAAGCCAGGTCTCTAGGGTTGAAGGAAACACACACATTTTCTCTCCATCTTTGTTCTCTCTGATCCTCTGTTTCATTTTTTTCTCATTTACAGACTTTCTCTGTTTGCTTCCCGATATCCTCCCTTAAAGAGAACAGTCACATCAAGGCCGAAATGCAATCTCTTAGTCCTAACCCTAAATTCCCAGGAATTTTCTTCCACAGAGGGTCAGAGAGTGGTAGTGTCTAGAATACTTCCCAGAAAAGGAGAGCTTGGGCAGATGACACAGTTAGATCCACCGTAGAAGACCGAGCTTGGCTATGGGCAAAGGTTTGGTGATTACCTCATCTATTTCTTCTAAGACAGTCTTGCTCAACTGAATTCTCATTCTCAGGTGCCTCTTTGAGAGTAGAGTTTAAGAATATCAGTTTTTTTAAGTGTTCCTCTGGTGTTTCTCGCGCAGTCTGAAGACTGGTAGACACTGTTCTAGAATATACTCCCAAAACGACTGTGAAAAGACAGAGTTTCAAACTGCGCATCTGTAATAAACAGCATATCTGAGGAAACTGTTAAAACATTTGCTATTCTTAGAGTCCTGGGACAACTCTATTCTCTGCTGGAGCTGGGCACTGGGTTCTGTGTCTCCCTTTCATGGTTCTGTGTGATCAGCTGCATACACAAGGGAGAGCCATGATAGGTTTCAAAGGCCTTGGTGGGCATGGCTGATGTTTCCTGAGTGACTTGCAGTCAGCTCTAGTAAGAAATTAGTCACTGAGTGGCAGGTAGTTAAATTCTGTACTTTTATTGTTTATAGGTTTTAGTCAAATGTAATTTTTAAAGCCTAACATCATTTGGAGCCACAGCAAAAGTTTACTATTAAGGGTGTGCCCATGGTGGGGGCAGCTATGAAATTAGGAAGACTGTTTAATATGACTATCTTCATTGGGATTTTTTATTTTTATTTATTTGTTTTTTTGTTTTGAGACAGGGTCTCTGTTGCCCAGGCTGCAGTGCAGTGGCATAATCTCGGCTCATTGCAACCTCCACTTCCCGGGTTCAAGCGATTCTTGTGCCTCAGTCTCCCGAGTAGCTGGGATTACAGGCGTGTACCACCACCCCTGGTTAATTTTTCTATTTTTATTAGTAGAGAAGGAGTTTCACCATGTTATTCAGGCTGGTCTGGAACTCCTGACTGTAGAGGACTAGGTGCTCGCAAACAGGGTGTTCCCCATAAGTCTTGCTCTCGAAAACGAAGCAGAGCGTTCCCGATAAGTCCTGCTCTTGCAAAGGAAGCAGGGCTTTGGGGGGTTGTTTATGTGTAAACATCTTGAAAATCCAGAAAGTCAGGGAAAGGTCAGAAAAACAACAATGTGTCTTGTGACTTGGCAACATTCCACAAACGACTGTATAAAACAAAGCACAGTGCGCCATTCGAGGCGGCCGCCATGTTTGTCTTGTCTTGTCTTGTGTGTTCATTCCTTTGTTTAGGAAACACGCGGGCCCCAACACCTGACCTCAAGTAATCTGCCTGCCTCTACCTCCCCAATTATTGGGATTACACGCATGAGCCACTGCGGCCAGACTTCATTGGGATCTTTAGGGAAGTAAAAATACATGAACATTTTTCTCCAACCCTCTCTCCCCAGAAAGCCGAAATTGGGATACATTGTCGTCATGGGTGGTGCACTGCAATTTGGTAGTTTCTCTCTCTTTCCTAATGGTACATAACATTGAGGTGCATCTTAAAATCGATGGCATCTTAGATTCAAAGAAATATGGTATAGGCTGCTTCGATATTTCTTTTCTTTCTTTCTTTTTTTTTTGGAGATGGAGTTTAGCTCTTGTTGCCCAGCCTGGAGTGCAATGGCGCGTTCTTGGCTCACCACAACCTCCGCCTCCCAGGTTCAAGCAATTCTCCTGCCTCAGCCTCCTGAGTAGCTGGGATTACAGGCATGCACCACCACACCCAGCTAGTGATCCACCCGCCTCATTCTCCCAAAGTGCTGGGATTACAGGCATGATACTGTGCCTGGCCTTATATTTCACAGTCTGGATGCTTCCTATCAAGATTACATTGTAGAATTAGTGGTCACCAAGTATTCACGCGCTCCCCTACTATCTACAGCTTCTCTGCAATTCATTTGGGCCCGTGTGGCCAATTCTGATCAACAGATCATGAACAGAAGTGACTCATGTCTCTCACCACTTCCTGACCTCCCACCCCAGCCCAAGGCAGTTAAGTGCTAATGTACCTCTTCTATCCCCTTTTCCCTGCCACAGCAAAATCGGGAGTCAATAGGCACTAAATACTCATTTGTTTAACAGGCTTGCAGTAATATATACCCACCTGACAAGTGGACCATGACGACTCCTTCTGCTGGGTTCCTACTAAGCAAAGACTCATTACTTTCCACACCTGACATTTTAAGTAGTAGCCCTGGGGTGCCGCTCCCCCCTTGTTCCCGTGCATCTCTGAGCTTTTCATGATCAGCTAAACTTTCACATTCTTTTACCATAACTGGCTTGGGGATGGGGGAGAAATAATCTTCCAAACAGGAACACAAGGAAAAGCATTGGATTTCTACTCTCCAAATATTTAGTGAGATTTGAGAAGCAACCAGGAATGTGAGCTTCAAAAAATTGGGCGATTCCTCCACGGTGGAAATCTTTTGGCACACTGAATCTTTTGGTCCACCGGCTTCTTGAGAAGCCTTTAAGGGCAACTGATCCCCAGAACAAGATCTCTCTCGGGCTTCACTGGGAGTTTTATTCTTTTGAAAATGCAATTCTGAATTCACTTTTCATGTTGTCTCAGGAAAATCCTGTTTGTGAAAATGCCTCACGGTATCTTCCTGAATCTGAAGAAGTAAAGAAAAAGACTGTTTGCTTTGATGTAATCAGATTCTCTGGAATTTAATCCTATATGCTATTTATGGCTGAGCTAGCCATTCAAAATTAAAATGAACCTTTCATCCATGTGTATCATAAATGGGCATTTATCAGGATTATATGATTTTGCAATCCATCTGAATACGTAACCAGAATTTGTTTTCTTTCCGTTTCACTATGTAATTACCATGCAACAATAACAAAAGTGACATGTTTGAAGAACAGATAAAATGCTGTAAATTGGCCAGTAATGGTGATATTTCCTCATCTTCTGAAAAACCCATTTATTCTCTCTCTCAACAAATCAAGGCATTGTCAGCCCATACTCATCTTGTGGCCAGAGGGGCTCCACCAATTTCTGGATGTAAGTGAGTCCTGGAATGCAGATGAGGCCGACTAACGAAGGCTTTCAGTGCAGGCAGCTGGTCTTTGCTTGCCTCAATTTCTAAATCATCTATAATGGGGCCAAGACCTCCCAAGCACTAAAAAGAGCGAGCTGACATGCTGGACAAACTGTTAATTTTTTCCTGAAGAAGCTGCTATATTGCACATCTGTCACTACGGTGCAGACAATTACTCACTGAGTCAGGGAAAAAAATCTGCCGCTTGTTTCTAGCTGAGTTGTTAAGGGACCTAATGGAGAAATACAATGGCGTGGGAGTCAAAACATGCTGATTTCCTGTGTGCTTGGCAATTGTTCACTCCTTTTGGAAGACTGTCTTGTAATATTAAAACATGTGAAGTAGACTAAGATGTGTGTTTACAAAAAACAGCAAAGGAATGAGAAGAGGTACAAAAAAAGGACAGGCATATAAAGAGGTAGGACGATCAAGAACCCAGCCTTACAGATTGCGGACCGTTGTACTTATTGCTGAGAACGTAACAACGCTGTGGCCAGTGTATTAGAAATACTGTGTTTTGCACATTATAAATTTCAAACTTTTAATGTGTTTTCCCCAAGTGCTTCACAACCATCTAAAAATTATTTTATGAATTCCATGCCTCGTATATGCAAGATGGTTTATCTATACTGTTTCCATAAAGAATTACAGGCATCAGTGAAACACTTGAGAATCCCAGATTTGTCAGTCATCTAACAGAACTTTAGTTTTTTTTTTTTTTTTTATCTTCGCTAAACTCATTTACTTATCATAAATATGAAATTCTGGCATTTGAAGAAATTAACTTCAATAAGTGATGGAAGAATTTGTTTGGATTTGAAAAGCATATATTGAGTGAGTACACTCTCAGTCTTTCTATTTTTATTGAAGAATACTGTTTTTATAAAGAAAGAAACTTTTTTTTTTTTTAAAGAAATTTAATAGGAAGATGCAAACAGAAGATAGTTTTGGCTGTTTTACTTGGGATACTATTATAATATACTTTTATCTCTACAGTCTTACAGATGGAAAATCAAGCATTCTATACACTCTTAATATACTAGCAATTTATCTTGAAAGTTCAAACTGAAAAAAAAAAAAAAAAAAGAAACATAAAAAATAGCCCTCAAATTTAACCTTACTTCAGCCTTGAAAAATTAAGAAACAAATACAGATATTGCAACAGGAGGGAGGTATGTGGATCTGAGAATGATTTAAACTGACAATTCAAAGACAGGAGACAACTCTAATGTACAGATAAAACTAAAAGTGGCAATAGTAGATCATACTCCTGGCAGTTAATGGCAGTGACTTGCTGGAGACAAATCTGGATCTACTTAAAGTGTCACGTGTGTAAAGTAATGAGTCTTTGCTTAGTAGGAACCCAGCAGAAGGAGCCTTCATGGTCCACTTGCCAGTTGAGTATATATTACTACAAGCCTGTTAAATCAATGAGTATTTAATACCTATTGCATGAAAAAAAAAAAAAAAACCCTACTTATTTTAACAATTTTACTCAGTTTTTTTGGGAGAAAAGATAAGTTTAATCAACATAGTGAAATGCCTTTTACAGCAAACAAAACTCAACAGTTTAATGTGTATTACGAAACACTTAAAATGTCCAAGCAGCTTTATGAGAGGCACAACTTTCCAAAAGGAAATGGAGTGATTGTAACAGATTTGAACTCTGATACTTGAAGCGGTCAGAGAGAGCCTGCTTACCCTGTTACATGAGAATCACAGAATCCTTGAGCGGAAAGAGACCTTAAGCAAGTTAGTCTAATGAAGCTTCACAGAAACAATAAAAACAGGGAAATGTGGTAGAGCAGCTCACAATCACTATGAATACATTTGTGAATCAAATACATTTACCAATATTTTTCTCTAATTTTTTTGAGGTATTGAAATTTTTCAAGGCTTAATAACAACGAACTTAACTGCATTATTAAATGCTAATTGTCACTGGGTACTCAGTGAAACAAATTTTTGAAGTACCTTCAACTGTTAAAAAATTACTGTAAGGTAAAAGGGAAACATTTAAAGCACAAAGACAATGACTCCTTATAAATAATGGTCTTAAACATTAGGTTTTATTCTTTCCTTCTTTGTTGTACTATTAATATAACTTTCTACCAAAAGAAAAATAAAAAGAAATTCTTTGCTAACGATTTCTTTACAATGCCAGTTTAGATCACTTTTCTTTTTGAAAGACAAAATACAGATGAAAATGGTTTTAAAAAGCATGTCAACAGTGATTTTTTTCTCTTTTGGGAAATATCTGCTCAAAATGAAATGTACTGAATAGAAGCAATTGTCAGTTCAATTTACAAGAATACCAATTCTCCATGTTAATATAAACATTAATAAAATGCAATATTTTGTAATTATGTCTGTATACTGCACACAGGCATTATAAATACACCTATAGGTACACATTATGTATCTCTTTACCCCTACTGTGTTAACTTCTGTTTGATAAGCACAGTATGAGTTATAAAATATATGGTATTTAAATGCTGAGACCAATTTATGGGCAGATTTTAATTAGCAATGAATTCTTATTTAAAAGGGTACCATGTAGTTTAAAAATAAAAGCAACCAAATTAAATATTGTATTTGGGGAGCAGAAAAGAAGGAAACAAATGACTCCAGCACACAGTCTGGTCATTATCAAGTATAACAAATAAATTTTTTAAACAGTTAAGTTGCTAATGTAATCATGCTCACCGTCTCTAGGCTATTGCAGGTAATTAGGATAGAAAAGGAAGACCTATGCACTCTCTAAAATTTTTAGTACAACCAATTAATTTGCTATAAGGCTACAGATACTGTAGAAGAGTGGCTTCACAAAGGAGCAGAAGAAACATCTTACTGCCTTTTAAAGGAAATATAAATGATACATTCTAAATCTTGGGGTTCTATGGACATCGTAACTGGCAAAAAGTTAACTGTAACTATATATAAAACACAAATTAGTGGGCTTCAGATGGTGAAAGACATTTGATTTATACTAAAAAATTCCTATTTTAATTGTGCTTGTTTCTCCAATTAAGTTCAGGTACAACCAGAACATCAGGTCTGCACTGAATTTTCTTAAAGACTGAATGCTGAGGGCATGTCAGTAGGAATACAGGGGAAGCTTGGGATGTTATCACTTTTCTGCTTTGAGTGCTGATTCACATATACTGTAGAGTACATATATTCTGTACAATTAAACACTTCAACAGAATAAGAAGTATTTTAAGTCCTCTGTGAAACACATAGAGGGCGTCAAGATGAAGAACTGTCTTCTATTAGCTGAAAAGACAAAGAAGAATTTTTTTGAGGTGTTAGAGAACCTAAATGTACATCCTACAGAAGTTGCTTCGGAAGATCTGTATCTGGCCAGAACAGCAACAATAAACAGCATTCATAAGGATTGCAATATTTAATGAAGAAGTTCCTATTCCTATACACTAGTCTGATATATATACTGTTCTTCTTCACTACAAGGGTTTTTACCTCCATTAGAACATAGTAAGGTGAAAAAGAACAGCCAAGTCCTCAGGAGTTTGGAACCAGGCTCACAATGACCTCATTATTTGCTCTCAGTGGCTTCAAACTTGGCTTTTTGAGATCCTAGGGTTTTCGAAGATCTCCAGGCAATCAAATTAAGAAAAAGATCAAACATTCAATTTTGAATAGACCCTAGAGCACAATACGCTATCACAAAGAAGTTTTAAAACTTGCATATAATCTTCCCCCTTTCCCTGGCTACAGAGACAGAATGAGCATTTAGAAAATATCAGTTTAAAAAATGGCAAATTTATAAGTCAAAAACTTGTAGAAAGTCCATGGGGTTACTTTATCCAATAAGAATGATTCAAAAGAACATCTCTTCTGGTCGTCCATAGTCTCCTAACCAACCTGTCCTCTAGGCACAATATCCCTGGGAAAGAAGATGATTCTCAAGAAATGTACATGTGGCAAACTGTGAAGAATTTCAAATACAAGGTTGGCCTTCGCCTCCCCAGTTGGAAGGATTCTTTTTAGGGGACCACCTGAGAAAGGTCTGTCACATGCATAAACTTCCTTTAACACCTTTTAAAAACTCTTCTGGGGGCCAGGCGTGGTGGTTCATGCCTATAATCCCCGCACTTTGGGAGGCTAATGTGGGCGGATCACTTGAGGTCAGGAGTTCAAGACCAGCCTGGCCAACATGGTGAAACTCTGTCTATACTAAAAACACAAAACTTATCCGGATGTGGTGGTGGGTACCTGTAATCCCAGCTACTTGGGAGCTGAGGCAGAACAATCACTTGAGCCCAGGATGGGGAGGCTGCAGTGAGCTGAGATTACGCCACTGCACTCCAGCCTGGGTGACAGAGCCAGATTCTGTCAAAAAAAAAAAAAAAAAAAAAAAAAAAAAAAAAAAAAAAGAAAGAAACAAAAAATCTCTTTGGAAAGTGACAAGATTTAAAAAACCCATTAGAAAGGTGATTCATGTATGTTATCTTAGTCTTTACTCAACCAATAAAAGCCATTATAAATAAAATAATAATCATCATAAGTTGTTAATAATGAGGATAATAAATAAAGATCTTCTAAACTAAAAGCAATTTAGAATCTCTGATACTATGAAGCAAATGACTCAGAAATAGCTCAATACTAGGCACATAATAAAAAGGACTTCTTTTGCTAGGTTTTAAAGTAACATCTTGGGTCCTAGAAAGGGCAAATCAGTACCATTTACTTCTTTTGTTCACCTTCTAAATGGGTTGGGCCATTGCCAGAAATCTGAGTTCTGGGAGAGCCATTTAACTCTTCATATAAATTGACTCAATATTGTAATAAATTACTCCAATGATTAAAATTTTAAATCCGTTTACTACACTTGAGTTGATCTTAAAAAAAAAATATCAATCTTTGGGAAGACAGAGGTAGAAGTACATCTGGATTAATAGAATTTACAGTTCAATCATGGTGAATTTAAAAAATACATTTTTCTTTCAATAATCATTTTATGTTCTAAATGAGGTAAAATTTATAAAATCTGCATTAAAGTAATGTCGAGGGCACTCTGGTGACAACAATGATGAGGTTTATTTTTGTCAAAATGTCCAAGGGAAACATTAATTACTGTTTGTCAACTGTGAACTTCACACTACATTGTCTAAGGATAGAAAATTAATGGGTATCACTCTGTCAAAAAATCCTCACAAAGAAGCCAAATTCAAGGAATATGAAATTGACAAGCCTTTCAAACAAAGATGTGTTCGGACTTCACTGATGCGATGGCAGGTCTATTGGGTTACAATAGATAGGGATGATATAAAACACAATCCTTTCCTGCCTATCTGATTTTAGAAACGGTGAGTGTGCTCACATTTGTCTGGGCATTGCAGCACTGCACACATACATGAATTAAGCAAAGCATCAGAAAGTACTGACACATGAGATTAAAATAAATAAGAGAAACGAGCTGCTTTTTATACCTAGAAATAGCTGGAAATTACTGAAAAAAATTAAAGGGCAGAGGTTTTCATTTTAGCACCATGAATTGTGATGAAATCCCATTTCTCTCACTGTGGTAGGACTGTATGCAGTTAGGAAGCTAGAGTGATGTGTTTGAGGCAATGTAGATTTTTGCTTCAAAAACAGAAGTCATGTTATCATTTTAGAACAATGGGACATACTGAATAAAGTCTGTAAAACATTTTTTCTTTGCTTTTCTTAGGCGGATTTTCCTGCATTCGGGGTATTAGTTGCGGAAGTACTTTTTGGTAGAGGAAATCCAAGTCCTAATCCCTTTGGCCTCTGCATGGCTTGAATTGGCTCAGAGATCCCTTTGCCATCTCGTCCAAGGCCTGATCCAGGCGTCCAGCCCATATTCTGAAGCATTCGGTTTCCAATATTATTTTCTAGGATTGGCTGGGCATTTTCACCTACAAATCCTGAAATGAGAAAACAACAGCACACATTAATTAGTATGAACACAGGTGAAGATATTAGGCTATGAAAATGATGTTCTACTAAGTTTTTTTTTTTTTTTTTTTTCCAATCAGGTACTAGATGGGGCTGCGCATTCATCTTTGGATACTTCTTGTAGTTGAGAGAACAATGGAAGAAAGATCTTGTTTAGAATTTCAGTTCTAGCACTTCACAGCAGGGTGAGCTATTCAACCTCTCTGGGATTTTGTTTTCTCATCTGTGAAATAGCCACCATACAACCTACATTGCCTATCTCACAGAGAGCTGTAGGACAGATGAGATCATGTAGGTAAAGAAACTTCTCAGTAAACCATAAAGTACCCTACGAATGGATTTATTTTCATTACCATGTTAGCCTTATGGATTATTCTGAAAATCATCAACCTATATGGTAATATCTCACATTTGCCCATGACCTTGACATTTGTCAGAACCAAAACTAAAACCAAACCAAACAAAAAGCACAACTGGTGGCATCTTGAATTCCTAGGAATTTATATTCTTATAATCTCTCTCCTTGTTATTTATTATTCAGTCTGTAATGTATGCATCCTTTAGTTCCTTTCCTCCTTTTCCTTCCATGGCCACATTTAAATGACTATATAATTAAGTTAGTATAAATAAAATAGAGGAAAATAATATTAAATATACATATATTATAAAATTTAAAAAATATATTGTATAAATTTGCAGGGACATAGACCACAGTTCCCTCCATAGGCCTCCAGGGATAGATATATTTCTCCCTATTTCCCTCCCTCCTTTCTTCCCTACCATCCCTCCCTTCCTCCCTTCATTCCTTATTTGAAAAAGGAGATTGGCTAGTGCTTAACATGAAATTTAGATATAGATGTTGTTTACCATATTTTCTTAGCAGGCAATTGAGAAATGCATCGATTTTAAGCATTTGCTCTTTGATGACATTTTCAAAAATAGACTTCTAATTTAATTTTCTTTTGTAGGCCCTTATAGAAAAAGTTGAGCATAGATAGTGTATATTTGGTTCTAGGGAAAAACTGAGAAGTACTAGATATCTGAAGTCCAAAGATGGAGAAATTAACAAACACTATGAAAGTCAAAGAATACAAGAACTTGAGCTCTTTCCTTCAATTGCAAGCTTGGGCTTGGCCTTGGCCGTGGTTGGTCTATCCCAGGCGTGGCACAGGTTGGCTCTTTCCTTGATTGGTTCATTTGTGTTCCTCCTCTAGCAGCAGGTATTGTATTATCGTGTATGAAAAGGGAATATAGCAAATCTGGAGCTAACCAGATACAAGCAATCAGAAATTATTTAATTTCTGATTATCAGAGCATTATCAGAGCATTTCTCATGGTTACTCCCCTCTCAGAAGAAAGTGGTTAACAAACAAACAAACTAATATTGGAGTTTTTTTTTTTTTTAAAAAAAGAGAGAGATGAAAGTGTATCTTAAAAGAATCTTTGTCTTAGTGAGAACATATTTGGCCCAGCCCAATCTCTTATATCAGGGCTCAAATTTACAGGGATACAGTATTTGACACCATTCCCTCCATACTAGTGAGAACATATTTGGCCCAGCCCAATCTCTTATATCAGGGCTCAAATTTACAGGGATACAGTATTTGACACCATTCCCTCCATACTAGTGAGAACATATTTGGCCCAGCCCAATCTCTTATATCAGGGCTCAAATTTACAGGGATACAGTATTTGACATCATTCCCTCCATAGGCCTCCTATACTAACACTTTCCAAATATCTATAGAATGCCTGTGGTATAGCAGCTGAGACCTGGCTCTAGCATATTTCTGCTCTGAAATGTGGACCATGTCTTCCTAGACAGAGGTTGAAATGGGCAGCTGTTGACATAACCAGTCACTACCCTCAAAGGTTCATGAGTCTCTTTAGCACCAACCTACACCTCACCCTGCCACTACCCCATCACCAGTTTTCTTCTTCTCTGACTCAGGATTATTACAGGACCTTCTCCCCAACTACCAAAAAAAAGGTGGAACTCTCTGTCCTACTGTTTCTCGGAGACTATGTTCAGAATGGTGGTATCAGCAGAGAAGGATCCTTGGATCTCAAACACCAATAAGAATAACAAAAATATTAACGATGGGACTCCAGAGTACAGTAGTGTTCTCTTTCTTATCCTGAGTTGTGGTTATCCAAATGGCCAATTTATTATTGTTCTTTAAACTGTTCATATACTTTTTTTTTTTTTTTGACAGAGTCTCACTCTGTTGCCCAGGCCGGAGTGCAGTGGTGAAATCTTGGCTTACTGCAACCTCCGCCTCCTGGGTTCAAGTGATTCTTGTGCCTCAACCTCCTGAGTAGCTGGGATTACAGGTGTGTGCCATCACACCCAACTAATTTTTGTATTTTTTAGTAGAGACGGGATTTCACCATGTTGACCAGGCTGGTCTTGAACTCCTCACTTCAAGTGATCCACCTGCCTTGACCTCCCAAAGTTCTGGGATTACAGGTGTGAGCCACAGCACCCAAACTGTACATATACATTTTTAAGTGTATTCTTTGAACTATGTATTTCACAGTAAAAAATAAAATAATAGTAAAAGAAATGTCAGCGTTGAACCAACAGTGTATCTTATCTGGTAATCTGTATCTCACATTGTGGGGAAGAGCAAGCGAGTCACGCTCTGTGATTCTTACTTGCAGAACAAGGAAAGCCACAAAATGCTACACATGGGTTTTAATACCTACAACCCTCTTATTTACCATGGAGTAATCATCAATTGATTTTCAAACCCGTTTATTAAACATTTTGGTATTTTCAATCTTCGGTGCATTTCAAGACCAAGAAGAGACCACATCATTACCATTTGCTAAATTCCTTACAGGGAGTAAGAACTAGCCAATGATTAATTGGCTTTGGATTTCTCAAATGAATTCATAGCTCATGGAAACAAGTACCTTAACATGTAACAGAAAGAACCTTCAACTACTTGCCTATTGAGTGGCAACATCTATGGCAAACAAAAATTCTTGACTAACAGTATTTACTGCTTGAGAAGGGCAAAATGCATATACAGAGATTATAAATATATGTGTGTGTGTGTGACAGTGAAAAATGGACTTTAGTCACAAATACATACACGCATGCACAAAATAAAAGTCTTTTGTCAAGAGCATTGAATATAACACAAAAGCAATTAATTTTTTTTTTTGAAGTCATGACTGTGGTGGTAACCAGGACAGACCTCCACAGACCTCCAAGGTATGTAGTTTTTTCTGGACAGCTGCTGATCAGGTATGTCAGGTTAAACAGTGCCTTAGCATGTTGTCTCATATCCCTGATTTTTCGGTGATTGTCATGAATTAATTTAATTCTACCCTAAGCTAAAGTCAGACCAGAGGTCTAATGCTGCTCTGGGCTGTACATCTGTTTACTCACATTTTTGATAGGATAGCTTGCAAAAGTTTAGAATTAAAATTTGTTTAATATTTAAGAAAAGAATAAGGCCAATTTAAAATATTTCTATAAAAATTGCTAAATTATGGTGCATTTTCAGTCCTCAAGTGAACCGCAAATGATAAGTGATTCACTATTATAATTTTAAAATGTTGGTATTTCAAGCAGGGTAGCCCAGGGGTGATCAGCATACTCTCATGCTTTTGTTTTTATATAGACGGAAAAGAACTCATTCTCATTTTTTAAATGATGGTTTCATTTCTCTTCGTAAAAATAAAACAATATGACGCAAAAGAAAGCATTATCTTGTACTCGGAAGAAAAAAGAACATTTTATTCTTCAAATGCTAAATCTTTCCTCGTAGAAACACAACCTAAAAAACAAAAACAGTAACAGAGACTTCATTATTCATGGAAAGTGATTCTAGAGTAAAATCTACCGTTGGCTTCTCATCCTTCTTTTATGAGATTAAGACGTGGGAGTGGAACAACTCAGCTTCAGTGCAGTATATACCACAACCATAATTTCCCTTTCTTTTGCTCCTGGCAGTGTTAAATCCTTTAAGACCTTTCCTAGAAGGCTCTCCTGCTCGAGCAGCTTTAGCAACACATCGCCTGCTAACCTTTCTGCCTGCTTCCGCTCCCAGCCCCCTGTCTGCTGGATCTCTCATATCCATTACAGCTGAGTCGGTCCTTTCCCCTCAAATCTTCCAAAGAGTACCGTGGAGGGCAATTCACTTGCATAATTGGCTCAAGAGATGAAAATCTTGTATCGGCCTCTCTTAGCCACTAATCTATCCAGCTGACTGCAAGCCTAATTGGCAGCTTGTTTAGTAATTTGGCTCCTAAAGTGTTGTATTGATGTTGGATAAACAGCCAATGGAAGGGGAGGTGACACATGCAGCTTCCCATAGAATAGCTAGTGCACTCCGCCTCTGTCCCTACCCTGTATTCACAAGGCATTTATTAGTTTGTGATCACTCTTTCTTCGCATACTCTTTTCGCCATTACTTGACTAGCCAGCTGAGGGGCTGGGCTATTCTCACTATTATTAGCAACGTTATAACAATGGTAAGTTATAATACTGTCCTCTGTTCTCAGTAACTAATTTAGGGGCACGGATTTTTGATTGTTATTATTATGAACTCAAGGAACAGCATGAAGCACAGTTTAAGATGAGAGAAAGTGGTAGGTGTTACTACTACTCGTCGTCTAATGTTTTAATTATTTCATTTATTAATATAGAAAAGTTTCGTTACTTCAGACTAGTTTATAATTTTATCTGTAATATTGCAGACATACTTCATGATACTTTTGTTAACTAAAATCAGTTTAAATAGTTACGTGCGTAAATATATGATGCACTGACTTATTTAAATAACAGAAATTTAATGTAAAACTAGTTTTTTTTCCTTAAGTGATAAAAACCTTGTAGAGAATAAAAGACATGATCTGTTATTGACATGCTTAGAAGAGGAAGTGTTCTTATTAACAGATGTTTTTAGTTAAACTGAAATATATTTCTTATGGAATGCTTATGTATCAAACAGTATGTATTTTCAAACAATTAAAAATAAATCTTACAAATAGAAAACTGTTTTGGCCCTGAAGTCAGATAGGAATGTTTATCTGCCACAATATAATCAGAATCATTTTTGGTCTTCCTACTACAAACCATGTCTACACAAAGCATGTGGTATATTTGTTAGGTATCTGATATTCATTATTTCTACTCTTCATTAAAAAAGGAAATTTTAATGGTCCTCAGAGAGTTGAAGTCACTTAACCTTGACCACACAGTGAGTAAGCTAGGATTTAAACTTTGGTTAAGCTTACTCCAAAAGCCTACACACATTTCTTTATCTGATTCCCTATAAGAATTTTTAGCTTAGATACTGTACAAATCACTACAAAAATTCATTGAGCAATATATGAATTGCAATATTAGGTTCTCTCAGTTTGTATATGAACAATATATCACAATTTGTATATGGACCGTGTATCACAAATATATCACAGATACATTTGGATAACGCAGAATACAATGATGTCTGTAGCCCTTAGAAATTATAAAAGCTTCCATATTCATAATTTCTTTTGATTTTTTCAACCTGAAAGGGGAGTATTATTGGCCCCATTTTATAGATGAAACTGATGTTTGGAGAGCTAATTCAGCTGCCTGAAGTCAATTAACTAAAAAGTACCCCAGTTAGAACTTGAACTTAGGACATTTGATCCCAGATGCCACCCTTTCAGCTGACTGAACACTGAACTTGCAATATTATATCATCAACATTTTGTGATGCATGGGGAGTTGCCTACAAGATGGGAACAGCTCCGATCGGCAGCTCCCAGCGAGATCAATGCAGAAAGTAGGTGATTTCTGCATTTCCAACTGAGGTACCTGGTTCACCTCACTGGGACTGATTAGACAGTGGGGGTAGCCCATGGAGGGCGAGCAGAAGCAGGGTGGGGCACTGCCTCACCCAGGAAGTGCAAGGGGTCAGGGAACTCCCTCCCCTAGCCAAGGGAAGCCTTGAGGGACTGTGCCTTGAGGAATGGTGCGTCCCAGCCCAGATACTATGCTTTTCCCACGATCTTCACAACTCGCAGACCAGAAGATCCCCCGGGGTGCTTATGACACCAGGGCCCTGGGTTTCAAGCACAAAACTGGGAGACCATTTGAGAAGACACCAAGCTAGCTGCAGAAGTTTTTTTTCATACCCCAGTGGCACCTGGAACGCCAGCAAGACACAACCATTCACTCCCCTGGAAAGGGGGCTGAAGCCAGGGAGCCAAGTGGTCTTGCTCAGCACATCCCACCCACACGGAGCTCAACAAGTTAAGATTCACGGGCTTGAAATTCTCACTGCTAGCACAGCAGTGTGAAGTTGACCTGGGATGCTCAAGCTTGGTGGGGCAAGGGGTGTCCGCCATTACTGAGGCTTGAGTAGATGGTTTTCCCCTCACAGTGTAAACAAAGCTGCTGGGAGTTGGAACTGAGTGGAGCCCACCGCAGCTCAGTAAAGCTGCTGTAGCCAGACTGCCTCTCTAGATTCCTCCTCTCTGGGCAGGGCATCTCTGAAAGAAATGCAACAGCCCCAGTAAGGGGCTTATAGATAAAACCCCCATCAACCTGGGACAGAGCACCTGCGGGAAGGGGTGGCTGTGGGCACAGCTTCAGCAGACTTAAATGTTCCTGCCTGCTGGCTCTGAAGAGAGTAGCAGATCTCCCAGCACAGCACTTGAGCTCTGCTAATGGAAAGAATGCCTCCTCAAGTGGCTCCCTGACCTCCGTGCTTCCTGACTGGGAGAAAACTCCCAGCAGGGGTCAACAGATACCTCATACAGGAGAGCTCCAGCTGGCATCTGGAGGGTGCTCCTCTGGGATGAAGCTTCCAGAGGAAGGAACAGGCAGCAATCTTTGCTGTTCTGTAGCCTCTGCTAGTGATACCCAGGCAAACAGGGTCCGGAGTGGACCTCTAGTGAACTCCAGCAGACCTGTAGCAGAGGGGCCTGACTGTCAGAAGAAAAACTAACAAACAGAAAGGAATAGCATCAACATCAACAAAAGGATGTCCATGCAGAAACCCCATCCAAAAGTCACCAACATCAAAGACCAAAGGTAGATAAATCCACGAAGATGAAGAAAAACCAGCACAAAAAGGCAGAAAATTCCAAAAACCAGAATGCCTCTTCTCCTCCAAAGGATCACAACTCCTTGCCAGCAAGGGAACAAAACTGGATGGAGAATGAGTTTGAGGAATTGACAGAAGTAGGCTTGAGAAGGTGGGTAAGAACAAACTCCTCCGAGCTAAAGGAGCATGTTCTAACCCAGGGCAAGAAAGCTAACCAACTTGAAAAAAGGTAACTAGAATAACCAGTTTAGAGAAGAACATAAATAGCCTGATCGAGCTGAAAAACACAGCATGAGAACTTCGTGAAGCATACACAAGGATCAATAGCTAAATTGATCAAGTGGAAGAAAGGATATCAGAGATTGAAGATCTACTAAATGAAATAAAGCATGAAGACAAGATTAGAGAAAAAATAATGAAAAGGAATGAACAAAGCCTCCAAGAAATACGGGATTATGTGGAAAGACCAAACCTACGGTTGATAGGTGTATCTGAAAGTGATGGGGTGAATGGAACCAAGTTGGAAAATACTCTTCAGGATATTATCCAGGAGAACTTCTCCAACCTAGTAAGACAGGCCAACACCTGTCTTCTCACTGCCAGATTCATAAAACAAGTTCTTAGAGACCTACAAAGAGACTTAGACTTCCACACAACAATAGTGGGAGACTTTAAAACCCCGCTGTCAATATTAGAGCAATGAGACAGAAAATTAACAAGGATATTCAGGACTTGAACTCAGCTCTGGTCCAAGCAGACCTAATAGACATCTACAGAACTCTCCACTGCAAATCAACAGAATATACATTCTCTCAGCACCAAATCGCACTTATTCTAAAATTGACCACATAATTGAAAGTACAACACTCCTCAGCAAACGCAAAAGAATGGAAATTATAACAAACAGTCTCTCAGACCAAAGTGCAATCAAATTAGAACTCAGGATTAAGAGACTCACTCAAAACCACACAACTCCATGGAAACTGAACAACCTGTTCCTGAATGACTACTGGGTAAATAAGGAAATTAAGGCAGAAATAAATAAGTTATTTGAAACAATGAGAACAAAGACACAATGTACCTGAATCTCTGGGACATAGCTAAAGCTGTTTAGAGGGAAATTGATAGCACTAAATGCACAAAAGAGAAAGTGGGAAAGATCTAAAATTGACACCCTAACATCACAATTAAAAGAACTAGAGAAGCAAGGGCAAACAAATGCAAAAGCTAGCAGAAGACAAGAAATAATTAAGATTAGAGCAGAACTGAAGGAGAGAGAAATACGAAAAAAACCCTTCAAAAAAATCAGTGAATCCAGGAGCTAGCTGGTTGTTTGAAAAGATTAACAAAATAGATAGACTGCTAGTCAGACTAATGAAGAAGAAAAGAGAAAAGAATCAAATAGACACAATAAAAAATGATAAAGGGGATATCACCACTGATCCCACAGATATACAAAATACCATCAGAGAATAGTATAAACACCTCTATGTAAATAAACTAGAAAATCTAGAAGAAATGATAAATTCCTGGACACATACACCTTCCCAAGACTAAAGCAGGAAGTAGAATCCCTGAATAGACCAATAACAGTTCTGACACTGAGGCAGCAATTAATAGCCTACCAACCAAAAAAAGCCCAGGACCAGATGGATTCACAGTCAAATTCTATCAGAGGTACAAAGAGGAGCTGGTACCATTCCTTCTGAAACTATTCTAAACAACAGAAAAAGAGGGACTCCTCCTGGACTCATTTTATGAGGCCAGCATCATCCTGATACCAAAACTTGGCAGAGACACAACAACAACAAAAATGTTCAGGCTAATATCCCTGATGAACATCGATGTGAAAATCCTCAATAAAATACTAGCAAACTGAATCCAGCAGCACATCAAAAAGTTCATCCAACATGATCAACGTTGGATAATCCCTGGAATGCAAGGGATTCATCCCTGGAATGCAAGCCTGGTTCAACATACTCAAATCAATAAACGTAATCCATCACATAAACAGAACCACTGACAAAAACCACGTGATTATTTCAATAGACACAGAAAAGGCCTTTGATAAAATTCAACACCCCTACATGCTAAAAACTGTCAATAAACTAGGTATTGATGAAATGTATCTTAAAATAATAAGAGCTATTTATGACAAACCCACAGCCAATATCATATTGAATGAGCAAAAGCTGGAAGCATTCCCTTTGAAAACTGGCACAAGACAAGGATGCCCTCTCTCACCACTCCTGTTCAACATAGTACTGGATGTTCTGGCCAGGGCAATCAGGCAAGAGAAAGAAATAAGGGTATTCAAATAGGAAGAGAGGAAGTCAAATTGTCTCTGTTTGCAGAAGACATGATTGTATATTTAGAAAACCCCATTGTCTCAGCCCCAAATCTCCTTAAGCTGATAAGAAACTTCAGCAAAGTCTCAGGATACAAAATCAATGTTCAAAAATCACAAGAATTCCTATACATCAATAATAGACAAACAGAGAGCCAAATCATGAATGAATTGCCATTCACAATTGCTACAAGGAGAATAAAATACTGAGGAATACAGCTTACAGGGGATGTGAAGGACCTCTTCAAGGAGAGCTACAAACCACTGCTCAAGGATATAAGAGAGGACACAAACAAACGGAAAAACATTCCATGCTCAGGGATAGGAAGAATCAATATTGTGAAAATGGCCACACTGCCCAAAGTAATTTACAGATTCAATGCTATCCCCATCAAGCTAACATTGACTTTCTTCACAAAATTGGAAAAAATTACTTTAAAGTTCATGCAGAACCAAAAGAAAGCCCAGATATCCAAGACAATCCTAAGCAAAAAGAAGAAAGCTGGAGGCATCATGCTACCTGACTTCAAACCAGACTACAAGGCTCCAGTAACCAAAACAGCATGGTACTGGTACCAATACAGATATATAGACCAATGGAGCAGAACAGAGGTCTCAGAAATAATGCCACACATCTACAATCATCTGATCTTTGACAAACCTGACAAAAACAAGAAATGGGGAAAGGATTCCCTATTTAATAAATGGTGTTGGGAAAACAGGCTAGCCATATGCAGAAAACTGAAACTGGACCCCTTCCTTACATCTTACACAAAAATTAACTCAAGATGGATTAAGACTTAAACATAACACCTAAAGCTATACCTTAGAAGAAAACCTAGGCAATACCATTTAAGACATAGGCATGGGCAAAAACTTCATGACTACAACACCAAAAGCAATGGCAACAAAAGCCAAAATTGACAAATGGGATCTAATTAAACTAAAGAGCTTCTGCACAGAAAAGAAACTATCATCAGAGTGAACAGGCAACCTACAGAATGGGAGAAAATGTTTGCAATCTATCCATCTGACAAAGGGCTAATATCCAGCATCTACAAAGAACTTAAACAAATTTCCAAGAAAAGGTCAAACAACCCCATCAAAAAGCGGGCAAAGGAGATGAAGGGACACTTCTCAAGACATTTATGTGGCCAACAAATATGAAAAAAAGCTCATCATCACTGGTCATTAGAGAAATGCAAATCAAAACCACAATGAGACACCATATCATGCCAGTTAGAATGTTGATCATTAAAAAGTCAGGAAACAACAGATGCTGGAGAGGATGTGGAGAAATAGGAACGCTTTTACATTGTTGGTGGGAGTGCAAATTAGTTCAGCCATTGTGGAAGACAGTACAGTGTGGCGATTCTTCAAGGATCTAGAACCAGAAATACTATTTGACCCAGCAATCCCATTACTGGGTATATATCCAAAGGATTATAAATCATTCTACTATAAAGATACATGAACATGTATGTTTATTACAGCACTGTTCACAATAGCAAAGACTTGGAACCAACCTAAATGCCCATCAATGATAGACTGGATAAAGAAAATGTGGCACATATACACCATGGAATACTATGCAGCCATAAAAAAGGATGAGTTCATGTCCTTTGCAGGGACTTGGATGAAGCTGGAAACCATCATTCTCAGCAAACTAACACAGGAACAGAAAACCAAACACCACATGTTCTCACTCATAAGTGGGAGTTGAACAATGAGAACATATGGGCACAGGGAAGGGACCATCACATAGTGGGGCCTCTTGTGGGGTAGGGGACTAGGGAAGGAATAGCATTAGGAGAAATACCTAATGTAGCTGACAGGTTGATGGGTGCAGCAAACCACCATGGTATATGTATACCTATGTAACAAGCCTGCACGTCGTGCACAGGTATGGCAGAACTTAAAGTATAATAAAAGAAAAACGGCCGGGCATAGTGGCTCACACCTGTAATCCCAGCACTTTGGGAGGCCGAGGTGGGTGGATCACGAGGTCAGGAGATTGAGACCATCCTGTACTAAAAGTACAAAAAATTAGCCGGGCGTGGTGACGGGCGCCTGCAGTCCCAGCTACTAGGGAGGATGAGGCAGGAGAATGGTGTGAACTCGGGGGGTGGAGCTTGCAGTGAGCTGAGACAGTGCCACTGCACTCCAGCCTGGGTGACAGAGTGAGACTCCGTATCAAAAAACAAAACAAAATAAAAACAAAAACAAAAAACATTTTCTACTACATCATTTCTTTTGCCATATTTCCCTAAATAATTAATGTTTTATTCTATTCACAGATTTCTAACTCCTGGTAGAAGTACAAATCTAAAGAAGCATAGCAAATCTGACTAAAGAGAGTATTCTAACTCCTGAAATACCTCAAGATTCATTTTGCTTGTTATAAATTCAGTTACTCTAGCTTTCTTTGGCTAATACTTAAATTAAACCTTATATTTAGTTGTATTTATGGTAAAAAGCATATAGTGAGTTTCTTCTTTTATCCATTATAATCCCTAAATTTAACCGATGTAGTTTCTCCATTTACATTTATCATGATTACTAATATACCTAGATTTATTTTTACTATATTATTTAATGTTATTAACTTTGCTTTTTCTATGAATTTTTATGTCCTCCTTTCTGGAATTTATTGCTTGCTTATACTATCGGGAAGACTATATACAATATTTCTATCCTTTTAAGTGATGACCTTTAAAAGTCAACATGCATATCTCGCTTATTCCCTCACATTTTACATACTATTGTCCAGAGTTTTAGTTCCATCTTACTTTTGTACATCCAAATTAATCATCTACATGGTCACTGTCTCCATCATTATTACTTTTATACAGTTAATATTAATTTAGCTTTTAGTACATGCTCAACAATTTCTTTGCTCACCATTACTTCCTGAATTTCATTCTTTTTTAATGGATTCTGTTTTCTTCTACAAGAAGTATCAAATTTAGTAGTGGTCAGTCTTTATCCGAAATGACTTTATTTCATCCTCACTCTTGGGTAATAATTTAGCTGGATATGTAACTCAGGTTGATTTGGTTATTTTGTCTTAGCACTTTAGAAATATTATCTCTTACGTTCACAATTGTACTGCTATTTTTAAGTTTGCTACCAGTACAATTGCATTCTTACGTAGGTTATATTTTTTCTCGTTGGCTGCTCTTAAGTCATTTTCTTTGCCTTTGGTGTTTTGAAGTTTTATTACAATGTAACTTTATTTATATTTAATATTTCTTGATATAGACTCGTACTTGTTATGAAAATTCATGTTTTCCTTCCGTTCTAAAAATTCTTATTTTCCTAAATATTGCACCATCTTACTCTCTCTACTCTTCCTTCTGTAAGTTCTATTAGACACAGGTTGAACTTCATTGTCCTTAAGTCCTTCAGCCTCTTTTATATTTTCAATCATTTTATCTCTCTGTGCTGCTTTTATGTAGCATAGATACCACGCTTCAGATCTCTCCTAAAATTCAGTGTCTTTTCAGTTATATCTGATCTGTCATATAACTCATTCAGTGATTTGTGTAGTTTTTAAGATATTTTCATAATAAAATAATCTCAAATTTCTACTCGATTCTTTACCATATCTGTCTTTTCTTTGTCTACAATTATTTCCTCTCCTTTCTGAATTTGTTTTTATAATTAACTTTTTAGTTTTGGTTTATGAGATCGTCATTGGCAGGTTTTTATTTGTGGTGCTTCTTTGAGGCCTGGGGTGAAGGCCTACACCTCTAGAGTGGCTTTGAATGTGCTTCTGAAACCAGTTTTTATGTTAATTTTTGGCTTAGTGTAATTTAAAACCAGAAACTCATGTGAGGGCAGCCTCTTGGTCACAAATCTTCAGAGAGTTTTCTATTTGGAGCCCAGGGAGAAATAAGATTCTTTATCTTCCACTGTGCCTGTGGATGAGTTTTGTTTCCAGTCTGCCCATTTCTGAGGATGGAGCTTTTAGAGGTTCTGACTTGATAAGGAGACTTAACGCTCAGATCCCAGGCTTGACGTCCCGTCCACGAGGGAACTGACGAACATGCCTTAGGTTTTCAAGCTTGCCAGTAGTATGAGTGGGTGTGGGGGCTGCTCAGGACCATTTTGGTCTTAAACATTTCTCTTTCTTTCCTGTAGTCTCAGCTATCTTTGTAAAAAGATGGCTTCAAATTTTATTCAGTGTTTTCAAGTGTTT
Source organism: Chlorocebus sabaeus (assembly GCF_047675955.1). Classification (NCBI taxonomy): domain Eukaryota; kingdom Metazoa; phylum Chordata; class Mammalia; order Primates; family Cercopithecidae; genus Chlorocebus; species Chlorocebus sabaeus. The sequence goes on along the minus strand of NC_132928.1, from coordinate 12,130,984 downwards.
GGTAGTTTAAGTGTTTTCTCATTACTTAGTCTTTTATCAGGAAACAGCAATTCTTTTCTATCTTTTCTATCTAACATGTGTGCTTACTCTGTCCATCCTGTACTGAATGATAATGGAAAACTGTTTATTAAGATTCTACTAAAATACATAACTGAAGAGTGGGCTGGTGGTGTATGTGTCAAGAGGTGAAGGATTGCATATATCCCAGGCTTTATTATTCATTCAGATAGAGCCTGATTTCAAAATTAATAATGATCCCCTTGGAAAAGTCTGCCTGTTTTAAAATCCTGAAAGAGCTACAATAATCTACAGCAGCTATATGGACCCAGAGATAGCAGGAAATAAAAATATAATTATTGATAAGATAAATTTGGACAACTACAATCTAGTACCTTGAAAAGGAGCTTGGTTACACCACACATTTCTGATTATGTTGGGCATGACTTTTAATTGCAAATGAGCCTTTAAAAAGTCTTCACCCATTATTGTTATTTACAACCTGCCTTCATTGCCTTAAATATTCATGAAAATTATTTTCCTATTGAAATATCAGTAGGACGTGGAGAAAAAAGTTGAAAAGTCACAAAAAGCTGTAATGTAACCTCTTGCCAAGAACTCACATGTTCATGAAAAAAAAAAAACTACCCTAGAGCAATATGTATATCAAGACATTAAACTTCAAAAGGCATTTCGTTTCTATACTTAAAATGTATAGAAAAAAGGCTGACTCCTTATAATAAATATTTCACTATGGTATTATTTCAATAGAAAGCAAAATAGTAACAGGCAATATTAATTGTGGATAACATTGAATTTCATACTGTATAGTGGACAAATTTTTAAAAAAATATAGTAGCCACAATATCTCAATAAATGAACTTAAATCTTTTTACTATTAAATCCTCAATAAGCTATGCCTTCTACCAAAAACACGGACCACAACCAACATTGCTAACTGCCTTTTTAAAAAGTGTTAATAATATTCTTCTTATTTTGTTCACTGCTTTTCTTCACCTTTACAGATGACATTTTTCAAACTATAAAATGCATTCTGCTGGCAAACCTTCTTGCTTCGATAGTTCTCAATTTTATAATAGTAAATCTACATCCTTTGCTACTGAGACATCCACTATTTTTCAGTATGTGACTTTGAATGAGGCAGAGAACAAGCTATACATTAAAAAAATCAATATCTAACCTTATCAATATTCATTTTACTTTGTCAATACAAAATACAAAGGTGAAAGAGCAGTAAATAAGCTAAAGCACTGAAATAAATTTGGTGTTCCTGTCACAATTAATAAATGTTCAAATGATAACACTGCTGGTTAGTCTAGAGCTTTCTAAAGCGACTGAAATTCTGCTTCAAAGCTATTGCTAAAAGAAGGTGAGAAAAATTTTCAATACACTAGCAGGTAAACGTAATCAATTCTGGGTTATTAATTTCATAGGGGGCTTTAAATCTTTTATTATTAAAAGTGTTATTTATCATGAATACAATTTGTCTTTAGTCATAAATTGTTATACAAACCCGGTTTTGGATTTAAAGGGTCTAATTATAGTTTTCTGACAACTTCTTGGTAAATCCTTTCTAAACTTGCTGTTTGATTGCATAATATTTCACATATAAATCAGAGGGGATTATCAAACAATATGCAAGCTGTTGGTCTTTTAACTCTTACTCCCTATTTCAAATAAAAGAGAGTTATCGTCTGCATTTTTCCTGTTTAGAGTTAATGCTGACTAAAGGCAAAAGACACTGAAAATATATCTCAATTCAATGTGTTTTTCAGGAGTTCTGCAAGGGCCTATAAAAGGGCAAGAATATTGCCCTTAGCTAAAATTCAGAAGTTTACAAATATGACTGACTCTTTATTATGTGACTGACTCTTTTTCAGAATTTGAAAACTGTAATTTTCAGAGACAAGATGATCTAGGATTTACACCCTCATTATCAAAGTGTATTTATGCAAAAACATTTCTTACTTGAATTTGGATAATAATCTACACTGTAGAGTTGATTCATTAGCATTAAAAGATATTCTATTTAAAACTGAGGACTTTAAACTTAATCTCTTCCTCTTTGAGAGAAACAGTTATGCACAGATTTTAAAAATGGGTTGAAGATGAGTGATGCAATTCTCCTGCTCCACTACTTTTTGAGTAATTAAAATTTTCTAAGAATTTTATTTTCTAAGTTAAAATGTAGTAATACCAAAATCCTGACTATTAAGAGAATCACAACAATTCTGAAATATAAAATCTGGAATATGCTGGTGTAAGCTTATAAAAAAAACTGTTTTAGGCTAAAGTTCAATGTTTGTACCCATACGCCATATAAATGATTTCCTCTGATGTTACTGAGTTGTAATGTCAAAATCACCTTGCAGAGATAATTATATTATCCTCTCCTCAACCATTATGCATTTTCCTTCTCATTTCACATATGTTCAGAGTGTTAGGACGTGACCTCAGTATTTTCTTTTCCTTATTGCTGCCACTAAGGTGCTTTAGTAGCATTCCTAAGATTGTTCTTGTACTGTTTCTGCCGGTAATGCTTGAATCACTGAAAGATAAGAAAATTCAGGGACCATTCAACTGGAATGGGGATGTTAAAGAATCCTATACCTGCCTTATGAAAGATCTGAATTGCAAGACTAATGACATGTGTTTCATCCAAAATGCGGCTACATGTTCATGTATGAAGAGATATATTAGAAGTATTTCATGAATATTCTGCATTTCTACATAGTAAGAGTTAGATAAATCTATAAAACTTAAGGCATACTATATGCCTTAAGTCAGCATATGCAATAGGACAATCTTTACATATAGATAATATGTATATAAAGAATATATATATATGCGCTAACGAAGAGGCTGTAAGTACATTTTTATGGAAAGAACATGGATTTAGGAGTTATGCAGACCTAGGCTTGAAACTTTCCCTTGCATTCAATAATTCTGTCATCTTAGGTAGCTAACCTAACACTTCTTTGCATCTTAATTTTACGATCTGTAAGGTGATGATAACACCATCTCCCTCATACAGTTGTTATAAAGATAAAATAATAAAGTTTCTGGTACACAGTGGGTACCCAATAAGTGGCAAATATGATTCTACACAAATACAAATGCACTCTACACACAGGTGTTTCCTAATCTTGAAAATTCAGTACTGCCAGAAGATGGTCAGGTATGCAACTAAATGCATAATTTTATAATGCAGTCCCTTATACGGAACAACTGCATTAGAAGTGCTCCAATTTTAAGTTATTCTTCAATTTTCTAGTGCTTAACTATGGAACAGGTTCCCTAAGTAGAGAACGTGGCTGGACGCAGTGGCTCACGCCTGTAATCCCAGCACTTTGGGAGGCCGAGGCAGGCAGATCATCTGAGGTTAGGAGTTTGAGACCAGCCTGGCCAACATGGTGAAACCCCATCTCCACCAAAAATACAAAAATTAGCTGGGCGTGGTGGTGGGTGCACGTAATCCCAGCCACTTGGGAGGCTGAGGCAGGAGAATCGCTTGAACCTGAGAGGCGGAGGTTGCAGTGAGCCGAGATCTTACTACTGCATCCCAGCCTGGGCAACAAGAGTGAAACTCCATCTCAAAAAAAAAAACAAACAAAAAAAAAAAAAAAAAAAAAGAGACTGTAAGCTTCATATCTTTTTTCCTCTTAAACTCACCATGAAACCCCACCCCGCCAAAACCATACATATACTTATACATATTTTTCTTTTCACTGTTTACTCTCCTGTTGATATGAATCTTATTTTCATAGTCTATAATTAAAATCATTTTTCCTATAAAGGCTGCCCAAATGAAACTAAGAGAAAATTTACAAATCTGTGTGGTTACAGATCCCAGGCAATAGGGCCAAGGATATTATTTGCTGTTTCTACACTGAAAAACGTTTTCTCATAGAGCTTGCTGTACCACAAATCCATCATGGTTAACTGTTGTTTATTTATATGTGGGTGTCCACATTTTAATGCCTACTTGGCTTCCTCCTATGACTGACTTTATCTGTGCCTCCCTTACCACTGCTCTTGCATGAGATTTTCAATACATACTATTTTATTCACAACCTTCACTACAAGGCGAGTCTTTGCCCTTTCAGTAAGTAAGGCTTCCTGTCCTCTCCGACCTACAGTGACTTCCCTCTGACCGGCACTTGTAGTTTTCTCAAGACCACACTCATTATTAGAATGGCATATTACTAGAATGACATGATTTTTGAGGTAGAAATGAGAGCTTTCTCAGTCTAACGCTAATGTTGTCTAAAGAAAGAATGAGGAATCTAAGACTGCTACAGAGCTGGGACTAGAAACCAGACTGTCACATTCGTTCAGTCAGGGTTCCATCTCCTACCACATGGGGTCTTGTGTTTTGGTGTTTTGGGGCTGCGGCTATACTTTTTGAATTTATTATTATTAATCTCTTCTGGGGTTATTTGTCATTTCATCTATTTATGCCTTATTTTCCAACAAGACTGTAAATTTATAGAGGCCAAAGATATAGCCTTTGAAGTTTTTGTATCCTTTTAATATCTTGCACGAAATCTTGCATTTGGGCAGGGATGTAACATATACATTAATGACTGGTTACCTGGAAAATCTACAAATGGAACATGCAATACATCCTGATACCACATGCAAATGATTTGTTTTAATAGCTTCTTGCAACTGTGCTGCTGCTTCTTCTTCATTGCAAGTGATTAAGAACTGTCTACATTTTATTCTTCATGATTTATGAACTCTACATTTGTGTTCCACTCTAACCCTGCTTTTGTTTTACCTGCGGTAGTAGGTCCAGGCAAAGGTGCAGCTTTTCTTCTCCGTTTGATGTCTCCCGTGCATAAGGATCCTAAATGCATGCTTGTTTGCCTACGAGTAATTATCAGAAAAAACTATTAACAAAGAAGAAAAAAATGACACATAAATACACAGCTTGTATCATCTGAACCTAAATCAAAACATTCTCAACAAAGATGGAGCTGCATAGTAAAATCACCAATCTTGTTTATATCGAAACATAATTACGTTTGTTGACAAGCGTTCAGCAGCTAAATGCGCCATCATAAATTGTTACCGGAATGAATAATATAAAAGGAATGCTTTTTAATTTTCAAAACTGGCAATCTTTCTGGCTCAACATAAAATCAAGCACTGTTGCTTCTGACAGGAAAATGGCTAAGATTAATTATCTAAAGAGATCACAATATTGTTGCAAGGTTATCAATTGGTTACTAATGCTTTACTGTCAGAACAACATCTATTACAGGAAAAGTATGATCAATTTCTTTTAGGATATTATGCAGCAGTGAATTCTCTTAAAACATTTTAAATAGAAGGAAACAGTGATGCTTCCCTTATAATTCATATGATTAGAATTCTTCAGTTAATTATTTATTAGCTGAGTGAGAAAACATAATTTGAATGCATTAATGCTGGTCTACTGCTATTTAACCATCTAACATGATACTGGATTATATTTCTAAAAACATGATACATAAAAACTGAGAAGTGGATCTTCTGCTATTTTTGGAACAAGCTATTATACAATTAGTCTTCTGTCTAATCTTGGTCTCCTAAATTGAAAAGTTATATAAAAAAAATAAGAAATGGGCCAATTAGAAATCAAGACGAATACAAAAAAGGAAGGATTTAAAGTCTTCAAACTTTTCAAGCTATAGAAAGATTCTGTGTTTATTTCCTGTGTCATAATCCTTGATGCAGGCTTGGGATAGGGCCTGGGGAACATGAAGCAGAAATAAATGAAGCATGTTTATGACAGCACATGTTCTTTTAGTAAGACAGAGAGATATCTGACAGTATCTTGAGGTTTTAAAGAAACTAATTTGAAAATAAACAGATTATTGGGGGGAAAAAAAAGGAAAAATTAACTAAAATTAATTCAGGTAAAATTCAAAACTCAAGATATATATTTAAACACATATACTCAGATGTTTAAATATAATGAAGAATTAGTGCTGGAGAGTCCAGTTATTTCAAATATAGATTTTATCTATAAAGCACAAAGTACAGTCATAATTAATGATCTGAGTAATCCAAGGGCCACAGGCAGCCAAAAAAATATACCACAAAATCTTATCAATGTATCTTAACAGGAAATGAGCATTTGTCGATTGTCTTTTACCTTTTTATTGAGTGCATACTGTTTCTGTTACAAAATAATTACAATTATTAAAATATTTCAAAAAACTTTTCAAAAATTCATTCTGTTAATGACTAAATTAGCTCTGCTTTGCTCTCCAAATGTTCACTGACATGAATGACTATAACATTTTTATTGGATTTTGAGGTATGATCTTGGCCCATGATGCCAAGAAAAATGAATAGTTATGACTGTGTCTCCTTTTTTTTTTTTTTTTTTTTTTTTTTGAGACGGAGTCTTGCTCTGTCGCCCAGGCTGGAGTGCAGTGGCCGGATCTCAGCTCACTGCAAGCTCCGCCTCCCGGGTTTACGCCATTCTCCTGCCTCAGCCTCCCGAGTAGCTGGGACTACAGGCGCCCGCCACCTCGCCCGGCTAGTTTTTTTGTATTTTTTAGTAGAGACGGGGTTTCACCGTGTTAGCCAGGATGGTCTCGATCTCCTGACCTCGTGATCCGCCCGTCTCGGCCTCCCAAAGTGCTGGGATTACAGGCTTGAGCCACCGCGCCCGGCCTGTGTCTCCTTTTTAAGATTATATATACATTTTAAAAAAGTAGAATGATGTCACAGGGAAGACATATTCTTTTTGTACAAATTTAAAGTTATTCCTTTACTTATTCAGCAAACATTTATCAGTATCTATTATGGACTTAGCATAAGACTCCAGTGGTGGTGAAAATAGGGAGAGGGGAAAAGAGAAGATGGAAGATACAAAGGAAATGAAACTTTCAATTCTTATTATTGGAAGAATTTAAAGTCTGAGTGGAGAAATAAAACATAAATCGGTGTATATGAAATAATTAGGTACAGTGGTAGTGGCAGCAGGCATAACCAACTTTATTAACAATTAGTAAAGGCTATATTATTTAGTCCTTACAGCAATCCTAAATACGCCTCATCAAATACACATTTTTTCCTTGGTAGGATAAAATTTGGGCTTCCACGGAAAAACTATGCTTTCAGGAGTATACCGTTTCAGTCACTGAATGCTAATTCTATGCAAGCTATTTTACAACTCTACCTTGTAGCTAACTGAAAGCAACGGGAAATACTTCTTAACTATAGAAACAGAAATAAATTCTGTTCTATGGAACGACAACCCTGCTCTCTGTGGAAAAGCTAGTTTTGGGTCCATTTAAACAATCATTTCAATAGTCCGTTACTCTATGTACACTTGAGCTTCTTTGACTTCTCCTTTCAACTGGTTATAACATCTGCCCAGTTCCCTCACTAGCTAATGAGTTAAATAAAATCTTTAACACATACCCACTTAATATCCATATGACAGTCACAATATTACCTTTTTGTAAAAAAGTATCCTTTCACATATCTTATCCCTATTGAAATCTCCCCTTAGCAAAAGACTGCAGTAAAGTTTACCTTCTGCAGAGCATATACCAGATAGACTCGGATATCAGAAATAGCTGAAGAGGAGGGGAAGGTACCATTCTGAAAACAGGGAATAAAGTGGGAATCTGAATTCTGCAGTGTGGGTCTTCTGTCATCAAGCTGTGAAAACCAACTCACGAACTAGCTACTTCTCATCCTGTGTTAAAACATAATAAACATTCTTACAGTTTAAGCCACTGCAGGTCAGGTTTTCTATACTTGCTGCTGAATGAATTCCTGAGTGATAAAGAGTTTGCTCTGTTCAGGGACTTATGAGTAGTTCAGGATGTCTGCAGAGCAGTGTTTGCAGAAGGGACTGTATAACATGAATGGAGAAGAGCACTGGGGCTGGATCATGGGGCCATACATGCCACCTTTGCCCCATGAAGGTGTTTGGACTGAACAGCAATGTGGAGTCACTAAAGATTTTATAAAAGGAGAGAAAGTAGACCAAGTGCATGGGTGCCGGTAGAGAGCTCGAGTTGGACAGGGTTGAGACTGAAGAGAGAGGAGACCAATTAGGTTTGCCATAGTTCAGACACACACTTCCTCGTCTCAGTTATAATAACTAAAGAATGATGCAAGTTACTGCACAGTGAAACTTCCTGGATGTACAAATATTAAATATCAATAAAAATTTAAAAAGAACTAAGGCTGGTTTTATTGATTTCAGATATTTTTAAAGCTCAAACTAAGCTAAAACAGTTATTAGCCAGGACACATTTCTTAAGAAACACATTTTTAGAAATAATCAGAAGAAATACTTGAGTGTCTGATATCAGATGCTCACTGTGACTATTAATACCATTGGTTTCTACTTACTTTGTTGTTGCACTAGTTATATATAATTGGAGTATTCTAATTGTTGAAAATAACTCTCTCAAGTCAATATTGCCTTTATAACTATTTTTTCATACTTCTTACAATTTATTAGGTAGGCCTATTTACAAAGACAGTGAAAAACAAACTTCAGGAACAACCAACTCCCTCTTCTAAACCTTTTTTTTTTTTCCACCTGCTGGACCAAACCTTTCGGGTATCTTCACAGAGCAAATGAAATATAACATTTTCATTCAACTCCCTTCCCCCACCCCCAACATAGCTGCATAAAGGAAAGGTGAAAAATGTTCAAGGAGAATAAAGTTAATAAACTCAGCAGCACTGAACCTGAAGACCTGAGCCATAACAAAAACAGCTAGCTGTATATTTCAGTAATTCTATCAAGAATTGACTATCTACTACAGCGCATTGAGAGATCTGGATTATTGATCAGTAAGATTACCCCACTTAGGCTTGCCCCACACCCCTCTTCTTTCAGACAGGTGCAGTGGAGTTGCTACAAATGACACTAAGTAAGGTTTACTCTGTTATTTAGTTGTCACTCTTAATGTAAATCATAACAGTTATTTTTTAATTTAAAATCAATGAATGTCTCAAAAGCAGCCTTGTTTCTTCAGTCTAAATGAGTCTTTGCAAAGGAGAACATTTGGAATACTACTCAAGGTGATGGCTGGCATTTTCTGTTTCTTTATTCTGTGGTGTTTTGAGAATGACAATGCAACGTCCTAGGAACAGACCCAAAGTTATTAAAGAACAATATTAAGATCCTTTTGTAAGGTGTGTCAGAAAAACACCAATCAACTAGATGAGTATATTTGTTTTAGCTGGGATATTTGCATGGGGAGGAAAAAAAGGGAGACAAATCAAAACCAACCTATCCTGAAGCGGAAAGGATGAAGAAACGATGCTTTTCTGTTACAGGTCTGTCACTTACGATTTGAAACATGGTTTCCCATGTATTACTTCTGAAAATTTTCCTATTAAATATTAGAAAAGCAGAACTCAAAAATAAGTTATTTTGTTTTATTTTGCTTTTTAAACAAACTTCACTTGGCTTATCCCCATCGTTTGCTGCAAGCTATCTTTTAAATGGGGTGGCGGCAGGAAGCTGGACATCTTACCTGGAGGGAAAAATGTAGAAACAAAACAAAACAAAACAACAACCCAATAAACTCAAAACAAAAAACAGAAACAAAAACTCTACTGAGAACCACCATGTCTGAAAACTTGGCTTTTGACAAGGACTGACAAGGACTGAAGCAGGCAGTGTTAAACGCAATAATATTAAAGAGAAGACAATAGGAACTTGTCTCTTCATTGTATGCAATTACAAACAGAGGCTTTTCAGAGAATTAGGCCTAGTTAAAGCTGCCCCCTGGATAAAATGTGTTCCCAAGCAGCCTTGGACAAGCTGCAGAAGAGAGACAAACAGACGTGACTATGGGCCCTGGCATTTGGCAAGAACACTCACTGTCAGTTAGAAAAATATCAGCCTGGACAGGGCATCAGCTGCACAGAAATAAAGCAGGTCTGTGGTGTCACTGGAGGAGCATTCCAATGGCAGAGAGAAGGATGGGGGTTGGGAAACCCAGCCCCGTGTGAACTTCCTTTTCTAGATCCAAATTACCCTCCCCGCTTTATTTGGTGTCAATATGTCTCAACATATTAAACTGAACAGACAGACATCAGTATCTAGCTTTTTTTCCTCTAGTACCCAAATGCACAATACTATACGTATCAAGCACTTTCAGGTATGTTTTTTAACGATTAGGAGGATTGAATTAAATCCTTGTTTTTCTGGCCGGGCGCGGTGGCTCACGCCTGTAATCCCAGCACTTTGGGAGGCCAAGGTGGGCGGATCACGAGGTCAGGAGATCGAGACCATCCTGGCTAACACGGTGAAACCCCATCTCTACTAAAAATACAAAAAATTAGCCGGGCATGGTGGCAGGTGCCTGTAGTCCCAGCTACTCGGGAGGCTGAGGCAGGAGAATGGCGGGAACCCGGGAGGCGGAGCTTGCAGTGAGCGAAGATCGCACCACTGCCCTCTGCACTCCAGCCTGGACCACAAAGCGAGACTGCGTTTCAAAAAAAAAAAAAAAACAAAACAAAAACCTTGTTTTCTTTTTTTCCTCCCCTTTTTGAGACAGAGACTCACTGTCCCCCAGTTTGGAGTGCAGTGGCGCTGCTCACTGTGACCTCTGCCTCCTGAGTTCAAGTGATTCTCCTATCTCAGCGCCACGCCTCCCCCACCCCCCAGTCCCCACGGGACTACAGGCGCACACCACCATGCCTTACTAACTTTTGCATTTTTACTAGAGACGGGGTTTCACCATATTGGCCAGGCTGGTCTCGATTTCCTGACCTCAAGCGATCCGTCCACCTCTGTCTCCCAAAGTGCTGGGATTACGGCCACCGCACCCGGCCAAATCCTTGTTTTTAATGGTGGTGTTTTCTTTCAAAGCAGCTTTTTGTGCATGATCTCTTTGGACATTCATAGCAATCCTTTGCATTTGGTATTGTGGATCACAGCCCGACCAGTTATTGGCTCTGGTCTTTTCTCTTGATGGCTTTGCTCATTTGACTTCACATTCTGCCTCAATCCCATTTATCTTCTCTTTGGAACAAACCTGACCTTGGCAAGAGGTGGTTTAAGTTTTAGCTCAGTGCACTGAAGTCAGTACTTGGGTTTCAGTAATTGGGTCCAAGCTTTATTCTAGACTTACCCTACCTTACCACAAACCTTGCAGTAACTTAGTTCTTTCAGAACTGGGTAATTGCCTTGACCTCCTAGATGCTCAACTCCTGGCTATGAAATGGAATCTGGTGATGGAGGCTCTTTATAATGCTGCCTGCTGACCCTTCTCCAAGCATCAGCAGCCCCTGGCTTCTATCCCTGTTCAGTGCCTACCTGTTGGCAACTCTTGACTCTATGTTGATTAATCTTCTACCACATGTAGCTTGAGGCTCTACCCCTTAGATAGAATGATCTGCCTGCCACTGTGTAGTTCCTCTCACTGCTTCAGATGGATCTGTCCTGTTAGCGCCTCTTCCACTCTAGTCAGAGGGTTCGAGTCCAAACTTCCTTCTTCCCAGTCTGCTTTATCCTGCTACAGGTAATTGGTGGCTTCTCCTGGAGCTACTGTTTATTGTGTTTCCTATGTGCCTAGTGTGAGTGAGCCACTGATACGGACAGGAGACAGGGAAATACCGGGTAGAAGAGGGCGGTTCCCCGGCAAAGACCCCACCCTCAAGCCTGGAAATCTGTAGTCCTAAATGAGAACAGGCATTCCTGTTTTTGTGTCCAAAAGTTGCCTTTGGCCTGTCACACCTCCTTATCCTGTACCCATATAAACCCCAGGCCCCAGGCTTCAGAAGCAGACAAGGAGAAGACAGACAAAAGAGCAGAAGCACAGAAGAATGAATGGTGTAGCAGAGAGAAGAGATGGAGCATCTGAACGTCAAGAAGAATTTGGGGATAGTCAGAGAGGAGATCGGCCGCTGGACGGCCAAATTCCATGGGAAGATCATCTTCCCACTCCATCCCCTTCCCAGCTCCCCATCCATCTCACTGAGAGCCACCTCCACCACTCAGTAAAACCCCTGCATTCACCATCCTGAAGTCCGTGTGAGACCTGATTCTTCCTGGGTGCCGGACAAGGACCTGAGTACCAAGAGGGCACTGAGCTGGTTAACATTTAAGCTGTCTGTAGATGGCAAAGCTAAAAGAGTGCACTGTAACATACACCATGCCCACTTGGGCTTTGGGAGTCACAAGTACCCACTCCTAGATGCTACTATGGGGCCAGAGCCCCAAGGTGCTCACCTCTGGCTCCTATACCTGCCCATCTGCGTGTTCCCCCTCCGTAAGGGGTTTGAGGGCACACGGTGGACCAACAGACAAGTCACACTCCTGTCACACCTCCTGCAAGGGGGGACAGGGAACACTTCCGTCTTAGCACCACTGTGTCAGAAGGCTTCTGAAAGAGGTCAAGGGCCTCATTTCACTCCTGCTGCCACCCAGCTAGTCAAGGACTCTCCTGGCTCCTCAAGGCAGTGTCAGCAGGGCAGAAATGTAGTGTGCAAGGAGGTGAGATGCAGGAGACAAGGTGGTAGCCTTCAGAAAGGCCAGAAACTTCCTGAAATTATGTGCAAAACACATGTATGCACACTTTTCTAGTAAGAGGATGCATGAATTTTATGTGACTCTGAATGATTAACGGAGAGGGTTTCCCAAAAAATAGACTCAGTAGTTTTAAACCAAACTATTCATAATCTAAAATAGAAAATGCTTGTCTTAAAATGTCATTGGAATATTTAAAATATGCCATATATATAGGTCACCTTTTAAAATCACAATATCAAAAAACACAGAATAAGTGTGTACACTAAATTAAAATATCCAAAGCAATGAATATGCATAGGTGTGGGTTGAAAGGCATGGAAGACTGCAACAAAATACTGATGATAATGATTTGCGTGTGATGGCATTTTGTGGGAATTTTCTTCTTTACACTTCTCATTTATTACTATTTTTTCTTATAAAGCATGCAATGAAAAAGATACAAATTATAACTAGATTAATTAGAAAAGAGAAAGACAATGGTATTGATAAATATAAGTGGTTTTGGCAGCTGGATGAATTTCTCAAAGGCAAAGTCAAGCTTTTCACACTGGGGCAGCTGTGGTGTAAATTCAAGCTATAGGTTGCATTGGTTTGATTTGCATTTGGGATGAGCCAGGGAGTCAGGACACGTTCCTTCTTGTATCATCATGTCTGCTTTCTCACTAGAGCTTTGAAAAAGCCCGCTTATCGATGTTTGAGAAGGCTTTTTATCAGCCTTTGGCATGTTACTCACATTCTCTTTGCCTCAATTTCCTTAACTTCAAGAATTATGATTAGACTAGTGCTTACCTCAAAAGATTTTATTTAGAAATCATTTATGTAAAACATTTTAGCACATGCCTATACAATCAATAGCTGTTAGCTATTACTCTTACTATTATTATCATCCCCACCCTTCAGATAAGCAGCCCAGGCACAAAAAAGTTAAGTAGTTTACCTACAGTCACAGTTAAAGGGAACAGATGGAAGGTACTTTGCCATACAATACATGCAGAAGAATGCTTAGTGTAGGGTGTCACTAAACTCATACCAAACAAACACATAGCAGAGTAAACTCATTACATCTGAAAACTGCCATTATGCTACAATAAAGGAAGAATTAGGGTCATTTAAAAAATCATGTAGGTATTCTTTTGGTAGTTAATAGAAAGGTTAGCTTTTCTTCATTGTCCATTTCTGCTTGCTTTAAGTGTGTCATAACATACAAGAATGAAGCACTCATTTTCATTTCAAAAACTCAATTAAAGGACCACAAGAGTCCTTGAGACGAAAACCCACTGATATTCTGACATCAGTCTATTGCTGCAGATTCTCTCTTGGCCACCATTTGGTACTGTCTACTTCAAAGATGTCTTGCTTCCTTCATATGGTATGTTTCATGCTTTATCTAAAGCCTAGAGGGACTGCTAGTCCAATGATATCATTCCTTGTGTATGTTAAGAAATACACGACACCATATTCCTAAACAGCTCAGTTAAATATTTCTTTTGTACTGCTTCATTATTCCACACAAATGATAACTGAAAATGGTAGTGGCTGTTCTATGAAATTCAGGTAATTCTTACAACTTCTTTAGTATATGTAAATAAAGACATTCTCGCATCTGGGAGAATGTTAGTCTTTTCATAGAGTAAGTTATTCAATGGGGGTTCTAACTCGATTCAGGAGACCTGCTGTTATAATCTTACCTTACATCATGCCCCGTATTTTTCCAGGTCCTTTAGATTTTTTTTTTTTTTTTTTAAACAACTGCTAGTCATTGAGACCATATATTTGTGTTAACATTAGAAAAATGTATCTACCCACTTAAAAGAATTTTCTATGTTTCCTAATTCTGCCCTAAAACATTTTCTTTCTATGTTTCCTAATTCTGCCCATGTTAGAGAGCCTGCTTTTTCCCTTCACTTCTCCAAATGCCCTCAAGTCTAAACGTTCTTTCTCCTCTTTAAACTTTCCTAACCTCGCTACTCTTCAAGGGTTTTTCTCTGTACTTCCACATCAATCTGTGCATATCGCTGTCCATATCTTACCATACAGTATATAGTATTTGCCTCAAGTTGTTTTCAGATTAGAGAAGACTGTCAGCTAAATATATATAGAAAGCAACTTGAGGTCAAGAACCATGTCTAATTCCCAGAACCTAGCTTTGTTTTTCATATATTAAAAGCACAAGAAAAGCTTATTGAACTAAAATGAATAAAACTACCGTAACTATTGTTGTCTCAACATTTCAGGTGGCAATCAATCATGAATTTTTTTGAAATAGTAACACTTCTTTCTTGAACCGTTATTTAAATTTACTCAAAAACACTCCCTTAACAATTGACAAATTTTGACAAAGTGTCAGTTATTCTACTAGATGCTAAACGAAATAGAAGGGTAAGATAGCTCCACCCTCAAGGAGTTCATAGCCTAAGGAAATGAACATGAACAATAAATTACTATGCAATGTAATAAATCCACAGGGCTATAGTAGCAGACCACCTCTTTGGGGAAATTGAGGAAAATTCATTTCGCCTGAACTGAAATTTGGATATTGTCTCTCCAAGTAGAATCTGATATTTGAGGCATCTTGGAGTATTCTTTTATTCTTCACACCACAGTACCTAGGAAATAGTAGGCACTTAGTAAACTGTTTACCTCATTCTTAGCTATAATTACACATTTCTGGAATCTGTTTATCATTGATATTTAGTGTAGAGTTTCAACAATTATGCTTACTGTAATTTGCTTAAAATGATATCTTGGATCTCACATAAAAAACCTATCAAAACAGACTATAGATTCAGATGTAATCCCACACTCTCTCTTTGATGATGACACTATTATTAAACGTTCCCTAGGACACTATGGTTGCCATTTATAATATCTATTAGTAAAATTATGAGATATTCCTAATATTCCTAACTTTTTTGAGGGAAGTCCATGCATGTACTCATTTTTGGATCTACTTCATCTAGTGCACTATATGATATTTGGATAAGTTTGTTGAATTGACCTTTCACTGTATTCTTCTGTTTGATAACTCAGACTCTAAGCCAAGCTGTAAGTTCTGTTCTGAGGTAGCATTTTAGAGCAGATACGTGCTAAGTTTTTTTCTTTCATCAGCACAGGAAATAATAGAATTTAAAGAGCAAAGTAGAGAATATACATATTTATTTTTATTTTTCCATTTAATACATGTTGGTTTCTTAAGTATTGGAATTTAGTATCTGAACTACTACAAATATCCAGGCTCACTGAGTTCCAACTATATAAAAGGTATTACGCCAGTTATTTTTACATAATGTAATCTTCATAAAACCCATTACATATCTGAGGAATCTGAAGTCCAGAGAAACTGTTACTAGTCAAAGATCCCATGAACAGAAAGTTAAGTTACTGTATTTGTGCCAAAGCTTTCTTGACTCCAAGGAACTACTCTTCCCCCATACCTTACTACATCATCTAGCTTACTTTAATATACCCTACTTAATAAACTTCTGTTGAAAATGTAATGCAAGACATGCCCTATGCCATCAGACAGGAAATACATTTTTTATTGAGAAATAAAAAAGATACGATGTTCATTTTCTAGGGGTTCAAGTCTATTGATCACATGGGAAAAATGATTCCAACCCAATTTTCAAAGAGAATCCCTAACCAGCATATAATGGCATTCTAGGCCCTTAGGTGAGAGAACACATTTGCAGAGGCACAAAGGCATTCAGGTGTGCACATGACATGCCATTGCTGTGTTTCTGTAGGTAATTCAGTATAACTGGAGTTGGCACATACGGAGCAGTGGGAGGAGATGACACCTCTCTGCACACATCAAGTTTTAGTAAATTCTATAAATCTGTCTATTCACAATTATTTAAAATTCCCCTTAAAAATCTTATTTAATTTATGCAGTTTATTAATCATACTGACAAACTGAATTCAATGGAAAAAGGTCACTCCATAATTCTCTATAGACACAATTCTGGAAGTTGCTCTCAGGCAGAGATGGAATCAAATGTGGATCCATTTCCAAGATAACTCTTGAAGTTGACAGGCCTCACTCATTCAAGAGAGTCTACAATTTACTTGCATAATTGAGTTGGCAAATACAGGCTGAAGACTGAGTTCAGCTTTGATTTTCTGCAAAGGGTCCCACGACTTTGCTTGTTGAGCAAAGTAATATGGTAATGATAATGTCACAGTTCTATATGCTATAATGTACATTTTCTGAGTAGGACTACTAAAGAGCAAAGAAAAAATGTGCTTGCTACTTTTATCTCCATATTGAGAAGATAAGACTAGATGTCTTAATATTAGGCCAGAATATCAGAAGCTTTTGAAATATATAAGAAGTTATTTCTATTTTGAAGTATGTCAGACAGTGTTACCATGTAAATGCAAACTTACTTGCATTTAGGTTAAATTATTGCTTATTGGTAGAATTCAATTGGAAACCTATGACACACTTGAAATGCCACCTCCTTTATGCAGACTCTTCTGATACACATTGCCAGAAATAACCTCTTATTCATGGGAGTAAACAGTATTTTCTACCTTAAACTACAGCTATATATGTACACAAACTAGTATTCTAACCAGACTGTATACTCCTTGAAGGCAGTAAGGCCCACATCTGATTTATTTCTTTAAGTACATTTTCCTTAGCAGTTACGTGCCTTACCATATCAGGTATTTAATAAATAGTTATTGAATAAAATTTAACAAGGCATGTCAGGGTTTTTTAAAATTAGTAGTCTATTTTCATGTTAATCAGTCTTTTTATTGTGGTTCCAATTTCTTTACTATATAAATGCTTAGCTACAGAACACTACAAAACATATTTGGTCCATTTCTTGGGCTTTAGAATATAAATATCTGCAAAACTAAGCTTGTTAACTGAAGCTAGTTTTTACAGTATATGCATGTACCTTTATTCTAAAATGTTTCCCTTTCTACATAATTTTGCATTTCACTAAGTGTAACTTTATGAAAAGAATGGTTTCAGACCCTCCTCTTCCATGATAGTTTTTGGTAGGTAAATGTTATATCCATAAAACTTTTACAGACTTGTTAGCAAATATTTACTAGACTATAAAACATACTGTAATAGCTAGATGAGGTATCAGGAGGCTTGTGATGAGTACACGAACATTAATGTTCAACTACTGGGAGGAAGAGGACTTCAGAATTCTCCTAATTAACTTCAATTGAAATAACTGGAAAGTTGGGGAGCATTAGCTTATATTCAGGATAGTTTTGACATTAAGATCTTTGAACCAAAGGCAGTTTATAATTTTGTTAATTTGGGTCTATTACGTGCTGTATTTAAGAGGTCTACTGATTTTAAATGTCTACGGAGAAAAATACTACCCTACAAAAATTAATTTCAAATATAAACTGTCTTTTCCTCTTCTCATTTTCACAATGCTTTTCTTTAGAAAAACATACAAGTCTCTATGTTTTGTAAATTTCAGAAATCAAATGTCAAATGATTCAATAATGATCAGGCTAGTCATGACTGCAAAATATCACTTTTCTTTGCACATAAATCAATCTACATACTGTTTAAGTGCTATTTTAGAAGAATCAACAGTTTTGATTAAAGGCAAGATAACAGATTTCAGAAAGCAGTCAAGTTTACTTTTAAATGGCATAGAAATAAGACAAAAAAAAAAAAAAAAAAAGATGCTGCTGTATAAATTAACCACCATTTGACCTGAGAAAGCTATTTAACCCTTCTGTTTCCTCCTGTGTAAAATGGGGATAATAAGAATATCTACTTCATAGGATAATATTGGAAATTAAATGAGTTAAAATACATCGTTAACACTCAATGAATCTTAGTTATTATGGTGTTAGCTATAAACAGGATGGGGAAATTTTTTTCTTCAACTAAAGTCGTATATTTTAAATGATCTGTTTTTTCATTCCTCCTCACCTCCCCATCTACTCATCTTGTGAGGCAGAAGAGCACAGCGTTTAAGAGTGTGCACTCTGCAGCCCAAAGAGACAAAGTTCAATTCCTGCTCCCTCACTTAGCAACTTGGGTGAACCTGGGCAAGTTAGTTAATCCTTTTATGCTTGGCCTTTCTCATGTGTAAAATGGAGATGATAGCAGAACCAATTTCACAGAGTTGATGTGAAGATTAAAGAAATGTGTGCCTCACGTATGCATTCAATAAATGTTACCCATAATTTCCCATAAAGGAAATTTGTATAAAATAAATTGAATATGGCATAATTTGGCAACTTTGAGGCCCAATCATAAGTATAAAAGAGTAGAGAAACTCTGTGGTTGAGATCGTATTTTATTGTTACAGTAAAAACAGGAAATAGAATGGATTTATTTGTAGCTAATAAGGTCTAAATGTATTCTACCAACTAAAATATGAAAGTGTCATTTATGCTAACATGGCAGAACACAGCATACCAAATCATAGTTTCTCAAGCTGATTTCCCACAACACTTTATATCTTTTTTATGAGTCTTAAAATCTACCATAGAGAGGGTATAGTTTACTTGAGGAAGTAAAACAAGTTCATTGCAGCTGGCATATGGCATTCAAGGTAAGAAGTAATTGGATATGAGGCTGAAAAAAATAAGAAAGGCTAGACCAGGAAGGCCTTGCAAGCCACGTTTAGGACTTGGTTTTAAGGCAATGAGAAGCCATTAAGAAATTTTAAGTAGGTCAGCAGGATGATATATGCCTGTAATCCCAGCACTTTGGGAGGCTGAGATGGGAGGATTGCCTGAGGCCAGAAGTTCAAGACCAGCCTGGGCAACATAGCAAGACCTTATCACTCCAAAAAAAAAAAAAAAAAAAAAAAAAAAGGCAGGAACAGTGGTGTTCACTTTAGTGCTAGCTACTTGGGAGGCTCAGGCAGAAAGATATCTTGGGCCCAGGAGTTCAAGGTTTAAGTATATGTAAACAGATTTGGATTCCCCAAAAGTCATTCTGGTTATGATGTGGAGAATGGATAAAGAGAACAAGGGTGGCCGGGCGCGGTGGCTCACGCCTGTAATCCCAGCACTTTGGGAGGCCGAGGCGGGCGGATCACAAGGTCAGGAGATCGAGACCATGGTGAAACCCCGTCTCTACTAAAAAATAGAAAAAAATTAGCCGGGTGCAGTGGCGGGCGCCTGTAGTCCCAGCTACTCGGGAGGCTGAGGTAGGAGAATGGCGTGAACCCGGGAGGCGGAGCTTGCAGTGAGCCGAGATTGCGCCACTGCACTCCAGCCTGGGTGACAGAGCGAGACTCCGTCTCAAAAAAAAAAAAAAAAAAAAAAAAAAAAGAACAAGGGTGAGGATTGAAAGGAGTGAAAGACAGAATCCAGGTTTTTCTGGCCAGAATGTAAGTTCCTGGAATGCAGACAGAATAGCATCTGGGTTCCACACATATCACCTAGCCTAATGTCTTTTACATACTCAGAATAAAAGGCATTTAATGGTGTGTGAAGGCCTGCATGAAACATCATTTTTTTCTGGGAACAGACGATATCATCCTAAAAGAAATAAAACCCTGACCACTTAGCACTCTAATAATTTATTTACTCACTTAAAAATAAACATGCTATGTAGAAAGCCTGAAAAGTCATAATTAAGAGTACTCTGGGAATATGGTGGCAACGACACTGTTGTTGAACGTATATAATAACATGTGGCATTACCGAAAACCCCTGTACACCAATACCTAGCCAACAAGGTATTCCCCAAACCCTCCCCTTCTCATCCTCAAACAGGTGGTTAGATATAAATTATTGGCAGCTATGAGATGCCACATCAACACCTGGGTAGGAAAAAGCAGAGGAATCTGCAAATGGCCCCCAGCACAGAAAAACCTCCAAAGCTCTACCACTCAATGGAAAGTATAGGGAGACAAGATGAAAACAGATGCTAAACTTAGGAGGTGTTCTGAGAGATTCCCGTTTATAAATGAGTGCAAGAGGACCAAGATGTAATAGTTCTGTGATATTGGATTAGTTGGATCATATAAATTCTTGAAGTTAAAAAATTAAAGTGATTTCCCAGGATAAAAATCCTACACCAAGGAAAAACAGTGGAAGTAGACGTGAACTGGAGCAAAACAGAGGCCAAGGGGAAAAGGAAACAGAAGGTCTAGATAAAAATACTGAGAGGAATAGAAGAGGTAGATATTGGAAAATATGAGGCCAGAATTTTGACTGGTTTCTGAAAACAACAGAAGAGAGAGGTATAAAACCATGAAATTAGAAAGTTATCCTGTCTCATGGTCTCCTTCTTAAAAGTACAGGAAACCTCATTCAGAACAGCATTGCAGATAATTAAATACAAACGATTATTAAAAGAAAAAAAAAAGGTCCTTAGAGACTGTAAGAGTACTCTAGAAAGATATGCCCACAAAAATGAAAACTACACCTGACAATTCTAAAACAAGTTAAAGGAAATTAAGGAAATGATAGAAGATACTTGAAAAAGTCACAACTAGAGAGGTTGAGAAATAAAGGGACTGGATAAAAGGAAGATTTAAAAGAGATGATAGCATTCAGGAAGCAATTAGAAATAAAAGGAAAAAATTATTTCAGAAATGAAACTAAACTAAAAGGAACAGAGGAGTGAGCCATATGATGGAGAAACAGAATATGAAAATATAATAAAAATGGAAAAGGCAAAAAATAGAAACTTTAAAAATTATAAAAAAGAAATTAAAAGGATTAGAAAATGATAGCTACAGAAGACAGGCAAAGAAGATCCAATACAAGTATAAAAGAAATGTTTAAAACAAAGCCAAAGCAACAAAACAAAACAAATATAAAAAATAATTGGAGAAAATCTTGAAATTTATCTTTAACATGAGATGGTTTGCCTGTGTCCTCACCCAAATCTCAACTTGAATTGTAGCTCCCCAAATTCTCACATGTTGTGGGAGGGACCCAGGGGGAGGTAATTGAATCATAGGGGCAGGTCTGTCCCATGCAATTCTCATAACAACGAATAAGAGTCTAACGAGATCTGATTGGTTTATCAGGGGTTTCCACTTTTGCTTCTTCCTCATTCTCTTTTGCCACCAACATGTAAGAACTGCCTTTCATTCTCCATCATGATTGTGAGACCTTCCCCAGCCACGTGGAACTGTAAATCCAATTAAACCTCTTCTTCTTCCCAGTAGCATGAAAACAGACAAATACATAAAACAATAACAACTACCTACCAAAAAAGCATAACTTCATCCCTGGAAAAATCACTTAAAATTATCAACATTAGAACATAGTCTAGTAAAACTCTTGGTCTTTAAAGAAAAGGAAAATACACATTGAGCATCCAGGCAAAACCAAGTCACTTTTATGTCTAAGAAAATCAGACTATATCAGACATCAAAAGCAACGTTTTATATAGGCATTGGAGTAACATATTGAAGATAGTTAAGAGAAGAAAACATGAGCCATGGATTGTGTATCTGGCCAAAATGACCTTTAAATATACAGTTCATGCATAAACTGCTAATAACAGGCAAGAACTCAGGAAATATTGTTTGAATGAGTACTTCCAGAGGAAATAACTAGAGAGTAAACTTCAGACAAAAACAGTAAAAAAGCATTGACTTAAGATTTTGTGGTGATCATTAAAAATATATTTAGTTACAGAACTAAAACTGAATGGACTGAACTAAAACTAAATAAAACTAGAACTGAAAAAGAAAAAAGGAGGCAGTATAGCACTAAATGGCTGTATGTATCAGACAATGTACACACAATCTAACTACCTAAAAGTGGATGAAAATACCTGTTTTTTTCTTTCTTTCTTCCTTTTTGTGGAGAATGGGGTCTTTCTATATGGCCCAGGCAGGTCTCAAATTCCTGGGCTCAAGCTATCCTTCTGCCTCTGCCTCCCTAAGTGCTGGGGTTACATGCATGAGCCATCATGCCTGGCTAAAAATGGATGAAAATAAAAAGTATATAGGAAAAATAAAATAAATTCCCCGACTGTCTTACAGATATTAACAAATGAAAGGAGGGCACATGAGGCCAGCTAACTTCAACATTGCTCACAGTAGGGAACCCGCAGCAAGGGGCCTCAAAAAGAAGGGAAAGGGCCTAAGACTGTTATATAGAGGTAATAATAAACAGGTAATAATAAATTAGGGGGAAAGAAAAAAAGGGCTTCCTCAAAGTCCAGTGGTATACCAGAGTGAGAAGGAGGGCAAGAGAAAGGAGAAAACGAAAGGTAAAGGTAGTAAGAGAGGGAGAGAAAGACAGATGTCTGTTTCTCTTAAAAACAGGGAAACAAAAGCCAATGAAAGGATGTATCGGCTGGGCACAGTGGCTCACACCTGTGATCCCAGCACTTTGCGAGGCTGAGGCAGGCAGATTGCCTGAGGTCAGGAGTTTGAGACCATCTGGCCAACATGGTGAAACCCTGTCTCTACTAAAAATACAAACATTAGCTAGGTGTGGTGGCAGGTGCCTGTGGTCCCAGCTACTCAGGAGGCTGAGGCAGGAGAATCGCTTGTACAAACCTGGGAGGCGGACGTTGCAGTGAGCCAAGATCATGCCAGTGCACTCCAGCCTGGGTGATAGAGTGAGGCTCCGTCTCAAAAAAAAAAAAAAAAAAAGGATAAATCATAAGCAAAACAAAACCCATTTTGGGGAAGAAACAAATGGAGGGAACCAGGTAGAAGCGAGACTTCTTTGAAAATAACTGTGAAAATTTGATTATGGATCCCATGAGTATTTTTATATTATTATAAAACAAAATTAAGCACATTAAAAAGAAACCTGTTGCTGAAAATGACACTAATTATACATTGGCATACCTAAATTTAGAAACTATTTCAAGTTACTTTAAAACACAGGAAAATGACTGTATATTCCTAGTGTACTTATAGTAAGTACCAAATAAATGTAGAAAAAAGAAAAAAACACTTTTTAGTGATTATATTACTGGTAGTGATGATAGTATGGTGAGTCTGAGATTGCTGTCTGTGTATGGTGGGGTAAATAAAATGAGTGTTCCGATATCAAGATGTGATATTTTTAATACGGTTGGAAAAAGACTAAAATCAATGACAGAAAGTATAAACAATAAAGTCTTGAATTTGAACTGGAACTATCAGTATGAATCACTATTTTTTTTCTTAAAAAAAAAAAAAATCCTAACTCATTTATCTGAAAAGAACTAGAAACAGAGACATTCCTAACATCCAGACTCTGGCTTCTAAACCTATTTCCTATTATAGTAAAAGAATCAGCGCTTCTTGGAGAAATGGGTAACTCCTATTCTAAGTCAGAAAAGGTCCAAAAAAAGCCTAGAAAATGTAAACATACCAGAAAGCAAAGACTAGCAGCAAAGAAACACACAACTATTTGAAATAATCTTCCATTGGCCACAAATGGGACAATTTTGCATCAATTAGAATTATAACTAATGGAGGAAACACATCAAATGTGTTTACATCAGTGAGTTCACCTTTGAAAAATGTTAGGAACCAATTCATTTTGAAAACTGACATCTAATAAGGGGAAAGAATCAAGTATTTCTCTTGCTTTTCCTACATGATCTGTACCTTAAAGTAATTGAGTAGTTGGAGAGGAGGAAGTTTTCAACAGAAGTAACAAGAACATATTAAAAGAATTAACACAGCTCTATTTTGCAACCCTTAATGAATAAATCTGGGCAATAATCATCATGGCAAATAAATCACGGAAAGAGATATAAGTGAGGGAAGTATACAATATCACCTTTGGAACAATCTTGCCAAACAAAACAAAACACCAAACCTGAATCTCTAATCAGTTCTCCAGATCTAAATACCAATTACAGGAAACACAGAGGACAGTGGAGTATGTTAAATGACACCATGTAGAGAAAATCAGCAACATTCCAATATGTGAGAAATTTTACAGGCCAAACACCCGATGTCTTCAACATACACAGAGAGAGAGAGAGAGAGAGCTGGAGAAGGGGAATTTATATATCAAAGGAAATCTGAGAGATTATAAGGCAATAAAATAATAAAGGAAATGTAAATATCAATTGCATATATACATATTCATATATATTAAGGGATTATTGTTATTTTTTATAGATGGGATAAAGATACTGAGACTTGTTTTTTTTTTTTTTTTTAAAGAAGCTGTTACCTTTTAGAGAAACACACTGATGTATTTCAGTTGAAATAAAGGAGTTGGAGGGCGGGGGAATACAGATGAAACAGGGTTTGCCACATGTTGATAATTATCTAAGCCAGTTAATAGACACAATGAGTTCATGTTTTTCTCTGTATTTCTGTGTATAAAAAAATTGTTAAAAATTGCTTTCATCGTCTTGACAATGTAAGTGAAAGAGCATCTTTTCAAGCCTTAAGATTGCCAGTATAAGTCATTACAGCTTTTTCAAGGCTTAATGAAAGAGACTCTTCATAATTTTTAAGTGACCAAATTTGAAATTAAATTAAGTTATTCATGAGGTCTAAATCTAGTCTGCATAGACCCCTGGACTGTAACTTGATTTAAAAAGATTACAAAAATCTTTATCTGAGGTTTATTGTCCTTAGAAAGGATAATACATAGTTTTTATTCCATCTTTCTAATTAGTAATTTAAGCATATGTTCAGCATTTAACTCTAAATGTTTGCCTTTTCCCCAAGCTCGAAGACAGCTGTCCAAGATTTGAATGCCAGAAAACATTTAAATATCAACATCTGTTGAATTATGTTAATTTAGTGTAATATAATTGGGCATGAGTTGGAACTGATCAGAAGTATATGAAATAAACAAAGGTAAATTCCCACCAATATCTTGGTATACAAACAAATCACTAAGGAATGATGAAAAACAATTTGAAAAACAATTATTTCTACAAAAAAAGGCAAAGGAAAGGTACTATTATAAAGAAATTGATTCTTTTAAAAGCATAATTCTAACTTTTAGGACATTATCTTGCTATTTTTAAATTGTTCCTGTAATTGAAAGGAAATGAAAATTATCTAAAATGAGTCATAGCCAAATACTTAATATGTGAATATTTTATTCATTATATAGTAAAACATTCTAATTATACTTATATATGCATTAAATTTTTAGATTGCAGAATAATTCTTGTTATATTATGAGCAGTAAATATTCAAGGGTTGATGTGATTTCTGTAGACATAAAGTAATATTTTAAAATTGAAAGTATTTTCAGTGTGGTACATGAATTTAATAGGTTTTTTCCTGAGGACTGTAAGGTACAAATTATCAAGCAGCAGATGTTGTTTATTATTTTGCTGATTTAAAATATTAATTTTTACAGTTATTATCTTATTAATAAATTAGGACTGCTTGTTTGTTTTGGGAAATATTCTGGCACATACACATTGGATTAACAGATCCCCAAATGTACTCATAATGAAGTTATAACCCAGGCTGCAGTAGTGATACAAGCTGTTGTGATATGGGCCTGCAGGTGTATCCTAATCATTTCCTAGGAGAATCATCTCTGGGAGTTAAAGGTTAGTTCTGTGTCCATGCCCATTTAATCACAGGACCAATTTGGAGAGTGCCAACTGTGAAACAAACACCTGTCCCTAAGGAAATGGACTTTAGACCACAAATTCATTTCAGCTAAGGGTCACTGGAACAGCTTTCACATGCCAACTATTTTCCATCATTAGTGACCATGGCCAAATTCAACTGCAATCCTAGAGATGAGAGGCTGTGCATACTTTTGTCATTTGAAAATATCTAGTTCATCTACCAGAAAAAGAGAAGATATAAGTAATAAGAGTTTCACTAGTTAGTAGTAGTGTTTTGTTTTTGTTTTATTTACCACCTACTGGGCATATTACTTATTTCTAAATGTCAAATTCCTTTTTTTCTGCGTGGGTTTTTCATATAAAACTGAAAAGCAACCTCCAAAATTCTAAGTGGCTGATAACTAATTTTATTTAGTGTGATGATAATTTAAAATAACCCTCTCTGATCATTAGTTTAAAATCTTGGCAAGGAAGAATTTCAGGATGCCAAAAGGACAGAAAGCATGAGAACTGGCAATTTGATAATAGTGTAGTTTTATATAATACAATAATTTCGTTATATAGAGTAAAACAGAGTAATTAAATCCCTTAGAAACCCTTTTATGTTGTCTATGTGGTATGCTTCCAATTATTCTACTCTAAGGATCTCTATACTTAGATGCCATTTTTCTAATTGGAATATATATGTAATTAAATGCATTCCAATTAAACAAATATAGAATGTATACATTCGAATTAAAGCAAATATGTGAATACTTTCTAATCATTCATGTATACATAAGAATGAATAAAAAAATCTAAGACATTTTTCTATCTGAAAGGCTAAACTTTTTTACAACAATAAAATCTAATGCTAATTTTAGGTATGGAAGGGAAAAAATGAGAATAAACTAGAAATTTTACTTTTAAAGTTAGTTTAAAAGCAGTTTTAAACCATTATTTTGGACATATAAATATAAAATATACAAAATATAAAATGTCAAGTGATAGAATTTGCTTTAAAATATGACAAAAGATAATTTGTTTTAAAATCCTAAATTTACTAAGGTAGGATAGACAACTTAAATCATTAAAATAAAGCATCACTTTTTGTTGATATACTTAATTTTGTTGATATATTTCTGGGAAAAGCAACATTAAACAAATATAGCCCATGTCATTAAGCAGTACTCTAATGAATAGTTACCCAATCCCAATTTATTAACAGCTGCTCAAAAATTTCATAATTAATAGTTTCATTTACTTTTGGCAAATCTGCAAAATGACAAATAGTTTTGTATCTGTTGCAAATTATGTCTCCTTTCCAAACAACAAATGACAGTATGGGGAAGACTGAGCAAACCGAATCCTTGAACATCTTTGGATCTTTAGATGATCAAATAAAGAGCAGCTGTAATTCTATCTGTTACATCCGCAACAAAATACAGTGATCTGTATCATATAAAAACGAATGTGCTCTGTATTAAATAGGAATGTTCTTTCTAACTTGATGGAAGAGGGTTGACATGAATGTGATGAGATCTGTTTTGTTTCTCTGATTAAATCTATTGTCATTTTTGGTTTTTTCATTTTAGGAGACTCCTTGTATTGCTAATCAGGCAAAATGACAGGAAAAAAAGTTTCTTTCTTCTCATTATTAATAGACAACCTAAGAAATTATGTCACATGGAATCCATGGATGATCAAATCATTTGACATTAAGGAGATGAAAAGTGAAAAATATAATGCATTTAGCAACTAAGTAAAAGTGAATTAAATATGTTTCTAAAAGACACTTAAAAATTAAGTACAATTTAATAATGTCAGCAATAAAAATGTTTTTACTTGATTTCAAATTACATGTCAGGCTACTAAATGATTTGACTTTTGTGCTTCATAACAGTAAATGACAAAAATCATGTAAGTAAGAAAACACGACAAATTCAAACCCTACTCCTTCAAAAAAATGGTGCCATATCCATAAGGAAAGGCTTTGAATCTAAACAGTTGAATAAAGCTGCCACAAATAATCAAGTTTGTTGCATGGATACTTACAGCAATAAAGACTAATCATAAGCATAAACACGTGTTAAAAGAGCAAGATCTTTTAAAAAATGCCATATCACTTCGTATTAGACATTGCTTAATGCATGTTTTCAACGGACTTTTTTTTTTTTTTTGAGACAGAGTCTTGCTCTGTCGCCCAGGCTAGAGTACAGTGGCCTGATGTCGGCTCACTGTAAGCTCCGCTTCCCAGGTTCACGCCATTCTCCTGCCTCAGCCTCCCGAGTAGCTGGGACTACAGGCACCTGCCACCATGCCTGGCTAATTTTTTTGTATTTTTAATAGAGACGGGGTTTCACCATGTTAGCGAAGATGGTCTCGATCTCCTGACCTCATGATCTGCTCACCTTGGCCTCCCAAAGTGCTGGGATTACAGGCGTGAGCCACCATGCCCGGCCCAACAGACTTTCAATTTGGAAAAGCTATATTGAACTTTCTGGTGCTAACCAAAGGCTTCTGACACAAGAAACAACGTGACATTATTTAGTTGTAGCTCTAAAATGAGGTGATAGCAGTGCGAAAGGTCTTTCTAATTTTGTGAAGCATAAAATCATATTTAAATACAGAAATACCAAGGAAAAAAAGGATTGAAATTGCAGAACTGTTCTCCCTGCTTTCTCACCTGTAGTTCTCAAGAATAACTGGAGAAAGAATGTACAGAGGGAGGAACTGGCTGAAATGGCTTTGGCATTGTCCTAGTGCCCCCTAGAAACAGGATGTCCTTCAACTCTTTAGCACAGCAAGTTCTTTCACCACTAAGGTATATAACCCAGGGCATGCTTACTTTCTGGATCCCTTAGCTGTGGTGCCACTGGGCATGCATTGAGGAAACTCTATCAGCCCCAGGCAGCTTTCCTGAGCCTTGGGAGGCTGGCTCACAATGGATCATAAAAGCTTTTGTCCCTTACTACCTATCTGTGAGTAAGCACTCTGCTTCATATAACCTGTGGCACCTGAGTGTGTTCTGCCTTAGAAGACTCAGATAAGTTGGTAACTGGTGCACAGTGAACTTGCTTAATAAATCTAGACATCACTAGTATTTCTCTCTAAAAAACACTTAGGTGCATTGGCTCAAGGTTTTGTTCTCTCTGTGTGTGTGTGTGTGTGTGTGTACATGTGTGTATTTGTATGTGTGTTCACTTTAGCCAATAACTGCTTGCATGTAATGACCACTCAAAAACCATGCCTGTTGATTACTAAATATTGAAAGTGACAGGTAATAGGTAGTTCTTTTTTTAAAAAAATAACAACTGAGTATGCTTTTATGCATTTATTTATGAAAAGAATTTCATGTTTTCCTGAGTTGTAGTCATGCCTTTCAAAGGTTTTGAGGTATATAAAAGTGATAGAATGGCATGAACAAACCCTGAGATATCCATAAAATATTAGACAGATAAGAGACGACAAAACTAAGATAAAACTTCATAGTAGGCAAATGGACAGAAAACGCTGAAGAAATGGAAGAATGACTGTAAAAAAAAAAACAAAACCCATGGACTTATCAAACGGAAGTATAGAAGGAAATAATCAACATGATATAAGCAACGTGGAAGAAGATTAGACAGGAAACACGTAACTCTAGGGACTATGAGGCTAAATCTCGGGAAAATACATCAAATAAATATGTGAAAATAATGTCATGATGACAATTCCTCACATAACTCACTATCTGACACATCTACTTTATGATAAGTACATCTCTTGGGAAATAAAAATGAAACAATAAACTAAAAGAAAGATTACAAGACTAATACCACTTGAATTAATTAGATAAATTAAATCTGTATTAAAAATCAGCGTGTTTCTCCCTTGAAATTTGATTATAGGACCCATTATGCATACTATGTGAGAAGAATAAGAATGTTATTTACAATAAACGTATGAACAAATACAGTAAATCAATACTTTATTAGTAGTGAATATTAATATTCAGGATATGATGAAATGGCATGTAATGATGGGCACTGCTTATGGTAATTGATTCCACGAGAGGAGATAGTGAAGCATGAGAAGCAAGTTAGGAAACCCACAGGAACCCTGCCCTTTTAGGAAAAGAGAGAAGTATAGGATACCTTGAAGAATACAGTATCCATTATTGATGAAGTAGAACTTCCTGATAGAAAGGATTAAAATAGTTAAAATGAGTTATTTGTTTAAAGGAAATTATAAAGGTCACTTGTTTGGATTGTTAGATATAGAAAGGTCAAAGAGTTGGGAGACAATTCTTTTGCACTCATAATTAAGAGTCTAGACGAAAATTAATGTGAATGTGGCAAAAAAGGAGAAATGGCATAAATTGGACATAAAGAAAATCACCACAAAAGTGAATTACAGTAAGTGGCATTGGTAAAGATGTCCCCAAATCCCTTTTTACAGAGGTCCTGAAAACTCCCCTGAGGAGTTGAGGGTGAGATGTCCTACATTCCAAAGACTAAAGCTATAACTGCATAGCACTTTATTCAGCGCTTTTGTGAGGAATGCCTACGTTAAGGGCATGCTTTAGTCATGCACTTCAAAGTCTTAGCTTTGAATCATGAACAGTGGACCGTTTACGCATTTATCTTTTTTTATCTGCTTGGTATATTTTGGGAGTAAATGATCCTACAATTTATTGATTTAATGCATTATAGTTCTCTTCTCTAACCTATATGTTTTTCTACA
This sequence comes from Chlorocebus sabaeus, assembly GCF_047675955.1. NCBI lineage: Eukaryota > Metazoa > Chordata > Mammalia > Primates > Cercopithecidae > Chlorocebus > Chlorocebus sabaeus. The sequence goes on along the minus strand of NC_132928.1, from coordinate 12,100,274 downwards.
AGTTGAAAAAGGGAAGTGCAGTCACTCATCCAAAAGGGGTAAGAAAAGTCAAGATACTATTAAAAATACTAAGAAAGAAAATGGATTGAAGAGTAACATAGAAAAATGCATATAAATAGGAAAGGTGAAGAACTTTTATCTTGCATTTAACAAAACTTATAACAAGAATTAAACATGAGTAGTCTTTCTCTTCTTACACATCTATTTCACCTTTTCAAGTTGCCCTGTGCCTAACAAAACTGAAGGCTTCAGAGAGAAAAAAAATTACGCACTCACAAACCAATAAAAAGAAGGTATGAAAGGAATGTTCAAAGAAACAAGAGAAGGTTGGGCACAGTGGCTCACGCTTGTAATTGCAGTACTTTGGGACTCCGAGGCGGGTGGATCACTTGAGGTCAGGAGTTTGAGATCAGCCTGGCCAACACGGTGAAACCCCATCTCTAGTAAAAATACAAAAATTAGCTGGATGTGGTGGCAGATACCTGTAATCCCAGTTACTTGGGAGGCTGAGGCAGGAGAATTGCTTGAGCCTGGGAGGCAGAGGTTGCAGTAAGCTGAGATTGTGCCACTGCACTCCAGCCTGGGCGACAGAGCAAGACTCCATCTCAAGAAACAAAACAAAACAAAACAAACAAAAAATTAGAGAAACAAGAGGAGATACTGGAAATAAGATAATTTTAAATATAATTAAGTTACTTGGGGCTGAGTGTTGAGAAAACTGTCCCCAAATCTTCCAAGAAAATAATACATAAAAGAAAAGTTTAGAAAGTTAGAGGATCATTTAAGGGTGCTCCAATACTGAAAAATGAGGAGCACAGAGAAAATGGTAACCACTGAAAACTGAAAGACATTGGAGCAATGCCTTCAAAACCCTGAGGCAAAAAAATTTTCAAACTGGAATTCAATTCCCAGCTAAATCAATGTGAGATAAGAATAAAGACATTTTCAGACATGCAAAATTCCATAAATTTAGCCATCTCTGTTCTCTTCTGGGAAAGCTGAAGAAAAATAATGCCATTGGATCTAGGGCACATAAAATCCCACACAGGGGATATATGAAGGAAATCTCAAGCATGACAGTTAAGAGAGATGCCAGGACATTAGATCTGCAGCAGGTCCAGAGAGCAAACAGTCCAGCATGAGCCTGAAAAATGGAGGGCTCCAAGAGAGATGCCACCAAGAAAAATAACTGAGAGGTGTCCGGCTTCTGTCAAGAGGCGTCTGATGAGTTAGGGATAGGCACAGAGAACAAAAAGCAAATAAGAAACAAAACAATGATAACCACAACAATTAAAAGTGATGTATCAGTGAATATCTACATAGATAATCATATTAATGAAAACAATGGATATTTATTTGGTCTGGGAGAAAGAGGGAAAGAAATCCAGATATGAGTGTGTGTGTGTGTGTGTGTGTGTGTGTGTGTATGTGTGTATTGTTGGGGGGGGCGGAGCCAGCAAGAAATCAATATGCACAAGACTTGGGGTGGAGCAAGATGGCAGAATAGAAGACTTCACCAATTGCCACCCCCTCCAGGACACCAATTTAAGAAGCGCATTCATAACAACCACAAACAGGTGAGCATTCACAATACCTGGATTTAACTTCATACTGCTGGAAAAGGCACTGAAGAGGCAGGAAAAACAGTCTTGAATCACTGATGCTGCCCCTACCCTATTCCCTGGCAGTGGTGGTGTAATATGAAGAGCATGTCTATGCTCTGGGGTAAGGGAGAGCACAGCAATTGTGAGGCACTGAACCCAGTGCTGCCCTGTTATAGCAGAAATCAAAACGGAACCAAATTCAGCTGACGCCTGCCCACAGAGGAAACATTTAAACCAGCCCTAGCCAGAGGGGAATCACCAATCCTAGCGGTCCAAACTTGAGTTTCTGCAAACCTCGCAACCATAAGCTAAAGTACTCTGGGGCTTTAAATAAATTTGAAATGCAGTCTATGCCACAAAGACTGCAACTCCTAGGAGAGTCCTAGTTCTGAACTGGGCCCAGAGGTAGTGGACTGACAGGGCATGCAACATACTGAGACACTAGCAGGGGTGGTTAAGGGAGTGCTAGCATCACTCCTCTCCTAACCCCAAGCCGCATAACTCATAACTCCAAAAGGGATCCCTTTCCTCTTCTGAAGGAGATGAGAGGGAATTGTGGAGAGGACTTTGTCTTGCATCTTGGATAGTAGCTCAGCCACAGCAGGATAGCGGACCGGTCAGAGTCGTGAGGCCTTCTTTCCAGGGCCTAGCTCCTGGATGACATTTCTAGATATATCCTGGGCCAGAAGGGAACCCACTGCCTTGAAGGGAAGGACTTGGTTCTGACAGGATTCATCACTTGCTAACTGAAGAGCCTTTGGGCCCTGTATAACAAGCAGAGATACCTAGCTACCACACTGAGGGCCTTGAGTGAGCCTCTGAGACTTGCTGGCTTCAAGAGAGACTCAGCACATTCCCAGCAGCGCTGACTTGTCTGCTTGAGAAAAGCAGAGGGAAAAGTAAAGAGGACTTGTCTTGCACCTTAGGTACCAGCTTGGCCACAGGGGCATGGAGCACCAAGTGGGATCTTGGGGTCCATGATTCCAGAACTTGGTTCCTGTATGGAATTTCTGGACCTGTCCTGGGCCAGAGGGGATCCCACTGCCCTGAAGCGTGAGTCCTAGGCCAGGCAGCATCCACCACAAGCTGACCGAAGACCCTTTGGGCCTTAAGGGAACATTGGCAATAGTCTGGCAGTACTCCCCATGGGCCTGTGGTAAGAGTGGCCATGGGGTGAGGATCCTCTGCCTTTGGAAAGGGGAGGAACGACTGGGAAGGACTGCAACTAGTGGTGTGAGTGCCAAATCAGCGGAGTGTAATAGAATACCAGGTAGACTTCTAAGCTGTTTGATTCTACTCCCTGGCTCCCACATGGCACCTCTGGACCCCCCTGGGGTAAGGGGGAGTGGTTACAACAGGCCTTGGGCAAGACCTAATGCTGTGCTGGCTTCAAGTCTGACCCACAGTCCTTCTGGTGGTGTTCAAGGAGATGCTTGTGTCACTCTACTGCTAGCTTCATGAGACTCAGAGCAAGAGAGAAACTATGTGTGATTGGGAGAAAGAAAGGGAAGAGAAGAAGAATCTATGCCTGGTTTCCAGATAATTCTCCCAGATCTCGTCTAAGACTATAAAGGCAATACCTCTACAAGTCTGCAAGAACCACAGTGTTACTGTTTTTGGGATGCCACCTAAAGCACTACAGCTTAGATTACAATATCCAAGTCCCTTTGAATATCTGGAAAGCCTTTGCAAGAAAGATGGGTACAAAAGAGCCCAGACTGAGAAGACTACAATAAACATCTAATTCTTCACTGCCCAGACACAGACAAACATCTACAAGTATCAAGACCATTCAGGAAAACGTGACCTCACCAGATGAACTAAATAAGGCACCAGGGACTATCCTGGAGAAACAGACAGAATTCAAAATACCTATTTTGAGGAAACTCAAAGACATTCAAGATAATACAAAGACAGAATTCAAAATTCTATTAGACTAATTTAATAAAGAGATTGAAATAATGAAAAGCAGGATAGATCAAGCTGAAAAAAAATTGGTGAGTTGAAGACAGGATAAAAATACATGAGCAGAAGAGACAAAAGACAAAAGAATAAAAAACAATGAAGCATACCTACAGGACCTAGAATATAGCATCAAAAGGGCAAGTATGAAAGTAATTGGCTTTAAAAAGTGGGAAATGAAAGAGATAGGGGTAGAAAGTGTATTTAAAGGGATAACAGAGAATTTCTCAAATCTAGAGAAAGATATCAATATGTAAATCCAAGAAGGTTATAGAACACTAAACAGATTTAACCAAAAGAAAACTACCTCAAAGCATTTAATAATCAAACTCCCAAAGGTGAAGAATAAAATAAAGAACCCTAAAAGCAGCAAGAGAAAATAAACAAGTAACATACAATGGAACTCCAATACATGTGGCAGCAGACTTTTCATTGGAAATCTTACAGGCCAGGAGAGAGTGACATGACATATTTAAAATGCTGAAGGAAAAAAACTTTTACTCTAGAATAGTTTATCTGGTGAAAATATCTTTCAAACATGAAGGAGAAATGAAGCCTTTCCCAGACAAACAAAACCTGAGGGATTTCATCAACACCAGACACATCCTACAAGAAATGCTAAGGGAGTTTTTCAGTTTGAAAGAAAAGGACATTAATGAGCAATAAGAAATCATCTAAAGGCACAAAATTCACTGGTAATAGTAAGTACACAGAAAAACACAGAATATCGTAACACTGTAATTATGATGTCTAAACTACTCTTAAGTAGAAAGACTGATGAAAGAATCAAAAATAATAACTGCAACAATTTTTCAAGACAGTACAAGAAGATACAAATAGAAACAACAAAAAGTTAAAAAGTGGAGGAATGAGGTTGAGGCATAGTTTTTAATTAGTTTTCTTTTTGCTTTATGTAAACAGTGTTGTTATAATCTTAAAATAATGTGTCATAAAATAGTGTTTGCAAGCCTCAGTGGTAACCTCTAATCAAAAAGCCTACAACAGATACACAAAAAATAAGCAAATAACTAAATCATATTACCAGAGAGAAATCACCTTCACTAAAAGGAAGACAAAAAAGAGAAGGAAGAGAAGATCACAAAACAACCAGAAAACAAATAAAAAATGGCTGGAGTAAGTCCTTACTTATCAATAATAACACTGAATGTAAATGGACTAAACTCTCCAGTCAATAGACAGAGAGTGGCTGAATGGATAAAAATTCAAGAGCCAATGATCTGTTGCCTACAAGAAATACACTTCACCTGTAAAGACACAAAATGAATGAAAATAAAGAAATGGAAAAAGATACTCCATGCCAATGGAAACCAAAAAAGAGCAGGAATAGCTATATTTATATGAGACAAAATAGATTTCAAGACAAAAACTGTAAGAAGAGAAAAAGAAGATTACGTAATGATAACAGGGTCAATTCAGCAAGAGGGTTTAACAGTTTTAAATATATATGCACTCAACACTGGGGCACCCAGATATATAAAGCAAATATTATTAAAGCTGAAGAGAGATATAGGCCCCAATACAATAATAGCTGGAGACTTTGAGCTGGGCAAAAATTTCTTGAGTAATACCTCATGGGCAAAGGCAACCACAGCAAAAATGGACAAATGGGGTTACATCAAATTAAAAAGCTTCTGCACAGCAAAGGGAACAATCAACAAAGTGAGGAGACAACTCACAGAATGGGAGAAAATATTTGCAAACTACCCACCTGACAAAGGATTAGTAACCAGAAAAAAAAGGAGCTTTAACAACTCTACAAGAAAAAAAAAATCTAATAATCTTATTTAAAAAATGGGCAAAAGATTTGGATAGACAGTTCTCAAAAGAAGACATACAATGACAAACAAGCATATGAAATGGTGCTCAACATCACTGATCATCAGAGAAGTGCAAATCAAAACCACAATGAGATATCATCTCACTCCAGCTGAAATGGCTTATATCCAAATGAGGTAATAACGAATTTTGGCAAGCATGTGGAGAAAAGGGAACCCTCTAATGCTGTTGGCAGGAAAGTAAATTAGTACAACCACTATGGAGAACAATTTGGAGGTTCCTCAAAAAACTAAAAATAGAGCTACTATATGATCCAGCAATCCTATGGCTGGGTATGTACCTAAAAAAATGGAAATCAGTGTATCAAAGAGATACCTGCACTGCCATGTTTGTTGCAGCACAGTTCACAATGGCCAAGATTTGGAGGCAACCTAAGTGTCCATCAACAGATGAACAGATAAAGAAAATGTGATACATATACATCATGGAGTAGTATTCAGCCACTAAAAATAATGGTTTTCTGTCATTTACAACAATATGGATGGAACTGGAATTGATTACGCTAAGTGAAATAAGCCAGGCACAGAAAGACAAACATCAAAACCACAATGAGGTATCATCATCTTTTCACTTAATTGTGGGATCTGAAAAGCAAAACAATTGAACTCATGGAGATAGAGAGTTCTAGAAGAATGACTACCAGAGACTGGGAAGGGGAGTGGGAGGGTAGCAGGGATGTGGGATAATTAATGAGTACAAAACAAATAGAAAGAATGAATAAGACCTAGTATTTGATAGCACAATGGGTGACTGTAGTCAATAATAATTTAATTATACATTTTAAAATAACAAGTCTAACTGGATTATTGGTAATACAAAGGACAAATGGTTGAGGGGATGGATACCCCATTTTCCATAATGTGATTATTATGCATTCCATGCCTGTAACAAAACATCTCACCTATCCCATAAATACATATACCTACTCTGTCTCCACAAAAATTAAAATAAAATGAATTTTTAAAAAGTCAGCAGGTACTATTAAACTGAAAACTTCAAGAAACAGCAATATAAATATGCAATACTAGAAATACAGAGGTCAACAGAAGACAAAGCTAAAACAGTTGAGAGTAGTTTCCTTTCAAGAGTGAAATCAGAGAATGGTAAAGAATAGGGCTGGGACCCACTGTATTTTGTTATAAGTTTATAGAACAATTTAACATTCTAAACTACGTACAACAATAATGTGATAGAAAAATTCAGCTTAACAAGTGCCTAGGTCCAGGCACAGTGGCTCATGCCTATAACCCCAGCACTTTCGGAGGCTAAGGTAAGAAGATTCTTTGATGCCAGGAGTTCAAGACCAGCCTGAGCACACAGTGAGACTCCATCTCTACAAAAAATAAAAAAAAATTAGTGAGGCATGGTGGTGGATGCCTGTAGTCCCAGCTAATCAGAAGGCTGAGGCAGAAGGATTGCTTGTGCCCAGGAGTTTGAGACTACGTATGATGAGCTATGACTGTACCACTGCACTTTAGCCTGAGAGATAGAGTGAGACCCTGCCTCAAGTAGCCCAAAAAACAAACAAACAAAAACCAAAACAAAACCAAGTGCTTAGGAAACATACAATAAAAATAGAAACAATAGGCCGGGCGCGGTGGCTCAAGCCTGTAATCCCAGCACTTTGGGAGGCCGAGACGGGTGGATCACGAGGTCAGGAGATTGAGACCATCCTGGCTAAAACGGTGAAACCCTGTCTCTACTAAAAAAATACAAAAAACTAGCCCGGCGAGGTGGTGGACACCTGTAGACCTAGCTACTCGGGAGGCTGAGGCAGGAGAATGGCGTGTACCCGGGAAGCGGAGCTTGCAGTGAGCTGAGATCCGGCCACTGCACTCCAGCCTGGGCAAGAGAGCGAGACTCCGTCTCAAAAAAAAAAAAAAAAAAAAAGAAACAATAATATAGTCATAATAACAGCTAACATTCACTTATTTATTATTGTTTATTCCTTAAAACAATGCTATGAGGTAGGTACTATCATTTTCTCTATTTTACTGATAAGTAAACTGAGAGAGAGAGAGAGGGTCAGATTTTGCTCGGGATCACCCAGTTAGTAAGTGATTAAACTGGAATTAGAAGTCAGGCACTTCAGTTCCAGGGCCTACACACTTAATCAGTGTACTTTACTCCTTAGATTTCATTTTAAATTGATTCTATAAATATTTTATGCAACAAACATTTGCCTAATAGTGCCAGGCACTGTTTTTGGTATTGGGGCTACATGAATGAGTAAAACAAAGATCATGTATTTATGAAGCTTAAAAAGAGGAAAAATAGAGACAATAGAGAAGACACATAAAGCAGGGACAGGGGACAGGATATGATGGTACTGGTGGACAGTGGACCTTACACTGAGCAGAGACTTGAAGGAAATGAAGAGAAAGCCATATGGGTACTTGTAGACAGAGTGTTTTGGCAGAGGGAACAGCAGGTGCAAAGGCCCTGAGATGTGAGTGTGGATGGTGGGCTGGAGGAACCACTAAGAGGCCAGTGTGTCTGGAGCTCATGGTGAATAAGAGTTGAAGTGGGAGGAGACAAGGTCAGGGAGGAAGCCACAAGGGGTGAGTCACATCACATATAGTCTTGTAGGCCAAAACGAAAAGACTTCATTTTTTACTTGGAATGAAAGAGAAAGCCACTGAAGATGTTATTTAAAAAAAAAAAAGTTTGAAGAGTTTTGACAGTTTCCCTATCATCCTGGTGCCTGACACACATAACCTTCAAATACTTAAATTATACAATTTGATATGTTTTGACACATTTATACACACATGAAATCATCACCACAATCAAGGTAATGAACATATCCATCATCCCAAAAGTTTCTACATGCCCCTTTGTAGCCCTTTCCTCCCACATCCCCCTGGTCCTCACTCCATGCTGGGCAACAACTGATTCTGCTATCTTTCACTATATATTAGTTTACATTTCCTAGAATTTTACATAAATGTGTTATGTATATCAATTCTTCATTCCTTTTTATTGGTGACTGAGTTGCTTTTCACTGTTTGGATATACCAACATTGTTTATCCACATATTCTCTATCGAAGTTTTAGTATATATTGGTTGTTTCCTTTTTGCTTTTACTATTATGAATAAAGATGCTACAAATATTTGTGTACCTATCTTGTTTTGTTTGTTTGTTTGAGACAGTCTCATTCTATCTTTGTCGCCCAGGCTTGAGTGCAGTGGTACAATCTTGGCTCACTGCAACCTCTGCCTCCCAGGCTCAAGCAATCCTCCCACCTCAGCCTCCTGAGTAGATGGGACTACAGGCATGCGCCACCATGCCTGACTAATTTTTTTCACTTTTTGTAGAGATGGCATCTCACTATGTTGACCAAGATGGCCTTGAGCTTTAGAGCTCAATCAATCCTCCCACCTTGGCCTCCCAAAGTGTTGGGATTACAGGTATAAGCCACTGTGCCCAGCCCCCTGTTGCTTTTTTTGGAGACAGGGTCTTGCTCTGTCACCCAGGCTGGAGTGCAGTGGTGTGGTGTGTACAAGTCTTTTAAGTATTCGCGTGGAATGCATAGTAGGTCTACATTTAACATTTTAGGAAACTTCAAAACTGGTTTCCGGAATGTAATATAGTACATTCATTTTGTTATTTTTAGTTATTCTAATTGTTGTGAGTGATACCTCATTGTGGTTTTACTTTCCATTTTCCTAATGAGTAATGATGTTTAACATCTTTGCATATGCAATTTGCCATTTACATATCTTCTTTGGTTAGGTGTCTATTCAAACTTTTCCTTATTGTTTAATTGGATTGATTTCTTAACATTGAGTTTTCAGAGTTCTTTACATATTCTTGATATAAATGTTTTATAAGATATGTGATTGCAAACATTTTTTCCAAGTCTGTGGCTTTTCATTTTCTGAACTGTGGCTTGAAGAATGTAAATTTTAAATTTTCATAAATTCCAATTTATCAATATATTCTTTCCCGGATTGTGTACTGAAGTTTTATCAAAGAAATCTTTGCTGAAGCCAACGTATGTTGGTTACTTTTATGAGTCAACTTGACTGGGTCACGAGGTCCCCAGACATGTGGTCAAATATTACTGTGTCTATGTCTGTGAGAGTGTTTCCAGATGAGATTACATTTGAATTGGTACACTGAGTAGATTTATCTCCTAATTGTGGGTGGGCCTCTTCCAATCAATTGTTTTTTAGACCACAAAAAGGATGAGTAAGAGGAACCTCTTACTACCTGACTACTTAGATTGAACATCAGTTTCCTGCTTTTGGATTGGAACTAAAAAATTGGCTTTTCTTGGGTCTTGAGTCTGCTGACTATTAGATTAGAAGTTACATCGCAGATTTTCCTGGTTCTCAGGCCCTCAGACTCAGATTAGATCTACACCACTGGTTCTCCTGAGTCTCCAGCTTGTCAGCTGAAGACCTTGGGACTTCTCAGTCTCTGTAATTATGTGAGCCAATTCCTTTAAATAAATCTTTCTATATATAATTATTTTTATATATATATAGGATGCATCTATACACATGTGTATAGATGCATACACATATGCATGTGTATATACACATACATATGCATGTGTATACATCTATACACACATGTATACATATATACACATATGTGTATACACATATGAACATATGTGTGCATATATGTGTGTATAGAGGTGATATATGTACATATGTATACAAATATATAGGAGGTATAGGTATATATAGGATGGCTATATTCCCATATAGATGTATATGTGTATATATGTATATATATTTATTTATATGAACTCAGTTTCTCTGAAGAACCTGGCCTGTAAACACACCAAAGCTGCAAAGATTTTCTCCTGTGTTTTCTTGAGGTTTTATACATTTAGGTTTTCCATTTAGGTCTGTTATCCATGTGGGTTGTTTTCTATGTGATATATACACATAAATATATTTACTATAGAAATTGGCTCATGTGATTATGGAGGCTGAGAAGTCCCACAATCTGTGGTCTGCAAAACGGAGAAGTAGGCAAGTTGGTGGAGTAATTCAGCTGAGAGCTAGGGAGTAATGGGGTAAGACTTCATCTGAGTTAGTGGGTCCACGAACCAGGAGTGCTAATGTCTAAAGGCAAGAGAATATGGATCTCCCAGTTCAAGAAGAGAAAATAAATTTGCCATTCCTCTGCCTTTATGTTTTATTCAGGCCCTTAATAGATTGGATGATGTCCATCTGCATAAGAGAGATGTTTACTCAGTCTACTGATTCAAATGCTAGTCTCTTCCAGAAACACCCTTATGGACAAACCCAGAAATATTCATTGAGCAGCTATCTGGGCATCTCTTAGCCCAGTCAAGTTGACACATAAAATTAACTATTACATGGTGTACAGTGTTAGATGTGGGTTGAAAATATATTTTTTTTCCTGCAAATGACAATATACTTGATCCAGTACTATTTGTTAAAAAGACTATCAAACTTTCTTCATTGACTTTGTACATTGGTGAAAATCAATTAGTTGTCTTTGTACATGTGGTTGTATTTCTTGACCTCTATTCCTCTCTAATGATCTATTTTTCTATCTTCATATAAATGTAGTCAGGCATCAATTAATGACAAGGATACAAACCTGATGGTGTAGCCTACTACACACCTAGGCTGTATGGTGTTTATTGCTTCTAGGCTACAAACCTGTACAGCATGTTACTGTACTGAATCCTGTAGGCAACTGTAATACGATGGTAAGTATTTGTGTATCCAAACATAACTAAACATGGGAAAGACAGAGTAAAAGTATGGTATTGTAATCTTCTGGGACCACTGTCATATATGTGAACCTTCACTGACTGAAATGTCCTTATGTGGTTCATGACTGTACCAGACTGTCTTAATTAATACAGCTTTATAATAAAGTCTTCAAATAATGTAGTGTTAGCATTTCAACTTTGTTTTTCTTGTTCAAAGTTGTTTGGGCTAAGTCCTTTGCATTGCCATAGGAAATTTAGAATTAGCTTATCCATTTCTGTAAAATTGCCTGCTGGGATTTTGATTTAGACAGTATTTAATCTAGACAATTTGGAGAAAACTGATCTTAAGATATTGAGTCTTCTGACCCATGAACAAGGTGTATCTCTCCAGTTATGTATATCTTAAGACTTAGATAAATATCTGGTTCTTAATTATGTGTTCTTTTTCTTGCTTTGTATTGTAAATATCTTCCTATATCTATTTTGGTTAATATGTATCATGCTAATTACAGTTTTGTTGACTCTCTTGTGCTAACATTTCTGCTTCTATTGGAATCCAATTGATTGTTTTTCTTTTGAAAAGGCTGTTCTTGTCAAATGTCTTCTTTCTTTTTCTTTTTTTTTTTGTTTTTTGAGACAGGGTCTTATTCTGTTGCCCACACTGGAGTGCACTAGCATGATCATGGCTCACTGCAGCCTCAACTGCCCAGTTAGTTTTAAAATGTTTTATAGAGACAGAGTCTCACTATGTTGCACTGGCTGGTCTTGAACTCCTGGGCTTTGATCCTCTCGCCTTGGCCTTCCAAAGTGCTGGGATTACAGGTGTGAGCTACCGTGCCTGGCCTTTTCAAATGTCTTATCTTGGCCTATGAGTTCACCTTCCTCTGAGAATATTGGCTAGTCTGTCAGGCAATGGCATGGGAGAAGCAACTGGGGTTGTGAGCCTTAGAGTAGACAGGCCCTGGCACCGGAAAACCACAGTCATCACACCCCACTCCATGAAATAACCCCTTTGGTTAGGAGAATACCTATTCCCTCTTCTCACTCCCAGAGAGGAGCAGAACTAATTCTTCAGCACTGGGTTTTTTTAGAGGAGCTGCAGCAAGGACATTATAATCTTTCACCCAGTTCCATCAGGTTCCTCAAAAACAGCACTGTGAACTACTGAGTTTATTTCAGAAGACACTTAGACCAGAGGTCTGAGTCTTTGTGTGGGGCAGACAGCAATTCTCCCAAGGCAATGGCCAATGATGAAAAAGTACAGAACTCCAAAGGTTTACCCTGTATTTCATATTTTATTCTCTCTCAGCTAGGCTAGATTTCCTCCTGTTTCAAGTCAAAGCCACCCTGCTTTACATACATAAGTTTAAGATAGCACCTATAATACCAAGGGCTTCTTGAAGTTTCCTATGTATTTTGTCTTTCTAAATTTCTGCTGGGTTGATCTTCAGGGAGGTAGCAGTAATCCTATAGTTCAGAAACTTGATTGTAACAGGAGCTGGGACTGAATTTCTAATGTAAGTAAACATTTAAGGCAGTAGAATTTCCTCCAATTACTATCTAATTGTAACCCACATGTGTTGATATTAATAAAGTTGCTTCTGACACATGAGTTGCTTGGAAGAATACTTTGTGTGTGTGTGTTTTTGTGTGTTGGAGTTTCACTCTTGTTGCCCAGGCCGGAGTGCAATGGCCCCATCTTGGCTCACTGCAACCTCCGACTTCCGGGTTCAGGCGATTCTCCTGGCTCAGCTTCCCAAGTAGCTGGGACTACAGGTGGGAGCCACCAAGCCTGGCACATTTTTGTATTTTTAGTAGAAACAGGGTTTCACCATTTTGGCCAGGCTGATCTCAAACTCCTGAACTCAGGTGTCCGCCCTCCTCAGCCTCCCAAAGTGCTGGGATTACAGGCATGAGCCACTGTATCTGGCCAGAAGTGTACTTTTTAACTGTAACTTTTTGTTTTGGAGACAGAGTTTCACTCTTTCGCCCAGGCTGTAGTGCAGTGGGTGATCTTGGCTCACTGCAACCTCCGACTCCTGGGCTCAAGTGATTCTCCTGCCTCAGCCTCCTGAGTAGCTGGGATTACAGGTGCATGCCACCACACCTGGCTAATTTTGTATTTTTAATAGAGACAGGGTTTCACCATGTTGGTCAGGCTGGTCTCGAATTCCTGACCTCGTGATCCACCCGCGTTGGCCTCCCAAAGATTACAGGCATGAGCGATCGTGCCCAGCCTTTAACTGTAATCTTAAAAAAAATAAAAAAAAATAAAAAAAAATTGGTACCAATTGCTAACTTAATCACATTCCAGTAAAGGAATATGTTTTTTATGATCCATATTCACTAAAATTTGTTGATACTAGCTTTATGGCGTGGTAAGTGATTAATTTTGTAAGTGTTCTATGTGTCTTTGAGAAAAGTGTATTTTTTCTACCAGTTTGGATGCAAGGTTTTATATAATATTACTAACTTCAGCTTGCTAATTTTGTGTTACAGAAATTTTCTGTTTATAAATTTTCAGGCGGCTTAAGCTATCAATAATAAGAGTGTTATGATAGTGGGTTAGTGAGTTTCTCCAGGTACTCCTATTGCTCTTTGCTTTATACATTTTTGAGGTTATTTGAGTGCCTATATGTTGAATCTTTTATCATAAAATAATGACTTTTTAAAACTTGGTAAAGTTTTTCTTCCTAAATCACTTTGGTATGAGAGCTTTCTTTATAATGCATCTGGCATATATCCTGTTCCTTCTTTAGTTTTCCACCGTTTCCTGTCATATTTCAGGTGTGTCTTTTATAAAGAACATATACTAGATATTTTCAATAAGTCCGATCTAATTAGTTCTGCTTTTAACTGACATGTTTTATCATAAATTATTTTATTTCATTTTAATTTTTAAAAAACTATTTTTTTTGGGAGACAGGGTCTCACTGTGTTGCCCAGGCTGAAGGGCAGTGGCATTATCATGGCTCACTGTAAGGTCCAACTCCTGGGCTCAAGCAGTCCTCCTGCCTCAGCCTGCTGTGTAGCTGGGATTATAGACATGCATCACCACAGACTATTTAAAAAAAAAAAATTTTTTTTTTGTAGAGACAGAGTCTTGCATGTTGCCCATGGTGGTCTCAAACTCCTTGTCTCAAGTAATCTCAAAGTGCTGTGGCTTAACAGGTGTGAGCCTCTTCGCCCAGCCAACCATAAATACTTCCTGTGATTACTGATCTCTGTGTGTGTGTGTGTGTGTGTGTGTGTTTATGTGTATGATTCAATTGTCTAATTTTATGTTTTGTCTGTATCTTATTTTCTCAATGCTTTTTCTTTTCACTTTTTTTTTTGGGTAGAGATCGGGGGTCTCACTATGTTGCCCAGGCTGGTCTCGAGCTCCTGGTCTCAAGCAATCCTCCTGTTTCAGCCTTCCAAAGTGCTGGAATTAATTATAGGCATAAGTTGTCATGCCCCTCACTTTTTAAAAAACGGATTATTTGGGGGTGGGGGGCAATATTTTAATTCCATTTCCCCCCTTCCACTGGTTTGGTAATTACATACTCCATTTCTATTGACTTAGAAGTTATTTAGATATTTTACCAATGAATACTTAATGTAGTCTTACCAAATGTCAAATGCTTGACTGACTCATGAGGTAGACATCTTAAACAATTCAAGGACCTTACATTGGACTTTCACTATAATCACCAACCCTGCAAACTTCACATGCTATTGCTGTCCATTATTTTCTTTCTTTTCTTTTTTTTTTTTGTTTTGTCCATTATTTTAGATTGCCTCTAAGTCCTACAAATTGTCCGAGTGCAGTGGCTCATGCCTGTAATCCCAGCACTTTGGGAGGCCAAGGCAGGCAGATCACCTGAGGTTAGGAGTTCGAGACCAGCCTGGCCAACATGGTGAAACCCCATCTCTACTACAAATACAAAATTAGCCAGGTGTGGTGGCACATGCCTGTAATCCCAGGTACTTGAGAGGCTGGGGCAGGAGAATTACTTGAACCTGAGAGGTGGAGGGTGCAGTGAGTGGCGATTACACCATTGCACTCCAGTGTGGGCAACAAGAGAGAAACTCTGTCTCAAATTTAAAAAAAAAATTTTTTAAAACGTCCTACAAATGACATTATTACAATTATCCCTCTATATAAGCAATGATTATTTATATAAACATTTTAATCAGTATATTGGCTCGTTATTCATTCTTGCCTCTCAGACCTTCCTTGGGACTTTTCTTGAAATACACCCTTTAAAACTTCTTCACAAAGGTCTGTAAACATTCCCTCTTTTTGAAAATCTTAAGATTATTTTACTTCATCTTTGTACATGAAAGATGGATTTCCAGGTACATAGTTCTAGGTTGACAATTTATTTTCATGCAGCACAATGAGGATGATTCCACTGTCTTCTGGCCTCACTGATGCTACTGAGAAATCTGATATATCATTGTCATTCCTTTGTAGATAATTTGCCTTTTATCTTGATTCTTTTAACATTTGTCTTCACTTTTGGTCTACTATGGTATATTATTAGGTGTGGATTTCGTTTTATTTATCGTGCATGTTATTCACTGTGCTTTTTGTATCTGTATCTATGGGTTTATAACTTTTACCAGGTTTGAGAATTCTTAGCGACCATCTCATCAAATTTCATGTTTTTTTCAGCTATTCTATTCTTTTCATCAAGGACTATGATTGACTGTATCACAGATCTTCTATGTCTCTTACGTACTCCTTCAGTTTTTCAACTCCTTGAATTTTTGTACTATATTCTGGTCCATTCTTCAGATGTATCTTTCATTTCACTAATTATCTCTTGAACAATCACATTTCCCATTTCTAAAAATTATATATATATATATATTTTCACTTCATACTGATTCATTTTTATAGTGATTTGTTGCTTGTTCATTTTATTTCTATAAACGTCTCATCCATAGTTATTTTATAATCTATATCTTATAATTTTAGGATCTGGCAGTCTTAGGAGAAAATCTCTTAGTCGTTTATGTTGACTATCACTGATGGTGAATTATCTCATTTTACGTTTGGCGATTTTTGATTGTCTACATTAGATATGCTAGGTAGGATTTGCATTTGCTTCTGCAGACACCCAGTGGGATCTCAGTTGACATTTATCTGCACAACATGGCACTCTGAAGCTGTAGTTTGGTTACTCGGGAATGTTAAAGTCAGTGGACAGCACACTACCACTGGGAAGCCATGGGATGCAATGGTGGCTGCTGAGGTCAGTTGTCTCTTCTCAAGGATAAAACAAATGTAAATATCAGGGCAGTTTTTCTAATCAACATTCTGACAAGAAGGGTAGCCATTTTCATCTAAACAAAAATTAAGTCTAAAAATTAAGAAACCCCATTTGCAAAATTTGAAAACATATTGTCTAAAAAACAAACTGGGGGAAATTCCTGATATTATGGAAAAATCCAACATTGGAAAAAATGAACAAGATTCTAAAAGCACTCTTTAAAAGAGACTACCTTCTTCCCAGTCTTTACTCATTTATATGTTATGAGAATACACATATTTCTCTCTCATAAAGTCTAAATGCCACTTAAGTTTAGGGAAAGAGATTAAGCCCGTTTATTAGATTAAAAGTGAATTATTATTGTAAATGTTGATCTAAAATTCAATAGTTAAGGGAGATAAATATTTTATTTTAAAAATTAATTATTTATTTTTTACAAGTTTAAAAAAATAAATAAAATATCTTTTTATTCATTACTGGTAACCCTAAAATAGATTCCAATAAACAATACATAAAATATTTTAAAGTGACTTTTTAGAACCAAAGGCAACCTAACAACAATTCATTCCATTCTTATAGGCATAGAAAAAAGAAAATGAATGAATCAAAAGTGATTTTGAATTGCTTACCTGCTGGCTGTTTTCACAGAACAATTTTTCTTGTGTCCTCTTTCAGCTCGATTATCTCTCAGAAGCTGATGCTACACAAAGTGTTAAGACAAAGTCATAGAAACAAAAATATTTTCATTATATTATTTTGCAAGTAGGAAAATATTCTCATTCAAAGGGACACTATGCATTTATTTGCATGGCTTTTTTTTTTTTCTTTTTTTACTGGTTTCTCTTAAAGCAAAGACTGTAAGTACTACTTTTTCTGGAGTTCAATAGTTCAGGGAGACAAATTTTTCTTTTTAAAATTCATTCTTTATTGTCACTGTTGCAAAATTATCAGTGAGAGTTAGCAATCCAGTTCTTCCTGGACAGCTAAACTGCCCTCAGAGTCAGTTAAGATGTGGCCTGGGGATGGAAGTCTAGAACACAGTTCTTTTTCTGGTTCACTGCAGTAGCCCTGGTTGAAGTAATGCAACCTCTCTTGTCAACGGCCTTCACTGTCTCATTCAGTTGTGAATTTTTTAAGGTTTTGTTACCTATGCTGACATAAAGAGCTAATATTATTTTCTCTGTACCTACTGGCCTAACATGGTAAAGAAACACGCTTAAAACATTCTTCTTCAAAGAAATTATTGGCTTGGAAATATATAATTAGAAAAAAACATATTTGATTGCCTCCTCAAAATGCCTTACCATCTACTTCCCTTCACACTTG
The DNA here is from genome assembly GCF_047675955.1 of Chlorocebus sabaeus. Classification (NCBI taxonomy): domain Eukaryota; kingdom Metazoa; phylum Chordata; class Mammalia; order Primates; family Cercopithecidae; genus Chlorocebus; species Chlorocebus sabaeus. The sequence goes on along the minus strand of NC_132928.1, from coordinate 12,082,555 downwards.
CTTTACCCTAACTAATTGGAAAGAAAAAAACAAATAGTCAATATTCTTCACTATGTGCTCACTCAAACTCTAGCTTATCTTATTTATGCAGAAATATGATTATATGCAAGACCGGGCTAAAATGAAGTTGTACAGAATATTAGCAATGAACTCCAACAAAAATAAAAGTCTTATAAGTAATAATGCAGGATAGAGCTGGGTTCTAATCCCAGCTGGGCCAGTAAATAAAAAGTCACTGGGTTCCAGTAACAGCTTTACCATTTACAACCTATGTAACTTTAGGCAAAGTACTTAACTTCTCTAAGCCTTGGTCCCCACCTGTAAAATGGAGATAACAATAATATCTACCTGTAATGCTATTGTGAGTATTAAGTAATATAAACCATTTAAAATATTTAGCACTATAAAACTGGAACATAGGAAATGCTGAGAAAGGAAATGGCTTAAATGCTATTATTATAATTATGATGATAATTAATGGGACTGGCTCTCGGTAGGTATTATCTGACCAGTATCAATTATTTCTAATGACGAATAACTGCTTTGAACCATTCAACTACATCACTTAGAATCAATTATTAGTTTACTTAGCTGTCCTTGAGAAGGAATAGACCTTAATTAGATGATCAAGAATATGATTAGGCTTATTCTTTAAGGAATGTCTGAACTAAATAAGTATTCTTAAATTTTCTCTTAAATGTCTACTTTCCATTCCCATTGCCACCATCCTAGTTCAGACCACCATTTTCTCTGTCCTGGTAAAGTCTCCCAAATGATCTCCCTGCCTCCAGGCCTGCTCCCTTCTAATCTACTTTCCACACTGCAGACTCTATGAGCTTTCTAAAATTAATCTAATTATATGACTCTATGGAGATCAAACTCAAAATCTTGTATAAGGCTTTCAGGACCCTTCATAATTTGATTACATCTCTAAATTCATAATTTATTATGTTTCCTCCTACCCCAACCTATCCTTCTTCCGTCTAAATGATATTTCCTAGCCATATTGAACTTGTTAGTTTGGGGTATGTACCATGCTGTTGCTCATCTCTGGCCCTTTGCTTGGGTTATGCAATTTGCCTACATCTTCAGGGTTCATGTCTGGAGCATTTCAGTGCTCAAAAAATATTTGCTGAATGAATGGATGAAAGAAATAAAGGAAGAGGGAGTGAGATCTGGTATCTGATATGTAGCTGAAGCCATATCTCGTTATTACTACTAATAGAAAAGAGCAACCAGTTATCTTAAATCCATTAATCTGAAAGTGTTTCAATTTAGAAACACTTCGTACCATGAACACTAAATTGTTTCTGAAAATAAAGAAAATTAATTACTTTGGCATTTCTAAGTCTAGTGCCTTTTAAAAATATATATATATATACACAAACCAACATTTGTGACACAGATAGCTAGAAGATGATGAAATCTCTACCTCTACCTTAAATTGATAACAGTTAATAGTTAATTAAGTTTTCTAACTGATAAAAGACAGATACTTGAACACTATTCCTGAGGCTTGTGTTAAAAGAGTTCAGATAAAGAATTCAAAATCCCAAACACAATGTTATGAAAAAAAAATTAAAAATTTATAGTTTAGTTTTGAAAAATGCAATTATAAGAACAAAAATAACACTAGGTTGTATCTACTAGGTTTGGATAGTTCTCAGAGAGGCCACCAACCTGGATGAACTTAAATGACATAGCACCCTCTCTGAACGTTGATGGTATAGCTCCTTTTATTAGATTTATATAAGAATGTGTTTTCTTCCTCAAATGTATAGTTTTGATGGGCTTTGTACATAAAAACAAGTCAAACAATGGCATTACTTAATGCAGTGCATCTATATGTATAAAAGCCATCACAAACTTATTTCACCTTATCAATACAATTATAAATCTGGGGATACCACTGCAACTTTAAAATGAAGCTCAGATAAAACTACAGAGATCTCTGGGTCATGAATCACAAGTTAATATGTGAGCTTAGATCTTTTATGGGGCAAAGATGAAAAAAATAATCTAAGGTGTTACTTGAACAACATATATTTGCATTTAGAAGGCTCCTGGCCAGGCATGGTGGCTCACGCCTGTAATCCCAGCACTTTGGGAGGTCAAGGCGGGCAGATCACCTGAAGTCATGAGTTCGAATTCAGCCTGGTCAACATGGCAAAACTCTATCTCTACTAAAAATACAAAAATTAGTCAGGCATGGTGGCAGGTGCCTGTAATTAATCCCAGCTACTCAGGGAGGCTGAGGCACAAGAATCGTTTGGACCTGGGAGACAGAGATTGCAGTGAGCTGAGGTTGTGCCACTGCACTCCAGCCTGGGCGAAAAAGCGAGACTCCATCTCAAAAAAAAAAAAAAAAAGAAGACTCCAATATGTTTTTTTTAAAGTCAGATTATGAATTCAAAATAAATAAGAATCCTTGAACCCTGCTCTAATAAGCAAGAGTAGGTCAAAAGATTTTGAAAATTTTTTCATTCTTCTTGATACATATTTTTTTCTGTTCCCTTGGACTCCTATCAGTGTCACAAGTGAGGTTACTTTTCTGGATTCTGACTCAATAATGTCAACTCTGATCAAAAACAGAACTTCTGAATATGGTGCGAAGTGCTTCTTACCTTCCAACTTTCAGATTGCTGGACTTAGGCCAAACGAAGATACAATCCCCTTATTAGTGACCTGCAGATGTATATTAAAAAATAACTCATATAAGAATTACATTAAAATCTGTAAGTAAAAAACCTACGTACACAATTTGAAAAACTGCTGAATTAAACCAGGAAGAAAAGTATACCTTGTGGATAATGGTTTTTACATTTAAAAAAAGGAACTAAGAGTTTCTGTGGCTATTCGTGACCCTTTTCAAGATTATTAAAAGTCTCAAATCTCAAGAGGAAAGACAAAGAGCAGAAATCTCATTCTCCACCAATCCTTTCTTTACTACCTGGTTATACACAAGGCACTCAAGCTCAGGAGTGCTTCTATTGGCAGCCACTGTTCTGGTAATTCCTCAAGTGTCAGACAAATAATTTCAAGTCTCTCCACACTCAGCAGTGTCCTCAAAATTAAAAGGGGAACTAGGTGAAATCCAAACTATGATCTGACTCACTAAGATACTTCTTGTAAACTCAATCAAAATGTCTCAAGGAAGCAAAGCTTCCTTTCACCCATGAACTAACTTCGACATTTCTCTTTTGTGGCCTTCATCGTGGCTTCTCTATGGTTTTCTGAAACATTTATCAACATAGTATAATTACTGCTTACCTTCTCCAGACTATGACCACTTCAGGGGAAAAATTGTGTTGTTTTTTTACAAATATCTCTTTTGATAAAAATAGTACTCAACAGATAGTGGCTGATGGGTAAGTTATTTAATAAATGTATAGTAAAGGCATGATCACTATGCATGGTAAATTGAAATGGGACTTAGCACTGAAGAATAGCAAGAAAGAAGAATCATTAAGATGGAGAAAGAAGTGAGAGATGGAATTTAAAAAGTAGGGTTAATATTATTGTTTCTTTGTGTTAAGTTGGTATGAGAAAAACATAAGGTAATCATGCATGTCAATTAGTCACAATCATTCAACAATAAACTAAAAGATTTTATACTTCATGGTCTTGCATTTCATCACTTGCACCTAACTTCAGGCAACAGTTTAGTTTGCTATACAGTTAGGTCTGAGTTGAACTAAGAAATTATTATCCCTTGTGTAAATATAATGCATTGTACATATACATACATGTACAATTCATTGTCATTACTCAGATTCCATATACCTACTTGCTAACACTTATTTGTAACACAAAAACCAGTGCTTCCCCTGCTTTTGCAGTCATGTGCAGACATGTGTAGGCAGAGTGGTAAAAATCTGAGTAGCCTCTAACATGTTTCCAGCTGAGCTCCAGCCCGGTGACACGGCCTCATTTCAAGCTCTCATAGTATAAACAAGTGTATTTCTTGCAGTCTGTTTAATGCTATGAGTTTTTTGGTTTTTTGTTTGTTTTGCGTAATTGTGCTTCTGTTGGTGACTTCACTATTTAAAATGGCCCCAAGCATAGTGCTAAAGTGCTGTCTACTGTTCCTAAGTGCAAGAAGACAGTGATGGGACTTAAAGAGAAAATATGTGCTTTAGATAAGCTTCATTCAGGCATGAGTTATGACGCTGTTGGCCGTGAGTTCAATGTTAATGAATCAACAACAGACATTAAATAAGGTGTCTTTAAACAGAAACACACACAAAACAAGGTTATGTATTGATCAGTTGATGAAGATGTGACGTGGGGTTCAAAGAAACCTAACCCTGTATTTCCCCTACAAGCAATGGTTCAGTATTCATTGATTCAGTGTTTGAGTTGACTACATAGAACATAACTACCATATGTAACAAGAATTAACTGTATTTATTAATTAATAACCTACCTAGTAAGGATACAGAGCCGAAATGGCACATCAAAGTTTAAGTAAAAAGCTGATTCAAAAATCAGGCAAAAAGATTTAAAAAGATTTAAAAAATTGGTCAATTTCTTCCTTATAAGGTATTAGCTATTAAAGGTAATTTTTAATTTCAGAATAAAGCTTGGCTGGAAGCAACCAGGTATACCATAGTCTAAAATCTAGATTTATAACATTGCTTTAGTACTTCTCAAGTTCTAAAGGGTAGAAAATGAGCTTTATAAAATTACATTTTCAGATAAAATATATCCTGATGCAACTTAATACTAAAAGCAGAATATTATTGTAAGCATTGTACATAGAGGGATATGAACCATTTAGGATAGCAGAAAGTCTAATTTTTGTATTGCAAATAATAAGAGGAACACATCATAGATGTAGCTTAGCTTAGTTAATTTTGAATTCATAGAAATAGTGGCACATAGTCCATTATTAATGTGAGAAGTATCTTTAAAGAGGTAACTCACTCCCATGGAAAAAAAGCAAGTTAAAAAAATCATGAAAATGAAAGGTATTTCTATTAAGCTTACGTGTGTTAAAAAATAAAGAAGGGTTCATAATGAAGTGCATAGAACCTTCCTTTTATTAGTAAAAGGAACTATGGTATATGCAGCAGCTGTGAAACTGCTGCTCAACCCAAGAAAAATCAAAGATTATAGAGTAATGTTACCAATGACCATTAAAGCACAAAGTCCTCTTCACTACCTATTTCTCTGCCTACCCCTCAGAAGAAATGATCCCTGAGGATTTGAGGTTTATCACTTCCTTTTATTTTAAAAATAACTTTTATCATTCACAATAAAAGATACAAACTTTGCAAGGATGCAAACTCTAAAATTTATATGCTTTAAAACATCACAAGTTTAAGCATGCTTCTGAGAAAGGACTAATATAATCAAGGGGTAACTGCTGATTTTATATGTAAAAATAAGTGTAATGAACGTCAACTTCTCACTGTCAACTAATCATTGTGCTGCCATGTGTACCAATAAGAGATTTAAAAAAATTCATCTAGAAATATAATGTAAAAGTATAAGAAACTCTTCACCCTACCTTCTAAACTTCAGCTACAAATATTCTCTTCCTGGCTGAACTTAGATTTAATACAAATTAATTTTTAAGCACATGTACTGTTTTGATACCTTAACTTTGTGAAAAATAAAGATCAATTGTGAGCTCCTACAAATGAGTGAGTTTCAGAGTCTTTCCACGGAGGTCACACATATGACTGAAGACGGTGGCAGTAAAGGAAAGAAAACTCTTGTGCTGATTAAGGATCATGCATTTATTTGGTCAGTGTATTAATCGTTGGCATAATTAACACCTTTTAAAATGAGCAGGGATTTGTATTTTTTCTCATAGAGCTGATCTACCCTCATGAAGGGAGACAGTTAAATACTTGGAAGAGGCTGAGTAACTTCCTTTTAGATTACAATGGTCCTTACCTGGTCATGCTCTGTCCTAGCCCCAGGGCTAAACCAATGGCTGCAGAGGAAAGAAAAAGGCCGTTAGAGGGAACCTAACTAAAAGCACATGCCCTCACATGATCAAGCCACACGTGCTTTAAGGAATTTATTTGTCACCAGCAACAGAGCCTTCAATATGCTTTATTTTAATGGATATTTCATTGAATTCTAGACTTAGACCAATTTTGACAGAAATGTAAAAGTGCTCATAACCCGGTAATTTTCAATTTAATAGGCAAACTGAGTTAGAATTACATTTCCATTTAATTATGTTAACATAAACTGCTGGGACTGTATTCATTTTATGAATCAATTCTGGTTATAAAATCTACAAATGCTATCATTTACCACAACTTAATTATAGCATCATTACAACAAATTATGACCTTTTGATTGTTAGAGTTATAAAAAAAAATGTTAAAAATACAAGAATATTACATTGTCTAGCTATGCCCCCAGGAGCAATACACAAAGCTCTTGATATGAATTCTGCAGCATCAGCTGAGGTACCTTGGACCTATTCCCTCCACAGTTATAACAACCTAGAATCTGGCTGAGAACAAGTTCAACAACATCAAAAATATAGAAGTTACTGCATCATCAAAGCCTTGCCTTCTCACATAGCCTAGCCCAGACCATTTTGCTTCAGCTGCCCCTGGGACTCTTAACACTGACGTATCTGGCAGTACCTTTTCCACAGGAGTTGTTATCATTAGCTATGCGCCCAGTCCTCTGGCAGTATTCTGCATAAAAAAACTAACTGTAAACATCAAGGACTAGGAAATTGAGAGAGGTATTATGGCAAATCAATCACTAAAGGCCCACAAACACAGGGAATGATGCTAACATTATTATTAATGCTATTTATGATTTCAACAACCACAATACCGAGTACCTCTATGTACTAATTAAGCACGTGGCATAGTTTATTTCCCATCTTCACAAAATCCTTACAAGGTTAGGCTCATGTTCCAAATACAGAAATGAGGGCTCGAATGTTAGCTTACTTGTATAAGGTGTTTTCACCACACCACGCTGCAGAAGGGCAAGGGGCTAGAAAGGGTTTACATGTCCTGGGACTCTCTAAGACTCCTTTGCATTCTCTAGCCTCTGTGGTATTAAAACCAGGAACAAACAGCCTCTTCATTAATAGGCCTTGTCTATGCATTAATATAGTATTTCTTAAGCTCAAAGACAGTGACAGTGATGCTCCTAGGCAGGTCAGATTCCACCAGTGATGGGGGAATGGACATTTATTGGTATTAGTCAATAACATCTGGATTAATTACCAAATTAATTAATCATTCACTGTAGTTCCTCTGACAGCTTGACTAAGATATTTCTCCTCTGATTTGGATTGTGCCTTTTTTTGATTCAAAGAAAAACATTTTTCTTAAATCAAATGCATAAACACAGTTTAAAAGAAAAAAAACTAAAAGGATTAAAAACAGCAATTTCTTGTTCCATCTATCCTGACTCCTAAGCTCTGTTGAAACCACTGTCAACTCTTTTAGTCCTTTTGTTTTGTATTTAATGCTATATTTCTAAAGAATAAGGTTACACCAATAGCTTGTGATTCATTGATTTTAGATGTGAAGTACTGACTTTCTATTATCATAGACTTAGCTCTTTTTTTTTAATCTCCCAACCCTCTATTTCCAATTATAGCATCTTTTTAATTAATCAATTGTGAATACAGACATTATTATGACTACATGAATACTTTCTGCTGCTAAGGTTTTCTTTTTGATTCTCCTAAAGTTGATACTTGTCTTGTTTTTGCTATTTTTTCTATGTACCTGCCAGCTTTCTTAATTTTTCTAGTACCTGCCAGCCTATCGTTATTACATTCTTATTTTTATCATTGTTAGTTTTCAAATATTAAAACATATCTGAAAATATGCCCATCCCTTATTCCTCCCTCCTCTTCAGCCTCCAGTGATCTCCTCCCAAAGCCCTCTGTCTACTTGGTCTCATCTGAGCTGTTGTTCTCCAGATCTGTCCTGGAACTTCCTTGGCTCTCATTGGGTGTTCATGCCATTTCTCTCCTTTGCCGCACCTCTTGTTCCCTGGATCCCGCACCTTCTCAGTTCATTTCCACCTTTTGCCGAAGAACTCACTCAAATAGTGAGAATGGTTGAGAAGTGTATTGTTTGAGTTGATTTTTTTCCACTTGTTTGTCTGTTTTCTTCTTCATATTCTTATTGTTTGAGTTGATTTTTTCCCACTTGTTTGTCTGTTTTCTTCTTCATATTCTTAAGTTTTCAATAGGCTGATAAAAAAAAATGCTTATTCTCGTTGCTTTGAATGTGATCTGGATTTTTTCCTCTGGATGCTGTTAGAAGTTTTTAATTTCTCTAGTAGTGTGCATTTTTCATTTACTGTGTTGGGTGGGACCTCACAATCAAGAGATCTGGGTCCTTCAGTGTGAGAAAATTTTTGCTTTTTTCTGTCTCTGGAATGCCTAATAATTAAATGTTAGATCTTCTGAGTTGATCTGTTAGTTTTTCTTACTTTTTTCCTCCTCAAATTTGTCTTTTTGTTTGCCTGCTGAATGATTTATCAATCTTTACATGAAATATTTATTTTGAGATAATTGTAGGTTTACTTGCAGTTGGTAGAGATCCTGTGCACCTTTATCCCGTTTCCCAAAATGATAATATTTTGCAAACTATAATGTAACATCACAACTAAGATACTGACACTGATACAGACCAGATACAGAACAATTTATTACTACAACGATCCTTCATGTTGCTCTTTTATAGCCTTACCCATTTCACTCCAACCCTCAATCTCCTATATTTAATCCCTGTTAACCCACTAACCCATTCTCTATTTTTATAACTTTGTCATTTAAATAATGTTACACAAATGGTATGATGTAACCTTTTCAGATTGGCTTTTAAACTCAGCATAATTCTCTGAAAAGTCAGCGAAGTTGTTGATGTATCAATAGTTTATTCCTTTTTATTCGGAGTAGTATTCCATTGTATAGGTGTACATAGTTTGTTTAACCATTCACCTATTGGAAGACTTCTGAGTTGTATCCACTTTTGGACTACTATGAATAAAGCTGCTGTTAACCTTAGTGTAGAGGTTTTTCTATGAACAGTGTTTTCACTGCGGTGGGGTCAATGACCAAGAGTACGATTGCTCGTTAGTATCGTAGTTGCATGTTTAGTTTCGTAAAACTGCCAACATTTTCCAGAATGGGTACGCCCTTTTATAATCTCATCAGCAATGTATGAGTAATCCAGTTTTTCCACATCCTCATTGGCATTTGATGCTGTCACTATGTTTTACTTCAGCCAATCTGATAGCTATGTAGTGATATCTCATTGTGGTCCTAATTTGCATTTCTCTAATAGATAATGATGCTAAACATCTTTTTGTGTGCTTATCTGCTATTTGTGTATCCTCCTTGGTAAAATGGAGGTTCATGTCTTTTGTCCATTTTCTAACTAGATTTTGTTTTTTAACTGTTTTAAAAAAGGTCTTTAAAAGGTCTTTATATATTTTAGATACTAGTCTTTTGCTAGATATGTGGTTTGCAAATATTTTCTCTCAGTACATAGCTTCTTTTCATCCCTTTAAAGGGGCTTTTCCAGAACACTAGTTTTAAATATTGTTGAAAAGACTATTCTTCCTTCATTGAACTGCTTTTGCAACTTTGTCAAAAATCCATTGACTGTATTTGTGTGTGTGCGGGGGGGGGGGGGGGGGAGCTATTTTTGGGGGTCTCTACTCTGTTACATTGATTTATGTGCCTTTCCCTCTGCCAATACCACACAGCCTTGAATACTGTAGCTATACAGTAAGTCTTGAAATCTGGTAGGATGATTCCTACAACTTTATTGTTTGTTAAAAAATTGTTTTTGCGATTCAAGTTCCTTTGCTTTTCCATATACATTTTAAAATAATCTTTGCTATATTTACAAAAATCTTGCAGGGATTTTGATAAGAATTGCATTAAACCTAACTATCAATTTGGGGAAAACTGACATCCTTACTATGTTGAATCTTCCTACCTATGAACCATAAAGTCTGTTCATATTTGTGGATCTCTTGATTTCTTTCCTCATTTTAATCTCCCACTTTATTTTTCATTTCTTTTACTTTTTCTTCAAAATGTATGAAGAAAATGTTCAAACATTCAATAAAGTTAAAAGCATCTTAGAATGAATACCCATATACCACTATCTAGATTCTACTATTAACATTTTACTCTACCTGGTTTATAAATTATCTGTCTATGGCATCTTTTAATGAGCAGGTCCTTTTTTCCTGTTTGTTCCTCTCTTTACACTGAAGTATTTTCTCAAATATCTGGTGATCCTTACTTATCTAGTCAATATTTAAAAAGGCACTACAAAACTGATCAGAAGAGCTTTTTCAACATATAAGTTTTTCTACAGGATGATCATACAAGTGTCTCCTCATGGTGGAAACTTACAATGTTACTATCTTGTCTATTTTTCTCAGATTAGTAAATTTCTGAAGAAAAGAAAGATTTACTTTCTTGACTGAGACATACTATTTCAGCTCCGTGCCCCACCCTATTTTGAAGTTTTCAGATTTTCTAGGGCCTGTGAGGGACAAATCAGCATTTATTTCACCAGACTCTTAAGTTTATATTTATTCTACCTGCCTACTTAGGTGCAAATCTCCAAGTGCTTCTAGCTCTAGAAATTGGCTGAAATCTCTAATCTGCTGAAATGTTCCTTCTTTGTCATTGTGTGTTTACATCTTTTTTCTTCTTTCTAGTGGAATCTGGGTAGGACGAATAAAAATAAATGTTGAGAGCAGGAAACAACCCAAGCGACAGTGGTATCACTGAGGCCATGAAGAAATGTTTTAAGAAGGGAGTGGTCACTGGTGTTAAATATAGAGAAATCAAGTCTGACAGGAACTGAGAAAACACAACTGAAGGGGTCACTGGTGAACTTTTCCAGAGAAGTTTCTAGACAGTAATGTGGGAAGAAATCAGGATTATAATATCATGGTAGGGTGGAGAAGAAGGGCCTATACTGTCATCTACTCTTTCTAGAAGTTTGGCTTTCAAAGTATGAGAGAGAAAAAACACATTAGAGTTAAAGAAAATTAAAGGGGAGGTTAAAAAATGTAGTAGATGATGAAAGAAGCTTTTGGAAAAGAAAAAAAAAACTTCCAATCAAAAGCATAGGTGTTAAGAGTTAGCCTAGGACAGGAGAAGAGAGATCTTTTCCTCTAAGTCTAAGAAAAAAGGGAGTGAAAGCATATTTGGATAAGTTTATCCAAATTTAAATAGCAGTCTTAATAAGTCTAAAGAACATAGGTAGTGAACATAAGACAAAAACGCTGAGAGAGTATTAGGTTGTGGTAAGAAAATGGTATAATACCATTCAAAACTTCAGAGCTCTATTAGTTCTGGGTGATGGTTATATTTAAGAGCAGCCAGGGGAGTTTCTCAAGTAGCAGTCAGATGAAGAACACTGGATTCCAGGAGGAAAAAAAAAAAAACACTGTGCTAGGTGCCAGCATGTACTATTCCATCCAACCGCTGCCATGGCTTTGTTGGTCATAGGAGTATTCAACATGCATTGAGCCCTTACCAAGGCCATGTAATCCTTAAACTACTTTAGGGGTAGTTACTATTACCATTCCACAAATAAAGAAACAGGCTCAGAGAGATTAAGAGGTTTGCCAAAAATTTCATAACTAAGCGGCAGAGCGGGAATTCAGTTAGGTCTCCTGATTCCAAAGCCCATGTCCCTTCCAACCATTGCACATGTTGTCACCAAATAGGATAGCTGAGGTTGATGCAGGAAAGAAAGACTAATTCAAGTGCCAAAGTCCTGTATGAATGAGGGCAAATAAGGAAAGGTAGATGGTAGTATGAACCTCAGGAAAAAAAAAAAAAGTTTTACCCAGGAGTAAAAAAGGAATAATCTAGAAAGGGCAATAATGCTGTTGGAAAATGGTGGCCTCTGTGTCCTAGGGTTTATAGGAATGAGAGGAGGCAAATGGCTTCCTCCTTTGAGCAGCCTGTTGAACTCACCCTGGCAGATTTAGATGCTTCCTCTTCCAAACTCCCAATGCCTCTGCTGATGTCTCCACTAAAGCTATTATATTCGTATATTGCAGTTGATTATTTAGCCTAATAAAAAATCAGAGGTCCTTGAGGAAAGGATAATGATAGTAACACTAACAGAAATAGTGGTAGCAGCTGTAGAAAATGTGGTAGAAGTAGTAATCAAAGTTGCAATAAAGCACTATTACCACTCAATAAGTGTTAGTTGTGTGCTGGTTATCATTCTCATGGCCATACATGAACTATCTCATTCAATTCTTACAACAACTTTATGAAATAGTCCTATTACCATTCAAGCTCACACAGCTAGCAAGTACTGGAATCAGAATTTGAATTCAGTCTGTCTGATTCCATATCTTGTATTTTTAACCATATACTTCCCCTTCATTTCCTTCAAGTACTATCATGTTTTGGGGGCATAATGGAAAGGATTGGTTTTCTTTTCCTTCTTTTCTTTCTTTTTCTTTGTATTGCCATAATCTAGCATAATACATGGAAAATAAAAGTTACTTAATAACTTTCTAGTGAAAAATGAGCAAACAAGGAAACACAGGAAGTAGCATTCTTGAAAGTCAGAGTCAAGTTTATGCAAAGGCAGAGGAAGAAAAAAATGCTCTGAAAGAGAATGGGTATTTATTGATATGTATTTACACTGGAGCCAAGGTTCCACGTGAGCTTCATGGAGAGGCTAACAGTGATAGAAAAATCTGGGAGCAGGGAGCACAGAAGAGTTTAAAACTGATCGACTGTAAAGAATGGCTGGGCTGAGAGACACAGGCAGGTTGCCTGTTCTCACAATTCATAGGGTTGAATGTGGTTTCCAAATTCAGTTCTCCCTCTAGGACACAGACGCAGTTTAGGGAGGTCTAGGAACTAAGCCTGGCATATTATTTCATTTACTCCTCACTGCGGCACTGCTGGTAACAGGAATAGTCATCATTTATCGAGCCCTCAGTACAGTGCTCTTTCAAGTACAGTAGAGCAGTTGTGGTCGGTAACTTTGTGGAGTAGAAAGAATTTTTTTTTTTTTAAAGACTGACCAGAAAATAAACCTTTAGGAAAGAAGGTTTTCAAAAACTAAAATCTCTGCAGATGCAGAGTTCCACACTAATTCCTTCTCACTGTTTCTTAATCCCCCCTTTCCTCACCCACAGTGTTGAACCACAGGCAGCAGAAATGTATAGGATTTCATGGGAAGTCAACTAATATTATATCTAGACAAAAGGACAAAATCAACCTCAAGATTCTTAACTGAGGTCTCCTAAAAATGTACTTTTCAGAAGGAAAGAGCTATTGCAACTTGTAATATGGATTTTTTTTTTTTTTTTTGAGACGGAGTCTCGCTCTGTCGCCCGGGCTGGAGTGCAGTGGCCGGATCTCAGCTCACTGCAAGCTCCGCCTCCCAGGTTCACGCCATTCTCCTGCCTCAGCCTCCCGAGTAGCTGGGACTACAGGCGCCCGCCACCTCGCCTGGCTAGTTTTCTGTATTTTTTAGTAGAGACGGGGTTTCACCGGGTTAGCCAGGATGGTCTCGATCTCCTGACCTCATGATCCGCCCGTCTCGGCCTCCCAAAGTGCTGGGATTACAGGCTTGAGCCACCGCGCCCGGCCCTGTAATATGGATTTTTATTGTTAGAGACAAGTTTCTGTTTTTGGACTCAGAGGCATAATTTCATTTTAACTTAATGGTGGGTCTAGTATATATAAAATGATCTAAACCTGTGCTAATATGGTAGCCACTAGCCATATAGGGTCATTTAAATTTATTTAACTTAATTAATTAATTAATTTATTTTTTTGAGACAGAGTCTTGCTCCATCACCCAGGCTGGAGTGCAGTGGCACAATCTCGGCTCACTGCAACTTCCACCTCCTAGGTTCAAGTGATTCTCCTGCCTCAGCCTCTGAACTGGTTGGGATTACAGGCATGTTCCACCATGCCAACTAATTTTTGTATTTTTGTAGAGACAAGGTTTCACCATGTTGGCCAGGCTGGTCTCGAACTCCTGACATCAAGTGATCCTCCCATTTCGGCTTAAATTTAAATTAATATTAAAAATTAAGTTTCTTAATTGCAATAGTTACACTTCAAGTGCTAAAGGCATATGTGGTTTAATAACCACCATACTGGGCAGTGAAAATACATAACGTTTCCACTACTGTAAAGAGTTCTTCTGCTGGGTAACACTGGTCTAAGTGGATTATCACTAAATATATGAATTAACTGTTAAAATGGTATACAGTCTTCTATACCGACAGTTTCCCTGTGAACTATAAATACTTTATTGAAGAGACTTGCAAGTATGAAAAATTATACATGAGAGAGGAGGGAGGGGGACAAAGAAGTAGAAATATATGTCAAACTCCTAACCCAATATACTGTAACAGGGTTTCATAGATGGAGATATGGAAATAAAAATTAGGGCAAGACAACAGAGTATTAAGAAGCTATGTGACTAGGTAAGAACAGATCTGGGTAGCAATTGTAAGGAGGATGCCAAAAGGCGAATAGGGCACATTTATCAATGTAGAAATTGTCAGGGAGTTCATTCACACCAAGTGAACAATAAATAAGCAAAAGCAAACCAAAACGTTAAGTGGCTTTCCAAACACTCCTAGGAGAAAGAATCTGTAACATGACCTACTAGGTTTGGCATCATGTGCTCCTTGTTGATCCTTTTCTGGTCTCATCACATACCACATGCTTTTCCTTCCTATGTTGTTTAAGCATTCCTTTAGTTTCTTGAACACAACACATATGATTTTCTCTGCTTGAAATGCTTTTCTTGCCACCAATTCACTTAGATCCTAGAGATCTCATTAGCCGTCCTCATCTCAATGTCTAGTTCAGATTCAATTTTTACAAGTTCTTCTTTAGAGTACTTAGCTCAGAATATAATAATGCATTGATGTGTCAGTGTATAATTATACATTTGTGTGTGTGCTGCCTAATCTCTATTATCTCTATCACATTATAAGTAATGTGAGAATCACAACAACCGTGATCATGTCATCTTATTCACTACTGTAAACCCAGCATCTAGTACACCCTCATAAATATCTTCTGAATGAATGGACAAATGAATGTCTTGAGATATAGGATGGAGTTTCATCAACTATGATTGCTATGTTATTCTATATGAAGGTAAAAGAATGAGAACACTGGGCTGTGTGATCTTTTAAGATTCCTTTGGGTTCTTATGCTCTATGGACTAGAAGACCAAGATGCTAAAGGTATTCCTCACTCAATAAAATGTTCTATGTAACAAAAAGTCAACTCTAAAATTATGCTCAAGAGGCCCTGCTAAAACTTTTTTTCTTGTATTAAACTACAAATTTTACGTAAATTCAGGAAGTTCACCCTCGTGCGGTTACTAAATCAGAAAGACCTAAGCTTGGATACAGGCTCTGCCACTTACTCATTAGGTGAATTCTGACAAATTGTTTTATTTTCTGAGTCTCAGTTTCTTCCTCAT
Organism: Chlorocebus sabaeus; assembly: GCF_047675955.1. Taxonomy (NCBI): domain Eukaryota; kingdom Metazoa; phylum Chordata; class Mammalia; order Primates; family Cercopithecidae; genus Chlorocebus; species Chlorocebus sabaeus. Next base: position 12,067,082 of record NC_132928.1, on the reverse strand, counting down.
GCATGAAATAAACTTAACCACTCTCAGTATTTGGAAGGCTTGAAACAACACTAAGAAATTGGCAGATGATGTTTAAAATAAATATTAATTTTCTTCCCCTAACAGTACAGTGGAATATAGTAATATGTAAACCTTTATTCCATAAGTTTTAACATGCAACAATTACCTTTTAATTTCTAACTGTCTATAAAGAAACAAGTGCTAAAGGGTGTTACTTATACTCTAACAGGTTTAGTATGTTAACCAACAATTAATAGAGGCTTAATAAATTTGTCTTTTTAATTGACTTTTGGTTGAGTGATGTGTAGTGTGTGACTTCAGAAAAGTCAAATTATTTATAAAATGGGGTCTAATACCTGCTATGACTACTTGAGACATGTAGTAAAAAATACTAAAAACAGTGGTGCATATGAAAATTGTCTGAAAAAATAAAATACAGTGTACAATATAAAGTATGTCATCATTATCATCATCATTTTGAAATGTTTCATACCTAGTTTAAAAACCTGCATGTTATGCACATGTACCCTAGAACTTAAAGTATAATAATAATAATAAATAAATAAATAAAAAACGTAAAAAAAAAATAATATTTCTGTATTTTACTTAAGCACCTTGTAAAAATATCTTACATAAGAAAGGACTGTTACTATATTATATTTATTCTATAAATAAACTTAAGACATGTAAACTAAATGACTCACCCATGGGAATCACAATAAATCAGAGGAGGAATCGATCTGTATTTCTTATTTATCTCAATCTAGAGTTAAAGACACTTTCACTATAAAGCAATAGATGTTAAATTTCAAAGTGTAAAAAGTATTCCCAATGAACATAACCTTTAATCCAGGCAAATCTTGCTTTAAGCAAACTCGGTATTTACACAAAAGATAAAATAAGGGGTGAGTATTTGCTTTATAAAGGAATTCGTCATAGGATTATAATGAGTTACCCATGTGCATTTAAAATAAGTTTGATTTACATACAATTCCTCAGGTAAATATCCTCTACTTAAAACTGAAATAAAAGTAAAATATATAAATTGCACAATCGATTAAGAAATCATATTTATCTCTATTTAAAAGCAAGTATCTCACAAGTGATTGGAAAAAGAAAAAATTTCTGGAACCACTTACAGAGTACATAAAGGGAGGCTGAATTAATAAGAAGTAACTCCATTTTTATGCTTACATATATTTTTAATGTAGTCATATATTAATTTTATTTTTAACATTTTAACATTTGTAGCTTTAAAAAGTCAACAGAATAATTAAAATATAATTTCAAAACTTAGGTTACTTTTACTGAGAAATTAGATACTAATTGATCTTAGTCAAAATTGATCTTAGTCAATATTTCATTTCTCTGTACTACATATTTCTGATTAAAAGAAACTTAACATACATTAATGATTGGACTTTAAATACAGCAATATGTTTTTCAAGGAAATAATTACTAGATGGTATTTAAAACAATTTGTACATTGTTGTGCTATTTTATTAAAATGATCGGATTTTTATATTATGACACTCTGGAAGGATTTTCTATATCTGTCTTCAAAAATAAGACTGCAGCCTGGAGCAGTGGCCCACGCCTATAATCCCAGCACTTTGGGAGGAGAAGGCGGGTGGATCACTTGAGGTCAGGAGTTCAAGACCAGCCTGGGTAACATGGTGAAACCCCATATCTACTAAAAATACAAAAAAGTGGCTGGGCGTGGTGGTGCACGCCTATAGTCCCAGCTACTTAGGAGGCTGAGGCAGGAGAATCACTTGAACCTGGGAGGCGGAAGTTGCAGTGCACCAAGGTCGTACCACTGCATTTCAGTCTGGAGTGAGTCATCTGGCTTTTTCGTCCTCTAAATATAAAAGTAACATGTCCACTGAAATAAAGTTTGGTAGGTACTAACATGTACCCCTACCTCACCTGCTCCTAGTAAAATACAAAACGAACCTGCAATCCCATCATCCAGTGATGACCAATTTTAGTGTTTATTTCTGGTGGTGGTTTGTCTTATATCTTCTGCAAGTTAGTCTCTGAACTGAGTCTTTCCGAGCCTCAAGTTCTCATCTATAAAATTCAAGTGACTGGACTGGACAGCACCTAAGGTTCATTCTAGCTCTAGTACTTGCTTCTTCTGCCAATTATCAATTGTATTTAACAAGTATTCAGTTGGTGCCTTCATGGATGCTTTCCATCACTAGCTAGCATTAGAACTTGATAATCTTGAACCGAGGCCTACGATTTGGGTGTAACGCATTGTGATATATACAATGTAAGAGATTCAAAGTACAAGACAAAGTCTCCAACCTCGGCAAGTTCTTGGTCCATCAATGGGAATAAAACATGCATTTTACAATTATATAACACATAATAATATAATAAATACCACAATCAATTAAAAATAAAAAAGAAAAAAATAGGAGATATAGAGAATGCTGACAGGAATTTGAGGGGAAACACCAACGATTCCTTAAAGGAGGTTATAGCAGATACTACTACTGCTTCCTCAACAGCTCTGAAATTGCCTCCTTCCAGATTTCTGGTTCTACCAGTAAACCAAACTGCTATTTGTTTAACCATTACTTGTAGAATATTCTGTTACTTTTTCCTGAAAACATGTTATACAACAGTGGTCTTTACCATTTTTGAATATGTATTGCCTGAAATAGTTATGAAAACACTCTCCTCACGTAATGTTAGGAAGACATCTAACATTTTTCAACAAAAATTTAAACATTTGCAAGGATTTAATTTTATATCAATTATAATTGATTATAAATTATCAATATATTGATAATTTAAAATAAAACCATTACGCTACTCTTTGAAATATATACGTTGGTACATAAATATTACTGTGATTTGATACCCTCCACCATTTATTTAAAACAAAAACCAAACCAGGATGCACATTTCTTTAAAAGTTGAAAATTTTACATAGTTTATTTTTCTCCTTAACTCCTGTTTAACATATATTTAATATATAATCATATATTGGGTAACAGCAAACACAAAAAATAAAACAATAGTAAACATAACAAATAAAATTTTATTAGAAAGGCATCATTAATGAGCTTTCCTGCCAAATTAGTTCATTGATGAGTACGTCTTTTAGTGTCAATTCGATTACCATCTTTTAATTTCATAGAGGGCTCAGAAACCTTGTTCACACAAACTGGTAAATGGAAATAAAAGGAATCTGGTTAGCACAGCCACGTGATTATTTAAAGTCTTTTGGAATTTTATGCCCAAAGTCACAAAACGACTTCTAGGTTAAGAAATATTTTTAATAATCTAGCAGTTTCTGAAAAAAAAGAATTAGAGGCCGGGTACAGTGGCTTACATCTGTAATCCCAGCACTCAGGGAGGCTGAGGCGGGCAAATCTCCTGCAGTCAGGAATTCGAGACCAGCCTGGCCAACACAGTGAAACCCTGTCTTTACCAAAAAAATCCAAAAAATAATTATCTGGGCGTGGTGGCGCACACCTGTAGTCACAGTTACTCTGGAGGCTGCGGCAGGAGAATCGTTTGAACTGGAAGGTGGAGGTTGCAGTGAGCTGAGATCATGCCACTGCACTCCAGCCTGGGTGACAGAGTGAGAATCCATGTCAAAAGAAAAAATAAAATAAATAAAATAAAGTAAACATGAAATAAAATCAGAAACTGTATACCTAAATAGCAAAATGTTTTGTGATTTATTCATTAAATCCAATCCCTCAACATCAATACCAGCACAATATTTGAAATATTTCTGTTTAGAGCCCGGAAAGATTTTATAGTGTGCACCAAAGATTAGGATTGGTAGGGGTGTCTTTTTTCCCTAAGGAAGAAGAAAGGCACTGGGAAAAGTAAGAACCAGCAAAATAACCGGGGCTGATAATTTTCAGGGAAGACGTTTATAAATGGAAGCAAGGGATTTGAAAATTGACTCCCTTAAAACTACTGGTGATTCTGCTAGAAATTACTTGTATATCCTGAGGGTATGAGCACCTTAGTTTTTGTACTATGAGATGGTGAATTTGATAATAAGAGTCAGTTTCATGTATCTAACTCAGGGAGCAGGAGGAATGGAAGAAGGGTAACAGGGAGTATAGAATCACTTATTCCAGCTAGGAAGTTGGGGAACCATATAACTAAAACTCTCTGGCCAGAGTGGATATGGCCATATACTTTCTTCTGTTAAAGGAGCTGATGGGAACATTTCAGATATTGGGCTTTTCTCCTAGAGCAATAAAAGAGACAAGCTGAAGTAAAATGGAGTCAGTTTTAAAGCAGACAGGCGGGCCAGTCCCTAGAAGGGCATCAACCTATGTAACTTAACTGGAAGTCTGTGTGTGTTTGTGTCTACACAACATTGCCTGTATACTTATTTATTTGCGTAAAAGAAAATTCCCATGATGTGGTGTCCTGTGGCTTCTCCTTGTCAAGAGTGGGATCTGTAAGGGACCTCCTCCTCATTGGCTCTACATAGGTAAGGGATGGGCCTGAAGAAAGGGATGAAAATACAGACTTACTAAATAAGCCTATAAAACATTATCAAGGCCAAGCATGGTGGCTCACAGCTGTAATCCCAACGCTTTGGGAGGTAGAGGTGGAGGTGGTATGATTGCTTGAGCCCAGGAGTTCATGACTAGCCTGGGCAACACGGTGAGACCACATGTCTATCAAAAAAAAAGAAAAATTAGCCAGGCATGGTGGCCCATGCTTGTGGTCCCAGCTACTTGTGCAGTTGAGGCCAGAGGATCACTTGAGCCTGGGAGGTTGAGGCTGCAGTGAGCCATGATAGTGACTGCACCACTGCACTCCAGCCTGAGCAACAGAGCAAGACCCTGTCTAAAAAATAAATAAATAAATAAAATATAATCTAAATTGAATTAAAGTCTTATAATCAGGCAATTGCAGCTGGGGAAACCATGTTTGGAACGCCTAAACGGAAACAGGCAGTGGCATGGAAGCTAGAGTTAACAAGCAAAATGACTCTAGTCTAGATCTTCCTGAATACCTCTCTGTAGGATTTCTCTGACAAAAAGCATGAGCCTGCTGACAAAAGGCTTCCTGAAGACCTATACCTACTTGCTGGAGGCCATGGCTTTGACCTGCCTCAGGGCAGAAGCCATTAAACTAAGGAGACTAAGAGTAGAGGAAGAACATGGAGGCCAGCAGCATTTGCTGGCGTGAAACTGTAAGAACAAACACGACAGAAACCACTGTATTTTTGATGAAATGCTAGTGCTGAAATAAACAACTTGGTCAACAAGAGTCTGTGACTGCTTAGTTCCTTAGGCAGATGACAAACCTCTTACTTTCACCAACAAGAAATGGGCTGATAAAACTGTGCAGTACCATTTAAGGCATCTGCTGCAATGAACATATCAGCTGAGCTCTTCAGAGGAAGAATAACAAGTTAGGTTCTCCAAGACAGGAGAGAGAGAATTGCTTGCCAAACTGGATATATGCGTTGTGGCATGCTGAGTATTATCTCATTTCCTGAATGAGAACTTTTGTTGAAATAGCCTACTTTAGGCCAGGTGTAGTGGCTCACACCTGTATTCCCAGCACTTTGGGAGGCTGAGGCAGGCGGAAGGCCTGAGGTCAGGGGTTCGAGACCAGCCTGGCCAACATGGGGAAACCCGGTCTCTACTAAAAATACAAAAATTAGCCGGGTGTGGTGGCACGCGCCTGTAGTCCCAGATACTCAAGAGGCTGATGCAGAAGAATCGCTTGAACCTGGGAGGCAGAGGTTGCAGTTAGCCGAGATTGCGCCACTGCACTCCAGCCTGGGCGACAAGAACGAGACTGTCTCAAGGAAAAAAAAAAAAAAGAAATAGCCTACCTTCTCTACAATTCTATAGTCTATGCATGCACTTTGAATTTATAGGCCACTATAAGATTATTATATCATTTTGCTATATCTGAACAATAATCTCTATTTTATATTTGTTAAGTAGTGATTTTAAAAAATAGAAACTAATGGATCCTAATATGTTTGCTTGCCACAAAAAATTTATTCAATAATTAATTCATGTCTTCCCATACTTTATGGCCTTTTTAAAAGTTCAATCAAATTTGCAGGAGATATATGGTATTGATCTAAACTACACAACAAGTTAAGCTTTTCCAACAAAGATGTATTTACAGATAGAATTAACCCGTGGAAATTCAAGCAATAATTTACCAAAGTCAAAGCTACAACTACCTAGTTTTTAAAAATTATCTAGTAAGTAGTCTCTTCCTTTTGTTGCAAAACGGAAATACATTCTGGTTGTTTCACAGCTCTTTATATTATTACCAAATGCTTGGCAGTAGCAAGAAGTAGAGAAGTAAAGAAAAAAAAAAAACACTGTTTTTTTTTTTTTTTTTTTTTTGAGAGATGGGAGTCTTGCCCTGTTTTCCAGGCTGGAATGCCTCTGCTTACTGCAACCTCTGCCTCCCAGGTTCAAGTGAGTCTCCTGTCTCAGCTTCCCAAGTAGCTGGGACTACAGGCATGCACCACCACGACCAGCTGATTTTTGTATTTTTAGTAGAGACTGGGTTTCACGATATGTTGGCCAGGCTGGTCTCGAACTCCTGACCTCAGGTGATCTGCCCATCTTGCCCTCCCAAAATGCTGAGATTACAGCCCTGAGCCACCACGCTTGGCTCCCCCACAATAAAAACCACAAAACAGTCTTTTACTCTTTTTTTTTTTTTTTTTTTTTTCCCCCTCTGTGATGGAGTCTCCCTCTGCTGCCGAAGTTGGAGTACAGAGGCATGATCTCAGCTCACTGCAACCTCTGCCTCCTGGGTTCAAGCAATTCTCCTTCCTCAGCTCCTGAGTAGCTGGGATTACAGGCATGTGCCACCACGCCCGGATAATTTTTGTATTTTTAGTAAAGATGGGTTTCGCCATGTTGGCCAGGCTGGTCTCAAACTCCTGACCTCAGGTGATCTGCCCTCCTCAGCCTCTCAAAGTGCTGGGATTATGGGCATGAGCCACCATGCCTGGCTTAGTACTCTTCATTTTAGTATTTTAGAAGGGTTGGGATAGAGAATAAGGATGGAGGAGTAGGAAAGCTTGATGCTACTCAATGTAATGAAAATTTAAATTTTTAAAGATAATACATACATTTCAATAATGCATGAATTTCAAATACTATCACAAATAACAGAATAACTATATTTAAAAATCCCCATTTAAGTTTTGTCATGGTTTTCATTTAAATTGTTCTTACATTATTACCAATGGTAAATTATACTTACTCTTTTTAAAAAGTACAAATTAAACCAGCTTTACTAGTAGTAGCTAATAATTTCCCCAAAGAGCTAAGTAGAATACTTCAATAAGGTTATATAAACACATTGAGTACTCACTCATGGTGATGAGAATCTGGAGAAAAATGAACCATTCTCTTGTTACCCACTGGGCCAGGAGTGGGTACCTACCAGGAAATTTAAAAAGAAAAAATAAATTTCAGATTTGTATATAAAACGACCATGGATAATAGTGATATATTAATTTGAGGACATCACTCTAAAATGGAGAATACAAGATTTTCAAAACTCTGATAACATTGCGTGGATCAAAAGTATAATTTAATTCCTGGTAAGAATACTCTACTTGTTTTGGTCTAGTGTATTTCCTCTGCTAGATTTTATTTTATTTTATTTATTTATTTATTTTTTTTTGAGATGGAGTCTCGCTCTGTCCCCCAGGATACAGTGCAGTGGCTCAATCTGGGCTCACTGCAAGCTCCGCCCCCCGGGTTCACGCCATTCTCCGCCTCAGCCTCCCCAATAGCTGGGACTCAGGCGCCTGCCACCACGCCCGGCTAATTTTTTGTGTTTTTAGTAGAGACGGGGTTTCACCGTGTTAGCCAGGATAGTATTGATCTCCTGACCAGGTGGTCGGCCCGCCTCGGCCTCCCAAAGTGTTGGGATTATAGGCGTGAGCGACGGCGCCCGACCCCTCTCCTAGATTTTTAAAACTATTTTAAAAAAATCTTGGCCAGGCACAATGGCTCACTCCTGTAATCCCAGCACTTTGGGAGGCTAAGGTGGGCCGATCACCTGAGGTCAGGAGTTTGAGACCAGCGTGGCCAACATGGTGAAACCCCGTCTCTACTAAAAATGCAAAAATTAGCCAGGCATGGTGGCACGCACCTGGAATCCCAGCTACTCGGGAGGCTGAGGCAGCAGAATCGCTTGCGCACTGCACTCCAGCCTGGGTGACAGAGCAAGACTCTGTCTCAAAATAATAACAAAAAAAAAAAAATTAAAAAAAAGACTATTTACAATAGTGTAAATATCCTTTTAAAAAACACAGACCAGTGACTTATTATGTTAAAAAAAAAAAAAAAAGTTTCATTAGATCAGTGTTAAGCAGATATTTCCGAGGACCAACATATTTGTAGCTAGATCCTAAATATAAATAACATGTATTATAACACATACATTTAAATATATACAAAAACTTAGATCAAGGAAGTGGTGAGCAACCCTTTTCATAGTTTCCCGGAGAAGATAGGAGTCATCTGTGTACTTACATAGTACAAAATACAATTTCATCTAAGAGAAAAATATTTTCACTCCTTTATTTCTAAATAAAATTTAAAATCTGAAGTAAGCTACTCCTTTTTTTTTTTTTTTAGAATTTCACAACTTTCTTATATGGATGGTTCTCAAAGGGAACATAGCACTGCACAAGAATGAATCTATCAATCACAATTGACAAGGCATACATTTACAGCAAAAGGCTTTAAGTTATGTTCCATTTTAACAACAACAACAAAAAACCCTCTGTAATTATAGAAGTGCCATTTATATAGGATGGGGGGGAAAGCATGAGACAGCAATAAAATTCCTCTTAGAGAACACCCTAATATTTTCAAAACCTTATTTCTTCTCGTATCACTTGGGTTACAAGAATGCCAGCATATACTCAGAAATTCCAAGAAATGCAAATACTGCAAATGTGCACAGATGATGACATTAATAACCCTATGGTTTGAGCACCACAGGTAAACATGTGGCTCAACTCCAGGACTGCATCCTGCATTCATCTCAAAATGAGGTTTTCATGCTATTCCAGTGGGTATCCCTGGAATACCATAATCCATTTTCTACACTGTGGCTATGAGAAAAGCCGACTGTGCCTATGTCATGCTTTGTTAGAGGTTCATGATCACATTATCTCATGGTGGACCTGACACTTTTATTCAGTTTACAGTATGTTCTATGTACAGGCAACTTATTTCCTTTGCCAAGGCTGCTGACAACCTTTTCCACACTATATTAATCTTGTTTACTGACTTTATCTCGGTACAAATATCAGAAAACTAAACTTTTTATCTCAGAGAAAAAATAAACAACGTGTTGACAGAAGCAGAAGCTATTTTCAGAACTAAAATTGCTTGTTTACCTGAAGCTATACTTATGGAAAAATGTTTAAGTCTGGCTCTGGTTTGAAATACATAATCTGAAATTTAATAAATAAAGAAATTTCACATACACCCATGTGATAAATTGCCTGATGAAAACAAAGCAACTGAATACAATAAAACAGAATTTATAGCTAATTTATACCATAATACAAATGTAAGCTTTCAATCTAGTCAGAAATAATCATACTAGGTATTTCTCAGCAATCATATATATGTATAAAAAAACTGTAAGCTCAATTCAATTGCAGCAAGTAACTCACAAAAGATTTACAGTTTCAAGTGTAGATATTTAAATGATTTTACATATTCACCTAGTACATGATCCCTTTAAAAAGAGGTGACTATCCTTTAATGTTATTTTAACTAGATTTTTGTTTTACTTTTAAAGATACGCAAAAATAGGCATAGTTTAGAAATTTACTTTTTTTAATGAAATAAAGCAACGTATCATGATCTCTTCAGGGTCAACGTCAGTGGTCTGTCTCAGGAGCAAAATGTTCTTACAACGGGAACCTTTTGCTACTCTGGCAACTAGACACACTTACCTAAAATTTGAGAATAATATCTTTAATATAGAATTCAGCTTGTGGAAAGCAGTGTTGTACTCAAGTTTTAGTGAATTTTAAACTTTAAAACATGTTTAATCTGATTATTAGGAGAATACTTCAAAATACTATCAAACTTCAAGGAACACACTTAAAGAATTCTTTCTAAAAGTTTCATCATTTATTCAGGATAGAAAATAATCTTTATAAAAATTAAAGAAGCAGTTTTAAACATTAGATCAAAGTATTAAATTCTAGCATACAATTAAGTATGGTGACTGTTTTCTTCTCCAAAACATATGCTTTCTAGTGATTTCAGAACTGTCTTAGAAATCACAAATTTTAAGAAGTTGTTTCACTTTAAATATCTAATAAAATATTCACATAGTAAAGTTTATTAGTGAGAAAAATATATTTTATTCCATAAGAATTCCATAAGATTAGATAGGAAACAGGTATTCTGTTCTTCATGAGAAACAGTATCTTCACAATCCAATTCTTATAATTGACAAAACCCTGGAGACAATCATTTATGTAATTAGCCAATATTTAGTGTTGATAACCTTAGACATCACATTACACGCCCTGAATTCTTACGATTCATTTGTTAAATATTACTACATAAATAACAACTACAATCCGAAATAAAGGAGATATATTTCTTTTTATTAGATGCTTATCACACAAAATCTTAAGAAGTAAACTGAAAGTTAGAAAGGAGTTGATGGTTTCTAGATAACATAACTTTTGTGTCCTAATTCTAAAAGATCACATGGGTCATAGATTTTCCTGTTGTTTGAATATTATCAATCTCAGGAAATAAGAATGTAGTAGCAAGAGATGAAAATTTAACAACAGTTATACAAGTACCACTATTGATTCAGGAGGTCAATATGCACCAATATATTGGAAATTCTGCTAAATGATCAATTATCAATGACAAAATATCTGTTCTCTCAAAGCTATTAGACATATTAAAAGCAGTTTCTTATTCTTTTTGTCCCTGATGTATTGACACCAATTTCATGATTTTACTTAAAAGATAAAAAGTTGGTTTTACGTCTCATTTTCATTTAATTGTGTCATTATCAAATCCAATGCATGCCATACTATTCTTTCACAATTACGTAACCAAACAAATAACTTTCCAAATCAGGTAAACTTCTCTGAGACACAAGAGTCTTGTGAGATTAATACAGAGGCCATTCAATACGGATGATATCTTTCTTATATTCTCAATGATTAAGATTCCTTCTGTAAATTAATGAAGTTTCTTTTCATGTCCATATGTAAGAACAAGAAACCATCATCCTTTCTTCTCTCCTTCTAGTACAGCTGGTCCCCTTCAATTTTGCTCTGCTTTTCAACTATATTTTATTTGCCTTCCAAATTCTACTCTGCTTCAGTGCCCACACTGACAAACACTTATGTTGGCAAGCTGCCATTCAAAAGAAGGCCTTTCCATTTTGTGAAGACTGGTCAATCAAATATGCCTGGTCTCCAGGCTGTCGGGAGGCACTGCCTCAGGCTCCGGGCCAGTTTGTCAAGACCCAGAGGTTTCTGGTTTTTCTTACGTCAATTATTAATTTGACTCAACTTCTTTGAAGAAAGAAACAAGACTTTTAAGTAAAATAATATTCTAAATGTTTTACAGTAATTCATTTTAATTAATAGACATCGAAATAAATGTGTTGAATATTTATCTCCATATAGAAGAATAAAGGAAGATTCTTCGAAAGCATTTCAAATGAGCGCACTTTTGTTTTTTATTGGTGTTTTAAAAGTTCTGTTACAAGATAGTTGGAGGAATGAATAAAATATTTCATTGTATCATCTATTCTTATTACAGAATGGTCACAAATCACAAAAAGCACAATCCGTTTGGGGATGAGAAACATATTCAAGGAAATAACATTAAAATTACTTTTAAAGCAACATACAAAAATGTAAAAATTACTTTAGAATTGCTTTTAAAGAAAATACAAAAAGTGATAATTCAAGGAGCATAAATTGGATATCATTTATAAGATTAAAAGGAAACAAAGTAGTTATCTGATTTAAGAGGAATAAAGAGGAATAAAAAATCACCTCTAAGAAGGGAGTTGCATGCAATTTATCTCCCCCTGCTCCAATCCATCTTACCAATGTGCCAAATTCAACTTTCTAAATTGCTGCTTTTCACATGTCAACTTTCTCATTCCACAGCCATCCATGGCTCTACACTGAAAGTAAAATGAAAACTAATGAGATATGCATGCAAGGCTTTCCCTAAGCTGATCCTTACTTACTTGCCAATGTGATCTAGCACCTTATGCAGCCACCGAGAGCTTCTTATTCTAAATCCAGTACTGCTTACTTGGTACAATTCAACTAGTAACCTAATGCACATATAAAATTATGCTTAACCTTATCATGTAATAAGTGATATGTGTTCCCTTTCAGTTGGGTGATTTTAGTTATATTGTTACATTGAATTAATCTTTTTGATGTCTTGATAAAAGTCAAGTTATGGAGCTCCTCTAATTCCAAGGGTTATTTTGATTGTTGTTTTTTAAACCGAAAAATATTAGTAAATATAATTCACATAATAATTCATATTTCACCTTTATCTGTCTAGATTTCTATTAAAGTAAAAATGTATTTATATGGCAGGCCAGGAAAAATCCTCATCACTGGCTATAAGAAATGAACAAATTGGTGCATATGAAATATATGCCATAAAAATGAACATCTAATGTATGCCTGGTAATGTGTCTAATGCTAGGGAGAAGTCACTAGAAATCCTTACCTACCAGATGTTTTAGTTTCAGACAATGTCCTCCTAGAAGGAATATTCAGGAAGGAAGATGATCCATTCCTGAGGACAATTGAATTACAGGAGTGTTCAAAACTGTTGTAGAAAATCACTAAGGTTATACAATATAACTCAGTTTTCCAACGGAGAAGATGCCTCAAAGTTTGGAATTTTATAAAATCTAATAATGGTACAAAAACTCATACCAGGTTCCTATCATTCATATCTTTTAAAATACCAATATTTACAAGCAATCTTGCTCTTATTAGCAGAGCTCACACTGTATGACTTTTAGGAAAAGACTTTGAACTAGGACCTATATAGTATTGACTATTCATAGCCTTCATGTTATCTAAATTATAGTATAGTGGGTGAAACTGATTATTTTTACCTGTTAGTCAAGGTTAAAATAAAAATTCTGTATCGTTTGTTATGTTTTTACAATGCAATTTTAAATCTTTCTTGGTAGGACTTAAGCATGAACAAACTGACAAAGAATGTGTAATAATGAGCACAAAAGATATATCAAAAATTAATATAATTAGAAATATTTCTATTGTCATTAATAATAATATCCCTATTTTTATTTGTTTAAATTAAGTGTATTTACTTATTTGAGACAAGGTCTCATTCTGTTGCCCAAGCAGGAGTACTCACAACTCATAGCTTAATGACAGCTCACTGCACCCTCAAACTCCTGGGCTCAAGCAATTCCCCTGCCTCAGCTGCTGGAGCAGCTAGGACTACAGGTGCGTACCACCATGCCCAGTTACTTTTTAAAATTTTGTATAGAGCTGGGGCCCTGCTATGTTGGGTGCGCTGGTCTTGAACTTCCAGGCTCAAGTAATCTTCCCACCTCAGCCTCCCCAAGTACTGGGATTACGGGCATGAGCTACGGTGTCCAGTCACTCCTGTTCTTTATAGCCTGCTTTATGGCTTGCTTTTCATAAACAATGTGCCTAGAGTGAAGAAACATCATTATTCTCAAATAATAGTGAAGAAACTAACACTCACAGAGGTGAGGGCACATGCCCTAGATTATTGGGACTGAATTAAGCTAACTTTGAATCAAAATTGTCCAATTTACCACCTAGTACTTTTTCCCCTACAGGGAGACTGCAAACAAACAAACAAACAAAAAACAAAAAACAAAAACAAAAACAAAAACAAAACACACATCAAAACCAATGTTTTCTGTATTTGGGGATTTGTCCCAGGAGATGATGGCCTGAATGATGGCCTGAATCTAGAATACACTCTAGGAAAATCTTCAGCCAAGGATACTCTAGACCTTGCCTGTAACTTCTGGGTAGCATGTGGGCTATTTTAAGTATATGCAATGCAGGGCTCGGCAGCACTAAACAGGGTTACCAGCACATATTATAGAAGGACTAACAAGAATAACAAATGGCTTCCCTATTAATCATTACAGCAAAAGAAGGATAACATTTACAAAGTGTAGTAGAGGGGAGTAAACACTCCACAATGAGAATATGTGAAAGAACTTGGGGAAAATTAGAGAACTTAGGCTATTTTTCCTTTGAAAGCAAATATAAATCTAAATACATGATTACATCTTTAAACCAGAAAGGTTTTGTTAAAACAAACAAACAAACAAACAAACAAAAAACAGCCAGAAATAAACCACAGAGAAGTACAAGGCTTGCCTTTCTATCGAGGATTAGTCTTCCTAGAGGAATCCCTATGTGTGTTGCAGGGAAGATGCTAACCTTATAGCTGACAGCATTGCATTAAGTAGTGAATAAAGACATAGACTTCAGCTATCAAAGTGATCTTACTATATTTTTAAGAGCAGCACATATAGTTCTCTATGAAATGACAGAATGAAAATTACACTAAAGTTTAGAAATATATACATACACATCTAGTTGTATGTATGACAACATTAGCAATTACGGTTTTAACACAAAACTAAACAATGTCATTGTTTTAAATCTTCATTTTAAACAATTTTTCCTAGTTAAAGTCAGTCTGCATTGATAATTAAGAATTTAGAATTATTGGTCTATTAGAATAATAATACATCTAATTATTAAATACATAAATTCTCATTTCTGGTATACACTACTAATGAAAAATCTAAATGCTTTCACAGAAAAGATTAATCACTACATAATTCAAAAACAAATATAGCAACAACTTTTTTCATACCACTCCATAGTAATACTATTTTTGTAAGTAAGGAACTAAAAATTAACCAATCAGAATGATGCCCAATACTGACAGTAAAGAGTTTCACTTTGCCATCCAGTTTTAGTAACAAGCTGTGAGTGGCCTCTACTGGCTGACCAAAGGCTTCCTAAATCTCTCATTTATGAAGCTTGCAATATTATAAGCGTCAAGAAAATAAGGATGTGTCCACGTATGTTTACGTAAAACCCACTGTGCATAAAGATCTTCTCATGAATAAATCACAAAGTAATAAACAAAATTGTATGTAAGATGGTGTAAAAAACTTTTATCATTTCATCCCACTGCTATACGCTTGGATTATATTGGCAATCTATATATCTTCTAAAATTCTAATTTATATACCATGATAATCTAAATGTGGATTTTCTTAATTCATATCAAAGCAATTCACATCTGCATTTAAAAATAAATAGTTTTGGGGACTCGTTCAATACACACACACATACAACTTCTCAAAATTAAGTTTATATTTAGGATTGGCAAACTGACTTTGGAGGCAAACACAAAGAAGACTGAATTTAAAAACTTGAAAGAATTTTTAATTTTAAAAAAGAGATTAATATTTTATGTAATGGTTTATGAAAATGCTATCCTGGAAACATAGTAATCTAAAGCAATTTAAAAAATTTCTACATTGTTGCTCCTATGTTTGGGAGGGAGTAATTTTATATTTAAAATGAAACAGCAGTCAAGAAGGCAAAACCTTGCTTATATTAGGAAATGTCCATTCAGTATTCATAATAGAGAAGAAAAAAATGTTTCAGTTTTTGCTCAGCAGCTCCCTAATAATAAAGCTTCCCGTGTGTGGGGAAATTTGTAATTTGTATTTATCTATTTAAACATATAATCATATATTTGATTCACTTCATCCTTTACCCAATCTATTCACCTGAATATACTCTATTAAAAATTATTAGCAAATATATCTAATGATGTCAAAAGGTGACTACGTTTATTTTAAAAAGTTATTGTTCTCACATGTAACAATATTCCAGTATATTTCAACCTTCATTTCAGAATTCAGTCCCATTATCTTGCCTGCTCAAAATGGTTCAGAGGGTTATCTAGCTGACATATAAGATAACCCTCCATCTCACTAGACACCACTGGGATATGACACACTGACCCGCAGTAAGCCCTTGTTATTATCCTGAAATATATAGCACATAATGTAGTTGCTGCCAAGGAATTTGTTTATAAAAATCTTTTTTTATCTCTCTGGACATTTAAGTCATTCTTTAAAAGTAATGTTCAACTATTTTAAAGAATTTCATACAATGAATAAACGTTCTATTTTATGTTTAAAGTCTTCATTCCTATTTCCCACAATTTTATCAAAGGTTAAAAAAAAAACCCAAAAAACCACATACATAGAAAATAAAAGCCAGAAAGTATTTTCTCCTTATTGCTTAGGTTATATAGAGCCTATTATATAAAGGATAAGACTTAAAAACAAAAGAGATCTCAATAGTTCATTCCTAGGGAGAATTATGCATATTGAAGCTCAATACATGTAAAATTAATTGTCTTCTTTTTAATTTTTTGGGGGGTAGCAGAAGAGGTCAGAGGGCAATACGGTAGTGAAGATAATGATGAGATTCAGCAAACATGTTTGAGGACATAACACATTATTAATACAGCTTTTTGAAAAAAATTCTACAGGCACATTTAAAAAATTTATTTAAGAACATAAGCAGACTAGGAAAACTTTTAAGTGCTTGCTTATAAACTACTTAAATTATTTCAGTACTCAAAATCACATGATCAACATTTCGGCAGCTAAAATTTATTTTCTTTCCACATTATTCAACAATGTGTCACATCATCCATTGTGCATACTTTTTGAACTGGGTATTATTTCTACTATTTTTCAAACTGTTTTATAAACTAGTCAATTTCTTCTTAACCTGATAGTGGTGTTGCATAAAACCTTAATTTACATCATGGGAAAAAATTACAGCTGGTTTTCATAATTTAAAATGTATTTCTAAGAATCTCAAGGACAAATGGTAATTTATAAGAAAAATGCTGATAGTCTCAACACTTCTAAACTGACAACTTGATAAGGTTTATATTTAGCAAATAAAACACTTAAAATATTGCTCTGTACAAGTTGTTCTAAAGCAAACACGCAGGCAATCATTCAATCATTCAATCTTATTTGATGCAGTTCAAGACCTTATTATACTGTTAATTGCACTAAAAATTTCCACAGCTAAAAAAAAAAGTATGTAATCATGATTTGATGGGGGAGGGAAAAAGTACAATGAAACATATTGCAAACTATTTGCGGTATGAATAAATGAGTGAATGAGATAATTAAAAAGAGGTCAAATATTAGTTAACAAATAGCAGTGTAAGTATAATCTTAGCATATTACATACTCAATAAATGACAACAAAAATCCCAAGTAACCTAAAACTTTTAACATTTTTTGGCCAATATCTATTTTAAGTAAATAACCACAGTCAGACTCTCACATTTTTGAAATAGTTAATAGCTTTACCTTGATAGAAGTAAATGTCTATCCCAAGTCTGGTTGTTTATAGCAAGGGACCGCAACCAGGCCACACAGCAGAAGGTGAACAGCAGATGAGCAAGCAAAGCTTCATCTGTATTCACAGCTGCTCCCCACTGCTCACATTAGCACCTGAGCCCTGCCTCCTGTTAGATCAGTGGTGGCATTTAATTCTCATAGGAGTGTGATCCCAATTGAATTGTGCATGCAAGGGATCAAGGTTGTGTGTTCCTTATGAGAATCTAATGCCTGATGATCTGTCACCGTGTCCCATCAGCCCCAGAGGGGACTGTCTAGTTTCAGGAAAACAAACTGACTGCTCCCACTAATTCTACATTATGGTGAGCTGTAGAAGTTTTTCATTATGTATTGCAATGTAATAATGATATAATTATTTCATTATGTATTACAATGTATTAATAATAGACATACAGTGCACAATAAATGTAATGTGCTTGACTCATCCCCAAGCCATCCCCCTACCCCCAGTTTGTGGAAAAACTGTCTTCCAGGAAACCAGTCCCTGGTGTCAAAAAGGTTGGAAAGCACTGGTTTATAAAGTCAGTCAGGCAGCCAGAGATAACTCACTTCCCGTGAGGTGTGTTCTGGACAATAAGAGATATGTGTAGTCACCAGGTGGTGAAGTTTCTAAGGAAAGTTCAAGTGACTAACTCAGTTGGCATGTGCCTTGTGCCCTTCTTTGTACTTCATGGTACCTGGGATACGGCCAATAACATCAATATTTTTTGTTTGTTTGTTTTTTTGACTAGGAGTTAAAGACCAAAAGAATCAAAGGTTTCCATCATGGCATCTTCTATCAGGGTAACCAAGCCACCAAGTGCCTTTCTATGTCAGGGGGGAAACAAAATACAACAACACATCATTATATGGATACTTTATTATGTACACCAAGCTCAATTTGTAATTAATAATAATGAAGCCAATTATATCCATTAAATTCTATATTTAGTCCTAGAAAACAACGTGTCATTTGGTGGACCAGGAATTCACTAATAAGAGAGGAGATTGTAAACAACTTCTTCATATGCCCAGCACTCGGGTGCTATATGGAAGATTCTAATGAATTGCACAGTATCAACCCTACTAGCTAATATGTTGCAGACTTAAAACATAAAACCATCTAAAGATTAAACAACTACTAAACTGTGTGCATTTAGTTATAACTGCAACAGAAGTTAAAAAAAAAAAAAAAAAAAAAGGCATTAAAGCCCAAATTAGCAAATGTGGTTTTTGGAGGAGATGAGACTTATGCTGAGTGTTAGAGCTGGCTAGGCTCTAAGCCAACGGAAGGAGGGGTGACTATATGCATAAACAAGTTTTGAATCAAAAGGGTATATGTATTGGAAATGAGAAAATAAACCTGACTAGAAGTTCATAGGAAATAATGGTTGGATAGGTAACAAAGGTTCAGAAATCTAAGAATATTATTCATCCTATAAAATAATCTCTATGTTCAAGTCTTTAAAAATTAAGCTAGATTTTCGTGACTAATAGACATCATCAGACTCTGTCAAGGGTGGCCAAGTAAAAATAAAAAGACACAAACAAGATGTTTTCATGTATTGAATTTCCATATTTTTACCTTTACTTCTTTATTGCTTTCTGGATCCTATGTCAAGAGCTTGAACATGGTTTCTTCTACACACAGCAGGATGAGGCAAACCCTTCTGCCTATGACTAGGACCTGAGGCATTCTGCCCCTTCCTACTCCTTGGTGCATGGAAAGGAGAACTAGGTTGAAGTAGGAGGAGTAAGTCAGAAACTAACATTATAATGATCTCCATGCCTCTTGCATAAAGTAAGGTGGAAGGTCAGAGAAGCATGGGGGGACTGAGGGATGTTTTCTTCCTGAGGTACAGTCGGGGAGTAACATGTCTAGAAGAGGTGCCACATTTGAACTGGCACCTTGTC
This sequence comes from Chlorocebus sabaeus, assembly GCF_047675955.1. NCBI lineage: Eukaryota > Metazoa > Chordata > Mammalia > Primates > Cercopithecidae > Chlorocebus > Chlorocebus sabaeus. The sequence continues at coordinate 12,047,654 of NC_132928.1, read as the reverse complement.
CAACAGGCCACAGTAATAAAAATGCTGCATTTGTGGAAGGTCGAGGCCAGACAGATAGCCTGAGAGAATGCTGCTGGTTCCCCAAGGTCTGAGTATGTGAGACAGGTGATCCAGGAGTTTCTGTACCCTAATGAGGGGACCAGTGGGTGAGGACTGTCTTGGGATCCAAGAAAGCACAGGGACTTGAAGATCCGAGGCAAATGGCTGGAATCTGTGGGCTTCAGTAATGGATACCAGAATAATACCCCCAAAGGCCAAATGGAACCAGACTCACAGAAGTGAATGTGGTGCCAGTGTTCAGTCCAGACCAGCTAGAGGTCAGTAAGCAAAGAACAGTGATTGGATAGAGAGATGATGCATGGATCTGAGGTAACAGATTCCCCCATAATCCCTCCCAGGACACATAAGCTCTGTAGTGCCACCTTGGAGAGAGGAGATAGGGAGAGAGGAGAACTGCAAGAACAAGCATTTGTTAAAAAGGGGCTGAGTTACCCAAAGAAATAGTTTATACAGAGATAACTGTAACTGAAAAATCTTTCACTTTCTCCTGCGGTTTGGATATGGTTTGTTTGTCCCCACCAAAACTTACGTTGAAATTTGGTCCCTGGCATGATGGTATTGGGAGGTGGGGACTAGTTGGAGGTGTTTGGGTCATGAGATCCCTCAAGAATGGTTTGGTTCCCTCTGCATGGTAGTGAGTTCTCCTGCTGGAAGACTAGATTAGTTCTTGTAGAAATGGATTAGTCCCCTCCAGAGTAAGTTGTTATAAAGCCAGGACATTGCTCAGGTTTCCCTCTTCACACATGTCTGTTTCCCCTTTAATCTTCTCCTCCATGTTACGATGCAGAACAAGAGCCCTCACCTGAAGACAGTGCTGTATCCTTGAAATTCTCAGCATGCACAACTGTGAGTTAAATAAACCTCTTTTCTTTATAAATTATTCAGTCTTGGGTATTTTGTTATAGCAACACGAAACAGACTAAGATAATTCCCAGATTCCTGTTCCTCCACCAATGTACTTCTTTCCCCACTTTCCCCACACCAGGCACTAACAGGCAGAAGCTCATGAGAAATAACAAATGCAGTAAATAAAGAAGCTACATTTTCTCTCACCCAAGAGTTAACTTTTTGCTCACCACACTTACAAACTGACATCAACTCTTTAGAACATATTCATGAATACAGGAATTATTCTTACAAATTAGAATAGATAAAAATCTTTCAATGTATCCACAATAGTAAAGTACTAAATACTAGTTTAAGCTTTCTCGCTGTTTCATAGCAAAATACCACATAATGTATGTCATGCTTTTCAATCTACAGGTTATGAAATCAACAGTGACAAAGACATAACCTTTATAATAAGTCTACAAAGTAATATGGAGTCCTAGCGGTAATTCTTGTTATCCAATGCAGTGATCACAATGAAATATGCTACCCACCAAGTTTAACAAAATAAACTAAAATTTGTGGATTTCATCATTTTTTCTCCCTCCAGTATAAAGTAGTTCTCAATAGAAGAGCATAGAGATGAAAACTGGGCTATGGAGCCAGACTGCCCGGGTCCAAATACTAACTTCTCCATCTTTCAGTGTTATGACTGTGTGAATTTCCTCATCTACAAAATGGAGGTGGATAATAGTACCTATTTGATTGCTTTATTACAAAAATTAAATGAGATCATTTGTAAAGCATATAGATCAGTGTATATTAGCTATTATTATTTGTACTAATTGTTTCACAGTCTAATGAAAAGTACAATCTCAATAATGGGATGATAATAAATGTTACAGAGGATGTTAGCAAGAATAAGGAGTTTTGTAGGGTTGGTGGGAGTGGGAGCAAGGAAGGCGTGTGTACACAGAAAAATGGTGCCATCAAAGATGTTTATTTATTGGGGCCATCACCACTTCTTTCCATGAATTAACTGAAACCATCTTGGTGGGGTTTGATAAAAATCAAACGAATAATTTTTTTCTCGTGATTGTTTCAGAAGAGCAGATACATACCTAGTTTACAAAACACTCATTGTTTAAAAATAGTTTCTTAAAGCCTGTGGTACTTAGTCTAAATTATAAAACTTAATTCAATAATTTCCACAAAGACATTATTGGTGACTGTATAGGCTGATAATTCTGATGCTTTTCAATTAGTGTAAAGGTCATGAGTTAAAATAAAATAGAGAAGTATTTTAGCTATAGTAATCGTCACTAAATTGAATGTTTCACAGCTGATTTGCTTTTCTTGGCCAATTCTAAGGGCCTGAAAACTTGAACAGACAGACCAGTTGAATACATGGTATTCAGTTGCTAGAAGAAATAAAGTGAACGCACTTCCTCCCAAGCTCAGTTACACACACACACACAAACACACATACACAAACACACACACACACGCACACACACACACGCACACACACAGACACACGCACACACACAGACACACACACACACACTTTATTTAATTTTATACAAAACAATGCAGAACTTTGAAGGCTTCTCTGATCACACACAACAGAAGTAATATACAATTTTAATTCCTATATGCCTCTGTATCTTTCTTATATCACTTAACATACTGCCTGCCTCGTGTTAGGATTACACATATGTTTGTCTTCTCTATAATAATATGATTCTCAAAAGCAGAGGCTATGTATTATTTACTGTTGTATTGCCACCAGGATCTGGCACATTTGCCTACACTGAACCATGTGCTGAATTAGTCAAAAGCACAAATATTTTTCATGAGAGCTGATTAGCATTTTGCAATAGTCATAAAAATTCAGTCTATACTTCAAGTAATTCACAAACAGGTTAAATACTATAGTATTTCAAAAATCTGGATATGGTGTTTTTGAAGTCACACTGCCATCTGCAAAATTAAAACCACTCTAATACCAATCTCATGAAATAGTACACACACATACACACACACACACACACACACACACACACACACACATACACAAAACCAGTAGAGAATACAAAGAGAATCAACTGACTACAGGCATATAATTTACTCAGTGCTTTGCATAAAGAGTAGTTCATAATTTTTAAAATATAGAAAATGAAAGAGATGCTCATTATTATAATTAATGAACACCTAAAACATTTTTGACAAGTTGGTCAAAACAGAGGAAAAAAGAATACAAGAAAAAAGAAAAACAAATTGCTGAATTATCTTTCTGGGTAGCACACTGTTAAGAAATTTGTTGACGGAAAGGATGCTGTCAAGCACTAGCATATACTCTGAGACTATGGCAGGATATGTCATATGTGCTTACAAACCGTTCTAGAAGCTACCTACAAAGAGGAGCATGTATGCATCAATATAATGAAGAAACTGGAAATCACCAATTATTTCTTGAATTGTTTCACAGTATTAACTATGAGTTCTGTGAACATTAAACCACACCATGGAATCTGAAACAATAGGATATTGTCTATCATAGTCAGTCTGTGAAACATGGACATAATGTCACTGCAACCCAACTCCACTGGACCAGTACACAAACAGAATCCCAAGTAGCACACTCCACTGGGCTGTGAGCAACTCCAGGGGCAGGTGCACTGTTTTATTCTTCTGTCCTCTGTGATTAACCCAGTATGTACTCAGTAAATAGTATCCATTACTATTGATTTCAACAAACAATGATTGAGCACTTCCTAGGTGGCAGAAACTCTCAGAAGCTGCATATTAAATATTTCTAATGCTCACAACTCTGCAAGATTCTAATTATTATCTCAATCTTACAAATGAGGCTCGGAGAGATTAAAACAACTTAGCTAAGGCCACCTACCTGACAAGTAGCATAGCCACTATTTTGGTCCAGAAATGTCTGGTTCATTGACTCAACAAAAAACATATTGAGCCCTGACTATGTATCCTGAGCAAGGAGGAGGAGATGTATTGGTGAACAAAACTGAAAAGGCCCCTGCATTTATGGGACTAACATTTTACTCTAGGGAGTCACAACGAATAAAACAAACAGACAAGAACACTACAGATTTTAGAAAATGAAATGAAGGAAATAAATAAGAAGGTGGTAGGGAAGAGGAACCCCAGCTGACCTGACCCCTGAAGGATAAGATGGAGCAGCCAAGCAAAGGGCAGGAGGAATGAAACATTCCTAGACAAAGGAAGTAGGATAGATGAAGGCCTGGAAGCAAGGAAGAGTTCACATGATCAAGGAGTAGGATGGAAGTCTGTGTGGGGAAGGAAAGACGGGTACAATGTGAGATCAGAGAACAGAACAGGGTCCCACTGGCCTCAATTGTAAAAAGTTGTGCTCTTTCCTTATCTTTTGTTTTTTTGAGACAGGGTCTTGCTCTGGCACCCGGGCTGGAGTGCAGTGGTGCCATCATAGCTCACTGCAGCCTTGACCTCCCAGGTTCAAGTGATCCTCCCACCTCAGCCTCTGGAGTAGCTGTGACTGCAGGTGTATACCACCATGCCCACCTGGCTAATTTTTTTTTTTTTTTTTAGAGATGGGGAGATGGGGTTTCACCATATTGCCCAGGCTGGTCTTGAACTCCTGAGCTCAAGTGATCTGCCTGCCCCAGCTTCCCACAGTGTTGGAATTACAGGCATTAAGCCACCACACCCAGCCTGCTCTTTTCTTTATAACAGCAATTCTCAAACTTCATACTCTTAAAAATGATGGAGGACTACTAAGAGCTTTTGTTTATGTAGATTTTATCTATTGATATTGAGTGTATGAGATATTAAAACTGTGCTAATTTTTAAATTCAAGAATCTACAAGCACACACTTCCTGGAGACTAGAAAATACCACTGTACAGTTGGGAAAAAATAAAGTTGAAAAAGACAAATAATATCTTAGTATTATGAAAACAGTTTTGCCCCTGAGAACCCACTCGAAGAGTCTCAGGGACCCCCAGTGGTTTCCAGATCACACTTGGAGAAGCATTGCCACATGCCGTGGTTGTCCTAGTGTGGTTCTCAGACTAGGACTAGCAGCATCTAGAGACTAGGAACTGTCTCTTACTCAACTGCGTTTCTCCCATACATTGCTCAGTGTCTGGCACATGGCAAATATGAAATAGAACAATACTCACTTGTTGACTTAAGTATTTATGTTTTCTCTTGATATTGAGATTGGTATCTCCATGAAAGTCATGCCAGATACTTTGTTCTGAATCATATATAACAGAATCCTAGGTGCACAGGTTTTCATTAAGCCCTTTTTATTGAATATAGATACAGATTTGATAAATAGCAATGGGGATAACAAATATAATTAGCAAGAAAACTCTGTGCTCTTTTAATGATGTATAGAAATACTTAAATGAATATAAAATAAGATCTATCAAAAAGATTTTTATAGCCGGGCGTGGTGGCTGACACCTGTAATCCCAGCACTTTAGGAGGCCAAGGTGGGCGGATCACTTGAGGTCAAGAGTTTGAGACCAGCCTGGCCAACATGATGAAACCCCCCCTCTACTAAAAACACAAAAATTAGCCGTGCATAGTGGGGGGTGCCTGTAATCCCAGCTACTCAGGAAGCTGAGGCAGAAGAATCGCTTGAACCCAGGAAGTGGAGGTTGCAGTGAGCCAAGATCACGTCACTGCATTCCACTCTGGTCAACAGAATGAGACCCTGTCTCAAAAATAAATAAATAAATAAATGAAAATAAAAAGATTCTTACAGTTCTTATAATTAATTGCCCTCTCCTATAAAATACAGACCATACTTTATGCCACCCACATTTTGAAGATTTAGGAACAGCCATAAAAACATCCTAGCAAACATTCATTCTCAAATCAAACACTAGACTGTAATTTAATCTTATTATCAACTGGGTAAAGTATTAGCTTTTAAGTAAAAATTGCCCATCTTCTTATTAGTGAGCATGGCCTTGACGGTCCAGTTAACTTTCACCTATAAAATAAGGCCATTTTTCATATTCAAAATGAAATTCTGTGTTAAACTCCTTCTTCCATTTATAAAATTACTTACAGTCTGTGGGAAAAAAAACATTTAGGATATATAAAGATAATAAAAGCTCACAACTGGTACCCTCTGCACTCACCACCACCTGGATTAAGCAAAAATTAATTGTCCTCTTTAAAGTTGGATCCTTTTGGTGCTTTCCCAATTCTCACAGGGTGACCAGATGTCACATGACCACACAGTTGGATAGGGTACAAAATTTATTGCACCATGAGCTGTAAAGGTACTAACTACATTCAGTTCAGGATACTGCAGATGTCTGTCTCAGTTACTTAGCTCAACTTGGCACTAAATAATTGGAGATTAGTTTGAGTGTTTAAGTCAACTGTCTTGTTCAAATTCATGCTTTGTCACTTTCTAGCTATTTAGTTATTTAGTACTTCCGTTGCCTTACAGGTAAAAAGTCAATAACAGTAAACCTGCTTTATAGGGCTGTTATGAAAATTACATGAGTTAATACACATAAAGTACTTGGAAAAATGCCTGGCACATAGTAAGGACCCAATAATGCTAGTTCTTATGCCTAGCAGATTTTATAGATTTTATAGTCCCAATCTGCTTTACCAACAGGCTTGACATTTCAACTCAGACCTACTTATTAGGACTACTCATTCCTGGAACTGTTGCTGGTTTTTAGTTTCAATCACTTAACTTAATCGAAATAGGAAAAATAAATTCCTCTGTATTACACTGTTACCTCAATTTGCCAGGTATCTACTTACTCAACTTCAGTTGAGTGGGTGAGTTGATATAGAGGTAACAGTCTAAAAAGGAAGTTTTTATTCTCTTTTTAAGTTAATGTACAAGATTACTATTATTATTATTATTATTACTAGAGACGGAATCTCACTCTGTAGCCCAGGCTGGAGTGCAGTGACCTGATCCCGGCTCACTGAAAGCTCCGCTTCCTGGGTTCACGCCATTCTCCTGTCTCAACTTCCAGAGTAGCTGGGACTACAGGCGCCCCCCACCACGCCTGGCTAATTTTTTTTGTATTTTTAGTAGAGATGGGGTTTCACCGTGTTAGCCAGGATGGTGTCAATCTCCCGACCTTGCGATCCGCCTGCCTCGGCCTCCCAAAATGCCGCCTGGCCCAGTTAATGCACAAGATTGTTTTAAGTAAAAGCCGGAAAGAAGACTGTTCAAAATGCATCCTGTGTACCTAAAATACTACCTAGAATATTTGTTGAATGAATAGACAACTGACTCCGGTTTTACGAGAACGACCCCCAGTGTACTTGGAATTGGAACTAAAAACCAGCAATGAGGGAATGAGCAGCCTACCACAAACTCTGGAAATAGTTCCACCTCATCATCTCTACTGATTTCAGATTACAAAAACGTTTTTAAATTTTTAAATTTCTTTTAACTTTGCCCTTCCCTTTTTCTCCCTCAAATCACTTACACTATCTGTTTTTGTATATGCTAAGAATCACATGAAGCTCCTTATATCCAAATAAATTCATTAGAATCTCTCTCAAATTAACATCTTTTCCTAAAGCCCAATTTTAAAATTTTATTAGTATTTATTTACTTGTTTTTGGCTACCGGTAAACACCAGTACTTTTTTAGTCTCATAGGTGAGAAAATCTGGGAGTCATCTGTTAATGACTAACAGGATAGTACAGAAGAAAGAAGGAGTGCTTTGCAGTCAGATGAAGCAATCTCTTTCACTATGCAACCTAGCTATGTTAATTAACTCACTCTGTGCCTCAATAATCTCAGCCATAAATTTATTCTAATTCTGATTTCATAGATTTTCCGTAAGGATTAAAAAGAGAAAATACATAGAAAAAATTATAAGCACAACACTCTGGCAAACAAGAGGCACACATGCACTATTTTATGAGGACTTTTGTACCATAAACTGCCACTCTTTTGCTTCTTATTTTCTTTTTCTTTCATTCAAACTGATAGTCTCCATTTATCCAAATAATTTGCTGATTTCTTCTGTAGTATATTCTCCATTTCTCTTAGCCTATTTCTAATTTTTTGGAAATTCCATCGCAATTAAGGTGAATACTATATAATTTTGAACTTAATTGCTTGCTTTCTAGTGATTAGGAAGGTTTTACCTAGACGGTAACCTCTACAAGTACACTAAATCTGTAATCAATAACTATATTCTTTAAAAAACAGATGTATGGCTGGGTACGGTGGCTTACACTTGTAATCCCAAAACTTTTTGGGAGGCTGAGGCGGATGGATCACGAGGTCAGGAGTTTGAGACCAGCCTGACCAACATGGTGAAACCCCATCTCTACTAAAAAAATACAAAAATTAGTCAGGTGTGGTGGCGCAAGCCTGTAATCCAAGCTATTCGGAAGGCTGAGGCAGGAGAATTGCTTGAACCAGCGGAGGTTGCAGTGAACCGAGATTGTGCCACTGCACTCCAGCCTGGGTGACAGAGCGAGACTCCCTCTCAAACAAAACAAAACAAACAAATCAACCAGCCAAACAAACAGAGGTAAGAGATTTGATAAGTCACTTTAAGTCATTGGATCTTGATTTTCGAATGTTAAAAAAATTCAGTATTTTCTCTAAAATCCTTTGCATCAAAAACATTTGGTGATTCTATGTTGAGTTCTTAGGTCATTTTCATACAGATTAGAAATCAAAGAAAAGAAGTCCTTTTCGGTTTATTCCCTCTCTCTGAATTTCCTCAGCTTTTTGTTCATTCCATTAATAACACACTTTACCACATTATATTAAGCACATATCTACCCCGGTAGGTAGCAAATCCCTTGACAATAGGGTCTGTTTCAGTTAATAAACTTTGTATCTGGGCTGCTTAAGACAGTGTGTGGAACATAGTAGGTGTTCAATATATGTTTGCTACATTGAAATTAATTATCTTAAGAAGTATGAGATGGGAAAACATTATAAGGCTTTATAATTATAATATATAAAGGTTATAATTATAATATATAAAGGTTATAATTATATATTATAAAGATTATAAGTGCTTTGCACTGATAACAGGTATTCTCTTTCTAAAACCCTGTCTCTCCTAACTACCCTCTCACTACTATCACTGTCCCCATGCTACTCAAAATATTAAAATATGAGGTGAAAGAATCATTACTGCAACAAATGAAACCACTTTGGTCTTACGTGATAAAAATGGTGAAACGAAAGAGTCAAATTCATCAAAGTACAATCAAACCATTGAGGTCTTAAATGTCCATTTAGACTAAATAAGGAAAAAAGGAAAAGCTTAAATTAATTTGATGAATACAACTTTTCCCACTAATTCAATCATCTGAATAATTCCAAGAATTTCAATTTGACAATAATATAGAAATTTCATCATTCAAGATTTTCTCACTGCAATTCATTTTTTTAATATCAAAAACTACAAAACTTCTTTAAAGACAGTAAGCAGATTATAATATCTAAGTACTATACATATTTATTTCAGTCAAAAACACTGTTTTTAATTACACAGACGTTACCTCCTCCTTACCATGATCCTTTATTTTTAGACTGCATAAAGATGAAATAAGTACAAAACTATTCTCTCAGCCCTACCTTTCTATCAAAAAACGAATTGATTCTAACTTAGAAAGATTCCTGTAGGTATCAACTAAAAAATCTACATCCATTAAAAAAAATAAAGTTTGAACTCAAGAAATTTTGCAAGAGAATATTCAAGAGATCCAAAAGGCATGATGTATTTGTTCATGCTTTTGTGGCAGTTCTAATGATGTGACTCACATCCATGAAGCAGGTTCATGACATGTTAGCTGAGCATTCACATTTCAATACACCTTTGTACACCTAAATTTCATTACGTCAATCTTATTTAAGATTTGCAGATTCTGTAAATTTGGGGTTAATGTTACTAAAATGTTATGTGCTATGGAGTTTATTTTATTGGCAGAATTTTCTTTAATAGCTTTATAAATAATTTAGTCTTGTGTTTATAGAATCCTTAGTAGTCTGAAGGGTCAAAATGGTTTTTAGTTATACTTCACCAGATTTTATGGGGAAAATAATATGTAATTACATTTTCTCATTTGCAGATACATGAAGGTCTCAGGACAAATCTCTTGCAAATATCAAGGGTCTACTGTAATCATTTCCAGTCAGCGCATTGAAACTTAGCAAATGGGTAACACCCTGGCCTCTGCATTATGACTGTGGCTTGGATTGGAAGGTTAATCACCATGAAGAGCAGAAGAGCTGAACCTTAATGTTAAGGTGGGCATAAATCCTAATCCACAATGTATGCTTTTAAAAATATATATACATACCAATAGGCTCTTTGGGTTACTATGGGCCAAGTTATGTCCATCATAGTCATACTTAACAGTGTTGGGTCCTAATTTTTCACACAGTTATGAATGCTATACTGTCAAACAGCATGGGCATTTAGGGATAGATTCATGCTGATGCCTTGTGCTGACTCCCATCACCGCCCCCTTTATCAAATCACTTTCTTATACCCTCTGCTTATCTAAAAGCAGATGAAAAGGTGTATCAATGTGGACAAGATTTGCCATTTGGGGTGTGGGTGTGGGTATGGCATATGAGTTTAATAGAATTTCTGTGTGTTGATAATTAAATAGTTCTATATGTGAAAGTTAATTAAATCCATAATTCCATATAGCAAAACATTATTACAATTTTTTCCTTAGTACATCAGATAAAAAAATAAAACACTGACAAGTATGAGCTCAATTCTAATATATTAAGGCTAATTTCAGAATGGGAAGCATCTCATACTGTTCCAAAATGTAAATACCATGTTGAAAAAAATGGTTATTCTCTCAGTAAAAGAAGGATCATTAATTTCAAATCAAGGAAGAGTTTATATGATTAAACCAGTATATATTTGCTCAATTTACTATCTGGAGGTTTTAACAAGAAGATTGAAACAGACTGACTATTAGAAATTTGAAAAGGGCAATGTCCACATTGTTCCCCTGGTACTGTACAATGGCAGGTCAAACTTTTGTTCCTCTTGTCCTACAAACAATTTTCAAGCCCACGCTCAATAAATAAATTTGGTCTCAGCACTCCCAATCAGTGCTGCACAATCCCCTCAGTAGCAGACCTATGATAAATGGACTTATTTTCCCAAATCAAACACTTGAATTTAAATTCAGATGAGTTAATGCAAAGGTCAACATTGTAATCAGTTCTTTTGATCTTTATAGAATTTCTGGAGTAATACATAATAAATCTGAAACAAGGCAATTTGCAGCTCTGTATGTGTGGCTGGCAATAAAAATCTTAACGATCAGAGCCTTTATGTACTTAGGGAACGTTTTATCGTAATGGCTATGGTGAGGGCTTCAATGCATAGGAAACAATGGCAATAGATAACCCTGAAAGCCTTGATTTCTTCATTGTTTTACAATTTACTTATATATGTATTTATAAAAAACTTAATGAATATACATCTATGCTTACTGTATGTTTGAAATAGTCACTACTTTTATCACAACCACCTAGTTTTGCATTAATAGGTTGGACATAAAAATTGCCTATGATAAACATTTGCATATCAGGTTCAACCTGAAATTTTCCAATCTCAGTTAGAATTGCACTTCTTTAGAGAGTTTTTACATTAAAGAGTTTTGGAAGGTTAGGCAATATAAAAATTAAATGCTATTCTTCAATTTTATAACTGATAAAGCATGATTAATTCATTATGGTACAATCACAAAGGGGTTCTAATGGTCTTTAAACTGAAATTTAAGGAAGGAAGGAAAGGAAGGAGGGAGGGAGGGAGAAAAACCAGATAGATGAACAGGAGGTAAAACCGACAGACTTGCAGCTAAGTGCCCCTTTTGTAGCTGGCTGCTAGGTACTATTGGGTCCTATGGCTTTAGGCTGTTCCTGTACTGTCCGTGTCTTGGAATCCTCTGACAATTTACCTTAAAGCAGCAGTCCCAGTTATTCAACAAAACACTACATGATTATGGGTGAAAGTAACATGAATTTTTACATTGATAGCAGTAATAAACAATAGCCTACTAGTGTTTCCAAAAATGTAGAATCTTTTTTATCTTAGTAACAGATCAGTGATTGATCCTTTCTAAACAATAAAACCATTTTTGTCAACTTTATTATACTACAGTGCACAGTGTTTGCACAATAGTGCTACTCTTTAAAGTATCAATTCTGATCCATTTTAGTGGTAAATTGATTTCAACAAGTACGTAATATTCAAGATAAGTCTTTTAATGAAATTATGAACATGAAAAAAAATCCTAATTTCTAGCAGTGAGGAACCTACTATACATAAATTCTAAGTAGTAGCCTTAGGACTATGTAGCAAAAGGTGAAAAGAAAAAGCTTCCAAGGTGGCATTTAATATCTGTTCCCACAGTGTCTCTCTTCAGAACAATCGACCCTATTTTTGGCTAAAACACTGAGGCTAAAATATGGCATTGTGCACAAATTTATTGTAATACTGTTTTCCGGAGACTCAATGAGAGTACGTAAGAGCCAGATGTATCCTGCGTACTTGTGGCGTGACAACCGTTAACTCCAGTTGGATCCAAACATTTCACTGAATTTGGCCAAACAACAAGGAATTTTAGAAACTTCTGGGACAAATACATTCATCTATAGCTTCTGTAATTAAGTTCTTTCATCGGTAGGCAAGTTTGGTTAAGGTCCATGGGCTCCTTTTGACGGAGTACTACAATGACACACCTTCTATCATCCCAAGTTTGCTCTCTAAAGCCAAAGAAAAGCAAAATCATTACTCATACTGAAAATTCTGTCATTTTCTTCAAATTGTGACTTTATTTCTCTAATAAAGCCTTTATAAATCTCTGATATCATTGAATGCAACACAATTCGGCAGTAGAAATGACTGGGCACAAGGTAATAACTGCTCTATTCAGATGTCTGACATGAGTCTAAATTTCCATACTTCCTAAGAAAAATCAGCCATGTTTTTGTTTTCTCCCCCTGCAGTTTCATATTTAGGGTATACAGATGTCCTGTCACAGCAGTTAAAAAGTACAGTCTTGTGAGTCACTAGGGGTCTGACAAGTGGAGTCTCAAAGCCCGATAATTACAAAGAGTCCTTGATTTGAAGAGAGCTCATTTCATTTTTTTGTCCAGCAAGTTTCTACATTGCAGCCTGCATTAACAAAAGAATCAAACAAAATCATAAAACTTAATCTTCTACATTCTGTTCAGCCACATAAGTATCCTAAAAATTAGCAATAGTTAAATGCATACATATAGTAAAAGTTCAATTATTTTCTTAATCCATGTGAATACTTATTTGTCATCTACTATGTGTAAGACAGTGGGTTGGGTAATTCAATACATCACATAAGAATCTGATCGGCAAGTTAACAACACAAGCCTTTTAGATAAATGACAAAGTGGAAGCTGAGAACATCCAAATTTAGTTTGAATAAAATGTTCAAGCCTCTTTCACAAGCTACATATTAGGTATTCCATCTGGGAAGACTGAAGTAGAGTTTTTTATAGAAAGCCCAAATATCCCAATTTTCTTATTAGCATGTCCTTTGGTTCAAGTAAGTCACTCATGCTCATAAATCATGTAAGAACTTGCTTTTTGGTAAAAAAAATTCTAAGTGGGGGCTATATACCTTGAGGTCAAGAGGGTCAAGATTATACAATATAAGTTTTGTTTCTTAAGGAATCTTGCTGGGTTTAGGCTGTGATGAGTATCTACTGGTTGGCTGACAGTGTCTATTCCTTCTACTAATAACAACATCCTGATTGTGAGTGACAGTGTCTATTCCTTCTTCTAATAACAACATCCTGATTTTTTCCACAGGAAAATATCCTCCTCTCTTCCTTACAGTAGGAGATACAGTGGCACAGTCTCCAATTCCCTGGCCCAGGCCTGGGCATTCACAACACCCCATACCATGCCCATTATAGTTGGCTCAGGGATGTGAAAGTCAACAAGAATCAATTCTAGAACAGTTTTGAAACTACTGGAAAGAAAAAATTTCCTCTTTTTGGGGTGGGAGAAGGATTCCAGAGATAAGATACAAGTTTCAAGTGCTGGAAGCCCTCTGTCTCCAGAAGCTGGAGAGCCTGGCCAAGAACGACTCAATCCCGAGGAAAACTGCCAACAGATGGAAGGGGCCAGATTTAGGACCAAAGCCATCCTTTAAGCCTGCGATTTAACATTTTAGTTCTCTGAGCCAATAAACATCTATTTCCTTTTAAAAATGTCTCAGCATAATAAGACTGGCTGAGTTGGGTTTCTCCTACTTAAAACCCAAAAAGTCTTAAAAATACCAAAGTCCTAAACTGAAAGCTTTTGCCTAGGGTTTAGTATCCTCCAGAGTTGACAAGATATTTTCTTCCACAAGCTTTTCCACTTTTCCTTAATCTGGAAGTTTTCTCCCTACTTTGTCACTGGCATCATAAGGCAGAATAGTGTAGGGACATTAAAGAAAGGCAGTCAGCTGCGGCTCACTAAAGAGAGTAATCCATCCCTGAGCTTAAGATGCTGGTACAGGTGGCATCTGGAGACAAGAAAGGGAACTAAAACTCCTAACACCTGCCATGAGCCAGGCACAGTTCTGCCTGTTTTACCTACATCAGTCCACTTAACCTTATTTCACATCTGCATAACATTACGAAGAAGAGACAGACGCCTTAGGGACTAAGAAATTGCTAGTCAGAGAATATAGTGGTATTTACTACATTTAGTACAAAGTAGTGGCTAGGTGTATTGGTTCCAGAGTCAGTTTTAGATTTATGTCTCAGAGGCTACATCATTGAAAAGCATGATGATGGGAATATTTTAAATCTGCTCCATGCCTCAGTTTCCCGACATGATTCAAAGTCATCTTTATCTTACTTATAGAGAGAGTGTGAGAATAATTAAGATGTTACTCATCAAATATTTTAAAACAATACTTGGCATATTGTAAGCTGCTAATAGCAAAGCCTGAAATTAAGTCATGATAAACACCTAAATGTTCTGAGAAAGAGTGTATTAAATCAACTGATATGAGGAAATGACCAGTCCAGCCCACAGTTTCATGAACAATAACAACATGTGTTGTCCATGGCTCCAGGAACAAACAAAGAAGGGCAGGAAGAGCCATAGTTATAACCAAAGATGAGAAACCAAGAAGAGAATCCTTCAAGAGGATTCCTTCTTAGGCTCGCTTGGCTAAGACTTGTATTGCTTCTGTAATGTGAATGGACTAGAAGTTAATATCAAGATGTTAATTTATCTTATTTGTAGTGTGTGTATATAGTTATACTTGAGTCACTACCTTTATAAAGTCTTAAAAAAGTTTACTCCAGATATTCTTATATTGAACATCGGAACTGAGATATGAAACTGCAATAACCTGGGCACATTGGCTCATACCTGTAAACCCAGCACTTTGGGAGGCTGAAGAAGGCGGATCACTCAAAGTCAAGAGGTTGAAATCAGCCTGGCCAACATGGCAAAACCTGTCTCTACTAAAAATACAAAAATTAGCCAGGTATGGTGGCACACACCTCTAATCCCAGCTATTGGGGAGACTGAGGCAGCAGAATCGCTTGAACCCAGGAAGTCAGAGGTTGCAGTTAGCCAAGATCGCACCATTGCACTCCAGCCTGGGCAACAGAGCCAGACTCTATTTCAAAAACAAACAAACCAAATTATGTGATTCTCCTGTGTCCACTATCCTTTTCAACCCAGAGGCCAACATTCTTTAAAAAAAAAAGTTTAATTCCCTCTGTCAGTTCTTCTCTCCACACACCAGCCTAAGTAAACCCTAATCAGAAGCAAGCCAAGATTTCTCCACACACCTGTAAATTATCTGCCTTCCATACCCAGGCTGCTAACTGCTGTTGGAAATAAAAAGCCACACAAATGAGATGAACCTGATCAATGCATGTGCAAGTGGAAAATCCCAACAGTCTCTAGTGCTCTCTCTCTTCAGTTCTTCACATAAGGCATTGAGAACTTTCTCAAGTCCATTCAAACCTTTTCACCACTTCCCTGCCATCCCCAACCTTAGCAAACGAATTTGCCTTCTATCTTACAAATAAAATATAAATGAACAGTTTTTCATTTCCTGCCCTGAAACTGTAAATTTAACTCCAATATACCTGCCCTTTATGTTCCTTCTAGTAAAATGAAAGAAATGTCTTTCCTCCCATTCACAGTGCGTAGCTTGAGGCTAAGCTTTCCATCTGTATTCTGGCTCCTGCTGTCTTTCACTTAATTAGGAACCTCTTTCAATCCATTAGCCCCTCTCCTTGTTTTCTCAACATCTCCCTGCCTACTAGAGCCTCCCCAATTGGCAGACATATTTTAGGTCCTCCTTTATCAAAACCAACCAAAACTCTGAACAGTGCCATTTCCTTTCTCTCTCTTCCCTTGAAAGCCCAGCTTCCTAGAAGGACAGTCAATACATGCCTGTCCCCACTTTCTCACAAGTGGCTACAACATAAAATCTGGCTGAGGTAGCCCAGCAATCAGAGATTCCAGGTGATGCTTCAATTCAGAAATGTGAGTGGAGAGCGACAGTGAAGCACTGTTTATTCACAGCAGGAGTTCCTTCAGTGCACAAGCACTACCAAGACCATATCTGAGACTCTGGGAAGACAACTGGCTGGTAAGATCTTAGAGTGAGGCCTTGGCCTCTTTTCCTCTAGTCCTTGTCATAGAGGGTACTTGGGCAGCACCTAGAGTCTGAGTCCATAAAGGTGCATACTTATTATTCTTCTCCCACAGAAAGGGAAAATAAAAGAAAAGGATCTTCTTAAGAAATTCTTATTTTTCCAATCAAAATTGATCTGTCCTTCATTGAATGTCTAAACACTTTAACAGGAATTTGATTTAATAGCTACTTGTCTACAGACCTTTCTCTTGATTATAGGCTTCTTGGCAGTAGACTATGTAATTGTTTTTCTGTGTTGTCCATGGCTCCAAGCACAATTGGTCACAAGAACGAGCCAGGGAATCACGAGGCCAAACTGGGATTATGAGAGGCCCTGATGTGTAGAAAACTAAAATGAGGTAAAATACATAAAGGGTTTTATAAATTACAAAGCGTCAAATACAGATGAAATTATTTTACACACAGCTAGGTCATAACACGCATTTGCTGAGAAAATGGATAATTGTTAAACAGACATTTGTAATGTTATAAAGCCAACAATGCCATTTCAATAATTTTCTCTGGGTAAAGTGTTAGACAATGGGTAGGATGAACTGTGGGTTTGAGTATCTGCCAACTACTATGTTCTTACCTGTGAAATGAAGATTCTCTTACCAGTTTTTATATCACAAAGTTTTAAATTTTTTAAATAAAATTCCTAAGAATACAGCTAACTAGGGAGGTGAAAGATCTCTACAAGGAGAACTACAAACCACTGCTTAAAGAATTAAGAGATGGCACAAGCAAATAGAAAAACACCCCATGCTCATGGATAGGAAGAATCAATATCATTTAAATGAACATAATGCCCGAGCAATTTATAGATTAAATGCTATTCCTATTAAACTACCATTGAGATGCTTCACAGAAATAGAAAAAAAACAAAACAAAAAAAACCACTATTGTTTAGGCAATCCTAAGCAAAAAGAACAAAGCTGGAGGCATCACACTACCCAACTTCAAAGTATACTACAGGGCTACTGTAACCAAAACAGCATGGTATTGGTACAAAAACAGACACATAGGCTAATGGAATGTAACAGAGAGCCCAGAAACAAGGCTGCACACCTGCAACAATCTGAGCTATGACAAACCAGACAGAAACAAGCAATGGGAAAAAGATTCCCTATTCAATAAATGGTGCTGGGATAACTGGCTAGCCATATGTGGAAGATAAAACTGGACCCCTTCCTTATAGCACATACAAAAATTAAGATGGATTAAAGACTTAAATATAAAACCCAAAACTATAAAAACCCTGGAAGACAACCTAAGCAATACCATTCAGGACATAGCCATGGGCAAAGACTTTATGATGAAGATGCCAAAAGCAATGGCAACCAAAGAAAAAAATTTACAAATGGGATCTAATTAAAGAGCTTCTGCACAGACAAAGAAACTATCAACAGAGTAGACAACCTAAAGAATGTGAGAACATTTTTGTAAACTTTGCATCTGACAAAGGTGTAACATCCAGCATCTGTAAGCAACTTAAACAAATTTACAATAAAAAACTCAACCCCATTAAAAAGTGGGCAAAGGACATGAACAGACACTTTTCAAAAGAAGACATACATACAGTCAACAATCATATTAAAAAAAAAAAACCTCAACATCACTGATCACTGGAGAAATGCAAATGAAAACCACAATGAGATACTATCTCACACCAATCAGAATGGCTATTATTAAGAAGTCAAGGCAGGCGTGGTGGCTCACACCTGTAATTCCAGCACTTAGGGAGGACAAGGCAGGCGGATCATGAAGTCAGGAGTTCAAGACCAGCCTGGCCAACATAGTGAAACCCTGTCTCTACTAAAACTACAAAAAATTAGCCAGGTGTGGTGGCAGGCACCTGGAATCCCAGTTACTTGGGAAGCTGAGGCAGGAGAATTGCTTGAACCCGGGAGGCAGAGGTTGCAGTGAGTGGAGATCACGCCACTGCACTCCAGCCTGGGCGACAGTGCAAAAACAAAACAAAACAAAACAAAAAAAGTCAAAAAATAATAGACGCTGGCAAGGTTGTAAAGAAAAAGGAACACTTTTACACTGTCGGCGGGAGTATAAATTAATTCAACCATTGTGGGAGATAGTGTAGCAGTTCCTCAAAGACCTAAAGACAGAAATATCATTCGATCCAGCAATCTCATTACTGCATATATACCCAAAGGAATATAAGTCATTCTATTACAAGGACACATGCATGCGTATGTTCACTGCAGCACTATTCACAATAGCAAAGACATGGAATAAACTTAAATGCTAATCAATAAACTGGATTTAAAAATGTGGTACATAGACACCATGGAATACTATGCACCCATAAAAAAGAATTAGATCATGTCTTTTACAGGGAAATTGGTGGAGCCGGAGGTCATTATCCTTGGCAAACTAATACGGTTTGGCTCTGTGTCCCCACCCAAATCTCATCTCGAATTGTAATCCCCATGTGTTGGAGGAGGTCTGTTGCGGGGGTGATTGAACCATGGGGGCGAACTTCCCCTTGCTGTTGGGGAAGTGAGTTCTCATGAGATCTGGTTGTTTGAAAGTGTGTGGTACTTCCCCCTTAGTTCTCCTCTGTCTCTCCTGCTCCTCCATGGTAAAATGTGCTTGCTTTCCTTTCGCCTTCTGCCATGATTGTAAGTTTCCTGAGGCTTCCCAGTCATGTTTCCTATTAAGCCTGTGGAGCTGTGAATCAATTAAATCTCTTTTTTTCATAATTTACCTAGTCTCATGTAGTTCTTTATACCAGTGTGAAAATGGACTAATACACTAACGCAGGAATAGAAAACCAAATACTGCATGTTCTCACTTATAAGTGGGAGATAAATGATGAGAACACATGGACAGATAAAGGGGAAAAACATACTGGGGCCTATTGGAGGTTGTGGTGGGGGAAGAGAGATGATCAGTAAAAAAACCAATGGGTACTAGAATTAATACCTGGATGATGAAATAATCTGTACAACAAATCCCCATGACACAAGTTTACCTATGTAACAAACCTGCACAGGTATGCACAAGTACCCCTGAAAATGAAAGTAATCTTTTTGATTACATGTGCTGCAAATACTAAAAGAGACACCTGCTTCTCTCAATCTTTGCAAAATCAGAAATCTCAGTTGTGAAAAAAATACTTTGAATGTTTTACAGGCTTTTTATAGTGAATTCTATAATTTATTCAGTGAATACAATTTTTATAAAACTTTCTTTTGTCCTAAACTGGGTGATATGGTTTGGCTGTGGCCCCACCCAAATCTCATCTTGTAGTTCCCATAATCCCCATGTGTCATGGGAGGAACCCGATGGGAGGTAACTGAATCATGGGAGCAGTTTCCTCCATACTGTTCTCATGATAGTGAGTGAGTTCTCATGAGATCTGATGGTTTTATAAGCATCTGGCATTTCCCCTGCTGGCACTCATTCTCTCTCCTTCTGCCCTGTAAAGAGGTGTCTTCTGCCATGATTGTAAGTTTCCTGAGGCCTCCCCAGTCATGTGGAACTGTGAGTCAATAAAACCTCTTTCATATAATGTACTCAGTCTCAGGTATTTCTTCATAGACCATGAAAATGGACTAATACATGGGGAGATATCACAGTTTGATGGTGGTGCCATATTCTCTTTAAAAATAAAAATCACCTGAGGAGTGGTAGTTGCCAGGTGCAAACAAATGTCTGTATACTGTTGCTTGTTCTTTTCCTCTTTCTATACAGCTTTGTCTAGTAGTATCTAAACACACTGTTTTCAAAATACTTAAGTTTTGGCAGCTCTCATTTAAGGCCACAGTCTCTCAGTTCAATTACAAAACCATTTACTGAGCACATATTATGGATTAGACATCATGGGAGATATATTTTAATTAATCTCAATTAATGACCATACAATTCATAACTCATATCAATATGAGCTTTTTAAACTTAATTATAAATTTATATTTCTCAGGATATAGACTCAACCCTCATGTTCCATGTATCTGTTATGTTAGGATTGTCTGTCGGAGCTAATATTTGGGAAATGAAGATGGTAAATGGTGTTTTGCAATGAAAATGCTCTAGAAACATTTAAGATATTCCTGCTACTGTGTATAGAAATATTAGTATCCCATGAGAAAAGTTCATTTGATGTGGTATCTTCTTACCTCTCAGTCTTTGCCCTTACAATACAAACAAATGGCTCCATTTTATCTGAATTACATCTCACAGAAGACCATTCAGAGAGAAGTAATGAAATACTTAGAAACTCTTGTCATTCATTCATTCATTCATGTGTTTATTCATTCTTTATTCAACAAGCATTTGCTGATAACTCATATTCCTTGGTAAGATAAATCTACTAAGAACCATACATGAGAAAAAACAAAGAATGGACTAATTTAGTTAAATGACTGAAGGACTATCAAAACATAGAAAGGCTTCTTAATCAGCAAATTAATCCATAAACTAACTCATCTCATGCAAAGTCATAGGAATTAGAAAAAAAGAAAAGCCTAAAGACTAAAAATTTTCAGTGAATTTAGGTTCACATTTAGATTTGCTCTTAGTTGGCTGCAAACACCATACTTGGATGTCAATTGCTTTAAATTATATACAAACAAAATCAAACCTCATTTCCTTCTCATTAGTTCTTTAACAGGAGAACTCTGTAAGGAATAACTGTCTATTCACCATTTTTAGTTTCCTATTTTCCTAAATGCCAATCTCTACACTTCCTAAATACTACATATTTTTCTATTTTATCCCACAGAATATAAAACTTTGAGGCAGCATGATTTAGTGACAAGACTCTGGGTTCTATAACAGAAACACAAGGGTTCACCACTTGTTAGCTATGACCCATGGTAGGTTTCTGTAAGCTCAGGTTCCTCTGTGATTAATAATGTCTAATTTTTATAGGGCATGATGAGGATAAAGTATGTACATTCTTAACCAAAGATCTACCACATAGTAAGTGCCCAATAAAAGATCATTATTATTCATTTATTCACCAAATGCTTACAGAAACCTGTCTGGTCAGTGTTGAGTACTGATTTGACCTTAAGGACCTTAAGGTGTACAAAATAGACACTCATTACCCTCAAAGTTGATTCTCATGAAGGGATATCAACTACAAACACATGAAAAAAAATCTAGGAATAGTGTTAAATACAAACTGAAATTATGCTATCATCATTAACTAAAATTATTTTTAGTGAATGACACTCATCTGTAAGTGAAAGTCAAATTTTCTTGTTACCTAGTTGGTTTAAAAAAAAGACATAGCAAAAATCTATTGACAAAATAAAAAATGTTTAATAACTTGCTTCAATAACAGAAACCCACAAAGTAAAATTTGTTTCAAAAAATGAAGTAGCTTACTCTGTACTTATCACAATTTTAAAAACATGATTTTAAAATCATTTTTAACTTCCACTAGTCTACTTTACATAATTTTAATGAACAAATATTTTCTCTATAAGTGATAAAATATCTGTGATATTATACTATATTTTTGTAATTATTTAAATACATGTAGGGAAGCAAGACATGCAATAATTAAGATAAGTAATTACATGATTAGTAAGTCTAATTACATAGCAGAGACTTTATGAAGAGACTTTATGAAGAATTTTTGCTTACATGGACAGATGATTTTTCATATGCTTATGCATTATAAATCTGTTAAAAAATTCATAATTTGAAATAATATTTTAATCAAAATCATTTAAGAAGCTCTAAATTCTTAAGAAAATATAACAAGAATTCTTCAGAAACCATGAAAAAAAAAAAACCAGAGAGAAATCTAGACCAGTCAGGAGTGCAAATCTGGTTATGTCAGAAACAGAAAAAGATGTATGGTCAGTAAAGAAAGTCTTTGCTCTTTGTAGGCCTGTATGGACATTCTATTTGATGCCAATGGTACTAAACACAAAGGCAAGGTATCATAAATTCATTCATTTCATTCTCACTGTCATTTAAGAAAAGGTCTCTGTAGATCAGTGTTCCTAAAAGCATCAGTGTCAATTGGGAACTTGCTAGAAATGCAAATTCTCAAACCCTAACAAAAACCTACAGAATCAGAAACTGGGAGTGGACCCAGCAACTCCTAATTTAACAAGCCTTCCAGCTGATTCTTACACATAGTACAGTTTGAATACCACTGCTCTAGGTTAATATTGAAAGAACCAAGACTGCTAGTCTTCTCTATTAATACTTTAACCTTGAAAACAGTGCCAAAAAAGTCTCCTTTGCCAGAAACATTAGCAATTTGAACCATGAACTGAGAAATAAGAACACAGATCTCATTCAATGTTGTATTTGTTGTATCTGAATTATATTTTTTTAAAACTTTGTGCCATGTTAGGCAGAAATCACGTTAAGCTATTTATATCCATTAACACAATAGAATGCTACAACAGAAGTACTATCATTAACCCAGTTTTCAAGGGGGGAAACCAGAGTTTAGAGGGGTCATGTAACTTGTATAAGGTCAAATGGCTAGAAGTAAAATGGCATGCTTGCCAATGACAAAATAACTACATATCATGTAACATCACCCATTTTCATTTAAATTATTTACTTTTCAGTTATCACAGCCTTGGATGCCACAGAAAATATTCTTTAACATTACAGGCTAAGAACTTTATTAAGACAATAAGATAATTTTAAACATTCTTAATCAACCTATTTTTAGGTGGGTACATTTGCAGTTACCTATCAGTTACTAACATAACTTCAAGTAGTATATCTGGTGGTGAAATACGGAGAAAGAATACTGACTGCCTTACCAACAAACCAACCTGATGTATATGAATAAAACCTTGTAAACTTCTCCTATGTATATGAATAAAACCTGTCTGATGTATATGAATAAAACCTTGTAAAACCTCTCAACATTTACTGAAGCAATCTC
This sequence comes from Chlorocebus sabaeus, assembly GCF_047675955.1. NCBI lineage: Eukaryota > Metazoa > Chordata > Mammalia > Primates > Cercopithecidae > Chlorocebus > Chlorocebus sabaeus. The sequence continues at coordinate 12,024,167 of NC_132928.1, read as the reverse complement.
AACTAAAGTTAGGCCTTTACATACTTCAAATATATTCGTATTCATTAGAACTGAAAGATTCATATGGTATATCCATATACACACACATATACTATTCAGAATGTACTCATATAATTTAATTTAATAACTTATCTAGTTAAAGGTATATGTGGCCTAATATAAATTCAATACTGGTTTACCTGTTCCAGAAGCAGTAAAAGTAGTAGTAAAAGTAGCCACAGGAGGGCAAAGGGAGAAGAGTCTATGTTCAACAGAGAATTTCAGCTGGACAGTGATGAAAAGTCCATATGGTACAGTGCCACCATAAATTATGTTGGAATGAATGGTCAGGCCACAAAGGGGTTCCAAAAATAGGTTGAAACTGCTCACACTCTGAAAACAAATTGCCTAAATTCCAATATGAAAAAACAGCGTTCTTGACATATATTTTCATGTGGCCACTACTGGGTGAAGCTAGGTCTACAGAGATGAAATACAATATACTTTGGTTTTGAAATTGGAAGTTGTTATTCCATCAAGACACTAAAATGCGAAAAAATCTGCATGAGTCTAGTGCCTCAAGGCTTAAAGATTTATTATGAAGGAAAGACAAAATGAACGATGGCATGTCAGTTGGCCTGAACCCTGGGAGTGAACCTGCATTTTGGAGAGACGAAAACCTCAGAAGTCTTATCTTTTAATCATCTCAGGAGTGTGAATTTGTATTATATAATTATTGGTTTATCTAAATTATAAATTTAAGTGATGATAATGGGAAAATCATTAATCAAAAGCAAAAGTACTCAGAGTTTCATTATTATTAACAAGTTCATTTTTCTTAAGGGGAAACACCAAATCTAAAATGTTAAAAAATAGTTATATGATCATTTCCCTTAAAAGATAGAAAATCAACAGGAAAAAAGTAATGAAAAAACTAAGGGGTTGTTTAGTTTATAATCTTTGTTCAAGATGTCTGTGGTTAATCACCAGGAAAATCAGCTACCTATCAGTAACTAAATTTGCAATATTTCATTTTAAGAACCTCATAATCACAAAATACAAAAATATATGGGCTTCATAAATGAATACTCAGCAGACTCTATTCTGCACTTTAAAAAATTTGGTATGCATCTAAGGGAGAACAATAAATCCAATCATCATATTTTATTGATTAATTTCATCACAGGACTAAAATGTTGAAGGATCACGTGAATATGGCTTTAAGTCAAACAATATTCAATTTTGATAGAACTGTCACAGTCATTATTTTAATTGTAAGAATATGTATACTATATGTATTAACAATAGTAAAGTATTTAGGGAATATTAAGCAATACTTTAAGAAAAAGTTAAAGTTCCAACACAATTTTTTGTATGGTCTACATTATTGTTTTGAAAATTAAAAGTGGTAAGTTGTATACAGAAACAATAAATGCATTCTTATTCAACACAAAAGCCTCACGTGATTCGGGACACAGGTTTCAATTGTGATTCAAGTTGCATTAAAATTATTTTCTCATTTGAGAAATCATTTGTCAACAATAGAAAATATCATTAGCTCAGTTTTGTGAAATACAATGGCATTTTTACATAACTAAAAAGTAACCAAAAGCTTCCAAACAGGGTAGAAATGTTACATTGAACAACCAAGAGAGAACCAAACAGTGTAAAGCCATATTGTCCCACAGCATGAAGTGATCAGATATCTGCCTAAAATGATGGACAGCTCTGGCCTAGTGAACAAGCAAAAAAAATCCCATTTACTTTCGTCCAGATGGGACCAACTGGACGCTTCAGCGCAAACAACTCATCCTTCTTCGGACCTTCTTGTCCAGCTCTTGAGCTAGCTCCAGCTGATAATGATGAATATCAAGGCTACAGTAAAGTGGGTGACAACAGAAGCCTTGTTATAGCTGCCAGTCTTTCACTCTTGTCATTATTACACATTGAAGATTTATTTGAGTTTATTGTTGTGCACAGGGTCTAGCCATTTGCAATTCATCACCTACTACAGAAAGTTCAAGATAGTGGCCGAAGCTATAATTGCCACCTCCACCTGCTTCTGGAAATTATGAGGTCATAAGCTAGGGCAACCTAGTCCTCACTGAGCTCCAAAAGTCACAGCAGCATGTAGTATGAAATAGTCAGGCCCTATCTGTACTGGAGCATCTCTTGAGATCACATTAATAACACTACATTGCCTGGCAATTGATTAACTTGTATCTATAGTACAAAAAACACTAAGAGGTGACAGTCATAGGAAAGAAATAAGGAAACTATTAGAACTTCCACAATTTGAACATTATTGTTATTATCATAAATGCTGTAGTTACTATGTGTTGATTCAGGAATACATACATCTATTGATAAGGCACATTCTTTTATTTAATCTGACATAATCTAATCTTCCAAAAGTCAAACTAGTCTAACTGTAAATCTGTTTTGGAAGTAGATGGAATGTAAATCCTATACAAATAATAGTAATATTTTAAAAAACAAGTACTTTGATATTTCTTACATGTTACTACACTACAGTGTTAAATGAGTTTGGGAAAAAAGTGAATAATAAAAAACCCCATTCTTTACTGTTAAACTGTCTTTTCTCCTGTATTTATCCATTTTATTTTTATAAAGGTACAAACTTTTCCCTGCAAAAGAGTTGAAAAAATTTTTGAGAGCTTTTGCCTGTACTATTGAGCACTCAAGGTTTTACAGCCAGTGCTACAAAGAGTAGGAGCTTTAAAGATTTCCATTCTTCTAAAATACATGAATCACTCATCAGTTTGCTCAGTGTACAGATGGCTTGAAAATTTATGACACCTGAATCTTTTCCTTCTTTGTATTATGCCATTACTTGGTTGCTACATTCTCACTGTTAATGGATTTCTAAAACCAAGGTTTACTGAGATAGGTATTTTTCGTTCCAGGTCCTCTTTTTACAAAATCAACGTGGCAAGCAATGCAGCAAAAGGTAAGCTAGCATCATAATTTAATATAAAACCCCAACTATTTATAAAGATTGTCTGTATCTTATTTTATTCCTCAGAGTCTAATGATGTTCAATAATTTCATTTTATAAGGCTATAGAGGATTCAAAATTCTAAGTGGGAAGTTTCTGTCTGCAAATTCTTTTACAAGTGGTTTCAAATACACACTATTGTAGCTTTCTGCCACATTGGCTAAAATGTCAGCTTGAGCGGGACAATTTGCTCCTGCTTGTACATTAGGGTATAAAGGTTTAGAAGTTATGATATAATTTTACTATTAAAGGTTTGACCTCAGATTGAATCTCACCTTTACTTACTCTCGGGAGCACTGTAAGGGAAGACAAGAAAAATGTCCGTGATACTTATTTATCACATTGTTTCTCAAAAAACATGACAATGACATAACTAACATAAAGCCACATCTCAGCCAAGTATTCCAGGTTATCACTTGGTGGAAAGCTGCAGAGAATTAGACACTGGAAGCCGTCCCAACTTTTCCTCCTCTGCTGATCAGCTCCATAAGAAAGTAGCATAGGACCAACGACCTGCAGTGACAGCTGACAGGGAAAAGCCTGCAGGCTTGGGAATAAGTCCAGAAGAGTAGTGACTAATAAAAATAACAAATGGGCATCAGCCCTGTTCAACCCATTTAGGAGATCGTTATGGTTCAAAACAGAGTCAATTATAATTTTCAAATCAACTCCAGCAAATACAATTCATATTCAGGGTTTAGCTAGGACGCTCAGCAACAGAGACTGGAATTCTTATGTCACTTACATTTTTAACTAACACCTACACTACACTTCTCCTTAAAGTTTATGAACATCTGCACTTCACCTTAAAGTTTATGAACTTCTTTCATGTACCTATATCATACAATCTTATGAGGCACGGGCTAATACTACACGAATTTTACAGATGGAGAGACTAAGGCTGAGTCATACAGGTCATACTCCAAATTCTTTTACTTTGTACTACATGACAGGCAGAACAAAATAGTCAACTTACAAATCATTTGAACTGCTCTCTCTTTCCTAATACTGAAAAGAGGTTTGAGATATGTAATGAACGGAATTACATATTTGTAATGTATCCAAGAAAGAAATTTTCTTTTTCTTTAAAATGCGAAACTAAACCATTATTAGGATAGAAACAAAAATACATAAGAAAATTCTAACATCCATTGCTTTGATCCTTTTTAAACTGTGAAATACAGCTTATACAGTTAAGTCTGTAAAAAAACCCACACGAGTACTTTAAGGAGCAGTAACCCAAGCCAGGAACTAAAATGTTAACACACTCCAAGTGTCCCGATTCGCCCTGCCACATTTATATCTTCCCTCTTCTCTTCGGGGGGCAACCACTACTGTGAATTCTGGTTTCATCATTCTCTTTCTATTCATTAGTTGTTACCACTGGTGTATGTATCCCTAAACAACATTGTTTCATTTTGCCAATCTTTGAACTTTACATAAATAGAAACACACTGTATGCATTATTCTGCACTTGCTCATTTTTTCTAGTATTGTATTTTGAAATTTATTAACATTGGTGCATCTAGCTGTAGTTCATTTTTACTATTAATATAGTATTCCACTGAATGAATATACCACAATTTATCCATTCTCCTGCAAATAGACATTTACGATTTTTTTGTCCAGTTTTATACTATTACGAAGATTGCTACTATGGATATTTTTGTACATGCCTCCTAGCACAAAAGTGCAGAAGTTTTCCTGAGAAATACACATTGCCGGCCATTGCAAATTCATGAGATATGCATTCTTTATGGGCTGGTGCCTTTTTCCAAAATAGTTAAATCAGTGTGTATTCCCAGATACAAGGTTTCAGGAATGCCTATGATCCTTACCTTGATAACAATTTGTACTGTCTGTTTTTAATTTTTGCTAATCTGGTGAAATGGTATCTTATTGTGATTTCAATTACAGTTTTCTATTTTCTAATTAAGTTGAACACCTATCATGTTTACAGACCAGTTGTGTTTCTTCTTTTGTGAAATATTTGTTCTTTTCTTTCGCTCATCTTTCTGCTAAGTGTTTTTCATTTGAAAAAGCCACTCCCAGTCTGTGGCTTGGGGTCTGTGTGTGCTGTTTCTCTCTCTTTACATCTTTTAAAAATGTCAAGTTGGCCAGGTGTGGTGGCTCATGCCTGTAATCCCAGCACTTTAGGAGGCCGAGGCAGGTGGATCACCTGAGGTCAGGAGTTCGAGACCATCATAGCCAACATGGTGAAATTCCATCTCTACTAAAAATACAAAAATTAGCTGGGTGTGGTGGCAGGTGCCTGTAATCCCAGCAATTCGGGAGGCTTGGGCAGGAATATTGCTTGAACCCGGGAGGTGGAGATTGCAGTGAGCCGAGATCATACCACTGCACTCCAGTCTGGGCAACAAGAACGAAACTCCACCTCAAAAAAAAAAAAAAAAAAAAAAGTCCATTCATTTTAATGTGGTTTAATTTAACAGTCTTTTCCTCTATAAACTTTTTTGTCCTACTTAAAAATTCTTTGCCTTGAGGTCATAGAGTTCTTCAATATTTGTTCAAAAATGTTGTAGCTTTGCCTTTCCATTTGTGCATTTAATCCACTTGGAATCAATTTTTGTATGTGCTATAAGGCAGAGATTCCAACTTCATTCCACCCTACATGGATAACTGATTATCTCTTCATCCTTGGTTAAAAAGTCCATCCTTTTCCCACTGATGTATACTATTACCTTTGTCATATGTCAAATGAGACTATTTGAGTGCTTTTGCTTTGGACTCCTTGTTCTGTTCCACTTGTTTATTTTTCTATTCCTGCACTGATACTATACTGTCCACTAATGTATCTTTCATAAGATGAAATTTTGAATTCCTAAAACTTTTCAGTACATGATAATCACACTGTAAAATAAGCAGAAGTAAACTTTATTACCATTTAACAAGTTAATAAGCTGAAGACACAAGTTAATCTGTAAAATGCTTCTGAATCATGATCCACATCTTATGATTTTCAAACCATTGACTTTTTAACCCACTGACTTTTTCAAAGCATTTTCCTGTTATTTCATCAATCTTGAATTTAAAATGATACTAAATTTATATAATAGCTTTATATTATTGAAGAAAAACCACATGTTGAAATCACATGCACAAAAAAATAATTAGAAACAGGGCTCTAAAAAGACTGGCTGCATAATCTTGAACAAATCATTTACCTCTCTGAGGCTAATGTCACCTCATCAGTACAGTGTTGATAACCACTGTCTTGAAGGATTTCTGTGTGCAACAGAGGTAATATATTTAAACACTTAACACCATGCTCGAAATGTAGTATACGCTAAATAAATAATAAATATTTTGACATTGAATACATGTGAACTCATGTATCTTTTACTAATAAGGCTCTCAATCCTAACATTAAACAACAATGGAATCAAACGTGGAAGGTGCAAATTCCATGATTTTCTGTTATAATAAAGTGTCTCATAAAGCCTTTATACAGACTCCATGCATGCAACTGATTACAAAAAAGTCAAGAACCAATCTAAGAAGTCCACCAGCCATCCTGCCAGCCAATGCCTATTCTTTAGCATTGAGGTGTTTAAATTAAATTCTGGTACATTCCCTGTTTAGAGTTCCTACATTCCACCCCATCAAAACTCAAACAAGTTGTGGTCACCATTAAAACAAAACAAGGCCTGGAGAGGCAGCTCACACCTGTAATCCCAGTACTTTGGGAGGCCAAGGTGGGAGAAGCGCTTGAGGCCAGGAGTTGAGACCAGTCTGGGCAACAGAGTGAGACCTGTTCTACAAAAGGTTTTAAAAAATAAAATAATAATAATAATAAAACATCACAAAAGACTACAATCGATCAAAGTTAAGGCAAAAGCCTAGAAGTCATCCCTGACTACTCCTTCTTTTTGCTTCATCCAACTATACTTGGTAGGAAACAAATCAAGTGGGTCTACCACGCTCACCAATTCTCCCTCCAGCAATATCTCCCTTCAGGCTCCCACGATCTCTCTTCTTCTTCAAGTTCCTCACACTCAACTGAACATACTGCTTTAAATATTCCCTACTGCCTCAGGAACATGTATAATCATATTAATTTAAACAAATAATTAAACAATTAATCTAAAATGGCACCAAATCTTCTCAGATGTTACAACAAAATCCTGTAAAAATACATTTGTTTTACAGCTAAGAAAAGTGAGGCATGAAGAGGTTAGATGGCATGTGTAGAGCTTTCGGTACTAGATCTAGAATTCAAACCAGATCAGCTAAGGCCAAAAGATACCTCTCAACCACTATACTATGCCATGGATCATGACTCATTCTAAAACATAAACATATCACCCACTGCTAAAAAAAAAAAAAAAAAAAAAAAAAATCCTTCAAAAGATAAGGAAAGATCAGATTCTAGATATGTTTTCAATATAGAACCTTCAACAGCCCCTGCATACCTGTGACATAAAAAATCCAACTCCTTTTTCTAATATCCCATTGAGGGCTGGCTACAGTCCTATTTCTCACTATCACCCACTTTGCACTCTTCTCTCCATGCTTAACAAAGGATTATCATTACCTTCATCTTACGGCATTACAAACATATAAGCTAGCTCAAGGAAATGGAAAAAAGGAAGGGTAGAAACACTGACAAGCAGGCAGGGTGAAAGCAAAAGGGAGGTGAGCCCAGGAGAGCCCAAGTCTGGTTGAGAATGAATGAGAAAGAGAGCAGGTGAGCCTGAGAGAGAGCAAGTGAGCTCCAACCCAGTTCGGGGAGAAACCAGAGATTGAGCTGGGCTAAAGACAGACACCACAACAAGTGAGAGCCCAAAAGTGCTTGAGAAAGACAGCCTATGAACCCATTAGCGCACCCAAGAAAGAGAGACAGAGATCAAAAGACACAAAATTCCAGAGGGAGAGAGAGAGAGAGGTCTATAACTCACTGTCCCACATCAGGCTATTCTAGCTTGGAATACCTTTTTTTTAAATTTTTTTTTTATTTTTTTGAGACAGAGTCTCACCCTGTCACCAGGCTGGAGTGCAGTGGTGTGATCTCGGCTCACTACAACCTCCTCCCCCTCCCAGGTTCAAGCGATTCTCCTGCCTCGGCCTCCCAAGTAGCTGGGACTACAGGCACACGCCACTACACCCGGCTAATGTTTGTATTTTTAGTAGAGATGGGGTTTCACCATGTTGGCCAGGATGGTCTCAATCTCCTGACCTTGTGATCCGCTGCCTTGGCCTCCCAAAGTGTTGGGATTACAGGCATGAGCCACCGTGCCCGGCCGGAATGCTTTTTATTGTTCCTCTCCACCTCATTTTCCGGGTTACTCCTGTTCGTTTTGCAAGGCTCAGCTTAAGAAGTTTGTACTCCAAGAGCCTTGCCTGCATCCACCTTGTGAGTGCATGCTACGTGTCCTTCCTCGCTATACCCACAGTATCCTATTCCTTGTATGTTATCACAGCTCTGAGCAAATGGTTTTGGAAGTCACTGACTGTTTCATCATTTAACTCCTCAGGGGCATTTGTTTTCCTCTTTGCTCATCAATGTCTTGCAAATAGTGGGGCTCAGTACATGTTGAATGAATGAAAAAAACTCAGTTTTTCCACTTCTGCAACAAACACTTTCCAAATATAATAAGATACAGCAGCCAATTCTCACCTATACACATTTTCTTGAAAACATTCTCCCTTAATTAAGGTTATCAAATAAAACATTAAGTGAATACGCAAACTTCAAACATTCTGAATATAATGGCCCAACAATTACCAACCTCCAATTCTGTAGGTGCTTTATTTACAGCAGAATTTCTCAACCCCTGCATGATGGACATCTGTGGCCAGGTTAATTCTTTGCTGAGGGAGACTGGTGTGTACACAGGATGCTTAGCAGCATCCAAGGACTCTTCTGACTGGAAGTTAGTAGCACCCCCAACCCTGTTTTAACAACAAAGAATGACTGTCTGTTTCCCATGGCGGGTATATTTTCTTTAGGTACTAATCAACTAAAGTTTTCATTTTTCACTTTCTCTGTATAAGATGGCACTATCTTAAGATTTAAACTTTAAAAGTTGGCATAGACAGTGGTAAGTGTTATTTAATGGGGTAGGAAAAAAGGATGCTCAGTTAGTCCTAATTTCACTTGAAAAGCTAAGAGAATACTCAAAGTTTAAAAATAAAAAGTTTTGATAATGTGAGTAATTTCATTCACTTCTGGAAAAAACAAACAAACAAACAAAAGAAAGAAAATACCTCTATACTATTTGTGCATTATTTATACCTTCCTGAAATGCTGCAGTTTTCAAAGTCACTTCTACAATACACTTGGTTTTTCCTTGTATGCAGAATCAAACCAGACATTTAAAATTACAACTCAACATGAGGGTAAATAACTGCATCTGCTACAAAACTTAATAAAATAATCACAAACACCATTGCTTTGCTGACAGGAGGAGCTCTGGTGTCACTAAAACTGAAGAAAAGGTTTATCTAAAAACATGCACAGCAGTTACTGAGATAAAATCACACTTGGAGAATAAAAAACTGAAAAATAGGTGACACTTCAAGCAGCCAGAAGATTTATGATGACGTTTGTCATCGAGGCGTGTGTGTGTATATTTAATGCATTTGAGGCAAGCCCACCACATTCAGTAGAAACTCCTCTTTTTAACTGCACAAAATAATCCTGTTTATTCTTTTCAAACTTTGATTTGTGCCAAGTTCATTTTCAAAACTGTCTTCACACATTGGTATTTCCTCTTCTGCCAATGGTCTTTTCCCCACTTTCCTCTGAGATAACTGCAGTTATCCAGAGTCGGGCTCACTGAAAGTCTGAGTGACATACAGACTTTCAGAAACCGGATCATCATCACTGTTTTCATCCCCTGACAAGTGCAAGAAGCAGAGGAGAAACACAGGGTACACGGCTCACAGACACCCTCCTCTGCAGGGTATGATGAGGTACCTGCCTTGCTTCTGAACTGACCCAAAGGATCTCTGACAGGCAATGGCAAGTCCTTAAGGACAGAAAAATTATTCTCTCTGAGGACTGGTTCTAGTTTGTGTTTTCTCAAGCAGGTATATTGGAATTTCAAGGAAGAATATCTCTCTTCAATCAGGCATGCCAAGTTCTGAACATACCTAAGCATACAACTTTTCTCCTTTCTACCACCAAGCACTGCAGTGCAAGAAAACTATCACCACACTAGTGCCTAGTGACCTACTTGACCAGCAGTCAAGCTCAACCTTAGCAATTCCAAATGATCTGAAAAGTACTCCAGTGCTTGGGGAGGAGACAAGTGGCTTAGAAATACTACTGAAAACGGCCGGGCGCAGTGGCTCACGCCTGTAATCCCAGCACTTTGGGAGGCCCAGGCGGGCGGATCACAAGGTCGGGAGATCGAGACCACGGTGAAACCTCGTCTCTACTAAAAATACAAAAAAAAAAAAATTAGCCGGGCGCGGGTGGCAGGCGCCTGTAGTCCCAGCTACTCAGGAGGCTGAGGCAGGAGAATGGCGTGAACCCGGGAGGCGGAGCTTGCAGTGAGCCGAGATCGCGCCACTGCACTCCAGCCTGGGCGACAGAGCAAGACTCCGTCTCACAAAAAAAAAAAAAAAAAAAGAAATACTACTGAAAACAACACAGAACGCCCCCCTCCGTTTTTTAAAACACAACATTGAGTTTATTAACTTCATAAACAGGTGTAAACAGAGGTCTAGGAACAATGTTACATGGAATACAGCATATTATTTTTTAACTTTTTCAGCAGGGAAATTTTCCTAATAAAAATCTTGCTTGGAACCTTAAGGCTAAGTGAATTACTATGACTGATGGCAGGCTGGATTCCTATCCTCTTATCCATGCCTTGGCACCTTCACTAGGCCTGAGGCAACTTATGGGAATCAAGGGCTGCACGGAACACACTTGGAAAACTACTAGGACAGAGAAACACTGATCGAGAAAATATGGGGCTTGGCTTTAAGAATAGAAAAGGAAATTAACAAAGACTAGGGCAAAAACAATGAACCTAGAGTGAAAAGATCCAGATGTGAACCACACTGTACATTTACCAGTGGTCTAATCTGAAACAAGTTTTCAGCTCACCATATTGTCATTAATAAACTGGAGATAGACACATATGTCCAAACCACAGGGTTTGCTTAGGATCATGAGTCACTTACTAGCAATGTGATCCTGAATAACTCACTTAACATCTCTGCACTTTGGTTTCTTCATCTGTTAAAAAGGGATACTAGTATCTAATTCATGCAGTTGTTGTAAAGGTTAACCAAGACACTTGGCACCCAAAAAAACAGTACAGATCAGCTATTCCTCCTACTCTTTCCTAGCAGTAAACTTTGAAAACTTTAACAGTACTATGAAATATTGGGCAACACACTATTGTTGTTCTATAAATAAACTTTTGTTGTTATTGCTATTGTTAATGACTTTGGACAAGTTGCTAAGTTGCTATGGGGTTTCTATTGACTCCAAACTACACTTGGATTCCAAAGTACCCAGTTGTCTGATATTTATTCTCAAATTTAGACTACCCCACAAGTAAAGGTAATATCCCTTCCTACTATCCTAGCTTAACGCCCTATCTTGAATTCCTTTGCAGAATTTTGCATTAAGCCAGAAGATTCTCCAAGGGAGCAACAATTTATCTTGCAGTTATACGGCCACTATTAGGTCTTTTCCTTGAAGTAATGAATTGCATCTAGTATATATTCAGGAACATTAAAAACCAACAAAAAAATAGCTATACTGCTCAACCCTTCAAACTTCAAATAAATAAAAAATTGTGCTGTATAAAATGCTGCCTCCTCGTGGACTGAGCCAAAATTAATAAGACTGGTTCTATGGTAAACAAACATTTTTTTCTACTGAGACCTACCATGATAGTGAGACGGAAAAGACCTCAGGTTAATGAGTTCAGTCCTATATATCCACAAGAAAGAAATCTAAATAAGAATTTGATTGACATTGATAAAGAAATAAGGTACATTTTCCTATTATGTGAACTGCTGACATCCTGTTTTCAATGCCTAAAAAAGCTTAAACTTCCAGAAATTAAAACAGGAGAGAAATAATTTTTGACTCAACATAACTATAATGCTCTACAAAGTAAATAGAAAACAAATATTGTTATCTCTAAATATGGTTTTATAGACACGTCAGAAGAATGAAGAGAAAGTTTTAAAGAAGTATGTGTAGGCCGGGCACGGTGGCTCACGCCTGTAATCCCAGCACTTTGGGAGGCCGAGGCAGGCGGATCACCTGAGGTTGAGAGTTCGAGACCAGCCTGACCAACATGGAGAAACCCCATCTCTAGTAAAAATACAAAATTAAGCGGGCATGGTGGCACATGCCTGTAATCCCAGCTACTCAGGAGGCTGAGGCAGGAGAATCACTTGAACCCGGGAGGCGGAGGTTGTGGTGAGCCAAGATCACGCCACTGTACTCCAGCCTGGGCAGCAAGAGTAAAACTCCATCTCAACATAAAAAAAAAAAAAAAAAGAAGTATGTATAAAAAGGATAATTTATTCCAGAATAATTTGCAGACGGAAAGGAATGTTGTGAATTACTCAAAGAGTTCAAAAAGTTTCTTTAATACCTTACTTGAAGTCCGATAAAAATCATCACTTAAAAAAAGGGTAACGTTATTTGCAAATTGAGCAAGAGGACCGGATGATAGCCATATATAATCAGTTGTCACCTTGCAGCTCAATTAGCCCTCATGTAAAAACGAGGCATGTAAGGAGAAATGAGGTTTTGACATTATCTCTGCCAGCAAGATAATTACACAGCCTTCATTTAACAGTAGGGCAACACTACTGTAGCAACAAATTAACTCAGCTCCATTTGCAATTCATGGTGTGTTTTCTCATTTAATACCATTTGTCTTACCCCAAGTGAATGTTTCCATTAGTTTTCTCCGGCACAGCAAATACTCCGTTTGACTCCACACATTACATCACTGAGTCAAGGCTTACCTTCCAGCAACTCTTTGAAAACATACTCAAAATGCAACAGAATGTCCCATTTTTTTTCCATTTCAGCTACAACTTTTTTCTGGTTTATGGCCAAACAATACAGCAGGTGTATGTGTGTTGAACAACCAAGGACACGAAATTCCCCATAGCTACAATCTATTTCAGAAGTGTCTGCTCCTTTCATAAAGAAAAATTAAGAAAGAAACAAATATCAGTGAAGTCCTCACTTGGGTACAACCACATATTAAGTTATTAATACATCTCCATAATGCATACTTTAGGGAAGACAAAAATGTGCTCCTGGCTCTAAGTGTTAAGTTTTTAGATATCATAGCCTAAAAAAAAAAAAAAAAAAAAAAATTGACTCTGCAAGCTCATTTATTTCCTTTGCAAATATTACATTAAATACTTTTCCTGTGCCCCTCAAACTAGACATGACTGAGGAGAGTTGAAAAAGAAGAAGCAGAATATTTAAACAGCAATGAGCACAAAAAACAGGAACTGGTAGGCTCCTGTGTTGTCATGAATAGGCTGATCATCAAATTTCACATTCAACTCTAAAAGGTAATGCTAATTTGATTAATGATTTATTATTTGAGATATTAGTCATTGAATTATTCACTACTGGCAATACAAAGGCCCTAAAAATTCTAAGAACCTCAAGTCCCTGGAATTGCTTTAGTCCAATGCTTAAATTTATATATAAAATACTGATTTTCAAACATGCAAATGTATAAAGGCAAATGCATTTATTTATAATCAATGTATATTAATAGAGAAAGAAAACTTAATACTTTGTATTTGTATTTGTAACTGAATACAGAAAAATTGCAAAGTAGAATTCAATTTTTGAAAATAAAGTTATTATTATGAAATTAAAAGAAATTCCTGAAGAGAAAAACAATACTTTCCAGGAGTTTTATTTCACTTATCACAGTAGTAACGAGCAAAAGCAGGAACAGAAAACTATTATTTTATACTCTTAAAAGAATTAGGAAAACATACATATGCATGCATTTCACACACAGATTCATTGCTACATGGTTACTTTAACACTGTAAACTGGCAGATAAGTATCCATGATGTGTGAGGTTTCTTTTTCTTTTTTGTAACTATTAAGACAATTCATTAACATTTCCACACTTTTACGTAACCAGCTGTTCTAAGGAATATATTTAAGGCTTGAAACTTAATGTATAAATAAAATGTATATATAAAAAAGTTCTATGCTTTTCTGTGTGATCTAACCTAATATCTACAGTAAAAGAGATACCCAATAAAAGATGAAAGAGCAAATATTTTGTAAGTTTTTACCACAGCATTCTGTAAGTGTAACTTTCTTATAAATACAGAAATTTTAGATACTTGACTAGCAGTTATCTAGCCTTAGCTCAAGCAATTCAAATACAGAAAAAAGACATAAAATAAAGATATTGAAAAGTAAAAACTTCCTTTTGTGCTCACTTGTTCTTACCAATTGAATATTCATCCTATGCTGTGGGAGGGGTAAACTCCTTAATCTTTAGATATTCTTCTATCATTAGGTCTAAAACTGCATATGTATCACTATTACAGATCTCCATTTTGTATACTGAATTAATTCATTACACACAAATATGACAGGCATAGCATTATTAATTTTTATATACAGTTCACACAAATCAATACATGGGCAAAAGATATGAATGAATATCACATCCGTATATGAAAAATTAACTCATCAATCCAATTATTAATGAAATATATGGAAAATATCCATTCCTTTGTTTACTTTCCTTCATTATTCTTCTAACCAGTTTGATCACTTTGGGAAAGATCAAGAAAGCATGCATCCAAAAGTGATATTTAAATTAACACTTAAAGAATGAGTACAAATTACCTTAAAAGTATGCTAAAATATGCAGTTGAAATACTGAGATTCCATTTTTGAATTTAATACAAAAGTAGACAGTTAAAGTAGAATATAGATTGTTTTGCTACTGTGGCAGTTTTACTCTTAACAAACTTCACAATTTAAAAAATGCTATTAAAACAATGGTTTCAATGAGAAACTTGTGGTTGGAAAATTAGGCTTTTAGATTCACAATAACAGTTATTTTCAGGCAAACAGTTAATACTAAGAGGTGTTTTTTACAGCTATGAGTATATAGCTATCACATCACTCAGCAAATACAACTTTTTTTTTTTTTTTTTTTTTTGGAGACAGAGTTTTGCTCTTGTTGCCCAGGCCGGAGTGCAATGGTGCAATCTTGGCTCACTGCAACCTCCACCTCCTGGGTTCAAGCGATTCTCCTGCCTCAGCCTCCCGAGTAGCTGGGATTACAGGCATGCACCACCTCACCCAGCTAATTTTGTATTTTTACTACAGACGGGGTTTCTTCATGTTGGTCAGTCTGGTCTTGAACTCGCAACCTCAGGTGATCTGCCCGCCTCGGCCTCCCAAAATACTGGGATTACAGGAGTGAGCCACCATGCCCAGCCTAAATATAGCTCTTACTTACATCTACCATTTGCTTAAGAGTATTGGCCTTTCTTTTCCAGTTCATGATTAGCATTATCATTAATGTAATATTTTATACATTTTGAAAATCATCTATGATAAAGCACAAAGCCACTAAAACAATGCAACTGTAAAGGATGTGCAAGCATCCTACCTTAGCTCGTTCTCAGTGCAAATTGTGTCCCCTTATATCTGATTTGCTTTATGAACACACAGACATAATACAGGAGAAACGCACATATGTAATGTTGAGGACTGTCTGATGTTTCTGTTAGAGTTATCTAGACACCATTCATAAATTGGTACAAGCCTTTTGGCTTTAAATATTTAAGGATATTTATAGTTTTCAACAAAGTAATTCTATTGAAGTAACTCAATCTAAGGAAATAATTATATGCCTATGCTTGCATTGTGTGTGTCTCAGAAGGGAAAATCTCATTCACCAAAATGTTCATCAAAACATTATTTATGGCCAGGCCCAGTGGCTCACGCCTGTAATCCTAGCACTTTGAGAGGCCGAGGTGGGCAGATCATGAGGTCAGGAGTTCAACACCATCCTGGCTAACATGGTGAAACTCCATCGCTACTGAAAATACAAAAAAAATAGCCAAGCATGGTGGCAGGTGCCAGTAGTTCCAGCTACTCGGGAGGCTGAGGCAGGAGAATGGCATGAACCCGGGAGGCAGAGCTTGCAGTGAGCCGAGATGGTGCCACTGCATTCCAGCCTGGGCAACAGAGCAAGGCTCCATCTCAAAAACAAAACAAACAAACAAACAAAAATTATTTATAACAGTATAAAAGTGAGAACCTAAACAAAGAACATATTTACATCTACATGATGAAATATGCAATCATTAAAATGTATGGTTATTTATACTTATATATTAAGTTAAAATGTAGGATTAAAAGCCGAATGTACAGAATGCATATATTCTCTCAAACATTGACCAAATACTATGTGTCAGGCACAGTGTGCTAAGGCCATGGGCACATAGCTGTGAACAAAATAGGTAAGAATCTCTGCTTTCATGGAGCCTATATTCCACTAAGAGGAGACACACAATAAAAACACATAGATCAGATAAGTGCTATGGGGAAAAAAAAGCAAAAGAGTGAAATTGAGAGTACTGGGGCAAGAGGGTTACAGTTTTTAAATAGTCAGAGAATGCCTCAAATAGGTGAGGAAGAAAGCCATGCTTGTACCCAATGGAACAACAGTACAGGCTGAGGGAAGAGCTACCTTGAGACCATGCAGGCAAGATTGCAAGGCCAGCGGTGCTAGGCAGAAATGAGCAAAGAGACAGGAAGTAGAAGGTCAGAAAGATGGGGCGGGGGGCTTTGATATAGGGTCTTGTCCTGTAAGCTACTGTAGGATTTTATTTTCGTGAGACAGGAAGTCATTCAAGATTTCTGAGTATAGGAATTATGAGATGGGACTTATCTGACCATGGTCAATCTAGCTGTTGTTTTGAGAACAGACTGTAGAGAGCAAAGGCAAAGCAAATAGTTTTTGTAAAAATCAAAAAAGGCACGTAGTGGTGCTACAACAAGAAGGTGAAGTTGAAGGTGGTAAGAATGGATGCGATTCTGAATACATCTGAAGATAGATCCACTAGGATTTACTAAGGAATTAAAATATTATGAAAGACAGGAATCAGGATGACAACAGGGTTTATAGTATGAACAACTAAAAAGACAACACTGATATTACTTAAAAAAAAAAAGAACTCCAGAAGAAAAAATTTAATATAAGACCGGTACAGATGACGAAATGGGAGTAGACAGATATTTGGGGATGCACGCTTTTAATTAGTTAAGTAATACGTTTGACTTGGATGAAAATACTAGAAGAAACTATATCATAAAGAAGGATATGTTACTTTCTTCAAAATTCTAAATAAAAACAATCAATGCTGTCATTAAGTAAGCAAGTGGAGGGTGGGGTGGATATGTGTGACCCATTTTATGGAGCAAGTATTTAAGGTAATAAATCAAATAAGCCTGGCCAGGCACAGAGTGGCTCATGCCTGCATTCCAGCACTTTGGGAGGCCGAGGCGGGCAGATCACCTGAGGTCAGCAGATTGAGACTAGTCTGGCTAATATGGCGAACCCTGTCTCTACTAAAAATACAAAAATTAGCTGGGTGCAGTGGCGTGCACCTGTAATCCCAGTTACTTGGGAGGCTGAGGCAGGAGAATTGCTTGAACCTGGGAGATGGAGGTTGCAGTGAGTCAGAATTGCACCACTGCAGTACAGACTGGGCAACAAGAGCGAAACTCCACCTCAAAAATAAATAAATAAATAAATGAAATTAAATAAGGCCAAAGGTTAAAAGAATATGTACACGATATGGAATGAAGCCAAGGATGAACATAAAACATTAGCACAAACTCATCGGAATACCACGAGGAAGACTAGAGCCCAAGAGCCCAAAACGTAAAATGCTAAAGGCAAAAAAGAATGGGATTCTAATTTATGTTTGGCAATGTTTGAAGCCAGAAAATGAACAGAAAACATGGAAATTCACTATTTGGAGGGTTGGTAGGGGTGACAAAGACTCTTCAAATCCTCAGATTTTTGAGTAAATTATTTAATCTCTCTGGCCCCGATATAATAAGTAAATGTATGGGTAACAATATTTACATTGTAAAGATATTTTGATCAGCAATAACAAATATAACCCAAAACATATATATGTTTTGAGACAGTCTCGCTCGTGTTGCTCAGGCTGGAGTGCAGTGGCTCAATCTCGGCTGACTGCAACCTCCGCCTCCTGGGTTCCAGCGATTCTCCTGCCTCAGCCTCCTGAGTAGCTGGGACCGCAGGCACACGCCACCACGCCTGGCTAATTTTTTGTATTTTTAGCAGAGATGGGGTTTCACCATGTTAACCAGGCTGGTCTTGAACTCCTGACCTCAAGTGATCTGCTCGCCTCAGCCTCCCAAAGTGCTGGGATTACAGGCATGAGCCACCACACCTGGCCCCAAAATATGTACTTAAAAGGGATATTAGTGTTTGTCCCTGTTTCCTTTTCCAACTCAAATGCTGCCTTTACTATAAATCTTTCTATAAGTATCTTGCACCCCAAGACAGAGAATATTTTTTTTAATTAGTTCAAATTTCTAGGTTCATGTAGATATTCAGGGATAATTCAAATGCAAGCCTGGAATTATATTTTCTTTGTATCTAAAAATTTCAGGAAACCAACAAATTAATAACTAACAAAGCAATGGCGAGTGAAGGTAGAATTCTGCATCAGTTTATGAAGACCTAGGAACAGAGATGATTAATCACCAGGAACTAGCATAGGTTCACTAAGAATAAATTCTGGAAAAAGTGTCATTTAATTTTACTGAAAAGGTTACTATCCTGAAAGGATGATGGTAAGAAATATCATGTATTAGAACTTCAAAAGGGTATTCGACAGTTTTTAATAGTATTATTTGCAACAATGAAAGTAAACTATGGCTAGTCAAGAGTTTAGTTAGGTGAAATTATAGATATTTAAACAAACTTAGGCAAAGAAAACTGATTAATGAATTGGAATAAATCTGTAAAGATATTTCCAATGGCAGCCTACCAGGTGCTATTCTTGGCTCCTTCAGTTTAATCAGCCCTGTTTCAAAGTCTCAGAATGAAGAAATATAATGTATACTTCTCAAATTTAATTATATCAGACCGTGTTAGGTGACAAAATCAAGATTCAAAAGAAAGTCTTGACAGGCTGAAATCCAGCCTTCAACTGAAAAGAAGAAATGTAACAGGGACATTAAGCTGGAATTTATTTTAACGTACACACACTCTCTCTTCCTCTAACTGTTCTAGAGGAAAGGAAAACTGACCTCAACACGTTTGTATAAATTGAGTTTTAGTTGTAAACCCAAACAGGTGCTCAGTATAACGTTAGCCTAAATGCGATATAATAAGACCCTCTTCCCCTCCCCCAAAATGAAGCATTGTTAGACTGTTTTAATGTGACTTGTGTTCCCAGAGCAAAAGAAGACAAATATGCAATAAACTCAACAGTATTTTACTTCTGGGCACCACATTTCAAAGACATTAAAAAAAAAGAAAAAAAAAGGCATATTTAAAGGTGAGCAATCAAAAAGGTACAAGGGTTTGGAAAAGGGTGAAAAATAGCTGAAAGAAATTAGGTGATCTACACTTGAGGCCAGTCTGAGACCAGCCTGGCCAACATAGCAAAACCCCTGTCTCTATTAAAAACATAATAGATTCACCCAGCGAAGAACAAAAACGAAACCAAAAAAAAAAAAAAAAAAAAAGAAGACGAAGAAAAAAAGAAAATTAGCTGGGTGCGGTGGCACATGCCTGTAGTCCCAGCTACTTGAAAGGCTGAGGCACAAGAATCACTTGAACCCAGGAGGTCAAGAGGTGGAGGTTGCAGTGGGCCAAGATCACATGACTGCATTCCAGCCTGGGCCACAAGAGTGAGATTCTGAGAAAGGGAAAGACAGAAAGACAGAAAGAAAGACAAAAGAAGAAAGAAAGAAAAGGAAGGAAGGAAGGAAGGAAGGAAGGAAGGAAGGAAGGAAGGAAGGAAGGAAGGAAGGAAGGAAGGAAGGAGGGAGGGAGGGAGGGAGGGAGGGAGGGAGGGAGAGGGAGAGAAATTAGGTGATCTAACTGAAAAAGACATAAGAAATGTGCAAGTATTTGTGGGACTATCATGTGGCAACTCTATTCCTTTCATTTGTCTGGTATCTTGATACTTTTCTTACAGGTAAAAAGACTTAGAGAGGATACATTGATAGCTAGTAGAAGAATTAGAATTTAAATTTAGGTCTTGTGAAAAGGGGGAATCTAACTTATTCTGTATAATTCAAGAGGGTAGAACTAGATCAATCACACTGTGAAGCCAGATTTCAGGTCACTGTAAGAAAGAAAGAAAAAGAAAACAAAAGCTTAAAACCATATTATATGATGATGTTCACAGTTTCCATGAAGTCTGGACACAAAGGCAAATACATACATTGTCATCAAGAACAACTTCAGTCTCTAAAACTTTATTATCTATTGTTTTCAGGCTTCATGGGCACCCTGTATTTGCTGAACAACCATTAACCATTATACCAGGTGCTCTAAAATCCCTTAATCTGCACAACAACCCCAATGAGAAAACAGAATCTTATTAAAGACTAGCATCATTTGCCCAAGGCCCCAAAGTCAATAAATTAAGAAACAGAATTCAATCACAGGTATTCCTGATTCTTCTAAAATTCTCTCACCCTGGTTGCATATTAGGATAACCAAATCTCTTTTCAAATGACAATGTCTGGGTTCCACCCCCAGACGTAATGATTTAATTGATCTAAGATGAGGCCAGTTGTTAAGAGCAGTATATGACTTCCCAAATAACTGGATATATACGTAGCCACACATAAAAGAGAGAAAGGCTACTTTTCTGGGTGAAGGGAGGGTTAATAGTGAAAATGTAAGAAGAAACCTTAGCAAAGGAGTGTTCAAGCACCTTTATAAAAGTAATTTTCAAATATAATTTTTATACCTACTTAAGATACGTTAGAACAAAATCCAGATGTCCTGCAATCCAAATCATTAACAGTGCAAGAAGACAGGAAGTCTAACACAAAAGTTCATAACCCCTTCATCTAAAATATGCTTTTTAAGCAAATAAAATGACACTTTTTTAAAGTCAAATACTGTAAAAGATTACTTGTCTTTTGCACAAGTGGCAGATCTGTTATCATTCTCATCATATTGAAAGCTTATCCAACAGATGCCCTCTCCGTACCCTCCAATAGCTCTTTGTGCACTCAAAATTAACCCCACTATCACAGTGTTTCTCTGCATTAACCAATGTAAGACATTTGAAGAGGGTCTTTGTTGTTGTAAAATGAGGAAAGTTGCATTAGAAGCATTAAAATAATTGTGCTCACTTGGAAAAAAAAAAAACAAAAAACAGCAAAATACAGTACCAGCATTTTATGTGAGCCATTCCTTACAAACAACTAACAGTTTTCAAGTCTTTAATTAAAGAGATATTCTTTAAAATTGGGAAGAAGTGTTAAGTTGAATGTCATCCCCTTTCTCCTAGAATGAATGACCTCTGATAAGCATCTGAACCACTTAAACACAAACACACATAAAATGTGATTTTATTAAATGCAACAAACATGAACTTTGGAGTGGCTGAAGAAAAACAAGAACTATTTTCTAAATTTAATTAAACAGAAAAAGACAGAGCTGACAAGCAGAAGAGTTGTCTAAATAAACTTTACAAGTCAGGTATTAAAAAAAGGAGTGTCATTTTCTTGTTAGGAGCCCAAGGTGACTGCTTATGTTTTAAACACTGGTTAATTCTAGCTGGAGCACAAATCTATCTTTTCTTTCATAATTAATTCTCAGTGTCAGAATTGCTAGACGTCCTTTTCAGAATCAACCTATCCTGGCCGTTAATTATACTACAGAAATATGTTCAAATAATGTTAATGGTCTGATTCTATGCTCACAGAACAAGCTGTAGGAAAAGCTCAATTAAGACTTTGCTAAATGTGTTTACTTAATTATTTTGCAGAGAATATGAGAATGGTTTGCTTTGCAAAAATGATATCTGAGAAAATGGTTTTTAAAAAGAAAAGCAACATGCAGTCTTAACACGGATACTAAATAGGAACCACTGTTTGAATATTAAGACAAATAATGATTATTCTTAGAAGTACCTAACAGTGAGATATTATTTCTTAGAAGGTTTCTCAAATGCTGAGTAAATGGAAAAACAAGAGAAATATAGTGACCAAGAAAGTCTTTTGAAGGATAGTGATACAAACTGTGCCTTTTTTACATTTTTATATATTCAATTGCAATGGGCTTATTTTCTTAATCGTCTACTTTGGGACCATCCTAGCCCGAGCCCCATTGTTGCCATGGAAATTTAGACTGAAACCAATAAACTCAAAACTACCCAAGAGAGGCTTTGAAGCTGACTTCAGAGTTGACTAGGAATTTCCTACAGCTCTGAGACTAGTTTAAGTCCAGGGAGTGCCCTTCCACTTATGCCTGCAATGTGGAATGACGACATTTAGTAGCTAGGTTTAGTTTCTGGGTGGTTTACTTGCCTATGGATAGCTGGCATGCAATTGGTCGAAGTGAGACAAACAATAAAAGGAATAGTCATAAACCTAAAATAAGGAAAAGATAAAACATTTTTGTACATCTGTGATGGGCCTGTCCTGTTGCCAAGTACTTTACATATGTTATACTCATTAAACCTCTCTTATCCCATAAACTTTTCCAGGTAAAGATTACTATTCCCACTTACAAAAGTAGAAACCAAGGTACAGAGGTTAAGTAAACTGTACAAAATCACTCAGTCAAAAATAGCGACAGGTCCAACCAGGATTTGAGTCCTGGTCTTTTTGGCTCCAAAGAGCAAGCTTATCTAGCAAACTACAAAGAAAGGCAAAATTTGAGATCAAATTCAGAGATAAGGGAAACAAAAAATTCAATCTCATATATTCAGTACCCGAAATATGAAAGATCATTTTTTTCACTTTTAATTCCTGATAAATCCACACATAGGGTTGGAAATGTGGTACTTACATGATTTTTCTTGGTCTGAGAAGTGATTTAGGCCTATGGCAACCTTTCTACTTAACATCATTTATAGGTAAAAAGAATAAAATAAAAAGCTTAAGTTTCCTTCAGTCATATCAATGAGGAATAAAAACAAAATGCTCAAATGTCTTGCCTAAAGTCACAATGCTAGATTTCTACAAAGCTGGGATTAGAACTCAAAGCTGACCCATGGTCTACTGTTGTTTCCATTACAAAGTATTGCTTTATTTTGTTTTTCCTTGGCCCTAGAAAAAGGTGGAAACTGTTAGTTATCACATAAGTACATGAAACAGCCACAATTTGGAATGATGTTAAAAATCCTCTTAAGATTAGCACGTTCAACCATCACCTTAAAAAGGAAACCAATCATCTAGGTTTATGTCAATTTTGTTTCAAATGGCATTAAGAAAAAGACAAAACCGGGTAAGCTTACTTAATATAAAAGTTTGAATTTATTGGTCAAAATTCCAAGTGGCTCAGATTTAAAATACAACTGATGTAAAAAATCAATGCATCATGACATGAGAAAACTGTTACTGATTCTTTATGTGCTTCCAATTTGATTGCTTTGGCCTTCCAAACAAATAAATGGCAGTACCAGAAACCTATTAGTATGATAATAAAGCCTCGCTCCTGGATGTATACAATCTCTGTGCTTGGAGGATAACAAATAAACAAACAAATATCAGTGTAAAGAACCGCTCCAGATTTCAATTTAATAGAACAATATTAGCAGAAATTATAAAACCTAAGGGTAATCAGAATGCCTTCATTTTAAGTCCCTATAAAAGTTCATTTCTATAAGTTTTAAAAGCTTATAGCTTCTATTTTTTAGCCCATTGTTCCTACTTAATTTTTGTGTTTTTTCCAAAATTCTAAATTTTTAAAAATCCAAACCTAATAGCTTCATGTTATTATCATCTATTACTATCCAAGACACCGTGAGTGCAGTGGGTCCATTTACATACAGAAAATAGTATAGTTGGTAGATAGACATTAATCAAGGTTATGAACCAAAAAAATGAAAAGGTACCAAAGGCATATATTAAAACACAGGTAAATATATCCACACATATGTACACAAACACTTACAAATCCAAACTTCAATATCTGGAATGCTTTGCCTGATTATATACCTCCCATCCCAAAAAATCAAAGTAGTTTTATAATTCAAGAATGCATTTTCCTATTATGAATACATATTTTTCCTGTCACATGTAATGAATTAAATTGAACCAGTGATGACACACTATCTGATAGTAACAGAATGATTAAGACCCTATTTAAAGTTAAAGTACACTTTCCTAGAACTTAACATTATTAAATCATCCATGTTTCATTACTGCAAAGTTTATAACATCATAAAAGTAACAGTGACAGCAAAAAGAAAATGCATAAGTGTTTTCCTATTTTTGTTGAACCTATGTAACTTCAAAAAAGAAACACATGTATATTACTATGCAAATGGTTCCCAAATTTTTATACATTCTATTTACTCCATTGTAGCCAGCTTCAGCCACATAATTCACATGCAGAACTATCACCCTTTAAACTAAATGAATTCTGTTATAATGGAGAGCTGAGACTTGAAAAAATTGCTTACAATTGCACATACAAGTGAAAAAGATAGCTAAGTCTAAATTAAGATGTTGGCTATGAGGTTTCCAATAGGACCTTGACATGACTGTTGACCTACTCATGACATGATCGCACCAGTACGGATTTGGAATTCTATTAGTATTACCAGAGGAAAAAAAGTCAAGGAGTCATCAAGAAAACAAATCTATATCTTCTACTCCATCAGCCAATTACTGTTGTTAAAGTGGAATTAGATGGGTATTGACAATGCGAAGGGGATAAGGATTAAGCAGATGACTGAATATATCGCAAGCACTGGTGATCATATTTTGGCTTTTTAGCATTGTTTTGCTTTTGCTGCATGGTTTTTAAAAACTCTAAGATAGGAACGTGCAAAGCAGATTAATTGCTAATATCATGCCCGAAAAAATGCAATTTATAATATATTTGCTAATTGGATAATGCACAAATATTTTCACATAAGAGTGCTATTTTATACCAGCATATATTCAACAGCTAAGCAAAGATTTAATAGAAACCCGCATCTGTTTATAAGTATAGGACCACTGGAAAGATAATAAAAGGCTTTAAAAAATTCCTTATCCTGGACTTCATGTCTAAAACACCAGAAGCAAAGGCAACAAAAGCCAAAACTGACAAAAGGGATCTAATTAAACTAAAGAGCTTCTGCAGAGCAAAAGAAACTACCATCAGAGTGAACAGGCAACCTACAGAATGGGAGAAAACTTCTGCAATCTACTCATCTGACAAAGGGCTAATATCCAGAACCTACAAAGAACTCAAACAAATTTACAAGAAAAAAACAAACAACCCCATCAAAAAGTGGGCAAAGGATATGAACAGACATTTCTCAAAAGAAGACATGCATACAGCCAACAGACACATGAAAAAATGCTCGTCATCACTGACCATCAGAGAAATGCAAATCAAAACCACAATGAGATACCATCTCACACCAGTTAGAATAGCGATCATTAAAAAGTCAGGAAACAACAGGTGCTGGAGAGAATGTGGAGAAATAGGAACACTTTTACACTGTTGGTGGGATTGCAAACTAGTTCAACCATTATGGAAAACAGTATGGCCATTCCTCAAGGATCTAGAACTAGAAATACCATATGACCCAGCCATCCCATTACTGGGTATATACCCAAAGGATTATAAATCATGCTGCTATAAAGACACATGCACACGTATGTTTATTGAGGCACTATTCACAATGGCAAAGACTTGGAATCAACCCAAATGTCCATCACTGACAGACTGGATTAAGAAAATGTGGCACATATACACCATGGAATACTATGCAGCCATAAAAAAGGATGAGTTTGTGTCCTTTGTAGGGACATGGATGCAGCTGGAAACCACCATTCTCAGCAAATTATCACAAGAACAGAAAACCAAACACCGCATGTTCTCACTCATAGGTGGGAGTTGAACAATGAGATCACTTGGACTTGGGAAGGGGAACATCACACACCGGGGCCTATTATAGGGAGGGGGGAGCGGGGAGGGATTGCACTGGGAGTTATACCTGATGTAAATGACGAGTTGATGAGTGCTGATGAGTTGATTGGTGCAGCACACCAACATGGCACAAGTATACATATGTAACAAACCTGCATGTTATGCACATGTACCCTAGAACTTAAAGTATGATAATTTAAAAAAAAAAAAAAAAATTCCTTACCCTAATTTAAGGCAGAAAATTCCCCAATCAAATTTTGAAAATGTTATCTTTTCCTAAAAAGTAAGAATAATACAACTCAACTGATTATAAAGCCAAAACACTTTTATTGCAAGAGGTAGCAGTACGCTGTAATATTTAAGAGCACGATCTTTGACCCTATGAAGACCTAGTTTCAACTGTGGCCTCTGCCACTTGCTATAGCTTTGTGACCTTGAGGAAATTACTCAACCTATGTCTTGATTTTCCAATCTGTAAAACTGAGATAGAGTATCCAAGCTATATGGTAGTGTGAGGTCTAATGAGTGTGCCTGTGTAAAAACTTTGCATAATATTTAATTAGTATTAGCTTCAGCTATTATAAAATGTTATCTCTATACATCTATTGAAGTCAGGTAGCTATTTTGTCTACAGAAAAAAATTCAGTTTTGTTATATGGTGAATGGAATTCCTGAGGTACTAACAGGTCAAAGTCAAGAAACTCATAATAGTATTGGTTATCAATGCCAAAGTCCGAAGTATCATATAAAATCTGGTTTTACTTTTTATTATTATAATTATTTTGAGATGGAGTTTCGCTTTTGCTGCCCAGGCTGGAGTGCAATGGTACAATCTCAGCTCACCGCCACCTCCGCCTCCCGGGTTCAAGCATTTCTCCTGCCTCAGCCACCCGAGTAGCTGAGATTACAGGACTGCGCCACCACGCCTGGCTAATTTTGTATTTTTAGTAGAGACAGGGTTTCTCCCTGTTGGTCAGGCTGGTCTCGAACTCCTGACCTCAGGTGATTCGCCCACCTGTGCCTTCCAAAGTGCTGGGATTACAGGCATGAGCCACTCCGTGCCTGGCCTGGTTTTATTTCATACTGCAAACTCCACTTCATCGAGGAGTTTGCAGTATGGGGCGGGGGAGTGGTGGGATCACAAAGTACCAGGCAGATTTGATTTAATGGCAGGGGGAGGATTAGCAGTTTAAACTGCAAGTAATACCACCAAGACACAAAAAAGTAGTTTTGTTTTGTTTTAAAAAGAAGTATTTCTGCCACTTAAAAAATTTTTTAAGACAAGGTCTTGTTCTATTGCCCAGATTGAAGGGCAGTGGCATGATCATAGCTCACTACAGCCTCAAAGAACTCCTGGGCCCAAGGGATCCTCCAGGCTCAAGGGATCCTCCCACCTCAGCCTCCCTAAGTAGCTGGGAATACAGGCACATGCCACCAGGCCTGGCTAATTTTTAAAAATTTTTTGTAGAGACAGGCCTCACTATGTTGCCCGGGCTGGTCTTGAACTCCTGGATTCAAGCAATTCTCCCGCCTCAGTATCCTAAAGAGCTGAGAGTATAGGCACAAGCCTCTGAGCTTGGGCTACTTCTTGATGAGTTCACTAAGTCCTGGTTAAGGTTTCTGGTACCATTTTCCGCCTTCTCCTCTTACATCAAAGCATTTACCCATTTACAAACTATGTTTTACTGATTGAATAACACCCCCACATCCCTCTTTTCACACAATCCACGTATTTTGATATGAAGCATGCTTACTACATCTTTTGTCTTTTAAAGTCAACTTTGAATTAATGGCATATCATGACAGATATATTGATGCCAGTCTAAAATAGCTAAGTAAAATCATAATCCAATGAGTATATCAATGAACTTGGAGTAGCATCACTTGATGAATCCAGACTACCAGTATTTGTCTTCCTACTGTGTGGACAAAGAATGACCAATACTCTCCTACATCCCAAAGACTTGACAACTGATATTTTGAGTTAGTGAAAATATGCAAATAGAGTTTTCACTTATAACATCAAATGTAAATCCTACATTCAGATGTACACTTCGATACTGTGGTGGATTATGCCTGAATCTTTTCAACCCTTGTTAAATATTTCCAATGAGTTGAGGTAATCTTACTTTGCAGTATGATTTTTTAAAAGGTGTAACGCACCTAAACACATACACAAAAAGGATACAAAGAAATATAGCTTAGTTTTTCAACATAAATAAAATCCAAACAATGATATATCTTACAATAATGTAAAAATACTTAAAATACATTGTTTTAAAAAAACAGTGGCAAAGAATGCCAAGAATCTAATAAGGAAAGTGAAGGTTTACAATTTATTAAAGAGAATAATCACACACAAAAAGTAAGAGGCATAGGAATGTGCTATTAAATTTTTTGTTGTATTTTTAAAATAAAATTCCAATCAAGAAAAAAAAGCAGAGATGCCCAAACACAGACAAGAAAAAACCCTATAACAAATCTAATAAATTTAACTTGCCCTGCCAGATCTTTTTAACTTATTGGAAAATTCGCTTGACTTAATATTGACACAGAGATGTGTAAATCAATACATTCAGAATGAAAGATATATTTTAATTTAAAAATGTTCAAACTGCAGCAGTAAATCTATGCACTTAGCACATAAAAATCATTAAGAGTTTAAATGTTCAGACATAATATTGGGGTTGACCAATACACCTATAGGTGAATGCCAACTACTAAATTCTAACCACCAAAATACTTACTTTTTATGTCACATATAAGGCAATCTTTACAAAATTTACTGCAAAATATTTATAAATACTAGACAAATGGATTTTCATTGAGAATCCATCAAAGCCTGCAACCAGGGCACCACCTATCTGCTGCTGAGAAAAAGTCCTACTTTTATATATTATACAACTATAGGCTATTGTGTTCTTACTAAATGAAATGAGAAAAGTAAAAGAAATGAAGCTATCCCTTAATCTCAGTGACTGTCTATGTGGTGAAAGCCTTTAGCTGTGCCATCCAACATGGTAGGCACTAGTTATATGCGGTTATTAAATTAAGATGTATTCAAAGTATAAAATACACAAAAGATTTTGAATTTACTCCAAGAAAAGTATAAAATACATCATAATTTTTGCAACAATAATTTTATTGTTACATACACACATTTGCAGGATAAAAATCAAATAATTTGTTTCACCTAGGAATGTATTAGACAAAAAAGCGAGACTTCAACAGACAAGCACAATAATTTACTATAGTTTAAATTTATCTCCTAAATATTTCTGATGCACAAATTTAACTTGGTATACCACACCATAAATCTAAACTATCTTCAGTTTAAATAAATTGGTAGTGTCCTCACTCCCCCACCTTCCATGGATGGTGACATAAAGGATGAAACAAAGGATGGGTAAAAGATGTATATCAGATGATGTACAAAGTAATTATGATGTACCAGTAATTATGACTCTGATCTCTAGTAAGCTAACATTTCAACTTACACATTTATAAAAATAGGGAAACATTTTACTTCTAGAAAAACAAATCTGTATCAAATAAGAAGTGCTTATATTTACTAAAGTATATATGATTATAGTGAAAAATGTCCTAATTATCTCAAAATCGCAGCAAAGAGAACTGCTTCTCATGTCCTACTATAATTTTTCGTTATAATTAGTGTACAACATTACCTTCGGTAATCTCAATCCCTTTACTTTTATCGTCCTTCTCCTTTAAAATCTTTCCTTTCCCCAACTATCTTCTCTTCTCAAGCTTTGCTACTTACTAAGAGTGGGCCCCAAGCCAACATCATCAGCATCTTCTGGGAGCTTGTTAGAAACACGGAATCTCAAGTTCCTCCCACGACTTATTGAATCAGAATTGACATTTTAACAAGATCCACTCCCACCAGCCCCCAAGATTTGTAGGGAGATTAAATTTAAGCAACTCTGCTCTACACTTGGTGAAAAGAATTTCTAGCCTCATGGTCTGTGTCTCTTGTTCTTACCGTTTACACGTTTTCACTGGTCCTCAGGTTAATAAGGTTAGTAAGCACGTTAAAAACCACTGATTTCAAAACTTACATTTTATAGATAGCAAACTAGAAATAAACATTAATGCCTAGCACAAGACCTTACAAGAAAAGGCCCTTAATAAAAGACAAGTTGGAAGACAAAGGCAAGATGAGAGAAGTTGAAGCTAAAAGAGGTTAACGGCTTACACGGTTTCTATAGCTAATTAGTTGCATGGTGAGACAAGAATCTGTGTCTCATGTTGACTCCAAAGTCCAATGCTTATTCCAATATACGATGCAAGACAGAGCCAGAGTTTCTGAGTCCCACCTCTCCCAATTTCTCACCATGATTTACGCAAGAGAGTATGTCCTTGTGAATAGGTGAATGTGCACACATGTGAAAACCTAGGCACACCCAGCTCCGGAGTGTTTCCCAAGAAAACAGGGTGAAATATTAGAAGTTTAAGCCAGGCACGGTGGCTCTCGCCTGTAATTCCAGCACTTTGGGAGGCCGAGGTGGGCAGATCACAAGGTCAAGAGTTTGAGACCAGCCTGGCCAAAATGGTGAGACCGCCGTCTCTACTAAAAATACAAAAATTACCCAGCCAGCCGCAGTAACAGGCGCCTGTAATCCCAGCTACTCAGGAGTCTGAGGCAGGAGAATCGCTTGAACCTGGGAGGCAGAGGTTGCAGTGAGCCAAGATTGAGCCACTGCACTCCAGACTGGGTGACACAGCGAGACTTCATCTTAAACAAACAAACAAACAAACAAACAAAAAACCAAGATCGAAGACTGATAATAAATGAGAAGCTATATTTGGATAAGGGCTGAAATTTTTTTTAAAGAACTGATTACAGATAGGAATTCTCAGATATAGGAAGCACAACATAAAAAAAAGCAGGATAAATAAATTTATATCTATATATTGTTGGGAAACTACAGAATATAAAATACATATTTTTTTTTCTTAAAAACAGGTAGGGAATAAAAATAAAATACATTATTTACCATTAGTGGAACAGATATCTCATAGCAATAGTGAATGCCAGAAGACAGTACAAGAGTATCTTTCAAATGCTGAGAAAAATTATTTAACCCAGAATTATATACCAAGAAAAACTACTATTCATTAAAAAGGGTAAAATCAATGTAGTTTCAGATTAAAAGCGTGAACTTATCTGTTTTAGATTTTCACCAAAAGAACTTCTAAACACAATAGAAGAAAAACGACCCTGCAAAGAGACTGAAATATAAGATGAAAGGTGAGAAAGAATCAGGTAAACCTTGTAGATCTAAATAAATGCTATACATTAATAATAATGTCTAATTTATAGGTTGACAAAACTAAAAGACTGGAAATCAAGAGAATATTTTATGCTCTAAGAGGTGTGGTCAAAATTAATGTTCTAGGCCTGGCATGGTGGCTCATGCCTGTAATGCTAGTTGGAGGCCGAGGCGGGCGGCCCACTTGAGGTTAGGAGTTTCAAATCAGCCTGGCCAACATGGTAAAACCTCACCTCTAATTTAAAAAAAAAAATTACAAAAAAATTAGCTGGGCATGTTGGCGGGTGCCTGTAATCCCAGCTACTGGAGAGGCTGAGGCAGGAGAGTTGCTTGAACTGGGGAGGCAGAAGTTGCAGTGAGCCTAGATCGCACCACTGCGCTCCAGCCTGGGCAACAGAGTGAGACTCCATCTCAAAGAAAACAAAAAACAAAATTAATGTTCTAAAGTCCTAGTATCATTTGGGAGAGGTTTAAATATTGACAGGAGATGTTAAAAGCTGTTAAACACACACAGCAAAACTTCAAAGACATCAGAGGCATGGAAGCAACCAGGGTAGATACCTAACTTCCAAACCAGTAAAATGGAGGAGAAAATTAGAACGGAAAAGAAAACAGAGCAACAAGTCAATATTAGAGGGAAAAAAAACTTTCAAAATGTTAGAAAAATAAAAATATGAAGTTGATATAAATACATGTCCACATATATCAGAAATCACAATAATCTGAAAGCATTAGTTATATGGTGGACAATAACATATTAGA
This sequence comes from Chlorocebus sabaeus, assembly GCF_047675955.1. Taxonomy (NCBI): domain Eukaryota; kingdom Metazoa; phylum Chordata; class Mammalia; order Primates; family Cercopithecidae; genus Chlorocebus; species Chlorocebus sabaeus. The sequence goes on along the minus strand of NC_132928.1, from coordinate 11,991,984 downwards.
TTTTTAAAAATCCAACTATATGCTGTTTACAAAAGATATACCTAAAACAAATGGACCCAGAAAGGTAGAAAAAATAAAAGGGTGGAAAAAATAATACCAGGAAAATATAAACTAAAGAAAGCTCAGGGCAGACACGTTAATATAATGCATAATAGACCTTATATAATATTAAAAGCATTATTAAAAATAAAACAAATGTTAAATTAACCAGGAAGGTTAATCCACTTCAAACACTAGCTTCTTTAATTTTGTCTGTTTGAGTACATATTTATATGAATGGGATCTTACACTGTTTTCTTCTATAATTTGCTTTTTTTCTCTCAATGAGACTCATTCATGTTAATGTTTGCAGTTATATATAGTTCATTCCACTGGTGAATTCCATAGTATACATGTATCTATGATTAATGTATTCTAATATTAATTGGTAAAAAGTGAAACAGGTGACATGTATAAGAACAGCAGTGCCGGGTGCAGTGGCTCACGCCTGTAATCCCAGCACTTTGGGAGGCAGAGGCGGGCGAATCACGAGGTCGCGAGATTGAGACCATCCTGGCCAACATGGTGAAACCCCATCTCTACTAAAAATACAAAAATTAGCTGGCATGGTGGCACACTCCTGTAGTTCCAGCTATTCGGGAGGCTGAGGCAGGAGAAATGCTTGAACCCAGGAGGCGGAGGTTGCAGTGAGCCGAGATCCCGCCACTGCATTCCAGCCTGGCGACAGAGCAAGAGTCTGCCTCAAAAAATAATAACAATATAAAAAAAGAACAGCAACGATGTTTGTTAATAGCCAGAAACTTGTAAAAATGCAGAGACTCATAAGATTGCTTAGAGATTGCCCAAATATGTAGCACTAAAGCCATGCATTGTTAACACCGGGGATACATTCTGAGAAATGCATCCTTAGGCAATGTCACAGTCACACAAACATCGTAGAGTATACTTATACAAACCCAGATGATATCGCCTGTTATCCACCTAGGCTATATGGTACAGCCTATTGCTTCCAGGCTACAAACCTCTACAGCATGTGACTGTATTGAATAACATAGGTAACTCTAACACAATGGTATTTGTGTATCTAGATATATCTAAATGTAGAAAATGCATAGTAAAAAATATGATACAAATGGTATACCTGTATAGGGCACTTACCATGAATGGAGCTTGCAGTACTGGAAGTTGCTCTGGGTGAGTGAGTGAGGGAGAGGTGAGTGAAAGTGAAGGCCTAGGACTCTTTTGGACACTAATGTAGACTTTATAAACATTGTATACTTAAGCTACACTAAATTTATTTTAAGATACACTCTTTCTTCAATAATAACCTTGGTTTATTGTAATGTTTAACTTTACAGACATTCAAAATTCTTCACTTTTTGATTCTTGTAATAACACTTAGCTTAAAACATACATTGCACAACTGTACAAAACTATTTTCTTCCTTTATATTCTTGTTCTGTAAGCTTTCTTCTATTTTTTAATTTTTCTTTTTTTTTTTTTACTTTTAAAACTTTTTGTTAAAAGTAAAGACACAAATACACACATTAGCCTAGTCCTACAGAAGGTGAGAATCATCAATATCACTGTCTTCCACCTCCACATCTTGTCTCACTGGAAGGTCTTCAGGGACAATAACACACATGGAGTTGTCATCTCCTGTGATAACAATGCCTTCTTCTGGAATACCTTTTGAAGCGCCTGTCTGAGGCTGTTTCAGAGTTACATTTTTGAAGGAGGATACTCTAAAATGATGATTAAAAGTACACTATAGTAAACATATAAATCTACTAATATAGTTGTTTATTATCATTATCAACTATTATGTATGGTACATACTTGTATATACTTTGGGAGCACAGTCATTTGTTTACACCAGAATCACCATAAACATGTGAGTAATGTATTGCACTGTGGGGTTACAATGCCACAAGGTGACAGGAATTTTTCAACTCCATTATAATCTTATGGGATCACCATTGTAGAGGCAGTTCATTCTTGACTGAAACATTGTTATGTAGCACATGGCCGCATACACTGTGCTACAAAACAAACACAAAGCTATAAATAAAGGCGAGGATATGATTAATATAAAATTCTTGATAGTAGTTACCTTTGGGAGAAGAGGTGATATAATCTGGAAGTATAACTAAGAGCCCTGGAACTACCGATGGTGTATGGTGGTAGGGGGAGGTTCTGCAAGTTTGGAGGATTTTCTTACCCTAGGATCAATTTATCTCAGAGAGCTAGTTAAAAGCAGTAAAGAGATGGAAAACTAAATTTCCTGACTACAAACAGTTTCCCAAAAGCATTTCCAAATGATAGTTCTAAAAACTGATTCTTAAAGAAAAAAGCAGGGTGGAGGGAGAAGTTCCTTTGGGAAATAGTACAAATCATATTTCTCCGCAAAAGTTCTACTTAAAAAGCACTAAAGTCCTAAATGTCAGAAACTTACTTAAATTGCTTTAATTTAGTGTTTCCTAGACCAACTGTACCACTGAACACTCCTTTTCTTTTTCCATATCCTACAAAATGACTACTTAAAATCCAAGATTAAATTTTTAAAAATTAAATCTCAAAGTATGGAAATCTAAGATAGAAAGAAAGAGACTGGTCAAATTACAGAGGGCCTTGAAACCAGTAGGCAAAGGAGAACCAATGAAAATTTTGAACAAGTCCAAACCACAGCAATGAACAGAACCAGGTTTTAGAAAGATTACAGTAAGAAGAATAATCTGCATGAACAGTAGTGTGAAATTGTGGGGATACTAATCACAAGGCCACTATTAGAGTTTGAGAACTAAGAAGATACTGGACTAAACAGAGGTAGTACAAATGGAAAGGAGAGATGCAAATTTCAGCAACAATAGAGAAGATTCTTCTGGATTTGTCAACTGACTAGGGAGGAATAAGGAACAAAAAGAACTAAAATATTTTCAGTAGGATGACTAAAATACATAACTTCTTTAAATCTTCACAGCCAGTCTATTAGGTATTATGAAAGACTCAAAACTTAATTTTTCCAAAAGCATAAAACTAGTAAATGATGAAGCTAAGAATTGAGTATTTCAGTTGATACCTCAAAAATAAAGAATGTATTGAACTTATCTTTGGATCCATAGCCCAACACTGTTTCCTTTACAGCAAGAATAAGACTTTAAGCTTTCTAGACAGGTGACTAGGAGATAATGATATTATTAGTATACAGAAATCAGAGGTGCAAACTTGTTGGTGAAGACTCTATCTTCAATTCCCTCCCTCTCTTGGATAATCCATCCTGCATATTCTTCCAGGGGACAGAAAAGACAGATCAATGAAGAAATGAGTTACAATTCTTGCAGAGAACTTAAAGAACTTAAAAGCTTTTCTCAGAAGCATAGGAAACACTCAACTGCTAAGAACAACTGGTAGCAATTACCTAATTCTGATACATGGCCAGCACTGTGCCCAATGATGATACCTAAGAATACACTAACCACTAAGGTCTACCTACTGGGAAGTTATTTCAATAGGAACAATTTTTTCAAGTACACAGCTGTGTTTTTAGGCATTATTATTACAACTATCAGGATGATCTCATCATTAGAAAGGTCGAAGGTTTTTTTTATTATTTAAATAAAGCACTTTACCCATTAAAACTTAATTGAACCATAAGACATCATCCAGTATATGACATTCTCAGAAAAATTCCAGTCACATAATTAAATGCCCTTCAAAATGAAATAGAGTAAAAAATAAAATAAACAGTGCACAAATCTTTAATTCAGTAATACTTTCTTTATGGTTCTTTATTCCTTACTCAGTATCATCATTCATGCAAACCAATGTATTTAACAACTGAAATGGAATATAGCCTCCTAAAATAATAGATTCTAAAAGGTAACTGTTATAAACTATTGTCAGCTGACATCAGTAAGAAAATCTACCCCCTTTCCCCAAGGGAGATAACAATTTCATGGAGAGGACAAGTTAAAGAAATATCTCACTATTCCACTATGGATATATAAAACATTTTAAACACAATTTATCAAGCATATAACCAATAACAGTTATGCAGTCATCTACTTACATGAACTAGGCTGCAAACAACTTTAAAAGGACATTTTTTAGGACACTTTCATCGAAGGAAGTAAACTGAGCAATCATGAACAGGGCATGACAGCAGAAAGAGGTGAAAAGTGAGCCTTCCAGGTGGGGCCAATCATTCCAAAACCTGAGAAACAATTCACTCCTGTTTAGTAGTATTAGAGGTGGTTTCTCTTATATGTGAAAGAATGTGGGCCCATATGTCATGTCAAGTCACTTAAAATCTCCCAGAGGACCTGACTGCTATAATGGAACTGTTCAATCTCCAGGCAGACCATGGCCTGCCTATTCCTCCCTTTTCTGCTTCTTGCCATCCCTTCTTCGTTACGTTCCCCTCTAGAAGCACACCATGTTGCTTCATGACCTAAGTCCCTGCTCATGCCCTCCCCTCTGCCCAGAGTGGCTACCTTGCTATTCTTCACCTGGATAATGACTACTACTTTTCCAAGACTGCTCTCAAGTTCTATCTCTTAGAAAAGTAATTACCAGACTGCAGAGATGGTCATTTCACTTGTAAATATAATAAAAATACAGAGTATATAGACACACTGCAGTTTTTTGGGTCTTTGGCATGTATATTACTGTTTAACCAAGTCTATATTACATTCTTTTAAAGATCCAAGATTTAACTGTACCTAAATCTAGGTTTTAAAAATGGCTCCTAACACATTGGATGAGATATATTTAAATCTCTAAAGATGAGAAAATGAAGAGCACACATTTTCCAGATCGCACAGAAAAGAACCATTAAATCTCAAGCACTAGGGTTTCCTTTAGCCAGTTGTCAAGGATCAGAAGGAAAAGCAATTGAATGAAATAGGCACTAAACTCAAACTTATTGCTCTATTCAGTCTGCTGGAGTCCACCAATGCAAAGAGACAGGGAAAAATAACATCTTTATAGTAAAATGCCTGAATTCTCAATTAACTATAATAGTGCTTCTATAACCAACTCTATTTAAAAAGGAGTTAAGGCAAAAGTGTGCATAGTACATTTTCTAGTGAAAACCCAGAAAGCTTTCACTAGAAGACCAAACTATGGTCTGTACAATGTCTTTTATTATTATTATTATTATTTTATTGTTATTTTTATTTATTTATTTATTTTTGAGACAGAGTCTCACTCTGCTACCCAGGCTGGAGTGCCGTGGCACGATCTCGGCTCACTGAAACCTCCACCCCCTGGGTTCAAGCAATTCTCCTGACTCATCCTCCCTAGTAGCTGGGATCACAGGCATGCACTACCACACCTGGCTAATTTTTGAATTTTTAGTAGAGACGGGGGTTTCACTATGTTGGCCAGGCTGGTCTCGAACTCTTGACCTCAAGTGATCCGCCTGCTTCGCCCTCCCAAACCACTGGAATTACAGGTGTGAGCCAGTGCGCCTGGCCCTGTACAATGTCTTTTTTAAACCTCCTGCTTGCTGATCAGGAAAATAGCTTAAAAGGCAACCATTTCATTTCCCACATTATACATTAAACTTCACTTACTCATTTATGTCATCCACTTACCCACCTACCTCTACCACCTTAAGGCTGTATTAAGTACCTGCAACATGCAATGCTTTGTCAGAATGAAATGATGTATCTTTTCAGCTCAGGCTAAGATAGGGAAGATGATATACACAAAGGGGCAGCAGTATTTGACCAATCAGTGGTTTTTCTCCCTTTTACTGTCATTATAGCATCTAAAGAAGTTTTGAATTTAAATATATTCGGCCAGGGAATGCACTTTCTAGTGTGCTGATACATCCCCTAACACCAAGCTACTTCACACATGTGTATTATCTGCCTGGCTCCTAGAAGGCATTTGAGCTTCACACTCCTGAGGTAAATGAGTGATAATAGTTCCTTTACAGTTACAAAGTCCTATCACCTACACTATTTCATCTTATCTTTTATTATTCCTATTATAGGGATGAGGAACATGAAGCTCAAAGGGGTGATTTCTCCAAGGTCACACAGCCAGTAAATCATGGATCTGGGAGAGCTTATTCTGATTCAACTAGAGAGAATTCAGATATGAAAATGGAAAGATAAGTAGAAGCACTAGTGGCAAAGGCCTAGAATTGCAAGAAAAGTAATTTATATTTTATTTTGTAAACCAAGGAAAGGCAGTAAACAATTTAAATTAGAAGTCAAAAGGGTCACAAAGATCATATTAGAATTTGAGGAGACTTGATAGTGGTACAAAAGAAAGTAGAAAAGTTAACGATTAAACAGGGAGAATAGTTAGGCTATGTCAGCAGCCAACAGATTGAAATGGGACATATATATATGTTGAACATATATATACACACACACATATGCATATATATGATGGACATATATGAACTTCTGACTTCTAATTTAAATTTTGTGTGTGTGTGTGTGTGTGTGTGTGTGTAAGACTAACGGACGTGTTTAAAAAACATTTGTTTTGCTTGAAAATGGTAAAATTTCCCTGGTAATTCCTAAAAGCATAGTTAAAAGCACTGACAAAACGTCTGTCTCTAGGATGAATTCACACTGAACTAGAAAGATTAGCGAGACAGATGGAAGAGATAGACAATGAGACCAGAAATAACTAAACCCTGGCTAATATCTTATTATGTGAGTTACTTATTCTCTCTACATCATAACTTCCTCTTTTGAAAGGTGAGTATGATAAAAACTGTTGTCCTTCAAAAAACTGAGTTCTAACCATGCAAAGTTGACAACTGTGACATTGCAGTTATTGTTAAAGTCTACATTATTGACAGTAATAGAGAAAACCCTAAACCTTAGTAATACACAAACTCTATATTAACCAATTCTATAAAATAACTAGAATAAATCACCAAAAACTATTATCAGTATTTTAAAAGAAAGGCATAAGCATTTTAGTTTATCATTTTTTATTTAAAGAAACATGATCTGATTTACTTTTATATTTAACGTGATGGGAAAAACAATCAGGAAGTACACATAAGTCAGATTATTTTTAAAGTTTTTACAGCTAGCTAAATCTATTAAAACCTATAATTTGTTAATGTAGAAATTAATCTCGCAAGTCCAAATGAGTAATAGATTTTATATTAAAGACTTCATATATCAAAAAAAATGAACAAGTTCACAACTTAAAAAAAGAACTACTTTTTGATGAACAAGAAAGACTTGGAATTAATTTTTGATCTTTGCCTTAGAAAATGTACCTTTTCTTCGCCATGTAGGTAGCTCAAATAATTAATTCTACTCAGTCTATTCTGGTAACACAAGTTACATTTTTTGACTGCTAACTTAATCATATGGCATCTTGTATTATAGCAACTACATAAATTTGCCAATAAGTTACCAGTTTGAGTCGAATTAGTTAACGTCACTTTCTACTTTAGAATTTTAATTGGTGTAACTCAAAAATATAGGCTTAACACCAAGCCTCAAAACACGTTGATTTCAAACACATTTTTATTAAATTGGTGGGAAAGTAGATGGCTTCTCACTTTCATTTTTAAAGTTTATATAATAGCACAGAGGAGGTGAAGGTATACAAAAAGGGAAACCAGTATGACTTCACTATGGAATTAGTGAAAGTACCAAATTAAAATAACAGGAGTCAGTGTTCACCATATGATATTGAAAAAATTTAATGTAAGTAACATTAAAGAGTACAAAGAATGGGAAATGTTCATGAATCATTTATGAAATTTTTAAAACTGAGCACTACATTTTGTACATGTAGTGTTTGTGGAAAACCAAACTGATTTCAATCACTTAGGATACATTATTTAAAAAAAAAACAAAACCTGAACATGTATATTTAGAGATTAAAAATGCATACCTGGGGATTAATAAGAAGATATTTCTGCAAGACACAGAGCTAGAATATAGCTTCCCTTTAATGCCACTTTTGGGTTACTGCTATCAACAGAAAATAAAAGCAGATGCTCATTCTGATCAATATCTGAAACCTAATTCAAATGGTTATTTCTCTTCTTTGTACCACTTACATGAAATGATGGTACAACCCCATGTATTTCAGCCCACCCCCGACTTCTGATTCAAAAATGGATCTATGGCAACAATTATCTAACAACCTCTTAAGTGCTTGTTTTATGAATCTGGCCCTTACTCAAGAAGTTTCATTGAAAAGTCTTTTAATCTCCTTCTGAAAAGAATTTACAGGACTGCATTTAAGTTCAAGTTCAAGGGTATTAAAATGTACAAAGGAGGGTGAAAAAGGTGCTAGGTTATAGATTTTAACTTCTTAACTAGAAAATTGACTCAAAATAGATTTTCTAATTTACAATGAATCAAAAGAGAAACATTAGACCATAGCAGAAATGGCACAAATGTATCAAAAACGAAATGAATAAACATTTGAGGAGATTTATTATTAGAAATTGCAATAAATTTTGGAAAGATGAATTGATTTTAGTTAAAAGGTATAACTGACAATTTATTGGGCGGGAAGATGCATTATTTTCCAATTGTTATCCATCTACAGTAAAACTGATTTGTGTCCTATTGTATTTTATGGAAAAGGAGAGTGCAACTTTCAGTGATTTAGATTAAATGTATTAATCATAACCAAGCACTGTGAACTATATATCTACTATTAAAGAAGATTTTTGACATTTAATTCTGTAGCAATATTTTGGCTCTGTACCACTCTTCCTAAATCCAATTCCTGCTACAGTTGGCAGATTTCTCCCTTTTAATTTTATGAGGCTTAAAGTAGCATTTAACCACCCATGCGGTAAATAATGCGGGATTAGAAATATTTAGTGTTTTGTTTCCCTTTCAAGAGTGGTAATCCATCAAATCCAAAAATGTTCTCTAAAATTTTTCTATATTTTCGGCAATCTGTAATATATGGTATCATAAAAACCATAAAATTAAATAAAATGCATTACATAGCTAGAATAGATCTGCTTTTCTTAAGAACTGCGTTAACCTAAAAAAGCAGGTAAAATGCACTTTCAACCAGAAGCACGAATCCTTATTGCAAAATAAAACAAAATTAAAATTAAAGATTAAAACAGGATACTTAATTAGAATATTTTAATTTTGTTTCTTCAGGTAATGAATCTTAAGGAGTATGCAAACAATTTCTAAGTAGTTTAATCATTTAGTAACTATCTATACAAGATATTGTTAGAAGTATTAGAATAATACAGAACAATTATTTAACATCTAGATGCTCTAGGTACGTGGCTAAGTGCTTCAGAAATGTAAAACTAAATTTTAAGCTTAATATATCATATGTGATGCATATTTGTTCCCAAGAAACACATTTAACTCATAATTTTTTCATACATATGAGTCACAAGGCAAAAACGAATTGATTCATCTATAGGAGCTAATATTTCTAACTATAATTTAGAATAGTTACAAACCATTTTTATATTTAACATGTGAACTTAAAAATAATTAACAACTGCTGTTTAAAAAAGTATTTTTTATTATTAAATCAAAGTAACCAACAGAAGTACAACTGACTTTAAACAAAATCAAATTCTAACTTTAACATTTTAATTTATATGAAATGCTAATTTTGGTTATTAATGATTCCAAATTATTATAATAATCACACTGTAACTGCATGCGGTACTTTGAGATATATCAAAGTAATAAAGTAACCTGTCAAATGAGTAATTATCTATATTTAATCTATATATAAAACAAATGGCCCAGAAATGAGTAAAGTCTGTAATTCACTCAAGACACAGTGATGCTATATATTCATGGTTAGAACATCTAATTTCTTCATACATATTCATACCTTAATTCACTTAAAAAAAATTCATGATTATAATTGTTGTAAAAAGAAGTTTATATCCTCCTAGTGACTAAATGAAATCAAGGATTACCTATTGGAAATAAGATAATCTAAAAAGAAAGTGTGTCTGTGTGCACATGTGTGTAAAGGTACCTTTCCCATATATAAAGCGCGTGCTTTGCCCTCCTTGTCCTTCACAGTGCTCCACTGTGGAGCTGGGAGTTATATACTGAGAGAAATAGGATGAAAGAAAACACATCCAGTCAGTTAGACAGCTAGCACCTTTAAGGAGCATGCCAAAGGAAAGTAAGGGCATTTCAGTAACAAACATACGATTACAGTAAGATGTTAAGGAAAGAGGGGGACTCTGAGATTACGTTCAATCAAGGAATGAGTTAGATTAACTGGTATTTCCTAAAAACAGTCAATTCCAAAAGTTGAGCAAGCACAGTTTTGAGAAGCTATATGAGGAAGAAGGATTAGTGAAGAAGGAACAGGTCTGATATTAGTATATATGAAAGGGGCTAATGACAAATATATGAATTAAATTATTTATTTCAATATCATTTATAATTTTAAAGAGTAAACTAAGGATTCAATAGTAAAAACCCTTGAATCTTTCCCCAAAAGGGGAACTCAATCAAATTTTGAGACAGGCAATATTGTAAAGTTCACAAGTAATGTAAATTTCAAGTCTCAGTGTTTTCAAAAGTAACATTCAAAAAAGCAACATCACTATAGCTCTAGCTGAAAATATGGGGAAAAGCATATTTTTCTGAGAATTTTAATTTGCAACAGAACTGGAGATCTAACTGTGATCTCTTTTTTTTTTTTTTTTTTTTTTCTGACGGAGTCTCGCTTTTGTTGCCCAGGCTGGAGTGCAGTGGCGCGATCTCAGTTCACTGCAACCTCCACATCCTGGGTTCAAGGAATTCTCCTGCCTCAGCCTCCCGAGTAGCTGGGATTACAGGCGTGCACCACCACGCTTGGCTAATTTTCATATTTTCAGTAGAGAAAGGGTTTTTACAAGCATGAGCCACCGCACCCGGCCGATCCTTCTTAATGTAGGTAATTCTTTGAAAATCTATTTGTGAACCCATAAAATGGATCCTACAAAGGTGCTCCTTATAAAACATTAAGTGTTATTCAAATATTTACTGTTGTCACTAACTTTTAAAATATATATATATATGTGTGTGTGTATATATATGTGTGTGTGTGTATATGTGTGTGTGTGTGTATGTATATATATATAAAAGAAAACTGACAGGTAACAGAATAATTTACTTTTTAATAAACTTGAGAAAGAAAAAACCTACATGTCACAGTAAGAACCTTTTAACATAACTTAAATCAAAAGATATCACGAATAGGAGAGAAAATATTAAGTGGGGTGAAGTAGTAGAAGAAAGAATTGATAGAAAGAAGGATAAAGAGTATCTTTACATTATGAAAAATGATTACATTGAAAAATAAAACACATTTACAATTCAAAAAATTTAATTTCATAAACCAAACTCAGAATAATGATTTGTCCAGTATATTCATTAAATTGACCAAAATATCTGGCTGAGATATATTATTTTAGTGGGCAGTTAGGTTTATCAAATTTTTTAAAAATTACCTGGAAATATATATTTTACCCTTACAAGGAATGCTGTATAGCTTGATGGTTCAGTCCTTGGGAAATTGGCCACGAGGCAGTGTTAAAATCCTGTGACCTTGAACAAGTCATTTAAGCCATTTGTCCCTCAGTTTCCTGGTCTATAAGATGGAGAGGAGATAATATTGACCTAATTAGGCTTTTTGTGAACATTAAATGATTTGATATACAAAAAAAGATTAGAATAAAACCTGGCAATTAATAAGAACTCAATAAATGTTAGCTATTATAATGAATAGTAATCAAATATTTCTGCCCTTTTATATTAGTTTAACACAAAAGCTGATATGAAAAATAATTTAATAATATTCTATAATGAAATATTATACTGCCAAACGAATGAAAATATAGGTATGATTTAGGATCTCGCCATCATTTTTTTCAAGTGTAAAAAGCAAGGTTAAAGTCACAGAAGCTCTATTTGTACAGATGAGTATGGAAGGGACTGGGCATAGGGAAGGACTTTCTACTGGATACTTTCTATTTGAATTTTAAAACCTGTGTATTTATTATTTTAAAATAATGATAATTAAAAGAACAGAACACTAGCTAGGACTTCCCAGGAAATCTAACACACTGATCATACATTTATTTCACCTTCCTCCCAAAGCCCCACTAAAATCAATAGAATAAAAAGGTACAACTCTACAAGGACAAAGAAAACAGAAAAGAAGATACCAACAGACAAAATATGTCAACAGGCCAGGTGTGGTGGCTGTAATCCCAGCACTTTGGGAGGCTGGGGCAGGAGGATCACTTAAGGCCAGGAGTTCGAGAACAGCCTGGACAACATAGCAAGACCCCTGTCCCTACCAAAAAAAAAAAATTAAAGATTAGCTGGGCATGGTGGTCAGTGTCTACAGTATTAGCTACTCAGGAGGCTGAGGCAGGAGGATCACTTGAGCCCAGGAGTTCGAGGCTGCAGTTAGCTATGAGGGAACTACTGCACTCTAGCCTAGGCAACAGAGTGAGACTCTTGTCTCTTAAAAAACAAAAAAGGCAAAATCACAGAAGATGAAAATCAAACAGATGTGAGGCTGACCACCCAGCTTCTTCTATGTGCAACAGGGTGGGGAGAGGGTGGCAATAAAAAACAAGCTGACTGAAACAGTACGCATCAGAAAAGTTCACAAATTGGAGGCTCTAGATACCTCTTAAATAGGCAATTCATGGATAGTCTATTTTTTTAAAAGTTGATCCCCAGATCCCATTTCTCAGCCCATATAGTCATATATTACAACTTCTACCCTATATCCCACCAGAAGCTCAAAACTGATTATATGAAAATGTTAAACTAGAAAGGGGCCATTCCTACAAAGCTCATGTTACTCTTTTACTAAAATCAGGAAAATTCAGTAAAAACCTGCCACAACGAATAAAACCTGTCCTTCTTTACAACAAGAATGTTGGCTAGTGGAGTCCATTGTATCCCCACCCCAAATAACAAAAGCATGTCATTCTCTCTGCAGCTTGCCAAAGGGAAATCCCTATGGATAGTAACACTTATGGATCCCCCAACCAAAAGGTCTAGCAAGCCCTGTATCTGCACACCAGGTATCCAATCATCTTTCTAATGTGCTGTCAACTGTAACTGTATATGCTATCATCTCATGAAGCACATAAAAGGGCAAAATTAAAACAATGAAAACCCTGGAAACTAATATTTGTCAGAAAGAATGTTGTTGTTACTTAAAGTTACACTGGCAATATAACTCATGCTGGAAAACTGCCTATAAAATATAGGGTCGGTGGGCGCAGTGGCTCACATATGTAATCCCAGCACGTTGGTAGGCTGAGGTGGGAGGATTACTTGAAATCAAGAGTTTAAGACCAGCCTGGACAACATATCGAAACCCTGAATCTACTAAAAATATAAAAAAATTAGGTAAGTGTGCTGGTACATGCCTGTAATTCCAGCTACTCAGGAGGCTGAGGCACAAGAATCACGTGAACCTGGGAACTGGAGGCTGCAGTGAACCAAGATTGCACTGTTGCAATCAAGCTGGGGCCACAGAGCCAGATTCTGTCATGAAAACAAAACAAAACAAAACAAAAAACTGTAAGGTCATACCCAGTAAATAACTATCAACATTTAAAAAAAAAAATTTTTTTTTTTTTTTTTTTTTTTGAGAAAGAGTATCACTCTGTTGCCCAGACTGGAGTGCAGTGGCTCAGTCTTGACTCACTGCAACCTCCACCTCCTGGGTTCAAGTGACTCTCCTTCCTCAGCCTCCCAAGTAGCTAGGATTACAGGTACCTGACACCATGCCTGGCTAATTTTTTGTATTTTTAGTAGAGATGGGGTTTCACCATGTTGACCAGGCTGGTCTCAAACTCCTGACCTTGTGATCCGCCCGCCTCGGCCTCCCATAGTGTGGGATTACAGGCGTGAGCCACTGCATCCAGTCTAAAAAAATATTAAACACATACAATGTGCTAATAACTCCCATCACTGGAGCTATTGTATGTGCTAATAGGACTCCCATCATTGGGTACACATAGTTAAAGTAAGCAGATGGTTAACAGCATAATATACTAGGTTATCTGTGAATGAATTAATGAGTGGCAGAGACAAGGTATAATGCCATTTCAGATAACAGTGACCTCAAAAGTGTGAAGAGTTGGGGAAGGTTTTGAAAAAAAGGTACAGAATTGTACTGATACCTGAAGGACATGGATCTAGCAGGAAGAAGTGAGGGGTACACTGTTGTGAACAGAGGTGTAATATACATGGATATGGTTGAATATGGGAAGGCTGGAGAAAGGGTGGGGGCACTGAGAACATAACACCATCTGGAAAGGAGTGAAGTATTATAGGTCATACGTGAAGAGGGAAAATAGAAAAGAACAAATTGAATTTTATTAAGATGGTAATGGAAACTATTTTTTGGCACAGGAGTGACATGAGCATAACCACACTTTAGAAACGTTTACTTGGAGTTACGTGTGATATGGATTAGAGGCAGGAAAATCAAAAGACAGAGCAGGGAGGAGGCTATAAAAATGTAAGGCTATGAGATACTACATTAGGGTAGTGATAGATGACATTGAAAAGAAGGGGCTGCTATGACAGATGAAGAAATAAGGCTCAGACTTGTCTAGATGTGGCAAGAGTGGAGGCAGACAAAGATAACACATAAAACCAAATGTTAAGTTGAAGGACCAAAACCCACCCAGGATCAATGCTTCCCTTAACAAATGTTAGGTCTCCTTTTTTGCTCCCCCTTTCTCAATTTTCAGTAACCAAACTGTAAGATACCTGAGGACAAATTTTGTATCCCCAGCCCCTTGAACAATGCAGACATCCTAAGTCTTCATGACATGTGCATACAGCTGAACCAAAAACTTTATAGTTGAAAACACAATTAGGCAAGACATCAAGTTTCTGAGTCAAATGTAACATATACTTATTTTTTCATCTGACAAATGATATAAAATACTTTTGTGAATTTTTATGAAGTATTTTTGTGAATTGAAAAATTAGAAGAATTTATTAAGGATACATTTAAATGAGATAAAATGAGATGAAATGTAAGTAATAAATGTTTAGTTTTTAAAGAACAATTTCTAGACTGAATACTTCAAAGTCAATTCAAATCTAAAACACCTCAAAAAAAACAAGTAGATACCATTAAATGTTACTACATAGTTACATGTCACTTAAAGATAAACACTCCTGCAAGTTCAGAATTGTATGGACCTGGAATACTTCAATAGTAAACTGTCTATGACCAAACATGAGATTGAAATATGAAGTTCTAAGAGGAAGAGTAATGGCACAAGTCATTACTCCTTTGGTAGGAAAAAAAAATCATCAAATTGCCCCCATTAAGTACTGGTCAGTGTTTCAGATAATTGGGACTGAACAACAAAAATTTTACAAGTTTTATTGGCTTAAAACATACGTAAGTACCTGTTGGCATCTCTGGTTTATCACAATCCCCTTTCCTGGATGACAGTCAACAAATATCTGGTTGGCATTCTCTAACTATAGTAAAGAAAACTCCTATCTAGATGATTTCATTATGAATTTTCAGTTCTTCGAATTGACCTTCAGTTGGAGGACTTGCAGGTGACTTCTGTATAGAAAGTGCTTGTTAAATATTATTTGGAAGTGTTCTACTCATCATTGATTTTGAGCTTTTCTGATATTAGGTATCTGACATATCTGAAGGGAAAATAGAAAACCGAATTTTATAGACCATCAGAATAATTGTATCAGCAACATAAAAGGCAGAAAAACAGAGTAGAAGGTTCCTAGAAAGTAAAATGTTTGCAGCATTTCTGTTTCCCTGATTTTGATTTTAAAAAAACAATAACAATGGGGACTATGGCAAAGTCATCACCATTTTAAAAGACAACTAAAAAAAGGTGTTGCTTCTTCATCTGTGAGGTCAAATGGTCACCAATCAGCAGCCTTAATTTTGAAAGAAAGAGCATTTTAAAACATATTTCAAAGGTTTCTTAGGATACAAAAGAGAAGTTTTAAAATGATAATCATAGTCTAAGAAGTATTTTTAGAAAACCTCACATTTGCAAATTCAATGTTTTTAAAGAGATTCATTAAAAAGTCCATAGATCATATATATCTCAAAAACAAAAAAGTAAAATAAGCCATTTCTTTACTAATAAAGGAATGACTTAAGAATTTGTATGCAAATACTAAAGTAAGAAAAATAAAAAGCAGAAAGCATGGTATTTCACGCATTTTTAAAAAGGTAATAAAAAGACTAATATTTAAGTTGTACTGCATAATATTTAAGTAGCCATGAAAGCAGAAGAGTTAACTGGTAACCTCTGTAGGGAAGTTCTTACATATTAAATTTCAGGACATACATTATGATGAAATCTAAAGGGAACATCCAAAATGCTATATAAATATTTAGCATCTGTAAACTTTCTGTAAAAAAAAAAAAATCATTCAAAAGTTACAAAGAAACGATAAATGTTTGAGGTGATGGACATCATAATTAATCTGCTTTATTACATATTGCATACATGTTACAGAATATCACATTACCCCATAAATATGTATAATTATTACTGTCTCAATTAAAAAAATAAACATAAAGGCAAAAAAAAAAAAAATTCAGAAGCATTAGTAGGAAAGCTGTACCTAGTAAACAAAAGTGCCTTTTTTTGCTATTCACAGGCCTATCCATAATGACATTTAAAACCTTTGGGCAATCTGATCAGGAATCACGAGAGATGGCTAAAACCTATCCCAACTTCTTGAATGAAAAGGGATGAATAATGTATGCCCTTGCTCCTTTCTCCAATTGCTACAATGGCAATTAGAAGAAAGGCACTAGACTGTCCAAGGCTGAAAATCCCAGCCTGCAAATTATACTCTCTCCAATCAACATCATATTCTATAATTCTCTAACACTTACCCTGCTTAATTTTCTCCATGTCCATTTTTATTTCCTTATTCTCCTCCCAACCTCCACCAGGTTTGTTTTTATTCATTAAAATGTAAGCTTCAAGAGATCATATCTAACTTGTTCATCACTAACACCTGAGGCCCAGCAGTATCTGACACTGGTATTACCTAGTATCAAAAATCTTTGTTAAACGAGTGGATGTCATGCAAGAGTTGATCAGAATATCAGGTCCAGTAAAAATTTAAGGGTTCAGTCTAGTCCATGGATCCCACCTACTGTAGAAAAGGCATGGATCTTAGCCTCCTGATATAGTCTTAATGAGTAATTATCTAATGTACTCTCTACACTGCTGCCCATGTAATCTTTTAAAAAACAAATCTGATCATCTTTAACCCCTTGGAGATTACATGGGTTCACATGCATTCCCATGGACCACAACGTCCATAAGGACCTAACCCTTGCCCACATTTTCAGCCAAACCTTCCCTGCTACATAACACTCCACACAAGCATATCATATCTCAGTAATACTGGATTCACAGTTTCCTGAATACCCCAGGCTGTTTCAAACTTAATCCTTGACCATGCCTTTCTGTCTGCCAATTTTCCTACCCAATCAGTAGGTAAGCTCTAACTTATTTTCGAAGTCTCAGCTAAAAAGATCAACCTCCTTTAAGAGGCTTTCCCAGAGTTTTGCTAAGTTATATGAGAAAGGAGCGGAAAGGAATATAAGAAATACAGAGGATATTATCACAGCTGAACTAATAGAGCAATGTGACAGCTATGTGGCACATTGTAAAACAGGCTGGAGAGATGAGGGACCATGGAAGTCAGGCAGGGAGAACAAGCTGAAACAGAGCAAGCAAGCAGACCAAAAGGTGCTAGAATTAGATCAGCAAAAAGGTACTATAGACTATCTGAGAAACATACAAAGGGAAGAAAGGGTGAAAATGGAGGATTGGGTTCCAGTAATTAATCTGATAGAAGCAGTAAAACATTTCATTATCATTTTTATTATGGCACACATCTTGATTATGCTTGCCATTCAACATACAAAGAATGCTTGTGAGTATTTCAAAAATAACTCACACTTTGTAACCAGTCATTTTGTAATAAAGAAATGAAGACTACTTTATGAAGTGAATTTATTTATATTTATTAATATTAGCAACATGACAGAACTATAACTTCTGAATCATATTAATTTTGGCTTGTCAAAGGAAGAACATGTAATAAACTGTTTAAGTTGTAAACATAAATGTATATTATAGATATGTTAATAAGATTAATGAAAAAATATATATATATAAATAGCCTGTAGAAAAGTGGCACATAGTAAGCAACATTGTGTCTGTAGTAATTACTAAAAATACTAACATTCACTTTGCAAGGTACCAGATTTCTGAAGCATCACAAACTCAAATGACAATGAAGTCTTTGAAGTCAAGCCAATTCAAAGACTAAGTTATCAGAGAAGCAAGAACCAATATTTTAAATATATGGAAAAATATATGTTGTCAATTTTGGTAACATTAAAATACCGGGGGCCGGGCACGGTGGCTCACGCCTGTAATCCCAGCACTTTGGGAGGCCGAGACGGGCGGATCACAAGGTCAGGAGATCGAGACCATCCTGGCTAACCCGGTGAAACCCCGTCTCTACTAAAAAAAATACAAAAAACTAGCCGGGCGAGGTGGCGGGCGCCTGTAGTCCCAGCTACTCGGGAGGCTGAGGCAGGAGAATGGCGTAAACCCGGGAGGCGGAGCTTGTAGTGAGCCGAGTTCGTGCCACTGCACTCCAGCCTGGGCAACAGAGCAAAGACTCCGTCTCAAAAAAAAAAAAAAAAAAAAAAAAAAACATTAAAATACCAAGATTGAACACCTGTTCATATAATTTTTCCTAAAGGGTTTTCAAGACTAAATATGGAGAATATAACAAACATTAAAATACTGCTAATTAAATGAACAAATATACTACTGCATCGGCACTATTTAAATTTGTAAATATCTGCTCTTTTAATAAAGCATAATACAATAAGAGTATCAAGACAGATACCATTTAATAGAACTGAATGAAAAATTGTTCATCATATTTTCAAATAACTATGGATATTAAATTTTTATGATATTGAATCTACAGTTGTAAATGACATCAAAATAGAGAATTTATTTATTATTTTTGTGTGTGTGTGATGGAGTCTCACTCTGTTGCCCAGACTGGAGTGCAGTGGCATGATCTCAGCTCACTGCAACCTCTACCTTCCAAGTTTAAGTGATTCTCCTGCCTCTGCTTTCCTAGTAGCTGGGATTACAGGCACATATCACCATGCCCTGCTACTTTTTGTATTTTTAGTAGAGATGGGGTTTTACCATGTTGGTCAGGCTGGTCTTGAACTCCTGACCTTAGGTGATCCATCTGCCTTGGCCTCCCAGTGCTGTGATTATAGGTGTGAGCCACCGTGCCTGACCCAAAATAGAGAATTTTAAATGAAAGAGACTGTATTAAAATGTCTTTTGTAAAAGAAATATTTATTATAATTCTATTAAGTTGTACTTTTCTAAGATACAGAATCAAGTTATCTCAAAATAAGTTATTTTAAAAAGTGTCAGTTTCTGGCCGGGCATAGTGGCTCACGACTGTAATCCTAGTACTTTGGGAGGCTGAGGTAGAAGGATCACCTGGGGTCAGGAGTTTGAGAGCAGCCTGGCCAACATGGTGAAACTCTATCTCTACTGAAAAGACAAAAATTATCAGGGCTTGGTGGCACACGAAGGTGGTCTCAGCTACTAGGGAGGCTGAGGCAGGAGAATGGCTTGAACCCGGGAGGCGGAGGTTGCAGTGAGCCGAAATCGCACTACTGCACTCCAACCTGGGTGAGAGTGAGACTCCGTCTCAAAAAAAAAAAAAAAAGTATCAGTGTCTAATGTGAAATTTTGATCTTAAACTGATTTTGAAATAAGATAAACACAAAATTAATATATAGTAATAGATTAGAATATACATGATATATATTTAAAATATAAGTTTAAACACACTTTCTTCTTGTATTCTCCAAAGTATCCCAAAATGTCTTATGGCTACAAACATGTATCAGTTCACAGGGGTTAAAATAAAGCATTTCACTAGTGAATTCCACTCAAAAAATGTTAGATAATCAGTCATGGTCAAATTACAGTTGAGGACACAGGCTGTGTGTATTTTTTAAAATCATTTTAGATTTGCCTTCTATCATAAATATTTTCCTTTCTCTTCGACTATCAAGTTCCCTTATGTAAATCAACTGCATTTTAAATGGCCCTTCTGGCCTAGTTTGATGGCTCGCGCCTGTAATTCCAGCACTTTGCGAGGCCGAGGTCAGTGGATCACCTGAGGTTAGGAGTTGAGACCAGCATGGCCAACATGGCGAAATCCCAGCTCTACTGAAAATTACAAAAATTGGCTGGCGTGGTGACAAGCGCCTGTAGTCCCAGCTACTGGGGAGGCTGAGGCAGGAGACTCGCTTGCCCCTGGGAGACAAATGTTGCAGTGAGCTGAGATCTGCCACTGCACTCCAGCCTTGGCAACAGAGCAGGAAAAAATAAATAAATAAATAAGGGCCGGGTGCGGTGGCTCATGCCTATAAATCCCAGCACTTTGGGAGGCCGAGGCGGGCGGATCACGAGGTCAGGAGATGGAGACTATCCTGGCTACGGTGAAACCCCATTTCTACTAAAAATACAAAAAATTAGCTGGGCATGGTGGCGGGCGCCTGTAGTCCCAGCTACTCGGAAGGCTGAGGCAGGAGAATGGCATGAACCCAGGAGGTGGAGCTTGCAGTGAGCCCAGATCGCGCCACTGCACTCCTGCCTGGGCGACAGTGCGTGACTCCATCTCAAAAAAAAAAAAAAAAAAAAAAAATTTAAATGGCCCTTCTGTTGTAAAAGGCTATAAAGTAGACTAAATATTCCTACTCTAGTTTCCTAAGAAACAACAAAAGTTGAGCAAGACATACAGAGTAGACCATTACAGTATGACTGTCATTAACAAAATGCCACTCATGTAATCCTGGTTTTCTATGACTTCACAGAAGAAAATACAATATTCTTTTTCTCCTATAGAATGAACTGACTCAAGATTCTAAACAGATACAAATTATTGTGTTCAGGGTTTTTGTATAGTGAATGTAAACAGTATGATTATTTGTGTAGCGTGATAAATTGGATTAAGAGCTAATGTTTACATTTTTTTTCAGATTTTTGAACTTGATAAACATGTATAAATAGTCAATTAAATCAGATTCATTTTCTTTGGCAGAATAACCACCAATACCAGCACCAGTGTATTCTTATTCGAACCATACAGAAAAGTGAACTAAGGCAATTATAAAACTTTTAAACAAATTCCTATCACTCTTATATAAAATTTCTATGTAATATTTATGTTGACTTTCAACAACTGTATTTTAAGCTGACTCATTTATTTCCTGATCTTTCAAAAAACTACACAATTTGAATGCTGATTTTCAGCAGACCAATGTAACACCTGTTGAAAGACCATTAATTCAAATCAAAAAAGAATTTTAAAAAGTTCTGACCTACAAAAAACACTAATTTTTTAGGATGCATAGGAATAGAATACATCTTGGCTAACTGGAAGGTACGCTTACGTTAGGTTACTTGGATTCACTTTATAGGTACTATATCCCAAAACTGATTCTGACATCATTATTCTGAGAAATATTATTCTGAATTAAGCTTAATGCACAAACTATGGAAATATAAGAGATTCAGGCTGAATCTCCTGGATAATAGCTTCAGCATATCCCTGGAAATTAATTACCATTTGCTTCATTCTCCTAAAAGTGGGGAATAAGACAAATTTAACAAACTGGTACTTTACTAGGATGGCAACAGTAATTTCTCTCAACACAAAAATCTCAGGACTCTGTTTGCATGTACATGAGCATAATTAATTTAAAAAATCAGGTAGGTCAAGTAGATCAGGACCCAAATCTCCTGAACAGTATAGGTTCAGGAATAGCTATTAGACCTTCTCCCGAGAAGGTCTATGTGCTCTGTGGTCAGGAGAAGAGTTTAGAGCAGTTTCTCAGTTTGCAGTTAAGTTTTGAGATTTAGTGGAGTGGCTGTCAACCTAAATATTTGAAACTATGATTCACAGACCATATTAAAGAAAGAGGCCAGTTCAAATATAAATGAGGTATAAAAGAAACATAAAAGAATATCATATAAAAAGCTTTAAATATTAAATGTAAAGGCAAATTTTATATAAAATGTGAACAAGCCAGTTGCGGTGCTTCATGCCTGTAATTCCAACACTTTGGGAGGCTTGAGCCCAGGAGTTTGATACCAGCCTAGACAACATGGCAAAACCCCATCTCTACTAAAAATATAACAATTAGCCATACGTGTTGGTGCACACCTGTAGACCCTGCTACTCAGGAGGTTGAGGTGGTAGCATTGCTTGAGACTGGGAGGTCACAGCTGCAGTGAGCCTTAATTGTGCCACTGCACTCCAGCCTGGGCAACAGAGCAAGAACCATCTCAAAAAAAAAAAAAAAAAAAAAAAAAGAAAAACCAGAAAAGTTTAAGGTCCACAATTCTGCACTTTGACTCATGATACAAAAGTTCTTTAAGTACCAGGTATTGTGTTTAATATATCTAATAATAGTAACTATCATTTATTTAATATATATTATGCACCAGAGATGGTGCTGGGCCTATTATGTATACATAATCTCATTTAAAAACCTGACGACACTTATGCAAAAGTAATTATTGTTGGTATTTAACAAAAGGAGGGAAGAAGGTTCAAAATGTAACTACAACTAAACTAAAAAGAAGAATCAGAGTGTGGATTCACAAAGGTCTGACTTCAAAATCTATAAATTTTCTACAATATCACTTTGCTCTCTATAAAACTAAATAGAGTCAATCTCGTTCCCATTGTGGATTCCATATTTTTAAGTCGGCCTACTTGCTAAAATTTATTTGTTAAACCCAAAATCAATACTCACAATTTCTGACTATTGTAGTCATTCAGTAACATGTACAGAGCGGTGAAAAATGTTGAGTTGCTTGACATACATGTGCATCCCTACCAGAGGTCAGCGAGGTGACTTTCTTCCTACTTGTTTAAACCATCATACTGTAAACACATGTCCTTTTTGTAGTCTAAATTAGTACCAGATTTGTTTTTGCATTGCTGTGCTTTTTGTGGGTGATTATTCTGTTTTAAACAGCCCTTGTATAGTGCTAAGAAATGCCATCTAGTGCTCCTAAGTGCAAGAAGGCTGGGATGTGCCTTATAGAGAAAAGACTTGATAAGCTTTGTTCAGACATAAGTTATAGTGCTATTGGCCATGAGTTCAATGTTAGTACATCAACAATATATATTAAATATCTTTAAACACAAACATAAAACAAAACAAGGTTATCTATTGATCAGTTGGTAAAAAATGTTGTGACCAGAGGCTCGCAGGAACCTAACTCTGTCTTTCCCTTAGGAGCCATGATTCAGTATTCCCTAATTCAATGTTTTCAACAAATGTATAGAATACAATTATGGCAAATAGTCAGAATCAACTATCATACAACTGAAAACTTTCCCCA
This sequence comes from Chlorocebus sabaeus, assembly GCF_047675955.1. Classification (NCBI taxonomy): domain Eukaryota; kingdom Metazoa; phylum Chordata; class Mammalia; order Primates; family Cercopithecidae; genus Chlorocebus; species Chlorocebus sabaeus. The sequence continues at coordinate 11,968,505 of NC_132928.1, read as the reverse complement.
AAAAAAGTTTACATAGATATTTCAGTAAAAGATTCTCCCTCTGTCATTATACTTCAAAGATACTACCTCATTATATTTATGCAGTCATCATTCATCTGCTTAAGAAACCTTTTGTTGGCCTTCTGTTTAATGGGTTACAGTTCCATGTGTTTGACTTTGCTCAGAAAATTAATCTGTCTTAAAAACAATCTGGCTTTCCAGCCATTAAATTTCACTTCTTATTACCAGATGTCATGGGTACTGTGTAAAGATGACTGTTTTGTAAGCTTATGATTTTTATATATTTTTTTATTTTTTATTTTTTTGAGACAGAGTCTCGCTCTGTTGCCCAGGCTGGAGTGCAGTGGGGTGATCTCAGCTCACTGCAAGCTCCGCCTCCCAGGTTTATGCCATTCTCCTGCCTCAGCCTCCCGAGTAGCTGGGACTACAGGCGCCCACCACCTCGCCCGGCTAGTTTCTTGTATTTTTTAGTAGAGATGGGGTTTCACCGTGTTAGCCAGGATGGTTTCGATCTCCTGACCTCGTGATCTGCCTGTCTCAGCCTCCCAAAGTGCTGGGATTACAGGCTTGAGCCACCGCGCCCGGTCGAGCTTATGATTTTTAAAACTACATATTATAGTTACACATAATATAAACAGCATAAGCAACAAGAACAACAATGAAAACTTAGCAAAGGAAATCAGAGAAATACCAGCACAAATTGGAACTCTTACCTTTCTTGCCCAAGTCAGAGATTTTATTGGAAAAAAAAAAAATTACAGTACTTAAAAATCCAAACAAGGACAATTCAGGGTTGAAAGAAAGAAAACCCAAAGGAGTCCATTGTCTTCAGTAAAATTTTAAATACAAAAAACATAGACCAGAAAAACAGTTTATGGCCTAATGCACTAGTTCCATGATAAACACACATATATAGTATATCTCCATCAAGTGAAACTTAATCACCTTTTTACAATTTAGAGAGGGAAGGTAGCTTTTAGTATGGTTAAGCCATGTATCATCAATACCATGAAGCTAGCCTATCAGTTGTAATAGCTTCTATAAAATACCACAGTGAGATTGCAATAAGCCTAGAAAATGGGCTACAAATCCCAGCTATGCTCAAGCAAGCAGTGAACCAAAAATAAAAATAGGTAAAACTGAACCAAGAACTAGATAGCATTCATCTAGATTCATGATTGATAAGGCAAAGTTCATAGGCCAAGGTTTTAAAGTGACTTATTCAGATCTAAAAGACAGTCATTATACAAAATAAAACAAAAGCATTTATGTAATTCAGAAAAAAAACATGAATTTTCACTCCAAAGACACAGCACAGAAAAGCTTACTTACAATTACCAACACTACACTATTGTACCTTTAAATATCACTTTAAATATGCAAAGGTAAAGAGACTCAAAGTTGCATTTTACCATTTTTAATCTCTCCAAATTAGACAAGCAATCTAAAAGGAGATGTCACACATTCCTACTTAATGCATTTGCTAAAATCTTTCAGATTTTAAAAACTTTAGGTAAAAGCAATGGCAACTTGAAGTTTCTTTTCCAATCATATTTAAGTTAGCCATTAAATGCTGAATTAACAATTAATCCATACAATAATATAAAAATACACATATTAAATCACATTTTCATTATTGAAGCTTAATAAAAATATCATTTTAATATAACCATTTTGAAGAACTCAAGTGGTCTGAACTTATTATAGTGTCTAAATTATACCATCAATAGAAACATTACATTTTCCCCCCGGTTGGTGAAAATGAGCTCATGCAAGTATTTCTGACACTCACAGTGACACATATGGTCTGCCATTCTAAAGATGTACAAGCAGCTCTCACTTTTAAACATGACAATATGATTCAGAATCACACAGTATTTGTTAAAAATACCAGCTTTCACATGTTTCATTAAGCTCTAAACCAAAATAATAATTTTGATGTGTTTCAGGTATCAGACAAAGCAGATAATTTAAAAGGTAAATGCCTCTACTACTGCAGACAAGTTATCACTGTGGCTAATTTAGAACAAGGATGATTTTTGCAGTACAATGAAAGCTATACTATAAAATACAATGAGTTTGCAATACAGAGCAGATTACCCAAGTAGAAAGGAAGCTGAACAAAATACAAACTCCAGCAAAGATTATCAACCTCACCTACTACTCATCTTAGCCCTTGTTAAAATACCCTGAGTAAAATGCAAATATTTTAAATAATGCTGGTTATATAAGACTTCTCTAAAAATGAACCATATATGTCAACGCATCACGATTTTTATTTACAATAGTCAGATATGTAAAAATTAATTCTTAATCAGTCACAATATAAACATTAAGGAATACTTGTCAGATCTGGAAGTTTAAAATTTTCTAGCTTTGTTAGCATTTTGGCAAAGCAAGTATACATAAATGGATTCAATGTAAAAAAAAATCATAAAAGAGAAAAATATATAATTTACAGTAGTTTCTATCCACCCTGGGCCAACCTAGATCCCTAGAAAGCCTCCCCCGTCAGGTTCACTTCTGACTAAAAGTTAGAATACCAGTCCTCCAGCAAAAACAGCCCCATCTTTTCATCAAAGAGGCTCTCACTTCAATGATATTCCTCCAGGGAAGAGGACAGGAGCCAGGTTCCCTCGAATGTCATTCCCCAGATGTTCAAAACGTAACTAATTTATTAGCATTAGAAGATTTGGTTTATAGGGGAATCTCACTGGTCCAGTTTGTAGCCTACAAAAAAATGGATTATTTTTAAGTTTAACATTAGAATATGAATAAAGGATGAGGATGTGGCTTTTTATTCCATAGAAATGGAAACATTTCCAAACATGACAATTACACAAAAAAAGTATGCCTACCATTGAAGTTGGAGTCCCTCCAGATTTTTTAATATTCTTTGAAGACATTCCATGAAGGCGACTGAGTCTAGCTTGGAAACCTGGAAAATCAAAGTACTCAATTTAGAAGTTTTCTATGATCGCTGAAGCATAGAAGAAGAAGATCCTATCAATAGAGAATGAAAAGTAAGTTGGTGGTGGCAGTGAATGCCATGAATATTATTTGGGAAAACGCAAAACTCACACTTAAAGAAACTGGAGCAATACCTAGCAAAGTACTAATGTAGTCAGCCCTTAACTAACCAGTGTTTAATCACTAGAGTAATAAATACCCATTTTCTTTTCTCCCAATTCATGTTCCTATCATTTCAACATTTTCTCAATAAGTCTAGTAAGAAAGCAAGTCAATTATTCAAATAATTTGAAAGCATGATAAATGTAGTAGCTATATTAGTGGCCAATATGTTTCTTTACAGCATCTTGTCTTTATATTCTCTAATTTCCACTTTATCTTATCCTCTTTGAATGAATATTCCTAGATTGACCTTAAACCCATTATATCCACCAGGGAGCCAATGCTACTGACCTCTTCTGCTTGAGTGTGACATAAGGGGAAAAGAACCAGTTAAGATACTTTCAAAGACAGGATCTGGTAAATTTTTGTCTAGCTCAGTAGGATCTTCCTTTTCCCACCAGGGCACGATTCCAGTGATACCACATGCTCCACCTGATTCCTTTTCGTAGAACCAGTCACTCTGTTCATCATCACCTGTATAAATACAAGAAACCCCCCCCCCACCAAAGATTCAGTTTTATCATCCAGTTACACAATTAGTCTTATGTAATAAAAATACAAGATGGCAGTTAAATTTGAATTTAAGATCAATGACTAACTTTTAATACAAGTATATAATACTTGCATTAAATTTTTAGTGGAAATATGTCTAAGTACTGCATGGGACATACTTGTACTAAAAAATTATGTGTTATTTACCTACAATTTAAATTTAATTGGGGATCCTATGTTTTATTTGATAACTGCATATATAATCTATAAGGAAAACTTTTTATTTTATACCACAGCTTTACTTATGAAATATTATCTTAGGACTGTAAGAAACTGTCGGTAACAAAAACACAAAATTTTATGTTTTTGAACCAATTTTAAAATGTGAAAAACAATAGTAAGCTGGTTAATCCTTTGGCAAAACCTATTAGAAAATCCATTTAAGTTACTACCCCTTCCACATTAAGAAAAAACAAACCTTAATCTGCTCCCGGGAATTAAAAAGTGTTAAAACTGTAGAACCCTTGTTTTGCAGCAGATATGGGTATATATTTAGCTTAATTTCATGATTTGTATGGAGTATAAAAGGGGAAACAATCATGAACAGATGTGACTAAATGAAATTAATCCTATTAAGCTAATTAAGAAATAGTTTTGAAAAAGTTGATTTTAAATGAAAAGTGACAATACCTTAGAGCTTATGAAGAAAGTATATTAAATAAGTGATATGTTTTTGCCCAACACTATCCAATAATTCTGACTTTTGGGAACATCCATGAGTGTAACCATGGAACAATAAATGATCAATTGAAAATTCAGTTTGAAATGTGCCATAGGTGAGAATCAGTATTTTGTTTTTTGAAGAAAAAGTAGTTATGAAGAGACAAAAATACAGAAGACAGATGGCTTTTAAAAGAAAGAGAGACAGGCCAGGTATGGTGGCTCATGTGTGTAATCCCAGTGCTTTGAGAGGCCATAGTGGGAGGCTCATTTGAGGTCAGGAGTTCCAGACCAACCTGGGCAAGATAGCGAGATCCTATTTTAAAACGAATAAAAATTAGCCGGGCATGCTGACATGCACCTGTACTCCTAGCTACTCGGGAGTCTGAGGCAGGAGGATCCCTTGAGCCCAGCAGTTTGAGGTTACAGTAAGCTACGATCGTACCACCAGCACTCCAGCCTGGATGACAGGGCGCGACCTTGTGTTAAAAAAAAAGAGAAAAAAGAAAAGAAAAACAGAAAGAAACAAATAGCATTTTGAAGATGATCTGAGATTCATTAAAGCCTCCTTCCCTTGATTATGAGAAGCCACCACTAATTCTGGTTTCTAAGAGGGTCATCGTGATTGTCATAAACTGTTTCCCTTTAGAGAAAGATATTTCTGATTTCTAAAATCTCTTTCAACAAACGTCTTTAAAGGAAAACTAAAAATACTCTTAAGTTTCAGTTGAAAATTATTTTATGACAAATAGCTATATTTCAATTAAGATAGGAATCGAAAATTAAAGGCATTTCAAAAACTAGAGTCACCAGCTTGTTTCTATTGGGGAATTAATAAAAAAAATTTTTTCAAAAAACACAATTAATAGCACTTAGATATCAGGACTTTCACTGAGCTTTATATTAAAATTACACAGATCAGGTTTAAGCATAAGAAAAAACAGGGCCTCACTTGAAACTGACTACTATATATCTGAATTCCAACACTATTACAGAAAAATAAAGTTATTTTATTTTTGATGTAATACACAACTTTATTCTTCAATAGGGAAATCAAATAGTCATTGGTTAAGAACTTGCTCTGAAGTCAGACAGACTAATTAGAATTCTAGTGTTCTGCAACACCAGGAAAGTTACTTCAACTCTATTAGAGTCAGTTTCTTCATTTTAAAAAAGTGGGAATCTCAAAGGGATTTTAAGAATTAATTAAGAACTTAAATGCAAGAAAAACACTTAGCAATGTGAAACATAGTAAGTTCACAGTAAATGCTAGCATATAATTGTAAGCCCTTCCATCCTTATCAAAGATTGATAGGCTTGTCAAACTTATTTTTTTTTTTCATTTTATTTCATTACCAATATCATGTTCATAATACAATCCTGAGGAAAGATCCCTATTTTAATGAGAATTTAAGTATATTATCAAAGTAGTTGCCCTCGCATTTAGCCCCAGCATTCTAACATATTTCAGCAAAGTATCAACTTCAAAGTCCACGGCCTTTCAAATAGTTATGTACCTATTCATCTAAGACAAATAGTTTACAAGTAGGCAGAAAAGAATGATCACTTCATTTACGTTTTTTTGTACTGCCAAAAGGATGAACAGACTAAGAAAAAAAGTGTAGGCGGCTACTACTTTGTCCTTTTCTTATAACATCATTAAATAAATTTATAATTTAAAATTTATGTTAGTATTTTTCACTTGGAACTTACTGTCTTCTTCTAATGTATTCTTAAGAAAGGAAGAGAACGTTTGCGATAGGTATTTGTCTGTATTAATTTCATGATTTGTGTGGAGTGTAAAAAGGGAAACAATCATGAACAGGTGTGACTAAATGAAATTAATCCTATTAAGGATTAATCCTGCCCCTTATTAAGGTGTTTTAAATTTTTCATAGCTTCAAAATACTGCCATGTTAATGACTGAAGCTTCCAGAAGTTTCGAAGATGGAAAACATATAAGTTGCAAGACATTTCTGTTTAACGGTTTACAATATTGAATTCATAAAAATCATCTAATTACTTACAAACTAGATAGAATGAATTAATGTCACAGTTGAATAAAAATGACAAATGACTTGGAAATCTACCTTTATGAATGCTTAAACAGTTTTAAGTACATTTGGAATTAGGTAGAGAATGAGAACCGGTTTCTTTCAAATTTGCTAAAAGAGAGAAAATCAAAAAGGTACGTAAAGCTTTCTCAAACAAGATAATCCTTCCTTAATATTATTAGCTCTACATACTAGCTTTTGGAGATAATCGATTACTTAGGTCATGAAGACAGGACACCTTCCATAGCATACAAAAAACCAGCTACAATACTAAATCCTAGTTCACTAAGTAATGTGTGTAAGGTAAATGGATTGCAGTCATCAACTTATGAAATAATAAGTAATAAGCACAACTTTAGAATGAAGAAGATTTTCCACAGAGAGAAAAAAATATCATTTCAGTACCTTGTCTTCCCTCATCATTGGTAAACAATCCAGCATCAGTACTGCTGAGACTGCTGGAATCACTGTAATAAGGAAAAAGAAAGAAACAGATCAAAAGAACAATTGATCTCTCAGTCGTAAAATTTTAAAGAGACATGGCAGCTCAGAGATGGAACTTAAGACTGACAAAGATCTGAAAGAAAATAAGATGATTTTTAAAAAAAATCAAACTGCTAATATCCTGGTTCCATTCACTACAGAGCATATTATTTTTGGCACATAAAACCACAGGAATCTAATGGGACCCTGACAGTAAGCCAGATGTGACTGCAACGAGATGCTGACACAATTGATGCATTTTATTATGTGTTTTCATCAAATGCTCACTGCTCCTTTCTTACACCATGCAATTCAGCTTGAGCCTGGAACACCACTGCTCAATAAAATGGGAAAAGTCTCAATCAAAAGCAGGCTAAGCCTTTCTTCAGCACATGAAATACAAGGGACTAGGATAAGATTACTTTTCATAACCACATTTGCAAATATTCTGGAGAAGACATTACTTAAGAATTCACAACAACTCTATTAGTTTGCAAGGAAGAAAAAAGTTTAAAATGGTGATAATTCATTATATCGAAGTTAAGGTCACTTTTAAGCAAAATAAAAGAATATTACAAATATTAAGGGGGGAATGTGCAAAAATAAAACAGGCTCTCATTGCTACCACAGAAGCTCCAGAGTCAAATCTAACATACAAATAAAATAAACAGTAGATATTTGAATAACATAAACAAACTGTTACTATTAGTTCTAATAGAAGTAATGCTTATATGATAGTCTAGTGTAAAATATCAGAAGAACAAGGTCATATAATGAGAGGCTTAGCTTTTAAAGAAAATTTAGTGGTGTTCTTTAAAAATTCTCATGTATTTTATTTTTACTGTAATTCTTAATTTTAACCAATCAAGAAATCATCCCTTTTTTAATTAAAATATTTAAATTGAGAAGTTTAGCATTAAAATTATAGGTGAGTTCTAAATCCACATACAATTTCTGAATATAATTTCAGTTTCTGTTTGATTTCTTAAAAAATAAATATTAATGAAGAATATAGGAATTTCTTGAGGCACATTCTTCCAAGGAGTTCTGAATTTAGACCTCTCCCTAGCTTTCTTCCAAATTAAGTGCTGTATGAAGCTCCCTATATTGTGCAATTGGTAATGAAAAAAAAATTCTCTAAGAGCATCACAACCATATTTTCTTATTTACAAATATATATGGTCTTCTATGCACCATAATACGAGAGTATTAAAATCACCTCAGAAACTATCTTTCTGACATTTTGCTGTCTAAACTACTATTGATACTTTCCTCTTTCCTGTGTGCCCCCCATTAACACAACTCAAATGAAGGGTCTTATATATACCTCAGGTCACAGTTCCTTTTCTGAAACCGTTGAGGCAAAATGTATTTAAAATTCTGAATTATTCCAATTTTAGCAAGGTATATTCTAGACTGCCTCAGAGGAGTCTGGGATAGTACTCCATAAAACAGATTAATATAGTTTTTTCAATTAAATGAATGAATATCCATACTAAGTACAGGTCAAATTAAATCTGGCCACAAATGAATTAGTTTTTCATAACTTTTCAGAGTTCAGATTTGCAGACAAAGCATTATGAATTGATAAGCTAATTTTTCTAGACCATGATCTTCTAATCTGAATTCAGATTTACCCCACTCTAATCTATTCTACATACAGCTAGGTTCATCTTTTCAAAATAAAACAAGTTGACTAAAGGCAATATGATATTCTGAAATCAAAAAAAGAATATTAAATAATAGCAAAGGAAATTCTAATAAACTGTGAACTTTACTTACAAATGTATCAATTTTGTTTCATTAATTGTGAGAGATTAACCATAGTAATGTACAATATTAACAACAGGGGAAAGTGGATTTGGGATATATGGGAATGTGATATACATGAACTCTCTGAACTATCTTTATAACTTTTCTGTAAATTTATATCTATTCAAAAAAGTAGTTGATAAAGTATGTACACACACACACACACACACGTGTACATTATAGAACAGTCTTCTATTTAAAAATCTAAAATTACTTCAACACTTGTTGAATAAATTTAGATTTAGATTTCAAGACTTTCTATGGATGGGCCTCCATCTAAATCTTCTTATTCCCATCTCTGGTCCTTTTGTTTATGTTCTTTTCACAGTGGTATGCCTATCTCCACTCTTTTCCCTCTCCACCTGTCCAAGCTCTTGAAGATATAAAGAAATCAGGATTCCCTCTGTTCCAGCTCTTAGTCCTTAATGATGCTTGTCCTACTTTGAGGTATGTTGGCATATATGTATACAACATGTTTCTTTATTAACATTTCATCTCATTGGTATCCAGAGTTGCTCCGTGTACATTACGTATGTATTTCTATGTTCAATAAATCGGAACAAGAACTTAAATAGAAGCAAGCCTTTTACTTTCAGCAGTTGACAGTCATTACGGCTTATCTCCAATGACACCCTTTCCTAGGAGATTCACCTTTTTGGAGTGAATTTTATAACATGGTATTTGGATGAGAATATATTCCATATATGCTAGATGAACAAATATATGTACACTAATACCAATCACTTGCCCCAATTTGTTCAATTCCTATATTTTCTGTAGAGTCCTCTTTCTCATTCATCCTCCCAAATACAGTCAGTCAGCCTCCCGTCGATTCTAACTCTTAAAATTGGTCTCAAATACTCTCAAATACTTAGTTCTCTCTGCTATCATATTATAATTCACTTCCCACTTAAGCATGGACTGGAAGTCAAAGATAAACAAAATACAGCTGTAAAGATCACACTGTCTTGAACAAATGTAAATCAACTTGAGTTTCTTCACTGTTAAAAATTCTTCACTGATCCCACTGACTATAAGATGATAAAATCCAAACTATTTACTGTAGCACATAGACCTCTGAGAAATGCTTTTTGCCATAATTCTGATCCCATTTTATTTCTGGTAAAAACGAAGTATGTATACTTCCCCAAATACACCACTTTCATTTCATAATTCATGCCTTTGCACAAGCTGTTCGCTCTCTACCTATGGATGCCATTTCCCTCTCTTGACTCCCTCAATTCCTGAACAAGTCTTAGTACTTGCTTTAAAGCACAGCTCCCTTAGGAAGTCTTCCTTCACTAATACTTTCCACTCAGCACATTTCATTTTCATCATTTGCTTGTCTGGCTATTCCAGACTATGCAGCTGTTGAGAACACAGTCTCCATTATTAGTCCAGGTGCCACCAGCAAAGAGTAAATAGTAGTTAATCATCAAATGTTTGTTAAATCTGACACATACATACACACACACACACACACACACACTCCACACAGTGAAGTTTCTCTTATTTATAAATCAATCCCAAGGAAATATAAAGCTTTTTGTAGTAGGAAAGCTTTGGAAGTAATCTTGAAAACACTTATACTTGTTACCAAAATACCTTAAATATTTAGCAATCTTTGCACAGAAGGAATTTGCACCTAACTTTTAAGTGACAACGGAAAATAATTTATAAATAAGTTTTACATCAGAGAAAATATATTTTTTAACATTGATCCAAGAGTAAAAACCATACTCTGAAAATGTGTACCTGGGCTGTTTGTGGACTGCTAGGTAGCCTGATCATGCCTAGTGGATACTCAAATATTTTTTACAATGAAAAGAAATGAAAAATGGGAGTTTGATCTCATTTCCATTGCCAGTTACACGTCCTATAAAAAAGCAGATCAATAAAAGCCAGAAATTTTAAAAAAGGGGGGGGGGGTTGCACAATGAATCCAAAAAGCTAGTAATCTAATTGTGAATAATCCAGAATTGAGTATGTTATATCTTCTGCCATGTACTGTCCCTCCCGGTAATTGAGTCAGACAATTACTTTCAAGTAAGGTTGAGTGGTCTTAAGTCACAATGGCCCAATACAAATAATACTTATTTCCATATAAAAATGACAATTTTCTTGCAAGAAAAACAGATACCATAAACTTTTCAAAGCCCTCTGGAAACTTATTTATTTATTTATTTATTTGAGATGGAGTCTTGCTCTGTTGCAGTGGTGTGATCTTGGCTCACTATAACCTCCACCTCCCAGTTTTCAAGTGATTCTCCTGCCTCAGACTCCTGAGTAGCTGGGACTACTGGTGCACATCACTACACTCAGCTAAGTTTTGTATTTTTAGTAGAGATGGGGTTTCACCATATTGATCTGGCTGGTCTCAAACTCCTGACCTCAGGTGATCCACCAGCCTCAGCTTACCAAAGTGCTGGGATTAAAGGAATGAGCCACCATGCTCAGCCACATTTTTTTTATGTAAGTAATTTTTACTTCTTTAGAAAAATTACATGACTAGCACACCATGTCTAATAAAAGGATAATTCCATAAACTTTTACCATGTCCCACTCACATTTACAAGCAAAAAAACCCACAAAAAACAAAAACGAAAAAATAAAAAATAAAAACCAAATAAAAGATTGAGAGCTCACCACAATTCACATGATTAAAATGATCCCAGCCCTTGGGAGGCCAAGGCAGGTGAATCACTTGAGGTCAGGAGTTCAAGACCAGCCTGGCCAACATGGTGAAAAGCCGTCTCTACTAAAAATACAAAAACAAGTAGCCAGGCATGGTGTTGTAATCCCAGCTACTCTGGAGGCTGAGGCAGGAGAATCACCTGAACCCAGGAAGTGGAGGTTGCAATGAGCTGAGATCGCACCCTTGCACTCCAGCCTGGGAAACAGAGTGAGTCTCTATCTCTTTAAAAAAAAAAAAAAAAAGAAACCAGTCCTACAAATTAAAAATCAAATACTCTTTCTCAGACCATTTTTACAGACTGTTTTTTTTTCTGGCTCATAGTTCTGCATTTGGTTTTGCAGACCCATGCCTAAAAGGATAAAGTGTTAACACATTCTCATTTCTTGCAAGTAACATCACTTCATAACTTCAGTATAAAAGAAAAACGATCACTTACCTTTTGATGCTGTCAAAATAGTACTTAACAATTATCATTATAGTATACCTGCTTCCTAGAATAGACAGATTAGACTAACTGCCACAGGACCCTTGTTTTTCCTATTTTTCTAATGACAAAACCAGGTGTTTCTAGCTTATAAATTAGGTTTTACAATCCATAAGTGATCAGAATTCCTAGAAAGTTACAGATTTTTTATGTCAAGCCACACACGTTGAAGTGGTATAAACTTTTGATTTTCAAGAATCAGAATAGATTAATGAATTGTGACACTCTAAAAAGTACCAAAAGCTAAAGGTCTATAATTAAACATATAAATAATTATATATCCAATTCTGAGTTACAAACGTGCTGTTATTCAAAAGCACATTCTTTTCCACTGAAAATCCATTTCCTTTTCTCCTTGTAGCTGAAAACTGAGTCATTATAATATAATCAAAAGACTGTGTATAAATCAAATAAGCAATTTTGCTTTGTGCTAAACATCATAAATTATAAGGAAATATAACCATAGTTAAACAGTAATATCACTATCATTATTACAATTTATAATTATTTTAAAGTAGAATTAATTAAAATATAAAACATTCAACCACAAACACTGGAGATAAATATTTTTATATTTAGAGAACATAAAAGTCACCTTTCACTCATGAGCTCATCTGAGACTTTTTGCTCTTCACATTCCATTTTGTCCTTATTGGTCTGGCTCGTTTCCTCACTTTCTAAAACTACTCCTTCATCTTGGATTTTTGGTCCTTGTCTGATTATTTTCAACTTTCTTTTTTTGACTTTGATCTTGGTAAATTCTTGATACTGGTACGCTCTATCACTGTCCATGTCCTGATCTCTACAACCCTCAGGTGGCTGGGTCATTGTCCGTTTGTTAGAGATGTCCTGTGGGAGATCTACTGCCATGCGTTTTACCTTTCTCCTCCTGCGCAGAGTTCTGTTGCCAACATTGTCCACAGCAAAATCAGACTCATGCCACAGAGGTCTTTTCCCTCGAACATTATTATTTAAGTTTGATGATGGCCTGCGCTTTGCTACTAACATTTGGTCATCAGAGTCACTGTGATCTTTTTTATTATTATTGTGATTCTCTCTATAGTCCTTGCTTGGTTCTTCTAAACTAGAATCAGAGCCTTCACTTAAGCAGTGACCAGTCTCCCAGGTGTGATGCACATTATAGGACCTCCGTTTTCTCCCTCTCCTTTTCCTTGCCTGGCGTTTCAGAGGGCAAGATATACTTCGAGAATGGTCTCCTGTTTCAGCAAATCCACCTCGAGCTTGCTCTGAGCTCTCTTCCAATGCTGAGACAAGGTCGTGAACCAGCTCCTCCATGGTTCTACTGAAATGCCTTCATTTTTTAGAGAAAGAAAAAAGAAAATAGTCAATCTTAACCACAGTAACCTCATTTTCTATAACAGACAATTCATTCTAAATTTGACAAAAATTAATAATGATTACAAAATGTTTCAAAGCTAATTTTCCTATCCAAGATATTACAGTTTTAAATATTGATTCATTTTAGGCCTCTTCTTATATGTTATTTTATTAAACATAGGAATTACTTCCAAGATAGAATAAGCTTATAAGCAATGAAAGATCCCAGTACTTTTATATTTTTACTGTATAATTATGGAAAAGTTCTGTTTAATTCCCTATCCGCTGGCCCACTCCTACCCCTTTTCTAGAGCCAGTTTTCCTACAGCAGATACAGAAAGAACTTTCTCAGTCCCCTCTTCGCCCACTAATCTCTAAGTAAAAAAAGAAACATGAAATCGTCTATTCACCATGTGTTCTAACCAGTCACTGCCATCATATAAGAGGCTGTTAGAAAGACAGACAGGTAGTTTCAGGATTAGTAATATATGTGAAAGTTTAACCAACACCACGCATTTATTTAGGCCACACTAATCTCTTAACCCAGTGAAGCAGAAACTACATTCGCATTCAAATTGCAGTCTCATGGGTTTAAAAGGGCCCATCATTACTTCACTCTGAAGCAATTTCTTAGGCTTTCCTTTTTTAAGAGCAGTAAACTATATTACTAGTATGAAAATTTTTCAGTAGTCAGCAAGGATAAGCATCAGCATTCTTTGGGAATTTTTATAAATTATACTTGTCCTTTTAAAACCCAATTCCCAAAGATTTTAAATTAGTTGTTGTGACATAGAGCCAAGGTATCTGGTTTTATTTTTTAAACATCACAGATAATTGAGATTTGCACCCTTCTTATGAAGGCCACAGGCAATCATTTGTCAAATCGAGATCTAGAGGCACCTAGGGATTGAAATATTCTCAACAGTCATACAGAGCTTCTAGAGCCTACAGCAGGAGTAGGCACACTTTTATGTAACTGGCCTGCTAGTAAATACTCTAGGCTTTGCAGGCCATTGGGTCTCCCACAGTTACTCAACTTGCCACTGTAATGCAAAAATAGCCACAAGCAATACATAGATAAATAAGTATGGCTGTGTTCTAATAAAGTTTTATTTATAGAATCAGGTTATAACGGGTTATAGTTTGCTGATCTGTGGTCTATATAGTCTCTAGAGTCATGTATAGTCTCCAACAGTCAATAATTTCAGGCTTCAGGTTTCAACTTTTGTTTTCATTTTAATGATAACCTAAAAACAACACACACTGTGATTCAACTGGATTTTCCATTTATAGTGATGCATACATACGCCTGCTAACATTTGTGTATTTACTATTTGCCAGACCCATTCCTAAGTGTTTTACATGTATTATTTCATTTGATTCTCACACAATAACCCTATGAGGTGGGAGATGAAATACACAAAGGCCAAAAGATTTCTGTCGCAATGTGATGCATCTAAATAGTGGAGAGAGGATTCAAACTCCAGCAATCAGGTTCCAGAGCTCCAACGTTGAACAAACTACAGCCAAGATCAGCGACACAATCCCAGTAGCCAGTTTGTATTTTTATGATTAATTTAGCACCAGGTAGCATTACTGTAATCCTCAAGACAGATTTAATATACATCTATGTAAAACCCAAATGACTCATAGGGAGCTATTATATTGTTTTGAATAGAAAAAAAAAAAGAGGTGAAAGACCTGAATCAACACAAGGGACAGGGTGGTATAGCTGGTGAAAGTAAACTGAGCTCAAAGAACCAACCCTGTACTGGTTAGTAAAATGTACACTGTGGGCAACTAAGTAACATGGCATTGCGTTTGGTTAATGTGAATTGGTATTTTCTAGATTTATTTCTGTGGGCATTCTGAATGTATTTAATATAAACAAAAAATCTAATGCATACAGCTTTTTAAAAAACGTGGTGATTCACATATCTATTTTAAATAAACTCTGGAGGGCCACTGAGATTTGATTTTTCCTTTCTAAGGATATTATATAAAACTCAGGTTTTTTTGTGTTTGTTTGAGATGGAGTCTCGCTCTGTTATCCAGGCTGAAGTACAGTGGCATGATCTCGGCTCCCTGCAACTTCTGTCTCCCGGTTTCAAGTGATTCTCCTGCCTTAACCTCCCGAGTAGCTGGGATTACAGGCGCATGCCACCATGCCTGGCTAATTCTTGTATTTTTTAGTAGAGACAGGGTTTCACCGTGTCGGTCAGGCTGATCTCGAACTCCTGACCTCAAGTGATCCACCCGCCATGCTTCTCAATGCTGGAATTATAGGCGTGAGCCACCATGCCCAGCCCCACAAATCAGGATTTAGAACACTGAATTTGATTAAAGGAAATATGTATCACATAGGAATTAGCTTTAAGCCAAACAAAACAGAGGCTACAAGTTTGACTACATTGATAAGCCAAATGAATCTTTTTTCTATTATCTATGTCAACAAATGCCCTTTTCCCTTAAAACAATGAATATTGTGTTCTTTTCCTTTGACATTATTTCATTAAAAGAAATATAGTCTGAAAGACCTATTGTCTCTGAATATAATATTGCACCTTAAAAAAAAATTCACTTGCAGTCACTTTAACATGTATTAAAATTAGTATTCTTTCTCTCTATTATCTGGTTCTGGAGTAACTTACTCTTGGAAGACAGGGTTTTCTTATCAATGGGTGAATGGCCAGTTCAAAATAATAAAACATGAAATTAACTCGATGTATGAATATAATATCTAATTAAAGTCAGTTTATTTTGGATATTACAAGTTAGTGCTTTACTGTAGCACAGAAAATTTATAGTACTAACATTAGAAAAAGGTTAGTACACCTGATACAATCCATTGAAATCTGATACTCTTCAATTAATTTTGTTTAAAAAGTATTGCTGTAACCAATAGTTTAATAAAATACTAATACTAATACTAACAAATTTCATTCTTAGTAATATTAGCAGTTATATACACAAAATTTCTCTAGAATCTCATGAAAACTGTGTCAGCCTTATTTGACTTTATCTTGCTTCTCTCGAGAGAAAATAAAACATATTTTTAGGCTGGGGGCGGTGGCTCATGCCTGTAATCCCAGCACTTTGGGAAGCTGAGGCGGGCAGATCACCTGAGGTCAGGAGTTTGAGACCAGCCTGGCCAACATGGTGAAACCCCATCTCTGCTAAGAATACAAATATTAGGCCGGTGTGCTGGTGGGCGCCTGTAATCCTAGCGACTCGGGAGGCTTAGGCAGGAGAAGTGCTTGAACCCAGAAGGCAGAGGTTGCAGCGAGCTGAGATCACACCATTGTACTCCAGCCTGGGCGAAAAGAGCAAAACTCCATCTCAAAAAACAAACAAACAAAAAAATATTTTAAAAAATACTGTAATTAGAATAATCCAATTTATTCCATGATGTCACTCAAATATGAACCAACTACATATTACTTTTAAAAGCTTTTTTAAAAAAATCATATAAAAACACAGAAAAAATATGGATTTAACAAGTCCTACTCAGAGTTCAAATTACCTTTTTCCCCTTCAGTTTCAAATAACTAGACTCTTCTCCAAGTCAATACCAACCAAAATCCATGCTAATGAGTCAGTAATATTATAGTCAGTTAACCTCAAGCTGCTTCACTAACATCCCTCAGTTAAAACTGCCATCGGCAGGGCACAGTGTCTCATGCCTGTAATCTCAGCACTTTGTGAAACCGAGGCAGCAGGATCACTTGAGATCAGGAGTTCAAGACCAGCTTGGCCAACAAGCTGAAACCCCATCTCTACTAAATATACAAAAATTAGCCATGCATGGTGGCAATGCCTGTAATCTCAGCTACTCAGGAGGCTGAGACAGGAGAATCGCTTGAACCGGGAGGTGGAGGCTGTAGTGAGCCAAGATCATGCCACTGTACTCCAGCCTGGGCGGCAGAGAGACTCTTGTCTCCTACTGGCTGGTCAAAACCAAAGTGATCCTAAGAGACCGTCATATGACCAATAGCTCTTTTATTTCCTTTGCCGTGGCAGTTTACACTGATGTATCAGAAGACCAATGTATTAAAACACTTTATCCTAGAGATAGTTTCTTAAATAAGACTTTCCTATTAAAGGGGAAACCTGGAAATATAGAAGTTTTCTATACAAATCAGTACTTACTAAACAACCAGTTTTAAAGTTTGAATTACACTAAATTCAATGAATGTACCACTTAACTAACTTGAGATTTTTATATTCATAATTGTAAAAGCCATTTTTCTTCATTTAGAACTCATCTGGAAATGAAATCTTCTGGGAACAGTTCATATTGGGTAATGTCTAAGATAATAATAGTTCATCAATAGTTTTATTAAGACACTCTGAATGAACAGAATACCCCAAAACAAAATTATGGCCCCAACATCTATATAAAGTTGGATTTTATGAAAGGAAATGACTCAGGCAGGTGAGTACTTTGTTTTTTCAGGTGGTATTGGATTATGCTGAGCAATATAAAATGTATGATCAATCCAAGACTTGATATGCAAGCTTTATTTAAAAATTTTAGGTCAAACATCAAGTTTGTTTGTTTCACTTCTTCTACCCAATACCCAGTAAGTAAGTGAACTATTATCCTTGTGTTCCTTATCAGCAGGCTCTAATAAATTCAGAAAAAGGCTTTCCTAAAAGTGGATGTTTAAGTGTTTTTCTTTCAAATATTTCTGGTTCAAGGAAGAAGAACCAGGAAGATGCTTTAGTCCTAATTTACTGCTTAATCTACCCTAAGAACTGGAAGTTGATTGATGGCCCATGAGCTCCTAAATGTCAGTCAGCAATATATTGATAATAAACCCAATATATAAATAAACCCAAGTTCATATTAAAAACAAAAACTGGCAGGAAGCAGTGGATCACGCCTGTAATCCCAGCACTCTGGGAGGCCAACTGAGGTGGGTGGATCACCTGAGGTCAGGCGTTCAAGCCCAGCCTGGCCAATATGGCGAAACTCCATCTCTACTAAAAATAAAAAAATTAGCTGGGCGTGGTGGTGCACACCTATAATCCCAGCTACTCTCCAACCCGGGAGGCAGAGGTTGCAGTGAGCTAAGACTGTGCCACTGCACTACAGCTTGGACAACAGAGAGAGAGAGACTCCATTTCAAAAAAAAACCTTCCGGATAGAACTAAAGGATAATTGATTATAGCGAGTAAGTAACTAGTTAAGGAAGAGGAAAGTAAATACTGTTTATCACCTAGTACTGGGTAAAACTCTCATCTTTACTTCTCTAAAACGTAGATTATCAGTTCTACAAAGTAATTTTAGCAATGCAGTGCTAAAAGTTACGTGGTGTTAAGTACATCTGCTTAATTGGCTTACAAAAATTTAAGGGAACAAATAATCATTAATGTATTAGTTTCTGTATGAATAAAAATTCAGTGTGTACAAAAACACTACTAACACACAGTACATAGTCAAGGACTATGCTGCTGAATGTTATAAACTACTCACAAACTTAAGACAAAGACAGTCTTGGACTTATACGCCTCCATTATCACGTTAGCTTTTATAAAAAGTTGGCTGGTCCTAAAAGTATGCAGCAAACAGCTGAACCAAGCAGATTAAAATTAATGCATAATAGTGCAGACTATGAAAATGAGTGACTAAACATGCAAATGGTGAGCCTTCAAGATGCCCCATCAAGGCTAAATGACTAATGACTTTATGACTAATTTCACACCATATGATCCATAAGAATTATCTTCATATTTCTGCTGCTTATGGGAATTTACATATTTCTCTCCTCAATGGGAATATTATTCATCAAAGTCCTTATCTCAACCTAGAAATCTATTAAGAGACTATGTCTTCAATTTTCTCCTTTTATATATATGTGGGGGAGTGGGTGGGCATTATCTTAGGAAATTATCAATAACCCTAACACGAAATGTTGACGCTTATGCTAGTTTAGAAATCCCTTGACTTACCTATTTAAATTATTAATCAAAAGTAAACTTTTTCTGTCTTTTTGAAAAAGGTAGGGTGGGGTAGGGAAGAATTATCTTACTCTGAAACATGTAAATGATTAATTACAACTTTACGTTAATATTAGGCAATAAATAGGAAACACCATTCTCTAGGGGAAAAAAAAAAAGGCTGGGAGAAAACTACAGAGAACATGAGCTTAGAAATCAAGGCTACGAATTTGGAAGCTAATTCCAGTTATATTCATTAGCTATAGGACTTTGGACAAATTACCTATCTTCTGATTCTGTTTATTCATCACAAAAATCAGCATAATTTCTACCTTGAAAAGATTTTTCTGAGGATGAGTGGGTACTTAATGTTCAAGAGAAGTTATTTCATGTTTTCACGACCTCTACCCACAAATAAGAGAAACTGGTCACTAAAAGATCCCAACTTATTCTGCTTTTAAGGTATAACCATACTGGGAATTTTGAGGGTATTACAGTTAAAGGCCTTCAATCTTTCTGAGGTCATGAAGCATTCTGAATGTTGGGAAAAGGAAGGATAGCAGACATATATAACTTGCTGCATACAATTTCAGTAAGTTCATGGACTCCTTGAAGACTCTATGAAACTAAAAGAAAATTTTAAATCCCAAAAAATTAATGCCATGTATCTGACTTACTTCCACCTTAAAAATATACATATGTAAATTTAAAAAGATTAAATAATCCTTCCCAGTTAAAAGTGGAAAGGAAGCAAAAGCTCCACTGACTTGTATTCAATCACAGGTGCTCCTGGCAGCTTCTACTTTGTCACCTTTGTCACCATAGGAACTTTCAGGAAGTTTTCTTTCCTCTTTACCATAGCTTGCTCAAAATCAAACCATGAATGGCTTTAAGAAGAAAAAAAAAAGTCTAACCCTAGTTTCCAAATTAGTGATTTAACAAGGCAAGCTCATTCATTAAATCTGAAGATGACTTCATGAGTCATTCAAACTTCTCCTTATACTTCAATTACTTTCAAAAGGTAAACTATTGAAAATGCTGCCTATATGAAATAGTTTAAAACAAAAAAAAAAATTTAGAATCTAATAAATAATTCATTCTAGCTCTTGTCAATATGCATATATTCAAATGTATTAGGCAAACAGTAGGTAGGAAATGAGACTTATTTAATGTTTATATTAATATATGGTAACTGTTCAATAAAAATTTACTGAACATATAACCTGAATTCCTATAACAGGAATGAGAATGAAGACAACTAAATATTAATTACAAGTAGCATACTGCTTGACACATAACAGATTTTAAAAAATAATCTGCCAGATGAGCAAACCAATGAATGACTAAATGACTGACCAAATAACAAAAGAAAAACAATGACTAAAACTTTTAGACAATCTATATTTCAAATTTTCTGCTACATTAACAAGCCAGACACTCTAGGTTTTTAGCTAAGTAAATGTGAAGTTAAGGAAAAATTATCAAAGACAATGTAAAGGCTTACAGCTTGACATAAATATGGGTGCTAAGAAGCTATATTTAATGAATTACTTGAACAAAATCATACTGTTTATTGCTTTGATTCTTAATTGTTGAAACAAAAACCTGACTCAAACCTGCTGGTATGCAACAAAGTTCAAGACAAACAAACTCCAAAAAACAAGTAATTCAAAAAAATGCACACATTTTACTATGCAGTTTTCTAGATTTCAATACAATCAAAATACCAAATAGGAATGAAAATGCAGAAACAAAAGTCCAGAGTCAATATAGTTTATTTTAATGGCTTTGTTTTTTTAAGCAAAGCCACATAACAAAGTTAAAAAAAAAATAGAATACCATAGTTGAATAAAGAAATTATCTACATTTACCCATTTGGTGCCTAAAAGTTGAAAGAGCAACCTCCACATTGGAGAAGTTGAAAGAGTCAAGATGGGAGCTAAATAAGTCAGAAAATCCAGACTGGGTAACAAATTTGGGTATCTAACTGCTAGGTTATATATTCCTTGAGATATTATATCTCATTCAGACACATAGGCAACATATAAAAGTGGTTAAGAATTTTGGGGGGGTATACTGGAATCATCTTGCAAATATGATACTTAGGCCAGTTACTTAAACCATCTTTGCTTCTGTGTCACCTTATCTAAAATGCAAAGAATGATACACCTACCTCAAAAGATTTACATAAGATGACACGTATTTGTAAAACCTGGCACCTAGTTAACTGCTTAGCAGCAGTATTCCCAGTGGGACTGGAATTTACTACTGGGATCAAATATATATTTTATACAGTAAATATCTGCTCAATTAATGAAAAAGAAAATTCCATTAGGAAATCTGGAATGACTGGATGGTCGTACAGATAGACTAGAAAATAAAGATCCAGTTTTCTGGAACATATTCATTCTAACAAAACAGGAATGACTTTAGAATTTCATTAAAAAATACTAAGTGTTACCACTCTATTATACTATGGTGCCATAAGAAATGGTGAGTTGTATGACAAGAGAGCCTTTAAAAGAGAATTGAAGGAGGTTTCTCTCAGTACCTAACCATAATTTGGAAGGTAGAAGAAGCTGAGAGAATCAATCATATTCTGATGTAGTCACCTATCCTACAAATCGATAGCACCCTAGGAAGAACAGACCAATCTACATAGGATATTTTGTCTCCCTGACTTCACCAAGATAATGAACGGTGAAACATTAAGACAGGTATCCTTGAAAGGGAACTGTGGGGTGATGGACAAATCCATTATCTTGTTTTGTGTGGTGTTTACTTAAGTATATACAATGCCAAAACTAATAAAATTAAGCATGTAAGAATTGTGCATTTCATTCTATGCTAGTTATACCATTAAAAACTGGTTCATTTAAAAAGCGCTCCCTGCTTTTCTCCCTGGAAAATGTAATAATTTACTAATAGTATAATCAAATCTAGATTAACTATAAAATTAACTAGAGGATGATGTCACCCAACTAAAAATATTTTGGATAAGGTATTCTTTTAACTTTTCAGTGACAGATGATGTAAAAGTAATTCTTTGAGATCACAGACTACTAAAATTCCTTCTGTTCTAATTTTTGCAGAATCTAGGAATGAACATGCACCGTTTAGCCACATTTCTTTCACTTGTTGGTCAAAACTTTATGTTTGAGAGGATTTTCAGTGGGAAATTGCTTGTTTGTATCACTGGTTGTCTTGTGTTACATTTGGAGGAAAAGGGCTTGGGAGAAAAATACGACAGATATTACAGTGTTCAACTAGAAATCCCAAAACCAGGATTCTAGCTCTAGGATTAAAATGTACAGGGCAACTTTGGACACAGCACTTGAATATTCTGTGCTTGTGATATTCTGCTATCACAGGGCTGTCATAGGATAAAGTGTATTAATTTGTGGAAATACTTTGAAAAGTCAAAGCAATGTGTTATTCTAACGTGGCATTGGTGACATGATACCATAGACATAGTCAAGCCCCAAACTTAATCCTGACAGTTATAGGTTCTTGGAAAATCCCCATATACATCTCCCTTGAACTTGAATAGAATGTTCAAGAGGGTGGAAACAGGTAGGTTATCCCCTCTCTCTAAAAAAGGGGGTAAGAGGGTGATGTGTTTTCCACTATTGAACTTCCATAATTCTACATTTCTGGAATGTATCTTCCAAAAGATTTGATATAATCTGGTAAATATTGAAAGAGGAGTGGGGAATAAGGCCCAGATTAAGATAGATTCTTCCTGTCCCTAGTGTTGTCAACAATCAATGAGGAGATAAATTGCTCCTGGAGTACAGGAAGCTTGACTTCTAAAATATTATTAAACAAGCAATCAGCAAACATTTACTGTATTCTTTAACAAATCTTTGGCACACACCCAAGAGCTCCCTCAAACTGCGTGCATCCCAGGAACGAGTGAGAGTAAGGCCTAGATGTCTTCAGATCATCCATCACAGCTCTCTCCCGCCTCCATTCCAGGTCCAGCAGAGTGGCCTCGGGCTATCACACCCTTCCCTGACCTCCCCTTCCCCAGGGCCGCCAGCCTCACCAGCTGTTCCCGGCTGCTGGAGCTCCGATCGGTTGGCGCCCGGCGGCCCCGAACATTAACGACACCCAGGAGCCTGGCCTCGAGGCTCAGGCCCGTGAACAGACTCCAACTACTACAGCACCGGCGACTTCCAAAGAGCAGTTCAGCATTTTGAGATGAGCTTCCGGAAGCCGACAGGAGGCGGAAACCGGATGCCCGAAGCAACCATTAGTTCTCCGCGTCTATTGCTTTCCGTTCCTATAATCCCCTCTTCCTACTAGCAATTGAGACAGAGACAAATAAATTAAACTTTTTGTGCTACACAGAGATTTCTTAATTCTCTTTTTAGTACTCTTAAAGTGGAAGTAGCGTGAGAGAAAAGAGGAGTGAACAAAAAGTCGGACCCCGGGAATGAGCTATGGTTTAGCCCAGTTACCATGGAGACCGGTAGTAACACCAGTTGTAAACCCAAGGCCGAAAGACCATGGCCACGTTAGCCCGGCTGCAAGCTAGGTCGTCGACTGTAGGAAATCAGTACTACTTTAGGAACAGGTAAGTCAGGAAGAGAAAGATCGCGTAAAGGGCAGGCGTGACATTATACCAGTTATTCCTCAGCGGGAGTTTCCAATTAACGATTTCCCTGATTCGTTAAGTAGTACCCAATTCTTCCCTTAATGGGCTGCAAACAGAATCGGGAGTTTCTGTTACCATACAACGAAATTCTAAATAGAGAGGGGCCATAGATACTCCGTGTGAGATGATTTAGAAAAACTCCCAGCATAGATAAAATTGTAAAGTGCTTTTTCTCTTCGACATCACCACTCTGTAATTTCATGAAACCTTTGTTCTCCGGGTTCAAGGTTCAATACCTGACTGGGGGTCACCTGGCTCACTAGCCCAATGAGCTCAGACTGTTTCCCATCCACCTAGGGATTTGAGCCTCCATTATTTTACAAACATCACTGAACCCAATTGTTCTATGACTCATTTCCCTTTCTAAAATTAACATATCGGCCGGGCGGGGTTGCTCACGCCTGTACTCCTAAAACTTTGGGAGGCCGGCCGAGGCGGGCGAATCACTTGAGGCCAGGAGTTCGAGACCAACCAGACCAACATGGTGGAACCCCGTCTCTACTAAAAATATAAAAATTAGCCGGGCACTGTGGCTCATGCTTGTCATCCCAGATAGTTGGGAAGCTGAGGCAGGAGAATCGCTTGAACCTGGGAAGCGGAGGTTGCAGTGACCTGACATTGTACCACTGCACTCCAGCCTGGTTGACAAATTAAGACCCTGTCTCGAAATAAAATAAAATAAGAAATAAAATGAAAGTGTCTAAACCATTCTGACACAGTAACTAGTACCAAATACTAATTAATAGACAACGAGTAAGATAACCACTAGCAGTCTTCTTCATTTCCCTACACCCAAACTTCTTGCCTAGGAAGAGTTTCATTTTAAAGAAGCATTGCCCCAGGAGTTTCTGTAACTTAAGAGAAACTACAAAAAAGTGTATTAGACTATTATGGAATACAGTGATATGACAGACCAATGGAAAATGTGTCAATGAGATAGGGTCTTGCTGAGCTGTTTTTATTCTAACGTTTATCTCACCTACCATATCATTATTTCACAATGTACCTCTCTTACAGCACTGATCACAATTCAATTTTACATTATTTTATGAGATAATATCTAACTCCCCTCTTAAACTAGTAGTAGAGACAGTGTCTCTTATTTTGCTCACCAGTATTTTTGTCTGCAATGTCTATGATAGCTCCATACAAGTAATAGTAACACAATAATTGTTGAAGACTCACATTAATGAATCTTTCAAAAAATCACTAGCCCTGGTTTAAGTAAACATTACTAACAATAGCTAAACATAGAAATTATTTATTTATTTAGAGTATGTGGCAGGTGCTGTATTTATGACATATATAAATGAAATAAGCCACATCCATCATGATGTTCACACTCTAGTATGGAATATAGGCTTTTTAAAAATAATTACAATACTAACTGGGCTTGGTGGTTCATGCCTATGATCCCAGCACTTTGGGAGGCTGAGGCGGATGGATCGCTTGAGGGCAGGAGTTCGAGACCAGTCTGGCCAACATGACAAAACCCTGTCTCTACTAAAAATACAGAAATTAGCCAGGCATGGTGGTGCATGCCTATAGTCCCAGCTACCCTGGAAGCTGAGTCAAGAGAATCCGTTGAACCCGGGAGGCAGAAGTTGTAGTGAGCCGAGATCGCACCACGCACTCCAGCCTGGGCGACAGAGCAAGACTCTGTCTCAAATAAATAAATAAATAAATAATAACAACAACAATAGAGTAACATGGATAGGAAGGGAAACAACCAGTATTTTTTGAGGACTGCATTTATGGGGGATTGCACTAGGAACTACTTCATATGATCTTTCATTTGGTTATCACAATGTTACAAGTGAATGTATAAATGATCTATTTATTAGATAATCTATATTTTTGGAGCTATAGAACAGTGTCCTAGAAAAGCCTGATGAAGTGCCAAGCAAACACAAATAATTGGCCAGGAATAGAGACTCAGGCCTGTAATCCCAGCACGTTGGGAGGCCAAGGCAGATGGATGGCTTGAGGTCAATTATGAATTATCAGAGCCAACTAATCTAACTCTAAAACCTATGCTGTTCACTATCACTAAACAAAATTTTCTTCCCATTAAGCTGATTTAATTAAATTGCAACAAACACCAAGACCCAGAGGTCCAAATGGCTTGAGAATACTGTCCCAAATCCATTAACACGTAGGGAACAGAGTTGTGGGAAACAATTTAAACTCTCCTTGGTTTCTTTCGATGTCTTCTGTTTTGGTAACAAGGTAGGGACAAAAATGCTTCTTCCTAATGACTAGCATCAGAATAATGCTTAAATTGAAAGATGACTTTGTTGAGAAAATATATTCCTAAGTGGTTAGGTTAGTATCTGAGTCCTGCAAGGCCTGGAAGTCCAACGTGGAAAAGAGAAGCTCCTCTGCCTAACAAAGAGAAAGGATCTGGAACTCCAAGAAGTGAGCAGCAAATACAGGAGGAGATTTTGAACTACAAAGAGTAGGAGGAGCATGGGTTGCCTGACTGACGTAATACTCTGGAAAGTTGCTCCCACAGGGAATGTTTGGTGTGTGTTTATGTTTTGATCTGGTCCATCAAAGAGGCTGAATATTTTGTCCTGGACATAAGGTGAGCAAAAGATAGTAGGCCATTGTTGTAACTACCCAATGGGTTCACCTTGCCCGTTGCCTAGACAGAGCCAATTTATCAAGAGGGGAATTGCAATAGAGAAAGAATAATTCACACAGAGCCAGTTGTACGGGAGACCAGAGTTTTATTGTTACTCAAATCTGTCTCCCTGAGCATTAGGGGATCAGTTTTTAAGGATGATTTGGTGGGTTAGGGTGAGGCCAGTGAGTCAGGAGTGCTGATTGGTTGGGTTGGAGATGAAATCATAGAGGGTAGAACCTGTCTTCTTGCACTGAGTCAGTTCCGGGGTGGGGGCCACAAGGTCAAAGCCAGTTTATCAATGAGCCAGTTTATCAGTCTGGGTGGTGCCAGCTGATCCAACAAATGCAGCATCTGCCAAATATCTATAGCACTGATCTTAGATTTTCCAATACTGATGTTATCCCAAGGAGCAATTTAGGGAGGGTCAGAATCTTGTAACCTCCAGCTGCGTGACTCCCAAACCATAATTTCTAATCTTTTAACTAATTTGTTATTCCTACAAAGGCAGTCTAGTCCCCAGGCAAGAAGGGGGTTTGCCTTGGGAAAGGCCTGTTATCATCTTTGTTTTAAACTATAAACTAAGTTCCTCGCAAAGCTAGTTCAGCCTATGTCCAGGAATGAACGAGGAGAGCTTGGAGGTTAGAAGCAAGATGGAGTTGGTTAGGTAAGCTCTCTTTCACTGTCTTGTTACAGTTTTGCAGTGGCAGTTCCGTTGTCACTTGACAGAGTATTGGCCTTTTTGTTGTTGTTTTAACTTTCTCTGGTATTTCTTAGCTTCATTTCTGTTCTTCCGAACTATGAGATTTTCTCTGTGACTTATTGGTCATTTATACTACACACTATACTGCACTGTGTGGTGAGAAGAGTTCAGTATATGTTTATTGATCATATTGTTCTTTTTCCCCATATTCTTATTTAAATTTCATCTAATCTGTCAAATTCTAATAGGAATAAGGTAAAATGTTCCTCTTCCACTGTGTTTCTATAGTGTGGGTGAACCCAAAGTATCTGAGACAGGCTTCAGTCAATTTAGAAAGTTTATTTTGCCAAGATTAAGGATGCACCCATGACACAGCCTCAGGAAGTCCTGATGTCATGTACCTAAGACAGTCCGGGTACAGCTTGCTTTTATGCATTTTATGGAGACATAATACATCAATCAATACATGTGAGGTTTATATTGGTTCCACAATGGGGGGGCCTTTTAGGTCTTAGGTAGGTTTAAAAATTTTCTGGCCGGGCGTGGTGGCTCACGCCTGTAATCCCAGCACTTTGGGAGGCTGAGGTGGGTGGATCACTTGAGGTCAGGAGTTCCAGATCAGCCTAGCCAACATGGCAAAACCCTATCTCTACTAAAAATACAAAAATTAGTCGGGGCTGGTGGTGCGCCCCTGTAATCCCAGCTACTCGGGAGGCTGAGGCAGGAGAATAACTTGAACCCAGGAGGCAGAGATTGCAGTGAGCCAAGGTCGCACCATTGCACTCCAGCTTGGGCAACAGAGCAAGACTGAAATTCTGATTGGCATGTAATTGAGTGAGTTATTATCAGTAGAAAGAAATGAGGAACGTCTGGGTTATGATAAGGGATTGGGGAGACCTAGGTTTTATCGTTTTATCATGCAGATGAAGTCTCCAAGTTGCAAGCTTTAAAAAGAATAGACTGAGGCCAGGTGCAGTGGCTCAGGCTTGTAATCCCAGCACTTTGGGAGGTCAAGGCGGACAGATTATGAGGTCAGGAATTGGAGACCAGCCTGGCCAACATGCTGAAACTCCGTCTCTACTAAAAATACAAAAAATAGCTGCATGTGGTGGCGGGTGCTTGTAATCCCAGCTAATCGGGAAGCTGAGGCAGGAGAATCACTTGAACCCTAGAGGTGGAGATTGCAGTAAGCCGAGACCGTGCCACTGCACTCCAGCCTGGCAACAGAACGAGACTCTGTCTCAAAAATAAATAAATAAATAAATAAATAAATAAATAAGAAAGTAACCTTTGACTTATTATTATTATTATCATTTTTAGACAGAGTCTCGCACTGTGGCCCAGGCTGGAGTGCAGTTGCGTGATCTCAGCTCACTGCACCTCTGCCTCCCAGGTTCAAGAGATTCTCCTGCTTCAGATTCCTGAGTAGGGGGGATTACAGGCACCTGCCACCACACCCAGCTAATTTTTTTTTTTCTTTTTAGCATTTTTAGTTAAGACGGGTTTTCACCATGTTGGCTAGCCTGGTCTTGAACTCCTGGGCTCAAGCCATCTGCCCACCTCGGCATCCCAAAGTGCTGGGATGACAGGCGTGAGCCACAGGGACCAGCCCCTTTGACTTGTTGTTAAGTTGGATAAAGCATTTTGCTTTTGTTTTTCCCATTTGTACTTTCTTCCTCCACTTCCATCTTTTAACTTTTTGGGGCCAGTTTTTGCTTAACAAAATTTAAATCAAATCTGCTTGTGTCAATGAAAAAGTAAATAACACTTAAAAAATTTTAAAACACGTACGTTTTCTAACAACATGTAAGCAGACATCAGCCAGATACATGTAAAATCTTTTTTAATTGGCTTAGCTGAAGGGAAAAGTATGTCGAAGAATACAGAGAAAGCTGTGGCCGAGGAAGAGGGCAAGAAGTTCTGTAGAGACATGCTATGTAGACCAACTGTCAAATGTCCACATCTCTTACTATCTGAGAAAGGGGGTTTGAGGAGTGCATGGGGATAGACAAAAAGAAATATAAATGTTATTGAATATCTACTATATGCTGAGCACTTCCTTCCCAAACATTATTTTATTTGATGTTTACAATAATCTTATGAGGTTATTTTTCTTATTCCTGGTTTACGATGAAGGAATATGAGATTTAGACTATCTATATTACTTGCCAAAGATAAAGAAGATCAAAGATCTAGTGACATTTGATCCATTTCAGTCCACATTAATACCTGGGAGCGGGGGATCTTTAGATTATTAAGTCTCTGCAGGGAAGTAAGTTCATCAAATACATAAGGCCTAACCTGCCCTTTCCAAGATCAGGTTGAGAAAAAGAAAACGGGGCTACATTACTCTGTGGTACAAGACTGGTGATTTGCACGTACTTCATTACCCTGTATCAACCTACAGTATAATGTTCCTTAAATTGGCCTGATTTCAGGATATATGATTCCTAAAAACGTAATACATTTGTTTCTGACTCTGACACAGTAAATTGACTGTGGTTCCTCACAGTCTAACAATATTCTTAGTCTAATAATTTTGTTTAGTGTCCTTGAATTTGGATGATCCTCTTAGTCCTATTAGCCTAAATAAATAGCAGCTTAGTTGAATAGAGGTGAGTCCCTTCCCCTGATTCTAATTAATTACTGAAATTTTTCTTACAGGTATACTCAATTCTGACTAGTAAAATTTAGCAAAGCTTCTTCCAAATACACAAGGAAGATTTTTGCCAAAGTGCAACAGTTCAAATCCTAACTCTGTGTTACTTTAGGTTTAAATGTAAACTTTTATACTTATATTCTTGCCTTAAACTCTTTAGATTTTAGTTTTCTCATCTGTAACAGGGATAATAATCCCTATTGGTATGTTAACTAAGAAGGTTAAATGATCATCTGGTATATTAGTAAACACCCAATAAATTCGTAATTATAATAGGAAATCACAACAGAAGGGCAAACTATAAAATACTT
The DNA here is from genome assembly GCF_047675955.1 of Chlorocebus sabaeus. Taxonomy (NCBI): domain Eukaryota; kingdom Metazoa; phylum Chordata; class Mammalia; order Primates; family Cercopithecidae; genus Chlorocebus; species Chlorocebus sabaeus. The sequence goes on along the minus strand of NC_132928.1, from coordinate 11,938,393 downwards.
TATGATCGACTCAGTGAATATCAAAAAGGTAGTTCAAAAATTTTACAGCTATTCCTAAATATTTTTCTTTTTTCATTAAAAATGTAAAACTTTTTATTGCTGTATTATATACATTAAATAAAGTATATAAACTGTGTGAAGTGTACAACTCAGTAATTTTCCATAGGTATGTACCTGTCCAAACTTCAGTCAGATAAAGTTCTTCAGTGTTTTAAAATATGTTTACAAAACAAATAAAAATGTTTTAATAATAAAGAACATGTTTCTAAAACCAACAGCCAACATTAGATGTGCTGCTGGAATACAATAGAGATGGTTCCATTTAATTCAAAAACAAAACAAAACTGCACACTAAATCTGCCTATTTATCATGCCCTGGAAGACAGATCCCTGTTTGCCAACATGTTCACTGCTGGCTCATTGATGGGGAAAAAGAAAATTGAAAGTACCTTTTACTGTCTATCAGTTTATCACTGCCCAAGTAACCTGAGCAGAAAGCCCTGTATAGGTATCAACAGATGAATATCTATTAAATAGGCAGATAAGCTTCACAAGACATTTAAGGAAATGTTAGTTTGGAGGAAGGAGATTAAGCTAAGAAACCAGAACAGATGGCTACTGTGGAGTTAGAACTAATGGATGAAATAGATACAAACTTCAATAAAAATGTAATGAGAACTTTTGCAGAGATAAAACTAGAGGAAAAAAGTTACTGTAACTAATTTTTAAAAATAATAATTTTCCATTTATAAATGTAATAGATGAATTAAAAACTAGAATAGTCACTACTGAAATATAAATGTGTTAGGAAAGCAAATACAGGAAATATCCATAAACACATGTGAACAGAAATCATGAATAATAAGATTAATAATATGGAGGACATACCCAGAGGACTTGTTACGTGAATAATAGTCACTGCAGAATTCTGACTGGCATTGGGGTAGAGAAAGAACAATAATAAAGAAATACCCTAGAAGAAAACTCCTAAACTGAAAAAAAAGTATGGCTTAGAATAGAAAGGATTCTCTGAGTCCTATATAGTATTTCCTTTAACACCTACTTCTCAGATTTTATCTGGTAAACTTCCAAGAATACAGGAAAAATAATCTTATAGGATTCTATTATAGACAGAAAATAAAAATAGTTATTTGCCAAGGAAATGAATGCCCTTTCTGCTCAACATGGGAACCCAAAAGACAGAAAAACAATAATCACTAATTATTCAAGACTACAGATAAGAATTCTATCAAAGATTCATTTGGGGATGGGGATGAAAGAAAGACATTTTCAAACATGTAAAGACTCACAGTTACGTCATCTATGTACCCTACCTGATGAAATGTACTCAAGAAAGTACTTGCCATAATCAAGTGAAAATTAAATTGGAACAAAGATCTCAAGATAGAGAAAGAAGAGCAAAAGAAATAATAGAAACAACAATGAGCAATTCTACAATAATTTTCATTTAATTAAAAATTAAATAAGCATTATGTTACTGTGATTGGCCTTATATTTAATTAAGATAAATTAATCTAGAAGAAGTAAAACAAATTAAGCTAGAAGAGTCCGATTGGTACTTTAATGTCCTTTCTAGATATCTCCTTAGGCAAGTTCAAAAGTTCATTGTACATTTTCAATCTTCCAAGTGATCATAGGCAATAGTCTTACTATAATAATTGTCCCACTCTCACATAATAGAGGTTCTTTTTCCAGTTTCTAGTATCAACTTTTTCACCACTCTTCCAGCCCACACATATGGTCTTTCAATGACCTGTGCATCTTCCTCACCTTCTCGCGCATCACCCAGTCTCAAAACCAATATCAAAATGTTTCAGGTTTTTGCCGTGGCCATCAACCATTCTATCAGTTTTCTTTTATGCTTTTACAGTCAAATTAGTAAATTTATTCATCTGGCTTTAGTGATCTTAGTTGTTCTTGGAATAGTTTTTCCCAGCCTAAGATTGTATTTATTTATAATATTTTAAAAGTTTTGTTATATTTTTCCTTCAGTCTATGTGCAGTTGTGTTTATGTGCATGTATTGTGTGAGACAGCGGCCTAACTTTTTCTATAGAATACAGTTGTCTCAACACCGGCTATTAAATAGTCCATCTTTTTCTTACTAGTTTTAAATGTTGAATGATAAGTAAAAGGCATAAAAATTGCAAAGAAAGAAGTAAAATTGTCTTTATTTACTTACAGCATAATTATATGTGTAAAAAACTCTATACCACATACAACAAGAAGATTTAGAAGTAATACATGAACTTAACAAGTTCACAGGATGCAAGGGCAATATGCAGTAGTCTTTACATAACAGCAATGAACAATTATAATTTAAGACTTCAGCAATATCATTTTTAGTAGCATCAAAATACATGTCATTTGAGTCAGAACTGTCACTTTTTCTATTGGCCTCATAAAAATGCTCTCGTGTATACAAAAGTTGTGTACAAGAGTATTTTATATACAGGATTATGTACAAGGGCATTCATTAAAGCATTATTCCTAATAGGCAAAAAATAAAAATAAAAACTGTAAATAACTTGTATCTATTTGCAACTACTCTGACTAAATAAAGACAAGCATATGAGGGAAAATAAATAGCAGTTTAAAGAGTGAAACATTTTATATATAATGACATGATCAAAATCTCTAAGACAAAATGAGGTTTAAGAAAAGCCCAGATTATAGAAAACATATAATACATTTAGTGTTTTTTATGTAAAACAAATGTAAAAATACATAGAGATACAAAACTGGAATTAGATAGATCTGGAATTACACGTAATAAGGTGCTAGTAGTGGTTAAATTTTAAAAATTGAAAGAAAGGGACGTTGAAATAGAATTTTTTTTTTGTATGTTTTTCTATATTGTTTAACATTTTGTATTGAGCATTGGTTAATCAGGTACTTACTTGTGAAATAAACAGTAGATAAATAGGAGAAAGTTTGTCCTAGGACAAAAATTTCATTTTGAAAACAAAATTAAACATAGAAAACAAGTGGCCGTGGAAGATTTAACTGGTACAAAACTTGTCCTCTGACCGTGAAGGACTAGAATACTCAACGAAATATATGAACATTTTTAGGTATTAATACAGTAGGCAATGCAGGATTTGATCGCAAGGAGAGAGATAAGCAAATGAGATTAGCAAGACAATTACTGTAGCTTTCTTGGAGGCAATCTCTGAACAAAATTCAAACTCTCAATAGTTTAACATTCATGGTGTCCAGCATCTATTCGTAAATTAGTAGTAGGATAAAAATGTAGCAAACTGTGACCCACAATCAGGAGGAAAAAAACATCAATCAATAGACACAGACCCAAATAAACAAAGATGACATAATTATCAGACAAGGATTTTTAAATAGCTATTTTAAATATGCTTAAGGACTTGAAAGTAAAATATGAAGATAATTAGGAGTTAAATGGAACATTAAAAAGAAGCAAATTAAATGTTTACAGATTAAAAACACAGTATCTGAAATGTAAAAATTATTAGATGCATACACATACACATATACATTTAAATTATTGAAACAATCTCAAATTTACAGAAAAATAATAAGTATAATACAAGGGTATTTTTTCCTAAATCATATGAGAGTAAGTTGCAACCTGATGTCCCATTGTGCCCCAAATTCTTTACACACAAGGACATTCTCTATATAACCACAATTCAACCATCAAAATCAAGAAATTGACATTGGCGCATTTCTACCATCTAATCTTCTGACTCCATTCAAGCTTTGCCAAATTGCTCCAATAATGTTCTTTGTAGCAAAAGGATCCTGTTTGTCTTGTCTCTTTAGTTATCTTTAATATGGTACATTTTCCAGTTTTTCTTTGATATTCGTGACCTTGACACTTCTGAAGATTACAAATCCGTTATTTTTTAGAATTTCCCTCAATTAGGTCTGTCTGATTTTTCCCCTTGATTAGATTCAGGTTATGCACCCCTGGCAGGACTATCACATAAGTGATACTGTGATCTTCTCAATGCATCCTACCAGATGCTACATGATTTTGATTTGTCCCATGACTGATAATATTCATTTAGATCACTTGATAAAGCTGTTGTCTGCTAGGCTTCTCTACTGGAATATTCTTTTTTCCTTTGTAATTAATAATTATTTTTAAAAAGCAGATCGTTTGAAACTATGTATGTATCCTATTCCTCATCAAACTTAAAATTTATTTGTTTATTTATTTATATAAGTATAGATGTATAGTTTCCTATTTTATTCAGTGAGTTAAAATCTGTCACTCTTATTTATAGTCATGCTAATATTGTCCCAGATTTGGCTAGTGAGAGCCACTTCAGTCTTCCTTCTGTGTCCTCATTGTTCTAATGCTTTCTTGATTCCTTGCTTTTTCTTGACACACAAAAAGTTGCAGGCTGATATGGTTTGGCTCTGTGTCACCACCAGATCTCATCTCCAGTTGAAATCCCCCTAATCCTTATGTGAGGAGGGGAGGATCTAGTGGGAGGAGATTGGATCATGGGGGCGGTTTCCCCCATGCTGTTCTTGTGAAAATGAGTGAGTCCTCACCAGATCTGATGGTTTAATAAATATCTGACAGTTTCTGCTTTGCATGCTGTCTCTCACCTGCTGCCATGTAAGACATGCGTGCTTCCTCTTCCACCATGATTGTAAGTTTCCTGAGGGCTCCCAGCCATGAGGAACTGTGAGTCAATTAAACCTCCTTTATTGATAAGGAGGTTTGTTTATTTACTTACCCAGTCTCGGGTAGTATCTCTATAGCAGTGTGAACACGGATGAATAACAGAGGCTTATCTTGTACTTTTCCTGCCAACCCCTAGAACCATCCATTTCTCCAAAGAGCCTTTGTTTCTTTCAGTGGATGCACTTTGCTGTTATGTTGCTGCTCTCTGGCCCTCTCAGTGGAAAGAACAAAGGAGTATGTGTTTGTACACATCTATACACATTTTACATCTATACTTATTTCTCTATCTATTGATGAACATATATATTAAAATTCATGAGTTCACATTGTCTACTCTATTTCAGATTCAGCACAACACGTTTATTCTAGTTTTTTTCTCTTACCTTTTCTGACAGAGAGAAACGTGGCTCCCATTATCTTTAGAATATTTACTTATCTGATCAGTTCCTCTGTATGTAACCAAACTGTTGTCACCACAACTGCCTCTTCTCTTAGACCCAGTGCGGGCTCTACCTCCACATGCTGAACCATCGCCTCCCCACCAACTTGGATGTTTTCCTCATCACTCTTGGGCTCTGATTCTCTATGCTGGCTACCTTCATGTGCAGATTCTTTTTTCATCTTCCCTCTATACCCCAAAGCCAGGCCTCCTCTCCATGGAACACACTGTCCTTGCTAAACTCAGACTATGACATCTTACCCCAGGCAGCCCCCACTTGTGGATGCTCACCTTACCCCACACAGGCTCTGACACCTCAAGCTGAGCCACTGTACCTTCCTCCTCCCACACGCTTTGTAGCACAGTACCCTAATTTTCCTGCCCATTTCCAAGGCCTTTGAGACTTAATTGTTCAGGAAATGAGGTAAAGAGAAGTGAGGAGGAAGAGGAAGAAAAAGAAACTATATATATAGATAGATAGATTTTTTTTTTTTTTTTTTTGAGATGAAGTCTCACTCTGTTGCCCAGGCTGGAGTGCAATGGCACAACCTTGGCTCACTGCAAACTCTGCTTCCCAGGTTCAAGCAATTCTCCTGCCTCAGCCTCCCAAGTAGCTTGGATTATAGGCAACCACCATCATGTCTGGCTAATTTTTGTATTTTTGTAGAGACGGGGTTTCACCATGTTGGCCAGGCCGGTCTTGAGCTCCTGACCTCAGGTGATCTGCCCACCTCGGCCCCCAAAGTACTGGGATTACAGGTGTGAGCCACCACACCTGGCTAGGAAACAAAATATTTTTGAATGCACTAATATTATGGGTTCTAGTTCTAAATTATAATAACCTTGTTTTCCATGACTTCTGCACAGTATTTAACATTCGACCAACTATGGTAACTCCGGGTATATGATCTAATACTAATGCATTTGCAACCCATTATTCCTTGAGCTGTGAAATAATAATAATGTTGAGGACTATTAATGAAATATGAATCATAGATTCTAATTCTAAAATATAGTCCTATTTCTCATCATCAGGCATCTGTTACTAGGCACATGGGTGATAATCAGAACACAAAATATAGATTAAGTGTGCTGTAGTTTCTGCCTTTAATGAGCATGAAATCCTTAAGACCTAGTAGTGAAATTATATGCAAACCAATAATCATTTTACACATCAACATATCTGACAGCACAGGGCAGCTAATAATGGAATTTTATTCCTACTGTCTAAAATAGTTACAAGTTATATGATAATAGAAAAGAAAGAGTATTGAGTTTTTAATCTAGTATTTATTCATAGGTAATATACATGGGTCAGACTTAGCACAGTCTGTTGATGTGTAAAATGCATATTTTTTTGCATATTGCTGGAAAGATATTTAACTACACATTGTTTTTTTTTCCTTTTCTACTTATTGTCAGTTAATTTCTGGCCACTAATGATATACGTGAATATAGTGTTATCCAGGGTTATAGTACTTATTTCTAGTTGATGATGAAGTGACTGGAAACTTCCAGTTATTTCTTGATGTTTTATTACATTACTGGTAATACTTTTGGTCTTTCATCATTATTAATTCATTTAGTATTCATTGTGATAATACTGATCATAATAAATTTATTTCAAATTCATGTAGGTGTCATATTTTATTCACTGCTATAGGATTTTCATTGTAATTTGGAACTAATTAATATACCATTAAAATAAAGTGTTACCCACATTTTTCATTTTAAACATAAAATGTCTAGTAGTTCATGACATATTGTGTGAGTATTCAGCATCCCAGTGGTAACCCAGCATCTCTAAATTTTGTTTTTAAGCAGTTAAAAAAAGGGCAACAGAGAAACATGTATAGAAGTCGAATTTTAGTACATACATTAAAGTTTAGTAGTAAGTTAACTACTAGTTAATTTTTAGTGCCTCTTTCCTTTTAATTGCAATGTATAGTTCTTGTTAATATAATATGTGCTTGTATATATACACATTATTAATATCCCAAAAATAAATTATTTAATTTTCCACTTGACTGGTGCCATCATGAGAGATTAAAAAATGTAAACCCGAGCATACTTTGGGGGCGGAGCAAGATGGCCGAATAGGAACAGCTCCAGTCTCCAATTCCCAGCGTGAGCGACATAGAAGACCGGTGATTTCTGCATTTTCAACTGAGGTACTGGGTTCATCTCACTAGGGAGTGCCGGACAATCGGTGCTGCTGCAGCCCGACCAGCGAGAGCTGAAGCAGGGCGAGGCATCGCCTCACCTGGGAAGTGCAAGGGGAAAGGGAATCCCTTTTCCTAGCCAGGGGAACTGAGACACACAACACCTGGACAATCAGGTAACTCCCACCCCAATACTGCGCTTTAAGCAAACAGGCACACCAGGAAATTGTATCCCACACCTGGCCGGGAGGGTCCCACGCCCCCGGAGCCTCCCTCATTGCTAGCACAGCAGTCTACGATCTAACCTCAAGGCAGCAGCGAGGCTGGGGGAGAGGCGCCCGCCATTGCTGAGGCTTAAGTAGGTAAACAAAGCCACTGGGAAGCTCCAACTGGGTGGAGCTCACAGCAGCTCAAGGAAACCTGCCTGCCTCTGTAGACTCCACCTCTGGGGACAGGGCACAGATAAACAACAACAAAAGCAGCAGAAACCTCTGCAGACGCAAACGACTCTGTCTGACAGCTTTGAAGAGAGCAGTGGATCTCCCAACACGGAGGTTGAGATCTGAGAAGGGACAGACTGCCTGCTCAAGTGGGTCCCTGACCCCTGAGTAGCCTAACTGGGAGACATCCCCCACTAGGGGCAGTCTGACACCCCACACCTCACAGGGTGGAGTACACCCCTGAGAGGAAGCCTCCAAAGCAAGAATCAGACAGGTACACTCGCTGTTCAGCAATATTCTATTTTCTGCAGCCTCTGCTGCTGACACCCAGGCAAACAGTGTCTGGAGTGGACCTCAAGCAATCTCCAACAGACCTACAGCTGAGGGTCCTGACTGTTAGAAGGAAAACTATCAAACAGGAAGGACACCTACACCAAAACCCCATCAGTACGTCACCATCATCATCAAAGACCAGAGGCAGATAAAACCACAAAGATGGGGAAAAAGCAGGGCAGAAAAGCTGGAAATTCAAAAAATAAGAGCGCATCTCCCCCGGCAAAGGAGCGCAGCTGATCGCCAGCAATGGATCAAAGCTTGACGGAGAATGACTTTGACGAGATGAGAGAAGAAGGCTTTAGTCCATCAAACTTCTCAGAGCTAAAGGAGGAATTACGTACCCAGCGCAAAGAAACTAAAAATCTTGAAAAAAAAGTGGAAGAATTGATGGCTAGAGTAATCTTGAAAAAAAAGTGGAAGAATTGATGGCTAGAGTAATTAATGCAGAGAAGGTCATAAATGAAATGAAAGAGATGAAAACCATGACACGAGAAATACGTGACAAATGCACAAGGTTCAGTAACTGACTCGATCAACTGGAAGAAAGAGTATCAGCTATTGAGAATCAAATGAACAAAATGAAGCGAGAAGAGAAACCAAAAGAAAAAAGAAGAAAAAGAAATGAACAAAGCCTGCAAGAAGTATGGGATTATGTAAAAAGACCAAATCTACGTCTGATTGGGGTGCCTGAAAGTGAGGGGGAAAATGGAACCAAGTTGGAAAACACTCTTCAGGATATCATCCAGGAGAACTTCCCCAACCTAGTAGGGCAGGCCAACATTCAAATCCAGGAAATACAGAGAATGCCACAAAGATACTCCTCGAGAAGAGCAACTCCAAGACACATAATTGCCAGATTCACCAAAGTTGAAATGAAGGAAAAAATCTTAAGGGCAGCCAGAGAGAAAGGTCGGGTTACCCACAAAGGGAAGTCCATCAGACTAACAGCAGATCTCTCAGCAGAAACTCTACAAGCCAGAAGAGAGTGGGGGCCAATATTCAACATTCTTAAAGAAAAGAATTTTAAACCCAGAATTTCATATCCAGCCAAACTAAGTTTCATAAGTGAAGGAGAAATAAAATCCTTTACAGATAAGCAAATGCTTAGAGATTTTGTCATCACTAGGCCTGCCTTACAAGAGACCCTGAAGGAAGCACTAAACATGGAAAGGAACAACCGGTACCAGCCATTGCAAAAACATGCCAAAATGTAAAGACCATCGAGGCTAGGAAGAAACTGCATCAACTAACGAGCAAAATAACCAGTTAATATCATAATGGCAGGATCAAGTTCACACATAACAATCTTAACCTTAAATGTAAATGGACTAAGTGCTCCAATTAAAAGACACAGACTGGCAAACTGGATAAAGAGTCAAGACCCATCAGTCTGCTGTATTCAGGAGACCCATCTCACATGCAGAGACATACATAGGCTCAAAATAAAGGGATGGAGGAAGATCTACCAAGCAAATGGAGAACAAAAAAAAGCAGGGGTTGCAATACTAGTCTCTGATAAAACAGACTTTATACCATCAAAGATCAAAAGAGACAAAGAAGGCCATTACATAATGGTAAAGGGATCAATTCAACAGGAAGAGCTAACTATCCTAAATATATATGCACCCAATACAGGAGCACCCAGATTCATAAAGCAAGTCCTTAGAGACTTACAAAGAGACTTAGACTCCCATACAATAATAATGGGAGACTTCAACACTCCACTGTCAACATTAGACAGATCAACGAGACAGAAAGTTAACAAGGATATCCAGGAATTGAACTCATCTCTGCAGCAAGCAGACCTAATAGACATCTATAGAACTCTCCATCCCAAATCAACAGAATATACATTCTTCTCAGCACCACATCGCACTTATTCCAAAATTGACCACGTAATTGGAAGTAAAGCACTCCTCAGCAAATGTACAAGAACAGAAATTATAACAAACTGTTTCTCAGACCACAGTGCAATCAAACTAGAACTCAGGACTAAGAAACTCAATCAAAACCGCTCAACTACATGGAAACTGAACAACCTGCTCCTGAATGACTACTGGGTACATAACGAAATGAAGGCAGAAATAAAGATGTTCTTTGAAACCAATGAGAACAAAGATACAACATACCAGAATCTCTGGGAAACATTTAAAGCAGTGTGTAGAGGGAAATTTATAGCACTAAATGCCCACAAGAGAAAGCAGGAAAGATCTAAAATTGACACTTTAACATCACAATTAAAAGAACTAGAGAAGCAAGAGCAAACACATTCAAAAGCTAGCAGAAGGCAAGAAATAACTAAGATCAGAGCAGAACTGAAGGAGATGGAGACACAAAAAACCCTCCAAAAAATCAATGAATCCAGGAGTTGGTTTTTTGAAAAGATCAACAAAATTGACAGACCGCTAGCAAGACTAATAAAGAAGAAAAGAGAGAAGAATCAAATAGACGCAATAAAAAATGATAAAGGGGATATCACCACCGACCCCACAGAAATACAAACTACCATCAGAGAATACCATAAACACCTCTACGCAAATAAACTAGAAAATCTAGAAGAAATGGATAATTTCCTGGACACTTACACTCTTCCAAGACTAAACCAGGAAGAAGTTGAATCCCTGAACAGACCAATAGTAGGCTCTGAAATTGAGGCAATAATTAATAGCCTACCAACGAAAAAAAGTCCAGGACCAGATGGATTCACAGCTGAATTCTATCAGAGGTACAAGGAGGAGCTGGTACCATTCCTTCTGAAACTATTCCAATCAATAGAAAAAGAGGGAATCCTCCCTAACTCATTTTATGAGGCCAACATCATCCTGATACCAAAGCCTGGCAGAGACACAACAAAAAAAGAGAATTTTAGACCAATATCCCTGATGAACGTCGATGCAAAAATCCTCAATAAAATACTGGCAAACCGGATTCAGCAGCACATCAAAAAGCTTATCCACCATGATCAAGTGGGCTTCATCCCTGGGATGCAAAGCTGGTTCAACATTTGCCAATCAATAAACATAAACAGCATATAAGCAGAACCAAAGAGAAGAACGACATGATTATCTCAATAGATGCAGAAAAGGCTTTTGACAAAATTCAACAGCCCTTCATGCTAAAAAACACTCAATAAATTCGGTATTGATGGAACGTACCTCAAAATAATAAGAGCTATTTTTGACAAACCCACAGCCAATATCATACTGAATGGGCAAAAACTGGAAAAATTCCCTTTGAAAACTGGCACAAGACAGGGATGCCCTCTCTCACCACTCTTATTCAACATAGTGTTGGACGTTCTGGCCAGGGCAATCAGGCAAGAGAAAGAAATCAAGGGTATTCAGTTAGGTAAAGAAGAAGTCAAATTGTCCCTCTTTGCAGATGACGTGATTGTATATTTAGAAAACCCCATTGTCTCAGCCCAAAATCTCCTTAAGCTGATAAGCAACTTCAGCAAAGTCTCAGGATACAAAATTAATGTGCAAAAATCACAAGCATTCTTATACACCAGTAACAGACAGAGAGCCAAATCATGAATGAACTTCCATTCACAATTGCTTCAAAGAGAATAAAATACCTACGAATCCAACTTACAAGGGATGTAAAGGACCTCTTCAAGGAGAACTACAAACCACTGCTCAGTGAAATAAAAGAGGACACAAACAAATGGAAGAACATACCATGCTCATGGATAGGAAGAATCAATATTGTGAAAATGACCATACTGCCCAAGGTTATTTATAGATTCAATGCCATCCCCATCAAGCTACCAATGAGTTTCTTCACAGAACTGGAAAAAACTGCTTTAAAGTTCATATGGAACCAAAAAAGAGCCCGCATCTCCAAGACAATCCTAAGTCAAAAGAACAAAGCTGGAGGCATCACGCTACCTGACTTCAAACTATACTACAAGGCTATTGTAACAAAACAGCATGGTACTGGTACCAAAACAGAGATATAGACCAATGGAACAGAACAGAGTCCTCAGAAATAATACCACACATCTACAGCCATCTGATCTTTGACAAACCTGAGAGAAACAAGAAATGGGGAAAGGATCCCCTATTTAATAAATGGTGCTGGGAAAATTGGCTAGCCATAAGTAGAAAGCTGAAACTGGATCCTTTCCTTACTCCTTATACGAAAATTAATTCAAGATGGATTAGAGACTTAAATGTTAGACCTAATACCATAAAAACCCTAGAGGAAAACCTAGGTAGTACCATTCAGGACATAGGCATGAGCAAAGACTTCATGTCTAAAACACCAAAAGCAACGGCAGCAAAAGCCAAAATTGACAGATTGGATCTAATTAAACTAAAAAGCTTCTGCACAGCAAAAGAAACTACCATCAGAGTGAATAGGCAACCTACAGAATGGCAGAAAATTTTTGCAATCTACTCATCTGACAAAGGGCTAATATCCAGAACCTACAAAGAACTCAAACAAATTTACAAGAAAAAAACAAACAACCTCATCAAAAAGTGGGCAAAGGATATGAACAGACATTTCTCAAAAGAAGACATTCATACAGCCAACAGACACATGAAAAAATGCTCATCATCACTGGCCATCAGAGAAATGCAAATCAAAACCACAATGAGATACCATCTCACACCAGTTAGAATGGCGATCATTAAAAAGTCAGGAAACAACAGGTGCTGGAGAGGATGTGGAGAAATAGGAACACTTTTACACTGTTGGTGGGATTGTAAACTAGTTCAACCATTACGGAAAACAGTATGGTGATTCCTCAAGGATCTAGAACTAGATGTACCATATAACCCAGCCATCCCATTACTGGGTATATACCCAAAGGATTATAAATCATGCTGCTATAAAGACACATGCACACGTATGTTTATTGCGGCACTATTCACAATAGCAAAGACTTGGAATCAACCCAAATGTCCATCAGTGACAGACTGGATTAAGAAAATGTGGCACATATACACCAAGGAATACTATGCAACCATAAAAAAGGATGAGTTTGTGTCCTTTGTAGGGACATGGATGCAGCTGGAAACCATCATTCTTAGCAAACTATCACAAGAACAGAAAACCAAACACCGCATGTTCTTACTCATAGGTGGGAACTGAACAATGAGATCACTTGGACTCGGGAAGGGGAACATCACACACTGGGGCCTATCATGGGGAGGGGGGAGAGGGGAGGGATTGCATTGGGAGTTATACCTGATGTAAATGATGAGTTGATGGGTGCTGACGAGTTGATGGGTGCAGCACAGCAACATGGCACAAGTATACATATGTAACAAACCTGCACATTATGCACATGTACCCTAGAACTTAAAGTATAGTAATAATAAAAAATAAAAAAAGTAAACCCAAAATAGTTAATTTGATTGCTTCTCTTCTGCATTTCTAATGACAATTATAAATAGTGAGTTCACAGTAATACATTAATAACTAATACAGTAACTTCAAAAGAAGTAGTTAATTTGATTGCTTCTCTTCTGCATTTCTAATGACAATTATAAATAGTGAGTTCACACTAATACATTAATAACTAATACAGTAACTTCAAAAGAAGTATTAGATGTATCTATGTGCCTTATTCATATTTTTCAGTTGTTGGTGGGAAAGGAGAAACAAATGTTTTCAGTCATTTAAATGGACTATATGAAGAAGATGATAAACAAATCTAGTATAGTTGTGTTAAATGTTAATGGTAAAAGGTTTAAGTAACCATAAGAAACAGCTGTATTCTATTATCACAAATTTTATTGCCCATTAGCCTTATTGAATGAAATTATTCTTATTTTTTCCACACTCTATCTTCTTTGAATTGCCTGCTCTACTGGACATTGTGGTGTTGTATCTTTTCCATGCTGGCCATTAATGACAGTGTCTTCGTTCCACTATCCCATCTTGTTATTAGTCAGGATAAGATTTTAAAAGAAAAATGAAAAATTTCGTCTAACCCTGCAACCAGTTGAATAACGACCTTGTTTTTCAGGACTTCTGCACAGTATTTAACATTACTTAATCATGATCTCCCATCTTGATGCCTTCCCATTAACTTCTATGACACTACACGCTATACTTGTATCTCATGATTGGACCTTGTTTTTTTCTTTTTTTCTTTAAATGTTATTTAGTATCTTTTACTGTAAATCTTTACAGAGATTATCAGACTTTGGGGATATGTGTTTCCATGGTCAAAATTTTGATAATCGAGTCTAGAATTCCTTAATATTGTGCATAAAACTCTGAAAACCAAGGCCTTTTGCCTTGGCTTCAACTATTAATCTCCTCATTTTTCCCATCCTTCATTTCTGTCTTGAAATTTGTGTTTTATCATTCTCCTTATAATTTTACTACATGTGTATACATCCTTAATGAACATCCCTAAAGTTTTGTGTGGTTTTTACTTAGGTAAATAAAATTATTCTGTATATGTTCAAAGGTCAAACTGTTTCTTAGCAGCAATATATATGAGTTCTTATCACTAACACTTGGTACAATTTGAAATTTTGGGGTGTTGCTCTAGATGTTGGTATCATGTCATATTCTTAGTCTCTCAGTTTATTTTATTGTTTTAGGGAGATTGGTGCTATCTTTTCCCACAAAGTCTCAATACTGCATTTAGAAATTGATTACATGATTTTTTTTTTGCATTTTCCTTTTCTTCCATTTTACTTTCCCTTTCTTCTCCTCTTTTCATTTCTTACTCTCTTCCACTTTAGAAGCAGTGATGGTTAAAAACCCAGCCTCTGAGCCGGGCGCGGTGGCTCACTCCTGTAATCCTAGCACTTTGGGAGGCCAAGGCGGGTGGATCACAAGGTCAGGAGTTCAAGACCAGCCTGGCCAATATGGGGAAACCCCATCTCTACTGAAAATACAAAAATTAACCGAGCATGGTGGCGTATGCCTGTAGTTCCAGCTACACGGAGGCTGAGGCAGAAGAATCGCTTGAACCTGGGAGGTGGAGGTTGCAGTGAGCTGAGATAACACCACTGCACTCCAGCCTGGGCAGCAGAGTGAGACTCCATCTCAAAAAAAAAAAAAAAACAAACAAAAACCCAACCTCTAGAGAAGGACTACCAAGGATTAAATGCCAGCTGTGACACTTACTAAAGATGTGACCTTGGGCATATTACTATGCTTTCTCCACAGTGGTATCTTCTTCTGTCAAACAGGGATAATAATTCTCTTCTTCATAGAGGTATTGAAAGGATTACGTATGAGTTAATTCACTGGTATGTAAAATGTTAGGAACAGTGCCTGACACATAAGGTTTTATTTAGTAAAACATATTTATTTCCTTCTATTTCTCTCAACAGCTCCTTTCATGTCTGCCTTTTTCCCATCATCACCCAGGGTTTAAGTTACTAAGAGGATAGGGGCACTCATGGGCTCTCAGCAGCTCTGTCATCCTAAAGTAGGGAGAGGTTTCAATGTTGGGAGTAGATCTAGTGAGGGAAGCCTGTGAGTGGCATTTCTCACTGGGATGGAAAATGCCAACAGGCATGTTTCTCCCTCAGGTAGCATTTTTGGTAAGACAAAGGTTGAGTGTTAGAAGTATACACCAATTTCTCTCTCCTGAGGCCATGGGGAGTACAGTATAAGACAAAATAGACAAGATTACTGCCTTCGATGATTTCAAGTTTAGTGAAAGAGACCATCGTTAAATAATTTTTAAATATGATTGTGGTACATATTATGAAGAGCTGTGAGAGTGTAACATGGAAAGGCCTAATTGTAGTCTGGGAAGTCAGGGAAAGTCCTCTGGAGGAAAGGACTTTAAGCTGTTCTGCTTCCCACATGGAGGACAATAATATGATGCCAGAATACACTTTAGTCAAGCCTCTTTTTTAAAAAAAAATTTTGTATTTTGAGACGGAGTCTCCCTCTGTCGCCCAGGCTGGAGTGCAATGGCGCTATCTCAGCTCACTGCAACCTCCGCCTCCTGGGTTCAAGCGATTCTTCTGCCTCAACCTCCCGAGGAGCTGGGATTACAGGCACCCGCTACCACACTTGACTAATGTTTGTATTTTTAGTAGAAACGGAGTTTCACCACGTTGGCCAGGCTAGTCTTGAATTCCTGACCTCAGATGATCCACCCACCTTGGCCTCTCAGAGTGCTGGGATTACAGGCATGAGTCACTGGGTGTGCCTTACTCAAACCTCTTCTGTAATTTGTTACATGCAGTACAAATATACAACAATAAGGAATCTTTCCTTTCTTCTATTCCTAATTGTCTAGAGTGGTCTTACACTCTTAATTATTTCCAGCAGATTTTGTTGCATCATATAGTAATCTTATCACGGTGCCTTTTGTTCATTATCAGGTAATGCAACTATTTATATATTCTTTTGTGTGGTTTTTTACAGTTTATTTTACACTTAATCTACACCCTATGTAATCTTACTGATTTATGTGAATTCTCCCTATATTGTACATGTCTCACATCTGGATCACTGACTTGAATTTCTTATCTCTGTATAAGCCCTATGGCCCTCCCCCTGCCTAACTTTCTGAGAATTCCAGCTATTAATGGGACACGCGTTCTGTGATGGAGTCATTTAACTTAGAGGCAACTCATTTAACTGATGAATGAGTGAAATATGTGAGCATTTTAGTCTTGCATGATACATGTGTAGTAGCATTTAAACAGTAAATTCAAATGATTATGTTTTTAAAATAATGTCAAAATAACACATTTCTTTCTTACTCCCTAATAAAAATTACTGGCAAATTAATTAGTTGTAAAATTGGTGATTATCAAAATAAAAAAAGCAAAGCTGTTGAAAGCACATGGCTTCTCAGAGAAAGGTTAATTTTCAAAACATAGCTCATGATTTTTGAAATGCCTTATTTATTTATATTTTAATGTTATTTAAAATGACATTTGAATTTATAATTATCATTTTGGAAGAAATTAAAAATCAAGTTTAACAGGTTGACTTGCTTTAGAATTATATTGGTTACTAATGAAGTGCTTTTTAAACATTTTGTTTTAGTGTTGTAGATCCATTTAGAATAAAGGAGAATGATGCAGCAGTTAAAATCCAGAGCTGGTTTCGAGGATGTCAAGTTCGGGCATATATCAGGTACATTGGTTTTGTCATGGAAACCTCAGATATATCATAAAAATATATTCCTTAGAAAATGTAATTTATTCATGCAGTGCTCATTTCAAATAATTTTTTATTTTACTCATAATGTAGTTAATAAATTGTATGGTATTCTTTTAGAAGAAATACACAATATTTCTGATCTTTTCTTACCAAAACTAAATTATATTGACTGTATCTCTTTTTCAAATTCTCAATATTGGCCAGGCACAGTGGTGCACTGCTGTAATCCCAGCACTTTGGGAGGCTGAGGCGGATGGATCACGTGAGGTCAGGAGTTCGAGACCAGCCTGGCCAACATGGTGAAACCCTATCTCTACTTAAAATACAAAAATTAGCCAGGCATGATGGTGCATGTCTGTAATCCCAGGTACGTAGGAGGTTGAGGCAGGAGAATCCCTTGAACCCAGAAGGGGAAGGTTGCAGTGAGCTGAGAAGGTGCCACTGCATTCCAGCCTGGGCAACAAAGGGCAACTCTACCTCAAAATAAATAAATAAATAAAATTCTCAATATTACAAACACACTTTCCCAGATTCCTTTTCCCAAATTCCTAAGGCTCTACAAATGACTGGGTTTGTATTTATAGCAAATAAATTCATTGACTGGTAAGAAAGGGGAAAAAGAGAAAACAGTTTCAATCCTTTCCACCATGTTGATAGATAAAAGAAAGTGATGCATGGATGATGTCATTCTGACTATACAAGAGATGGAAATTTGTCCCTATCTTAACTCTTAACTCTATCTTAACTTTTTTTTTCAGTGCCCAAACTTTCCCTCAGTGTCCCATCAATTCTTAAAAATATTTTGCTGGATAAGATAGAGGAAAATAAGCCTACTCCAATAATAACTCATCAGGCTGGGAAATATCCTATATAAAACTTCCTTATACTGTCTAGTAAGAGCTAGACATGCAAATTTAAACTGTGAAGACAAGGCCTCTCTCTCTCTCTTTTTTTTTTTTTTTTGAGATGGAGTTGTTGCCCAGGCTGGAGTGCAATGGCATGATTTCGGTTCACCGCAACCTCCGCCTCCCAGATTCAAGTGATTCTCCTGCCTCAGCCTCCCAAGTAGCTGGGATTACGGGCATGTACCACCATGCCCAGCTAATTTTGTATTTTTAGTAGAGACAGGGTTTCTCCATGTTGGTCAGGCTGGTCTCCAACTCCCAACCTCAGGTGATCCTCCCGCCTTAGCTTCCCAAAGTGTGGAGATAACAGGCATGAGCCACCGCGCCCGGAAGACAAGGTTTCTTTTTTGGCCACTGTATAAACTAGGGATCATTGTGGCAAATCGAGGATTTTTGAATTCAGCAGACTAACATGATGTTGGCTTGGATAGACTGAGGATTACAGGAAAAGAATGAAGAGGAGAACTATTTCTTAACCTCATGCATTTCTCTCTCTCCCTCTGTCTCTCTCTCTCTCTCTTTCTCTCTTTCTTTCTCTTTTTTTGAGACAGTCTTGCTCCGCTGCCCAGGCTGGAGTGCAGTGGTGTGATCTCGGCTCACTGCAACCTCTGCCTCCCTGGTTCAAGCGATTCTCCTGCCTCAGCCTCCAGAGTAGCCGGGACTACAGGCGTGCACCACCACACCTGGCTAATTTTTGTGTTTTTAGTAGAGATGGGGGCGGTTTCACCACATTGGTCAGGCTGGTCTCAAACTCCTAAGCTCAGGTGATCCACCTGCCTTGGCCTCCCAAAGTGCTGGGATTATAGGCATGAGCCACTGTGCCTGGCCCTCATGAATTATTTTTAATTGCTAATTATGATTTACATCAATAGTGCCTGGCTTATTTCTCAACATGTCACTGTGACCTGTTTTATAGTCTTAACATTCAGAAATATTTTAAAAAGTAAGTATTGAAGAAGAATTGGAATTAAGTATTGTGTAATAATAAGCCCCAAAGAAATAACGGTTAGTTACCAATGCTGTTTTCTTCTACTTCTAGAAACGATTAAGTCTATCCCAAGATAACCTTCTACTTTTTAAAAGTGCACATAAACTTGCTTTTGAATTTGAATTCTTGAATTATAGGAGAGTATTCTAACAAAGATTTAACTAACCTCCTTGTTTCAATGAAAGGATACTAATAAGCATATTTTTTATCCTAGGCATTTAAACAGGATTGTAACAATTATTCAAAAATGGTGGAGAAGTTTCTTAGGCAGAAAGCAATATCAACTAACTGTGCAGGTAAATATAAAATGTACATATGTTAGCATTTGAATTGTACAATATGCTGTAATTTATTCACCTTAGTCATATTTCCATATAGTTTGGAAATTACTGATGGTGAGTATTTATGTAAGGACAAAATTGGGCTTACTTTCTAGTATGAGACCTCTTCTTGAAAGCATTTCTGATATTTCCATGGATAATTGGCCCATTTTTTTGGTACCCAAACCCCACTGATATTATTTTTGCTTGAAGTACTTTTCACAGTATATGCATTTATGCTTATTTATTGATGATTGTCTGTACTTTGTAGATGGTGAGCTTTTTGAGAGTGGGCACTGCAGCCCACTTCCTTTTTGGATCACCAACATTTTAGGCTAATGCCTTGCCCAGAACACAGTCAATAAATATCCTCATAAGGACGCTAAATTGGTCAACGCAAACAATAAGCCTTCTTTTGTCTTCTCTTCAGGACTTTCTGATAAATTTTGTTTCATGGGTGTAAATAAGATTTAACTAATGTAATAAATGATGTATCATTCCAGAATGATTTTTTATAGAAAGTTAAATGTATTTGTGGATATATCACAAATTTATTTGTGATTAATTATTATTGGAAAGCAACAAAGATTATATGGCTCTTTTATACTAGCTATTGTTTATTAAACAACTGCTGTATACCAGGCATTTTGTGTAATTATTTAATTCATATGTTAGGATGCTTATTAAAAGTAACTGTTGTTACTTTTAAAAGGAACAGACTAGGAAACTGAGTCTCATCCACTTGTCCATGAACGCCTAATGGTACATTTAGTATACGTAGCAACCTTACAGTTGCTATAGAAGTTTTTACATAGGGCACAGTTGTCTGGTAATTGCCAAGATCCTCTGCCTAATCTCCGTAAGGACAGAGACTATGTCTCATTAGCATTGCACTCTCAGAGCATGGTGCCTGGCATATATTAGATAATTAGCACTTATATTGATGAATAGAAGAATGAACAACAATTCTGTTTCTACTATGCTGTGCTCCCTTTACTGGTAGAAGCCAAAAATTGATACTGATTGGTCATCAGTCTGAGTATAGTAATTTTTTTTCTTTTTTTTTTTTTGAGACAGAGTCTCACTCTGTTTCCCAGGCTGGAGTGCAATAGCGTGATTTCATCTCACCGCAACCTCTGCCTCCTGGGTTAAGCGATTCTCCTGCCTCAGCCTCCCAAGTAGCTGGGATTACAGACCCCAGCCACCATACCTGGCTAATCTTTTTGTATTTTTAGTAGAGATGGGTTTCTCCATATTGAGTAGGCTGGTCTCAAGCTCCTGACCTCAGGTGATCTGCCTACCTCAGCCTCCCAAAGTGCTGGGATTACAGGTGTGAGCCATCATGCCCAGCCAAACTTTTTTTTTCCCTTCTCCTGTCTTGATTTTGGTTAAAAACATTTTAAAAAGTAACTCTTTGAATTGCTCTGAAATCAAATGCATCTATTTCTGTTTCTGCTTAACATTTTGGAAAGGAAAAATTGGGAAGAAGATGTAACTTATAGTTACAGAGTATGTGCTAGGTGCCAGATACTGTGGTAAGCATTAATTATGCAATATCTCTGAGTCTTGTACCTACCTTTTGACTCTCCCCGAACTGTAGAAAGAGCACAGGCTTTAGACCTGATGACGGAGGTTTGATGACTGTGGGCAAGTTATTCAACCTGTGTGGACCTTGCTTATGTCCCTTGTCTTTAAAATGAAGATAAGAATGTGTGGCAGATTTTTGTTAAAATTAAGTGAAACACTGTACGTAAAATACTCGGAACTGTGATTGGCACCTAGGCAGTGCTCAAAAATGGTAGTTTTTCATTTGTGATGCTGTTGTTAGTATTATTCAAAAACTATCGAGGCAGTTTGCTTGGAGTAATATAAGTGAGAGATTTTCAAATCAGATTAGCTCCATTTCACATTTCTCTCACTTGTGCATAATCACATGATGATTTTATTATATGTGAGTGAGTGTAGTGTGTGGATAGATAGATAGATATGTAGGCACACGCTTTTTATACAGTGACTCAGGAAACCTCCTACGTTTTGAAGCTTGTCTTTCTTAGAGTTAGTGACAATAGAAATTAGGAGGACAGCAAAGAAACACAAAGACAGATGTCTTTAAAAGTGTATTTATAATAAATAGGAAAGAAAACTGAAGACGGAAAAGAGACTTTCAGGGTTTAAGTGTAGATATTGGATTCACTATCAATCCGTCTAAAGTGCTATTCAAATGATAACCCTAGAATCTACAACTTGATATTTTAGAATATTAAAGGTGATCAGGATAATTTGTATTTCCTTCATATTGTCTATGTCTCTGTGTTTATATAATAAAATTAATATAGTTAAATATATACTCTTCTATATTGTTGAAGAGTTAAATTTGCATGATCTTCATGAGATGCTCTTCTGAAAAAAAATGAATGTGGTTGTAGAAACAATAGTTTTAAGAATCTTTGGCAATTGCCGACATTGGATAGAGCCAATGGAAGCAGATGAAGTCAGATAGAAGGAAGTGTTATAGATGTTTCCTGGGCGTAATGTCATATTCTTAAACAGTGAAGGAGAGATTTGATTTTTCTTCTTTTATTTTTTTAATTTGATTGCCAGGGATTTTGGTAATAACCTTTTATCTGGTATACATATGAAAAACTCGTATTTTCTATTTAAAGACACATAAAACCAAAGAATTCCATTGGCTACAGTATGTATTCCATACTCTATCCAAACTTAATTTATACCATTTTAATACAGAAGTTTTATTTCATATTTGGGTCCATTTGTCTCACAGGTATGGAAAAAATGTAATCAAATATCAGTGCTTCTTTTGTATGTGAAATTCCTATTGATGGCTTTTAAATACTATTTTTAAACATAAGTTTTCTTACTCCACCTTCTTTCTCCCTTCCTTTTCTTCTTTCTTTCCAATTTTGACATATGATCTTTATTTATTTATTTATTCTTATTTACTTATTATTATTATTTTTTTGAGACAAAGTCTTGCTCTGTTGTCCAGGCTGGAGTGCAGTGGTGTGATCTTGGCTCACTGCAACCTCTGCCTCCCTGGTTCAAACGATTCTCCTGCCTCAACTTCCCGAGTAGCTGGAATTACAGGGACCTGCCACCACGCCCGGCTAATTTTCTTGTATTTTTGGTATAGACAGGGTTTCACCATGTTGGCCAGGCTGGTCTCCAACTCCTGGCCTCAAGTGATCTGTCTGCCTCTGCCTCCCGAAATGCTGGGATTACGGGCATGAGCCACTGTGCTCAGGTGGCATATGATTTTTAAAATGTATTGTGCTATCATTTACATTCAGGCCACTTTAAAATAAATTTTAAATTTTGAAAAAAAATCAGATTTACAGAAAAGTTGCAAAACTAGTACAAAGAACTTCCGTATATTCTTCACTCACATTTTTTTAATCAAGTGAAAAAATTCGCATTATTTCCTCTTCTCTATATACATTATTTTAATCATTTGACACAAAGTTACAGAAGTTATGTCCCCTTATCTCTCAATATATTGCATGCATATTGTTTACATAATCTTTTTTGTTGTTGTTGTTGTTGTTGTTTTTAAGACAGAGTCTCGCTCTGTTGTCCCAGGGTACAAAGGCACAATCTCGGCTCACTGCAACCTCTGCCTCCTGGGTTCAAGCGATTCTCCTGCCTCAGCCTCCCGAGTAGCTGGGACTACAGGTGCCCACCACCACACCTGGCTAATTTTTGTATTTTTAGTAGAGACGGGGTTTCACCATGTTAGCCAGATGGTCTCAATCTCCTGACCTTATGATCTGCCCACCTTGGCCTCCCAAAGTGCTGGGATTACAGGCGTGAGCAACCATACCCGACCCTACATAATCTTATTACAATATTAAAATCAGGAAATTGACATCTGTACAAAACTATCGTATAGACGCTATTCACATTTTACTGATTGTACCAGTAATGTCATTTATAGCAAAATATCTTTTCCAGGGTACAAACTAGGATTTCACTTTGTAGTTAGTATTTGTTGTGTCTGTTTAGTCACCTTTAATCTAGAATATTTTTTAGTCTGTCTTCACTTTTCATAATCCTAATATTTTTGAAGAGTACAGACTAGTTATTTTTCAGATTATTTCTCAATTTTTTGTTTGCTGGTGTTTCTTCAGTGTTAGATTCTGGTTATGCATTTTTAGCAGAAATACATCTCAATACATCATCTTATGATGCACATGTCATCAGTTTATCCAATAAATGTTGTTAACTTTGTTTAAAGTAGGGCCTCTCGGGTTTCTACACTATCAACTTACTATTTGTCTCTTATGAGGAGATATTTAAATGCTATGTATACATCTTTTTCCTCATTAAACTTTTGTGTGCTAGGTTTAGCATCCAATGATTATTCTTACCAGAAACAATTATTACTACAGTGGTCCAACAGTGATTTTCTAATTCCATTGTTTCTCCTACATATACTTACCAGCATTTTGCTATAAGAGATTTTCCACTCTCTCATTTATTTATTTATTCATGTATTTATATGAGTATGAAGTCATGGATTCCTATTTTAGTCAATGGGTGGGTTATAGTCAACCACTCTTACTAAATGGTTTGGTGCTCAAATAGTCCTTGGTTTTCTCACTAGGAGCTTCTTCAAACCAATTTTTGATAGAATCTTATTACTTAACCAGGATGACCAAGAAATTAAGGTATTCTGTGGAATAATGAGCACCTTTAGTCCCATTATTTATAAGCGATCGAGGTTGTATGTCAATGGTATGGACAAAGACAGTAGAGTATACTTATGCATATAAGACGTTCCTGGGTTCAAGCGATTCTCCTGTCTCAGCCTCCCAAGTAGCTGGGATTACAGGTGTGCCCCCACCACACCCGGCTAGTTTTTGTATTTTTAGTAGAGATAGGGTTTCACCATGTTGGCCAGGCTGGTCTCGAACTCCTGACCTCAGGTGATCCACCTTCCTTGGCCTCCCAAAATGCTGGGATTACAAGCATGAGTCACTGCACCAGGCTGAGACCTCTTTTTAATCAAACATATAAGAGTTAATACATTTCAGTAACTGTTTTCAAAGTATTCACCTTGGGAATGTGTATTTATTTTAATGATGCTGGGGTTGCTGGTTAAAAAAATACTTTTAAAAGTTCAAATAATAAGCCACCTAAGAATATTTGTTTTGTTACTTTAGCATCTCAACTGGATTTGATCAAAAAGGGTATCACCCAGCATAATCACCGAATGATTCTCCAGATTGGGGTCTAATTATTTTTTGGTTCTTTTGAAAACAAAATCAAAACATGAAGCTTTTCCTCATTTAGATTGGTTCGTGATGGTTTTTAAATCCGGTAAGCTCTAAGCTCCTTGAAGATAGGTCTAATTTATGTATGTATGCATGTATGTATTTATTTATTTTCGCCGTTGTGTACATACACTCTAACATAAGGCATGAAACAGAATCATAATGGCATCTCAATAAATAATTATCAAATGAGATTAAAATAGCTCCCATTTCTTGATTGCCTAGTGAAAGTGTAATATTGCATTAAGCATTTTACATTCTTCATGTGTATGCTAACTACGGATAGTATTATACCAACCCTATGAATATCATCACTATTTTATAGATGAAGAATCTGATGCTCAGCTTCCTTCCTCAGGGACACACTGCTATTGCTGTTATTACTATTACTGTTATGTGGAGAAGAGTTCTCAAAGTCAGCTTGACCTGATTTCAAAATCCTTATATATTGAGCTGGTAGGCAATTCAATCTCAGCCCTTATTGGGGATTTTTCTCCTTTATAGGGAGGTCCTGTGGGACTTAACCTGTGCCAGTGTATCAGAGATTCCTGCCTTCATGGAGCCTTCATTCAAAAGATGTCCACTGTCCAAGACATTGTGTTTGAACCTTCCAAGTTAATCCTTAGAAGACTCTATGGCTGCTGAACCACATTAAGGGAATGGGAATTTTTACCAGAGTTGATATCCCTAGTGCTTAGAGGCCCATCTTCCCCACAGCTGCCATGAAGCTTACCCCTAGAGTTTTAGCCACCGCCCAGGAGCCATAGGAATGCCAAATGCTGTATTGCTTCATTTCAGAAGGCTAATGTTCAGTTCTTTCCTAGGCATGTGGAATCTTTCCTCTCTTTTCATCCTATGCCCACACCACTTCTTTTACACCTCACACTGCTCTGCCCACCTTCCACCAACATATTGCCTCAAAGCTTAGGTTTTAGAAAAACAAAGCCAGGAATGGACAATCACATGTAAACCTTCTGAAGCAAGAGTGCATGATATGATCTGCTATTTTCTTGGGTTGGGCAGTGGGACAGGAGTTGAGGATACTGTTTGAACCTCTGCACTGTCACACCCTTAATCCTATATTAAGTTTGCTTAAATCATTATTTTCTTAATTTCTGTTGCATAATTTTTTTGACCTTACAGTTATATATAATAACAATAATATCATACAGTATATGATTAAGTTATAAAATGAGTGGTATAGAACAGTCATTTAAGAACTTTAGTAATAGAACCATCTCTAACTAAAATTTTAGCAAAATTCTTAATCCTATGTGTAAAAGAGATATGATCTAGTTTGAATGTTTGTCCCTGTATTAGTCTGTTTTCATGCTGCTGATAAAAACATACCTGAGGTAGGGTCATTTATAAAGAAAAAGAAGTTTAATGGACTCATAGTTCCACATGGTTGGGGAGGCCTCACAATCATGGTGGAAGGTGAAAGGCATGTCTTACGTGGTGGCAAGCAAGAGAGAATAAGCAAAAGGAGGAAAAGCCCCTATAAAACCATCAGATCTTGTGAGACTTGTTCACTATCTATGAGGACAGTATGAGGAAAACTGCCCCCATGATTCAGTTATCTCCATCCGGCCTCACCCTTGACACCTGGGGATTATTACAATTCAATGTGAGATTTGGGTGGGGACACAGCCAAACCATATCAGTCCCCTCTAAATCTCATGTTGAAATATAACCCCAGTGTTGGAGGTGGGGCCTAGTTAGAGGTGTTTGGGTCATGGGCGAAGATCCCTCATGAAAGACTTGGTCCCCTCCCCACAGTAATGAGTGACTTCTGGTTGTGTTAATTCATACAAGAGCTGATTGTTTAAAGGAATCTGGCAGCTTGAACTGCTCCCTCTTTTGCCATGTGACATGCCTGCTCTCCCTTTACTTTCCACCATGAGTAAAAGCATCCTGAGCCCTCACCAGAAGCTGAGCAGAGGCTGATACCAAGTACAGATGAGCCAAATTGACCTCTCTTCTTTATATATAAATTAGTCTGTCTGGGACTGGGTGCAGAGGCTCACACCTGTGATCCCAGGACTTTGGGAGGCCAAGGCAGTGGATCACGAGGTCCGGAGATCGAGACCATCCTGGCTAACATAGTGAAACTCTGTCTCTACTAAGAACACAAAAAATTAGCCAGGCGTGGTGCTGGGCACTTGTACTCCCAGCTACCCAGCTACTCGGGAGGCTGAGGCAGGAGAATGGCGTGCACCTGGGAGGCGGAGCTTGCAGTGAGCCAAGATCGCGCCACTGCACTCCAGCCTGGGCGACAGAGGGAGACTCCGTCTCAAAATAAATAAATAAATAAATAATAATGATAATAAATAAATGAATTAGTCTATCTCAGTATTCCTTTATAGTATGCAAAATAGACCCATGCAATGTATAGGCAGTGCAATTATTTTGGAAGCTAGACAAATGCAACTGCTTCATTTTTTTTCCTGTGTTTTCTATTGTCGCCTGAGCCACCAGGGCATGATTTGAAAGCCACTGATTTAATTTGCTTGACTCTGGAAGGATCTCTGGAAAGATCACACACACAAAACCTGATGATATTAACTGCCTGGGGGGAAGAGAACTGAGCAGTTGAGGGACAGGCATGGGAGAGAGACTTCAATGTCAACTCATTTGTAGCGTTTGAATTTTAAACAATGTGAATGTATTATCTATTAAATAAATTAATTTAAAAAGAAAGTCAATTTAAAGGAGACTTTGCCCATCAAAACACACACACACACACACACACACACAGACACACACACACACAAATAGAGGTAATAAGTATTCAGGTGGGAAGTTAGCATAGGCTCTGAAGGTCAAGGAAATGACACTTGAGCTAACTCTTGGGAAGAAAACATGAATGAAATTTTGAAATTAGGAATGAGCATAACGTATACAGAAACAGATAGTTGCTCTAAATTATGCAGACAGTGGGGAATAACAGAAGGTTGGTAAGGAGTTCAGTGTGACTTTTATAAAATAATTTTATATTAATATATTTTTAAATGATTTTTTAATTTAAAAATAGTTTTTGCAATCACTGTCTCATTATGTCATAAGCAATGGTTCTGTTAAGAAGAATGTGCAGGTGGTATCTGTTTTATAGATGAAGAAATTGGTACTTAGGGAGACTAAATGATGTGCCTAGGGTTCTCAGCTCCTGATCCATATTTATCTATATAGATCCACATACTAAATACTAAACGTCTTCTCTAGATGTCCCTCAGGTGGCCCAAACTGGCTCCTCCTATAGTCCTTTATTTCAGGTAAATAGTACTGCAATTCAACCAGAAATCGAACCCAAAGAAACAGTCATCCTAGACTCTCTACCACCTCTTGTTCCCTACCCCACCTTCTATTGGTCATCAAATCATTTTTACTTTCCCTCTTAAAAGTCTCTTGATTCCAAACTAAACTGCATCATTTTACTGCCATGCCTGTAGTCCTCCTTCCCATAGCATACAATGTAAAGTCCTTGCTTTTTCACATGACATGTGAGGTCTTCCATGGTCTAACCATTGCTTCTTATCTAATGCCACTTCTTGCTATACCTGTATAAATACGCTTTAGTCATATTCAACCACTTGCCATTGCCCAAATATGCAGTGTCCTTATCACCTAAAGATTTTTGGCAAATGCTGTTCCCTCTGCCTGGAATGCTCTTCTTTACTCTAACATGCCTCTCATTGCTCTGATTTCCTATGTATCCCTCAAGATTTTACTTGAAGATCAACTTTTCCCAATCTAGTAGAAAATAAAATTCAGGAATACTGAAAATATTAATTTTGTCTTCTTAAATGCGTGTCATGTGGGCATTTGTCTCACTGATACATTTCTTTATTTGCATCTCATTTGATTGGAAGCTCCTGGGTAGCAGTGATGAGCCTATTTATCACATCTCAAAAATATCACAGTGACTGACACAGAAAAGGCCTACTGAAATCTTTACCAACTGGATAAATAAATGATTCACTGGGATACAAGTTGGAAGATGTTTGCTATGGTCAATGTAGATGATGATTAACATCGATATGTGCCAGGGTGGATTGTATTCTTGTTCAAAATTAGTCATCCCATCTCCCCTTCTTCATAGAAAGGATGATTCATACCCATCCCGCTGATGTGGGGCATGGCTGTGTGTTGTGAGCAGATGGGATATACGCCACACCCAAACTGAAGCTTTAAAGAAGTGTTCTCAGTCTTTCCCTCTGGTAGAAGAATGGCATACCTTAGATCCAGCTTGCTCCTTCAACCTTAGGGCTGAGATGAAGAGATATGTGGGACATAGCTACAGGGAACCTTAGCTCACATGCAGTATGAGTAAGAAATAAATTTTTGTTGTTTTGCAACCTACTGCGATAGTTGTATTTTTATCTCAGCAAAGCTGATTGATAGTTATAATGATAACGAAAGCAAGGATGTTTATAAGAAACATTCTGAATGGGTTACTTGGTTATGCTTACAAAAAGATGTTTGGAGCTTTTGGAGTTTGTTATGATGTTAGTACACCTCCATGTGGTGATATCTTGTAAGGCGATGGTGCAAACTCAGCAAAATCTCTCACACATCAAAATTAGAACGCAACAAATATTTGTTAAACCAAACTATTGAATGGGAGCTTAGATTAAAGGTCGGCACTGGAGATAAAATTTTAGATCCATAGTTATAAGATGACAGGAGTTTCTACCTAATGAAAAAAGTGTGTGAACAGTACAGAATGGTGTCTAAGAATTGAGGCTTGTGGAATGCATTAGGTAGGATTTAGGAAGAGGAAAGGGAATTAAAAATGAGAATAAACAGGAAAATAGAGTGATATTATATCACAGGAATCAGAGGAGAAACTTATAGGAAACTTGGAGTTGTCAACAGTATCAAATGTGAAGTTGAAGCAGAAAGAGGACTGTGAAAAGTTAGAAGTTCTAGGATCTCTTTAATGGGGAAAGTCAACTTTCCTCAAAATTCTCCTATACCAAAATATTTCTATCCAGCTTTTAAATAATTCTCATGGTGACATCAAATAGCTTATCAAGTCCTAAAGGGTCATGTGCTCTGCACTACAGTGACTTCATTAACCCACAATAATAGAGCTATTCCAGTCTTGTTTTGTGATGTGTTTGGCTCTTTTTTGCTTCCTGTATGACTGTTGTTTTTGTTCTTCTTTTCAACTTCCATTTTAGGCCTTTCTGCTGACTTTCATGCTGCTATATCTAGCAACATAACCCAAATTTGCCTATCTTAGGGGTACAGAACTGTTGGGTCACAGCTGTGAAAATTCTTTCCTATTATTGAGGATGTGCTCTGATTCTTCTTTTTATTAGTAACAAACTTATTGTCACCTGGTGCATGTGCTCAGTGCACATGCATTTTATGCATGCTGAACTCTTGGTTTTTTACTGTGGCCTGTTCATTTCATTGTACAATCAAAAAGTCCTACTATTTGGGGACCCATCTTGTTTTAGCTGTGTAGTGTTCTAGTTAGCTTTTCCTTACCCCTTCCTTACCCCATTCGTTTCATAAATGGGGAAATAAAAATAAGTCATTCTTTTAAACAATAGTACCAGAAAAATATCCTTTAATTTGCTTCTTTTAGAGCACTAACAATTTGAGAGTTCCCTGAGTGAATTTATCTGTAAAAACTAAATAGGATGGCTTGTACATATTTTGTTATACTTTTAAATTTTCTTTCCTTTTTTATATTTTATCATTACTCAATTTACATTATGTTTAACATCAAATGTGCTATTTTTGAATAGTCTGAGAGCAGAGAAGTATAAAGGCTATTGTAGTACATAATTAGTTTGATATGAGGTGTTATAAAATAATTATATATAACTGTAGTCCTAGACAGGTCAATGTTACGTTTTTAAATTGAGATCATCTAGTGAAGAACATATGTATGGCAACCACATTAAAACTCAATTTAATTAAAACTTTTTGTTGAAATGTATTAATAGCCTATGGTAAAGCTATTTAATTTAGAAAAATTACAAAGATTAATTTACAATAAAAAGAAATTAATCAAGTTATAAACGTAACATTATATTGATGAAATCAAGGTTCCCAGTATTCATACATGGCTTACCATTATAAGACTTCTTTCAATGTTTTCATATATGATTATTTAAAAGAGGAACAATGAAAGTTTTATTAACTTTAAATGGGAAAAAAGATTACACGTACCATCAAATTCCATTGTATGTTGTTATGATAAATGCCAACAATTTGATCTTTTCATGGTTGGCAAAAATGTATAAAATACCAGTCACTAGTTGTAAAACTGATAAGAGATTGACATAGTTGCTTCCATAGATGTTTTTCTTTCTCTTCATTAGATGAACACATGTTTATTTTTAGATGAGAAAATGCCCAATATTTTTGATATTTTTCTTTATAGGACTTCTAAATCAGTTATAAGATAATAAGGCAGCATTCTTCACCTTGTAGTGTCATACCAGAAAACTGAAACATATGTGTGTATATATATATATATATATTTTTTTTCCTTAGGGTCTAAACTCCAAAGAAAGGACAACTTAAGACTCTGAGTTACTAATATTAATTTAAAACTTTAACAACACATTTTCATCATAATTATAAGCTTAGATTTGGTTCACCTAATCTTGAAGATAATATTACTGGTAACTGGGAGGAAGAATATAATTGGCTGTTAATTCTTTTTTATGGAAAAAATGGTATTTTAAAAATGAACTGTTGAGGCCAGGTGCAGTGGCTGATTCCTGTAATCCCAGCAATTTGGGAGGCCAACGTGGGCAGATCACCTGCGGTGAGGAGTTCGAGAACAGCCTGGTCAACATAGTGAAACCCCATCTCTACTAAAAATACAAAAATTGGCCAGGCATGGTGGTGAGCACTTGTAATCCCAGCTACTCAGGAGGCTGAGACAGGAGAATCAGTTGAACCTGGGAGGCAGAGGTTGCAGTGAGCCAAGATCTCGCCATTGCACTCCAGCCTGGGTGATGAGAGTGAAACTCCATCTCAAAAAAAAAAAAAAAAGAACTGTTGATAATGACCAGTTGTCATCAATCGCCAGCAAAGAAGGCAAAACATATGCACAAAATGCTCATAATTACTTGATTAGAAATTAATTTAATAATTATACTCAAAATTATGAAATGTGGATAGCCCTAATATGGAAATGAACAAAAACTCAGGCTCATCAGATCTGTTATCCATTGTGCATGGCTTCTAAAGGTTTCATTCTTATCACTTTCATGCATATATTTCTTTTGTATTTTTCAATCTACCAAATGATGCCAGTTGATCTCATCGTGTTATCTAGATACATTACTCAAAATTATTATAAATATATATTATTTTAAATGTTTTGCTCTTGAAATGGTTGATCATTTCATCCTTGAAGCTCATATTTTCTTGGTTTTCAACCAAAATGCTCAACAATAAAGGAAAGATTAAATAACTTACGGTATGTTCATATAACAAAAAAAATGCAGTTATTGTATATTGTACATGAAAATATGTGAAGAAGGATTTTAAAACTGAGGAAAAGAAGAGATCTGTACTAGATTTGTTTAGAGTAGGTGAAACAGTCTTTTAATAGAAATTAAGCCTCTAGGGCTTCACGGAGAAGAATTTGCAGTCTGGGTCTAAAACAAGGGGTGGAATGGTCATAGTTGACAAAGTCTGGAGCATGCTTTGGGAACATAAGGCTAAACTGAACCGGGGGGTCATTGGGACTGGAAAAGGTGTGTAATTGTAAGATTAGGGAATTGAATGTGCTGTTGACATGAATATGAAAAGTCTTGGGATAGTGGCAGAAGTTCCAATGAAGAATAAGACTTTAACCTAGGTGTCAAAAATCTTTTTTGGAGATGGAGTCTCACTCTGTTGCTGAGGCTGGAGTGCAGTGGTATGATCACTCACTGCAACCTCTGCCTCCCAGGTTCAAGCAATTCTCCTGTCTCAGCCTCCCGAGTAGCTGGGATTACAGGTGCCCACCACCACGCCCGGCTAATTTGCTTTTTTGTACTTTTAGTAGAAACAGAGTTTCACCGTGTTGACCAGGCTGGTCTTGAACTCCTGATCTCCAGTGATCCGCCCGCCTCAGTCTCCCAGAATGCTGGGATTAAAGGCGTAAGCAACCATGCCTGGCCCAAAATCTTTGTACCCTGTAGCGGGAGCAGGTTGGGAGGGCAAGAAGGAGAGATAAAGGATAGTGAGATTCAGAAGCCTAAGAAGTTCATCCTACTGGTTTGACATGGTTTGAAAGTACCCTTGGAGTTAGGAGAACGCTAGCTTCTTATTCCAGTTGGTAGCACTTGTAGTAGGGAAGAAAAGGTAGTTTCTCCTATAAATAAATGCTTATAAGGATAATAGGGGAGATATAATTTGGACAGCTAGAAAGGAATGGTAAGACACTTCAGGCAAGCAAAGTCATATGAATATTAAAGTGGAGAAGAAAAAAATGTGCAGTAATTTGATCAGATTGAGGTTTAAGGGAAAGGAATAGGGAGGCATAATTGGAGAAAAGCAACTGGCACCTGATTGTGGTGAATTTTGCTTATCACTTTGACCTGTAAGAGAGTAGTTCTCATTTGTCCTGCACCCCCATTGTAATTCACTTGATAGAGAAAAATGAAACTTAAATACAGGATATACTCTCATCAGTAATAATTATCCTACTAGAGAAATAAAAAAGTTAAGTGTCATGTGCCTTAGCTTGTAACTTTATCTCTCTCTCTCTCTCCTAGTGATCTGAAATACTCAAGTGTGTTAGTTTCATCAGTCAGCCCAATTAGGATGCCTTGCTTTAAGCAATTGGAAACTATTGAAATTCTATGATCTTAAAAATTCAAAAAAGGAGTTGATAAAAGCAATACTTCATGAAATTAATCTAGAAGAGGTGTTCCAAATGAATTAAACATAATATTAAGCAGGTATGAAGACTGTAGGTTGTTCAGTCACAGGAAAAGAAGACTTAACAAAGCCCAGGGATTAGTTGGAAATGATAGGTAAAAATGAAAGAATCAAGTCCTCAATATAAAATAGAAAACCAACATAGCCAATGGTGAAACTGAGTTCTCAGAAGTTTGTCTTACAGGCAGGATAACATTCAAAATACTTAGCCATGTGTAAGTAGGGTGACTCATCACAGTTCATGGACAACAAATCAGAAAGGACACCAGTTATAAATAATAAGTATAACCTCTCTGGTCTAATTCCATTGAATAAGAGCTCAGTCTAAAAGATCCATATGTATATCAACCAGTCAGAAAATTAATTATGTTTTCAAAAGGAATATATTCCTTCTAAAAAAATTCAGAAGCTTTCTAAAAATTGAGCTAGGTAATATGACAAAGGCCACATAGAGCTAACAAATGGGTGATAATGTTCAAATGCTATTTTTTAATCCCAGGAATTCTTCCTATCCTATCTGATGTAAATGCAAGACATCAATTCTCCCAGTCTTTCCTGTTCTTTTCCCCTCCCTCTTTTTCTTCATTTATTCAACAAACATTTGGTGAACATCTAAAATTGAGCACCATGTTTCCACTCCAATAAAACAATCTACTTCTGTTGTACTTAATTTTCACCTCAGATCTATAATCTTCCCCTTTAAAGTAGACTTGATATCTTGATGATAAAGGAATAGGTAATTAATGAATAAGAATATTGCCTGCTGAGACATTAAAATGGCTTGTCATTCTTGGATATGTTATTAACATTTGGTAGGTATAATATGCTTTCCTCACCCAATTTCATGGAATGAAAAAAAAAAAAACTTCTAAGACAAAATTCTAGAAAATAATTTTTTAAGAACTAGAGGCTTTCTATGAGTTATATTTTAACTGTTCAAGTAACCCAAAGGGTTAATGTTAATATAACAAATAATCATCATTTTCAGAATATAGAAACAAAGATAAAATTTTACAAAAGTTTAAAGTGTTTATATGTATCTCTTAGAAAGCTTATGGAAATGCAGTTCACATTCACATGTGATTTTTTTTTAGTTTTTAAAAAAATTATGGTGAAATATGTGTGGCATAAAATTTACCACTTCATTTTTAACTGTGTTATTCAGTAGCATTAAGAATATTCACATTGTTACATAACCATCACCACTGTTCATCTCCAGAACTTTCTCACCTTCCCAAATTGAAACTCTTGTCATGTTAAATAATAACTCTCCTTTCCCTCCAGTCCCTGGTAACCACTTTCTACTTTCTGTCTCTATGAATTTGACTATTCTAGTACCTCATGTAAGTAGAATAATAAAATACTGTGTTGCATATGCTTCTTTCAGTACTTTCTAAAGCATCTGGGCTAGACAATTGAGAATAAATGTGGTATCAATTAGTGGTATCATTCTTAATCAATTAATTAAGAATGTTATATGAGAATCAAAGTGCTTTCTCACCTCTTAATACAGGATTCAGAATTCTTTGGTTCAAAATCTGAATCTCTTTTTCCTGTTAGTTCGTAATAAAATTGAGCCCTTTATACTTTTTGGAATTTTACTGGTTTGTTTGTTTGTTTGTTTGTTTGTTTGTTTGTTTTTTGAGACGGAGTCTTGCTCTGTCGCCCGGGCTGGAGTGCAGTGGCCGGATCTCAGCTCACTGCAAGCTCCGCCTCCCGGGTTTACGCCATTCTCCTGCCTCAGCCTCCCGAGTAGCGGGGACTACAGGCGCCCGCCACCTCGCCCGGCTAGTTTTTTGTGTTTTTAGTAGAGACGGGGTTTCACTGTGTTAGCCAGGATGGTCTCAATCTCCTGACCTCGTGATCCGCCCGTCTCGGCCTCCCAAAGTGCTGGGATTACAGGCTTGAGCCACCGCGCCCGGCCTTTTTTGAGACGGAGTCTCACTCTGTCAGAATGCAGTGGTTCAATCTCAATTCACTACAACCTCCGCCTCCCG
This sequence comes from Chlorocebus sabaeus, assembly GCF_047675955.1. Classification (NCBI taxonomy): domain Eukaryota; kingdom Metazoa; phylum Chordata; class Mammalia; order Primates; family Cercopithecidae; genus Chlorocebus; species Chlorocebus sabaeus. Next base: position 11,902,814 of record NC_132928.1, on the reverse strand, counting down.
AGTTCAAGCGATTCTCCTGCCTCAGCCTCCTGAGTAGCTGGGATTACAGGGGCCTGCCACTACGCCCAGCTAATTTTTTGTATTTTTAGTGGAGACGGGGTTTTGCCATGTTGGCCAGGCTGGTCTCGAACTCCTTACCTCGTGATTCGCCTGCCTCGGCCTCCCAAAGTGCTGGGATTACAGGAATCAGCCACCAGGCCTGGCCTGGAATTTTACTTATAGTTAAATTACATACTTTTAACTAAAAAATGTGTAACATGAGCACTACTGATAATCCCTTTCATGATGACTATTAACTATGTCCTGAGCACCTTAGATACTTTATCTCATTTTACTCTTCACGATAACTCAATGAAGCATATAATGACCAGTTTTCTAAGAACGGAAATCAAGACTGAGAGACTTTCAGTAAGTTGTTCAAGGCCACACAGCTGTTAAAAGCAAAGCCAGGAATTGAACACAGGTCTGTGGCTCAAAATCTCACACATACACTCTACTGTTAACTAAACAATGATATGATAAAGACAAGAAACATCCTTTTCTGAACACAAACTTTTGGAAATATATAATATCCAATGTATTTCTTCTTCATAGAAATGTTTAACAGCAATGTCTGCTTCAATATGATGTCAAGAAATACAGTATCAAAATAAATATTTTAAATCACCTCAAACACCAATTATGCCTTGCTTACAATCATGAAGAAATAGAATTTAAAATGAAGAAACATTGTTGTGTTCATTTGTAAATAACATATTGCAGCCAACTGTTTCTTAATTGCTCAGACGGTTGATAAATAATCCAGCCCTGCTGCTCTCCACAGACAATTTGCTTTGGATCAGACCAGGCAATTCAAACAACACTAATTACAGTGAAACCCTTTTATATGAATTTCTGTTTGTCACGGGGCAGAAAGCCCCTTTATGAAGAGTTAAGGCACTTTTTTTCTGATTTTTGCCTGAAACATAACAACTATTACCTGGGCTCAAGTTATACTGAATAAATTTCGGTTGAATAAAAATGGATAAAGTTGTATATCATGTTAAAAGTATGTATCTCATTGCTTTTATTGTTTGTTGTACAGTCATGAATTATTTTAATTTTATATTTTTAATTAAAAGATAGAACAGATGGGGAAGGTTTATTTAAATAATATTTTCATTGAACTAAGCTACGTTGTTGAATGATTTACTGTAACAGAAATGTGTGTATTAATATATAGATGTGTCTTTACTGGAGAGAAACCAACACTTCAGGAAGTCTTCACTATACCAAGGGATTTGCTGTAACATGATATCATTGTATTTATGATTTTATGGTGTTAAAATGAATATTAAATGAAACAAAATTCCCAAGGATTACTCAGGAGGCAGCTAAGTACATAACATTTTGCATAGATGGTTGGAAGGCACAATTTTGCTCCATCACTGCATCCATATCCTTGAACGATTTCGACTGAAGGCAGCATTTCTTTGAATTTTTCATTAAACCAGACGTCTTGAAATATGAATTCCTTTTATGTTTCTGTGAGTTTTGGCTAAAAGAACCCCAGTGAATAAATCATACAATACTACATGTCACCAGCACTTGTGAATATTTCTGCTTTGTTATTCTATTCTCAGTAGAGCACCATTGATTATCAAACTCAGCGGAGAGCATTTTATGATCATATATCTCCATTAGCTCCTAGTTTGACTACCATAGATTTTTCTGGTTAAGCTTGCATTATGTATTAGGAAGCCTATCTCTTCAATACAACGTTTGATTTCATTTTTCTAAGGCTAGAACTCTTATTATGTATTATGTATAAAGATTCTTATCTTTTATATGTAAAAATAGGCTGCACTGTCTTTGTGTAACTGAAATGTATGCCATCTTTTTTTCTTGATTCACAGGTAGCATATTATACTATGATGATGAATCTCTACAATGCAATGGCTGTCAGGGTAAATATTTCTTCACTTGTTAAACAAATGAAAAGTCAATTGTGCCCTGAATTCGCTTTTAATAAAATGAGCAAAGCAGAATAATGCAAATTTGATTGATATGCTAATGGTAAAGAGAGCAAGAGTATGTAGTTAAAAAGTTAGTTATGCTAAATAATCTTGGCAGTATTAAAAATTAGAGTAAAATGTAAAACATGTAATTATAAATGCTTATGTTTTAGAATGTTAAATATCTCTGAGCCATAACTAGAGAAAGACTTAAATATTAATGAAGCAATGTATTAGTTTCCATATGTCATATAGAATACATTGTGATAAATAGATGAACATGGTTCTGGAATATAAGATTCCTGCCCAATACAAATCAATTAGAAATTATTCATATGATTTAACAGTAACGAAGTCAGTTTCCTGCTTAGAAGTTTTATTTCTATCATTTCTGTATTCATTTTTACTGTGTTATTTTCCTAATAGAACACTGAATTTAGCAATTATGAGGCTTGAACTCGATTTCTGTGCTGATCTTGGGAATGGACACAACAAAAATATTATTTCTTTTGTTTCAGATAATATGATAATTTAATTGCTAAGCTATTATAAATGGAGAAATTTCTTAAGTGAATTTCATTAGTGTCCTTAAAATCTATGTTGCCTTATATTCTTTTTCATTAATCTGTTAGTTCTTCTGCAAATAATGGATTTTATTTTGAGTGAGTCACGGTAGTAAAATTCTTTCAGAAAGTGCTGAGGTGAACCATAGTGGGTAAGATAACATTATTTTGACTATGTATTTTGCTTTAGAAAGAGGCTCTTTCCTTTTCAGGTGAGTGTGCTGGTAGTCTAGCTGTCTCACTCTAGTATTTCTTTATCCTCCTCTCTGCTTGCTCTCCTGGAGTTTGAGGAAAAATATAAAAGGAAGAAGTAGATCTTCCTGCTGCTTCTCTTGAGCCAGAGGCAGATACTCTAGCTGCAATGGGCTATTTACCTTTCTCAGTAATATTCATACAGGAAAACAATTTTTGTCTTTTAATGAAAATATTTTGGACTGGGAATTTCAGAGATTTTGTACCGCTTTGCTATAAACCTAACCTCAGAGACTAAAACACCATTGATTATTTTCTGCTTACTTCATGTCAGATGTGTCTCCAAAGTAAAAAGTCATAGATGACTGAGAACCTAAAGCAGTTAATGACCATTTAACTATCTCCACTGGTCACCAGGGGAGATTGTAGAAGAATATTCTTCCTCTCTTCTGTGCTACTAGGGAGAAGCACAGAAGATAGGGTTAGAAAGGTGCATACTTTTGTATATTATTTCACCACAAACCTTCATATCGAGTTCTGGTCTGACTTATTAAGGTTTCCTTTTCCTAGACTAAACATATGTAAGAAATTCACATTAATACAAGTCCCTCAGAAGGCAGTTTTTTACTTATTCCAGCATATACTAAAAGCTCAATTTTCCAATAGCATCATCCAATGTCAATTTATCTTTGATTAATGTCAATGGACAACTTTGAATTTTACCTGAGTCTTGTGATCCTGGAAAACAACAAAGGTTAAGAAATCCCCACACCTGGCTGGGTGTGGTGGCTCACACCTATAATCCCAGCACTTTGGGAGGCCGAGGCAGTTGGATCACCTGAGGTCAGGAGTTCGAGGCCAGCCTGGCCAACATGGTGAAACCCCATGTCTACTAAAAATACAAAAATTAGCTAGGCGTGGTGGTGGGTGCCTGTAGTCTCAGCTACTCAGGAGACTGAGGTGGAGAATCCCTTGAGCACGGGAGGCGGAAGTTGCAGTGAGCCGAGATCCCACCACTGCACTCCAGTCTGGGTGATAGAGCAAGAATCCATCTCAGAAAGAAAAAAAAAAAGAAAAAGAAATCCCCACACCCTTTTCTGTTTTAGAAACAGCTTACTGCAAAATAATAATAATAATAATAATAATAATAATAATAAAAGAAAAAGGAAAAAAGTTACTCTTCCCTTGTATCAATTAGATATATACAGGGATCCTCCACTTTTTTACCTATGACAAGGCCAGGTGCATTCCCTCCAAATTTCCATTCTTTACCTCACAAATGATTAGCTGAATTGCTTGTTCCTACTGATCAATTGGAACAAAATGTCTGTTAACCAGTCTGTGATTTAGCTTCTCTCCCTCCTCTATGTCCCTGAGCCTTGGCCAGCATGTAACATCTTAACATCCTCTCCTGATAATAGACTGACTTTAGGATAAAAGATTCTCTGATCTACTATTCAATCATGCCACCCTTTTATCCCACTTCTCCACCTTAGATTCCTTCTAGCCTTGTTTTACCTTCCTAGAAAGGAAAAATTCTTTGTGCCTTACTCTTGACTTGCTTGTAAATCTTGTGGTCAAAGTGCTCTCCCTATTGCAATAGTCTGCCTCTGAAGATTGCAGTAGTCACCCTCCCACTTCCTCTTGCAATACTCCTTTCAAATAAAGTCTCTCCCTTGTAATTCTGGATCGTTTTCCCTTCCCCTTCCTTTCTCTTATGCTTCCCTCTGCTCCCCTCCCTACCTCTCCTGTCCACTCCTATCCTCTTCTTATTGCCTTTTCTCTCTGACACAACATTTTGGGATATCAGAGTAAGGGTGGGAATGCAGTAGGAATTAAAGTGAGGGGAGGGAAGACTTAGCATTTACCTGTAGGTTGGAACAGTCCACTTAGTGACACTCAGAAATTTCTGCGAGACTGTGTGGAGCACATAAATATTACTATGGGAAATTTCTAATAGAGACATTTCTCTAACAAAGAAGTTCAAAGTCACTCTTCAGAGGTTTGAGATGGGTTAACCTGGTAGTAGACTATGTGCTACTTCATGTTCCTAAGTTGAGGAATCAGGAATGAGGCTCACTGGCATAAAGACCATAAATGATTCCATAACAATGATAAGTTTATAGCATTGGTTGATCCAAGTGACCAGTGACCAGAACTGAATCCATCAGTGGACTCCAACCAATTTATTTGTAAGTGGATTTTTGCAAGACGGTGCTCTTAAAATTCTGCTACTTGGAAGAGTGAGTGGCCAAAGAAACCAATGTGTGGCCTAGATACCTTTGTGTTGTGTACATCTGAAGATTACAATCCTAACTGGATACCAGTAGCTGAAGTTTTATTTCTAATACATACAAATCTGCTTTTTCAGTTCATAAGCTACCTGGTAACTTAGTTCAAAATTAGAAGTGATTTAAACATGAATGGCGAGTGTTCAAAAGAAAGAATCTCTAAGGGTAACAGATAACTACCTAATATCTATATGGCCAATCATATCCAGACAGATATATAGGTACCCAAATTATGAATAAGACCTTCATGAACGACATATAAGAACAAAACTTTTGTCTTAATTTTCCTTATGAACAAAGCCTATTGTAAGTTATATATATTTGGCTATTGATTGCTACCATGACAACTAAAATGTATTCAATTGTCAAAGAGGCTAGTGGAGCATTTCTGAAGTGGCAGGAGTTTTACAAATTTATTTATAGCCTATCCATCCCTAAATAGATATCACTCTTTTGTAATGAAGAACAAATTATATGTATGTGATTTTCTTTTATGTAATATATATTAATATCCGGATTTGCTGCATTTAGTTTTAAAGGGTCACCTTTTCTCTAAAGACTTTATGATGCCCCTACCCCTGCAGAATTCATCACTTTCCTTTTTTATGTTCCTGTTTTACCATCGACATACTTCTGTTATAGAACCTGTAACATTTTATTATCCTTACTAATTTACATGCCTGTCTCCACCCCACCAGCTCCTGCCCCCCTACACACTGTAAGTCTCTTGAGGCCCAGATCCTTTCTTCTTCATCTTTGTATCTTCAATGCTTGGCTTATAGTAGGTGGTTAAATAAATATCCCTGAATAAATCAATGAATGCTGGCCCATTCTTTCCTAAACAAGGAGTAAAAAAAGTCCTTTACTTTAACACATTTTTTCTAAGTTTCAAAGCGCGTTTGTTGCAAACTATTTAAGCCTTTGCTGGGGGATCGTTAAGCCTTTTTTGATTATCTGACTATACTATAATGATGTAGATAAACTGGACTTGCTAAGGTAAAATTCAGTTTGCGCAGTTCATATGTAAATGGAAGACTTCACGAGATTCAGGATTTTGCTGAAGTGTCATAACGCATACCGATTTGAAGGAGGTTTGCTATGATATAAGCTGCTGTCAGAACCCACAGTATGCCTTTACAAAACCCCTGTTGCTGATTTGCTGCTAGGCCAGTGACAGTCAATTAATATAGCAATAAATTGCTCAGTAAATTTTTATCTTAGCTCCTGGGGCCCTATTCCTCCTGTTTCTCTGTGACACTTTATTTCCTTTTTAGTCTTCAATTTGACTTTACTCCAGTTAGAGTTCTGCTTTTCTTCCAGCATCTTTTCTACTCCATTGTGGATCCTATTTAAATTTGGCCCCCAACTTTTATTTTCAGTTCTTTTTCTTTGAACATCTGTTAATATCTTATGCAAACGCCATGAGCTGATTCAGTTGCACAAGTCATTTCTCTCCCCCTACCATCTAGATGTACAATTGTATATCTTCTGACAGCCTTGTGTAAAGCTGACCCTCCATTTTCTATATAGCGAGCACTTGGGTGTCATCTTAGCCCTCCAAATACTGGGCTTAGAGAGTCCGGTTTCTGACAATATTATAAAGATGAGGGTAGGAATTACTTATGTGGGTAAAACCCATTTAAAAATATCCCCAGGTAGTAGAGTTTAGTGGAATTATTTTTTCCATCCTAAGGTCTATTTCTTGTCCCTTTTTCTCATTACCTTGATTCATAGTTTTCAATATTTAGTGTTTTCTCTTGCTTATGGCTTTTGCTGATTGGCTGACCCCATCCAGGAAGAAGTCTGTCATACAAACGACATATATCTTATACCCAATTCTTACATTTGTAGGGGGAAAATAACCCAGGACCAAGATTACATGCATTCAGCCTCAACCTTGTTGCTGACGTCTCTATTTTCCAATAGAACGACTCCAGATTCTGAAACTTATTCTCAGAGAATAAATAGCTACAGCTGGGGGATACCACTAGCTGTACAGTCAGTGTACTGTAGTCAAACTGACTGACAGTGAGGAAGCAAGGATTTAAAAAAGGTAACTTCCCAGATTCTGAACTTGTTAGGCTGAGCTCCGGCCAGACTTCAGTGGATTCTGTTTCCTCTCTCTTTCTAAGGACTTCTTATTTTATTTATGCCCTCTTCTAGATCAATGCTCCTTTGATTTGTGATGCAGGATTTTTCTTGGTCCTTTTGCAGGGATTATAGCAGGAGGTGCCTCATCGACTTGGCCTGCCTGGCTGTGCCTGGCTTGTGCTCCAGCCACTGGCCGCTGCAACTGCATGCTCAATCCCTGGCTGGAGAGTGTGTGTGAGCAAGTGAGTGCAGGGTCTGTCCAGCCATTCTCAACACCAGCACAGGGGCAGGTTCCATGCAGGGCTTGCGGCTGGACTAGGTGTGTTGTCCAAGGGGAATGCGGTGGTGCCCAAGCAGAGGTGCCCACAACCCAAAGCCCCAGAAGGGGTGTTACAACAGGCTAATTAGCTCCTTTAGTTCTGCCATCTGCAGCTGGATGGATGGTGGTGTGTTAACAGCTGGGTCAGTCCCTTACCCTGCTCTGGCCTGCGGCTCCGGGGCTGGTTTGGCCCCACCATTGCTTCCTATGATGTGGAGCAGCTGCCCGAAGGTGGTCTCTCACCTGAAGTTGGGTCATCTCCCCCAGTGTGACTGAGTCTGGGATTTTTATAGGCACAGGATAGGGGAGCAGGGAGCTGTAGGTAGTATTGGAAAAGGCAATAGCTGAATGGGTAAAAAACATTATTGAGAAAGAACCAAGTGGGAAAGGGCAGGCAAACAAGAACAGAAGTTCTCAGTCTGGGTCGTGGGTTTTATCTGGAACCTGCAGTCTGGTCTTTCAGCCTTCCGGCTGTTTTTGGCTTAAAGGTGGGGTTTCACTGCTGAGGCATTTGTCTGACTCCTGCCGCAATTATATGGGTATGTTGAGCTTTGTAGAGAAGTAGGATGGAGAGTAGATTAGTAATGTTCCAAGAGTGAGATTACAGTTTGTTAGAGTGTGGGGGGAACATTAAACTTATTTTTTCCTACATGGGATATAACACTGTGAAATTCAGTTTTCGACTGAATGCCCTGCAATTCTCTTGAAACACAGTTGTTTCTTTAATAAAGTTTACACTAATGTTCGTAAATTCGAAAGACAAATTGCTAATCTGTCCACTTCAACTTTGTTTTAGTGTGCAATTCATACTTTTGACATCAGTTTCTGATATGAAATGTTCATTGTCTTATAGTATCCTATGAAGAGTTCAATTGTGAGTAAATTATTGTGGCTGCTAATTTTTGAAAAACAAAATGGATCTCTGAAGCTAGGCAAGAAAAAGATTGCTATGTCATGTATTGCCAAATCTTGGTAGGTCAGAAGCACTGGTAAATAATAATAATGAATTAACAATTGTACAGGAGTTACTACTTTCCAGGCACCATTCTAAGTATTTTAAATATTTTAACTATTCTCTGTAATCATCATAACCAATTCTCTGAGGTATAGGTATCATTAAGATTACAACTTAAAAGATGAGGAAAGGGAATCACAGAAAGGTATCTTGCCCCAAATCACATAGCTAGTAAGTCATAGTGTTAGACATTGAACCCAAGAGGTCTGGCACTCACATTTCTGTCATTGCTGGTCACTTGTAATCTTGTCTTTACTTCCAATCCTCTTTTTCTGAAAATACGGAAGAGAACAACTGTACTGACCTAGACTGAGCCCTTAGGGACATTTCATTACTCATACCCTGTTTTCTTGGAAAACTGACCTCGTGGCCTGATAATTCATGAGCATCCTTATTGGTAGTACATTTCATGTGGGAATTCTAAATTAAGTGACAATTAGCTAAGGAATATGTTGAGGCATTCCAATGCAGTGTCACATGCTTCCCTTTGTAGACAGAATTAGATGGCCCATGACGAAAAACCTCACCATCTAAAAGAATATTCAGGCTGTGGCCTCCCCCATTCCTATTGCCAGCTTCAGGATTTGTCATCCATCATAAGCCTAGATGAAACACCGTTCCTGCTCCAATTTTAAATGGATTTTTGTGTAGGATGTAACAAATGATAACAAAGAGAATTCATCATTTCTTTGCTGGTTGAAGTCCAAGGTGTAGATCACACAGATTTTTGAAATTTAAAAGTCTGTGTTTAGTTTCATTTATACCTCTACCATGCCTGTTTTGGGCCCTGAAGCATCAATGGAAAAGAAAAGGGACTCTAACATTTTTAAAACATTAGGGACAATCACAAAATTGTTATTAGGACTGAAAAAGTCAACTTCTGTTTCTAAATTAATGTTTAGAGTATAGTAGTCTTCAATAAACTAAACATAATGGGGACATATAATCTGTCACAGACCTTGGAATGTAACAAAGGTAAACTTTATGGGAAATATTTATTTTAATGACTTTGAAAAGCCTCCTTTGTATCATGTCATACATCTTGAGTCTTCCTTTGCCTATCTGCCCTAAAACAACTGGAGCAATATCACATGAATGCAAATTTCAGGAAGTGCTGGTATGCAGCATCTTAGAGATCTCTCTTATAAAATGAATTCCTTCATACATTTTTATCTCAGTTTCAAAGAATTATGAGGAATGAAAAAAATGGTAATAAACAAAAGCTTGCAGAGTGTTAAAGAACTGCAGATGTAATTAATTGTTTCAAGTAAAATTCCTTTTACCCTGAAATCCCCGTACCAGTTATTGATCAATCACCTATACTTACTTAGTGAAATTCCACTGGAATCTGCAGTTTCAACTGATTCTTTATTATTTTAAATTATTTGACTTGATTATAGTGCCCCCAAACAATTTTTTTTAGATTGAAATGCTCACATTTAGGGAAACAGAAGCAATAGTAACAGGAGAAACAGTGGAACAAAGGTCATTTAAACAACAAATTTGCCAAATAACATCACTTTATTGGCTTATTTCCCCTTAGAGCTTTCTCCATATATAATAAAAATTTTAATTTATAAAAATTAATCTAACTTGATATATCAAATAACCATTTTCTTTTGTTTCCCACTTGTGTCTAAAATACAAAAATAAGTTAGAAAAGATTATATGGTGGCCTTACTTAAAAATGATTAAATATGTGTCAGATATATAAAGATTCATCTCAATCCCTTAAAGTACTTATAATACTATTTTCATATTTATAATACTATGAATTAAGCATTTGTATTTAGAATAATGACCCCAAGATTACATAGTTAGAGATAGATAAGTAAATTAATTGAGAAAAAGGATATGGTAGGTCTTTTATATGCTAGACATTATGTTATGGTTCTGGGCATACAGAATGAATAACAGTTTTATTTATACAAAAAAAGATATCCTAAAATATCAGCCTTGGGAAGAAAAGAAGGGGCCATCTGGACAACAACAAGCTTTTACCTGATGATGGAATAGATATTAATGTTCCATCCTCATGTAAAAGTATATTTCTTCCTCCCTCCTCCTACTTCTAGTACCAATATCATTGTGAAATGATTAAATAGATTTGTAGAGAAAGGAAGTATAAGGCCAGTGAGAGTGGGGAAACAGAATATTAAAGAGAGGAAACTGCACATTTAATAATTATCGAGAATCTTTTGCTAAAAATATCTAGTTAAGATTTTCACATATATGTCTTATATGTGTGAAACTATATTTTCATATGATAATATTTTATGTATAAATATAAATGGTTGTGATGTGACAATGCAGTGATACCTAGAATGAAAACTTGGGTTATATTACTACTTTTTACATTCCTAGTTTTTGAAGATTTAGTAAACCCGCATTTCTGTGCTCACTGTACAGTCTTTGTTAGAATGTTGAGCATTCTAATGAAAGTATAATTATGGATAACTGAGTTCTACTTCTGTGCTCTCATATACATTTAGAGCATTAATACTGGGTGAGCTATCATCAAGGAATTTGTTTTCCATGCCTTCAATTTTCTTTTTCTTTTTTCTTTTTCTTGAGACGGAGTCTCGCTCTGTTACCCAGGCTGGAGTGCAGTGGTGTGATCTCGGCTCACTGCAACCTCTGCCTCCCAGGTTCAAGCGACTCTCCTGCCTCAGCCTCCGGAGTAGCTGGGATTACAGGTTCCTGCCACCACACCCAGCTAATATTTTGTATTTTTAGTTGAGATGGGGTTTCACCATGTTGGCCAGGCTGGTCTCGAACTTCTGAACTCACGATCCGCCCACCTCAGCCAACCAAAGCGCTGGGATTACAGGCATGAGCCACCGCTCCTAGCCCCATGTCTTCATTTTTCATGTTAAGAGAGAAGATATTTTTTCTTTCAGTGTCATTAAGGTTACTATAGATTTTCAGGAATAAAAGTAAACCCAATGGAGGGAAAATCTTTTCTATGGCAGATGGTTTTTAATATATCAAGGTTTTGCCATTTGTTTTAGTGCTTAAAATAAACATTATTTATAAGACCACTTACATTTTGATGTTACTTAATGAGGAATATGCATCATTGATTTGACTAGCTTAAGAGGTCATTTAGAACTTGCCCGTTAACAAGCTGTAATCTGCTGAGCACACAATGACTTTGTTGAAAATTATCTATTCAGAGCTGATCAATGACAATAATTGTTTTATACCAATCACTTTTGAAAGTTGCTAATTACTTTGAAGGACATGAATACAAGTCATTTTTCTTTTTTTTTTTTTGAAGTCATAACCCATTCACCTTGAAATTAAGAAGAAATGTTATAAAAAAATCATCTTGCTGCTTGAAAGTACATTTAAAAAAATTAAAAGTGTATTTACTAGTACTGGAATATTAACAGAATATTTAGGCAAAATTTAAGATGTCATTTGTTTCTATAACAGGAAATATAGTACAGTCTCATCTATATTGTATTTTACAATATCAGTTAGCTATTAGTTAAACTAGTCTCCCTATAATATAAGAAAATACTATATTTTAAACTAAAGAACACGCATATACTCTCTCTCTTTATACAATATATATGTAAGGTGTTTTAGTGGAAAGAGTGGGCTTTGAAGTAAGACAAACCTGGGTTTGTATTCTGACTTTCCATTTACTGTTTTACTGGTTATGTGACCCTGAGCAAATTACTTAACCTCAGTTTCTTCATTTTTAACATGGAGATCATGCCCTGTTCACAAGGATATTGTGAGAATAAAAGCAGTTAGCATAATACCTGGCACATTCATGGAGCTCAATAAATTTTAGATCCTTCATTTCACTGATGGCAGCTTCTTCACCCACTCAAATGCTGTTTCCTCCAGATCTTTTTATCCACTCATCTCTAAGAAAGCCACTTAAAGACTGATTGATTATACTTTAGTGTGGATGAGTTTTAATTTGTTACCTTAACCATCACTTACTTATTACATTCTTTAATATCCAATTTTGAATGAAAGGAATTATCTTGGAGAGGAATTTTAGCCAGACTTTGGAGAGATGCGTCGGGTGTCAGGACATTAGAATGTTTTCTGAAAGCATACCAGTTGTAGTCTCTCTAGACATGGTTGGTGCTGTTTCCAATAGTTGCTGGGTTTGGAGAAGGAAAGAGCCCATGTTGTTGCATTTTTTCTGTTTTCATTACAAGAAACTCTTCTTATTTGAACACAAATCTTTCAGCCAATTTCAGTTTTTTTCCTTCAACATCTCTTTCTTAGAAATGGGAATATCCACTTCTCTGATATTACCAAATCATAAACCCCCATCATTCTTCCTTCCTCACAGTATGCCAACATGCATCTTTTGTGTTTTCTGGCACATTTAATCTTATTTTATTTGTAATTTAGTGATATTTTAATGTGATAGGTAGCCCCTCCCTTAATACTATTTGATATCTTAATATTTTCCTATGCAACTTGAATAACTTCTATTGCTGATGATGGATTTCCTGTCAGTACACGTATTTACAAGTGTTCCCTTCATTAATAAAATTGTTACTGTATATGTAGTAAAAGTATGCTGAAACATTTGAAGCCATCCAACCAGCTATAAGACCTTAGGCAATTAGTTAACCTCTCTAAACTTCAATTCCCTCTTCTCTCAAATGAGGCTAATAATAATCTCCATCTCAGAATGATGCTATAGTGATCAAATTAGATAAGCTAGGAAAATATGCACTTATTTGCATGTATGATTTATATATGTATACATATTCCAATTGATTCTTCTTTTTCATTAGGAAAGTGGTTCTGTCAATTCCTCGTTTTTCCTTCTCAGTCATAATATAATATTGGTAAAATTAGGAAGAGTTTCTAAATTGAGTATATAATTTTAGAATTTTTTTAATTTAAAGAATTGATCTTGCAAATAAGATAATTTGAGAAGTATTTCAAAAGACACTTTGAATACTTTTGTTACATTAGTTTGCTATACTACTAGTTTCACTTTCTAAAGTTATTGTTGGCTGGGTGTGGTGGCTCATACCTGTAATCCCAGCATTTTGGGAGGCCGAGGTGGGAGGATTGCTTAAGGTCAGGAGTTCAAGACCAGCCTGGCCAACATGGTGAAACCCTGCCTCTACCAAAATTACAAAAATTAGCTGGGCATGGTGGCACATGCCTGTAGTCCAAGCTACTCAGGAGGCTAAGGCAGGATAATCGTTTGAACCCAGGAGACAGAGGTTGCAGTGAGCCAAGGTCATGCCACTGCACTCCAGACTTGGTGACAGAGTAAGACTCCATTGAAAAAAGAAAAAGGCTGGGGGCGGTGGCTCATGCCTGTAATCCCAGCACCTTGGGCGGATCATGAGGTCAGGAGATCGAGACCATCCTGGCCAACATGGTGAAACCCCGTCTCTACTAAAAATACAAAAATTAACTGGGCATGGTGGCACGTGCCTGTAATCCCAGCTACTCATGAGGCTAAGGCAAGAGAATCGCTTGAACCAGGGAGTTGGAGGTTAAGTGAGCCAAGATCATGCCACTGCACTCTAGCCTGGTGACAGAGCAAGCCTCCATCTCAAAAAAATAAATAAAATAATTAATTAAAATAAAGTTATTGTCTCTGATTTACTTGTTCTTACAAGCTGTTTTGCATATTTTCAGTTACTTTAGTAATTCTCATACTGGGAGTCTGACAAAAACCCTATCTTATAATCGTCATGTTTAATATCTTTTTTTTTCTTTTGAGATGGGGGTCTCACTTTGTCACCCACGCTGGAGTTCAGTGGCACAATCTCGGCTCACTGCAACCTGCGCCTCCCCGGTTTAAGCGATTCTTCTGCCTCAGCCTCCCGAGTAGCTGGGACTACAGGCGCATGCCACCATGCCCAGCTAAGTTTTGTATTTTTAGTAGAGATGGGGTTTCACCATATTGGCCAGGCTGGTCTCGAACTCCTGACCTTGTGATCTGCCCGCCTTGGCCTCCCAAAGTGCTGGGATTACAGGCATGAGTCACCATGCCCAGCCATGTTTAATATCTTAAATTGCAAAATGGTTATAAATGACCTTTTAAATGGCTGTGTTTTAAAAGAGAGAAAAATAAAGAATCAGAATTTAAAACAATTTTTTCGGTTTACTTTTTATTGATCCAATATTCAACTTATACAAATTTTATACTAAATATTTTTTAGCTAAAAGAAAGTAGACTTTGGGGATAAAACCCAATGGACTGGTGCTTGGTCTCTATATTTCCCTTTTCTATTAAAAAAAAAAAAAAGTTTAGGGAAGATGTGTGTTCTCTTAGCCTAGCAAACTGTGCTAAAGTTGGTAAGACTTCATATCTGAAAAGAGAATCGTTTATGATACATGAGTTGTTCATATAGATATTTAAACTGTTGGAAAATTTTAGGGGGAATGATGCTAAATCTTTATGCAAGACTAAGTTAATATTTTTCAATATGTGCTATTTCTTTTTCCTCTAATCCTTTAAATAATTTAGCTGTTTTTTCCTAAGTAATATCATATATTACTTTATTTGAGTTTTTCAAATGGTGGTATTAGAAAATATAGCAAAAATATTTATATTAACAAAGATAGGACTTAAGGACAGTGACTGATTCTCATGGTTCTTGGGGTTTTATAAGATATCTAGAAGCTGAATTAGGTATGGTCTCTCAGACCCCTAACATTCCTCTCATCCAAAAAAAAAAACACACCTTACTTTGATGATATGTTCTAGTAAAAATAAAACTATTTGAATGTCAGCATTGAAGTAAAAGATGGAAGAAGGAGATAATTTCAATAAAAATGTTCTTTAATTGAAAATCACAGTTCTCTTTGTTCCCAGTTCTACATTGCAATGGTTATGAGAGTGGGCTCTCTGAAGCCCTAACTTGAAATTTGATTCCTAGGTTCATCCTAATAGCTATATAATTATAGGAAAATTGTGTAACCTCTCTTTTTAACTGTTTCCACATCTGTAAATAAGGTAATGAGTATTTATGTCATAGTAGTATTCTAAAGATTAAATACATAAGTGTAAGCAAAAACCCTTAGATTAACGCCTGGCACATAATAACTCAATAAATGTTAGTTATTGTTGCTATTGTTAAGGAAGTATTAAAATGTCATAATTAAGATACAAGAATTTGTTTAAATATTTTGATACCACTGAATTTAAGAAGCCCATTAATGAGACAAAATACAAAAACTAAATGTGTATTTCAATGAGACCAAATACAATCTTAAAGTGAGTTGGTTATGAAAAAAAAATCCATTTGCCCAGGAAGTGGAAATGGTAGGAATTTATAAAGCAAATGTTTATAAATCTTTCCATAGTTTAGTATTCTGTGAAATAATTATAAATAATTTAAAATAAATTATAATAGCCTATAATTATGTTTATTTTTATAATATTTCATAATAAATTTATTAGGAGAACCTATATTTACAGCTAATATACTGTTATATTAATGGAAAAGCCTAAGACTTTATTTGATAGGAGTTATCAGCCATAATTACCTTAATTTTGAAGTGCTATTACATTTTTTAATGAAAGTATTTACTGGCATATTTTATCTCTTTATTTACTTTAATAGATTCAGAGACGATGGCGAGGCTATAGGGTTCGGAAATACCTCTTTAATTATTATTATTTGAAAGAGTACCTCAAAGTCGTTTCAGAGACCAATGATGCAATTAGGTAAGTAGTGCAATCATCCGCTCACTAGGGAAAACCTTGGAAAGATTACTCAATAGATGTTGATCAATACCATAGTTAGAAATACTTTTTTTGTTGTTGTTGTTGTTAGACAGAGTCTTGCTCTGTTGTCCAGTCTGGAGTACAGTGGTGCAGTCTCGGCTCACTACAATCTCCGCCTCCTGGGTTCAAGCAATTCTCCTGCCTCAGACTCCTGAGTAGCTGGGATTACAGGCGCCCACCACCATGCCTGGCTAATTTTTTTCTATTGTTTAGTAGACATGGGGTTTCACTGTATTGGCCAGGCTGGTCTCGAACTCCTGACCTTGTGATCTGCCCGCTTCAGCCTCCCAAAGTGCTGAGATTAAAGGCATGAGTCACTGCACCCGCCTAGAAATACTTTCTAAAAGTCAGTGATATTTAGGCAGACATTTACTGATTTTATATATATATATATATATATATATAAAATATATGATTCTATTTACCTTAATTTATTATTTTTATATTTTTAAAATCTTGTATCCTTCACTGCAAGTTATTTATGTGTGTAGTATCTTGTATATTTATTTATTTATGTAGTATCTTGGTCCTATACACAATAGTTTCAGGAAAATTTTTTCATGATGAGATGAATTTATCTGTAAAACGATCTAGAGATGCAACATTAAATATGAAAAGCCTCAGATGCATTTGAGAAACATGTTCCATAGCAAGAACTTGCCTCTTCTAGAATAAAATATCGTGAGACGTATTAAAAAGATCTGTTCACTGTCAGTTTTGATTTGCTTAAACACATAGGAAGATAGGACATAGGTTTAGGATATGGCATCTGTAGAATTAAGCAAAGTAAAGGCATCGTAATACTACTCAGCAGCTTTTCCAAAGTTCTATATGTTAAGTTTCCATATTACTTTGAAAATAGCTTTTTCCTCCTGTGATATGTCCCATTCTAATAACATGTAAATGACCATATGCATATAGTACATTTTGATAAAAAGGAAATATTAATTAATAATAGTTGGTATTTATAGAATAGTCTCACTTTCAAAATATTTTCTGCATATATCATATATTATCTTATTTTACTCTTTGTTTTCTTTATTTTTGAGACAGAGTCTTCCTCTGTCATGCAGGCTGGAGTGCAGTGACACTATCTCAGCTCACTGCAGCCTCTGCTTCTGGGGTTCAAGTGATTCTTGTGCCTCAGCCTCTCGAGGAGCTGGGATTACAGTTGTGCGCCACCATGCCCAGCTAATTTTTGTATTTTTAGTGGAGATGGGGTTTCACCATGTTGGCCAGGCTTGTCTTGAACTCCTGACCTCAGGTGATCTGCCCACCTCGGCCTCCCAAAGTGTTGGGATTACAGGCATGAGCCACTGCGCCCAGCCCCTTATTTTACTCTTTAAAATTTTTGAACTGAAGAGAACAAGTAATTGGCAAAAAATTATTAAAATAAAAGTTTCGTATGAGACCCTAAAATAATATGTATTATAAGATATATATGAAAACTAATTTCCCAACTACTAACTTTCTCACATATGTTGTGAATATAAAGGGATCTAGTCTTTGAGGATTACCTACAGAGAAATCTGTTAATTTGATTTCTTTGGAAAGAGAGCAGTTAAGGTGGGAAGGCTTCAATAGGATTCAGTCGATGGGAGAAGTTGGAAAATTCAGAAACACATGAATCATAGGGGACTACTGTTTAATTTCTCCTTGAAACATCTACAATTCTAAAGACTAGCTGACTGTCTACAAATGGCTGACTTTAGCTTGTCAGGAGAAGAGCTAGTAGAATTTATAAGAGAGAAGGAATACATGCAGGACTGGAACTAGGGTGAGACAAGTGAGACTTTTAAGGGAGGGAGGTGCTCACTCTCAGGGTCACAGAACTTATCAACCTTGAACTTTCATAACCCCAAGAGTAAGTATGTCCTTCAATTCTGCACTTCAGGGGCCTTACTTGCTTCACTCTTGTCTGAGCCCCGAATAGGAGAAAGTCAAGGGCGCAAACAGGTGAAGAGGTAGTTTTGGAAAGGTCTGAATCTTCTATTTGACAGATATTTCCAGTAATTCTTATTTTCCTCCTGATTTTAACGGGATATCTGTAGTCAGTAGAGAGTCTGGTATATCAGTGTTGTAAATTTGTTTTAGAGTGGAATTCTTTAGTATATTACAGAACCATTCTATTATTTCTAGCTCTCTTAGAGTTTTTTAAACTAGGAATGGAAGTTGACTTTAGCAAATGATTTTCTATCATGTATTGAAATAATTATATAGGATTTTTCTTTTTTATTTGCTTTTTCTTTTTTATATACTAACATGCATAGAGCTATATCCTATTAATAGATGTACTAATATTAAACCATCATTTATTTTAGGAATACATCCAACCAGGCCATTGTTAATTATTCTTTTGATTTTTCACTACATTATTAGTATTTTATATAGGATACTTACATCCTCTTCTGTAATGTGATTGGTTATACAGCGGTCCCTCTTATCCATGGTTTTGTTTCTGCACTTTCAGTTATTCATAGTACAGTAAAATCAGCTATTTTGAGAGAGAACAAGAGAAATAATGAGTGAGAGCACCCATTTGTATTATCTTTATTACAGTATATTGTTATACTTGTTCTATTTTATTTTTTGTTTTTGTGGCTAATCTCTTACTGTGCCTAATTTATAAATTAAACTTTATCATAGGTATGTATGTATGGGAGGCAACATAGTATTTACAGGGTTCAATATTATCTGCAGTTTCAAGCAGCAACAAAAAGCTTTGGAACATACTCTCTGTAAATAACAGGGGACTAGTGTAATTTTCTTTCTTATATTGCTATTGTCAGATACTAGTGTCAGATTTTTGCCATATTTATTAAATGAATTAAGTAGATTTTTTTGATATGGGGATTACTAGTCTTTGGAAGTTTAAAATAAATATTTTATAAAACTCCCTGGACCCCAAGCCTTTGGGGGAAGGTAAATCATTAACATTTCCAAACCCTAATTCAGGTTTTTATAAATTTATTAGAGTCCATTTTATTTCCAGATAATTATTAGTTCACTGACATTTAAATATATCTAATGTTATTTATGATATTTTAATTAAAATATGTACTTTAGTTGTTTTAGTCCATTTCTCATTATTTAATTTACTTATTTAAATACTTCTCTCTTTTGTTCTCAAATTTGTTAGGCTTATCTGTATTTTTTAAGAGAAACATCTCTCAGATTTTTTCTTTTCACTTATTTTTGTTTCTTAATTAGATGTTTTGCTTTCATCTTTAAAAGACCCAAAATTTCTTTGTTTCACAAGTAATACATGCCCCTTGTAGAAAAACTGAAAATGTTTTTTCAGTTTTTCTGAATGTAAAACAAGCTAAATAAAAAGATAATGTAAAACAAGCTAAATAAAAAGTCATTTTTAATTTCATCATTCAGAAATAAATACTATTAACTTTTTTTTTTAAATTTTTTGAGACAGAGTCTCGCTCTGTTGCCCAGGCTGGAGTACAGTGGCATGATCTTGACTCACTGCAACTTCTGCGTCCTGGGTTCAAACGATTTCCTGCCTCAGCCTCCCAAGTAGCTAGGATTACAGATGCATGCCACCACGCCCGGCTAATTTTTGTATTTTTAGTAGAGATCCAGTTTCTCCATGTTGGCCAGGCTGTCCTTGAACTCCTGACCTCAAGTGATCCACCCGCCCTGGCCTCCCAAAGTGCTGGGATTACAGGCGTGAGCCACTCTGCCCAGCCTATTAACATTTTGATGTATGTTCTTCCAAGCCTCTGCCACTTATTAGCTGTGTGACCTTGGGCAAATTCTTTAATTTCCCTTATCTTAAATCTCACAAAGTGGGGAAAGTAGCAGAATGGCTACATAGGTTTATTATAACCATAAATAAGTCAGTATATGTGAAATACTTAAAGAGTGCCTGGTATATAATGTGCACTTAATAAATGTTAGTTTATTTTTTTTATTTCTATGCTTACGTAGATATATTTTATAAAATGGCGTCATACAATATGCTATTGTTAACCTGTTGTCTTTCAATTTACAAAACATTGTGAACATTTTCATGTCATTAGCTATGCCACTATCATTGTTCATAATAGCACTTATTTATTCATTTACTTGTGATGGAGTCTCGCTCTGTTGCCCAGGCTGGAGTGCAGTGGTGCAGTCTTGGCTCCACCTCCTGGGTTCAAGTGATTCTCTTGCCACAGAGTCTCTTGAGTATCTGGAATTACAGGCGCCTGCCACCATGCCTGGTTAATTTTTGTATTTTTAGTGGAGATGTGGTTTCACCATGTTGGCCAAGCTGGTCTTGAACTCCTGACCTCAAGTGATCCACCTGCCTCAGCCTCCCAAAGTGCTGGGATTACAGGTGTGAGTCAATGCTTCCAGCTCCATGATAGCTTTTAAATATTTTTTATTGTTGGAGATACAGTTGTTCTAAATTTTTGCTATTGTAAACATCGTGTTATTTTAGTACTACTACTAGTTAATATGGAGTTTCTTACAGTTCTTGCATTCATTACTCTCTTTACTGCTTTTTTAGTAATTAAAACATTTAGGCTATGATGTGTTTCATGTGTAATATTGTCCACATTTAATATATTTTTATATATAATGTTCTTATATTCTAATTGCATTTTTTAATATTCTCTTTGAAATTCATTTTTCAATCTCCAGTGACTTGGCTGTTTCTCGTAGTTTAAACATAAAACAAATTTATTTCTAGGTTTACTGTGTTGTAGTCAGAAAATATATTTGGTGCAATTATTATCTCAGGGAAATTATTTAGTTTTTCACCTTTTATATACGGTCACATACCACATAATGATGTTTTGGTCAATGACGTACGACATTTATGATGGTGGTCCTATAAGACTATAATACGATACTTTTACTGTACCTTTTTTATGTTTAGATATGTTTAGATCCACAGATAGTTACAATTGTATTACAGTTACATATAGTATTCAGTACAGCACCATGCTGCACAGGTTTGTAGCCTCAGAGCCAGAAGCTATACTATATAGCCTAGGTGTATAGTAGTCAATACTATCTAGGTTTGTGTAAGTACACTCTATGATGTATGCACAATGATGAAATTGCCTAAGGATGCATTTCTCAGACTGTATCTCTGTCAGTAGTTAAGCAACTCATGACTGTATTATTTTGTTTTAGGTATTCTCTTCAAGGCAAAGGAATAGATTTTGTTTTCTTACCCAAGCTAAGTTTTTGTATTTTAATTGAGCAATAAAATGTTTACTTTCATTATTGTAACATTTAACTCTTTCTAACTTCTCTCTTCTTGCTTTATGTTTCTGCTTTTTCTGTTTCCTTTTGTATATAAACTATGATTAGTTATTGTGAACTTTAAAAAATTATACATATTAGAATCATGCCCCTTCTGCACCTCATCTTCAGTTTCATTGGAAGTTGAACTTACCTCTTAAATTTTAAAACCAGAGGGCCAGGCACAGTGGTGCATGCCTGTAGTCCCAACTACTTGGGAGCCTGTGGCAGGAGGATCATATCACTCGAGCCCAGGAGTCTGAGGCTGGAGTGAGGTGTGATTGTATCACTGCACTCCAGCTGGGGCAACACAGTGAGACTCTTTCTCTAAAAATATATAAATAAACAGAAAATATTTGAAACAATAGAACTGGTTATCCTTCCCCTCCCCACTATTTAACACAGAAATTTTTGGGGGGTTCTTTCTACCAAAACACCTACTCTTTAAATATATGCTTCTATCACATCTTCCCTGGACTCTTAATTGAGCGAGATCATTTAACAGTTCTCTTTTCTTTTGGTTTTGCCATTCTTCAAAACAGTGTTAAGAGAGATCTCTTTTAAATCATTTTTCTCTGCTTCAAATCCATCAAAGTCTCCCTGTTGCTTTTAGCATGTCACATATTTTAGACTGTCACATAGGTCAACAGCCCCATCTTCAAATGCTCACCCATTCTGAATGTCTTATCAATTTTTAGAAGCATCATGTTTCCTTAGACTTCCCAGCCTCTGCATGTGCCATTCTCTGAATCCCTCATCTGCCATGTCAACTGCTCATCATTCTTTACGTTGCTGCTTAAATGTTGATAGAGTTGGGGCACTCCTTATCTGCATGCCCGGAGACTCTCAAACAAAGCTATCTTATGCCATCTGCCTTATGGTGTTATAATTACTTACGTGTTTGTCTTTACCTTTATGTTATGAAATCAGTGGGGGAAAGGAGCTGACACTTGAACACTCTGTCTTAATTATCTTTGAAACCTCAATGCCTAGCACAGTTACTGACATATAGTAAGTCCAAGGTAATATTTGCTGACTAAAAGCTTACTGAATGAAAGAATGAATGAGATTAGATGAAACTCCAATATATTTTTCACTTTGTCAAGCAACTGCAATTTTGACAATATTGCTTTTTTTCTGTATTAATTAGTCATGATTTAATACTTATTTAGCAACTACTGTGTGATCAGGTACTAAGTAAAATTTTGGGGATACGGTGAGTAACATGGTAGACTTGAGCTAGCCTTTATAGAGCTTAAAGCTTAGTAGGGCAAAATTACAATATAATCCTCACAAAACAGATAGCATTTATGTTGTCTTTTTTTTTTTTTTTTTTTTTTTTTTTTTTTTTTTTTTTTTTTTTTTTTTTTTGAGACAGAGTCTTGTTCTGTCTCCCAGGCTGGAGTGCAGTGGTGCAATGTCGGCTTACTGCAATCTCTGCCTCCCCGGTTCAAGTGATTCTCCTGCCTCAGCCTCCCGAGTAACTGGGACTACAGGTGTGTGTCACCACACCTGGCTAATTTTCGTATTTTTAATAGAGATTGGGTTTCGCTGTGTTGGCCAGGCTGCTCTCGAACTCCTGGCCTCAGGTGATCTGGCCACCTCGGCTTCCCAAAGTGCTGGGATTACAGGTGTGAGCCACCACACGATGTCTTATGTGCCAGAAATTATACTAAATTCTGAGAACTATTAAAGGCAAGTATAAGACAATGTTCTCAAAAATCTCTGACTCTCAGAGATCGCTCTATCCTTTAATATTAAAAATAAATATAGTTTAATCAGTCCTTCAAACTGAGATCAGTGCACCTTCCCTTTCAATATCTCCTAGTTCTGAAGTAGCTTTTCTGTCTATTTCTTTTCCTGATGGCATGTTTCAGTTGAATTCTCATTCCAACTCTGTATTTCACTCACTTTTTGCATTTACCTTCTGCTTTTTTCATTGCTTCCTTCTCTCAATTTTTGATCCTAGTCAACCCCTGTACCATCATAGAAGCCTGTTGGGAGCTTCATTTCACTGCAGGTTTGAGGTCATTGGCAGGTAGGGGGTAGATGGTGTTGACAGTTGAAAGCATAATATAGGCAGGTCCTAACAATGCAGTATTTTCTCCATGATGGTTAATTTTCTTACTGTTTTGTTTGTTCTATAAAACCCTGCTTATTACTATTTTCACAATCCTTTATTATTTTTCTCTCTCATTCTTTCTCTTGTTCTTCCCTCTTTTTGTCTCTTCCATGCTCCTCATTGCAGGGCCTCACTCCATCTGCAGTACCCCAGTACTCTCAAATTGCTCTGAATAGATTTAAAGTTCTCTATTATCTTCTAATGTCAAGCAATTTCTGCTTATTTTTCTTTTACCCTCTTTGTGCCTTACTGTTTTATTTTTCTTAACTGAAAAGGTTCTTAAAATGTTTTCCTAAACCAAAGAAACTATATTCTCATGATGAATAATGCTGGTCCCCTAGAATGTAGTGGCCACATTGACTACTACATTTAAACATAAACACATACATACACTCTCTCAGTACCTATAGAAAATAAGTTTACAGGCAGGCACAATGCCTCATGCCTGTAATCAATCCCAGCACTTTGGGAGGCCAAGGCAGGAGGATTCCTTGAGACCAATGAATATATGTTTAAAATTTTTTTGGTGTAGGGCTCTTTTAATAAAATCCTCTCCCCCTCTTTATTTCATGTACTCTTATAGTTGCTATTCTCTAGTTTCTCTTTAAACATTTTATTTTTTTTGTTTGTTTTTTGTGTATTTTTAAAACTCTTTTATCTTAGGTGCAGGGCACATGTGCACCTTTGCTGTATAGGCAAATTGCATGTCATGGTGGTTGGGTGTACAGATTTTTTCGCCACCCAGATATTAAGTGTAGTACCCAAAGGGTAGTATTTTTTATCCTAACTTTCCTTCTTCCCTCTACCTTTAAGTGGGCTCTGAAGTCTGTTGTTCTCTTCTTTGTGTCCATATGTACTCAATGTTTATTTCCCGCTTACAAGTGAGAACATGTGGTGTTTGATTTTCTGTTCCTGCGTTAGTCCACTTAGGATAATGGCCTCCAGCTCCATCCATGTTGCTGCAAAGGACATGATCTCAATTTCTTTTTTTTTTAATGTGTGGGTAGTTTTCCATGGTATATATGTACCACATTTTCTTTATCCAGTATGCCATTGATGGGAATCTAGGTTGATTCCATGTCTTTGCTATTGTGAATGGTGCTGAGACTAACATACATGAGCATGTGTCTTTTTTTTTTTTTTCCAGACAGAGTCTCACTCTGTCGCCCAGGCTGGAGTGCAGTGGGGCAATCTTGTCTCAAGCTCTGCCTCCTGGGTTCACGCCTTTCTCCTGCCTCAGCCTTCAGAGTAGCTGGGACTACAGGCGCCCGCCACCACGCCCGGCTAATTTTTGTATTTTTTAATAGAGACAGGATTTCACCATGTTGGCCAAGATGGTCTCCATCTCCTGACCTCGTGATCTGCCTGCCTCAGACTCCCAAAGTGCTGGGATTACAGGTGTGAGCCACCGTGTGCGGCGGAGCACGTGTCTTTATGGTAGAATGATTTGTATTCCTTTCGGTATATACCCAATAATGGGATTGCTCGGTTGAGTGGCAATTCTGCTTTGAGTTCTTCAAGATCACCAAACTGATTTCCAAAATGGCTCAACTAACTTACATTCCCACCAGCAGTGTATAAGCGTTCCCTTTTTTTGCGACCTTGCCAACATCTGTTATTTTTTAACTTTTTAAAAATAGCCATTCTGATTGGTGTGAGATAGTATCTCTTTGTGGTTGTGATTTTCATTTCTCTAACAATTAGTAATGTGGAGCATTTTTGCATATTCATGTTGGCCACATGAATATCTTCTTTTGAAAAGTGTCTGTTCATGTCCTTTGCCCACTTTTCATTGGGATTGTTTGTTTTTTGCTTGTTGATTTGTTTAAGTTCCTTATAAATTCTGGATATTAGAACTTTGCCAGATGCACAGATGCAAATATTTTCTCCCATTCTGTAAGTTGTCTCTTTGCTGTGTTCATAGTGCTTTTTAAATTTTGCTTTGCAGAAGCTCTTTATCTCAATTAGATCCTATTTGTCTTTTTCTTTTCTTTTCTTTTCTTTTCTTTTCTTTTCTTTTCTTTTCTTTTCTTTTTGGTTTTTGAGACAGAGTCTCACTCCATTGCTAGGCTGGAGTGCAGTGGTATGATCTTGGTTGGCTGCAACCTCTGCCTTCCGGGTTCAAGCAGTTCTCCTGCCTCAGCCTCCCAAGTAGCTGGGATTATAGGCGTGTACCACCATACTCATCTAATTTTTGTATTTTTAGTAGAGATGGGGTTTCACCATGTTGGCCAAGATGGTCTTGATTGCTTGACCTTGTGATCCACCTGTCTCGGCCTCCCAAAGTGCTGGGATTATAGGCATGAGCCACTGTGCCCAGCCTATTTGTCATTTTTTATTTTTGTTGCAAATGGTTTCATTGTCTTCTTCATGAAAACTTTGCCAGCATCTTATCCAGGATGGTATGTCCTAGGTTATCTTCCAGGGTTTTTATAGTTTTAGGTTTTACATTTAAGTCTTTAATCCATCTTGAGTTGATTTTTATATAAGGAAGAGGTTCAGTTTCAATCTTCTGTGAATGGATAGCCAGTTATCCCAGCACCATGTATTGAACAGGGAATCCTTTTCCCATTGCTTCTTTTTGTTGATGGTTGTAGGTGTGCAGCATTATTTCTGGACTCTCTATTCTGTTCCATTGGCATATGTGTCTGTTTTTGTAGCAGTACCATGCTGTTTTGGTTACTGTAGTCTTGTAGTATAGTTTGAATTTGGGTAACATGATGCCGCTAGCTTTGTTCTTTTTGTTTAGAATTGCCTTGACTATTTGAGCTCTTTTTTTGCTTCCATTGGAATTTTGGTAGTTTTTTTCTAATTCTGTGAAGAATTTCTTTCATAGTTTGATAGGAATACCATTGAGTCTGTAAAGTGCTTTGGGCAATGTGGCCATTTTAACAATATTGATTTCTTCTATGTGATATGGTTTAGTTCTGTGTCCACACCTAAATCTTATCTCAAATAATAATCCCCACATGTTGAGGAAAGGACCTGTAATCCCCATGTGTTGAGGAAGGGACCTCTAATCCCCACATGTCGAGGGAGGGAAGTGATGGGATTATGGGGGCCATTCCCCCATGCTGTTTTGTGATAGTGAGTGAATTCCTACAAGACCTGATGGTTTTATAAATGGTAGTTTTTTCTGTGCTCTCACATGCTCTTGCTCTCGCCTGCTGCCATGTAAGATGTGCCTGCTTTCTCTTTTGCCATGATTGTAAGCTTCCTGAGGCTTCCACAGTTATGCAGAACTGTGAGTCAATTAAACCCCTTTCCTTTAGAAATTACCCAGTCTCAGGAAGTACTTTATAGCAGTGTGAAAATGGACTAATACACTATCCATGAGCATGGAATGTTTTTCCATTTGATTGCATTGTCTCTGATTTCTTTGAGCAGTGTTCTCACTGGAGAGATCTGTCATCTCCCTGGTTAGCTATATTTCTATTTACTATGTATTTCTTTATTTCTTTTCTTTCTCTTTTTTTTTTTTTTTTTTTTTTTTTTTTTGAGACGGAGTCTCGCTCTTTCACCTAGGCTGGAGTACAATCATGCGAACTCAGCTCACTGCAACCTCTGCCTCCTGGGCCCAAGCTATTCTCCTGCCTCAGCCTCCTAAATAGCTGGGACTACAAGCACGTGCCACCACGCCTTTTTTGTATTTTTTGTAGAGATGGGGGTTTCACCATATTGGTCTTGACTGGTCTTGAACTCCTGACCTCGTGATCTGCCCACCTCAGCCTCCCAAAGTGTTGGGATTACAGGCGTGAGCCACCATGCCTGGCCCTGTATTTCATTGTTTTTGTGGCTATTGTTAATGGGATGCCTTCTTGATTTGGCTCTCAGCTTGGATGTTGTTGGTATATAGCAATGCTAATCGTTTTTATACATTGATTTTGTACCCTGGAACTTTGCTGAAGTTGTTATCAGGTCAAAGACCTTTTAGACAGAGACTGTGGGGTTTTCTTGGTATAGAATCATATCATCTGCAATCAGGGATAGTTTGACTTCATCTCTTCCTATTTGGATGCCTTTCATTTCTTTCTTTTGCCTGATTGCTCTGATTAGGACTTCCAATACTATATTTAGTAGGAGTGGTGAGAGAGGGCATCGTTATCTTGTTCTAGTTCTCAAGGGGTATTGCTTTCAGCTTTTGCCCATTTATTATGATTTTTGGCTGTGCATTTGCCTATGAAGAGACTTAGATTTCCACACAATAATATTGGGAGACATCAACATCCCACTGACAGTATTAGACAGATCATTGAGGCAGAAAACTAACAAAGATATTCAGGACCTGAACTTGACATTTGACTAAATGACCTAATAGACATCTATCTACAGTACTCTCCATCCCAAAACAATATGCATTCTTCTCATCTGCACATGGTATATACTCTAAAATTGACCTCACCATCAGCCATAAAATAATCCTTAGCAAAATCAAAAAACCTGAAATCCTACCAACCACACTTTCAGACCACAGCACAATAAAAATAGAAATCCTTGCTAAGAAAATTCCTCAAAGCCTACAATTACATGAAAATTAAGCAACTTGCTCTTGAGTGACCTTTGTGTAAACAATGAAATTAAGGCTGGAATCAAGGAATTCTTTGAAACTGATGAGATCAAAGATATAACATACCAGAATCGCTGGGACACAGCTAAAGCAGTGTCAAGGGAGAATTTCATGGTGCTAAATGCCTACATCAAAAAGTCAGAAATATCCCAAATTAATAACCTAAGATTACACCTGGAGGAACTAGAGAAACAAGAACACATCAACCCCAAAGATAGCAGAAGACAAGAAATAACCAAAATTAGAGCTGAAATGAAAGAAATTGAAACAAAACATGATACAAAAAATCAACAAATTCATGAGTTTGTCTTTTTGGAAGAATTAATAAGACAGATAGACAACTAGCTAGACTAATAACAAAAAAAAAAAAAGAGAGAAGATACAAATAAACACAATCAGAAATGACAAAGGGAATATTATTATGCTACTGACCCCACAGAAATACAGAAAAGCCCCAGAGACTACTATGAATACCTCTATGCACATAAGCTAAAAATCCTAGAAGAAATAGATAAATTCCTAGAAACATACAACCTCCCAAGATTGAACCAGGAAGAAATTTAATCCCTGAACAGACCAATAAGGAATTCTTATTAAATCAGTAAGAAGAAGCCTACCAACCAGAAAAAGCCCCAAACTAGACAGATTCATTGCCTTATTTGATCAGATGTGTAAAGAAGGGCTGGTACCGTAAATTCCTACCAAAATTATTAGCAAACTATCTCATTCTATGAGGGCAGCCTCATCTTGATACCAAAACCTGACAGAGATGCAACAAAAAAAGAAAACTTCAGGCCAATATCCTTAATGAACATAGATGCAAAAATCCCCAACAAAGTAATAGCAAACCATATCCAGCAGCACATTAAAAAGGAAATCCACCATGATCAAGCAGGCTTTATCCCTGGGATGCAAGGTAGGTTCAACATAAGCAAATCAATAAATGTGATTCATTACATAAACAGAACTGAAAACAAAAAACACATGATTGTCTCAACATATGCAAAAAGAAGGCTTTCAGTAAAATTCAGCATCCCTTCATGATAAAAATCCTCAACAAACAAAGCATTGAAGGAACATACTTCAAAATAAGAGCCATCTATGACAAACTCACAACCAACTTTAAACATTTTAAATATACTGGATTTGGAGTCTCTTTCAGATGTTCACCATCAGGCCGCTTGCTTTTTCACATTTCATTATTCTATTTTTCAGTGAAAATCACTGGTATCAGGACTATAATTGCCATTGGCTGTATAAGAAATTATACTCAAAGCAGTTTAAAACAGTAAATATTTAGTATCTCATGGTTTTCTTAATCGGGAATCTGGGAGGGGCTTTGCTGTCTGTGTAGGCTTCAAGTCTCTTTTGAGGTTGTAGTCAACCTGTCAGCCAGAGCTGCTGTCTCATGTGAAAACTCCACCCTGGGAAAGATTCACTTCCAAGCTCACTCACATAGGCCTTAATTCTTCTGGCTATTGGCCGGTGGTGTCCCTCAGATTCTTGCCATGTGGATCTTACCATCAGGCAGCTTACAACATCAAAATTGACTTCTCTCAGGCAAGTGACTGGAGAACACAAGAGTGCACCCAAGATGGAAGCTACATTTGTCTCATAACCAAAAATCAGAAGTGATATCCCATCGCTTTTGCTATTCTGTTCATTTAAAACAAGAAATTGGCCCCTCCCACACTCAAAGGGAGGGAATTATGCAATGGAATGAATACCAGAGTGGGGATCATTGGAGGCCTTTTTAAAGGGAGTCTTTCACACTCAGTGACGCACATACCGTATTTCAAAAAGCATGTTGATTTTCATCATTTCGCCTAGGATAAAAGTTACTTTACATTGACTTAGGGCAATATTTTTATGTCAGGTCTTTTAATGTTATATTTCAATCTTTAATGTTGTCTCGAGGCAATTATGACTTATCCTAATTACTTATACCAGCAACAATTAAGATTTATGTCTTAGTTTCAAAGAGAATATGAAAGATCTAGTCCAATCCTCTGTCTTTGGGAGTTAAATCATTTAAAGAAGAAAAGTAGCAAAATATTTTACATCAGAAAATGTTTTTCATTTGAATTGTGTAGGATACCAGACAATGTTGGTCTTAACTTTAATTTATCTGCTCTTTTACTAATAGAAATAGTTTATCTATTTCATAGTTAATAGTAAAAAAATTGTGTGGTACATATGCAAAAATATATTTTTTAACCAAGAGTGGACATATTACAAAGATAAATGGGACTGATTAATTTAAGGCTGAGTTTGCACTTGGTAGGCATGTTCTTTTGTAACCTCTAGACTGATATGCAAAAACTGCCCCAGGTTATGAATAAGAAAATTATGTAATGAAATTAGAAACTAACTACAGAGTTACAGATTGGTAGCATTAATAAAACATTATTAGCTTGGAGTCAGAGAAGTGACTTTAAAAAAAAAAACAACTCTTGACAGAAATTTAAGATCAATGTAATATATTCCCCCAAGTTTAATGCTTGAATATAGTTGCTGATGGTTAGTATCTCATAACAGTAGCTCTGTTTTGAATGTAAATTTGTCATTCATCAAAATGAATTAGTTTCTTAGCATGTTGATTTTATATAATATAGTTTGACTAGAAAGATTTTTATGGATATTATTTTCTACCTTTCCTTTTTTGTATCATGAAAGTTTTTTAAAAGGAAATATTTATTTGCTTTGTTTTTATTATAACAGCTTTTTTTGATATAAAATCCACATAATATATAAAACACCCATTTAAGTACTATGGATTTTAGTATATTTGTAGAGTTTTGCAACCATCACCACAATCAATTTAAAACACTTTTATTATACTAAAATGCAACTCTATACCCTTTATTAGTCATCCCCATTCTACTTGTCCCCCCTCACTTCTAGGTAACTACCAATCTATTTTCTGGCCCTATAAATTTGCTCAGTCTGGACATTTAATATAAATTGAACCCTTTATGACTCATTTCACTTAGCATGGTATTTTCAAGGTTCATCCATGTTGTAGTGCATGTATATCAGTACATAATTCCTTATTATTGTCAAATAACATTTCATTGTATGAATAAACCACATATTTATATCTGTTAATCAGTTGATGGACATTTGAGATGTTTTTACTTTTTGGCTATTAAGAAAAGTGCTACCATGAGCATTCATGTTCAAGTGTTTTTTTTAACCTTTATTTTAGGTTCAGTGGTACATGTACACGTTTGTTATATAGGCAAATTGCATGTCACAGGGTTTGGTGTACATATTATTTCATCACCCGGGTAATAAACATAGTACCCCAAGAGGTAGTGTTTCAATCCGCAGCCTCCTCACACCCCTCACTGCCAAGTAGGTCTTGGTGTCTGTTCCCTTCTTTGTGTCCCTGTGTTCATGTACAAGTTTTTATGTGTACATATTTTCATGTTTTCATTTATCTTGGGTACATCATGAAAGCTTTGAGATAAAAAATATAAGATATAAGAGATTGAGAACTTTGGCTTTGGATGCAGGTAGATGTGAATTTGAGTCATAGTTTGTCCACTTTCTAGCTCTGTGACCTTGAACTAGTTGCTTATTCTTAACAGAAATGAGATTTCTTCATCTTTATATTGGAGCACCAACATTTACTTTGCAGAGTTTTTGTGAAATATGCAGTATATGAAACACTGAGCTTATAATTGACACGCAACAAATAGTGGCTATGATTATCAAGGACAAGGTGGAGAAATTAAGAGCTAGTAGTTATAAACAGGAGAAGGTGAAGAACACTGTTAGTCCACAATGCAAGTCTGACACTTGTAGAAAGAGGGGAGGAAGAAGATTGGGAAGAGACTGGGACTATAATACATTTCCAGGAAATGTTCAACTAGGCCGATGGGTTGGCTGGAAGCTAAAGTTTCCCCATGAAGGAGTCTGTTGCCTTGCCAGAATGGTCATGTTGTAGTACCCCACCATTCTCAATTACTGGCTGGAAGGGACTTGAGGGAGATATGTTCTTGGAAGCAACATGTTGGTAGAGCCAGCAGTACATTTTTAGGGCAACTAGATTTTTTTATAGTTTCTTTTTTCTCTGAAGTTTTTATAATTTCTCAGAATTATTACTTTTATGGGCATTTTACATTCAGTGTACTGAGCAGTCAGTGGACCCTTAAGTTCTACAATATGTTCTTTTTTTTTTCCTTCAGAGTTTCGCTCTCGTTGCCCAGGCTGGAGTGCAATGACACGATCTTGGCTCACTGCAAACTCTACCTTCTGGATTCAAGTGATTCTCCTGCCTCAGCCTCCCGAGTAGCTGGGATTACAGGCATGCACCACCACACCCGGCTAATTTTGTATTTTCAATAGAGATGGGGTTTCTCCATGTTTGTCAGGCTGGTCTCGAACTCCCAACCTCAGGTGATCCACCTGCCTTGGCCTCCCAAAGTACTGGGATTATAGACGTGAGCCACCGCACCCGGCCTACAATATGTTCTTATATTATTTCTTACATAATTACCTCATTCTATTTTCTTTTCTTTGTCCTTCATGAGGTTCTTATTGGTAGGATGTTGAACCTCCGGAAGTAATGCACTCAGTCTCTTAAATTTTTCTGCCCCCTCCTCCAGCCCCAGGCCTTTTCCTTCCATTCTGTTTTTGTGAGAGACTTCCTTCCTACTCTCCTACTGACATTTTTATTTTACTAATTTTTAAACTTTCATGAAATATTTCTAGCATTCTGATCATTTTTATAACATTCTGTTATTTTATTAATAAAATATCTCATGTTTCTCTAAAAATACTAGAGCAAATAGGGTCTTTGCAGAAAGCAGAATTGACCTTAGGTGGCTCAAATAGAGTTACAGAGTGCTCAGCAGGGGATGTTTCGGCATCCAGAGACCAGCAGCACTCGGAAGGTATTCCTACTGCCACAGTTGAAGTATTAAGGGGAAGAAATGGCATGAATGGGACCGTCAGAGCCAAGACGTTCACTCCCCAAACCTTGGCCATGAGCTAGACTTGCAGGGGAATGCAGCTATTACCAGAGGTGTTTGGCACCAGTGGAGACAGAAATGAAGAAATACCCCTAATTTCTTCGTTCTCCTGAACTCTAATTCTCTTTAAGACTAAACCCACTGGAAACCAGCCAAGATGATACAATCTGCAGAGTTCATCTTTCTCGGTCACAGTGTAGGGCAGAGGAGTATGTAGAATGGAGTGAAGGTGTGGCAAATGGAAAATAATTAGCATAGATAATAATTCAGGTTAAGGTTAAGTTTTATTCCAGTGTGTGTGCTATCAATTTCCTTCAGGATGTTTTTTTTTCCAAGTGATTATTTTCGTCTTCCCTTTTATGTTGGAGTCTTGCCTCACACAACTGGCGATCTTGAGCTGTTTGTTTATACATAAGCATGAGAAATTTAAATGATGATTTGAATATATACATACATAAGCAGATATTGTTGAGTGATAGGCTTTGGTTGCTTTTAAAGTGATACAGTGATGACTCACTAGGGCACCCCCAAACAACAGGTCTTTCTTTGAGAAGTATTGAGTTTCTCCAAAGAAGAAATTTCTAATGATCTATGGAGGGAATAGATTCTCCATCTGCATTTGAGTGAAGGGGGAGAGATGGGCCTGTGCTTCATACCCACAAGTCACTGTACTCCAAGGCCGAGGCTTTTTCGCTGTTCCTTCAGAAGGCACATTTTTGATCCCTCACCTAAGAAATCGATGCTTGGATGCTGACATTCTCTGTGTGTATGTGTTAAAGAAGCAAACAAAAGTGGGTAGCCATTGTGCTTTCGAAGCTCAAGGATAAATTTTAAAATTGTAGTAAAACTGCGATGGAATTCTAGACCTTATGACCTCAAGAAGAGTGCTCCTTCCAATATATTACACTACTTCATGTTTACAAAATGAATGAAGTGAAAGATCTTGGAGAATAAAAGTTTCTCGGTTAGACTACATGTGGTGTCCAGTGATAAATTCTGGATGAACATTGTTATTTCTGATGAACATTGACGAAAACAATTTACATCCAGCAGAAGGCAACCAGGAATTTTACAGGGATTGGAAATCACAAAGACATGGCCAGATTGGAAAATAAAAGCCTAAAGGAAGACACGATATTGGCTTTCACATTTTTGAGAACCATCGGCTGGGCGCGGTGGCTCACGCCTATCATCCCAGCACTTTGGGAGGCCGAGGCGGATGGATTACTTGAGGTCATTAGTTCAAGACCAGCCTGGCCAACATGGTGAAACCTCATCTCTACTAAAAATTAAAAAAATTAGCCAAGCGTGGTGGCAGGCACCTGTAATTCCAGCTACTCAGGAACTTGAGACAGGAGAATCTCTTGAACCCGGGAGGCAGAGGTTGCAGTGAGCCGAGAATGTCTCAGGAAAACAAACAAACAAACAAAACATCATGCACTATATTTCTGAAGAGGGAAAAAGTTAGGACAAATAGGTAGATTTGAGTTGAACGTGGAAAACGTGTTTCTAATAATGAGAGCTATTCAATAATAGGCTGACTTGTACTCTGACAGAAGGATTTATCTAAAATATCAGGACATAGGTAGAAAGGATTTCAGCATTTGATGAGAAATTAGAAGTTTTCCAATATCCCTTTAAATCTGAGAAAATTTGCTTAATATGGTAATAAGTATATTTTAAAAATACAAAAATCTCTGTATTTATTTACCATGAAACTCAAAGTATGTTGAATCCCTTAAAAGTGCAAGAAACATTTAAATGAAATTAATCTATGGCATAAGGGATTTTGTACCATAAATTCATGATAAAAAATTATCCCCTACCATGACCAAGATGGACATGATAATACATGTAAATCAAGATGTATATACACACACATTACGTTATATGTTTAAAATCAGAAGTTAAAAGACTATCATGAAATTTTTAAAAATCTTTACAGTATTGACAGATGATATTGGAATATCTTTTTTACTCCTGAAGCATAAAGGTTGTTTTGAATTCCCAAAGATAGGACACATTATCTCAGAAGTGGCAACACCTTTATAAATTACTAAATTGACCTTTCAGAGTTTTGGAGAAGAATGACTAATGGATTTATCATTAATATGAACATTATTCCAATTTTAATCTTATATTAAAGAGTTCTTAGATTCATTGACATGCTTGCCAAAATGCTAATAGGCAAGGTCTATTAAAATGCATTATCAGCCTTTTCATGATCTGTGTAGTGTGATGAAATATCACGTTTATGAGAACAATCTCCAGTGCTTTCAAGATCCCTAGGCAGCTCTGTCATATTGGCATCGACTGGGCTGTGTGCTTAGTTTCCTTGATTATTCTGAAATCCATACATTCATGCACTTAGCTTGTCATGCAAAAAAATAAAAAAAATAAAAAAAAAATAAAAAACCTGTTCTATGCCTATTGCGGTTATTTTTATGTGAACAAATTCTAGTTGTACTAAGAGAAATTCTTAGATCTTAAAATTCTCAGTTTCTTTCTCTTTGTTGTATTTCCTCTGTTACACTGTCAGTGTTTCCCAGTGATGATCATCAGAATCCAGAACTAACAGCTAACTAACAGCTTGCTGTTTCAAAATATTTATATCAATATTTGTGTTAAATGCTGTCTTTGTAGTCTGCTAATTTGCATTTGTTTTCAAGGATGAAGCAAAAAAACTTTAAAAGTGATGTTTATGAATATGCGTTGAGTTTCTAGGAAACTCAACTCAAAAGATTTGAACATAATCTCTCATCCTTATAATGACTAACTGGCAGCTTCAATATGCTCACCATCACACTTTTTAAATAATTTTCCTCTGGCAGAAGAATATACAGAACCAACAAATGCAATAGGCTAATGACAAACCTAAAATAAAAAAAAAGCTTTGAGATGACTTCTGCATCTGGGAAATACAATACTCAAGATTTTTAGTTTTCTGGAGTTGAAGTCTGTTAATATATTAAGCTATCTAGGCAGCACGTTTCCAACTGTGCTTTAATTAATAAAGAAATAAAAACACGAAAGAAGTCAGTATGCCCTTTCAGACTGCCAACATGTGCAGCACCTGGAAATCAAAGCAGCAACCTAAGGTAAAAATCTACAGGGTGGTGTTTGTATTTGCCCTCCTTTTGCAATCACATATCAATTCTTCAGAATTTTCACCAACCTCATTTTAAAGTCACAGTTAATATTAAGTGGAAAATAGAAATGCAAATGATAATAATCTGGAATATATCCAGACTATTGGCATTGAATAGATTCTTGCTGATAAAATATTTCTCTTTAGACACATGTACAGGGTAGACAACATTATAACTGAGTAGTTACTGAAATGGTATAAACATAAATAAAAGAAATACTTTAATTACAGACATTAAACATTTCTCTGTGTAGGTACAGAATACATACATGTTCTTGGTAAATAACTGTAAGAGACAGATCAATCTGGCATGTTATAATCAGAAATGTCATGATTATCAGCCCAAACATATAGATGTACAAATTTAGACATTGTAAACAAGGATTAGCTCAGTAAATGGAGGGCAATCACAGCATGTCATTTATTTAGCACCTATTGTGTGCGTGGTGTTTTATATGTTATCTTGTCTGTCTACACAAATCCCCTTTTGGGATGTGTCTTCTTACATTTAAAAGATGAAAAATAAAATTCAGGGTTTAAGTAAAGGGTAAGAGTCACACACCAAAATAATGGAGAGTCTAGAGGTTGGAACTCAGTCTTTTTTTAAGCAAAACCATACTGCCTCTTTATACTTTGAATTATTACAAGTTCTATTGTTCATATTTCAATTGAAGCATATACCATAAATAACTAGGCTCATGTTAAGACCCATCCTAACCTCTTTATAAATTGCCTTCTCTGCTATTGAGGCTAGAAAACTAAAAACTCAGTTTCATAGATTTCCTTGTTTTTAGTGTTAGCCATGTGACTTGGTCATGGCCAATGAGACATAAAAAGGATATTAAAAATTAAAAATAACAGAACTTAAAATGGGAATTTGGCTATTGGAGATAGTTTGGTGCTAGATTGGAAAACACTAATTTGGCCAGGCACGGTGGGTCACACTTGTAATCCTAGCACTTTGGAAGGCTGAGAGAGATGGATCACCTGAAGTCAGGAGTTCAAAACCAGCCTGGACAACATAGGGAAACCCCATCTCAACTAAAAATTAAAAAAAAAATTAGCTGACAAGGTGGCGGGTGCCTGTAGTCCCAGCTACTTGGGAGGCTGAAGCAAGAGAATCCCTTGAATCCAGGAGGCGGAGGTTTCAGTTTTCTGAGATCACACCACTGCACTCCAGCCTGGGGAACAGAGTGAGACTCTATCTCAAAATAATAATAATTAATTATGTAAATTCTTATGTAATTTTTTTAAAAGTCCCGTCTTCTCTACCATGTGATGCAGATCATTATCATTTGAGGGTATGGCATAAATAGAAATGATAGGTGCTTTTAAGAATATTTGTGTGTGCTGCATCCTCTTTGACCCTTTGAGCAAATTTCTGCGAGGAACAGATGAACTTGGACTGGAGGTTGCCAATCTGCAAGCAGAGACAGAAGTTAATAACTGCTTTGCTAACATAGATGTTCAACATGTACAATGTGTATCCGTTTAATAAGAGTCCTGTAATTTGGCACCTTAAAATGTTGAAAAAAACAACTGCTATGCCCCAAACTAATAAGGTCATAAGCAGTGACTATGAAATTGTAGGCCTCTAGCTAGAGATAAGCCTCAGGACTTCACAAGTGTGTGAGTCCATGACAAAGATCAGATTAGGAATGTTGTTTTGTCTAATAATGGCTGAGTAATTCAAAACAACTCTCCCCTTGCTGACATCTAAGCATCAAAGAGCTATCAATATAGTAAATAATTTACTAGCCAAGGCACAGGAGAAGATGAGAATTCAGATATGAGTCTACCTCAAAACTGCTTTTGCCCTGAGGTCATGTGCCTATCTAAAAGAATACCTGACTAAATGAGAAAGAGCTGTGCTTTTGGCTGCATTGCAGGAGCAGGAAGAAAATAATCCCAAGTCATGGCAACCAAAAGTAAGAACTCTGATTAACTTCCCCCTCTTCTTTCAGCCAGGATCCCCAAAAGCCATAACCTTAGAGTAAGTAATAATGGAAGTAAACTAGCTTAATATGAGATTTGCAAGCACACTACTAGTTATCCTGGTGGTTTAGATAACTTAAAGTCTTGAACTTGAACTTAGAAGGTTTCAGACTGATAGTGACCCAGGAACCTGACGGAAACATTTGAAAAGCCTCTCTCAGGGAAGATGCTGTAATTCTAATACTAAGAGTAATCCTACAAAGTATTTTTCAAATGCAATGACCAGCACAGCAAAGGTACCAGGGAGTTAGAAAACAAGACACCATGAGTGAGAAGTAGGAATAAGAAGAAGAAAGAAGAAGAAAACAATCAGTCGATCTTATTATGTTTAAAGAATAAAATCCAAGCTAGAAAAATTTAACAATTAGTGAATTGCTGGCCTGCCACCCAAATTTGTTGTTTTAGATGAATGCAAGTACTGGCTGCTAAACAAACAAATGAAACAAAACAAAACAAAACAAACAAAAAAACAGCAGCAGAGCTTACAAGCCAGCATCTAAGACCATAAATTCTAGAAAATTGTCTAGACCAGATTCTTGCTTGTGGTCACTTGCTCATGAAACTGACCACAAACAAGAAGCCAGAAGCCTGCAATGTCATTGAGAGTTCCTGTTACCAAGGAAATACCAACTTGGCCAGCTGTGACCTGCCCTCAGGCAATCATAAAACTACTGAACTTGGACCAATAGGCCCCTAGTGGGCTACTAGAGCAATGCATTCTCCAGAAATACTGTCCTCTACAATGGCCACCTCATATGTGGTCATGGAAGATAACAGACATGGAATATTCTGTTTGTCTACCCAACAAAATACCTCTTGAACAGGAACTCTTCATTATACCTGTGTAGCAGGATTTCATGTTTGCTCTGGATTAGTAACTATTTCTCTCTCATTTTCTCTTTTTCCTAATGTGGATGTTTTGTTGTGGTTATTCTTATTCCATTCCTTCTCCACCATGCAGTGCTGGTGTGTTATAGGCAGATAATTTGTATTTTAATTTAGTTGATAGATAACTAAGAGTTACACCCAAACCTAATGGACAGGACTGCACATGGCTTTAAATTAAATACAGTAACAGATGTGACAATGGTACCATCATCTTTGGGAAAAGAATGAAGCACTTCATATAAAGTTTAAGTAAGGAAGGAGGGTTGTTGGATATCAGTCAGGGACTAGTCAGGAGACAAAATCTGCACCAGTAATTTGAACTAAGAAAATTTAACATGAAACTTTATTAACTAATACAAGATGAATAACTTTTAAAGTGAACAAAAGGGAACTCTAGAGAATACAAATATAGTAAATATTGGGAGAAGTTACCACCTCTAGGCCTGTGGGAGAGAACCCAAAGGACGGAAAAGTTAGGAAGAGCCTCTCGCCACCCATAAGCAATGCAATTCAGACTTCATTGGAGAGGATGTGGCTGCAGCCTGCTGGATTGTGGGGTTCTCTGAGATGTCATGGGCGAGAGCTGTTCTGCAGCTACTGGTCTGACCCTGATGAACAGAAAACTGCCCATGGTGGTGCAGATGGGCTGGAATTGATAAGCAAGGACCTACCTGTTGGAATACCAGCAAAACTCACTAGCTGTTAGGCACTACTGGTTCTCCTGCATAGAGCTAATAGCCAAGCCACTGAAGAAAAAAAGCAGACAATTGGAACCGGAGGAGGGAAATGGTAACACTTTCCCCTGTCATGCATTGACATATCCCTACAGAACCCTTTATTTTCAGACTAATGTTATACAAATTAGTAAAAGTAAAATGTTATGGGTCCAGGTCCAGTTTTACCAAATATAGCAAATAGTAAATTATTTGAAACTGAGAGGTAAAAAATTGGTAACTGACACAAATGTTGACTCTGCAATGAGGTGGAGTACGGAAAATTTCATAGATTTGATCACTCAATGTTCATTCCAACACTGCAACTTAACTCATGTTATTATTGTTTTTCTAAACTTCTTTCATCTAAGAGTGGCAATGTGACTTCATTTTGAGCGATGAGATCTGCTAGTTCTTCCATTTTTTTCTTTTTTCTGAAATATGCACAAAATGAGTGGAACTGCAACAGTCATCTTAACAGTGATAACTAAAGGCTAATGCTAGACACAGTGGTGCATGCCTGTAGTCCCAGATACTTGGGAGGCTGAGGTGGGAGGATCATTTGAGTCTTGCCTGGGCAATATCACAAGGCCTTGTCTCTAAATAAATAAATAAACATTTGTTTTAAGAAAGAAAAGAAGAAAAGTCTAAGACTTTTACACATAAACATAATTTACAAAAACATAGAGCACTATAATTTGTATAAGAGAGAACTCTAGAGAATACAGAAATAGTAAATACTAGGAGAAGTTAGCACTTCTAGGCCTAAGGAAGAGAACCCAAGGAAGGAAATGTTTGGAAGATCCTCTCCCCACCCATTAATGATGAGATTCACTCCAGTGGAGAGGATGTGACTGCAGCCTGCCGGACTGTGGAGTTTTCTGAGACATTTTGGACCAGAACTATTGATAGTCACTGAATCTGTATAAGTGTGTATGTATGTTAACTAGAAAGACATATATATCCAGATTCACAAAATTCATCTAAATAAACTAATATATTATAGATTGCAAGTTTAGCCATTACATATTTACAGATAAGGCGTCACACTCAGATGTACCATGAACTATAACAACTTTTTATTCCTTTAACTTTAATATCCTTAGTGTATTCTTCAACCACATTTCCTCCTGTTTGCACTGGGATGGGAGAGGGAAAAACTAGATATCAATTTACTTTCGCTTAATACAGTAATTAAAGATAATGTTTTAAATAAGTTGATCTTTTTCATAATTTCTTGAGTTCTCCATGATCCTCTCTAAGATGACCTATGAGTATAGACGGGCCTTATGTTACCAGTGGCTCTAAGGCTTAAAAGGGAACCCTGACTTCTATGTAGGTAACAGTGGCTGGTGTCTGCTGCTATGTGATTGATCATTCTGGTCCCTAGGAGTTCTGTTGGCATCTGCTGCTAAGACTTGCATTTGATGTAAGCACTGTCAACTTAATTTGGGTCTGGTGGCTTTCCTGAGCTCACTAGGCCCTGTGTCATCTCTTTCTGTCTCTGCCAGTATCTCCGAGGTCTTCCATGTGCTCCAAATAACTCCATGGACAAGGTTGGTTACCCTGCAGACTTTGATTCAAGGTTGTTTATATTTTTGCCATAGCTGTTCTCATGACTCAATCTTTGGCTCTTACTTTTGACCTCGCTTATCCCTTAAAGGATATGCTTGAACTTTGGTCCTTCTAGATGATATGGGAGTCAAGGAAAACATGAGAGTACTAAGCCCTTTCTACCTGACCTCACTGTTTGATCCTCTTTACTGTGCTGGAACCATCTCTTATTGTCTCAAGGCTATCTTGTACAAATGATGTTTTCCCAGGAACCCAAGTAAGTAGGAAAACACCTGTCTTTGGCATTCCTCTCAAACTACCAAATATTCCTCTCTGCTTCTGCGACTTGGCCTGGAGTTGACAGGTTCAGGGCACAGGACAATGCATTATGATCCATC
Organism: Chlorocebus sabaeus; assembly: GCF_047675955.1. Taxonomy (NCBI): domain Eukaryota; kingdom Metazoa; phylum Chordata; class Mammalia; order Primates; family Cercopithecidae; genus Chlorocebus; species Chlorocebus sabaeus. The sequence goes on along the minus strand of NC_132928.1, from coordinate 11,860,997 downwards.
TCCTGCCTTCCACAGTCCCTTGGGGTTGGAAGAGGCAGGGTTGTCATCCTTTTTTCTTTTTCCAGCTCCTCTTCCATCCCTTCTATTTCTCATTCCATGGTAGGACCTATTCTCCCAGTGGCTATAATTAGATGTAGTGCAGGGAGAGAAAATGACTTTCTGACAAAGAAAAATAAATGAGGGATACTTAAAATATGTACCTATTACACAAACTTTAGCATGCTTTCTACTGGAATTTCCCATTTCTACCATCTTCTCAGTGACATTATTCAAACAGATTGGAAACGGTTTTGGAACAAGGAACAATTTTCATGTTGGAGTAGTAATATTTAACATTAGCCATCCTGCAGGTAATACAAAATTAGTAAAAATTTTATTAAATATATTTACAAAACTTATTTATGTCAGCTCTACATTATTTTCTGTAACTTTTTTGATAAAAATAATGCATGTATTATAAAAACTTCAAAACATGTAGAAAATTAATAAAAATACAAATAGCAAACATTTTACAAGTAAAATAACATAAAACCTCTTTCAAAATCATACCAGACAAACACTTTTAGAGAATAACCTTTAATATGTGTTTTTTTGTGTGTATATTGTCTATTACTATGTATATTTGAATGAGTCTTTTTTAACTCTTCAAAGAATAAATCTTTTTCCAATTAATTTTTCTCCTCCTAAATTGTCTAAGGACTCTGGAACTTATTTAGCCACTTCTGCTTTCAGGACTTCATATGTCAGACAGAAAGAAAGAAAACTGGTAATTCCAATCTGTCCACTGGCCCATTATTTTAATCACTACCCCACTATGTCCATTGATCTTTGGTCTGCAAGGTATTGTGACTTTTTTCTCCTGCTGAGGAAGTCCCTTTGGTGTTCTGGATTATTGCCAATGCCATACTGGCACTCCACTCTGGCCTCTGAGGTTACCACTCATTGCTTACACTCATGTACCATTCATTTTCCCTAAAGATGACACTGTGTCAGAATGGCTGGGTCCATGGGGTCAAGAGGGACTTAGTCTGGAGAAGGTAGGCCTAGAGAATCTTCTACATACAGACCCAGGATGTGTTAGTATCAGCCCTCTCCCATAAACCTGGTGTTGAGGCCAGAACTCCAGTCCACAGTCCATGTAATGCTTCAAACTCATGTTGAGTTACCCTTTATAGTGTTTAATATTCTTTCCTGCCAGCAAATATCAATTGAGACTATTCCAATTTATCTTATGAAAGGGTTTATAGTGAGCCTGAAAAGTAAAAGGATTGGGATCACCATTCCTTTCCTCCAAAGAAGAATGATCTTTTTATTCCCCACCTTTATTTTTTCCCCACTTTTATTAAGTTGCATATGACCTCCTCAGTGAGCTGAACTGCATACCATGAACACATATGTTGGGTCCCCTTTGTGAAGCCATATAAAGTTTCTTTCCCAAAGTCAAGGGGCCTATAAAAGATTTGTTTCTATCCTTCAGATATCCTCTTAAATGTCACCTCTTCAGGGAAATCTTTCCTAACCCAGAATCATCCTGCCCAACCTATAAATAGATTTAATCTTTCTTTTGTATACTTCCATAATTCTCCATCATTTTCCTCCCCTGAATTTATCCCATTGTAAAATTTTTGGAGTTATTTTCATATTGCCCATCCTTCCTCATAAATCACTATACTCCTAGCACCTACCATGTTACTTGAAACATAGTGGGAACTCAAGCAAACAATTATTGTTTGATTTAGAACTAAATAGGTCTGAGAAAGTCTATCTAATCTCACTGTTTCCTAACTGTGATCTAGGCCAATGGGGAAATAAGACAAAATAGGGAAGATGAGAGACCAAAAAATCACATGTATGATTGCTAAAGCTAGTAATATAGAATACAGTATGTCTGCAGATAAGGGGCTTTTCAAATACTGCATAACAGGAGTTAGATTTTCCCAGGCAATCACCATGGTACTAGGTGGACATTTCCTCTCTGCATTAGCCTCTGGTCCTGCCAAGCTCAGCATGTCTACTCCCACCCCTGTTCGCTGAAGGGATTTTGGCGGAGCTAACCTCCAATCAAATTAAACTGCTTTTCTAGCTGTTGTACATTCCTCCGCATGGAAGGAAACAGGAGTGAAGGAATTATTTACCCACCATGACAAGTTACATTTTCTGTGTCAATAAATATAAATTTCATGTCAAAATTTTCAATGCCTATAGTATACATGTATGTACATGGTATTTGTGCCATAACTTCTATTTAAATAAGTTCTACCTATATTAATGGACATTTATATATCATTTCTCTGCATGATATCATTTGCATTTGTACTGTTATCTTCTTTTCTGTATAATTCTATAAATGAGGTTTTGGGTAAAAGTTTAAACATATCTTATATTTTAAAACATATTGTCAGACGGGTGTGCTCGCGCCTGTAATCCCAGCACTTTAGGAGGCCGAGGCAGGCGGATCATGAGGTCAGGAGATCGAGACCATCCTGGCTAACACGGTGAAGCCCTACCTCTACTAAAAATACAAAAAATTAGCCAGACGTGGTGGTGGGTGCCTGTAGTTCCAGCTACTCGGGAGGCTGAGGCAAGAGAATGGCGCAAACCTGGGAAGGCAGAGCTTGCAGTGAGCTGAAATCATGCCACTGCACTCCAGCATGGGCCACACAGTGAGACTCCATCTCAAAAAAATAAAAATAAAAATAAATAAATAAATAAATAAATAAATAAATAAATAATAAATAAGACACATTGTCAGCCGGGTGTGGTGGTTCATGCCTGTAATCTCAGCATTTTGGGAGGCCGAGGTGGGTAGATCACATGAGGTCAGAAGTTCGAGACCAGCTTGGCCAACATGTTGAAACCCCATCTCTACTAAAAATACAAAAATTAGCAGGGCATGGTGGCACATGCCTGTAATGCCAGCTATTCAGGAGGCTGAGGCAGGAGAATCGCCTGAACCCAGGAGGTGGAGGTTGCAGTGAGCTGAGATTGAGCTACTGCACTCCAGCCTGGGCAACAGAGTGAGACTCTGTCTCAAATAAAAATAAAAAATAAAATAAAAAATAAAAATAAAAATAAATATGGTCTAATTTTCCATAGGAAAAATACCAATTTGTACTTCTACCAATAGTGCACACAAATTTCTGTTTCTTTATACCTTTTTTAATAATTTCTAATCTAATAAAGAACAATTCTAATTTTTAATTTAACTTTTGAATTTTAGTAATTTGAATATCTTTAGTAGTCATTTGTATTCTGTAATGACTTTCCTGTTTATATTTGTTCTGTTTGCCTAATTAGTTTATTTTTTTTTTCCTATGCACTTGTAGAAAGGCTTATGTATGTTAAGGAAACAAATCCTTTATCATCTGTGCTGAAATTATCTTTCTTTGTTTGCATTTGACTTGCAAACATATTTATGGAGATTCTGAAACATGTTGGCCTTTCAATTCTTTATGTCGCTATATTTGCCAATAATTTCTTTTATAATTTTTTCTTTGTATGATTTTAAGAATAGTCATCCATATTTTCTTTTGATGTTTTAGAGTTTCTTTTGTCACACTGAATATTGAATCCTCTGGAAACTATTTAATACAAAGAGTACATTTGAAATTTGGCCTAAAAAATGTTTAATGACCAACAAGTTATTCTAAAGCATTTATTAAATTATTGCTTCATCTCTTACTGTAAGTGCCATTTTATCACATTCTAAGTCCCCACATGTTCTCAAGTGTATTTCTTATCAACCTGTGCTGTGTGATTCTTCTTTCTTTGTAATCCTACATAGTATCATATGACTTAAAGAGCTATAAAATACTTCTTTTTTTCCCAAAAAATATTGTGGCTTGCTTTTAAAATTCTCTATCCAACTAAATTTTGAAGCATTTTGACATGTTCCAAAAATACCAAATTGTGTTTTTGTTTTAATTAATTAATTAATTAATTTTTGGAGACAGAGTCTTGCTCTGTCACTCAGGCTAGAATGCAGTGGCAAGATCTCAGCTCACTGCACCCTCTGCTTCCTGGGCTCAAGGAAGTCTGGTCCCCCAGCCTCCTGAGTAGCTGGGATTACAGGCCTGCACCACCACGCCTGGCTAATTTTTGTATTTTTAGTAAAGACAGAGTTTTGCCATGTTGGCCAGGCTGATCTCAATCTCCTGACCTCAAGTGATTGGCCCATCTCAGCCTCCCAAAGTGCTGGGATTATAGGTGTGAGCCACTACACCCAGCCCAAAATTATGTTTTTAAATAGTTTAAATTAAACTTATAGTGTAGGAAAAAGTTACATTTTCATAAGTTTAGTCTCCTTGTAAAGGAATGTTTTCTTATTTATGTGGAAATTTAAAAAGTATTCCTCAGTAAATTTTTATGATTGTCTTAATATAGACTGTATTTTTATTTGTTAACTTTATTTCTAGAAATATTGTAGTTTCCTATTGTATTTGTTAATGATATATTTTCTTTCATTTTCCAAGTGATTATTGTTTATATACAGGAAAGTAATATATTTTGTTGGAGTAATGTTACACCTTACCAAAAATCCCTAATTGTCTAAAAATTCTTGTTCACTGCTAGAAGGCTGGATGTTGGTGGCTTGTTTTCTTGTCCAATCATTCAACTATCTGATGAGGGATGAAGAATAAAGTGGAGAAATGGGCAGCTGTGCTTTTGTCACTATCCTCCCGAGTCCTGTTTGACCACCTGTCACTGTTGATGTTGATTTCATGAAGTGGGATTAGTGTAAAGTTCTACTGCTCATAAACTGGCATTTGTTTCATCAGTTGACTTTATTCAACAACTCTCAGGCTGCTTTTCCTCATTTTCATCCAGTCCAATCTGCCATCAGTTGTCAACCCAATCAGAAGTTCTGGTCGACAAAAAGGGATATTGTTTGGCTGCAAATTCTCTCTTCAGTCCTGCAACCCTATTATCCCCAAGTTGTTATAAACCCTCTTGACTGGGATTCTCACTAGGGCCATCAAATTTGTTCAGTATTGAATGTGCTCATATGTTACACTGATTTTGTGATTAAGGAAGATACAGTGTAGTTAGGCTTTAAATTAAATTGAACCTGGCAGATATTCTTCCTTCATTCAGCTTCCAGTTATTCTGCTGAGTTTATGATGGCGGTTGTGACTGTTCCCTTGTTTTCATGCAGCATTTTCCCATATTTTTGTGTGTGTGTGTGTGTTTTTTTTTTCATTTTGGCTGCTTTTAGAAAAGGATTATAGGCAAAAGAGCACATATTCATTGTCTTTCCTAGAAATCCACACATTATTACTACAATAAGCACTCAATAAATATTGACTATTATTATTATGCTTTCCTTAAATGGAGTATCATCTTTACTTTTGTTTGGTCTTACTCTTTCTTCAAGTTGTGAAACCTAAGTTGTTTTAAATTTATAAATACATTTAAAGCCTTAAAAAAACAAACAAACAAACAAAAAAACAAAAAACAAACAAAAAAAACTATTGGCCAGGTGTGGTGGCTCACGCCTGTAATCCCAGCACTTTGGGAGGCTGAGGCAGGTGGATCACCAGAGGTCAGGAGTTAGAGACCAGCCTGACCGACATGGAGAAACCCCATCTCTACTGAAAATACAAAGTTAGCCGGGTATGGTGGTGTGCACCTGTAATCCCAGCTACTCCGGAGGCTGAGGCAGGAGAACCGCTTGAATGCCAGAGGCGGAGGTTGCCGTGAGCAGAGATCACGCCATTGCACTCCAGCCTGGACAACAAGAGCAAAACTCCATCTCAAAATAATAATAATAATAATAATAATAATAACAAAAAATTGTTATACATGGCTTCTCTCTTAATTAAAACTATTTTATTTTGGCCCTTCATTATAGCATTCTGTCATTGAGATATGGAAGTTTTATCTTCTATTTTGAAGATCATTGATTTTAATGTATAATTGACAGTTTCCCTACTTGTTACAGTTCTTGATGCACAGTGTTCATTGAAAAAAAATTGTATATTGTAAATGTATGATTGCATAAGTTTTTGTAAATGGGTTATGTATTTTTTTAGTACATAAATCTTCAATAATGAAGTTATCTAATATAAATTTGGAGGAATATTTCAATAGTCAAAGAGTCTGATTCTCTTAAAATGTATAATATTCGTTTACATATTTTTCCTTTCATGTTGTATAGTAGTGGATAATTAAGCAAACATATTCAGTAATATTCTGGCATTATCTAAAATGCCAATTCACACATTTTATAGTCTCAAAGTCTGGGTAATAAGGATGAAAAGGCAAGGACAGAGTCTCAGTAGACCTCAGCATGAATCTCACCTATACCAATGAATAGTTTCGTATCCTTAGTCAAGTTACTTACTGTCTCTGCACCTCACTTTTTCCCTCTGCAAAAATATGTCATGAAGTTGTTTAAATGTTAATACATTTAGTTACTTTAACTTTTTGTGAGCTCTGTTTTGGGTTGACTAGTTGCCTGGAGTACCTTTTAAAATCATCTTAACATTTCGATTATCAGTACCAAATCATTTACAAAGTGCCTGTATTGGAAGGCTATCTAATACTGTCTTGGATTTTGTAAATTCAACTTATAAGAAATAAAAGAACAGTACTGGAAGCACACTAGATGTTAAATTTTTAAAACTTATTTAGTTACTACAGAGGCAATGGAAGAAATAATATTATGAAATAAAATATATTCTGATAAAACAACAGGAAATAATATTTTAATCATATAGAGCTAATGTCATTCAAACACATTAAAATTGCTAACATATTTTGAGCACTTATGGTATACCAAGCATGGTGCTAAGACCTTTATTATCTCATTCAATTTTCACAACAAATTTGTAAAATAGAAATTACCTGTTTCTTAATTGGTATACAAATATTAGTATAGATATTTGATAAAGAATGAATAGTTATCTCAATGTAAGGTTAAGCATAAAATAAAAACAAAGAGCTATTTCATAGTTGATTATTTGCTAAAAATTAAGTGAAACTCAGAGTCAATATTAAGATTAATTTTTTTGTGTTTTCTTTGATAAAACTCATTCATTTGCTTTTTGAAATATATTTCATTTTAAAGCTATCCCACAGGACAATTTTTGTTAAACTAATGATTTTAAAGAGTGGCATGTTTTCAGTTTTTGATGTATGAAAGATATTTGAATCACTAAAAAAAATGGCTGTTTTGTAGGTTCATTAAGTAAATAGGTAAACTGTCAGATAGCTTCCCTAAGTGGGCTGTCATGTTATTTCATTTATTTTTATTATTCAAACTCAAATTAACTTTGCAGTTTCACAATTTATCTATTGTGAATCTGAACAGTGAAGTAGGACAGAAGAAAAGGTGCAGTTCCATTAAGCTCTAACATATCATTGGCTGTCAGGTAAGCCTTGTTATGCTGTCCATCCTCATTTAACTATCCCACAAGATCTCTTAATGAAGTTAAGCCCCAAGTTCACTCCAATAATTCTGTGGCAAGAGTTTGTGCATTGTAACAATTCATCACTTGTCAGGAAGGCACTTTTAGTTTATACATTTAATAAGGGCATCCTCTAGCTTGGTTAATTAGAAGTGAACAGTTTGCATATTTACTAAATGCGGAGTGTCATTGCCACCACGGCCTATTGCCTACATGAATTATTTCTCTATCTGCAATAAACAGCTGGGTAATTATTACTGCCATAATCAGATAAATTCCCTCTGTAAGGCTTTTCTTACATGGCAATTCTTTGAACTCATCCAAAGCTGAACAAAATTTATGAACTCCAGCATCAAGGCCACTTTTTCATAGTATGGTGTCCCTGTTCCCTATTTCAAGGACATGAGTAGAGCACCATAGATATTGTGTAAATAAGGAGAATAAATATGATTACTTAGAGATAACATTTCAGTAAACCTCATTTTAAAAACGTAATATTACGATCTCAGTCAAGTAAATGGTAACAGTTTAGCTTTATCTAATTGTATGCTGATGACAGTTCTTTTATAGTAAGGTCTATCCCAAAGAGGTAAAGAAAACAACATTTTAGTTTTCAAGAAACAAATTAGTCTGTAATGTTAACTATAAGTGTAACTTTTTTTCTGTAGAATCATTTTATATATCAAGATACAATAATTATAGTAATTAATTTGGTAGAAATTTTATAACAACACAATCCAGGGTGTCCAACATAAAATGTAGAATATATTCTTTGCTTTAAAAACAGTCTGCCATTTATTCATAATTACTAGTTAATGGCGTAATCCATGTAATCATTTTAAAATAGGGAATGATATTAACCATTTGATCACAGTCTTTTCACATACTATATTTTAACAAGAATGTACTACCTTTTACAATTTGGTATTTCAAAATATTTAAGAGCAAAATATACAGAAAGGAAAAAAAATGCTTCAGTCCCTAGAAGGAATTAACAAAAGGGAAAAGCTTATTATGTGGGTATTTCAATTTAACTCTTTCCACAATGAATTTCAAGCAGTTTGCAAAGGACATAGGGACCACAGTAAAGGAAAATACAGATATGATAATGCTAATGGTATAATTGATCAGGGAAGATGATTAGCTAAGTATGTCCCATTGACAAAATGGAGAAACATTACGGCATATGCCAAGAAACAGTTTTTTCTAGCACTGATCCTGAAAGAAATTTTACATGAATCCTCAGTAGCAGACACTAAATAATGTAATGAACGATGTCTTCAGTAAGGTGATTTTTTTTTTCTTTTTTTTTTTTTTTTTTGAGATGGAGTCTCACTCTGTCGCCAAGGCTACAGTGCAGTGGTGTGATCTCAGCTCACTACAACCTCTGCCTCCTCGGTTCCAGCAATTTTCCTGCCTCATCCTCTGAGTGCCTGGGATTACAGGCACACACCACCATGCCTGGCTTATTTTTGTATTTTTAGTAGAGACAGGGTTTCACCATGTTGGCCAGGCTGATCTCGAACTCCTGACCTCAAGTCATCCACACACCTTGGCCTCCCAAAGTGCTGGGATTACAGATGTGAGCCACCATGCCCAGCCAAGTTTTTTATTTATTTATTTATTTTCTCAAATACAGAAAAGCAGTCTGAATTTCAAATCCTTCTTTTTTGTAGTGATCTTTTGAGGAAAAAACATTCCTGGGGAATGTACTAAAATGTTACTCATTTGAAAGTAAAGGACTAAAATAGTATTAGTCCATAGACTTAGCTTTACGGTTGTCCAGGTTTGAGGAATGGATGGACTTGGAAGTTCTTATCTCTCACTTTTCTTACCTGATTTTTTGATAGACAATAAAAGAAAAGTTTCTTTTTTAAAAAAATTCTGTGATAAGGATTGAGAATGCTATTTTTCATATTGCTGATTTTGAGTAGATTTATCTCAGATGCAGATGCTTGATATATTAATAATATGTAAACTTTTTAGTCACATTTGAAGATATGTTTACATTATTATGAAATTCTATTGAGAAAATGTTATTAGTGCCAAAAAATCATTTATATGTAATACTGTCCTGTGGACTATTTTGGCCTTCATCTTATTTTATCTCTTTGAAGCATAAAGTCACCATATTATTTTATCTCTTTGAAGCATAAAGGCACCATAAACCACTTTCTTCTCTTCTCTTATAACTTAATTCTTTGCTACCACTTTCTCTTGGTTTCTTATCTCCATTTCTAATGGTTTCTTCTCCGCATTCCTTGTGTACTCTATTTGACCTTAAATATTAGTGTAGTATTCTCTCCTTGATGCATTTACCTTTTCATTCTACACTCTATGGGTGATCACTTTCACTTCTGTGACTTCTGCTAACTCCAAGTATTCTTCCACCCAGACCTCTATCTTGATTGTTTTAACCATCTATTCAAATGCCTGCTATCATTGCCACTTGGACATCCCACCGATATCTCAAGCTAAGCATGTTTAGATAAAATTATTTCCCTAAACTTCTTCCTCTTTCTATGGTAAATTGAACCATTCTTCATTTAGGTACCCAAGCCAGAAACATGAGATTTTCATTCTAAAAATTCTTTTCTCTTTTAGTGGCTGAGCCCTATCAATTCTTTTCGTAGCTCTCCTCTTCAGTCTCCTCCCTACTGCTGCCTTACTGATCTTTCTGAAATGTAAATCTGATCACCGTAATCTGTTTATTTCCTTCCTTTTAATTGTTCCATAGTAAAAGATGACCTAGAGGTTCTAGAAACATGTGAAATATAAACACTGGGATTACATTTTAGAGTATATTCTTAGCATAAGAATTAAGCAAACCCAAAATAAATACTTGAATCATATTCTTTAACAGTTTTAATACTAAAAAACATGAATATTTGGAGAAGAACGTTAACATGTATTTTAGTTACAATATTAGCATAGAATGGGAATTCATAGAATATATGTATACCTAAATAAACTGAAATTGTATGATAAATAGGAAATTATGTAGTGATAATCTACTACAAAAACAGCAAATTGATAAACAATCATGTATTTTTTAATCACTTTTTTATTACTCTTTTGTAATGCTTTACAGCTTTTTCCATTTCCTTTCCTTCTAAATCTATCCTTTTCCCCTCTTGGAGTTGACAATGAAAAGAATGGAGAAAGAAAATTACTCCAATTTCTCTCTCTCTCTCTCTCTCTCTCTCTCTCTCTCTCTCTCTCTCCTCTCTATGACCACTATTTTGTAACAGTTTCTTATCCAACAATAAATGGGATGGTATTCCTTGTGGCATTCATATAAAAATGATTTCTAAGATCAGCTGTAAAAGAATTGCTCAATAAATAGTTTCCCAAAACTCATTAGATAATTTCTGAAACTACATGTAGCATACTGCTTTAACATATGTTGACATCATCCTATGGTATGTTATTATTGCTTTATGTTAGCATTGAGATTAGTTGAGAGATGTCCCTTGTCTGTGTTGACTGGATTGCATGCAAAAGCAGCAGCAATTATTTTTGCTTTAAAGTGAGGTTAACACATTTTAAAGGAGAGACAATGTGTGATGTTTGACTAAAAACAAAATAAACAAGATCATGAAACTCTTTTTATAGGAAATGGGAACTGTAGCTACCTCAATTCTGAACTCTACCCAAAACATAAATGTAGTAGGTTGATCTTCCTCCTCCACAGCTGAATCACTGTGAAGTTGGGCAATGGAGAGAATATGATATGCCTTCATCTATCTTTATGCAGGAAAGCCCCATGCTGTGCCTCAAAGTCACAATCTGTAAAGTCATTTTATTTCACAAAGACAAACAGAGACCTTGTTAATAATATCTACCCTTACCAACCTTAGTAGAATGTTGTGAGACTGAATTAATGTCTGAAAGCATTTGGAGCCCTGAAAATAATGTACTATATAAATACATTTTATTATTATTGCTATTATTGTACTTATGTCATTCTCAATTATTTGACATCATACATATTATATAAAATTTTACTTCCTTTCAGAGCAACTCTCTAGATGATAAAAATAAAATAATTTTACAGTGAAATATGTGCATATTTTTAGAAAGAATACTATACAAAAATTCTTTTCAACCAAGTTGATTCAAAAAGTCAGAAGAAGAAAAAAAATTATTTTCATGAATGATCTTTGAATGGAATCTTATTGCTTTTTATAATCGTGCTAAGCAGGTAAATGAAATAATAGAGCAATTGGACAATCCCTTTGTATGATCAGACTAAAGTCATGGTATTATAATTTTATAACATTGACCATTATCATCTTTTTTACTCTTTTCATTCTCAAAATGTCTTGTCTATAGAGAATAAATTTGCCAGCATTACCCTTAGAGAGCCCATTTAGGTGTGGCCAGGAAACCTTTCTTCTCAAAAGTGCATTTCTGTCCTTTGCTGTTGATGGTCAAAGCCTACCAAAGAGAGCAAGAGTTTCTAGTGAATGATCCAGCCTTATTTCAACACCACTCCTCTCTATCCCTGCTCTCTCTATTTAGTGAAAACTTGTTCATGGTTCAGTTCCCAACTCCAATACCATCACCTCCATGAAACCTTTTCTGATCCCTCTAATCAGAAGTGATCTCCTTGAACTTAAGCACTACGTATATATTTCTTTCACAGACTTATTTTCTACAGTCTGATAAATTATCAGCTATTTTGTTTGCAACCTACTTGAATGCAAGTACTACTCTTTAAACATCTTTATTTCTCTAAATATCTTAAACATGTTTGTGAATATCTGCCTGAATAAACAAATGAGTGTTAATTCTCTACATGGTATTAACTCTTAAAGTAGCTTAGATATTTTTGAAGAGAAACTCTTCTATACTGTAACAAAGGATTTTGTAACTAAACATTGGTTTTTTTAACTAGAGGACCTTTCTAAATGTTTCTAAAATGTTAAAGTTTCAACTCTATGTTTCAGAGTAAGGTGTGAAACAGGTGCTACCTGGGTGCTTGAGTTAATGACTATGTGCTACAAAATATTTCATTTTAAATATATTTTCCCTTTGTAAAGGGCTGCCCTAATGGAATTTGCAACACCTGTCAACCAGATACAGGGAGTAGGTAACCAGTAGCAAAATAAGGTAGATGAAATAAGTGGTGTAAGTTGTTTGACTGACTTAAATTTTGTTTCTAATGGGAATATTTTAGGTATCTTAATAACTTCCAGATAATCTATTCCAAGGTTTTTATCACTCACAAAATATTTTTAGATGTCAAACAGAATCCTAGCATGTAAATGACTTTTTTATGGTTAGTATTTTTATTGTATTTTAGACTCAGCATTCTCTTTTTTCTTTTATGACTTACTTATTTGGTTAAATTAAGGTGAACATATTCAGAGCAGACAATTGTTAGAGATGAAATGTAAATACATTCAACAAATTTAACTAAAATACTTTTATAATATACCACAGCAGAAACTAATGCCATTTGACTATTTTAATTTTTTTGAGACAGGGTCTTACTATGTTGCTCAGGCTTGTCTTGAGTTCCTGGGTGCAAGTGAAACTCCTGCCTCAGCCTCCTGAATACCTGGTATTACAGGTGTGTGCTACCACACCCATGACTATTTTTATTTTGAAGGCATCTTACAACAGAAGCACACACTGACTTTACTTGCCATGAAAACAGAATAAGAACAGTACTGAATTGTTTAAATCCATTTCCTTAGAATTTTATTTTTTCTTAAAGATGGTGCAGATGATGGCATTTTGTTTTATTTAAGAAATCTATGTAGTATTATTTATTAGCAGTTGCCTCTGCATCTTTAGGAATTTGTGCTTTTAAAACAGTCTTGGTAGAATTCTTTATTTCTTTGTCAAAATTATGATTTTTATGGAATTATTGTGAAGTACATATTGTGTCTTCTTTGTAATATTTCATAGACTGTCTCAGGGTTCCACCTCCAGAATGTTTAATTAAGCCAATCTGGGGTGGGGTCTGAGAAAGTGCGTTTTTATTAGTTCCAAGGTGAAGTTGATGCTGCCGCTCCAGGGACCACACTTTGAGAACTACTGTCCTAGGCAAAGAGCTGGAGTTCTGGTTCTACCCCCACTTCCCAACAGAGGACTTTCACAATGTAGTTTCTTCTCTCTCCTAATTAAACCATCAGGAGTGATGAAATGTACTAGTCGACTGAGAAATAGTTAAAGAGAATGCTGGCACCAAATTCATACTAGGTATTATGCCAAGTGTTTTGGGAGGTGCACATCAATAAATAAACATTATTCTTGACCTTCAGGACCTGTCTTAGTCAGTTTGGGCTGCTGTAGCAGAATTCCAGAGAGTGGCTAAACAAGAGAAATTTGTTTCTCACAGTTCTGGAGACTGGATAATCCAAGACAGGTGCCAACATATCCATCTGGTAAGGGCATTCTTCTTCGTTTGCAGACAGTCGTCTTCTCCTTGTGTCCTCACAGAGGGAGAGCATCTTTCTCATGTCTGTTTTTAATCCCATGGCACTAATACCATTCAATGGGGGCTCCACCTCCATAATTGAATTACCTCCCAAAGGCCCTACTTCCAAATGCCATCACATTTAGGATTTAGGCTTCAACATGTGAATTTGGGGGGACTCGAATATTCAGCCTATAGCAGGGCCTTAGCATTCAGGAGGGTGAGTTGGCAAGTCATGCATGCATACCTACAACTATAATGTATTGCAGAAGGTAATGGACACATGAAAGAGAAATAAAGGATTCATAATCAGTGAGATTATGACAGTGGGAATAACTAAAGTTTAATTTTTGTTGAGGGGATCTATGAAGCCTTCTTAGATGAAAGGATGGAGATTTTGTGTTTTTGTTCTTGACTTAAAAAAGAGAATATAAAAATTATAAAGATTCTGTTTTTAGTATTATATTTTGAAATGGGCAAGAAAAGCAAAAAGAATATGTATCCATCTTATTAATAATTTTCATTATGGTGAATAAAGCATTTAATGAGTATACTGAGCAAATATTGAACTGTATATAATTGAGTCATTTATATAATATGTTATATGTCATACATATTTGTACATATTAATATATTTATTAGGATTATGAGTTTGGATATTTTATCTTATATCACTTGTGGAAAAATATAATTTTGAGCAGAGTGCTCTTGTTCCTCAAAAATATTTTATAGAAATATATTATTTTTCTCCTTTGGTACAGACATTAGACAAAATCAAGAAACAGTTTAAAAAGAAAAAATGTAACAAGGAAAAGAAAATCTGCAATGCAAGAAAACATGAATTATTACATGATAGGAAGTAATCATTATCATTCATTTGGTCTCGGGATTGAGCAGGATCATATACTTGTTTTTGCAGTCACTTCTCTGTAGTTCCTATCATCATTCATATACATAAACCTACACACTTATATGGAGACAGTAGTCTTTTAAAATTGTTTACTTATTCATTCAAATAGACATGGGCAACATAGACATAGTCTTTATTTTTTGCAGAGTTTGCAGTCTAGTAGGGAAGACATATATTAAACAAACAAATATATCCATAAATGTATGATTATACATTTTATTAAGTTATATGGAAAAAAAAACAAAATTACGGTGTTTATGAGTGAAAAGAACAGTGAAAGGAGAATTCAGATTGCTGTAAAGGAAATCCAAGGCAGAAAATACAATTTAAGTGAAGATCTTGAGGTAGAAATAAATGGTTTGTAGGAAATGAAATACAGCCATGGTGACTGAAGCATAGTGATTCCGGGAGAGAGTGATATGAAGTGAGAAGGAGAGGGAAGCAGGGGTCAATGCTGAAAAGCCTTGTAGGTTTGTATTGTGTGTTAGTTGTATTGTGCCAAATAGCTTTTAAGCATCTTTTCCGCTTCAGTCTCTTTTTATACATTAATGTTGTACCTTAGAATTATTTACTTGCTCAAAAAATAGCAATACCAGCTCAATAAGGGTTAGAAAAAAGAGGTCATAGATGGAAACATCACTGAGACAGTGATCTGTTGCATGAGATTTATTGGGGAGCAACATCTTTAAGAGAAGGGAGGAGGAAGGTTGAGGGAGAAGTTGAATTGCATCAGGAGGTCTCAGCTCTGGGATCTGGATGGCCCTTTATATTGGTCCCAAACCAAGACAAAGGCTCTGGGCCTATGTACTCTGTCAATTCCCAGTCATTGATTGAATCCAGGCTGGGGGCAGGATAACAAAATCTACCTGGGGCAGGGGAACTGATTTTCTCCAGTGAGATATAGTAGTGAACAGTCAGCAGCCAGCACTCCTGGCAGTTGGAACTTTGGGTTTGGTTCTGTAGGTAGGAATGAGACATGATGAGCTCCTGCAGTCCTGGCCACTGCTTCACAAAGAGCCCCATAGTGATGTGATATAGCACAGCAGACATGTTTGTTGTCTTTTTTTTTTTTTTTTTTTTTTTTTTTGAGATGGAATCTTGCCCTGTCACCCAGGCTGGAGTGCAGTGGTGCGATCTCGGCTCACTGCAACCTCCGCCTCCTGGGTTCAAGCAATTCTCCTGCCTCAGCCTCCTGAGTAGCTGGGATTACAGGTGCCCACCACCACATCCGGATAACTTTTTGTATTTTTAGTAGAGACATGATTTTGCTATGTTGACCAGGATGATCTCGAACTCGTGACCTCAGGTGATCTGCCCGCCTTGGCCTCCCAAAGTGCTGGTATTATAGGTGTGAGCCACTGCACCTGGCCATGCTTGCTGTCTTTAGCCACACAGGTTATTTTCAGTTTTGCAAGGAGAAACCATCGCTCAGATAAGTAGGTGGAGGACAGGGAAAGGAGAAATTTATTTGCATGGTCTTTTCTGTCTCCTATTTTCCACTTATCAGGGTTTACCCCATAACCCATGCCTCTTAGGAAGCCATATTCTATGCTCTGCATTGTGGGATTTCATTCATAAAATACACTCTCACCAGGAGAGAGATAGGAGAAGACAACCAAGGGAATTAGAGAAAGCATATCCAGTTGAGTAGGTAAAGCATGTAGCCTGGTACTAGGCTCATAGTAAATGTTCAATAAATAGCTAACACTTACATAGCGCCTTACTGTGTACCAGCCAATATTTTGAGCACTTTACATTGATTAACTTATCTCATTCTGACAATAATTTAATGGAAAAGATACTAATACTAATATATTTACATTTTACAAATGAGGAAATTGCAGCTCAGAGGGTAAACAGCTAGTAAGGAGCATAGCAGAGCTGTTATAACCAGGTGCCATTTCAGAGTCTATGCTCTTGGCCAGGTGCAGTGGCTCAGGTCTGTAATCCCAACACTTTGGGAAGCCAAGACAGGTGGATTGCGTGAGGTCAGTAGTGGCCAACATGACGAAACACCATCTCTACGAAAAATACAAAAATTAGCTTGGCGCGGTGGCACGCGCCTGTAATCCCAGCTACTTCGGAGGTTGAGGCAGGAGAATTACTTGAACCAACGAGGCAGAGGTTGCAGTGAGCTGAGATTGTGCCACTGCACTCCAGCCTGAGTGACAGAGCAAGACTCCGTCTCAAAAAAACAAAACAAAACAAAAACAGAGTCTATGCTCTTAATCACTCCACTATATTGTGGCTATTATTATTGCTATCATTATTAGAATATGTAAATACTTTATTATCCCTATAAATATCATTAACAAAATACATTCAAATATGTAAAGCTTTTCAAGAGTTTCAGTAATTTTTATCTTTATTTTAAAACTATATCAGAAAATGTTTTATAGATATGAAAACAAGGCAGAAAGTCTTGGAACTTATTCAAGTTTCTTTATATGGTAGAAGACAGGATTATAAGATAAAAGAAAATATGCATGGCTAATTCAATAAAAATATATTCAGCATAATATTTCTTGTGTCAGGAAGATGACAGCCTGGTCTGGAGTTAGAAAATCTGCAGACACAGAGGTTCTAATTCCGTTTCTGCCATTACCTTATTTGTTAATCACAGTAGGTCATTTAATCTCTTTATGTGTTTCTATATTTGCAAAATAGAGTAATTAGTAAAAGCTATACCATATATATCAGAGGACTTTTTTTCTTTCAGGATAGAAATGGGAAAATACATCTGAAATGTAAAAACAGAAAAACGATCGATTTAAATGTCTTAGAAGTACTGCATTTTAAAAACCTCCACATTAAAAATATAGGTAATTTTTATAATTTTGTAGGGAATCCTAGTTAGAATGGTTTCCATCCTTTTATTTTTAATGAGATCCTAATTTTTATTGCATCCTGCACACTGAACAGTATCTTCACCCTGCTGATATAACAAAAATTTATATATCAAGAATAATTTATTTAGCAATTCCTACTTCATTGTTCAACAAAGAATGTTTGACAAAAATATTACTGCCTTGTTATCCACACACTCTCAAATGTTACAAGAAATCAATTTGGAACCTAAGAATTGATTTTTTTCAATAATTGGATGAATGTATTAAATTAACTACTTTTGTGTTTTGAGATTACAGCAGATGAGTGTTTTTAGTGTTTCCTACGTGTTTTCTTTATACACTGGAAAGTAACATTCTTTTCCATTATCTCACAGGTTTAGTTCGCTGTGCCATGCCACTCTATACATACTGTTTTTATTTTACATTTCCATATTCTGAAGATGGACTCTTTTTACTACTTAAAATAACTTACACTTTTGATTTTGTGTCCAAGTTCTATGTACATCTTTGTACCTTACCCATTCATATATGTTTTCAATTATATTAGACCTTTCTTCTTATATAAGACCTTTTCATACTTATTAAATTATTTATAGAGCACAAACTTCCCTGTAGATTTTTTTATTTTTATGATTGCTTAGAAAATTACTGTACTTACATTTAGAGTAATATAAAATTAGATACATGCATTTCTGAGTAATTATCTTTACAGTGGTAGTTCTCTGGTTAATTTTTATTTTTTTCATAATAACAATAGCAAAGATTAAAACAAATAATATATTCACTTTTAATGTAACATATGATTGTTATTTTTCCTAGCAAAAATTCTCATTTATTCATATGTAACTGCCTTGAAATTTGTACTTTAAGGACAAAGAAAGGTCACCAATCCCTCTAACTCCTGGTTCTTTGTCAAAAATGGACACAGTTAATGAGGTTTGTTTGGTACAGAACAAATTCTCAGACACAGATAGAGATCCTTTCAATGGAAACAAATTTGTTTGGCTTTACCAGGTTACTTAGCGATTAATAATAGCCTTGAGATGCAGGTCAGAGAGGTCATTGTACCAGCTTGCCAACACAATCTAAACGTGCAGCTAGCCTGGCTCTGTGGGCGCAGAAGCCCCCAAAATACTATGCATAAAGTAAAACAGGCTATTTTCTGACTCCTTTTTTCATATTAATAAGCAATTTTCAAGAGAAGGGTGGCAAAATGGGGGCCATGCCACTCCAAGTAATTCATTTATTTTGCAATTTAATCTTATGTTGAAAAAAATTGCTCTGCTGCAATAGCATAGCTTGGTGATTTTTAAACGTCAGTGTGTTTCATAAGTAACCTTGTATGAAGTATTGTATTGGTAGCCTTTAACAGAAAATTGCAACAAAAATATTTCTAGACATTGAAGTAGAAAGGAGAATCTCTTTTATTTTTTGAATTTTTTCCTCTACTTTCCTCAGTTATCTTTGAGAAAAATGCTCAGATAATTTATTTAAAACTTTACTTACAGAACTAGACACTAAGTTACATACCTACTTTTAAAAAAAAAGTATAGTACAATTTCAAAACATTATTTTAACGCAAAGAGTTAAGTTTTTCCTTGAAAATAAAGGATTTATTTTTCTCCATATTTGATATCATAATCTGTTTAGCAGGTGTTTTCACATAGTATACTTAAAAGCTTTTTTTGTTTATATTTCTTAGATACACATAAATAATGAAAAGTTTCATTATTTTAATAGAATTTATTATGCCTAGAAAATACTTGCACTTTCTCACCTGATTTAGCTTTTATTAGAATTATCTACATAATTGGACAAAATGTCAGCCTTTGTTTGAAGTGCAAGATAATATATGTAATCTTATTGGTATTATTTGAACTGTCAACTGACGTAAACCTACAATAAATTAAGGGTATGTATAAAACCTGTCACATTTTTAAAATTAGGCCATTAGTTAGTATGCAAAATAAATGATTAGAGATTTGAAAATACAAATCCAAAATGTAAGGGAAAACAGTAGCTCAGGTGCTTTCTTGGGAGATTTAAGTATGTCCAAAAAAGTTAATCTTAAAGCAAAAAACCCTGATAATTTAGTAAGACACACTTTGCATTTGATATGAGTATTTTCTCAGCTTTGAATTAATTATAATATACTCATTTGATCTCAAAAACTTAATCACCGAAATATCACATAAATGCTTTCTAAATTTTGCAAAGATTCTTGTAGAAAATGCAGGTGAGATAGATTACACCACTGATTTGGATGGATATGGATGATGGTTGCCCCTCAAAAAAAACTGATTTATCATCAGTGAAAGAATTAAAATGTGAACACATAGTATCATAAATAACTACAGATGGTTTTGATGCAGGAAGGCACTGGAGGAGTTTGCAGAAATGAAAGAAAAAGAAGAGAAGAAAGCTAACCTCGAAAAGGAAGAGAAGAAAAGAGATTACCAAGCCCGAAAGATGCATTACCTCCTCAGCACAAAGCAGGTTGGTCTACCTGTCCCTGACAGCTCCTGTAAGCCACTTGGGCCCCTAGCCTGACAGAGATAAACTAGTAAGCTGAATGGGACATGACTTGTTGAAAAGATATCACAAAGACACTACTTCGAGTTCAATTTCGTGCTTCTGTGTAGGTGTGTGCAGGCACCATGACTCGTCTGTGACAGCAGCTTCATACAGGCAGCCGCTGCGATGCTGGCAGAAAGGTCCAAGTCAGCAGTGTGATCTGCCACGGTGATAACACAACACGAAGGGCATAACCTCGCTTTCAAAACTCATTCTGAATGGCTTATTGTTGTGTTGTGAATTGATCAAGAACTAACAAGTTATTAGGCTGAAGTGGCTTTCATGTTTTCTCTTTTAATTGAGCTAATGTTGAGATTAAAACCATTTTTTGACCCTTTCTAAATTTTGATGGAAGTTTTCAGGTAAAGCTTTTAACAAAATTGCTTCAGCAGTTACATCTTCTTATAGAAATATAAGCATGAAATTTGGAATACTTAGACATTTATTTTACAATGCTTGCTAAAATGTCAATACCTTGGATTTTGTCCTGGTTACTAGGAAAGAATACATGGCATGTGGAATAGTCTCAAAAAAAAAATACGATTTTAAAAAAACATGAATTTGGGGGTTGAGATGTGTTTTGTTACTAGGGAGCTAGTCAGGAAACTAGCAGTTTCTGGGTTTTTATTTTTTCTCACAGACCTTCAAGTCCTATGTTGTAGTTTTGGCCAGAGTCACATAGTCGAATGTCTCCAGGCAGGGGCAAGTCAAGTCCCAGTGGTGAAGGTGAGCCCCAAGACTGAATGTCATCCTTAGAGGCATCCAAATTTAAAAAGTATATTAAATCCTGGGCTGGCGATGTACATTTGGAACATAGATCTCCCTCTATCTCTAGATTCTGCTTGGTAGTCTAAATATCAATACTTTTTAATCATGGTGACTATCTTCATATTTACTTGGATTTGTGTAGCTGAGTTATCTTCATGTGACAGGTAAGGAAACAAACTCAGAGGTGTTACGTGGCTGAGTTAGAGATACAAAGCTAGTAGAAATAGACATGGCACTCGGCAATCTAAGGTCACTGGACTTCAAATACTTAGGCAATAATTTAAAGATACTTTTAAAAATTAAAAGTCAAAATATTTTAATTTTAAAATCTATAGTAGTAACAGTTTTAGTTGTATAATTGAAGTGCTACATTTTTATATAGAATTTCAAATAAAAAATTCCTTTTCGCAGAAATTTTTTAACTTTAGTTATTAGTCATTTCAACTTTCATTAAACTAAGCGTACTATTAACACCCTTATTTCTTTAAATCTGGTATTTTATTTTTTACAATACATTTGTTAATCCTAGTAACTCTGAACATCTTTATACTCTGAATCTTTCTTAATATGAGTTCTAGTTGTGCTAAGTATACTTATGATGGGTACTGTAATACAGAAAGCATTTTTTTAAAATAGTGAAATCATTTTTGTTTTTTTAAGAGGGAGCGAAAAAGAGTCTTACCCTGTTGCCCAGGTTGCAGTACAGTGGCGTGATCTTGGCTCACTGCAACCTACGCCTCCTGGATTCAAGCAATTCTCCTGCCTCAGCCTCCAGAGTAGCTGAGATTACAGGCACCCGCCACCACGCCAGGCTAATTTTTGTATTTTAATAGAGGTGGGGTTTCACCATGTTGGTCAGGCTGTTCTTGATCTCCTGACCTCAAATGATCCCCCCACCTCGGCCTCCCAAAGTGCTGGGATTAAAGGCGTGAGCTACCACACCTGGCCTAAAATAGTGAAATTGTATTTAACTGAACATTTGTTAATCCTGTTTTATCCAAGGTTGTTGAGATACTGAGTATCTAGTGAAATTATTTAGAAAGTCCATGAAGACTCAGTTTTTTTTTTAACTAATAAAAATAATCTGACAGCAAATATCTATGGAGTGCTTATCATGTGCCAAACAGTATTGTAGAGACTTTCTATGCATTATTTCTTTAATTAATTTAATTTCATTTCATTTTTTAAATTAAGCACCTGGTTTGACAAAGAATTTTCACAAACCTGACTAAAACACTTGAATCATAGACCTTAATGGATTTTCAGATATTACCATTGTGTTTTAAGTATATTTGTATTAACAAATACAAGCTGTCAATGCATTTTTCTCCTTCTTTATACCATATAAGCTGCTGATAATATCAATGTGTGTAAACTTTACTTTAGTGATCCCTAGTCTCCAAAACTCCTTGGCATCCAATAAAATAATTATTTTTGAGGCCCTATGGCAAGGTTGAAAGAACCCAAATATTGTCATCAGACGGAGCTGAGTTGACATCCCAGCTCTCACACTAAGGGTAATATATTAGGAGATTACCTTCAGTTTTCTGAGCCTCTGCTTCCCTCTGCATTTGTGGGATAATGAAACCCATCTTGGAAGAAAGTTATGAGGATTAAATGTCATATATTTAAAACAGTGCCAGACCGTTAGATGGCATTCAGTAAATGGTAACAATCATATTATTAGAATTTAACCACAGATAAACCTAAGGTTTTCTTCTTTAATTTTCTTCCATTAATCTTACCAGTTGGAAGCATTCATTTTCTCATTTCCTTTCTTGGCTTTCCTTTAGTTATTAATAAAAAAATTAGTTAGAAATCTCTATGCTGGTGTCCCCCACCTCCATTTGACACTTGACTTCACAGACCTGAGGACATTACAGGTGAAACTGTATTCTCAAATTGCTTCCCTTGGAGAGAAATATTACAACAATAACAGGGATTTTCATTTGGACCTGGCCAGTTGGTAAACTTCATCATAGTGATCTTAAGATTTGATCACAGGTAACTAGAGATGAAAAGACAACCCTTTGAACCTATGGAGCCACTTTTGTTTCCAAGACAAACTTTTTGTGTGTGTGGTGGTAAAATAGAATAGCTGTGTCATCTTAGTCTCATCTGTTCATTTTGTTCAAGGGATTAGTTGTACTGACAGAATGATACTGGAAAGTTCATATGTTCTATTCCTTATATCCCAACAGATTTGCTTTACTTAGCTTTTAATCAGTATTTTTTCATCATGATATAAAAAGGTTGACCTTTAAAACATACTACAAGTCACAACTATTAATACAAACTGTCTCCATCTAAACAAAAGTATGCAACACTAAGATTTAATAAATACAATAAACATGAATCTTAAATTCACCAGTTAATCACTTCCAATAATATTTTTGAGTACCTGCCATCTAATAGTAGTGTGCTGGGACTTTAGTATAAATATAAACTATTTAATCTTTAACCACAAAAAGCGCTGAGCCTAATTTCAGTCTAATGTCAATTTTTTTGTAGATGGAAATTGCCAACTTTTCACTACTGCTTATATAGGTGATCTCACTGAAATTAATAACTATTTATACTTATGATTTTGCTGATGTGCTATTTTATTTTAATAAAAAACAACATAACCTTCCTTCCTAAGCCTAAGGAAGATTCAAAGACTAAAAGACACATATTTCAATCTGAGTGTTGTTAGTAATTTTTACAGCATGTCTGGGCTATTGGGGAGAAATTAAGCTGCAGATTTTAAAATATTCCTTACTTGGTTGTTTACAAATTAATTTCATTGTTTGTTTTAAGATTTTGATTTCAAATTGTATTTGTAGACCTTTAAGTACAAATAAAAGCCAAATAAGAATTAATAATATTTATTTTAAAAGATTTGTATCAATTTTAACGTTCAGTGCCTGCAGATATTTGAAAATTCTCCAAATAAATATTCAAGTTTGAATAATTTTATAAAAAGTATGTCAGGATAGGAAAAGCTTTATTGATCTGCTTAAAAGGAATAAATCTAATAGCATTTTTAGCAAAGAGGGGGACATTATATTGATGATTTATATTGGCGATTGGTGATTAGGAATGATATTAGTATGGTTTATAGAATAGTAATTTTTACATTACATTTTTATTGTTCTAATAGCTTACTTTAGATGAGTAGAAATAAAACATTAATTTTGACAGTGCTTCATAGAAGATAATTTTGTAAGTCAAAATTGTATTTGTGAATTGAGATATAGATGGTGTAAGATTATGAGTTTTTTAATGTATTAGTAATTTTAGGATGATTATGCTGGTATACTCATATACTCATATGCTGATTGCAAAGTTTTAAAGTCAGGTTTAAGCCTATATTTAGTACAAATTCAATGTATACCTTAAAATATTTCCAAAAGCTATTACTAATTTTTGATGGTATTAATTATCTCATCTTTATTCAAACAAGTATGTTAGCGCTAATAGAAATTACACAAGTAAATAACTAATATTGCAATGAGTGAATTAATAGACCCCTCAGGGTTTTATTAATTAAAAAGTTCGAGTCATATTAAAACACCTTTTGTATATGTTTATTTCAATCAGAAAGCTGAATATGGTAACTTATTTGCATAAATAATCAATCACCATTTACTAGTAGTAATAAGGTTAATTTGTTGCTACAGACATAATAGGATTAGTCAATTATATTTCCCAGAAAATACTATTTGTTATGCACCCCATCACCTGTAAAACAGGATTGGGTTTAGCACCCTTATTAAATGAACACATCAAAAAATCTTTGTCCCTGTAAAAGTTTTATGAAAGGAAGGCTAATTTTTGGTTGATTTGGATAAAGTAAAATGCAAATATTGCTTCTGTTTGTAAATTTAATTTATCTTTCTCTAAAGATTGATTACTTAATAAAGTTATTTATTCTGATTCAGTAACTAGTCAAACTAAATCTAACACATATAAGATATATTTCCTTTGAAGAAAATCTCATTTGCAGATTTGTTTTATTCCAAATAAACTGACTTTCATTCCCCTGCCCTTGTTCTTAGGTAATAAATTATGTTGTCTGCTCCACCTACTGGTGGATATATGCAAAGGCCTATTGTTGGATTTAGTAAAAGATGCCTCTAAAGTATTGCCAGAATTTTTAAGAGTCTTCCTGGAGATTAGAAAAATTACAGACAAATGTAAAATTCAAGATCCAAATTATAAAAGGTTAGTTTGGAAATATTGGTTATTACATAGAATTGTACACGGTAATAGTTACCTTATTAGTGAAAATGTTACCCTGTTTTTCATTTTAATGTGAAAATAAAAAAGGTAAATAAACATAAAATATACATATAACTCAGTATAACTATGTCTATTTTATTTTAGTGTGGCATTTAAGAGTTTACACATATTGAAATTAAAACTAAAGTAGAAACAAATTTACTTCAATTAAAATTGTTACATGTATATAATGGAAATAGTTTTCATGTCATAATTTATACGATAGATTTTTGATGTTTTTCCTCACTCCCCACTAAAGTAGTGAAAATATTACTGAAATAACTATTTTATTTATTATTTTAAAAAGATCCTATACTGTGTTTAATACTGAAAAAATTTTACTTTTAATTATATTTTTGAGGAAGCCAAAACGGTTTCAGCTACTTTTTTGCCAAATGATATTAAATCATATTTGTATAGAGAAAGACTGTCTTAATTTTAAAAATTAAACTTGGCCAGGCGCGGTGGCTCACACCTGTAATTCCAGCATTTTGAGAGGCCAAGGCGGGTGGATCCTGAGGTCAGGAGATCGAGATCATCCTGGCTAACACGGTGAAAACCCGTCTCTACCAAAAATACAAAAAATTAGCCAGGCATGGTGGCGGGCGCCTGTGGCCCCAGCTACTCGGGAGACTGAGGCAGGGGAATGGCATGAACCTGGGAGGCGGAGCTTGCAGTGAGCTGAGATAGTGCCACTGCACTCCAGCCTGGGCGACAGAGCGAGCCTCCATCTCAAAAAATAACAATAACAATAACAATAATAATAAAATAAATAGATAAACTTGACATACCCATAATTAATTGGTAGTCTGTTGATATGAAAAACAGTTTTATAAGACAAATCTTTTTTTAAAAACTTATTTTAATTTCCAGGATACAAATCTTATAAGGTGAAAAATATTTAAATTAGGAAAATTTTGACCGGATGTGGTGGCTCACGCCTGTAATCCTAGCACTTCGGGAGGCCAAGGATGGCAGATCACTTGAGGTCAGGAGTTCGAAACCAGCCTGGCCAATGTGGTGAAACCCTGTAACTATTGAAAATACAAAAAAAATTAGTTGGATATGGTGGCAGACACCTGTAATCCCATCTACTGGGAGGCTGAGGCAGGAGAATCGCTTGAACCCGGGAGGCAGAGGTTGCAGTGAGCCAAGATCACACCACTGCACTCCAGCCTGGGTGAAAGGGCAAGACTCTGACTCAAAAATAATAATAATAATAATTATTATTCCAAATCATTTATTGCTTTCAACTCTATCTTTTAAGGATCTAGGTGGTGAGATCTTATGCATGTCAAGTGCTCAATATGTGATTATTCACTTTTACTTTGAGATGATGAAGCCCTAGAAAAGTGGCAGCCTTACCATGTGCACCTGCCAATGTGTGTGCGTATGTGTGGGTATGTGTATCTATGTGTCATATGTCTTTGTATATTTGGTATATTTGGAAAGTATCTTTGGGGTGACAGGGAAACTCAAGAGTAATGTTAAGATGTACCTGCAATGACTTTCTGGAGCACATATTTGGACCTTATAGACATTATCTCAAAACCACTTTTCTGACTTGAAAAACATTGATTTTGTTCCTTTCTAGTTTCTTAGTTGGACCTTTTTTCCATCTTTTGTATTTCCATGATATATATGCAAAAGGATGTATGCCTTGATACTTATGGTTGCCAATAGTACCCTTATCTTCACTGAACTGACTATTATATTTATGATCTTTGTGGTTTGATGCAACCTGAGTTTGAGCATTCACGTGTTCTTTGTGAAATTTTTCAGGCTTTTTTTTTTTTTTCTGTGTGTGTGTGTGTGTGTGTGTGTGTGTGTGTGTGTTTTTCTGTTTTCTAAATCAGACATTACATTAAACAATCCACAATTCTAAACTATCCCCAGGTAACCAGGATTTTGAAGTAGTTGACTCATCTTCATTTTTTGCTGTCATCTTTCAGTTCATCATCCCAGGTGTCTTTCAAATCAGTCCCTTCATATTTATTTCCTGAACCCTGAGCAATTGTAATAGTCTCTAAAATGATTTTCTTTTTAAGTCTTTTGTCCTTTAACCCAGTATATTTACCACCATCAGATAAACCTTTCTAACAGAGCATTTTTATTTCATTTATCTTTGCAGTTTGTAAGCCTCCAAAGCTACCCTGTTATCCATAGGATAAAATCCACATTTTTCAGCATAAGCGTTCAAAATTCTTTATAATCTGACTTCACTCTGCTATTCAGTTGATCTGCCTCTGCTCCTCAATATGAGCATACTGATACAGTCTGACTTTATATCCTAGAGAAATGTATCATAAGATTCTCTCTCTCTCCCCCCCCCCCCCCCGGCCCTCTATATATATGAGGTAGGTGACTTCTGGTGACTTGTCATATTGTGGAAATTCAGAAGCCTCCCCTCTGCCTCTCACAGAAAAGGAGAAATATGTTACAAGCTTTTTGCTAATACTTTGAATTTTATTGTTACTTTACCATTAAAGATGTATTTCTTTCTCCTATTAAATTTAGATAACTAATTTAGATTATTTTTAGAAAGGAGATATTTTAGCTTTCAGGTTGTCCTTAATGGTATGTCTTAGTGAAAATTGATACATTGTGAACAGCTTCTGATAAGAATGGGAGAGAAAAGTACATTCAGAGACCTGAGGCAATACCTAGAGTATAAAGACCCAAATGGACATAAAGTTGGTAAGAAAGAGATCCAGGGATGCTGAAGGGTGTAATGCATTCGTGGGATGTCTGGGGAGGAAAGTAGGTATTTATGGCACTAAAAAGAATATTAAGAGGACATGCAGAAGAAATGTATCAGTTTTGTCATTTTGCTTAGGGTCACTGCTATTTAGTATCAATTATTAACACAGCATTCTCCAAAACCAAGTCTTAATTCTTACATTCCCTGCAACTTATTTAGCAAACTTATTCAGGAGTTGGAAAGGTCTGGTAATAAGACAGAGTTATGGATGTATGGTTTGGGAAGTAGATTCATATGTTTTACATGAAGGATCTTATATTTGCTTTTGCTAACTTCCCAGTAGTTTGTATGAATGTTTTCACGCAGAAAAATTTAACAATAGGAGCTCACACTGACAGAGGCGCCACTCATCGGAATGTGCTAGAGCAGCATGGGATCTTTAGGATGATCTTTCCAGCGTTCTCTTTTAACCGATTAAAGAAATTAAGACTAGAAGATGAAGCAACCTGCTCAAGGTCACACAACTAGTTTGAATACATTCTGTAAAGCTGGGGCATCCTCAGTAAACCATGGTCACAAAAAAACCTGAGTTAGTCATCTACATCTGCGATCTACACCTGGTTCACCTAAATAAACCCTACATGGAAGGAACTGTATCCTACCTTTATGACTGTCCAGCCATCCTTCTTCAAAGGATATTCACTAGTTTTTCATTGAATTCCCTTTTTTCTCTTTCTCTGAAATGGTTTGGTACTTATAAGAAACGTCGATTCTAAGTGAGTTCATGTACAAAGATAAAAACTAGGGCCTGTATATAGAAGCATAAAGAAAGCCAGAATGTAATTTAGATATCTATGGTACCTTCTGGTGAATTGCTCAAAGCAATTTATTATATCTATTTTCAGAATATTCTATAAAGCAGAAATTATCTCTCTGGTGACTAAAATGTTTGGGACTCTTTTTTTCCCCCTTTGGACCCTTGGTTGGTTTATTCTTTCAAGATTACATAGAGATCTGACTTACGATCTTTGGATCCATAGTTTAAGAGGCAGGCCCTCAAGTGTGGACATTTGTTCTTAATCCCAAGTGAACAGCTCACATCACAAAATCATCACATAATTTGTTACTATTGGCAGTCTCTGTGCAGAAAGGCCAAGGACTGAACTAGCATGGAGAATGAATTACCTATTAACTTTTACATTTTATTTCCTCCCTCTTTAACATTGTAGTTTTTATTATCCTGTAATATATGAAAAGGATGGCATTATTATCCATTGTCAGTTCTCTTTGAAGAGACAGCACGAAGTGGTTTGTTAAAAAAAAAATCTTGTTGTGTTCTCAAATGAATTCCTTTTCTGCTCTTCTTTTAACTTTTAACTCTTGCCATCTTTTAACTACCTCACATCTAAGAAAGAGGCAATAATTTCCGAAAGAGGCAAGAATAAAATAAAAATTAATTAAAAGAGAGCCACTTAGGTAGAAGAGTGCCTTAGCTCTTTCCCTTATGTATTTTTTGCTTTTAAGTGTGCGGCATTTTAAAATAAATTATTTAGCAAAACACATTATAAACCTCCCCCTTATGTATGACTGGGGGCAGATCCATGTGTTATGGGCCTGAAGCTTATACAATTTGGAGAGTACACCTTTAAAGATAAAATATGCAAAATTTCAAATACAAGAGGATACGTTCATTATTTCTTTTTTCTTTAGAGACAGAGTCTCGCTCTGTCACTCAGGCTGGAGTGCAGTGTCGTGATCATAGCTTGAATTCGTGGGCTCAAGTGCTCTCCTACCCCAGCCTCAAGTAGCTAAGACTACAGGCAGGTGCCACCACACCTGGCTAGGTTTGTTCACATTTTTTGTAGAGATAAGGTCATGCTGTGTTGCCCAGGCTGCTCTCAAACTCCTGGCCTCAAGTGATCCTCCTGCCTCAGCCTCCCAAAGTGCTGAGATCACAGGCATGAGCCACCACACCTGGCAATAATTTTTATAATGAGAAAGGAAATCATTTCAACCACATTTCAAATTTTAATGGGCTGATACTACCCAACATCTTAGAAATCTAAAAATATAGCATAGTGCTTTAATGAACTGCCTGGCACAGCTCTGGAGCATTTGTTTTCTATATTTTGACTTCATACTCTGATTGCTTCTCTTTTGACAATAATATTGTTAAACTTTCTGAAGTGAGAAGAGATGGATTATTTACCCTTTTGTTCTGACAACATTGATCTAAATTTTCATTACTATAAAAGTGTTGTATAATGCGTTATGTTGAGTATATTTTTGAAAGAAGAGTCTTCCATTTTGTATAGAAAATTGTAAGAATTGGATTCCCCATTTATGATTTACACATCTGAATGTTGGAATAATTTTTTACAGACTAGCTTTGGGCTGGGTACATTTTAAACCTCACTTCTTCCCCACTACCCACAGACTTCCGTGGTGAGGCACTCTAGCAAGTTCCTATTGCAATGAAGCCCCTGGCCCTGCTCCTTCATTCAGGGTGCCTCCTATCCACACAGTGGGTGGTAGGAATATTCCTGGGAGATATTTCTGTATTGGGATTGCTAACAAATATTAACTAAATGTGGAAGTGACAGAAACCCCACATAAATATATTTAAACCTAGATTAAAGATGTACCCACCTCATCTTTTTCACAGCCTGATCCCAACATGCCCACAGCCACTCTCATACCACCCAACCCATGGGAAAATGTGATAGAGGATGTCAGATTATAAAGATACAGTGGCATTCACTGATATCTTTTGCAAATTTACAAAAAGCATGACCACATGAGCACATTACCAGGGTCCTACCCTGTGCCTTGGAAGGGGCCCATGAAAGCAAGGGGTCCCAAAGCTTAAGCTTCGTTAGTTTCACTGTTATTTCACCTCTGAGTGGACTCCATTCATGTACTGTGTGAAAACTCTGCTGCTCTTGTTAAACTTGCTCAAATAAGTTTTAACATTTGTTTCAATGTGCTATACATAATCATTGGCATACCAGATTTCAAATCTAGCCTTCAGACAATTAAGTAAACCTTATCATTTTAGGCCTATCTGTCTTTAAAGCTGAAACACCTAATTTTCTTTGGTTCTTTCTCTTTTTTAAATTGAAAACAAAATTTGGACATCAAACTCAGGATCAGTGTATTTTCATTTAGTAGATTGGGTGCCTTTTTAAAATTAATATATTCAGCTTGTGGTAGAGATAATTATTAGGTATTGAAAAGACCGAATATATTTTGTAAATGTATATATATGTATATATATACATTTGTATGTGTACATATGTATATACAGGTATACATGTTATGTATGTATATGCATATATACACACAAATACAAACATATATAAAATTTCAAATACAGTCTTAATAAAACATTCAAAAGCCAGAAAAGAATTAGAACAAAGTACATAACAAATGTAGCTCCCATTTCTTACCTCAGTGTAAAATGTTCCTCCACTTACCCCAGAACACCATATTTTAAATTGCATTGTATGCAAACAATTTATACAAGGCAATTGAAAGTTAATTAGTATTTACTCATTTCTATTGGTTTCATATAAAACTCCTATTGGCCCAGCACAGTGTCTCAAGCCTGTAATCCCCAGCACTTTGGGAGGCCGAGGCAGGCAGATCACTTAAGACCAGGAGTACAAGACCTGCCTGGGCAACATGGCAAAACACCATCTCTACAAAAAAAAAAAATTATCCAGGCATGGTGGTGCATGCTTGTAGTCCCAGCTACTTGGGAGGCTGAGTGGGAGGCTTGCTTAAGCCCAGGAGGTCGAGGCTGCAGTGAGCCATGATCGCGCCACTATACTCCAGCCTGGGCAACAAAGCAAGACCCTGTCTCAAAACAAACAAACAAACAAAAAAATCCTACAGTTATTGTCAAGTTAATTACAATCAATTCTATCATTTTCTTCATTGGTTAGAAGAGACTAAGCTTTTGGTGGTTCCTTTTTTATCACTAATTAAATTTACAATATAGTGAAATCCAAATCTTAGACACACAAGCAGTTAGGTCATTTCTTTAACTAGATTTAATGAAAGAAATGGGGCTGTAATAGTTTTGTAGATTTAAATTTTTATTTCTATTACTATTATGGCTATTTTTCTATTTTGGGGACACTTCAGAAATATTTTGGATTGAGCCCAGTCATGAGTTAGATGCTATTATCTATAACTGATAAATAATGAGTTTGTGAAGTTTGTCAGGTTATGATTTGTCCTAGCTCTTCGATGAGATTAGAAGAATAACTTTGTATAGATATCCCAGTGTCTCTGATATTTAATCCCCTTGGATTGAAAAACTTCGTAATCTTTCTGATGAGTATCTGGCAGCCAGATTTTAAAATTTCAGGCTCTAGTCTAATCCATTGTCTTTTTCCTTTAATCTTTCTCTTTATTACCCTCCCTGCTCTGTGAACCCTATAATGAAATACACTATGTCCTTTATATTAAAACTAGGGACTTAAGGAGAGAGATTATACTCCCAAATGTTTTCTTAAAATAAGCTCTTAACTGAGTCAATGGTTAAGATACTCAAACATTGACTAATGTGACTCATGTGGTCATTAAGATCACTGTTAAGATCATGAGTATTTAACTTCTGGAATCAAAGTATAGCCCAACACAAGAAATAATCTATGATTTTTGGATTTTATGCAATATAACATATGTAAATATTTTAGAAGACACAGAAAGTTTGCTTATTATATTGCGTATTTGTTACAATCACAAAACAAACAAAACCAAAGAGGAATTCCAATTTTTTACTTAAAAAATATAAAATTGATTTCATTTTGGTGTGATATGATTTTAAGTATTTTAGTGGAAAATGGCAGACAGGTTTTCTGTAAAACTAATAATCTTGTCAATTGCTGTCTCTATCTACTGTATCTTTTGACAGCTGGAAATATTTTACCCAGCAATGACTTACGTTATTCACAAAATATCACAAGAGACAGTAAAATAAAAGATGAGAAAATGAAGATGTGGAGAAGAGAGAAAGGGAAAAGAATCTTTCTTTAACTTTTAATTTGTGAATATCTCTGAGTGTAAAATAAATAAGCTGCATATATCAGTAGTTAGTATTATGCTGAAAAGAAATTCTTGCCAAAAAAATTTCTTTCTGAGTTTAGAGAAAAGTTACATCTACAAGGTGCTTATATAAGGAAAAACATTCCTAATTTAGTCATCCCCTTAAGGGCTTGAATTTCAGAGTTTTTTCTCAAGTTTAGTCAGTAATATTTTCCATTAACTTTTAAATTAATTCATGTACACATATGTATGCATATAATTTCTGTTCTAACATCCCATTAAATAAATGTCAATCCCCTAAAATAATATAATTTTGTTGTATTTATAATACGTAAATAATGTTAATTATTTATATTTATGTTCTATGTACATAAGTTTACTTATGATCATCTATATTGGTCTTAAATTCACGTCACTGAAATGATTCAATTTATTTTACCTCTTTTTTTGTTTATATGTAATCTATACCAAAATCAACTTCCCTGTTTGCTATTATTTGAATATTAAAATTTTTGAGTTTTCCTTGCTTTTTCAAGGCAGAGTTTTCCCTTTTCCCCCTCCTATGTCTTAATAAAGCATTTGCTATTGGTTGTATGGTTATAGCTACCTCCCTCTAAGGTAAGTGAATTCATAAAGGAGAACAATCATGCCATTTTGATACCTCCAGTATTTCATACCAAAGTAGGCTCTCAAGTAATGTTGATTAACTAATAAATGAATGGTTTATGTATATATCCTAATTCTGATTTATAATAATTTTGGATACAAAATAAGACAGGCAGCTTTTATTTTGATTCCAATTATTCACTCTTTTTTTTTAATGAAACAAGATTGTAAGTAAAACAAAATTATTTTTAAAGCAACAATAATTTTTTAGTAACTTGTATCTATATTTGCCCAAATATATTTTATGTGGTTTTTTTTTTGAAGGACAAATCTTATATACCAAGAAAAGACAAAGGGGAAAGCTAACAGTGTGCCCCAGATGAAACCAAGTTACACAATAGATATAGGAGGCAACTACATTTCAAACTTAGCTCTGGCTGTCTTCAAAACCATGCCTTCCGTTTATGGATGGTTTCAAGGGAGCTGAGAAAGGACCTACTTTAAGAATATTTTCCTGGATTATGAGTGAAATTGTATTTTAAGAGTTCTGTTTACTTGAAAGCAACTACTAGTCAACATATTCAACATTATTAGCCTTTAATACTTTGTGGGAATTAGCTTCTCAGTTTCTTCAGAGATCAGGAGGTGGAAGAGACAATTCAGATGCAAGGCCCTCTCACAGGCAGTCAAGCAAGGCTTCATGGGTCCTTATGGACACTTGTTAGGCAATCTATTTGTCATGCCAGAGAAAGAACAATGAAGAGAGGAATAAGTGGGTACTTGTCATCTCCTTAATATTTTCATCTTTGAAACACCAGCTGAAATTCTGAAATAACAGAAACCCTGTTCAACTTCCTGTTACACATTGGTTTGTAATCATTTTATGAGATGAAGGGATGTTTATGAAAATACAAATGTCTTCGACATCTCATTCTTGATCTAATTAGCAATGTTTCTTTTAATTAATACTCATGACAATTAAAAACTGAGCTTGCTACATCCCAAATAAAACTGAAGATACATTTATTGGTGTATTCAGCACCATCTGAGACATTAATATAGTGAATGGCAAAAGTGAGACATGATATTTGCCAAAGTACTGTTATGGAATAGTCAGGGTGGAAACTTGGCTAAGATGAGAAAGAGAGGTGTTAGAGCCCAATACATAAACCCCCTTTTTCCTGTCTGATTTCAGAACCAGTGGAGAGAAAAATAAAAAAGACAGATAGATGGAGATAAAAACATACCTCTCTCTCATCATTAGTAATGAAAGCTGAATTGGAAGTTTACATCTGAAACAATAATGAGCTTGCTTCTATTTAGTTCCATCATTAAATCTACCTCCTAGTCGCAGACAGAGGAGGAAAACTAGGCCTATCCCTGTGAATCTGAAAGGAAGTGAGAGCAAAGGATATTTGTCTCCCATAAATAGGCTGGCTTTCAAGAGGTAGGGGGAAGGGGCCAAATTAGGTTGGATCATCTCCCTTCCTGATACACAATACTGAAAACCCACTCCTTCTTCCTTGACATACTGAAGGGCAGACAGATGCCCATGAAAACACGAGGAATGGGAAATATGTACTTCTCACTAACTAGATGTGTAGGGTTGGCAAGGAAGCAAGGTTAGAGACAGCTTTAGAATGGTAGAAGCTTGTACATGTTCATCAGAGCTACTTGAGGGAGAAGGCTTGAAAATACAGAAGAGACAAAAATAGCCAAATAAACATGGACCCAGAAAAGGTGAGAGAGGATACAGTGAAGATCATTAAGTTGTAGGCTTAAATAAGTGGAAGAAGACCTGAACTTCTAGGTCAAGAAGGAATAAAATTAGTGTAGGATCATGTATGGATACTTTTGTGGGAAAGATCAGATGTTAAAGTAATTAATGTTTGAATACCTCAATATTCTGGTTGATCTTCCAGAATAATCCTTAGAAGAATGAGAGAAGGTAGAATGTTTAGTGGTACTGGGGGCCAGCTAGATTTGAAATCCACAAATATCAGTCTGCCTGGTTATGTAATTTATTCCAGCAGTTATCAACGACCTGATATTGTAGGCATGCAAAATGATAGTAGTAATAACAACTAATATTTATTGAATGCTTACTGTGAGCCAAGTACTCTTATAAGTGCTTTACATGAATTATTTCTCTTAATTCTCACATATCCTATGAGATAGACTATTACTTCCAATTATCAATGAGGCACAAAGAGATTAATAAGTAGCCCAATATCAATGTTAGTATTTGATGGTCTAGAACAGAGCCCACATGTACAATGATGACATGACACTGTCGCTTAGGAAAAAATAGCTAGCATTTGTTGAATACTTATTTTGTGTAACCACCGTTCAAAGTGCCTTAGCTTTTGAACAGCTCAAAGGTACTAAAGATTTAGTACCTTTAATCTTTATCAACTTTATGTGGTAGTTCCATTATTATGGAGGGGAAAACAGATACAGTGAGGTTATATAATGCAGGTTAAAATTACAAAGGTAATAAAAGGTGGAGGTGGGAATTTGGATTTTGTTAGTCTGCCTCCAGAAGTCATGCTCATAACCACTAAGTTCTACTGCATAGTTGAATTTATTCTCGTTTGGGCTATGGCCCAGTGGCTATGGCAAGTGATTGATGTTAGAGCCTTGAGTGATTAACATAATCAACAATGGGACTCAGATGAGCAGGGAACTAAGTGAGGGTGAAAAGGAGACAATAGATTAGGAAGGGTTGGAGGAATCAATTGACTTGAGATCTCCAGGGAATGAACTTATGAGTAACAAGAATAAGAATATGAGATAACTAACAGACCAGAAAGTTGTGGTAAGAGGGTGAGATATTGATCTTTAAGATTATATAATTACACAGAACAGTCTGGATGATGGGGATGAATGAGGTGTGGTCACCATTCCATAAATGTGAAGGTCAATGGAGATGAAGGCATCAAAGAACTATGAAGTCGTAATATTGGGATGGGTTGCCACTTGCATGTGAAATCACCTAAAATTATCTAGGAACATGCAGTAAAAGGGAAGACTGGACCATGTGCCAAGGGCTATTGTGAATATCAGGGAATAACCAGCAAGTCAGTTTATGGTAACTGCAATAGGGAAAAATATGAGATATTCAGATTACAAAAAAGTAGATGAGGCCAGGCATTGTGGCTCATGTCTATAATCCCAGCACTTTGGGAGGCTGAAGTGGGTGGGTCACCCAAGGTCAGGAGTTCAAGACCAGCCTGGCCAACATGGCAAAACACCATCTCTACTAAAAATACTAAAACTAGCCAGGTTTGGTGGCAGGCGCCTGTAATCCCAGCTTCTTGGGGAGCTGAGGCAGGAGAATCACTTGAACCCAGGAGGCAGAGGTTGCAGTGAGCCAAGATTGCACCATTGCACTCCAGCGTGGGCGAAAGAGCAAGACTATGCCTCAAAAAAAAAAAAAAAAAAAAAAAAAAGAAAAGAAAAGAAAACACACACACACACACAAAAACAAAAACAAAAAACCATACATCTATCTATCTATCTATATATAGAGAGAGATATATATATAAATAAAACAGTAGATGAGTACCACATTGAAAGTGGCAATGGGGAACTGAGTTAAGGAAAATCTTTTTGTGGTGACTGTGATACAAAGGAATACTAAAATGGTTTGCTCAGTATGGCAGCAAGTGAAGTGGTTTTCTAGAGGAGAAAGAAGTTCATTTATAATAAAAATGCATTTATTGAAAAGTTGAGGCAGACAGATATTGTTTCATATAGATGGAATAGGAGTTCCACAGGGCAAGGTTGAAAATATTATAGGCAAGCAAATCAGAAGTCTTCAGAAAAGTAGTGCAGTAGTTTGAGAACAAGTCTACCAAAAATATAGTTAAAAGAGAGATA
The DNA here is from genome assembly GCF_047675955.1 of Chlorocebus sabaeus. Classification (NCBI taxonomy): domain Eukaryota; kingdom Metazoa; phylum Chordata; class Mammalia; order Primates; family Cercopithecidae; genus Chlorocebus; species Chlorocebus sabaeus. The sequence continues at coordinate 11,823,550 of NC_132928.1, read as the reverse complement.
TGATTAATTTAGCAGAAAATTATTTGGTCATAAACAATTTGACTAAAAAGCAAATGGGTCAATAGTTGCTTGATCCGACCATCTTCTATTGTAGATAAACTTAAGTTGCTGTACTGTCCTTATTTTAAATACTACACTAATGATAGACTGAAAGTAAATTATGTATTTGAAGGTACAAAGGAAGAACTATTTTCTCAAATTTTGAAAAATGGAAAAAATAAAGACATATACAAACAACCCAATAGTACAAAAATCCAGAAAGTAGGGATTTTGTTCATTTCAGAGATCAGTTTTTCGATCAAAATGTGTATTGACCAAATTATTTTTACTCTAATTACTTTGTGACCAAATTATGTTACCACAGAGAGACTTCAAGTTTGAGTGGTGATAAAAGATAACTGTGTCATGAAGAATAGTTGTGTTTTCTGGGCTTTCTACTATCAAATAGTTGAATTTTCTGGGCCTTCTACTATCCAGATCAGAACAAAATAGGAAAACAAAAGATAATCAAAAAATATACAATTTTATTGAAGGGTAACATACAGAAAAGTGAAAAAAATCTAATCACTTAGCTCAATTAATAATCACAAAATGGCAGGTATAATCTATATCTAATAGATATTTTAATAATTTTCCTGTAAGAAGCCACAAGGTTATAGAAGAAGACTATCTAAGGGCTCAGTGTTCTGAAAGTCTTTAACATCTGGATACAAGATTGTGGCCAGTCAGATAAGGGCAATATAGCATTTGCCCCTGAGGCATTCAACTATACTTGATGAAACCTAAAATGGCCTCTTCCTTCTTCAAAGACCGGTGGGAAATCAGTTTTTTTGCAGAATCCCACATAGCACTACAAATAAAGTTTGACAAATGCCCAATTCTCTTATTACATTTTCTTTAACAAAAGAACATTTTCATTCACTTGTCTAGTTCTGTAATTCTGGAGGTTTTTCTTTCAACACCAAGTTGTCTTGGAAGCTCTCTTTTAAACTCAAACATGAAATCATTTGTAAGTCAAATCACTTGTAGAAGAATCCCAGTAAGTGAAAACAATAGGTATCCAGAGGAAAAGAGTATATAATGAAAGGTTTGTAGGAGGATGGTGGTCATAAAAACATACTTTGTTATTTTCTTCTATTTTTCTTAGGGCATACAAGTATTGTTAGTATGCATAATAAGCCAGGTCAGAATATGTAGAAATGGTGCATAACGGAGTCATAGTGAAGTCTAGAAATAACTATGGAATTTGATATCCACTTCTACTACTCTACTGAAAATAACTCTTGATAAGGCCACCAGGAGTCTCCTAAGTGTAAACATGTGGGACCACCTCTGAGATCTGCACACTGCCCATCACACTTCCGTTCTCGAAACCTCCTTTGGCCTTTGTGACATTAGGATCATCTTTTTCTCCTTCTCTGGTCATTTTTTCTCAGTCTTCTTCAGGAATTTCTGTATGTCTTATATATTCTGATGTCATATTGGGGCTATTTATAGTTCTTTAGTTCCAAAGTTATTTAAAGGTTCTGTTACTTTGCACTCTTGTTGTTTTCTGAGAATTCCTTGCCACACCTTATACACCAAACTCCTTCTCTTCCTTCCGGATACTGCTCAAACACCAGGCATCCTAACTCCACAGAATAGTATATTTCATATATATATATATATATATATATATATATATCCACATCAACATTTATCAGAATTATCTAATTATTCATAAACTTATCAAGGTTGTGACTCAAATGGAAGAGCAGGAATCAGTCTTGAGAGGTTGCAGATAAAGGAGATCAATGAAGCCATATTGGAGGTAGGGAGTGGGCTAGGGGTAGGGGTAGAGCGTTGATAGAGTTTAGAGAAAGGAGCAAGCCTAGAGAAATTGCCTAATCAAGAAAACAAGCAATTTTAGTCCGGTTCTTTCAAGGATCAGTAAAATAGTGACCTGATATTTACATTTAAAGAGAGAATTGTTTAGTGAGGAAGATGTCCCAGAAAGTTCTGTAAATGGAATCTTTCTCTTAAAGTCTTTCAAAATGCAATAGGGTTAAAGAGAAATCCTCTTTCTTTTCTCACATTCATTGAATTACAGTGTAATATCAGCCACAAGAACAGAATCTGCCGCTGCAGAGGTCACCCGTCACCTTCTAATTACCATTCCAGGTGTGCGTTCTCCGTCCTCATGCTGTTCCACCTCTCCGTAGCATCTGACACTTCTGACCTCTTTCATGAAATGGTCTTCTCCCTTGAGTCCTGCTTCTCCTCCCTATTTGCTCTTTTGAGTGCCCTTCATGGGCTTCTCTTCTCCCACTTATTTCTTTAACGTGTACACTCTTAAGACTTTCCCATTGGCTCTTCTCTCAGTCTACACTCTCCCTCAGTAACCCCATCCATTTTTCACACCTTTAGCTATTTTTATTTAGAAAACACTCCAGTTGCTAGCTACGACCTCTTTTTTAAGTTTCAGACCCACTCTTACAACAATACACTGGACCTCTCAACCTGAATGTTTTAAGGGAAGCTCAATCCTAATACTCCAAAACAGATATTAATATTCCTCTTTCTACCTTCTCTGATTTGGTTCCAAACCCAAGCTTTTCCATGACTCCACATTCTCTTATATCCCTCTTAATTAATCCAGTATCAATGACTTTTGATTCTACTCTATGGAATGTTTCCCCATCCGTCTCATCCTTTATTTTCATTGCTCTTTTTCCTTACCTCTGAATAAGAAATTTTAACCTCTCTATAGACCTGGAGATAAACAATAGTCAGGGTTCTCAGCTCTGGCTGCACATCAACTTTAAAAAACTAAACTAAACTAGACCAGGTACCGTGTCTCATGCCCGTAATCCCAGCACTTTGAGAGGCCGAGGCAGGCAGATCAACTGAGGTCAGGAGTTTACGACCAGCCTGGTCAACATGGTGAAACCCCATGTCTACTAAAAACACAAAAATTAGCTGGCCATGGTGGTGTGTGCTTGTAGTCCCAGCTACTGGGGAGGCTGAGGTGGGAGAATTGCTTGAACCCAGGAGGCAGTGGTTGCCACTGCACTCCATCTTGGGTGACAGAGTGAGACCCTGTCTCAAAATACCAACAAACAAACAAACAAACACAAAAACAACCCCACTAACTAAACTAGACAAATGCCCAGACACATGCTTCAAAGATTCTGAATGAGTTAATTTAGGGAAGAGCTTGAACATCAGTATTTTTCAAATTCTTCTAATATGCAGCCAGAGTTGAGAACCAACAACTTATCCTACATAGAGACCAAGAAAATGGACACAGTCCTTGTCCTTTTGGAACGTAAACTGTACTTGGGGAGATAGACATTATAAAACAATTACTCATATATGCATACAATTAGTTATAAGTGCCATGAAGAAAATGAAAAGGGTCCCATGAGAGAAAGAATAGAATAGGACAGTCTAATTTAGAATGTGTGTGGGTCATGAAAAGTCTTTCTAAAGAAATGATATTTAGTGTGAATTCTTAAGGATGAGTGTGATTTGGCCAGGCAAATAAGCAGATGGGGGAAAAAAAAACATTTTTGGTGAGTTTGAGTCATGGATATAACTGGCATGTATTGAAGAAATGGGAAAAAAGATGTGGCTGCTGTGTAGTGAGGGATGAGAGACTGGCTAAAATGAGGTTGGAACAGAAAAGAATGGGCCTTGTTAAGAATTTATGAGATCTTCTTAGGTGCATTGAAAAGGTAATGACAGCTTTTTATTAAGGAACTAAAATACTTGTTTTATTTTTATTACTTGGAGTTCCTTGCAGGTAGGGGGTAAGCACAGCAGATGGAGAGAAACTGTAAGTGTGAAGCACTTTGGTAAAGATATTATGGTTGCTTGGACAAGGATTGTGGCCACGGATATGAATAGAAGCCTATGGAGTCAAGATGTATTTTGGAGCTAGAATTAATAGAACTCGTTGGTGGATTGGATATATGGGGTAGGGGAAAATCAGTAATTATCATGGATGATTCTCGGGTTTTTGACTTAAGAAGCTGAGGAGCTGGTGGTGCCATTTACTTTTTTAAAAAATAGGCTCTATATTTTAGAATAGTTTTAGATTTATAGAAAAATTGATAGGAAGTCACAGAAATTTCCCATATACTGCCTTCCACTACACATGCACAACCTTCCCCACTGTCAACATCCTGCATCATCCAATCATCCAATAAATGGTGCATTTATTACTATTAATGAGCCTACATGGATACGTCATTATCACCCAAAGTCCATAATTTACATTAGTTTCATTCCTGATGCTGTACGTTCTATGGGTTTAACAAATATATAATGACACATATCCACCATAATAGTATCATACAGAGTAGCGTCACTGCCCTAAAAACCTGCTAAAAACCTGCCCTAAAAACCTGCCTCTTCATCCCCCACTCCCTACAACCTCTGGAGGTTTTACTATCTATCTCCAAAGTTTTCTCTTTTCCAGAATGTCAGATTGTTGGAGTCATACAGCCTTTTAAGATTGGCTTCTTTCGCTTAGTAATATGCATTTAAGGTTTCTGCATGTCTTTTCATGGTGTGATAGGTCATTGTTTTTGAGTGCTAAATATTTTTTCACTGTTGGAGGTACCATAGTGTATTTATCCAACATCTTGGTTGCCTCCAAGTTTTAGCAATTATGTAAACAGCTGCTATAAACATTTTTGTGCAGGTGTTTGTGCAGACGTGAATTTTCAAGTCAATTGAGTAAATATATAAGAACACAATTGCTAGATTATATAAGAGTACATTTAGTTTTGTAAAAAACTGTCAAACTGTATTCCAAAGTACTTGTATCATTTTGCATTCCCACCAGCAATAAATGAGAGTTCCTGTTGTTCCACACCCATTGCTAGCATTTGGTGGTATCAGTGTTCTGTATTTTGGCCATTTTAGTTGGTATATAGTGATATTCCTTAATGACATATGATAATGAACATATTTTCATATACTTATTTGCTATCTTTGTATCTTCTTTGGGAAGGTGTCCAGGTATTTTGCCCATTCTATGATTTATTTAAATCCAGTAATTTAACTTCCAGTACAGTGTTGAAGAGAAGTGATGAGAAGAGACATCCTTGCCTTGTTCCTGATCTTAGTGGGATAAAGATTCTAGTTTCTCACTGTTGAGATGAAATGGAAATTGGTCCATTTCATCTAGGTTATAAAATTTGTGGGCATGGAGTTGTTTATAATATTCTTTTTTATTACCCTTTTAATATCCATGAGATCTGTAGTAATGTCTTCCCTTTCATTTCTGATATTAGTAATTTGTCTCTTCCTTCCTTTTTTTGGTTAGCCTGCATACAGAACAATTAATTTTATTTATCTTTCCAAAGAACAGCTTTTGATTTGTTGATTTTCTCTATTGATTTTTCTGTTTTCAATTTTATTATGTTGTGCTCTAATTTTTATTACTTCTTTTCTTCTGCTTGCCTTGGAATAAATTTGCTATTTTTTTTCAGTTTCCTAATATGGAAGCTTAGATTATTCATTTTATATATTTTTTCTAATATATGCAGTCAATGCAATCAATTTTCCTTTAAGCCTTGCTTTTGTTGAATCCCACAAATGTTGATAAGCTGTATTTTAATTTTAACTTATTTTAAAAAATCCAGAATTTTCTCTTGAGGTTTCTTTTTTGTTCCACGTGATAAAGTGTGTTGTTTAATCTTCAAGTATTTGGGAGGCCTCCAGCTATCTTTCTGTTATTGATTTCTAGTTTAATTACACTGTGATCTCAGCATATTTTGTATAATTTCTGTTCTTTTAAATTTGTTAAGATGTGTTTTATGGCCCAGGATGAGTGTTCTATGTGAGTGTTTAGGTGAGTGTTCTATGTGAGTCTGAGAAGGCTCTATTCATTTCTGATAGAGAGGTGTTGAATTCTCCCACTGTAATAGTGGATTCATCTATTTCTTCTTACAGCTATCGGATTTTGTCTCACATATTTTGATGCTTTGTTGCTAGGCATATACACTTTACAAATTGTTGTGTCTTCTTGGGAAATTGAGTGCTTTGTCATTATGTATTACCCCTCTTTATCCCTGATAATTTTCCTTACTTTGAAGTCCATTATACCTGAAATTAATATAGTTACTCCCAGTTTCTTTTTATTATTGTTAGCCTGGTATATCTTTCTCTAGCCCTTTGCTTTTAATCCATATGTATCTTTATATTTGAAGTGGGTTTCTTTTAGACTACTTATAATTGGGTCTTCTTTTTTTATCCACTCTGACAATCTCTATCTTTTAATTGATATATTTAGACCATTAATGTTTAAAGTGATTATTGATATTAGTTACAGATATTAGTTGGATTAATATCTACCATATTTGATATTGATTTTCATTTGTGCCCCTTGTTCTTTGCTTCTTATTTTGTCTCACACTCTTCTTCTGTCCTTTGTTATTTTAACTGCATATTTTATATGATCCCATTTTCTCTACTTTCTTAGTATGTAAGCTCTATTTCTTTATTTTAACTTAAATTAGCAGTTGCCCTAAAGTTTGCAATACACATTTACAACTCATCCAACTCTACTTTCAAGTAACACTATACAACTTCATAGGTAGTACAAGTACCTTATAATAACAAAATAATTATCATTTCTCCATCCCATCTCTTGTATTATTATTGTCATTTATTATGCTTATATATAAGCATTTATATACATATGCATCATAATTGAATACCTTGACGCTATTATTTTGAACAAACTGTTCTCTGTTAGATCAGTTAAGAATAATAAAAATAAAAGGCTTTATTTTACCGTGATTTATTTCTTCTCTGATCTTCCTTTTATAAAAAGATGTAGATCTGATTTTCTGGCCTATATCATTTTCTTTTTCTTTTTTTTTTTTTTTCTTGTCTTTTCTCAACTCTTATTTTAGGTTTGGGGGCACACGTGCAGGTTTGTTATGTGGATAAATTGTGTGTTGTTAGGGTTTGATGTACAAATGATTTTGTCACCCAGGTGGTGAGCATAGTACCTCATAAGCAGTTTTTCAGCCCTCACTCTTCTTTCGTTCCCCTTCAAATGGGCCCCGGTGTCTATTGTTCCCATCTTTGTGTCTATGTGTACTTAACGTTTAGCTCCCATTTATAAGTGAAAACATTGTGATATTTCATTTTCATTCTCTCTGAAAACTTATTTTAATATTTTGTATAGGGTAGGTCTACTGGCAATAAATTCTCTTAATTTTTCTTTATCTGAGAAAGTCTTTATTTCTCCTCTATATTAGAAGGATAATTTTGTAGGGTAGAGTTTTGGACATGGTTGAGCATGAAAAATGCTGGTGGCATTTTTCTCTAAAATTTTAAATATTTCACTCTATTCTCTTCTTGCTTGCATGGTTTCTGAGGATAAATTGGATGTAAAATTCTTACTTTGCTCTTAGGGTAAGGTGTTTTTTTCTTTGTGTCTTTTCAAGATTTTTTCTTTACCTTTGATTTCCTGAGATTGAAAGTAATTTGCCTACTGTGATTCTGTCCTTTTAAAAATTTATCCTGCTTGATTTTTGTTGAGCTTTCTGGATCTGTGATTTGGTGTCTAACATCAATTTGGGTAAATTCCCAGTCTTTCTTGCTTTAAATATTTCTTCTGTCCCTTTCTCTCGCTCTTCCCCTTATGTTATTTTTATTACACATATGTTATACCTTTTGTATTTGTCCCACAGCTCTTGGATATTCTGTTTCATTTTTAACAGACTTTCTTCTCTGTGCTTTTCCATTTTGGAGGTTTCTATTGACATATCCTCAAGTTCAGAGATTCTTCCCTCAACCATGTCCAATCTACTAATAAACCCATCAAAGCCATTCTTCATTTCTGTTACAGTGTTGGTGCTTTAATAGTTTTCCATCTCTCTGCTTACACTGGCCGTCTTCCTTGTAGGCTGTGCACTTTATTCATTAAGCCTTTAGCATATTAATCTTAGTTATGTTAAATCCTGGCCTGATAATTACAACATTTTTGTCATATCTGAGACTGGTTCTGATGCCTGATTTGTCTCTTTAACTGTGTTTTGTGCCTGTGATTCACAGAGGCTGCATCTTCAAGTTTCACACAATAGTATGACCTGCTTCAGACTTTTTTCTGAATTTACCTTTTAAAGGAGATGTGAGCCCAGTGCAGTGGCTCATGCCTGTAATTCCAGCACTTTGGGAGGCTGAGGTAGGCAGATCACAAGGTCAGGAGATCGAGACCATCTTGACCAACATGGTGAAACCTCATTTCTACTAAAATACAAAAAATTAGCCAGGCATGGTGGCACACACCTGTAAACCCAGCTACTCAGGAGACTGAGGCAGGGGAATTGCTTGAACCAGGGAGGTGGAGGTTGCAGTGAACCGAGATCGCTCCACTGCACTCCGGCCTGGCGACAGAGTGAGACTTCGTCTCAAAAAAATAAATAAAAAATAAAGAAGATGTGAAAAACAAGAGATTCTCATTTTATACAGAATTAAGTCCAAATTTTCAGCCTTGTAGAATTGACCCCAATCTTGACAAGCTCATCTCTAACAATAACCTCATGCTTAAACTGGCCAACTTCATGTTTCTTTAACAAAGGTCATATGGTTTCCCACAAGCATGTGTTTATTTTTTTATAATTCTGTTGGTCTTGAATACCTTTCTTTTCTTTATTGCAAAGCTCTACCCATCTTTTTTTTTTTTTTTTTTTTTTAAGACAGAATCTCACTCTGTCACCTGGGCTGTAGTGCAATGGCGTGATCTCAGCTCACTGCAAACTCCATCTCCTGAGTTCAAGCAATTCTCCTGCCTCAGCCTCCCAAGTATCTGGGATTACAGGTGCCCGCCACCACACTCATCTACTTTTTTGTATTTTTAGTAGAAATGGAGTTTCAATATGTTGGCCAGGCTGATCTCCAACTCCTGACCTCGTGATCCACCTGCATCAGCCTCCCAAAGTGCTGGGATTACAGACGTGAGCCACCGTGCCCAGCCAGCTCTACCCATCTTTAGAACAAATTTGAATATTTTTTACACAGAACATATACTCTTATTGCAGTCTTTGATGTGTACCTCTTCAACAGTTATTGGAGGACACTTACTACTGGCTAGTTATGTAATAGTCAATTACAAAACCATTCTCCTAATCCCACCCACCCCCACAACTGAGAACAGCTTGATGGGAGTGATAACTTTTTATTTGCCTCTGTGCCTGTTTTGGATCTAGCAAGGTGGACCCTTTCTCAGTATTCTATTTAAATTTCTTCATTTTGATAAACATTTCATTAGGATGTTTAATGTATGATCATATGGATGAAGATATAAAAATGATTGCTAAAGATATACATATTGGTTAAATAGCTATATCAAAGGTAACATTTCATTTGCAATATCTATTTTCTATCATGTGAGAAACAAAATCAAAGTATACCTTTGGTATATGAAATACATGAGGAAAAACAAACGTGTTCCAGAATGAAGATGTTAATAGCACTATAGTTAGGAGAACCTTCTAAAGGTGAATTTTCCAATAGATCTCCTTGCCCCTTGCACTATATCCCTCTGAGGAGTTCTAGAATTCTCCAAACAAACTCAAGCTGAATGCGGTTATTATTTTTAAAATACCCTCTTATCTGCACCCTTGAGGAACTCGGGAAGAATGGTCTTAGAATGAGCATACAAACAACCTCATGTTCTTGGCTGAAATGCTCCTCTTGATGATGTTCCTTAGGGCTTGAGTTCTTGGAAGAACTCCAAATGACCCCTTCACGTTACTTTTTCAACTTTCTGGGATCTGCATTGAATGTGACCCCTCTCTGTAATATGGCTCAAAACATTTAAAAATTCCTTCTTAACTGAAGTAAAACAAAGAAGACTAAAAGCATTTGTCATAAAAATATTCCTTTATCTAGATAAGGTCTGACCACATATATCCTTTGTGAATCCCTAATGTTTCCATGAAATTCTTATTCCTTCTGCGGTGCTATATCTGAGGGTTAACTATTGTCCGAAATTTACATGGAAGCATAACTGCTGTAGCTGAGAAATGACCATGTTTCCTTTTAGTTCTTAGCAAGAGTAATTGAATGTAGAATATCTTACTAAATGCTAGACTGTGACAGTGTGTTAACACTCTGACTATCTCCCAACAGCAGGGCAATTATTTGCTGAATGGGATTTTTATAAATCCTCTGGCAGTAGTATGTCCTGATAATTATGATGAAGTGCATTGGTCAGTGTTGATTCAGCAGTCCCTACCCTAGCAAATATTTCATTCACAGTTCTCTGGCCCACTTGTACTTTTCTAGTTATTAGAGAGAGATTTTTACTACTCTTCCCTACTGGCTTAGTATATCATTTTTTAGGCCAAATGTGATTAAAACTTAGAATCCAAACATATTTTAGCCTCCTTTAGGAACTGTTTGTCTCTCATGGCATTCAGAAATTTTGAATCAAGAGGCAAGAAAATAGTTTTAAATTTTATTCCTACTTGTGATCAGCCACTCTTTTTTGCTGCATAACTGTCATTTGTAAAACTAAAACGAATTCTTCCACCTATCCTGAATACTTAATCATTCTTCATACCCAGAATGAGCAGTTCCTTGGAAATCATGAGAAATTATTATTTCTGTTATGGTAAATTATGAAATTAGAACATTAGTAATTGTGATTTGGGAATTGTAGGTGTACATTATCCTGTGTCTTATTCTTCCTATTTCATAGAAACTTGTTTTAAAAGTACACCTTGGTAACAAAGAGAAGAGGAAAATATTAGACTATAGCTTCCCCCAGGCAATTACAAAGTAAAGGTCAGTGTATGAGTGGAAAATGGTCATAAAAAACATTTTTTATGGAATAAAATAGTAGATGCTTCAAATAAAACAAGTATATCCATTTATTTTCAAATCAATTGTACTGTTTTAATACTTTTCCATATAATACTTAGGTATAAGAATAAAAACTGAGAAGAAAAGGGCCAATTGATAGATTGTTAGAAATACGGAATGGTTCAAAATATTAATGTAATGCTAAGGGTGACTGGGTAACAAATGGTACATTTGCTCGTTGCTCAACCTGACATAATTAATATTCTAGGTCATGCTTAAGTTCCCATGATGGAGAGTCTGAAGGGGGGAATTCAAGAAAAATATATATCTATTATATAACTCATTGCCTTTTTTTTTTTTTTTTTTTTTTTTTTTTTTGCCTTTTGACGAGTCAGAATCATAGCCTTTAAAAAAAATCAGTGCTTTCACACCTCATTTGCCATATTCACCACTGGGCCACCAGTCAGCAGCCGGGCCTGATGCAAGGAGGTCAGTAAGAAGCTATTAGCAGAGTCCTCTCCTGAGATTTCTTGGGTCTTATTGAGTTGAATGTTAGCATGACAGTACTGCAAATAACTCAGTTGTAGGCTTTTTCTTTTTTTTTTAAAACAGTTAGCACAGATTTCCCCATAGTGTTGGTCACTCTAGAAAATTATTGCTGAAAATGAAGTCCCCAAAGCTACCTTGGCAGTAGCCCTTCTAAGTTGTGAAAAATGTGAAAACTGAAAAATATGCCATAGTCCCTGAGGATTAACCCTGTCTTTTGTGACTCACGGTAATATTTTAAAAAATCAACAAGAAACCATTATTCATAAGTGACTTACTAATGATGAAATATGGCAATTGAGACAATAGTATGTTAAGGTTATTGTATTTATTTAAAGAAATAATAAGTAAATGAATACTGTATCAATATAAATAAATAGTGTATTTACTTGCTGTAGGGATTGTGGGAGTGCTGGACTGTTTTTATTGACATAACTTAGCAAATGTATTAAATTAATTTCTAAAATACTGACACCTTGAAGACTTTAAATGATACATTTGAAATTCAATTAAAATATATTTTCGATCTATATTTGATTTAAATTGCAAAGAGAATACACATGAGGAGGTCTCCATGTAGGTTGCAAAATATAATTTAAGAAAGCTATCATGTCTACTGATCCATTTGCATTTCCCATCTAGCCTATGTATACAAGTGCATGCAAATGTGCAAGGAGATCAAAGAGGATTTCTAATGGGGTAAAGTTAATAACTGGTAGCCATTATTCAGGTAGGTAGATATTTTCAAATGATAAATTATAATCTAGCTAAATTGTATGTATTTTACCATTTTAATCTGTAAGGTTGTAGCAATGTTAATAAAAAACTAACAGACTTCAGTTTATTAGATCATCACTGATGAGAATGGTATTCTCGTATCATTTTTATAGTCTGTAGATTTAGTTATACTTTATGTCACAATAGTCTTTAAAAATATAACATTTATTTTTTTCTCATTACAATCAATAAATTCTAATCTTAGAAAATCACCCTAGAAATTATCTTTGTAATTACCATCCACTTAAAAATTACTGTCCATGGAAAGCTATTGTCTGTGTATTTACCTTGTCCATATTTACTGTTATAGCTAGAACATGTTAATATGACATTAAAAATGGTTTATATAACCATCTTTAATGTTTTTCAGTACAATGTTTTTCTTGTATCAATTGTAATAGAGAATAAATCTCAAAGAAGAGCCAATACAAAAATATTTTTAAATGTTTAAATGCATTTACATTAACTGTTTTGCATTCAATAAAATTTAGTCTCCAATTATAAAATAGGAAAATTTGAGTTGGAGGTGACTCGAGTAGGTCTTTGACAATGTGTTTTAAAGCCAATTTAAACTGTTCTGTTAAGAAAGAGAAAAATGATATAATCTATATATTCTTTGAAAGCAGTTAATATGATTTTGAAATAAGTCTCTAACTTTTTATTAAGATATTTTTGTTGCTTTGGAAAGCAAGAGTGAAACAGAGGTTTTCATGGGCCTTTCTGAACTGTGCGTTGTTATTCTACATGAGTATTTAACATTCATTTATTGAGTGCCTACTAAGTGCCATGTACCTTGCTAGGCCCTGGGGTTGCAAAAATACCTGGAACAGACTCTCTGTGCTCCAACTGCTAGCTTGTGGAAGACATATATGCAAATATAATTTTGAAACAGTGTAATGTGATAGGTGTTGTGGTGGTTATCACCATAGTGAGGAAATATGTGGGACAGGACATTGCATTTGGGATAGGATGTTGCATTTGGGATAGGGCGTTGCATTTTGGATAGCACATTCCATTTGGGATAGGACATTGCATTTGGAATAGGACTTTGCATTTGGGATAAGACATTACATTTGGGATAGGACATTGCATTTGAGATAGAATGTTGCATTTGAGATAGGATATTGCATTTGGGATAGGACATTGGCTTTGGGATAGGACATTGCATTTGAGATAGGATGTTGCATTTGAGATAGGACATTGCATTTGGGATAGAACATTGCATTTGAGATAGGACATTGTATTTGGAATAGGACATTGCATTTGGGATAGGACATTGCATTTGGGATAGGACATTGGCTTTGGGATAGGACGTTGCATTTAGGATAGGACATTGCATTTGGGATAGGACATTGGCTTTGGGATAGGACGTTGCATTTGGGATAGGACATTGCATTTGCGATAGGACATTGGCTTTGGGATAGGACGTTGTATTTGGGATAGGACATTGCATTTGGGATAGGACGTTGCATTTGGGATAGGACGTTGCATTTGGGACAGGACATTGCATTTGGGATAGCACACTGCATTTGGGATAGGACGTTGGGATAGGACGTTGCATTTGGGATAGGATGTTGCATTTGGGATCGGACATTGTATTTGGAATAGGACATTGCCTTTGGGATAGGACATTGCATTTGGGATAGGACATTGCATTTGGGATAGGACGTTGCATTTGGGATAGGACATTGCATTTGGGATAGGACGTTGCATTTGGGATAGGACGTTGCATTTGGGATAGGACATTGCAATTGGGGTAGGACGTTGCATTTGGGATAGTATATTGCATTTGGGATAGGATGTTGAATCCAGCCTGGGTAGGTATTTGATAGAGGTTAACACTTATTGTTGAGTTAGGCTGGAAATACAAACTTTTCTTAGACAGTTTTTCGAAGACAGCTATCTTAGTTAATGCTTTGGAACTGCTGATTCCATGAAGTAAATGTAGCAAACAGAAATGTTTATGGATATTTTGATGGCATAAGAGAAATCACAGTTTTAGTAAGAACAGATAAATGTAATGGATATATTCTTTATATAGTCCAGAGTGTCTACAAGGAAACCAAACAAGTCATACTGCCCTTTAAAATGTAAGTTCCCCTTTTGAATATGCATTTGTGTATGATATTTATGTGTACACATATGTGTATATATTTTGATATAAGGCTTCATGGAACCATATATCAAAGATTGATATCTAATGCCATTAAAATATAATACCATCAAAATTTTGTTCTATGCAGTTTGTATATTCAAACAACATTAAATTTTCAAAAATGGACACTGCTAAATTTAACTTAACATTTGTCACACATACATCTATTGAACCTCTATTGTGTGGTAGGTACTCTTGACTATTTTGATGCAGTGCGTGACAAAGTCAGTGATAGAACAGCAAGGATAATATGACACTACAGAAGCATAGCACCTAACCACATGAATACAACTCATGAAATACAGGATGTTATTTTGAGCGATATATAATGTAGTATTATAGCCTATATTATAGGTGATACCTATAGCATTATAGGTGATATCAATTTGATTATTAAAGTACAAAAGTTAAGGCAGCTGCCCTTAGTTTATGTAATGAATAATAATTAAAATAATCAGTCAAATATTTGAGTACTTATTTTGTACCTGAAACTTGTTCAAGCATTGTATATTTGACTTCCTGTGAGTGAATGTGTGACTTACACGTATAGTTAAATATACATAGCATATAGTTAGAATACAAAATGAATGAGTTAGGGTCTTACTGTAATTTTTTCTTAAGTATAGTGTTATAAAAAGGCTGTGTGACAGATAGGAACGTGAGCTCACTAGTTTTTAAAATGTTTAGTGCTCAATCTTGAACGGTGTTGAAATTGCCTTTACTTGTGTAGCGTAAAGACAAGTATAAGTATTTTGTAAAATCCCCTTAGGTAAATCTGAAGTCCACCTCTGGTTAAGAACCACAGTTGGTGTTTAAAATGTTCTTTGAACATAAGAAAAAATTTCATGGTACAACTGTATCTTTCTTTTCTTACATCTGAAAATTAAGGATAAAAATAAAAATTGCTTTTTTCTTCTTTAGATTCCAGGAATATACAATTCACCCTTCAGAAAAGAGCCTGATCCATGGGAGTTGCAATTACAAAAGGCAAAGCCTTTAACACACCGAAGACCTAAAGTTAAGCAGAAGGACTCCACCAACCTTAATGATTGGCTAGCTTGTACAAGCGCCCGTTCTTTTCCTCGGTCTGAAATTCTACCACCTATTAATAGAAAGCAATGTCAGGTACTAATTTGCTGTGTAAGAATTCTGTCATTAATTTTATTCTTGCTTTTTTTTGCAGTTTTTATATAACACTATCTTAATTTAACCATTTTTAACTATATAGTTTAGTGGGATTAAGTACATTCATATTTTTGTGCAATCAGCTGTCACTAGAACTCTTTTCATCTTGTAGAATTGAAACTCTATACCCACTAAACAACTCTCCATTTCCCTTTGCCCCACCCTGACATGACTTGTTTCACTTAGCACAATGTTCTTAAAGTTCATCTATGTTGCAGAATATGTCCGAATTTCCTTCTTTCTTAAGGCTGAAAAATACTCTCTTTTATGTACATACCACATTTTGTTTATCCATTTAAATGCCAGTAGGCACTTGAGTTGCAACCACACTTTACATATTATATTGTGAATAATGCTGCTGTGAACATGGGTGTAAAAGATCTTCTTGAGACTCTGTTTTCATTTCTTTTAAGAGTATACTCAGAAGTGGAATTGCCAGGTTATAATGTAGTTATATTTTTAATTTTTTGAGAAACTGCTGTACTGTTTCCCATAGCATCTGTACACATTTTCCATTCCCATAAACAGGGCACGAGGGTTCCAATTTCTCCACCTGCTCACCAACAATTATTTTCTGGTTTTTTTTTTTTTTTTTTTTTTTTTTTTTTTTTTTTTTTAATAGTAGCCATCCTAGTGGATGTAAAATGGTATCTTGTTGCAGTTTTGATTTGCATTTTTCTAATTATTAGTGATGTTGAGAATCTTTCTATGTGCATATTGGCCATTTGTGT
Organism: Chlorocebus sabaeus; assembly: GCF_047675955.1. Taxonomy (NCBI): domain Eukaryota; kingdom Metazoa; phylum Chordata; class Mammalia; order Primates; family Cercopithecidae; genus Chlorocebus; species Chlorocebus sabaeus. The sequence continues at coordinate 11,807,344 of NC_132928.1, read as the reverse complement.
GTCTTCTTTGAAGAAATGTCTATTCTAAGTCCTTTGCCCATTTTTGAATTGGGCTGCTTTTTGTTGTTGAGTTTTAGGAGTTCTCTATATGTTCTGGGTATTAATTCTTGGTTTGCAAATATTTTCTCCCATTCTATGGGCTCCTTCTCTACTCCATTATAGTGTCTTCCTTTTTAAAAATATAGGATCGGGCACGGTGGCTCACGCCTGTAATCCCAGCACTTTTGGGAGGCTGAGGCAGGTGGATCACAAGGTCAAGAGATCAAGACCATCCTGGACAACATGGTGAAACCCCATCTCTACTAAAAATACAAAAATTAGCTAGGCATGGTGGCGCATGCCTGTGGTCCCAGCTACTCGGGAGGCTTAGGAAGAGAATAGCTTGAACTCGGGAGACAGAGGTTGCAATGAGCTGAGATCGTGCCTCTGCACTCCAGTCTGGCGACCAATCTATATATATATAGTCTGTAATCTGTATATGTATAGGTCATTGTTTTGTTCCATTTTTTGACCAGAGGAAAATTATTTTTTGCGAACTCTAATTTTAAATAATAAACATAAAGTAATTTATTAATATATACCAAAGAAGTGAACAAACACTTCTTTGGCATTAAATCTTGTTATATTGAATAAGAAGTTAAAACATGGATTATTTCCTAGAATCTAGATTTTTTATGTAAAAATATTGTTATACCACTACTTGATATAACCTGTTGTTGCTGGGAATATATGTATTATCAATTTTATTGAATTTAACCTCTCATTTGATGCTATATTTCTTTATATACCATTTTAAACATAACATGGGTTTGAGTAATTTTAAAAATCTAAATTTGAGAATTAGAGACAGCTCAAAACAAAGCAAGACTCATAGTAGAAATGGGAAATTTTCACTATAACTGGACTGTAGTACCACAGGATTGGCAAATGACTTCCTGAGGCTGAAGGGTAGAGTGGGGTGGGATTAGTGATGATTGTCGCCATCCTAAAACTCCCAGAGAGCCACAGGTCTATCATCCTGATCAATAATTAAGCTGCCACCATGTAGTATCAACTACATTGTGTTAGATTTGGCTCACACAGTTAAACTCCCGGAACTCCTGACCGTTAGCTGCCTGCATAGGCGTGCCCTTGTGTATCTATATTGCTGTATAAGAAATTACTCCAAAATCAAATGGGTTAAACCAACATAAATTTGTTACTTCACAGTTTCTGTGGGTTTATCATTCTAGGTACAGCCTTTGGTGAGTGCCTCTGACTCAAGTTCTCTCATGATGTTGTAGTCCAGATGTCAGCCAGGCCAGGCACAGTGACTCCTGCCTGTAATCCCAGTACTTTGGGAGGGTGAGGTGGGAGGATCACTTGAGCCCAAGAGTTCACAACCAGCCTGGGCAACATAGCAAGAGCTTGTCTCTATTTAAAAAAAAAAAAAAAAAAAGATGTCAGCCATGGCTGTGATCTCATATGAAGGCTCAGACAGGGGGTGGGGATAGGAGGGCAGTGAGATCCCCTCACTCATATGGTTGGGTGTTGTCATGCCTCAGCCCCTCCTCACATTGGCATCTTCACAGAGCTGCCTCACAACATGGGAGCTCACTTCCCTCTGGGTGAATGATCCTAGGGAAAGAGAGAGACAGCTTTCAAAACAGAAGCCACAGGCTTATAAAGCTAATGCTGGAAGTGACATCCCATCACTTCTGCCATGTTCTATCCGTTCAAAATGAGTAAGTCTATTTTATACTCAAGGGCAAAAGACTATACAAGGGTATGGATACCAGGAGGCAGGGGCCCTTGGGGGTCATCTTAGAGACTGCCTTTTATACCCCCAACCATTGAATCATCCTTGCAATAAGATAGCCCTGCATTCGATTTCATTAAAAGTCTCCCACTTTACTGTAATTATTTGTGATATATGTTGTGTTTCCATTCTCTATAATTACATCCTTAATTCCCATTATTTGTATCTTTTTTTTTTTTTGCTCTCTCAAAACTACTAACTGATAATTAATACTATTAACTGACGGTTTATACTCTCTTAGAGAAAGAGCTATAAAATATAACTGAAAATCTATAGTCAGTTTCCCCCTTCTACTGCTTTCTCTTTTTCTTCATCTCTGATTCAGATCCTATGATATTCTATTTATATCCTTATTCTTTTTTTGAGATGGTGCCTTGCTCTGTTGCCCATGCTGAAGTGCAGTGGAGGGATCTCAGCACACTGCAACTTCTGCCTCCCTGGTTCAAGTGATTCTTCTGCCTCAGCCTCCCGAGTAGCTGGGATTACAGGCACCTGCCACCATGCCCTGCTAATTTTTGTATTTTTAGTAGAGACAGGGTTTCGCCACGTTGGCCAGGCTGGTTTTGAACTCCTGACGTCAGGTGATCCACCTGCCTCGGCCTCCTAAAGTGCTGGGATTACAGGAATGAGCCATCACGCCAGGCCCATGTATCAGCATTCTCAATTACCTAGTAAACTAATCCATTTATCTGAATCTGACCATTTTTTTCTTTACAAAAGTGGAGTGAAAAGCATAGTGGAGTGAGCAAGGGGACACAAGAGAGATAGCAGGAAAATTTTCAGTTTTTTAGGGGGATGTATCTTCAGAGTATGGTTTCATTATTTTTAAATAAGTGTTATGTCAGTATTCTAGTGAAAGCATTTAAAATAGTTTTAAATCCAAGTATAAACTGAATTTTATATTATGAATAACTGAATTTTTGCTATTTTGAATTATGTGCATTACTATTTTTCTATTAGTGTAAGTAATCATCATATTGCATATATAACATAACATAACATTGCATCAACAAGCAATTAAATTTATTATTCTATCAAGAAAATAATAATTCTAGCATTTCCATTGCATGTATATTAAGTGTTCAGTGTGTTAAATGTATTAACTGCTCAAAAGCAGTTAAGGTATACATAATATTGCATATTTAAATTTTTAATAATCCATGTTGTGGCTGGGCGCGGTGGCTCATGCCTGTAATGCCAATACTTTGGAAGGCCGGGGCAGGTGGATCATCTCGGGGCGAGAGGTCGAGACCAGCCTGGCCAACATGGTGAAACCCCGCCTCTACCAAAACTACAAAAGTTAGCCTTGCATGGTGGCACACGCCTGTAATCCCAGCTACTTGGGAGGCTGAGGCAGGAGAATCGCTTGAACCTGGGAGGCAGAGGTTGCAGTGAGCAGAGATTGCACCATTGCACTCCAGCCTGGGTGACAGAGCAAGACTCCATCTCAAATAATAATAATAATAATAAACCATGTTGCATGCTATATTCATTTGTATAGCTATTGGTACTACATGGAATTCATAGAATAATTTTGCATGCAACTTTTTAGGAAATGTGAAAATTACATGGCATGAATAAAATAAGGGCATGTAAATATTTCTGAGCTGAAAACACCATGAAAGTCACCTGAACCAAACTACCACACTATACAATATTCACCACATTAACCATTAAACATGTAATATTATGGTATAGGTGTTTTATAATGTTACTACATTTGCTTTATTGCCCTGCTTTTAATATACTTTTAATGATGTGTCTTTTTCTACAATTGTCAGTATTCATTCTTCATCTCTGTTTCTCAATACAACCTCTGTACAACCATTTTCATTCCTTACATGGCTTTCTTCCTCCATACCATTCTATGTACACATAGACATATATAAATAAGTGTATTTAGTATGTATGGAATGCATAGGAAAAAGGTACATATATAGAAATAATATACAGATGATGTATAGGTATATGGAAAATATATATGTATAAATGGTGTATCAGCCCATATGGAAGATACATATATATATATATGGTATAAGTAGAAAAATAGAAAATTACACACATTTGTAAAACAACTTGCTTGTGTGTGTGTGTCTGTGTATGGAGAGAGAGAAATATATATGTTTATATACAGAAAATATATAAATATATGGAGGAATTTTAAAATATGTATTTGCATATGTATATATGTATACTTACATATATATACACACACATGCTCCTGAATTACATTTATCTAGCATGCTATAAAATAGTGATCCCTACTAATATATTCTCTTCTTTCTTTTTTATTCTCTTCTATTATTTATTTATTCTTTTTTTTTTTTTTTTTTTGAGACGGAGTCTGGCTCTGTCGCCCAGGCTGGAGTGCAGTGGCCGGATCTCAGCTCACTGCAAGCTCCGCCTCCCGGGTTTACGCCATTCTCCTGCCTCAGCCTCCGGAGTAGCTGGGACTACAGGCGCCCGCCACCTCGCCCGGCTAGTTTTTTTTTTTTTGTATTTTTAGTAGAGACGGGGTTTCACCGTGTTCGCCAGGATGGTCTCGATCTCCTGACCTCGTGATCCGCCCATCTCGGCCTCCCAAAGTGCTGGGATTACAGGCTTGAGCCACCGCGCCCGGCCTTTATACGTATTTATTTATTCTTTCACTGTTGTTTTCTTTCCTTCTTCTTCTATCTCCTTCCTTCCCTATTTTAAGTTCCTCCTCCTTTTTCTCTGGCTATATCATCCCCACTGCCCTGTTCTTCATTCTCTTATCTTTTCTTCCTTCTCAATCTTCCTTCTGTCATCTTTTCTTAACACCTTCTCCTCTCTTTACTTCCTTTGCCTCTTTTCTTCACTATTCTTCTTTTTTCTTTTCTCTTTCCCTTCTTCTTTTTCTTTTTCCCAAAATGGGATTTACATTTTGTTTTGTTTTTTTTCTGAGCCATATTCCTGTGTGTTACCCAATAATGAAAAAGTACATACCTCATTGGTGACATTTAAGATTATGCCCAAATGATAATACTTGTACTCTAATCAGAGTAGCTCTACTTGCCAGGTGAATTTTTTAAATATCTGGGACAATTTTATGGTTTTAATAATTAAGCTTAAAAATACAAAATGACTATAAATAACATGAATTATGAAAAACACAGCAGAACGTAAGTATATTTGACTGTCATAATTAGGGCTTAGGTGGAGGCAACGTAAACTAAACATTGAAAACCCATAGCTAAGAGTCAAGAAATACCTGTAGGGTCAGGTTGAGTCTTGGATGATCTGGTCATTCTAAGGATTAATTGGAAATAGGTACAATCAGCATATCTAAAGTTTGATAGGTGAAAGGTACACATAGATATATAGATATATAAATATAGATATATATTTACAAAACCTGGGTTCCCATGTCACTCTGGGCATGACTGGGATAGGTGATAGCCTGATATCCAAAAAAGGCAGTTTTTCAAAAGAAATATAAATCAACAAAAATTTGATGTAAGAGAAACTTGACAGGAGTGTCAAGTTCACTAACCAAGGAGCTGGAAGACTATTGAGCTCAAAGACAAGATGCTAATTGTCTGAGGTATAAATGTGTGGACCAGGCACTGCAAAGACACAGGGACCTGGACATGACTGCAGAAAGTTCAGGGATCATGAAGGTGGTGGTAGTGAACCCAAAAGGAAGACTGCGTTTACTTTCATTCTAATCTTAAGCAGGGCTTGTTCTCTGTCATTTTCTAGTCTCATTAGAACTAATAAGTTCCAGAACAATAGTAGAGTAAGTCTACAAGTAAATATGTGCTATGTTTGCTTATCAACAAAGGTTAGAAGGCATATAGCTTGACCACCGAGAAGACCTTTGCTCCATGTGAATGCTGGTCTCTTCAAAGTCATAGCCTTGGGCCATTGTGTATTTCTTTGACGCTACTATTGCTCAAACCTTTTAAAAACTCTTCTTGAAACTAATAATGGTAATAATAATAACAACAATGTAGTGGGAACCATTTTGAGTGTTTACTGTGTTCTAAGTACGTGGTAAGGGTGTTACATTATCTTACACATATTAAGAGAAATTCTGTGATGTAGTTATTATTCCATTTTACATATGCTGAACATCAGCATAGAGAAATAGTTTGCCCCTTGTCATACAACCAAATATTAATTTTTTAAGTCATAGACTGTGTCAAAGTAAAAGAATAAGAAAAAAAAAAGTCCCATTTGATTTCTTAATAGTGGATTTGGAATCATGTTACTGTATCTTTAAAAAGTAAAGTTCCAATGAAAATCCATTAACTACTTTCAAATATAGCAATCCTCCTGTCCAGCTGTGAAAAGTACTAGATGATACTTATTTGCCATTTGTGTTATTTACGGTCCATGACTTTTATGGTAACTGGTTCCTATTATTGGTTTCTATTAATGTAAAACATAAGTGAACATAAATGAGGCGTGAATCATTTCTTTTTATTAGCCCCACAGTCTTCACTCAGTGCTTGCAGTAACTCCAGCTGTGTCTTGTTAGTGATAACCTATTTAAAGAAGATATTTTTAGGAATAAGGAATGTGATTAGAAATCTTTGTCCATTTAATATTACTTCTCTCCTGCACAATAGTGATGAAAAAAACCCAATATGCAATTAATGGCACAGCAAAATCTTGAGCTGCCTTTGATTTGTATTGTGCCTCATATGATACTAATTAGACAACCAGTGGATTTTAGTAACTAGTATAAATACCAACTAACTTGAAAGCAGGATATGTTGTAAGTTACTTTTCACAGTGCAGCTGTGGACTTTCCTCTGCTAAGTATTTGTGTCATTAAAAGGTTGCTATTGGTATCAGAGTAATTGAACAATAGAGTTTACAATTTTAAATAAATAACATTTAAACTAAATAAAAGTTATGGTTCTTCTCTGTTTAGGAGGCTGCCTATTAAATGTGAGATTTGACATTCACCAAAAAATTTAAACTTAATGAAAAAACACATGCTCTCCTATTTCTATTTATAGAAGGGCTCTTGGAAAGCTACGCCTGGAATTTTTTTCCTAATATTTGTGTTTACTCAAAAAGGGAGACAATTCTTTCTTTAATTATACTAAACAAAATGTGCTTTGTAAATTTAGAAAAGAAAGCAACCTATAGTAAGTTTATCAGTTATAACATGAAGATCTCTTGATGGAAGTGGGGAAATTTCTGTTTAATTTTAAAGTTTTTTAATGTAGTTAATTTTACTTGAGTGAACATTGCTTGAAAATAAGTGATATTGTGTCATGTATATTCTAACTCAATGAAGAACAAATGGTGTTTTAAAAATAACTTAATAAACCTGCTATACTTTGTGGATGTTCACTAGCTTTGGTCATCAATAATACGTCAAAAAAAAATCTTCCATATAAAATATGTTCCTCATCCTGTCTTGTCAGGGGCCTTTCCGAGATATCACCGAAGTATTAGAACAACGCTACAAGCCTTTGGAGCCAACGTTGTGGGTGGCAGAACCAATCGATGAATTAAAGTTGGCCAGAGAGGAGCTCAGAAGAGAGGAATGGCTGCGAAATGTAAATGACAATATGTGAGTTCTTGACTTAACAAAAATAGCGGTGCCATATTTAGTGCCTTAAATTTTCTAGTTTTTCTATTTCCTAATGCTATAAAAAATCTTTTATTTGTGAGAAAAGGTAAAGCCACCCTTGACCTGTTCCAAAGCGATAATTTTTCAATATGCAAATGATTTAAATGAGGTCCGTATTGATGGCAAAAACTCTTTTGACAACTCAAAAGAAAAAAAAAGATTGGCATTTTGAGGATAAATGACCACTATCTATGTATCTGTGAAGATAATTTTCTTAATTATCTATACTGAAAGCATACATATTTATGATACGCCTAAAATAAGATCCAACAAGATGGAAGAAACATTTTTCTTAATGTGGACTAAATATCATTTTGATCTATTGACATAACATTGTAGTTTTAATAAATCAGATATAATGAAAGAGGTTAGTTTCTTTATGACTGAGAAAGATGACTGAAAAAGGTGAAGAATGATTTAATAGCATATGTAATTTTAAATTATTTTATTAGCATCATTGATTTGGGTCTCAATTCATACATCTTTCTCTCAGGCACTTTCTCTCTCTTAAGACACTTTGTCGGCCGGGCGCGGTGGCTCAAGCCTGTAATCCCAGCACTTTGGGAGGCCGAGATGGGCGGATCACGAGGTCAGGAGATCGAGACCATCCTGGCTAACACGGTGAAACCCCGCCTCTACTAAAAAATACAAAAAACGAGGTGGCAGGCGCCTGTAGTCCCAGCTACTCGGGAGGCTGAGGCAGGAGAATGGCGTGAACCTGGGAGGCGGAGCTTGCAGTGAGCTGAGATCCGGCCACTGTACTCCAGCCTGGGCGACAGAGCGAGACTCCGTCTCAAAAAAAAAAAGAAAGAAAGAAAGAAAGAAAGACACTTTGTCATCAATAGAGTCACATGTCATTTATAAATAGATCCTTTTAAATCTAAAATGGCTTTATCTTTATTATTGTCATTATTCTATAATGTCTCATAATTATCTTTGCAATTATCTTATATTTTTAATATTATTTATATGCTAAATAAGACATTATTACATTATGACATTATTATAATACTAAATATTAGTGATAATATTGGTATAATATAAATTATCCTAAATTATGTAATACAAAATATAACATATAAAATTATAATTATTTATTGCATTTACATTATACATGTCCTAATTGTTACATAATAATTTATACAATAATTATAAAATATTTTAAAAGTGTGTTTTGATACAGAGAAAAATTAGAATTAACTCTTATCCATTGTAGTGGATTTTGGATTATTTTAACAGTTAGAAGATATATATACATGTACACATAACGTATGCTTTATTTGAATTCTACATTTCTGAGGAGACTTGAAAAAAAGAAAAATTTTTACACAAACATATCAAAGACAAAATTGGCAGGCATCTCAAGTAATTTTTATAAAATTTTTCACTTTATAGCAATTACTTGAAGTGAAATAATTAGCTCTAGAGTGTTTAGCAGATTCTTTCAATAATTGACTGGGTTAACCCAACATATGATGAGTAAGAAAATAAGGAACTTTTTTTTCCAATTAGTTTTGAGGAGGTAGATTCATTTTACCACACATATTGTAGAAGATTAAAGCTTCTCAGACTTAGCCAAGCAAAATATAAAATTTAGTGATGATTATCTAAAGAGTTATATTACTCAGAATTCTTTTTCTATTTCCAATGATGCAAAGGTTTACAAAATAGCACAACTAATTGCTCAAACAAATAATTGAGATGATTATTGATTATCTGATTGATATTTCTATAGAAATCATTGTATATTAAATATACTGATATATCATTTCTTACTATTTTCCTTAGTAAGCCTAGAAAGATCAGCTATCAATGTTATCCTCAAAGAAAGTTGCTCCATTTGTATTTTCCATGGAATACTTGTACATATCTTCAACTTCCACAGTGTTGCTGATGACCCTTTGCTCTGAGGCTTTCAGAGGTTGCAGAGTCTTTCTAAGATTTTCAACCAATCAGAAAGAAGCCCAGTTGGAGATGCTAAAAAAATTTCTTATAGATTCAAAGCTATCATATTTTTTGCAACCAGATTAAGTAATTGGTCTTTAACCTAAGGATAATTCCATTATTAGAATTGAAACACTGATTTTTTTTTCATAGCTTCTTCTGAAACCATTTTGTTTTTTGTATACTGGATAATGCATTATTGTATCTTGTGTGGCAAAAGAAATGTTAGAAATGTATGTTTTATATCTTTGCAGATAATAATTCCGTGAAGTATAGTCCTGTCACAAAGATTCATGGTTTGTTAACGCAAAGGGTCCTTTTACCACAAAACCAACTTTACCTATATGAAGTTAAAAGTAGTATATCAGGGACAGGTGTGATGGCTCACGCCTGTAATCCCAGAAGTTTGGGAGGCCCAGGTGGGCGGATCACGATGTCAGGAGATCGAGACCATCCTGGCTAACGTGGTGAAAGCCCATCTCTACTAAAAGTACAAAAGAAAATTAGCCGGCTGTGGTGGGGGGCGCCTGTAGTCCCAGCTACCCAGGAGGCTGAGGCAAGAGAATGGTGTGAACCCAGGAGATGGAGCTTGCAGGGAGCCGAGATTGCGCCATTGCACTCCAGCCTGGGCAACAGAGCAAGACTCTGTCTCAAAAAAAAAAAAAAAAAAAAAAAAAAAGTATATCAGGAACCTGCTATCTAGACCTAGAAAGGTAGAGCTTTTTATTTCTAAGTTTAAGGACTCAAAGGATAGCATTATATCTGAGAGTTTAATACATTTAGCTGTTTTGTTTTCATATCATTATGAAAATTGCAGTGCGTTATAGTAGTAGTAGTAGTAGTAGTAGTAGTAGTAGTAGTAGTAGTAGTATAAACTTTGGAACCGGATCTATATGAACTCAAATCTTAGTTCCATTAAACAGCAGTATAATCTTAGGTTAGTAACTTAGCCTACCTGAAACTCTATATTCCTGTCTGTAAGATGAAGCAGAAATGTTACCTTAAAAGGTGGTAATGAAGATTGATAGGGAAGATGAGTATAAGGTGTCAGGAACATAGTAGGGTCTTAATAAAAGAGAATTATTAACATGCTTTGTATTACTACAAATGTAATTCTGTATTTAAGACATCAAAGAAGTTGTAAGAAATCACAGATTCCAAAGATGGGCTGGATTTTATCCCCTAGCTTGGAGAACCAGATGTTGAGGAGGACAATGAGCACAGCTCTGCCTATACCACAGCGTCCTAACCTCATTGAAGTCCTCTCTTTATGCATGTAAAAGACAAATTTTCTAAGTGTATTTGTTTGCTAGGGCTGCCATAGCAACGTACCACAAAGGGATGGCTTAAAAAACAGAAATGCACTGTATCACAATTCTGGAGACCAGAACTCCAAGATGGAGGTGTCAGCAGAGTTGGTTCCTTCTCTGTGAGAAAGAATCTCTTCATGCCTCTTCCTTAACTTCCGGTGGTTTGCTATTAATCTTTATGGTTTTCGGTTTCTAGAAGCATTCCTCTGATCTCTGCCTTCCTCACATGGTGTTCTCCCTATGTCTCTGTCTGTGTCCACATTTTTCTTTGCTCTAGAGACACCATACATATTAGAGTCGGAGCTTATGCTACTCCAGTATGACCTCATCTTCATTTGTTACATCTGCAGTGACCCTATATTAGTCCGTTCTCACACTGCTATAAAGAGCCGCCTGAGACTGGATAATTTATGAAGAAAAGTGGTTTAATTGACTCACAGTTCCAAATGCTGTACAGGAAGCATGGCTAGGAGGCCTCAGGAAACTTACAATCACGGTGGAAGGGTGAAGAGGAAGCAGGCACATCTTCACATGGTGGCAGGAGAAGAGAGCAAAGGGGGAAGTGCCACACTTTTAAATAACCAGATCTCATGAGAACTCATTTGCTATCATGAGAACAGCAAGACAAAAATCTGCCCCCATGATCCAATCACCTCCCACCAGATTCCTCCACCAACAATGCAGATTATAACTCAACTTGAGATTTGGATGCAAACACAAGAGTCAAACCATATCAAACCCTATTTCAAAATAAGGTAACATGTTGAGGTACTGGGTGTTAGGAATTCAGCATATACATTTTGAGAGAACACAATTCATAGCATTACATTCCTAGTTAACTATTGGGAATGACAAAATGCTTCTTAATAGTCACAGGCTGGTAGGTTTTAGCTGTTAGTTACACATCTTCTTTAGAATAAACATAGCAAATAGGACAATAATAATAAAGACATGGAAGACATTACAGAAGTTTTTTTGGAAGTCATTTTAAAGCTTTATTTGTTCTTGTTTTTAAAGGAACTCATTCAATTTTCTCATGCCATCTCAAAGAAAATTATTTCCCTCACTCATATGTCTATCCTTATAAAGCCAGGAAGCCAAATAAGTAATTAATAAATAATTATGAAGGAATCTTTTTATGAAAAGGTCTCATCTAGATATTGTGGGAAATAAAAAGGATGACTTATTGATTCAAAAGATATTTACATGTCAGGAATAGTTCCAAGCTCTAGGGACATAGTGGTGAATAAATTAGACATAGCCTCTACTCTCGTGGAACTTATATAGCTGAAACCAACCAGAAAACCTAAGAAAATTTTTAGTAACATTTACCAAGTACTTGATAGATGGTCAAGTGTGTGTAAGAGACAGTGTATATATTTTTAACATGTCAAGTTTTCTCTGGTCTCTGATAATCTCAGACAGCATTCTTGACAGACAAGGAACTGAGTTGGATCATGCAAAAGATGGTTGAGATTTTGATAGAGGAAAGAACAGAAAGCAGATGAAAGTAGGCTGATGATACGAAAAGAAAAACGATGGTAGGAAAAGTTGACGGAACAATGACAAGACCAATTTGACAGGCTAATATTTATGTTAGAGAATGGGAAAAAGAAACATTGCAAAAAAGTTGAAGATCAAGGAGTTGGTGGTTTATCCTATAGGTAATGGAATTTTTTTTTTTTTAAGAGAAGGTGGATGATATAAAAAGAATATAAATTTGATTGAGAGACAAATGCATTTGCGAAGAATAATGCTAGATGCAATGAAACTCATTAGGATAAATATTGCAGTAATTTTGGTAATAGGTAATGGGTTAGAACTAAAATGATAGAAGGATTCGATATTCTCCTCCTCCTACTCCTCCTCCCCCTTCTTCTTCTTCTTCTTCCTCTTCTTCTTCTTCTGTATAATCTTTGAATGGTTGCTTCTACTTGAAAGACTAGCTACTATCTCTATGCCAATGATTTCCACTCTAAATCTGTACAATCTTGATCCTACATTGCAGGCTTACATTTTCAACTTCCGTCTTTGTCTGTATCACCACCAGATGTTCTAAATGCAGTATATAACATACTTTCCTGCTTCTTTTCTTGAGTGTGAATTGCATCACCAACTATCTGCACAAGCTGGAGACTTGTGAGTTACCTTCTCTTCCAGCATCATCCATATCCTATCAGTCCTCAAGTCCTGTTTATTCTACCTTTTAAGTGTTTCTCAAATTCAGCCTCTTCCCCTTTATACTATCACTGTCTTAATTTAGGCACCTTAAAATTCCTTAACTTTAATTGCCATAAAATCCCTTCAACCTGGTCTACCTAGTCTTACTCCCACTCTGTGCATTTTACCACATGAGCACTAAAGAGATTTGATTGTGCTATTATTATTATTCAGCTAAAATGCCTTTCAATGGCTTTTTATTGCCTCTAGGATAAAGTTTAATTTCTTATTTCAAGAAACAGTTTCTTTGGATCTGATTCAAGCTTATTTCTCTAGCTAATCTTTGTCATATTCTGTAAAGAACTTTGTGCTCCAGATATACTGAGCTGTTTTCATTCTTCTTTATGTCCCTGGTTCTCTCTTGTTTCTGTTAGAAATTTTCTACTTACTTTGATTTATGAATCTCCTCAAATCCATTTAAAAAAATAAAGAAGATTTTTTGTTTACCTTTTAAAACATTAAAACTACAACACATATTTATTGTAAAAACTTTAAACACTATTCACTGATCCTCAGTTATGTTTTCCAGAGGTATCTACTGTCAACCCTTTCTTGTGTGTCTATCCAGGAATTTTTGGTTACACATGCAATTATATGTATATTTATTATTTCTTTATTAAAATATGACAGAATATTATATATACTGTACTTCTTATTTATGGGATATGGTGATCACAGAGAATTTCAGGCTTTAAAATTTCAGAGGGGGACATTTCAAGGAATATTTCCAAACATGAAATGGGACCATGAAAGTTGCTTAGATGAAATGGGAAAAACAGTTATTATTATTAACAGGTAGAAGAAAAGGGAGGCCATAATGGTACCAGAGCTATTCAATGTTTAATTTACTCATCAAGACGGCGGAAATGGAGTGGAGTGGACAATCATAAATCAGATGATATAAGCTATGATATGGGCTTCACTAAGGTCTTATGAGAGGTGTAAAGGTCCTCCTATACATTAATATCTTCTGTTAATTGTAAACATTCTGGTTTAATACAGGAGACCATAATTATATCCAAAATAGAGTGGATTTGGGATATTACAATAGAAATGAGAACCAACTAGCTTCAATTAGTTTTCTGTTAGGCAAAATAATGCTTCCCCGATCCCTATTGCCCTGCCACAGAGTCCACATGTCCTAATCCTAGGAACCTGTGAATGTTACCTTATATAATACAAAGATCTTTGCAGATTTGATTAAATTAGGAACTTTTAGGTAGGGAGATTATCCTGGATTATCAGAGTGGGGCCAGTTTTGTAATTCAAAGGTCCTTAAAAATGGAAGAGGGAGGCAGAAAAACACTTGACTACATGAAAGGAGGTCAGAGTGATGCAATGTGAGGAGGGTTCAATTTACCTTTGCTAGCTTTGAAGCTGGGGCATGAGTGCCACCAAGGAATGTAGGCCACCTCTAGAAGTCATAAAAGGCAAGGAAATGGATTCTCTTAGATCCTCTAGAAGGAACACAGTCCTGCCAACACCTTGATTTTAGCCCAGTAAGACTTATTTTGTGCCACTGACCTAAAGAATGATAAGTTAATAATATTGTTTAAGCCACCAATTTTGTAGTGATTTGTTATAACAGCAAAAGAAAATAAATGCAAATGTTCTTCCTGCAGGCTTTCAAATCAAGAAGCTACCTTGCTAGGTCAGACTTTGGTGTTTAGATTAATTATAATCTGGAGCTAAATTTGAAAGAACTCCTTAAATCCCTAAGGATTCAAGAGTCTTCCACAGGTTTAAGGTATAGACATTGAGGATTTAAAAAATGTAACAGCGACTGGAGTTTCCCTATGAAGAGGAGTTCATGATTAAAGCATATTGTAGCTATATTTTAAACTTATATAGGCTTTCATTTAAGAAACTGTGTATAGACAGCTCAATAGCTGTCTCTACATCTTTTATAAAAATAAAAAAGTATTAATTTACTGATAGTTATTCCGAGTAGGTGAAATGAGAGACATCCCATAAACATTTAGTAGCATAACAGAACTAATAACTCTATTTCTTCAGCTCCTCCGCTTGCTGGAACTAATAGCTATGAATCTAATGTGCCTTCATTTCTCTCAAACTTGCAACCTAGCTTAGATAGGGGCCTTGGTAAATATTGGATTTGGTAATATTATAAAACCAAAATGCAGTCCGTTCACCCACCACAGTAAAACTTAGAGGTTTTTGCAGTGACAGAAAGGAAGGTGTTTATTGCAGGGCAGCAAGCAAGGAGATTCAAGGAAGTTCATGCTTAAGACCCAACCTCCCCAGTGGCCTGCAGGTAAGAATTTTTAAAGGCAGGAGCAAATTTCAGGAAAGCAGAAGCTACAGGCAAAATCATAAATCATTACATGAAGGTCACACATTGGTTTTGGCCTAAAAGGGTGAGATATCTTGAAGCAGGAGCTTACAGACGGTAGGTAAATTTAAAAATCTTCCAATTGGCAATTGACTAAGAAAGGGAAACTCTCTTTAAAAATCTGGGATCATGGCTGGGTGTGGTGACTCACACCTGTAATCCCAGCAGTTTGAGAGGCTGAGCCACGTGGATCACTTGAGGTCAGGAGTTCGAGACCAGTCAGGCCAACATGGTGAAAGCCCATCTCCACTAAAACTACAAAAAAAATTAGCCAACTGTGGTGGTGGGCACCTGTAGTCCCAGCTACTTGGGAGGCTGAGGCACAAGAATCGCTTGAACCTGAGAGGCGGAGGTGGCAGTGAGCCGAGATTTCACCACTGCACTCCAGCCTAGGTGACAGAGCGAGACACAAAATTCAAAAAAATTCAAAATTCAAAATTCAAAAAAGCAATCTCAAAATTCAAAAAAGTAAAATTGGAAGTGAATAGAAAAATGTTAACCGGTTAGGGGGAATGACTTCCCCCAAGCCCCTTATGAAGGAACTTACAACAAAGGGTGATAGTTAAAGTTTAGTCTTCACTCCCCCTTACCTGGGGTCTAAGTGCCAACAGATCCATTCAGTGAGAGTCTGAGCCCATAGAAGACAACTCAGGGACCTATGGTAAGATGTTATCTTTAGTTTCTACAGGAAAAGCAAATAGCTCTGGAACAAGTTACTTACTTACTTCTGGGGTTGGGATTTCCCTTGAAGGGACTCAGAATTTTCCTTTATTTCTGTGCTTGGTGTCCACAGGCCCCTAAAAATAGGGGAACTATGCTCCGTTGCAGTAAATATCAGTAAACAGTGAGTAAATTACTCACTTTCAAAACTTTAAATATAATTTCTAATTAAGTATCATTTCATAGTCATTACTATGAGAAAAATGTTGCAGGAAAGGTTAAGAAACAAGATCTAACTAACGGTTTTTAGAAAGGACATTTTACAATGTGGTATATACGAGTGAGCACTGGTTCTATTTATCACTAAAGAATAGCGAAAAGAAAATTTAACATATCTCAAAACTTTTTTGACTTGTGTGGTTTTTTTCAGACTTTAGACCTTTAAAATTTGCATATTTTCTGAACTGTTACAGTATTATGATAAATAGAGAGTATCATATATTTTCAGATAATGTTTTCTTAACAATTCAACTTTTATTTGTAACTCTTCCATTTATTTTAATTACTAGCACAGTGTGCAACATTTATTAATCAGCAGAGCCTTTTTAAGTTAAAATACTAAATTAGCTAACCCCATTAACATAGAATACTCCAAACAAGCAGTAATAGGAGAGGTAGTTACTGTGCAAATCGTATTATACATGCGGGTGCTCTAGGGCACAGTTAAGCATGATTACCCTCTTTTGATCCAGTATTCCTCTGCCTCTCCCAGCTAATTTCCAGTGGAAATTTACAAAGTGCTGCCTTCATTTTTCCAGCTTAATTTTTCTAATGAAGTTCTGGTACTTTATAACACAGGGGATATAGATAATAAGCCTGTGTATAATTAAGAAGTTCTAGAATTTGTCTGCAAAAGAGCCCTGTATTACTTTGGCTGTATAGTGAGAACTGTGCTCTCTTTTTGTCCACTGTTTCTCTGAAAGAAAAACAAAAAGCTTTTTTAAGTAAATGACCACAGAATACTAGAATTCTATTCTTACAGACACCTGCGTCTAAAGAAGTTTAAGATTTTAAAAATCTATATAATTTGATAATTTGGAATACTTTCAGTGATACGTTTGAGAATATGTACTTTTAGTATATATAATCAGACAAGTCATAAAAAGACACTTTCAGTATTTGGACTTTATGCTGTAGAGACACTCATAAGACCAGCACAGTGTTTTAGGCCCTGAGTGAAAGATCAGATAGCTTGAAGGTATCACTCTGTTAGCTATGGAGATGGTTTACAAATGGGAGTCAATGGGGACAGAGGCCAGAGTCACTGGGGCCACAGTCCAGGTCAGAGATGAGGAGGACTCACCACAGAGCTGAGATGTTGGTAATGGAGGATAGAGAAAGGTTGACAAGCCACTTTACAGGTAGGATCTTATAACCGGGTGTGTCCAGTTTTTTGGCTTCCCTGGGCCACATTGGCAGAAGAAGAAGAATTGTCTTGGGCCACACGTGAAATACACTACTGATAGCTGATGAACTTAAAAAAAAAAATCACAACAAGTAATTTTATAATGTTTGAAGAAAGTTTACAAATTTGTGTTGGGCTGCATGTGGCCCACGGGACATGGGTTGGACAAGTTTGCTATAAACCCTACATCAGATTTAGGGGCAAGCCTGGTATGGTCTGGATGGTGTGGTCAGAGGCACAGATGCATTTAGGATCACTGTCTCAGAGCTTTCTTACTTGCAAAGAACAAAGATCCATTCAAGGAAACTCCAGATTCTAAGGGGATGTTTAAAAGATACATTGAGGAATTTTATAGAGATGCAAAGACCCAAGGGAAAACTGGACTAAGACGAGTAGGGGGCTGTAGGGACATGGCGTTCTTCTTCTAGTGGCAGCTCGACTTTCTTCTGCACGTCTGCTTCTTCTTTCTGCTGATGATTTCTCTGATGATTCTTAAATCATGAATTTTCCTTCCCATAAATTTTTAGCTTTCACTTAGTTACCACCCATTCCTAATTCAACATAACCTTCCAGCTCTAGAACCCACAGCTGCTTCTGTTTTTCAGTTCAAATTTCTGAGAGAGAACCTGTTTTGCTCAATTTATGTTAACAAATTGGCTCATGTATGCCATAGGCTTGGAACAAAATAGACAATAAATAAGGTTAAGTTAAAGGTCTATTAACATACTGATAGACCACAACTGTGGTTTAGGAGAGGGTGTGTCACATTATATCAAATACAGTTTTTCTGTGACCGTAGAGCCACAAGCAAGAACCTCTCAGATTGAGAGCACAGGCAGGAACGTCCTCTCATGCCCTGACTTGATGGCTTCTGACTTAGGTGACTGGCTAGAGGGTGATGTTCTGACTTACCTAAGAAAAAGTATATAAGAAGCATTGCAAGTTTGATAGCATGGAGGATTCGGGTATGAGTTTAATTTGGAGGCAGTTCTATTTGAGGTGCCTCTAGCGTATCAAGGTAAATATCCATAGTGAACATTTGAAAATACTGTTCTTCAGTTAAAGAAAGATATTGTGTATTGAGATAAAGATTTAGAAATCATCAGTTTAGAGGTGACAGTTAAAACTTTGGTGGTGGAATAATCCCTCAGGAGAAACTACATAGAGAGAAGATTACAGATTTGTAGGAATTGTTTTAATGTTAGGGCAGTGGTTTTTAGTCAGGATTGCTTAACTGCATCACCTTGAGGTTTAAAATTATATACATATGAATTCCCAAGTCTCAATCACAGATAGTTTGGTTCAGTAGGCATATATATTTGCAAAATATGCCCAGGTGATTCAAATGCACAGTTCTGGTTAAGAGTCATTAATTTCAGATATTGGCAGAATATGATGAGTCAGTCAAGAAACAGAGACAGCAAGAAAGAGAACCAGGAGAGATTGTGCAAATCAAAGCGGATGGCTACAAGAAGTGGATGAACAGCTTGATGTAAGTTCAAATTCAGTGAAAACTAAAATGGAGGCTGGGCGTGGTGGCTCACGCCTGTAATCCCAGCCCTTTGGGAGGCTGAGTTGGGCGGATCATGAGGTCAGGAGATCGAGACCATCCTGGCTAACATGGTGAAACTCCATCTCTACTAAAAAAAATACAAAAAATTAGTCGGGAGTGGTGGCGGGCACCTGTAGTTCCAGCTACTCTGGAGGTAGAGGCAGGAGAATGGCGTGAACCCGGGAGGCGGACAGTGAGCCAAGATCGTGCCACTGCACTCCAGCCTGGGCAACAGAATGAGACTCTGTCGCAAAAAAAAAAAAAAAAAAAAAAAAAAGAAAAAAGAAAAAAGAAAAAGAAAGAAAGAAAACTAAAAAGGATATCTAGGATTTGGCTATTGGGAAGTCATTCATTAGTAGATTTTACTTTCCCCTGTAACTATCACCTAGTTGTTACTTCTCCTGTATTTTCTTTGGGAATTAACATCACATTAAACCCTCTATATATTGTCTAAGACAACCTATAGTCTTCTGTTTAAAAATCATTTTGTTACATCTTTGGTACGTTCACAATTTACTAAGAATAACTAATGGTGATTTGGTGATCTCATACAAAAGTTTGCACAGTAATTTAAGATATAATTTATCTTGTCAGGGACCTTAAAATCATTGACGGAGCTACTCACTTTAAAATTCTAAACCAGAGATCGCAAACTAGTAGCTTGTGAGCTGCATGTAGCCTCCCGGGGGTGTTGTATTTGGATCCCACAATATTCTAAAAATTAGATACATTAAAAAGTAATTAAAAATGGTAATTAAATTATTTAAAAATCCAGATTTTACCACTTACAGCAAAAATCAGATCTAGAAGGAGCAGGTTCACAGTCTGACATGGCAACAATTGATTAAAACTTGGAATCTTCGGTTTACATCTGACTCATTTATGTTACCTGCCTGGCCCTTCAACAGAAAAACAAGAGAGCCTTGTTCTGGACGATAAGCTTCTCAACAACAGAGTCCCTGACTTATGCACTACACTTAACACAATAGTTGACAAACAGTAAGTGCTAAGAGGTTTTCTACGATCGAATTTTGACTCTTGAGCTTGAACTAGATTTTGCTTGTGTTAGCCTAACATATCAGATCAGAAAAATCATTCTCACTAAAAACAAGTCAAGCCAAAAAATGAAGTCAGTTATGATTTCTCTTTGGTGTTTATTAATACAGTCTCAGTAATAGGCTTATATTTTCTTTTGTTGTTCTTACTATGAACATGATTTTCCAAATTATGTCTCTTAAAAAAACTAGTCTTAAGACTAATGTTAATGAGTTTCTTTCAAATAAATTTGGGGGAAAACTACATTGAAAACACTTAAATGGATTTTTGGCACTTACAGGGCTTCTCAATCTTAATTATACTTTTATTTGATGTGAATATCAAAGAGGGGAAATATAATACAATATGTGACATTTTGCAAATGTATTCACTCAACAAATATTATTGCATGCTGACTATATGCCAGGCACTGCATTAGGCATTGAGAACGTAGCAATGAACAAGACAGACAAAAGTCTCTCTCTTTTTTTTTTTTTTGAGACAGAGTCTTGCTCTGTGGCTCAGGCTGGAGTGCAGTGTTGCCATCTCAGCTCACTGCAACCTCCGCCTCCTGGGTTCAGTTGATTCTCCTGCCTCAGTCTCCCAAGTAGCTGGGACTACAGGTGCCCACCACTACACCTGACTAATTTTTGTATTTTTAGTAGAGACAGGGTTTCACCATGTTGGCCAGGCTGGTCTCGCACTCCTGACCTTAGGTGATCCACCCACCTTGGCCTCCCAAAGTGCTGGGATTACAGACGTGAGCCACCACCCCCAGTGACAAAGGTCTGTTGACCTCATGGAGCAAATGGCCTAGTTGGCCATGAGACCCCTCATCTCATCCCCAGACCATAGTTTGGAATATGGTGGTCTGGATATAGTTTGATGCATTTCTTGCCACTATTAATTAATTAATTTATTTATTTATTTATTTTGAGACACGGTCTCAGTCTGTCACCCAGGCTGGAGTGCAGTGTCATGATCATGACTCACTGCAGGTTTGACCTCTAGGCTCAGGTAATCCTCCCACCTCAACCTCCCTAGTAGCTGGGACTACACCTTCCCACCACCACGCCCAGCTAATTTTCATATTTTTTGTAGAGATGGGGTTTCACCACGTTGCCCAAGCTGGTCTCAAACTCCTGGGCTCAAGTGATCCACCCACCTTGGCCTCCCAAAGTGCTAAGATTACAGGCGTGAGAAGTTTATGTTCTTTAAGTGATTTATATAAGTCCTTAAAATATCTAAGTTCATCATTTTTAGGCGTTTTTGAAATTTTGTTAGTTTAAAACATTTGATGTAAATGGCCTAAAAGAAGAGCCTATGTGAATGCTACTTAGCTGAGGCCTTTAGCTTCAGTATCTTTTAGCAGAGATTTTAAAAATATTGTTCACAATCAGAAGAAAAGTGAAGTCTGCAAAAAATACATAATGAAATTACTGAGCCAAGATGATTTGAGATTGTTAATAATAATAATAATAAATCCAGGGAAATGTATTACTCTTAAGCTAAGAAACATGTAAGGAAAAGGGAAAAATATCTTTCCAGTTAAATTTAGAAGCTTGCAATATCAGCTTACTGTTTAGTTGAACAGATAGTCTTGTCACTTGCATTCTTTACATTTAAACATTACATTTCTGTCTCCACCCTGGAGTGGAGATGTTGCTGCCTAAATAGTTCATGAGTTTTAAATTTGTACTATGAATTCTACTCTAAGTATAAAATACAGTGTGTATTAAGCACGTATACCTATGGTTTGTCCTCAACCATAAAGGGAGTCTGTCTAATTTCTATTCCAGATTGTTGCTCATTTTATTAATATCTCTTCAACAAAACCTCCACTAATCTAAGCTATATTTTGAAATCTTTCTGTTCGTACTAATGAACAGAATTAGTAAACTATATATTAAGTTTACTTGGACATTTAGGGGGTTAATACATACAGTAAAGATACTTTTTATTTTTCATATTGAAGGTAATGAAAAATAGACTGTTATTTATTTGCGGAGCTTTTACTAAAACTCAGACTATTCTGTATCATAAAGGATAAATATTCAACATCTTATGGCCCGTTTTAATGGGCCATAACATGGTTTGTTTTTTCAGAAGGGGCAAAATTATTCATTATTAATTATACTTACTACAAGTGTAAAACATATCTCATCCTATTTCAAATATTGTTGCCAAATAATTTGTATATTTCCAATTACATGCCCTTTCAAAATGCTTTGCCTTAAAAAAGCTTATGATTAGTTTGTGAGAACCGGGTCATCTGATAATGAGATCAGGCATAAACTGGTTATAACTCAGCCCCTCAGCCCTCAAAACATTAAATTTACTATTTTCTCTTTCTTTCTTTCTTTCTTTCTTTCTTTCTTTCTTTCTTTCTTTCTTTCTTTCTTTCTTTCTTTCTTTCTTTCTCTTTCTTTCTTTCCTTTCTTTCTTTCTTTCCTTTCTTTCTTTTCTTTCTTTCTTTCTTTCTTTCTTTCTTTCTTTCTTTCTTTCTTTCTTTCTTTTCTTTCCTTCCTTCCTTCCTTCCTTCTTTCTTTCTTTCTCTTTCTTTCTTTCTTTCTCTTTCTTTCTTTCTTTCTTTCTTTCTTTCTTTCTTTCTTTCTTTCTTTCTTTCTTTCTTTCTTTCTTTCTTTCTTTCTTTCCTTTCTTCCTTTCTTTCCCTCCCTCCCTCCCTCCCTCCCTCCCTCCCTCCCTCCCTTCCTTCCTTCCTTCCTTCCTTCCTTCCTTCCTTCCTTCCTTCCTTCCTTCCTTCCTTCCTTCCTTCCTTCCTTCCTTCCTTCCTTCCTTCCTTCTTTCCGATGGAGTCTCACTCTGTTGCCCAGGCTGGAGTGCAGTAGTATGATCTCGGCTCACTGCAGCCTCCACCTCCCGGGTTCAAATGCTTCTCCTGCCTTAGCCTCTTGAGTAGGTGGGATTACAGGCACATGTCATCACACCTGGCTATTTTTTATGTTTTTAGTAGAGATGGCGTTTTGCCATGTTGTCCAGGCTGGTCTTGAACACCTGACCTCAAGTCAGGGATCCACCCGCCTCAGCCTCCCAAAGTGCTAGGATTACAGGCGTGAGCCACAGCACCTGGCCTAAATGTACTATTTTCCATATTATAATAATGGTTAAAATATTAGAGTTAAGATTAATTTTTGAGCAGGTGTACTTTTATAACAAACATTTGCTATTTGTTGATTCATTTATTAGATTAAATCAATGTCATTTATCCATATTTCCTCTTTACATTCTTTCATCAACTCTGTCCCAACTTTTAAATGTAGGTGTCTTTGCTTGTCAAATCAAGTTTTGTAGACCAGAGTACAGATTCCCTTCCCTTACTAAGTCTAGAGTGGAATTTTTCTATTCTTTTTTTCTTCATCCCAATTTAAATGACTGTTCTGTTTTGAACATTACTAAGCTCTTACTCCTTGCCCCTTCTTTGGCAAGTATTTTAGATAGACCTTTTAAGCAGACATTCTGGGATGACCCCTACCAGCCCGTTGTGTTCCCTGTTTAGGAGTTCCTGTCCTTCCAGTGTTGTTAATGATTGGCATGAGGAGGCTGCTCATAGACTAACATCTTTATTAATGAAGCTCGTGATCTTTTGAGAATGTGCTAAAATTTTGGTATAAGAAAAAAAATTGACATAATGCCTACTTTGTGTAATTTAAAAGATAAAACTATTGATTTTCTAAGAGATTCTTTGTCATTTATTACACCAGTAGTGCATGCTAAAGAAATAATAGCATCTTACAGTCACTCTTATTAGAAGTAAACTACTACTTGAATGTACGAAGTTCAAATACTCAAATATTGCAACAATAAAATTCATAAGACCTTATTTGCTATTCTGTTATCTCATTATATTTTCTTGTCTATAAAGGATAGGAGGTTTTGAAACTTGAAAAGTAAATAATTTTATACCTACTTTGAGAATAAGAAAAAGTATGTGTTTCTCTTTTCCCACCTGAAAAAGTGAATGTGTCAATAGTCACTCACCATTTAAGAGTCCTGTACTTATTTTATAATTCATAAATACGAAATCTCTTCCAATAGAAGGTGGAAAATGTCAGACTTCTCTGGACATCAAAGGATCATAAGGCATGTAATTTAGCAACAGAGTTTAGAGAGAGGAATGTGATAATGGGCGACCACCTTGATCCTCAGTCTTTATTAGCCTTTGTAATGCTGTGGCCAAGTCAGCCCCTCAAGGAGAGAGCCAGTGTAGCACATCAACAATGGTTACAGGGTGTGACAGGAGTATCTGCAACTGGGCTAAAATTCTCAGTTGCATAGAGATGCAACATCCATCATAGAGATGTTAAGTAAGACAAGATGAAACTGCTGAAACTTGACCTGTACTGATAGGAGACAATATAAGCACCCTGGCAACAGCATTCTATTTTCCAGGCAACTTGGCTATGTTCTTATAAGAGCCCACATATGTTTTCCAATCTTGTACCTCTGAGCATCTATTCATATGGATCCCTTACTTGCATCCCTATCCTCGATTCCCATTTCCATCTAATGGAATCTGACCCATTTGTTAAAGCCCAGGTTAGATAGTGCCCTCCGTGCTCTCTGTTCTCATATGCTTCTTTTATTGCCTTTATCTCAAAAGCTTCACGCCCATCCTACCCCCAACTCCCACTTTATACTGTTGTAGTTGTCTTTTTCCCTCATGAGATTCTAAGAGCCTTTGGGCATCTGCTTATTCACCTTTTTATACTCATAGTGTCTAGTACAATGTATTTAATGTAGTAGTTAATAAGACATATCTGTTGGATTGAATTAACTATGAATCAAGTCACCAAGAGTTTATTATATACTTAATATTTGCTTACCTAATACAGATCCAGAACTGAGTATCCCTTTCAGTATCACCAGGGCTGTCTCTAGGAGAAGCCTAAGACTCCCTTTGCCTCCCCTTTCCCAACCCCCCCCCCCCCCACCACCCCATTCTAACTGTCTCCATTCAGCTCAAGGAAGAGCAGGGCTGCTGTGATCTGTCCTACAAGGTACGGTGGTTCTAGTGGTGGGGTTCCCTGTCTTTAGATTGTCTTTTGACCTCTCAGGAGATTTTAGTAGTAAAATGTCACCCTGGATTTGCTCCCTATGGGAAGAATCCTTACTCGTCTCTCCCTTTCCTTTTACTTGCCAGTAAGGAAACAGTAAGACTGTTCTCCCTGGAGAGATAACTGTGCTATCTGTAAGCTCACCTCTGATTTTTGTTAGCTGTTGAGATGCTGAGGGCAGGTCCAGGAGCAGTCCTCAATTAGAAATTGTTGGATTGGCCAAGTGCGGTTTGCTCATGCCTGTAATCCCAACACTTTGGGAGGCCAAGGCAGGAAGATTACTTGAGCCCAGGAGCTTGAGACCAGCCTGGGCAACATAGTGAGACCGCATCTCTATTTTTAAAATTTTTTAAATAAACAAATAGACAAAGTGGAAGATTATACAAGCTCTACTATAAAGTTTTAGAGAAACTTCTTCTAGTTTGCTATTTCTCCTACCTCTATTCTAGATGAAAGGACTGACTATTTGTATGCTGTTGTATAGCTCATTGGAGAATGTATTACAGTCTGGAACCAAATTCCTGACTTGTAATAGAGTATCCCTTTATCCTGTTTTATGTTTAATACATAGTTTGCACTGGGAGCTCTTCAACTGAGAGGGGGCTGATCTAGGACGTTTGGTGTCTGAGACTTACCTGTTCCATAGCCATTTGTTTATATCTGTAAATCTCTATCACTATGTCTATTTTGAAATAATTTACCTAAGGCAGAACCCACTGAAGACTGTGTAACTATCCTATTGGACAGTCATAATTCATGCATATGTAAAAATAAAGAAAAATGGTTTTCCATTTATATCAATCTGTAATATATTATTGTCAATGGACTGTCTTTTGTGTGTGTGTTTGTGTGTGTATGGAGTTTCTCTCTTGTCACCCAGGTGAGAGTGCAGCGGGGCAGTCTCAGCTCACTGCAACCTCTGCCTCCTGGGTTCAAGTAATTCTCCCTGCCTCAGCCTCCTGAGTAGCTGGGATTACAAGTACCTGCCATCATGCCTGGCTAATTTTTGTATTTTTAGTAGAGATGGGGTTTTGCTATGTTGGCCACGCTTGTCTCAAACTTCTGACCTCATCGCCTTGGTCTCCCAAAGTTCTGGGATTACAGCTGTGAGCCACCACGCCCAGCCTCCATGGATTGTTTTCACGGACAATCTTATCTCCACTAAGGCTGTTCATGATCTACTTTGTTGCCTTAACAAGAATCAGATTTTCTAACTATGTTGAATGCTTTTCAATTTCTTCAGCATTCTGTTTTATGCTCTAACTCACCTACATATATTTGCATATGTTGTTTTTCCCACCTTAAATAGCTTCACCAGATTCTTAACTTGAACTCTACTAGCCTTTCAACACTCAGTTCTGGCATACATGGTCTGGGAAGATAATTTTTCCGTGCCCCACCCTCCATTTCCCTGCCAGTAATTCCCCATACCTTCACACACACACGTGTTTATGCAAACGCAAATCTTCCTCTTTGCATTAATTGACTCTTGTCCATACATCCATCACAAAACTTATCACATTCTACTTGTGTTTATTGTCCCATTTCATACTGCTACTAGAAGGTGAATTCCTTTCGGGTATACTGCATCTTCCATCATTATACCACTGTATTTTTCTTTTCTTCTTCTTTTAAATTTTTTTGAGACAAGGTCTTACTGTCACCCAGGCTGGAGTGCAGTGGCACAATCTCGGCTTACTGCAGCCTCAACCTCCAGGTTCAAGCAATCCTCCTGCCTTAGCCTCCCAAGTAGCTGGGACTATAGGTGCACAACACCACACCTGGCTAATTTTTAAAAATTTTTATTAAAGAAGAGTTCTCACTTTGTTGCCCAGGCTGATGTTGATCTCCTGGCCTCAAGTGATCCTCCCACCTTGGCTTTCCAATGTGCTGGGATTACAGGCATGAGCCACCCTGACCGGCCCTGTGTTTTTCAAAGTGCCTAGTACATAAATTTATTTCATTTAAGAGTTGGTCCATGAGGCGGGGTGTGGTGACTCACACCTGTAATCCCAGCACTTTGGGAGGCCGAGGTGGGCTGATCACAAGGTCAAGAGATCAAGACCATCCTGGCCAACATGGTGACACCTCGTCTCTACTAAAAATACAAAAATTAGCTGGGCATGGTGACGTGTGTCTGTAGTCCCAGCTACTTGGGAGGCTGAGGCAGGAGAATCGCTTGAACCCAGTATGCAGAGGTTACCTTGAGCCGAGATTACACCACTGCACTCTAGCCTGGTAACAGAGCGTGACTCCGTCTCAAAAAAATGTTCAATGAATAATATTTAGATAATAGAGAAATCAGTGTTAGTTGGAGTGGTAGATTAGGCACCTGGGACAGCTGGATGTTAAAGTGGATTTTGAAAGAGGAGTAGTGCATGGATCAGCATTTCAGGAGGAAGAGCATGAACAAAGGCATAGGGGTAGGATGGGAGAAGAAAGGCAAATGACATCAAGAGAACAGCAGGTAGGGAGTGGTTGAACATCCTGAAGAGATCAAGTGCATTAGAAAAAGCCTGAAGGCTAGGTTGGAGAATTTAGGCTTGATTCAATAGGCAACAGAGGTTCATAATTTGAAGATTTCAATTATCTGACAGTGAAATAAATGCACTGATGGAAAACCTAGAGTTATGTGTAACAATAGTAGGACTTTAAGAAAAGGTGAAAAATTAAAGAGAGTTATAAGGCAGAAAAACAATAAATGTAATTTGTTAGTGTCCTTATTTGGAAAATACATATATGTATATAATAATAAAATAATATTACATGTACTCAGTGTACAAAGACTATAATATATTTACAATGGACCTATTTTCCTGGAAGCTAATTAACTATTTTTAATTTTCGCTTCCTGAGACCTCTACCAATTCTTCCGTAACTGCCCAGACATTCAAGTTGTTACTTGTTTGTATATACCACTATATCTCTACATTGCTTTCAAGAATTTTTGCCAGATCTATGTCTTTGATAAGATTGTAAAAAAAAAAAAAACCAGGTAAATACATGTTACTTTTCTTTAACATGAAGTTCAGTTGATTGAAAAGTACTCACTCTAAGCATAAGCACAACTGAATACATATTAAAAACTGGTAAAAGAACATAGTTTTAAAGTAATTGATAATTACGTAACATTTTATTATAAACCAAAGTGATTTTTTTCAATGTTAGTAGCTATTTATACTTTATAGAGCAAATCTGATTTGAGAATTAAATTTTTTTCCTAATTTGAAGATAAATGTTATTTAAAGATTATAAAATATCTAAATATTTTTGAATATACATACATGCACATATATATGTACAATTAAGAATATGCATATGTATTACTTTCATGAAACATGATGGCTAAATGAAAGTAGAGTTAATTCATGAGCAGGGAAGTACCCGGTCTCCCAGCCTTGTTTCAGCCATCCATTCCCTTGAGAAGGCAAATTTTGTTCAGACACAAAAGAAAAATGTACTATTAAAATGCAATTCAGAAGTGATAAAAACTGGAAGTGCAGCAGCCGGCTCACAGCACCTCCTTTGTATACTCAGGGACATTGGGGCCACATTAATTTTTTTGTGTGTGATGTCCATCCCATGTGCAAATTAGCACTGGAAGGACCATAATCTATCTTATATGAGAGCTCTTTTCCCAAGTGCTTATGTAATACATGCTTCTGTAACTTTGTATAATTCAAAGTTCTGTATTCTGTTTATTTTTTATTTTAAATAGTGTTAGAAAATACTTTCTTTGGAAAATATTAAGAATTTTAAAATAAATATTAAAAAGAAATTGCAGAGAAGTGTTAAAATTGATGAAAGAATGCTACTTTTTCTAAGTTTATTAAATGACAAAAATAATAATTTTCAGTTGAATTTAGATTTTTAAAAACACCTTTCTTTATCTTAACTGAATGAGATCATCTATATGAAAATTTGGCATATAGTAATGGCTCAATAAATATATGTTGAACCTCAACTTTTTTTTAAAGTCTGAATTTCAGAATATTTTTCTTAGGAGAATATTTTATTTTGCTATATATAGTTTCTATTTCCCAGAGCTTCCACTTTTCTCTAAATGTTTCTTTTATTTAAAAGCCTTCCAACTTTTATTTCATTAATACCATGTCTCCTTTGATTATATGTGTTAAAAATTTCTGAATTTACTCCTTTTTGCTGCATCATGATGTCTGTTTCCTCTAGCTTATTCCTTATGTTTGGATTTGTGTCCTTCTTCCACATTGATTATTTTCCCACTAGTAAACCATTCTTAAGTTTATATTAAAAGGGAAAATGTAAAAATTAGATTAGAAACTCTAAGGGTGTAAAAGAGTGACTTTTTGATAGATTTTATTATACTCTGATACACCCTTTTAATTAAAACATCCCCAAATTGTTGATATTTGAACTTGTTTCTCTAAGAACTGTCACGTCTTTTCAGAAGATGCAATCAGTCTTCTGAAGGATATAAGTCCAAGCTGCCAGTGCACTTAAGAGACGAGCAAGGAAAGAGTTCAATGGCCAGTCTTTGGATTAAAATCTACATATTCCATTTGATGCCTCCCCTTAGCCTTCCTCAGTACCTGCTTTCCTTGAGACTAGAGCTTTTTGGTGTAAATTTTTTCTGAGAATAGGCTTTTATGGATACATGGACTGGGACATGGACCTGGGGATTTCATTGCTTCTTACATAAGCTTTCAGCTGTTTTCAGCTTCATTCCTTCTCTCACTTTCTGGAATAATTGTAGATTTATTTCCCGAGCTTTTCCCTGGTTCTGCAGGACAAATTGCCCTGCTTCTCTTTGACATCTCATTCTTCTGGCACCTAGATTTCAGTTTTCTTGACTCTTTTGTGTCATTTATGAATTTTCTATCTTCCTTCCACCTGCTAAAAATTAATTGGTATTTTCAATTGCTCTTTCTTATTTTCTGTCCTATTTCTTCTTATAGGTTTATAACTTTAAAAAAAATTAATTACTCTTATTTCAGTGTGTTTTGGTGAGGGATCTGGGTTACACTGAAAACATATCACCATCTTAGATGTTCTGTGAGAGTTTATATGGGTTTTAAAAGTTTGGTCTTTTCTGTTGATCATAAAAATACGTAAAGTAATAATGATGATAATGATAATGGTTGCTGCAACAAGTTCTTTCAATTTTTACATCTGCTTTTAGCACCGACATTATTTATTGGACACAATCTTTTCAGCCTCCATGTTAAATACCTTACATAAATTAAGTTGTTCATTCATTGTGATAACCCTATATGGAAGTCAAGGCTCATTCAGGTAACTTGCATAGGGTAATACAGCTAGCAAAGCAATGCTAAGGTGTGGTTACAGGTCTGGGTGACTTGAAGGCCCCATTATTCGTAACTGCTACTGCTACCAATAATGCCACCATTATTCAAGTGACTTAAAATTGAAGAAAGCCTACTTCAGTGAAAATTGACTGTACTGACTATCCTTTTGATTTAGGGATACTATTTTAAAATTAAGAACATTTTCATTTATGTGATGAATTTTGAGTTTTTTGGCATAATTAATTCATAAGTGTATTATTTAGCATTATCTCTATAGAAAATACTTGAGACTCACAAAAATTCTGTGAAGAACATTTTAGTATCTCCATTTGCAGAATAGAAAATAAATATTAATAGAAGTAATTAACACAGGTAATCAATGGCAGAGGTTGAAATGGAATCTAGGTATTCTGATTCTAAATCATGTATTATTTTCACTGTACTATAGTACTTCTCCTTATTTTAAAAATCAAGTGTCTCTAAAAATCAAGTTAAGAATAGCTCCTAAATATTTCTTTCAGGTTTTTGCCATTTTCTTCATACCATAAAAATGAAAAGTACATCCCATCAATGCATTTATCAAGCAAATATTGTCCTATTTCTCACAAAGAACAATTCCGAAGTGAAAATCCTAAGAAATGGATCTGTGACAAGGTGAGTTAACAAAACATTTTAAAAAGTTATTCCTTTTTAAAAGCTAGAAATATACATTAATTAGAGCAAGTATAAATATTCTTATTACAATTAAGACCTTTATGGTAACAAAATTATTTATAGACAGCTGTTTTAGGTACAGATGGTGCTGCTGACCTATGTAAGATTTTTTTTTTTCAGTATTGTATTCTTAAGTTTTATGACTTAGCTATAACTTAGCTGCCCGAGGGTCAAAGGCATGGATCACTGGCATTGGCATATGACCAGGGTGAGGGCTTGAGTATGAGGTCACAGAATGGAGTTAAGCTAATTCTCGGGCATGGAGATCAGGGCTTGTTTGCTCTCTCTCAATCTATGTATGTATGTTTATAGATAGCTAAATAAAGAAGGGGGGAGAGAAGACATGCATTATATAAAACATGATGTATAACATACATTTAACATGCATATATGTATATGTGCAACTCCTGAGTGTCATATGCACTTTCATAACAGGTACAGCACGTATATGTGGCACTTGTGTGATATATTAGTCTGTACTCAGGCTGCCACAACAAAGTACCATAGACTGTGTAGCTTCAACCACAGACATTTATTTTCTTACAATTCTGGAGGCTGGAAGTCTGAGTAAACTGCCAACATAGTTTCTGGTGAGGCCTTTCTTCCTGGCTTGTAGGCAGCTACCATCTGCCTGTTTGCTCATATAACCTCTTCTTTCTGGGCAGAGAGAGGGCAGGCTCTCTGTGTCTCTCCCTGTAAGGGCACTAATCCCAAGAGACCAGGACCCTCCCTTCATGACCTTATTTAACCTTAATCACCTCCTTACAGGTTCTGTTTCTAATACAGTCACATTACAGGTTAGAGATTCAACATGAATTCTGGGGAAACAGAATTCATTTCATAGCCTTCCATTCCTGGCCCCCAAAACTCATGCACTCTTGAATGCAAATACATTCTTTCCATCTCAAAAGCCACAAGAATCTTAATATATTTAGTACTCGCTCTAAACTCTGAAGTCATATCTAAATCATAGGAACATGACAAGGATGCCCACTTTTTTTTCTTTTTTTTTTTTCTTTTTTGAGATGAAGTCTCGCTCTGTCACCCAGGCTGGAGTGCAATGGTGCAATCTTGACTCACTACAACCTCCGCCCCCCGGATTCAAGCAATTCTCCTGCCTCAGCCTCCCAAGTAGCTGAAACTACAGGCACATGCCACCACCCCTGGCTAATTTTTTTGTATTTTTAATAGAGACGGGGTTTCACCATATTAGCCATGATGGTCTCCTTCCCCTGACCTTGTGATCTACCGGCCTCATCCTCCCAAAGTTCTGGGATTACAGGCATGAGCCACCGTACCCGGCCTCAAGGATGCCCAGTCTTACAACTACTATTCAGTAGAGTACTAGAAGTCCTAGCCAGAGCAGTTAGGCAAGAGAAAGAAAGAAAAGGCATCCACACTGGAAAGGAAGATGTAAAATTGTCTGTTTGCAGATGACGTGATCTTAAATATTAAAAACCCTAAATACTCCACACCGAAGTCTATTAGAACTAATAAACAAATGCAATAAGGTTTCAGGATACAAAATTAACATACAAATATTAGTAGCATTTCCATACACTAACAATGAACTGTCCCAAAAAGAAATCAAGATAGTAACCCCATATAGGAATAACTAAAGAAGTAAAAGATCTGTACATTGAAAACTATAAAATACTGATGACATAAATTAAAGAAGACACAAATAAATGGAAAGGTATTCTGTGTTCATGAACTGGAAGAATTTAATATTGTTAAAATGTCCATCTAAACAAAGTGATCTATTGAGTCAATGCAATCCCTATCAAAATCCCAATGTCATTTTTCACAGAAACAGAAAAAATAATCCTTGACCAGGCTGGGTGGCTCATGCCTGTAATCCCAGCACTTTGGGAGGCCAAGGTGGGCAGATCACTTGAGATCAGGAGTTCGAGACCAGCATGGCCAACATGGTGAAACCCTGCCTCTACTAATAATACAAAATGTAGCCAGGTGTGGTGGTGCCACAGCACTCCAGCCTGGGTGAAAAAGTAAGACTCTGTCTCAAAAGAGAAAAAACAAAAAAGAAGAAGAAAAGGAAAAACAATCCTAAAATTCCTGAACCACAAAAGACCCTGAACAGCCAAAGCAGTCTTGACCAAAAAGACTAAAGATGTAAGGATCACACTACCTGATTTCAAATTATATTACAAAGTCATAGTAATCAATACAACATGTTCCTGGGATAAAAAATAGAATAGGATACAGAACCCAGAAATAAATGCACACATTTATGCCCAATTGATCTTTGACAAAGGTGCCAAATACACACAATGGGGACAGGATGGTCTCTTCAACAAACGGTGATGAGAAAACTGTATATCCACATGCAGAAGAATGAAAGTGAATCCTTATCTCACACTATATGCAAATACCAACTAAAACTAGATTAAGACCTGAAACTGTAAAACTACTAGAAGGAAATATAGGGAAAAAGCTTCTTGACATTGGTCTAAGCAATTATTTTTTGGATATGACCCCAAAAGTATAGGCAACAAAAGCAAAAATAGACAAATAGAATTGAATCAAACCAAAAAGCTTTGCACAGCAAAGGAAATGATCAACAGCGTAAGGAGACAAACTATGAAATAGGAAAAAAATATTTGCAAACCATACAAATTGATAGAGTTAATATCTGAAATATATAAGGAACTCATACAGCTCAATAGCAAGAAAACAAATAACCTCTTTTAAAAATGGGCAAAAGAATGGAATAGACATTTCTCAAAAGAAGACATACAAATGGCCAACAAGTATATGAGAAGATGCTCAGCATCACTAATCATCAGGGAAATGCAAACAGAAACCACAATGAGATATAACTTTACACGTTAGAATGGCTATTTCCAAAAAGACAAAAGGTAACATATTGGCAAGGATGTGGAGAAAATGGAATGCTTGTCCACTATTGGTGGGAATACAGATTAGAACAGTCATTATGGAAAATGGTGGTTCTTCAAAAAATTAAAAATAGAACTACTGTACAATCCAGCAATCCTATTCCTGGGTATAGATTCAAAGGAAGTGAAATCAGTATATTGAAGAGATATCTGCAGCCCCATGTTTACTGCAGCATTTTCAAAATCACCAAGATATGGGATCAAATTATTCATTGAAGGATAAATGGATAAAGAAAATGCGCTAGATATACACATTGGAATACTATTCAGCTTTTAAAAAGAAGGACATTCTGTCATTTGTGATAACATGGATGAACCTGGAGGACCTTACACTAAATGAAATGTTAGGCACAGAAAGACAAATACTGCATGATCTCATTTATATGTGAAAACTGAAAAAAATCAAACTCAGAAGTACATAGTGGAATTGTGGTTACTAGGGACTTGAGGCAGGAGGTAGGGGTGAGAAATGAGAAGGAGATGATTTTCAGAAGGTACAAAGTTTCAATTAGGATGAATAGTTCTGGAGATCTATTATACAGCATGGTGACTAAAATTAATAATGTATTGTATACTTGAAAATGACTCAGAGCATAGATCTTAAATGTTCTTATCACAAAATAGAAATAACTGTGCTAAATGTTATGCATATGTTAATTAGCATGATTGTGGTAATCATTTCACAATGCATATGTATATCAGAACATTATGTTGTACACTGTAAATATATACAATTTTTACAAATGGTCAACAAGTATATGAGAAGATATTCTACATTACTAATCATCAGGAAAATGTAAATAGAAACCACAATGGCATGTAACCTCACACATGTTAGAATGGCTATTAACAAAAAGACAAAAGATAACATGTATTGGCAAGGATATGCTGTGTTCATGAACTGGAAGAATTTAATATTGTTAAAATGTCCATACAACCAAAGTAATCTGTTGAATCACTGCAGGTGTATTTAATTTGTTAGAATAGACATTCTAACAAATTAAATTTGTTATTTAATTTGTCAATTATACCTCAGTAAAGCTGTGGGAAAACAAACAAAGAACTACCAAGAAATACCATATAATCAGATACGGGTGAAACTTGCCTCATCCTCAGGTAAACTTCCTCTCTAGCTGTGAACCTGTGAAACCAGTCAAGTTATGTGCTTCCAAAATGCAATAAGAAGACACGCAAAGGGGAGATATTTCTACGCCAAAAGGGAAAAATTGGAAGAAAGGAATGGATGATGTGTCTCAGAGAAGTGTAAAACCTAACAATGCAAATTCTATTTGATGTTAAGACTTGAAAACAATACTTTTTGGTTCAATATTTTGCTCTCCAGTTCCTCTGGGATGGCAGGGTCACCCTGATGACTCTGTGGGTGAGGCAGAGTCTCTCTGCAAGGGCCCTGCCCACAAGGCTCCCTGTAAAGGTGGGTCCTGCCGTAGAGGCACTGAACAGGGTCATCCTGCCCCATGG
Organism: Chlorocebus sabaeus; assembly: GCF_047675955.1. NCBI lineage: Eukaryota > Metazoa > Chordata > Mammalia > Primates > Cercopithecidae > Chlorocebus > Chlorocebus sabaeus. The sequence continues at coordinate 11,771,922 of NC_132928.1, read as the reverse complement.
AATCTGGAGAGGTGGCCCCACTCTTTGAAACCTAGAAGGAAACAGTCCTGCTCCCTGGGCCTCTTGTAGGAGTAGCAGCCCCAGTGATCTCTGAATCCCCTTAGGGGTCATTCTTCCCTTTGCTTGAATAGTGGTCCAGTCCTTGTAGAATTCAAGTGGTCCCACAATCTGCCTTAATTCTTTTCTGCTTTCTCTGCACCATTTACTTCAAACTCTTGGTGTCTTAGCTGGTGTAACCTCATCTCTGTTCCTGGTTTCTGTCAATAGAGCTGATGAAGTCCTTGAGTCCCAATATCTCTTTATCTGTTTATTAGTCAAGAATTTTTTTCTAGGCACTGGAAATATAAGATATTGTTTCTGCCATGTTATGTGTTTCCTTAGCAATGTGTTCCTACTCTAGCTCAAAACCCAGCACTCACAGACTGTTGTATGACATCATTTAAACTTAATCACCTTGTTAAAAGCTCTGTCTCCAATATATAGTCACATTGAGAGTTAGGCTTCAACACATGAGTGGGGGGGGGGGGGTGGGCTACAAAATTCAGTCTATACCACCTAACATACATGTTATATATGTAGCACACATACAGCATGGTGATTATAGTTAATAATGTATACTTGTATACAAACATACATATACATATTTATCTTTGTGCTGCACTTATAGATAGGGAAAAAAACTGAGTGGCACATATATACCATGGAATACTATACAGCCATAAAAAAGAATGAAGTCATGTCCTTTGCAGCAACATTGGTGTAGCTGGAGGCCATTATTCTAAGTGAATTAATGCAGACATAGAAAATCAAATTCTGCATGTTCTGACATATAAGTGGGAGCTAAACAATGAGTACACATGGACATAAAGATGGAAAAAATAGATACTGGGGTATCCAAAAGAGGGGAGGGAAGGAGGGAGGAATTGGGGCAAGGGTTGAAAAACTACGTATTGAGTGCTATGTTCAGCATTTGGGTGATGGGATCAATAAAAGTCCAAACCCCAGTATTAACACAATATATTCATATAACAAACCTGTGTATATGTACACCCTGAAATGAAAAAAAAAATCACATATAAAAGGAAACCTATTTTACTGTCTAAGGACATTCCTAAGAGAGTTTGCTTTTCTGAAAACATTTAGTGTAACTGTCATTACACTACATATTCTGCAAAATTTAAATATTATGGTTCATCATATTATGTTTTATATCTATAGCTTTTTAATTTAATTTTTGGCTTAGAATAAAACTTTCAATAGATCCGAATGAACAGGATAATGTATATGTATATTCCTTGCCCATATTATAATTCAATAAGAGCTTCAGAATTAAGAACATTAGTCAGAAAACATGATATATAAAGGAAGAAAGAAAACAAATATTTCTTATCTGATTTCAAAATATTTTTTACCTTTTAAATAAAAATGTCTGAATTGGGAAAACCTGTCTTGGACTATAAGAGATGAAAAGGGAAAGTTTTTACTATGCATTTAACCTGTTACTCCTTGTAGGGAGAAAATATAATTTCTTTTCTTTCCCTCATAGATTCTTAGGTGAGATATTTTCCTGAAAAGTCAGATTAACAAAGAAAAACTCAGTCAAATTGTATTAACACATGCCATACCCATCACGTGGAAGAGACCTCAGTTCAAAAGTATTTCTCTCTCAAAGCAGTGGCATGGGGCCTTGCATAAATAGTACTTTAATAAAGAGCTCTACATTCTATATAGTGACAAAACAAATAGTGTATCTCCACACTTCCAAAATGCAGGAAAATGTGGGAAGATACATTCATGGAACGAACAAAGTCTCCTCCCGGATCTTCTGGCGCCACTGTCTCTGAGCTCTATGTCTGAGCTGATAAGCAAATGTCATAAAAGTGCCTGCCTTTAGGTGGGAAAGGCAAAGGGGAAGGGCAGAATGTGCCCCTGCATTTTAACCTTCTTTAGCTCTGTGATCCCCAGTGTTTCAGAGAGGAATATTTCGATTTCCTTCACTAACAATTAAAACACACACACACACACACATATCTTAGAATTTACACAAAATGAGTGACTTTCTGGAAAAGGATTGGGGCCACTAGAAAGGGTATGGATTCCACATATTACCAGACCTAATAATTCTATTAATAGTCTATCAGTGAGGATTCATTCCTTTGCATACTGCCTCCTTCCTAAAGGGATTTAAGGCATCTTTCTAAAAGTAAAATACAAATAAAAATACAAAAATTAGCAGCTGGGCATGGTGATGCGTGCCTGTAGTCCTAGCTACTCGGGAGGCTGAGGCAGGAGAATCGCTTGAACCTGGGAAGCAGAGGTTGCAGTGAGCCGCAATCGCACCACTGCACTCCAGTCTGGCGACAGAGCGAGACTGTCTCAAAAAATAAAAATAAATAATTAAATAAAAGTAAAATGCAATAAGGGTCATATTACTAAAATGAGGATATAGGGAAATGATCTAAGATGAAAATAGTTTATATGCCTGCAACATAAAGGGAAAGCATCACTGTGGTGGTGATTTAAGAATTTCAGCTTCCTGATGTCCAACATAAAAAGGAAGACAAAAGTCACAGATGGATCTTCCTTTCTCAAAAGGAAGAAATGTTAGACCCAAAAGAAAAGCAAGGTGTTTCTTTACTAAACTCTAAGAAACATTCTTTTTTAAAGGACATTATAAATATGGGATTGCCAAGGGGTGAGACATGCTGGAAAGTAAATTGGATACTTCAGAAAGTAATTTTTTTTTTGGCAGCTACTAAGACATCGTAATTAAAAATGGCCTTCGAAAACGCTAGTAATTCAAAGGCATAAAGAATGTATACAGTGAGTTGTTTGACCTAGTTCACCCTTAGAACTGATCGACAAACCTAAATGTTGATGATAATATCTGTCTTGGTCTGTTTTGTTTTGCTATAACAGAATACCTGAGACTAAGTAATTTATAAGACAAGAGGCTTATTTAGCTCACGGTTCTGGAGTCTGAAAAGTACAATAAGACTGGTACTGGCATCTTCCTGGCTTCTGGTGAGGGCTTTTGTGCTGTGTCATAACATGGTGGAGAAGGTCAAAGGGGAAGGAGGCACACGAGGAGGCAAAACCCAAGAGGCGTACTGGATTTATAATAACCAAACCTTGAGGGAATTAATCCATCCTCTTAAGAATGTAATATAATCAGAGAGAACTCACTCACAACTACTAGAATGGCACCAAGCAATTCACGAGGGATCTGTTGCCATGACCCAAACACCTTCCACTAAGTTCCACCTCCCAAAACCACCACATTGGGGATCAAATTTCAACATGAGTTTTGGTGAGAACAAACTGAAGCCATAGCAATGTCATTTCATAAAATTCAACAATCAACTTGTTCTAGGCACATGTTTCTTTCTTTTTTTTAAATTATACTTTATGTTCTAGGGTACATGTGCACAACAGGCAGGTTTGTTACATATATATACATGTGCCATGTTGGTGTGCTGCACCCATTAACTCCTCATTTACATTAGATATATCTCCTAATGGTATCCCTCCCCACTCCCTCCACCCCACACCAGGCCCTGATGTGTGATGTTCCCCTTCCTGTGTCCAAGTGATCTCATTGTTCAATTCCCACCTATTAGTGAGAACATGCGGTGTTTGGCTTTCTGTTCTTGCGATAGTTTGCTGAGAATGATGGTTTCTAGCTGCATCCATGTCCCTACAAAGGACATGAACTCATCCTTTTTTATGGCTACGTAGTATTCCATAGTGTATATGTGCCACATTTTCTTAATTCAGTCTATCATTGACAGACATTTGGGTTGGTTCCAAGTCTTTGCTATTGTGAATTGTGCCGCAGTAAACATACGTGTACATGTGTCTTTATAGCAGCATGATTTATAATCCTTTGGGTATATACCCAGTAATGGGATGGCTGGGTCAAATGGCATTTCTAGTTTTAGATCCTTGAGGAATCGCCACACTGTCTTCCACAATGGTTGAACTAGTTTACAGTCCCACCACCAGTGTAAAAGTGTTCCCGTTTCTCCACATCCTCTCCAGCACCTGTTGTTTCCTGACTTTTTAATGATCGCCATTCTAACTGGTGTGAGATGGTATCTCATTGTGGTTTTGATTTGCATTTCTCTGATGTCCAGTGATGATGAGCATTTTTCATGTGTCTGTTGGCTGCAAATGTTTCTAACTGATATGCAACCATTCAGAATGTAAGCTAAATATGCTTTTTAACTATTTATCTAATTTCATATTTTAAACATGTGTAATGTGATCTGTATCTCATTTTCTATTTGACATAAACATTTGTTGCTGTTATACCATCTCATCGTTCTATTTAATTCAAGGAGGTGTTCATTTCTTTAAAATATAAATGACTTGTGACATGAAGCTGCTTCAGAGTAAGATATGTTCTTGTGCAAAATGTGTTTCCTAAAATAATGTACTTCCTTTTGGTTTTATGCAACAGATTCACTTCATATATTCTGATGTATTTTTCGAGAATATGCATTTACCTAACCATAAAGTAAGCAACTTTATGGAAATATAGAAATTTTTGGATATGCAGTAAAAAGAAAAGTAATATATTTTGTTACTCTGGAGAAATAATTTTATGCCTCCATATACTTTTAAAAAGCATACATACTTAAGGAAAATAATCACACATAATTATTCTTGTTGTCCCTGTGTATTAGTCTGTTTTCACACTGTGATAAAGAAACTACCCGGCCAAGGTGGGTGGATCACAAGGTCAGGAGTTCGAGACCAGCCTGGCCAACATGGTGAAACCCCGTCTCTACTAAAGATACAAAAATTAAATGGGTGTGGTAGCACACACCTGTAATCCAAGCTACTCGGGAGGCTGATGCAAGAGAATCGCTTGAATCCAGGAGGCGAAGGTTGCAGTGAGCCGAGACCACCCCATTGCACGTCAGCCTGGGTGACAGAGTGAGACTCTGTCTTAAAAGAAAAGAAAGGAAGGAAGGAAGGAACGAACTACCTGAGAACCTGAGACTGGGTAATTTTTAAAAGAAAGAGGTTTAATGGACTCACAGTTCTGCATGACCGGGGAAGCCTTAGGAAACTCACAATCATGGCAGATGGTAGAAAGTGAAGGGGAAGCAAGGCATATCTTTCATGGCAGCAGCTGAGAGAGAAGAGTACAAGGGGGAACTGCCAAATACTTTCTTAAAACAATCAGATCTCATGAAAACTCACTGTCACAAGCACAGCATGGGGGATACCACCCCTATAATCCAATCACCTCCTACCAGATCCCTCCCTTGACACATGAGGATTACAATTTTACATGAGATTTGGGTGGGGACACAGAGCCAAACCATATCACCCTAAAAATTAAAAGAAAAATTGTAGGTATTTTTATTTTTATTATTATTACTATTTTTTTTTTTTTTTTTTTTTTTTTTGAGATAGAGTCTTGCTCTGTTGCTGAGGCTGGAGTAGAGTGGTGCAATCTCAGTTCACTGCAACCTCCGCCTCCCAAGCTCAAGCGATTCTCATGCCTCAGCATCCGAAATAGCTGAGATTATGGGCATGCACCACCATGCCCAGCTAATTTTTGTATATTTTGTAGAGATGGGATTTTATCATGCCGGCCAGGCTGGTCTCGAACCCTTGGCCACAAGTGATCCATCAAGCCAAGGTTTCCAAAAGTGCTGGGATTACAGGCTTGAGCCACCACACCCAGAGATTGTAGGTATTCTTTAAATCATAATATATCATCAGCCCCTCTAACCCCATACAAAACCATGTAAAAAATTATTCAAAACAACTTTACATTTCTCCCTCCCTCCTTACCTTCCTTCCTTTTTTCTTCCTCCTTTCCTCCCTCCCTTCCTGATTTCTCCCCGTCTTCTTCTTATCTCTTAAAATAAACAACACCATTAAATAAACAAACTTACAAAAATTAGCTGGGCATGGTGGTGCACACCTGTAATCCCAGCTACTCAGGAGACTGAGGCAGGAGAAATGGTTGAACCTGGGATGCAGAGGTTGTAATGAACAGAGATTGGCAACAGGTTAGGCAACAGAGTGAGACTGTCTCAAAAAACAAAACAAAACAACAACAATGAAAACAAACAAACAAACAAAACTATGTCTCCGTGTGGTGGCTAGTACAATTTGTACAATACATAGGTAGTCCTTTTATTGGTTAAACATAAAATCTTAGAATTATTAGAAATACTTTATAATTTGATTTGATATTAAGCAACTTGGATGGGACTTGCATTCAATAGGTTGCTAAAATACTTTTATCTATACTTTTATAAAACTTTGTTTCTTGATATTGGAAATTTGAGGCTTCAATTTATTAATTATTGGTGGATTAGAGAAAATCTTAGGGAGACTAGATATGTCAGGTTCAAAATGTTGAAGAAAGAAAAGACTGCACTTTGGGAGGCTGAGGCGGGCAGATCACGAGGTCAGGAGATTGAGACCATCCTGGCTAACACGGTGAAACCCCGTCTCTACTAAAAATACAAAAAAATTAGCCAGGCGCGGTGGTGGGCGCCTGTAATCCTAGCTACTTGGGAGGCTGAGGCAGGAGAATGGCGTGAACCCAGGAGGTGGAGTTTGCAGTGAGTCGAGATCACGCCACTGCACTACAGCCTGGGTGACAGAGCTAGACTCCGTCTCGAAAAAAGAAAGAGGAGAGGGGAGGGGAGGGGAGGGGAGGGGAGGGGAGGGCTGACATGATCTTATCATTCTTCTGTGGCAAGATGGAGTTGAATGCAATAGATTGACTTTAGCCAAGAAAGCTCAAGCAAGTATATTTGACTTCTGTCCTTCACTCTTCCCATTATGTTTTAAGATTGTCTATGTAGAAATCTTTCATCCACTTATATTATTTTTAAACATAGAAGTCATACTTTTTGAATGATTTATTAACCAATTGTGTTAAAAGGTGTCAGTTGGCAGAAAATCAAAGGTAAGTAAATACTCTTCCTCTCATCACATTCATATGTATCAAATATTATTTACATTTTTGTTTTATTTTTAATGCTATTGAAATGAAGAACACTATACAAAGAAATCAGAGTCAGCAAATTTAAAGCAAATAATACTATTTTTTCTCAAAAATATGAAAGCAAATAATGAAAAGTAGCATACATATAGTTTTTGAAAGTGTGGAAATCAATAATAAGATAATGTGCATACCATATAATTTACTCATTTTTTTTAGTCTATTTGTAAACTGCCCAAGTTAAGTTGTTAGATTCTAAGTCTGTGTCTTAAATAGTCGAACCTTTTAAGATCAGGTAAATTCTTTGTATTTATAAATTCTTTATTGTGCTGATCTCCATATTTAAACTAGATGTGAAATTAAATAAGGAGAATCTACCAGTCACTATTAGTTTAATCTATTTGGGTAGATCTAAAAGAGTTGGACACTAAAAAATTCAGTGTACTAAAAACATCCTTTTGGTTGTCAAAACATTCACATATGTTCATATTTACTGAAGCAGAAATGATATTCTAAAGCCTTTATCTGAATTGGAATGAGTTTCCATAGGCATTTTAGACAACTGATTTTAATGGAACCATTTCATGTTTTCCCTTGTTTGCAAAATTCAGGAAGAGACTCTTTCAAGATGGTTCATGTTGATAGAGCTTTTCCTCATACATCTTATTACAGGTGAATTACAACAGTAGAGAAGTCCTTTTTTGTTATTTTCACATGCATTTTGGTCCTAAACAGGATTTTATAAGCTTCAAAGCATAAAAATATCCAGTACCCTAAAGAATTAATTTAGAGAACCTAAGCATATTGCACAGAACATAAAGTTGACCTTTACTGTCTACGGCTTTTGGAATGGAGTGGGATGTAGAACACATCATAGATTTAATGTGGCTCATCGTTGTCTGCAGAAACTTGGGTGGGACTGTGACTGCTTGCCCATTGCACCCGGTGATTGAATCTGCTGTCACCAGCATCCTGATAATAATGAACATTCAGCTTAACGACCGTGATTATGATTATCATAATTGATGTGCAAGTGCAGTGTGTGGGGATCATTACAGCTGAACTGTACAGCAGAGAAACATGCCTCAGTTATGGATAATTTTACTTTTATGCATTGATTGGGATAAAATATGCCTTTCTATTTAAACAGACCAGCTTCATATAATTTTAAGAATCTTTCCATACATGCTGATGGATGATTATGCACTGGCTGAAAAACAGCCCCTTACAGTTGTTTGTTTTGTGTTGTTTCATTTCATTAGCAAATGTAAACAATTAAATAATTAGGTGTAATTGAGGGAAAATACTTTGCTTATGAGGATGGCCTTCAATAATCAAATATTCAGTTTAAGTGTTTTTTCTCTCTCTCCCTCTTTGACAGTATATTAGACACTGAATTTCTTCAGTTTTCTTCCTCTGATTACCCTTGTTTAGTCTTTCTAAGGACAGTAGGCTTCAGGAAAAGTAAAAATTTACATGAATTTTTATTATAAATCTATAGATGCATTTGTATATGCATATATTTATATATGTATATGTATGCTCTAGACTATTATGCATTTCAGAAAATTGGGCAGAGCCAAATATCATATTGTATTACTTACTAAAATAATATTTAGCCTATAGAATACTTTAAATGCATTATGTTAAGATACATACATTTATGCTACCTTTGCTTTTTAATCTGGTTTGTTTCTGATCAATTTGATACATTGTTTAGTAATTTCCAACTATGCTTTTAAAAATGATACAACAGGGTTCCTGATTTGAATTTTAACTTGTGAATGGAAATAATATGTGCAATGATGTGTCTAAGCTTTTCAAAAGATTAGATCTGAGCATATTCGTTATAATCATTAACCTAAGGGCACAATTTGCATTTGATTCTAAAATATTTCATTTAAGTGATGAACAAACATAATGGAACAAATTTTTTACAAAGAAGCATGGTAAGCCATTTTTAAAAATCTTTAAATTTTGTAACTGCAATAAAGCATGAAACTGAGAGATCTCTCCATTAGATTATTAATAACTATACAGCTCTGAAGAGACTGTGGTTAACATTTCGTTCGGAGGTCTGTAAGATTTACACTACCCCAGGTAAGATGTTTGCCCTAGATATGCAGCTGTACACTGTGGTGGAGGACAAAATCTTTTTCTGACAGTGAGAGGTTTAATAGCTTGCCTATGAAATTTCCTTTCTGAAAGTTTTTAATCCCAATGTGATTCCTGAACTTTATGAAAAGTTTCTCCTGAAGTTTCTAAGTCTCAGGCCAGGTGCAATGGCTCAGTTCTGTAATCCCAGCACTTTGGGAGGCTGAGGCAGGAGGATTCCTTGAGCCTAGGAGTTTGAGACCAGCGTGGGCAATGTAGTGAGACCCTGTCTCCACAAAAAATTTCAAAATTTTCTAGGCATGCTAGCACATGTCTGTAGTTCCATCTACTTGAGAGGCTGATGTGGGAGGATTGTGTGAGCCCATGAGTTGGAGGCTGCAGTGAGCTATGATGGCACAATTGCACTCTAGCCTAGGTGACAGAGAAATATCTCATCTCTTAAAAAAATAAAATAAGAAGCTCGTAAGTCTCTAAAAATTCAACATATGCCAGTCTTCTCTGCATTGTTACTCATCTAGAATGAGAGTTAGATTCTTCATCTGACAAAGATCATAGAATGCGTTATCTCTGCATTTCTCTATAATTAAACTCTTAATCTTATGTTTTTAAATTTGAAGGCCTCAATTTACTTTTTTCTTGCTGTTGTAGGAAACTGGGCCAAGATATCAGTGTGAATTGTGGCCTCCATACCTACTGCCTTCATTCCGAAGTATAAGATTATTGCTTTAATATCTTTCTGTGACTTTCTGGTCTTGATTTGACTCAGACAAGAGGAGATTTTACTAGAATAAGGGGACCCCAAATGACTGGAAATATAAATAGGAAATATACATTATGCCTTAGAAAGAGGCCGACTTTGGTCTTAAGAATCGTAGAAGTACTTGAAATATAACATGAACACAAAAGTTAGCTAATAGTAGTTATTCAACTGTCCTTCTGGCTATATCAGGAGGTTTGGCATGGAGAATTCAAATGGATATTTATGTGTACTTCTAGGTAGGACCCTATCAAACCATTTAGCAGCAGCGTGTTTTGGGTACTGCCACTGAGATGAATGTTTTTATACATATACATGTATCTTTGCCCTAATGATTTCCTGAAAGTAAAATTTCTGAGTCAAAGAATGTGATGGCTAGTTTTATGTTATGTCAGTTTGACTAGGCTATAATACCATTATTTAATCAAACACTGTCTAGGTGATGTTGTGAAGGTGTTTTGCTGATGCGTTTAAGATCTATAATCAATTGACTTTATATAAAGTAGATTACCCTCCATAATGTGGGTGGGTCTCATTCAATAAGTTAGAGGTTTTAAGAACAAAAACAGAGGGTTCCCAGAGAAGATATTCTGCCTCAAGGCTGCAACATCAATTCCTGTTTGTGTTTTCAGTTTACTGGAGTGGACTGCCTTACAGATGTAAAACCTTCCAGTTTCCAAAATTGCACAAGCCAGTTCTTTAAAATACATTCACCCCTCCCCTGACATCTATCTCACTGGTTCTCTTTCCTTGGAGAACTCTGACTGATGTAGAGTGGTCACATGTTATTAATACTTTCATTATGTATTATCAAACTGCTCTGAAGCAGAATGAATGAAAAAGTACTTTATTCCACATATATACATATCCCTTCATTGTCATTAACACTGGTTATTCTCAGTGGTTTTTACAAAAGATGTACACACATCTTTAGTCATAAATCAACTGGAATTATGTTTGCTACTGAATAAATTTATAGGTTAATTTAGGAATAATTGACTTTTAATATATTGAATCTTAGCATTCAAGAACATGCTTTCTCTCTCAATTTATTAAAAATGTTTAAATTGACCTTAAGAAGAGTTTTGTAACTTTTCCAGTTTCCAATTATTGGCTAAGCATATTTCTAATTATTTTGTATTTCTATTCTGATTAGGATTTTCTTTTACCTTATTATTTATTAATGAAAAATAGATAAAAATGGTCATCATTCACTTCTGAGCATAAAATTGGCTATTGGATACATAATGTACACACACACAACTTTAACTACTTGCTAGTGTCATACATACATATAACTAGTTAAAATATGATATTGAAATATTAAGAAGTTATTATCTTTTTGAGTGAGGTAATTATTGAATTCTATTAAATAATTTCTTAGTATCTAAAAAGATCAATATGTTTTTCTTCTCCAACTTTTTAAAACAATGTACTACATCAATATATGCTGTAATATTGAACCATCCTTGTATTCCTGGTATAAACCCTCTCTAGTTTATAAAGTGTTATTCTCCCAGCATGGTGCTAAAATTGATCTAGTTTTTATACATATTATTGATCAGATAAATCTCTTATATGTGTCTAGTTTTCTCATAACTCAGCTATTCTTATCTGCTTTTACTTCCTTTGGGTTCAGCTCATGAATTAGTCTTACAGGGAACTGGCCTTAAAAAAAAGTAGAAGAAAAAATGAGTACTTTTTAGTAAATATTATAGAAGTTATATTTTAGTGAAATCTGAAATCTATTGTTTTTTCTTTTCTTTTCTTTTTTTTTTTTTTTGAGATGGAGTCTTACTCTGTAGATCAGGCTGGAGTGCCGTGGAATGATCTCGGCTCACTGCAAGCTCCACCTCCTGGGTTCATGCCATTCTCCTGCCTCAGCCTCCCAAGTAGCTGTGACTACAGGCACCCACCATCACACCTGGCTAATTTTTTGTATTTTTAGTAGAGACAGGATTTCACCCTGTTAGCCAGGATGGTCTTGATCTCCTGACCTCATGATCCGCTTGCCTCAGCCTCCCAAAGTGCTGGGATGAAACTGTTTTAAGACTATTAAAGGATATCAAACTGGAGGATATTTAGTAAGTGCATCCTCTCATTTCTCCCAGTTTTCTCGTGAACAAATCTTCCAGATGGTGATATGGTTTGGCTATGTCCCCACCTAAATCTCATCTTGAATTGTAGTTCCCATAATCCTCAACTGTGGTGGGAGGGACCCACTGGAGGTAATTGAATCAAGGGGTCAGTTTCCCACATGCTATTCTCATAATAGCAATCAAGTTCTCATAAGATCTGACAGTTTTATAAGAGGCTTTCCCCTGCATTCAACTCTCCTTCTCCTTGCTGCCATCATGTGAAGAAGGAAATGTTTGCTTCCCCTTCTGCCATGATTGTAAGTTTCCTGAGGCCTCCCCAGCCCTGTGGAACTGAGTCAATTAAACCTCTTTTCTTTATAATTTACCCAGTCTCAGGCAGTTCTTTATAGCAGTGTGAGAAAGAACTAATACAGATGGTGGTGATGATGTGTGTGTCTTTCCAAAGTAAGATCCTAGACTGAGTGGAAACATACCAAATCAATTTTACCCTCAAGATGTTGCCCTGAAATTGCAGCATAGTTTACCTCACATGGTTTCAAAAGCTACCTTTAAATGGGCTATATTACATGAGTCTGATATTTTTCTTCTAGGTACAATTTTCTGCTCTGCTGTTGGCCACATCTTGTTGTTTGTCTATAGGTTAATGACTAGGATCACACATGCATATTCTATAGGCATGCCCGATAATTTCCCTGTAACTTTATGAAACATTTTGTATTACTGAATTTCAGTTTCCTATGTATCTCTGCATGCTGATTGTCCTCTTAATTTTAGCATTTCTGGTACAGTCCCCATTCATTGTTCTCATTCAGAAAAGGGAATCTCACATAATTAAATTGAATTTATCATGCTTTTCTGAAAACTATATTTTATATGATTAGATTGCAAGAATTCACTTTAAATTTAGAAAAGAGAGAAGCAAATAGAGAAAATAAAACCACCTCTTATTCATTGCCAGTATTTTGTTATTCTTACAGTACTATTTCAATCTCACTTTTGAACATATAATCTGATATATTCTTTCATAGCCTGTTGTAATCGGTTACCATCCTTGGACATCACAATTTGCCTGAATGCTCTGAATATTTTTCTTTGTCTTTAAAGATTAATACAGTCAATCATCACTTTAATGGGGATATGTTCTGAGAAATGTGTCATTAGATAATGTAGTTGTGTGAACATCATAAAGTGTACTTACACAAACCTAGATGGTATAGCCTACTACAGACCTGGGCTATATGGTATAACCTATTGCTCCTAAGCTAAAAACCTGTACAGCATGTTCCTGTAGTGAATATTGTAGACAGTTGTAATGCAATGATAAGTATTTGAGTATATAGATGTATCTAAATATAGAAAAGTTACAGTAAAAATATAGTTAAAAACCATACAGTAAATTATAAACTTATGGGAACACCATCATGTATGTGTTAGTTTTATGGCTTACAGTTTATCATTTCAGTTTACATTTTTTCAGGTACATAGTTGTTCCTTTCAATATATAGATTTAAAGCTTTCTCATATTTCTGAAAATATTTATTGTAGTTTGAAATATTCTTTTTTATTCTTTTATCATCTTAGGGACTCTAATTATATTTAATGTTGAATCTTCTTTGACTGTCTTCCACTTTAACCCTTTTCTCTCTCACCCATATTACTTATTTCATTTTTTTTCTTTTTTTTTTTTTTTTTTTTTTTAGCTTTCTTTTAAATTTGTATTAAAATCTATTTCCTTTGGGCCATGTATAATTTACTTTTCTGATATGGTTTTGTCTTTTTCCTCAATTTCTTTTCTGGTTTTAAATAAGCTTCCTGCATATCTTCCTGGTTTTTGGTATATTTCTGTACTTAGTTTGTGAGTTTTTATATAAAAATATTTCTTAATTCTTGTTTGAGAATATTTAATTCAATTTGGAATGTTTTCTTATTGTTTTCCAGAATTTTCATTTGCTAAAACGTTTGAATTTTCACTTTGATTTTTTTTCTCTCAGTGACTTTTTAATGAGGTTTTATTTTACTTATTTTCTTTATTTTATGGACAGAGTTCCTAGGTCAAGTACATACATTTTTGCTAGTATGGTAAATTTGGTTTCTTTAATAAAATGATGTTGTAGGGAAGAAGAGGGAGCTGATGTCTTGTGGTTTTATTTCTGCAGGATCCTTATTTTTCCACTTTTACTTCCTTCTTTTCTTTAATTTCTGACTCAAGGGGGCATATTTCTCTATCACCCTCTTCCCTAGAGGCAATCTCTTCAGATTCCGTGCTCTTCTCTATAATTGATGCCATGAACTATCAAGTAACAGGCCTGTGTTTAGCCTTTTAACACTTAGTTTTGAAGTTTATCTTTCTGGGGGTTATTTTAATTAGTGTTCTCTGTGCCCCTCACCTCCTTCTATAGCCTTCAGTAAGCTTTCTCTTCCCTTGCTTTTTACACCCAAAGGTTTGCAACAATGAGGAAAGCTGCTGTATTAACTCTTAGACTTTGATGCTTCTTTCTTTAATTATAAGTAACTTGAGAATTGTATTCTTTATTTCCTAGTAAGGCTGAAGGTATGTGTCATGTATAGTTTTACTTGTGTTCCTTGATAATATTGTGATGTATGGAGATATTTGGATTTAGGCAGCTTCCATTTTCTTAAGGCCAGCTAAAACTCCTTGAAAATCGTAGTTAGCAACAGTTGCCTTTAGTCATTCAACAAATACTGAACACCTTCTGTGGGGCAGGAAGTACGCTAGACAATTTAGAATGTAAATTAATCACTGTTCTAAATACCCCAAAGGAAAAGGTCATATATCTATAAGACTGGATAGTAAAAAACCCTAACTTGTCTAGGAAATCTGGAGGAACTCCTAGAGAAAATGATGCTTCCTCTCAAATGGGAAGAAATGGTGATCATAAATAAGAATACTGTGTGTGAGTGTGTGTGGGTGTGTGTGTGTGGGTGTGTGTGGTGAGTGAGTGGATGTGGGAGGTAGCTTCTGGACAGAAGGATCAGTAAGTGCTAAACACCCATGATTGCAGACAACATGGACTTCCAGTTCTCAAGGAACATGAACTTTCCAGTTTCAAAAGGTTATTAGGATTGAAGTTGAGAGAATAAGGACAAAGATGTTAAACAAGAAGACCAGAGATCTGGCCGGATATAGAACATGTAGGTACCCTCTAGGCCATCCTGAAGAATTCAGTCTTTAGTCTAGGAGAGTTAAATGGTTTTAAGCAAGGGTTGAAAAAGTGAGGTTTATGCTTTTTAGAAGTTTTCTCTGGACACAATGTGGATACTGAATTTTAGACCAGAATGAATGGAGAAGAGAGAAGTTTGGGAGCAGTAGTCCGAATTATATTTAATGTAGTTTGTTCTAGAAGAATGGCAGTGGATTTGGAGAGATATGAATCAACTTTAGAAGTGTTAAGAATACAGATAATGTTAAAACTTGAAAATGGATTGAGTATGATGGAATAAGAAAGTAAGTTTTCTTATTACTTTTGACTTTCTGCAAAAGGCTACTAGATTTAGAACGATATTACTCTTTGAGACTTGGAAAAGAAGAAAAGGGCTAGAATTGGGAGTCAGTCACAGAGAAGAATCCCTGAGTTCAATCTTGAACATTTTTGAGTTTGAAACGACTTTAACGCATCCAATTAGATATGTCAAATAAAATATAGAATAGAATATAATTGAATATAGAGGTGCATTGCTTGGAACAATAGTTTTTACTAGAATCACAAAATTCAGTATATTTGGTTCGTAAATAATAATAGAAACCATGAAAGTAGATTGTCCTAGTCTATTTTTTGTTGCTATACAGGAATACCTGAAGCGGATAGTTTTTAAGGAGGGTTATTTAGCTCATAGTTTTGTAGACTGCACAAGAAGCATGGTGCTGGCATCTGCTCAGCTTCTGGTGAGGAATTTTGTGCTGCATTAAAACATGGCAGAGAAGGTTAAGGGCAAAGCAGGCAGGGGCAAAGAGGGACCAAACCTGAGGGGTGTCCCAACTAATCCAATCCCCCAGAATTCCATCTCACGAAAGCAAGAATTCATTCACTACTGCTAGAATGAAATGGCACCAAGCCATTCATGCGGGATCTGTCCCCATGATCCAGACACCTCCCACTACGCCCCACCTCTCACCACCACCACACTGGAGATCAAATTTCAATATGAAATTTTGGGGATATAAAGAGACTAGGTTCAAACCTAGATGAAATTTCCTAGAGTGGGAACACAGAGTAAGAAGAGAGGAGGGCTAGAAGAAGTTTTGAGGAATGCCAGTATCTAATGGCCATTTGAAGTGGGATAACCCTGTAAAGGAGGTAGATAAATGTGAGGAAAGCTAAGAGAATATGCTTATCAAATAAGTCAAGGAAAGATAATGCAATAAGAATAAAGGAGTGATGAGCCATGTCAAATGATGCTGTGAATTCAAATAAAATGAATAGTGAAAAATCCCCATAGATTTAGCAAAATGAAGGTCACTGGTTACTTAGCAGAAGTTGATTCAATGACCATATGGGAGACAAGTCCAGACTGGAGTTGGTTGATTAGGTAAATTTTAAAGGAGATAGCATGTGTAGATAAAAATTTGGATAAGTTTGGCTGTGAATGAGAGAAGAGAGAGCAATAGCTGTAGGGAGATAGATGGTAAAGTATCATTTTTTGTTTTTGTTTTTGTTTTAAGATGGAAGATGTTTAGCATTAATTATGCTGTGTTATGTGGATAACATTATTTAACTGGTATCTTCTGATTTTGTATTAATTTGTCTTTTAAATTAATTTTCCAAAATTTCAAATTCAAAGGTAATGTTAAGAGGAGCAATGCAAACTTTGCCCCAAAATGTATGTCCTTAGAAATGAGTTCCTAAAATGGGAATAACAAGTTAAAGGAGCGGCTCTCTACAAGGGGTGATTTTGTGATTTTGGCAGTGTGTTTTTGATTGTCACAACTTAATGAAGGAGGCTACAGGAATCTAAAGGGTAGAGAGAGATCAGGGATTGCTAAACTTCCTACAATGCACAAGGTATCCCCTGCAGCAAATAATTATCCACCTAAAATGTCAGTTATGCCAGTTGTGAGAAAACCTGGGTTAATGAGTATGCACATTTTTAAGACTTTTGATCCATCTTCCCAAATGTCTTACAGAAAGATTAATTTACATTTTCAGCCATTTGTGTGAATTTTTATTTCCCTACATTCTCACCAACACTGAATATGTTTATATCATTAATTATATAATAGGTAAAAATTCTCTCTTTGAAAATTTACATTGTTTTGATAACAACTTATGCTAAAAATCTTTTCAGACATTTGTTGACCACTTGGTCTCTTGTAAACTACATGTTTTATATCTTTTACTCGTATTTCTGTTCGTGTGTTTGTCTTTTTCTTACTATTTTTCTAATTACATATATGAACCCTTCATTTAGGTATAGATTTCATTTTTATTTATCCTGCCTAGGATTCCTTGGGTTACTTAATCTGTGGTGTCTTACACCAAATTGGAAAAATCTTAGCTGTTATATCTTCAAATAGTGGTGTTCTGTAATATTTCCTGGAATTAGCCATATCTTCTATATATGATATATATTGATATGATATATATAGATATAGATATAAATATATATATTTATATTTTTTCATTTCTTTGTCCCTTTTTGCTGATATTTGTATGCTTTTATTAGAATTGTTTTCCTTTTATAAAATTCAGTTGTTTGTACTGTTTTTTTTAACATATGGGGTTTCTGTTTTCTATTTTTTTATATATATGAAAGATATACTTCATTCTTTTTCAAGTCAGCCTGCTCAATTGATAGTTGCTTGTTTAGTTTTCATACTTTTAATTCCCTTTTTCTTTAAATATATAAGACATTTTATATTCACTACCAATAATCCCAAATATTTATTTGTTTAATTTTGAGGTTTTTCCATTAACTCTCATGCATAACTGATTCTTAACCCAAAAGATTTTTAGCCCTTCTTTTTGTTATTTTTCAATTTTTGTTTGTTTTTATCATTTTTTGTCTTAAAATATTTGATTGTGAGTTTTTATTCATTAGAACTTTATATATGGGACATTTTTTAAACCTGATTTAAAGTGCATTTTTTCAGAGTTTTTTGTTTGGTTTTGCAAAGTGCATTGTGACACTCCCCACCTAGGAACAAAGAAAACTAAATTTTGATCTGATATTTTTACCTAGTTATATTAATCGAGGTCCAAACCTACATGAGTATGAGTTCATGGTTAGGAACTCTCAGGAAAGACTTTTTTTCCTGCTCTTTACTCAGTCTAGAACTATGAATGGGATAATTAGATATGCTCAAATTCTCCCTACTAAAGTATTTTTCTTTTTCTAGTTCACCGACTGAGAATGTTATTTTTTAGGCGTTCCAGTTTTATATAGAGTTCTCTAGTTTAATTTTTCACTCTGCTCTAGTTCTAAGCATCTATTTTCTGAGCATGTGGGAGGTTATACCCAGACTCAGGACTCTGTGGACAAGTATATACCATGGGGCAAATGCTGACCACTACCCTCAATGGATTTGTACTTCCTTGTCAATTCTTTCTTCCAAGGAATCTCCTCATTTCTTCTCAAGGTCATGTATGCATTTAGTCTAGAGTACAGTTTAAATTTAATATTTCATAGTTGATTTTCTGCCTAGATGATGTGTTCATTGCTGAAAATGGGGTGTTGAAGTCTCCTGTTATTATTGTATTCCAGTGTATCTCTCCCTTTAGATATTTTAATATTTGTTTTATATATCTACTTAAGTGCTCTGTTGTTGGATGCATGTATATTTTTGATTGTTATATCCTTTTGCTGAATTAACCCCTTTATCATTATATAATGAAACTTCGTCTATTTTTACTATTTTACTATTTTATCTGATACTAGTATAGATATACTCCTGCTTTCTTTGGGTTTCCATTTTCATGGAATAACTTTTTCCATGCCCTCATGTTCAGTTTGTTTCCTTACAGGTGAAATAAGTCTCCTGTAGGCAGCATATAGTTGAGTCTCTTTTTAATTCTGTTCAGTCACTCTATGGTCTTTTAACTGTACAATGCAATCCATTTACAGTCAAGGTAATTATTGATAGGTAAGGACCTCTGCCATTTTCCAAATAGCTACTGAGTTTTCTTCATACCATTTATTCTGTCATTTCTCCATGATTACCAATTCTATTATTTTTATTATTCATTTCACTTAGTTACCATTTTATTTACTTTGGGATTTTTGTTGAATTTCTATTATTTTATATTGATTAACTGTTCTTTTATAATGTTCACAGTTTTGTATATTACATATATTTAAAATTGTCTTCATTATGTGTCAAGTAGGTATAGAATACCAGAATATTACTTATAAAAATAATTACACAAAATATTATCCATCAGTTCATCAGTTTAGAAAAAGAACAGTTCTATTCTTCTGAAATCTTTTGGCATTCTTGTTGATTCCATCTTTTTTGTTCTTAATTAGAGATAGCCACTATCCTGAATTTTTTTAATGATTTCTTTGCTTTTCTCTTATTTTTATTGCATACGTTTTTATTCCTAAATAATACTTTGTTTTGCATATTTAGGAACTTTCAGTGTCTTTGTATTCATGTAAATACAAATACATTTATATATATTTGTATTTCATATGTATTTTATACAAATACATATAAATTTATATGTATATGTATTTATAATGTGTTCTTGGAAAACAAAGCTCAATTCATTAAAATTAAGGAAATGTTAGTTCAATTATTAATTTCATACCTATGTGATTGGTAAAATTTTTAGGTTAATAATAAATGTTAGAAAGAATGTAGACTATATCCCTGCTATAAACTAAATATGTACTTTGGAAAACAGATATGAAACAAATTTAAAGATGTAAGTATCCTACAATCCAATAACACTTTTCTTTCATATGCATATGTATAATTTTCTTTCATATGCATATGTATAAAAGACGTATACATATACATAAAATACAAATATAAATAAATTTATATTTTTATTTATATTAATATGTGTATATTCATATTCAATATGTATGTTTGTATATGTATTGAATTTATATGAATACAAATATTCATATGAATACAGATACATTAAATGTTCCTAAAATATACAAAGCAAACTATTATTTAGAAATAAAAACATACCTGATAAAAGTATAGAGAAAAGCAAGGAAATCATTTAAAACATTCAGGAGAGTGGCTATCTCTAATTAAGAACAGAAAAGATGGAATCAATAAGAATGCCAAAAGACTTCAGAAGAATAGAACTGTTCTTTTTTGTATTCATATAAATACAAATGCATTAAAAGTTCCTGAGATATACAAAACAAGTAATATACATGTAAATGTATTTACATGAATGTGTAAATCATACCATGTCATTGTTTTTTAACTTTTTATATGGCACACCCATTGTGTGTAGCTGCATTTCATTCTTTTTTACTAGTGTAAAATATTCTACACATGGATTTGCCACAATTTATCAATTTTACTAAAGATTAATCTGGTTTGGTAATCAGCCTTTTGCTCTGATAAATCATCCTAATATGAATGTTATGTTGGTTATCTGTAGTTATGTAACATATGCATATTTGTTAAGTTACATATCTCTTGGTGCAAATATGAAAGAAAAGTATTATTGGATTGTAGGATATTTACCTCTTTAAATTTTTTTCTATCCATTTTCCAAAGTACATATTTAGTCTACAGCAGGGATATAGTCTACATTCTAACATTTATTATTCACCTAAAAGTTTTACCAGTCACATAGGTATAAAATTAATGACTGAACTAACATTTCCTTGATTTTAATGAATTGAGCTTTGTTTTCCAAGAACACACTATGTTTCTCAATAAAAATTGTAGTCTTCATGTAGATTCTACACATTTGTTGTTAGATTTATTCTTAAGTAATTTATATTTTATTGTTATTGTGGGAAAGTTCTTTTCTTATTTATTTTCTAGCTGGCTCTTGTTATATAGTAACTTTCATTATTTATATATATTCTTGTTATTATATGAGTCTGCTCAGGTTGCTGTTAAGAATATACTACAGATGGATGGCTTAAACAAGACATCTGTTTTACCACAATTGTGCTAGCTGTAACTCCAAGCTCAGGGTCGGTTTCTGTTGAGGCCTCTCTTCTCCGACTTGCAGATGAAGCCTTCTCACCCATGTCCTCACATGGCCTCTGTAAAAATGGAGACAGAAGAATCTCTGGTGTTTCTTCCTCTTATTAAGACAGCAGCCCAATCAACTTAAAGTCCCACCTTTATTCACTTAACCATTATTATCTCTTTATAGGCCCAAATATAGTCACACTGGAGGTTAGAGCTTTATTATATGAATTCGGGGAGGACACAATTTAGTCTGTAACAGTTACTGTAAAGATTCTTGAACATTTTTAATAGGTCTAATTATTTATCTGTTAATTTTCTTGATGTTTCCAGGTATATAATTATCTGAAACTCATGATATTTTTGTTTCTTTATTTCTGACATTTACATTCTATTTTAGTGCTTTGGTTAATTCCATTAACTAATATATCCAGAATGATTTTAAGTAGTCATGGTGAGAGTTGGCATTTTTATGGACTTATAACATTACTTATTACTGTCTTCTAAATATATTTTACCAATTAGAGAAAGATTTATCTTTTCAACCCAGTAGTCAATTTCAAAACAGTTATTAAAATCACTATTATGAAACTCAAGGCATTAAAATATAATAATTATGAAACTACATTCTGAAGTGAGATTTCATGTTCAAATTCCAGATCGGTGCATAATTTTAAGCAAATTATTTAAATTCTCTGTACCTTAAGTTTCTAATTTGTGGAAAGGGGAAAATATTTTACTTTTCTTACAGTGTTTTTCTGATAATGGAATTGAAGAACAATGTAAACTATTCTCACATAGTAAACAGCATACATTTTAGCTTTTATCATATTTAGTGATCTTTTTTCTATTATTATATTTTGATTACTTACATTATAGTGATATTCCAAATCTCTAATGCTGTCTTTATCTCATTTAAAATTTATACATCATTAGCTCCGTTTTCATGATGTATTAGAATAAGAGCCATTTGGAAAAACTGATTATTAAAAGATTTATTTGCCCTTTATTAACATGAATTCATTTTCCATGCTATACAGTTTATGCTTTAATATAAAAATTAAATATTTTTACTAAAAACTATAAAACATTAATGGAAGAAATTGAAGAAGAAACAAATAATTGGAAAGATATCCTACGTTTATGCATGGGAAGAATTAATATTGTTAAAATGTCCATAGTACCCAAAGCAATATACACATTTAAGACAATTTCTAGGCCGGGCGCGGTGGCTCACGCCTGTAATCCCAGCACTTTGGGAGGCCGAGGCGGGCGGATCACAAGGTCAGGAGATCGAGACCATGGTGAAACCCCGTCTCTACTAAAAAATAGAAAAAAATTAGCCGGGCGCAGTGGCGGGCGCCTGTAGTCCCAGCTACTCGGGAGGCTGAGGTAGGAGAATGGTGTGAACCCGGGAGGCGGAGCTTGCAGTGAGCCGAGATTGCGCCACTGCACTCCAGCCTAGGCGACAGAGCGAGACTCCGTCTCAAAAAAAAAAAAAAAAAAAAAAAAAAAAAGACATTTTCTATTAAAATTATAATGCCTGCAGAGAAATAGGGAATGCTTTTACACTGTTGGAGGGAATGTAAATTAGTTCAACCATTGTGGAAGACAGTGTGGCGATTCATCCAAGATTTAGAACCAGAAACACCATTTGATCCAGCAATTCCATTGCTGGGCATATACTCAAAGGAATATAAATCATTCTATGATAAAGATACATGCATGTGTCTGTTCATTGCAGCACTATTCACAATAGCAAAGACATGGAATCAACCCAAATGCCCATCAATGATAGACTGGATAAAGAAAATGTGGTACATATACAACATGGAATACCATACAGTCATGAAAAGAAAGGAGATTATGTCCTTTACAGGGACATGGATGAAGCTGGAAGCCATTATCTTCAGCAAACTAATGCAGGAATAGAAAACCAAACACTGCATGTTCTCACTCATCAGTGATAACTGAACAATGAGAACACCTGGACACAGGGAGAGGAACAACACACACTGGGGCCTGTTGGGAGAGAGCAGGGAGAGGTTAGAGCATTAGGGAAAAAAGCTAATGCATGCTGGGCTTAGTACCTGGTTGATGGATTGACAGGTGCAGCAAACCACAGGGCACACATTTCCCCTATGTTACAAATGTGCACATTCAGCACATGTACCCGGGAACTTAAAATTATAATGCCATTCTTCACATAAAGAGAAAATAAAAATCCTAAAATTTGTATAGAACCACACACACACACAAAAAAACCCTGAATAGTCAAGGCAATATGAAGAAAAACAATGTTGGAGACATCATACTTTCTGATTTAAAGTTATATTACAAAACTATAGTAATCAAAACAGTATGGTACTAGCATAAAAAACAGAAACATAGACCAATGGAACAGAATAGAGAACCCAGAAATAAATTGAAACATACATGGTCAACTAATTTTTGACAAGCGCACCAAGAGGACACAGTGGGGAACTGATAGTCTCTTCAACAAATGATGCCGAGAAACTGGATTTCCAAATGCAAAAGAATGAAATTGGATCCTATTTTATACCATACATAAAAATCAACTTAAAATTGATAAAAGACCTAAATGTAACACCTGAATTCATAAAAATCCTAGAAGAGAGTATAGGTGGAACTTTTTTGATATTGGCCTTGGAAATGATTTTTTGAATATCACACCAGAAATTCAGGCTACAGAAACAAAAACAAATAAAATGGAACTAAAAAGCATCAAGCTAAACCAAATCTAAACTAAAAAACATCTGCACAGCAAAGGAAACAGTCAACAACATGAAAAGGCAACCTACAACTGGTAAAAAATAATTGCAAACCACTTATCTGATAAGGGTTAGTATTCAAATTTTATAAAGAACATTTACAATCCAACAGCAAGAAAAATAAAAAGTGGGCAAAGAACATGAACAGACATTTCTCTAAAGAAGATATAAAAATTTCAACAGGTACATTAAAAGATGCTCAGTATTACTAATCATCAGTAAAATGCAAATTAAAATCACTGAAATATCACCTCACATCTGTAAGGATGGCTGATATCAAAAAGATAAGAGAGAACAAATGTTGGTGAGGGTGTAGAGAAAATGGAACCCTAGTAAACTGTTGATAGAATGTTGATTGGAACAGCTATTATGGAAAACAATACAGAGATTCCTGAGTAAACTGAAAATAGAACTACCATATAATCCAGCAATCTCTCTTCTGTGTATATACTCAAAGGAAAAGAATTTACCCCATTGTAAAGGGGCATTTCCACATTCATTGCAGCATTATTCACAACAGCCAAGATATGGAAACAACCTAAATGTTCATCGAAGGATGAATGGATAAAGAAAATGTGTGATATATATTATTATTTTTGAAAGTGTCCAAAAAGAAAAAGATCCTGCCATTTACCACAACATAGATGAACCTGAAGGGCATGCTAAGCCAGACACAGAAAGAAAATACTGCATTCGGCCAGCCATGGTGGCTCACGCCTGTAATCCCAGCGCTTTGAGAGGCCAAGGAGGTTGGATCATCTGAGGTCAGGAGTTCAAGACCAACCTGGCCAAAATGGTGAAACCCCATCTCTACTAAAAATACAAAAATTAGCCAGGTATGGTGGCCCACACCTGTAATCCCAGCTACTCGGGAGGCTGAGACAGGAGAATCACTTGAACCCAGCAGGTAGAAGTTGCAGTGAGCCGAGATTGCACCATTGCACTCCAGCCTGGGTGACAGAGCGAGACTCCATCTCAAATAAAAGGAAGAAAGAAGGAAAGAAAATACTGCATTTACTCACTAATGTGAAAAAAAATTGATATATTTTAAAACGAGCTCAAATGCACAGAGATAGAGCATGAAAGAAAATGATTACCATTGGCATGGGGAAGGGGTTGGGGTGGCAAGAGGGAATGGAGAAATGTAGATCAAAAGATACAAAACAGCAGGTATATAGGATGCAAGTCCAGCGAGCCAATGTACAACATTAGGGTTAAAGTTAATAAAATTATATTAGGGAATGTTCTTAAATAAGTAGATTTTAGCTGCTCTTGTCACAAAAATAAAAAAGTAACTGTCAGATGAGAGATATATTAATCTACTCACTATAGTAAACATTTTACTATCTATATATATCCCATAAAATAATGTTGTAAACCTCAAATATACACAATAAAATTTATTCAAAAAGATTAAATATTGATATTTAAATCTATAAAATATCCAACTTTTATTACTTCTAAGGCAAGTATGTGAAAGCTTATTTGCAAGTCAGATGTGAATTTATAGATTCATCTCATATCATTTTGTATCTTCCATTTGATTTTATATCAGGATGTAACAAGCCAACTCTTTGGAAATTTTTTTTGGTAAATCCCCAAGTTGGTGCTTAATATATTTTTAACCTCCTACAAAAAGGCAAAGGAAGCCAGTAGTATATAGACCATAAAAATGATAGTCAAATTTTTTTTTAAGTTTTGCATTAATTGATCACTTCATGTCACTTTACATAATGTGCACCAACAAGCAATCAGCATCCGGAGCCCTGTACTGAACATCTCCTCAACTCAAACAGGGCTCCATTTATCTGTGTCAAATCCTGGGCTTCCTGCTTAAGAATTCACTTTAAGGAAGTGTTCCAGTGCAAATAAATTATTTTCATAGATTCATTTTATTTTGATATACTTAATTGAATATTTTCCAAATTCTGCCTAAATGCAATATATTTTCTCCTAACAAGTTCTTCATGGAATTATTTAGCTACACATTCATATTTATTCTTAGAAGAGCCTGGAAGCCATACTTCCAGGCTGATTAGAGAATGCTGCCGTTTGTAACATCTGTCATATAAGTGCCAGATTGATAATGGTGTTATTAACTCTGAATTAATTTACAAGTTACTTTTTAGGTGACTGTTGTAAGGTTAAGCTATTAGAGAAAAATTTAAATCTGTTTACAAGTTAAAAGGTTAACAAATGTGAATTGCCAAATGACTAGGAGGTGATAATTTGATAGCTTGGGCAGCAAGTGACTTTAAGAATATTAATTAAATATTATAAAGGTATAAAAGTAGTGAAAATAGTTTACATTATTGGTTTTAAGGATACAAATGTTAATCTTGCTTTCTTATTAAATCTATTCCAGGAGCTATTTGTAAAGGGTTTGCTTATAACAATTGGAGTATTTAATAAAATCGAGTTTTCCTCTCTTGTAATTCCTCAGTTAGAAAATGTGGTCCCTTGATGATGATCTAGGGCTTTGAAGAATAAATGGATTCTAAAGAGAATATTAGATGGTAGTTATTATGCTGTCTAACTGGCAATGCATTGTCATTTGTCCGTTGTGTTATAAACGTCTTACTTTCCCTACCTTCTTCATTTAATCATGTAACTTGCCTGTAAGCAGCATTAGAGAAAAGAATGTTGCCGTATTACTCTTTCAGCTGTTTTCTTTTCTTGTCCCAGAGACGTTCACTCTTAATATGCTCAATATAGAACTCTTCATCTCCTCCCTGACACCTGGTCTCTTCTAAATTCCTTACATCCACACAGTTGGTCAAATTATGCCAAATACTAGGGAAGCATACTCATGTTCTCCATCTCCTTCCTTAAGAATGCCTCTCCTAACTGAATCTTGCTCAAGCTATGTATGACTAGCAAGTTTAATTAGTATTTAAAAGATCAAATCCCTATATAAAAAGGCCTACTCCAAAAATGCATTTTCTTATGGTAAACAAAATATAATTATTGTGCATTTATTCAGTGTTTTAATTATTTTTATTATATATTTCTTCTGCATTTGCTTGTGTATGAATCTAATGATTTGCCATTAGAAGACAGGAAGTATGTCTGTCCAAATTTCTTTGTAGCTCACCCACCTAAAGCCATAGATCAGGATGACATTTGTTATGGCAGTAATGAAGAACAATCAGCATTTACCATATACTTGTTTCCTTCACTTTTATGTCATATGTGTATTACCTTTAAAAATTATTTCTATTTTATTTGTCAGCATATTCAGTAAAAATTCATATGACTGAATCCTATAAACCATTTAAAAAGGTTAATGTTTTCTTGAAAATAGTACTTTTAAAAGAAATAAATATAATTTGAAATTATACTTGTTTTAATTTGAAGCTTCATTTACTTTGTCTTTGTGATTTTTGAGGCAGTGGATATTGTTTTGCTAATTGCATTTAGAAATCATCTGTCATTTTAGTTTTGACATCTAATATACATAAATAATGTCCAAAGGGTGGAAGCAATTTAATCTGAACATCCTTATCTACTTTCCAGTTCTAATAGCATAATTAAAGAAGTAAAAATACCACATATAAAATGTATGCTTAGTTTATAAAGTAAGTTTCCATGTTCATGGCTAATGTTACCTAAAATTCAAAGTACAGTAAAAATTCTAAAAATATACCAGAAAATAATGATAGAATATATTAGATATATTCACAACTAACGTATTTTCTTTTTATCCCAAAACATGATTGATAACATTTCACATGCTTTAACTTTCTAATTCTCATCTTACTGATCTATAATTGACATAAAGGCTGACAATAAAAATGAATCTGAAGTTACATGAATTTGTCAGATTGGGAGACTTTCAGGTATCAAATGTTAAGCATTTGGTGTTCTATGATGAAAATTATCACAGAATGTAGCTACGGTATTAATATAAAGTTTGGCTTAGTAGCATTAAAATAATCAATAGTAGCTTTAAGGATTGACTTTTTATGACATTCTCATATAAAAATAAAGTTTACTTTTGGCTGGGCACAGTTGCTCATGTCTGTAATCCCAGCACTTTTGTAGGTTGAGGTGGGTGGACCACTTGAGCCCAGGAGTTTGAGACCAGCCTGGGCAACATTGCAAAACTCTATCTCTACAAAAAATAGGAAAATTAGCTGGCTGTGGTGGTGGGCATCTGTAATCCCAACTACTTGAGAGGCTGACATGGGAGGATCGCCTGATCCTGGTGAGATCGAGGCTGCAGTGAGCTGGGATTGTACCACTGCATTCTCACACTGTGTAACAGAGTGAGACCCTACCTCAAAGAAAAAAAAAAAAAAGAAGTTTACTTTCAAGAAAGCTTCTTTCTGCTGTTGAGTACTTATAACACACTGCCTCAGAAAAGTCTATTATTTCAAAGCAAAGACACACACTTTCAATTGCCTGTTTTTTCAATATATATTTTAAATTTTTGTAGATAATCATTTTCATCATTATTGTATATCATTATGTATCATCACCTCATAAGAGATGACAGTATGCTTAGTTTTGGTTTTTAAAATTCCGAATCAAAAAGCTGGTTACCTTCAGAACTCATTAGCAAACAGTGTATCGGCTATACATGTTGTCTGCCTTTGTCCCATAGAGCTTGCTAGTCTTTTCATGCACAAGTATAAACACACACCCACATTCAGGAAAGTTGTCGTTGACTGGAGAAGAAGTAACCGAAGAACCGTCTCTCTCATATGGAAACTTACATGCAAAAATGATTCTCTACACTGTAACTATATTCTCTAAGGAGGGATAACCGTAATAAAAGTGATGCAAGTCAGATAAATCAGATATTACGAGTGCATGCCTATGGGCTTGGGCTTTTGTGTTCAAGGCTTGCCTGTGGACACACCAGATCACTAGTATAAGTCAAGTCACTACCTTCCTTTACTTAACCATTTGGCTTCATTTCCCTTTGTTGGAAATCTTTTTGCCTACATTACTTCTTGTATTTATTTTATATGGGGAGTTTGATTTAATATACAGAGTGGCAAAGTGGGTTTTCGGTTTAATTCAGGAAACTGCTATTTTCTTCAGAAATAATCTTAAAAATATCAAATTAATAATTAGATACCTTTTTGACATCTGACCTTTTAGAGAATTCATATTTTGCAAGTAAAGAAATGAAATTATATAAAAGTAAAATTTAATGAGACACTGCTATAGTTTACTTGAATAAAAAGTTGAAATGTAGTAGCCATTTTGTAGAACAATGCATTTATCGCTAACATTAATTTGATTTTAGTGTTTTTGCTCTAATGGCAACAAGTGTTAAAAATTATAATTTACCTAGGTATGTAGTGTCAAATGGGATTAGAACTCCAATAACTTGCTTTATCAGAGAACTCCAATAACTTGCTTTATAATACTTATCATAGTGTTACAGTTACCTACAGTATTCAGTACAGTAGCATGCCATATAAGTATATAGCTTAGGAAAAATAGGCTACACCATATAGCCTAGGTGTGTAGTAGGCTATACCATCTAGCTCTGTGAAAGTTTACTCTATGATGTTCACATAATGAGTAAATTGCCTAGTGACAAATTTCTCAGAATGTATCCCTGTTGTTAAGGAGCATGTGACTGTATGAGTTTTCCAAGAAACCTCTTGGTTGAACTCATGTCATTTCATTTCCTTTGTACTTAAGTCATTACATTTATGTGTTTTGGGGTCTGCATTGTTGATGTAGTCTGTAACAGCTGAAAGTTATGAATCCATGTATCATTTTAGGGACCTTGAAGCTGAAGTTAATTTCAATAGAATGTTCAGCTATTTCTGCTTATATGGAAATTAACAAATTTTCATTTTGCACTTTAGCCTACAAAGGACTTTCTCCAGAATTAGTTGACATATTTATCTTTCTCTAATCTTATTTTCTGGAATAAGAGTTTGTTCAAAAGGACTTGTGAATTTGTAGCACCATGTATAATGTGACCTTAGTGCATTGAATAACCACAGTGCATTGAATAACAATAACATTTTCTAAGTAAGTCAATCCATGGATGAACTCTTCTTATCACGTTGTCCTGATAAATGATAATAGACCTTCTCCAAAACTCAACTGCCTTTGTAAAGCTAATGAGAGACTACCAGGCTAGGAGCAGGAGAGGAGCCTGAATTCTGTTAAGGTCTAGGCATAAATGATTGCCAACCATTATTCCAGAGGTCACAAAATATGCAACTTCTCCAATTACCCCTGTAGGTAATATCACTATTGTAGAAGCTATGACTGGCATTTTGAGATATGTTTTCAAGTTTTTGCATGTCTGACAACCCATGACTCCACCTGGACCCAGTGACCAATGGTTCCAGCCTCTCCTGTTTCCCCCACCCAAAGCGATTCAGCTCACTGGAGGATCATTTCCTACACCCCTATGATTGTACTCCTCACCTAATCAGCAGCAAGCACCCATTGCCGAGCCGCCCCCAACTACCTTGGAAAAACACCTAACCTAGGAACCTTCAAGGAGGTTGAGCGCTAACTCTGTCTCCCGTTTTGCATGGCCGGTCTTGCGGGATTTAAACTCTCTTTACTGCAATGCTGTGATCTTTGTGCAGTGAGCAGGAAGACTCTGTCGGGCAGTTATAAAATGGTCAAAATGGCATGTGAAACTTTTTTCACCAAACAGCAAAACCAAATGTTTCCAAGGTTGCAGATACTTCAAGATTTTTCTTCCAACTGAAGTTGTGCTCAACAAAATAACTTTTAATCATTTTGAAAATAAGAAAACAGCCTATATAGTTTCCAAAGGAGCTCACAAAATAAGAATTTATCTATCATGATGTCAGCAGAAACAGACCAAAGCTGTGAGTTGTTTGCTCTCAGATACATTCCGGATTCCGGGGCATGGTGAAGGGAAATGTTAACTCTGTCATTTACTCTATGATATGCTACAAAACATCAACTATTTGGAAGAAAAAGAAGTATGTGTCTATTGTATTCTTCTCTTCCAAGCGACAAATCAACTCTAGCATTTATTTTCATGCTACATGATTTCTCCCTAGTGGCCTATGGCTTCTCTTGTTTGTATTATGAGATGTTTCCAAGCAAAGGTCTTTGGATGAAGCAAATCAAAATTTGGGTTAATTTCCAGCCTTCTCAGCTCCACCCATATTTTGTGACATAGAGTTATGATCTCTTAAGTATTTTCACAAAGGACAGAAGTGATCCAACTGTATTTATTTTGTTTTTAATGGTGCAATTTTTACTACTCAAAAAGTTATTTTACTATTTTATAATTTAAGTCTCAAGATTCTTTCTCTGTATTTAACAATACTAAGATGAATGATTCAACAATAATTTTGAAAATTATGTATGAACCACAAGAGTTATTTTGGGTATATGTTCCACTGTTTAAAAAAATTAAAGATTAAAAAGTAGAGATGTAGAATTGTGGGAGTAAAGCCTTCCCAACAGTGCAATACCCAAATAGAAATAATCCCTGTAATATTTTTTGGATAACGAATGGCTTGGCAGACTCAAATGTGACTAGTTTCTATATGTCTTCTGCATGAATGTTTAGAGCTACTAAATCTAGATATTTTGGTTCTCAGTATGTTTCTTGAGATTTGGGGAAGAAGCAAATTGATGAGATTAAAAACAGTAATATGGCTAAATTAGCCACAGATTTACTAGATAATTAACTGTGGTCAATATGCCCAGCTAGTTGTGTATGTATTATAGGCACAAGTCATATTTAAAATATTTGCTAAATATAATACAAAAGTACTAAGCAATCAGAATGGACACTAATACTGGGAATTCCTGCAAGGATACGTATTAACTCTTTAATTGCTCCACTGTGGGGGAACTTGGGGGCTGGTGCTTGAGTTAACAGCTGTTCACTAACAGATTTGAAAATAGTGAAAGCATTTCCATTTGGAAACTAATATAACCATACTGGTGCATGTTGGATGAATTTTGCACTTTGATGAAAGTTAAGGAAAATGGTCTTTTTTTAACCATACAGCTTTGCCCTGGGAATTGGCGCTATCTTTCTGGCCCTGTGTGTAGCTATTCTCAGTCTCAGTGGTGTGCATGGTCCTTTACCATCTGCATTTTTCCTTTTGGGCCTGTTTATTTCTTAAGTCTTATATTATCCTCACTGATTTTGGGGGTGCTTATAATCTGTATGCATTTCTTCAGAGGGCACATTTATTAAGAAAGAAGTACTTTTATTTCCCGTTGTCCCATTTGTTAAGTATGTAACTCCGTAGAATTCCAGAATTGCTCTGTTTACTAAACAGCAGACAGCTGCTCCCTGAGAAAGAAAGCTCCACATTCTCTAAACACATTCTGTGTGGTTGGGTATAATAGTCATAAAGCTATTGAGCACTTGAAACATTGAATTCTCTGAATTGAGATGTGTTGTAAATGTAAGATACACATTGGATTTTGAAGCCTTAGTTAAAAAAGCACATATTATTATTATTATTATTATTTTTTTTTTTTGAGACGGAGTCTCGCTCTGTCGCCCAGGCTGGAGGGCAGTGGCCGGATCTCAGCTCACTGCAAGCTCCGCCTCCCGGGTATACGCCATTCTCCTGCCTCAGCCTCCTGAGTAGCTGGGACTACCAGCGCTCGCCACCACGCCTGGCTAATTTTTTTTTTTGTATTTTAGTAGAGACGGGATTTCACCGTGTTAGCCAGGATGGTCTCGATCTCCTGACCTCGTGATCCGCCTGTCTCGGCCTCCCAAAGTGCTGGGATTACAGGCGTGAGCCACCACACCTGACCATTAATATTTTTATATTAGTGGCATGTTACCCTGATATTATAGATGTCTTGGGTTAAAATATTTCATTAGCATACAATTAATATTCTCTGTTTCTTGTTACTATTTTTAATGTGGCTACTAGAAAAATAAATCTCATTTGTGGCCCACATTGTATTTCTATTTTTATTTTTTTGAGACAGTCTTACTCTGTCGCCCAGGCTGCAGTGCAGCAACACGATCTCGAAGCACTGCAAGCTCCGCCTCCTGGGTTCACGCCATTCTCCTGCCTCAGCCTCCCGAGTAGCTGGGACTACAGGCGCCCGCCACCACGCCCGGCTAGTTTTTTTTTGTTTTTTTTTTTGTTTTTTGTTTTTTCTTTTAATAGTAGAGACGGGGTTTCACCGTATTAGCCAGGATGATCTCCTGACCTTGTGCTCCGCCCGCCTCGGCCTCCCAAAGCGCTGAGATTACAGGTGTGAGCCACCGTGCCCGGCCCCCACATTCTTTTTCTATTAGACAGCACTGCTCTAAATGATGTATTTGCCCAATTTGGGGGGATAGAAGGGACTTGATTTTACCAGAATCTATGGAAAATTTCCCTCTGGAAATTTAGTCAAGCATTTTTCTCTGATGTTATGTTTTTTTGCTTTAAGACTTTGGCACTCTAGTGTTGTAGAGAATTTGAAAATACCACCAATTTCTTCAGCTATGTCTGCGTTTTCTACATCTCACCAAATTACTTTCCAGTTCTCTTATTGTAGGTCCATTAAAGAAATGATACATAAAGATATATACAGTGAAAATTTTTCTTTTAAAAATATTTTAATGAAAATGATTAATAGTACATCCAAGTGGATTAAAAATTAAGGCATTGGTGACATTTTAAATGAAATTGCTATTGATACATACTATCTATTTTGGATTAGTTTTGCCTGTGGCCCAAAGACAAAAAGAAGTCACTTTTGTTCTAAGGAAATTAAGTAGGAGTCCCTTGCTCCCATCTCTTTTGATTAGATTTCATAAATTTAGGTTGTGAAAAAGATCAGGGAACATTCCCTTAATCAAGAGATAAGATTATAGTTCTATATTTCTAAATATAGGTAAAAATTGATGTAGCTTTCTAGGTTAGTTCAAATATTTGTCGTCTTAGAAGGTTTATACACATAGTTGAGAGAAATCATTATGCAATCATAGAAATATGTGAAATCACTGTTTACTGATCTAAAGTAAGAAGAAAGCTCTAACTTGGGGCAAAGTACATTAACCAAGCCTCTCAGTATTTTAGAGTCTATTTAAAAATTATAATATAAATAAATAGGTGTGACTCTTGGACCTAGAAACGGGAAGAAAAATCAATCAAAAATACCCTGGATATTAAAAGCGACTTTGGGCTCTAATGTGAAGCTGCTTGATTGAGTAGTGCAGTGTCAACCATATCTTTCTTCTAATGCTAAAAGTAATGCACATAGACAGAGTGACAATCACAGCACAGCCTCCCATCAGCAATAATTAATCTTTTAGTTAACAGAGACTAGAAAAGCCTCTCATCAGCCTCTTCTGAAGTCTGAGGGACCCTGTTTTTTGATGTTTGCATTCTGAGGAAAATTGTCCCCACCAGTTCTAACAAATTGAAACACCAGGCTAATTATGGCAGCTAATGAAGTGTGTGGAATGGTCACAGCTTGTCGTGAAACTGTTCCTTCAGCTTGGATTAGAGTTTCATCAATCACTTTTTTAAACTGATCCAGAATTGCTTCTGCCCGGTGCTTGGCATTTTTAATGCTGTTTCTGTAATTGGTTTTTTCCCTAAAGCTTAGACTGTTTTTTGAAATATTACAGTCTCGGGACAGGACTTGCAAACTCTAGTTTATAAAAAATATTTATTATTAGTGATATCAGCTGATCAAGTGGTAGAAAGCTAATAAAAGCACCACCAAAATAAAATTTGATACACTATTTCAATCTTGCTAAAGGTAGCAATAAAGCATATCCATATATATCATTATTTTTCTTAAATGTATGTGTAATACAACATAAGAGAACCACAGTTGGTGGTTAGGTGACTAAAATTCCACTAAGAGTTTTTATGGAATTAATATATAGATGTTAGCTTAGTTTGAGGGGACAATTGTGATACCTCCCATTTATCAATCAACATCATTTTATGATGTCCACATTTTGCACTGAGCCAAACATTTTGAGGCATTAGGACCTAAAGTTTATATATAGATTTCCAGTGAAGTTACTCTGCAATAAACCTGAAGTGCGACTTGGAAAATCTTGTTTAAAGGTTTAATCTTACTGAAAAAAAAGGAATCAGTCATTTTGCAGACATGATTGCAATTTCTATACAATTATTAGTACATTTTGTTATTAATGTTATTAAGAGTTAATAACTATTGGACACATACTGTGTGCACAGTAATGTCTCAATGTTTAAGACAGCTAGATAAAACAAAGGTGTTTAATTCCATTTGTATAGATAATGTCCTTGAAAATGATAAGCAAAAGACTTTTAGATGTCTTTGCTATTGCTGTTTCCTTTGGAGTCAGGCTGCATAAGCAACAGTTTCTACACGTTTCAGTCCTTTCCTTTTTATTTATAAATTATCCCAGAGTTAAAATTATTCCTAGTAAACTGACACATATTGAGAAAGAGCTTTAGCTGCATTGTCACTTTTAAGCCTCAGAACTAACTAACCTAGGATATTGATAATTATCATTCCTCTGTATAGATTAAAAGCTGAATAAAGAAAGTTCATCACTGCTCTCTGGCCTATTAACCATTACACTACACTATCTCAACTAGCTCTTTAAACTTACTTTCTCCTAGTGAATTCTTTGAAGATACTTGGAAGATGCCTGGTTCATGCCTGTAATCCCAGCACTTTGGGAGGCTGAGGAGGGCAGATCAGTTGAGCTCAGGAGTTAGAGACCAGACTTGGGCAACATGGCAAAACCCCGTTTCTACAAAAAATACAAAAATTAGCTGAGTGTGGTGGGGTGCACCTGGAGTCCCAGCTATTTGGAAGGCTTAGGCAGGAGGATTGCTTGAACCCAGAAGGTTAAGGTGTCAGTGAGCTGTGATTGCAACATTGCCCTCCAGCCTGAGTGACACAGTGAGACCCTGTCTCAAAAAAATAAATAAATAAATAAATAATAATAGTAACAATAATTTAGCTCTGTTTTAAAAATTGAGGAAACATGTGCATATATACTTACATAATGATATATATAGACATGTACATATCGTGCATATATGAACATACAAATGTTCAGAAAATAAAAAATATGTTACTTTAAATTTGGTGAATTAAAAAATTTATTTTGGTTTTCATGATTCTTACAATAGAATACTTATGTTTAAGTGGTAAAGCTTTGCACTTAACCGTGATATTTACCATGAAGCATCTACTAAACAATATGCAGAAATGAAGTAAGGTGTGATATAAAGTTTCTGAAATTTCTAGTTACTTACATTTATTTTTTAGTCAAACATTAAATTATTTTCAGGGATAAAGAAATTTTGGGACATCAATAGGGACTGAAACAATAGGGATGAAAACATTTGTAGTAATAAATACACCTCTGAGAAGAGTTTTATCAGTATTTGATAAATTTTATTGTTTATTTTCTTGCTAAATATCATATCACATTTTGAATTACAAAACATTTTTAATATGTAGAAAAGTATGGCAAAATATATGGGTTAAAACTAGACGGTGGTTGCATGACATATATATTATTCAGAATACAGTTTTTAGTCACAGTATTCTTCATTCATCCATTTCCCAAGGTTTGCTAATATTGTTCACATCTTCTGCAGCCTTACTGAGTTTTGATATCATGTTGATATTATTGATACCAATATTACTGACTCTTTTTCCTGAAACACTAAAATGAATCATTTTGTCCAAGCACGGTGGCTCATCCCTGTAACCTCAGCACTTTGAGAGGATAGAGATGGGAGAATCCTTTGAGTCCAGGAGTTCAAGATCATGTTATGAGTAATACATATGTTATGCACTCACTACCTAGTTTCAACTGATGTATTTTGCCATACTTTCCTACATATTAAATTAAATCTAGTATACATAATTTGTCATATACATATTATGTATATGATAAATACATATATCCATATAATATGTATATTATAAACTGAAAAGTTTTATTCCATTTTCAATTATTTCTACTCTATTTTTCAATTAAGTATAATGTTTTATTATACTTTATCATGTTAAAGATGGTTCCTATGTTTTTGTTTTGGTATCAGATTATTATTTTTAAAATCATAAGTAGGTATTAAACTTTATCAAATGCTTTTGCATCTATGAGGTGATCATGTGATTACTTTTTTATTGTATTATAGTGAACTACACTTTTTTAAATTGCCCAAACTTCTCTTCCTAGAATGAACTCTACTTAATGAGATCATATTCCTGCATTCAATTTGCTAATACTTTATTATTTTTTATATCTATGTTCGTAAGATAGATTGGTCTCTAGTTTTCCTTTCGTATACCGTCCTTGTCAAGTTTTAGTATCAAGATTATGCTGAACTCATAAAACAATTTCGGTAGTATTCCCCCTTTTTCAATTTTTGGAAGAGTTTGTGTGACATTGTTCTTTCTTCCTTAAACATTTGGAAGAACTCACTAGTGAGCCTGTTGGGTTGCGGGGTATTCTTTTTTTTTATTAATTCAGTTCTTTTAATGCATAAAGGACAATTCAGATTTCTGTTTCTTATTTTGTTTGTTGTGTTATATTCATTTGACCTATTCAACTAAATTTTCAAATTTATTGGCAAAAAACTGCTCATGATCCATTGTATTATATATTAATATTTAATTCTATAGCATATGCAGTGGTGTCACCTTTTTTATTCATGGATATTGATGAATGTTTCTAATAAATTTTGTTAAGGATTTTTAAATTTCATCAATCTAGAAAACTGAATTTTGACTGTTAATTTTTTCTTGGAATGATCATTTCCTATTTTATTCACATCTGATCTTTATTTCTTCCTTCAATTTTGGGGGTTTAATTTGCTGATTTTTCTGTTACTTCTTAAAATGGATACTTCAATGATTCATTTTCACCCTTTATTTTTAATCTACGTATATAAAGCTATAAATTTCCCTCAGAACATGTACTTAGTGACATCCCACAAGTTTTATCATAAATTTCAAAATGTTTTCTGTTTTTTTTCTATATTGACTCATATCTTGTTTAGAAGTATATTCCTGAATTATATAACATTTGGAGATTTCCCAGTTATATTTTTATTAATGTACTAATTTATGTCCTCCGTGTTCAAATAACAGAGCCTGTGATTTTAATCTACTGAAATGTTTTGAGAAATGGTTTGTGTCCCAGGATCTGGTCAATTCTGGTAAATGTTTCAAGTACATTAAAAAGAATACAGTTGTTGAGTACAACGTTCTACATTCATCCATTTCCTGAGGTTTGCTGATATTGTTCGTATCTTCAGCAGCCTTACTGAGTTTTGATACCATGTTGGTATTATTGATACCAATATTACTGATTCTTCTTCCTGAAACATTAAAATGAATCATTTTGTCCAAGCACGGCGGCTCATGCCTGTAATCTCAGCACTGTGGGAGACTGAAGTGGGAGGATCCTTTGAGTCCAGGAGTTCAAGACCAGCCTGGACAAGACAGCAAGAACCCCTGTCTCTACAAAAAAAAAAAAAAAAAAAGAATTTTTTTGATGCATGGAATATATCATGAGGCTTTATTTAAAGAAGGACATGGACAGTACGTTTTTTGAGGTCTTATATGTCTATGACAGAGAGTCCATTGTCGCTCAGTATCAGTTTTTCCCTTTCTCTGAACCAGGGGTCAGCAAACGTTTGTTTTTTTTTTTTTTTTTTTTTTTTTTTTTTTTTGAGACAGAGTCTTGCTCTGTCACCCAGGCTGGAGTGCAGTGGTGTAATCTTGGCTCACTGCAAGCTCTGCCTCCTGGGTTCACGCCATTCTCCTGCCTCAGCCTCCCAGAGTAGCTGGGACTACAGGCGCTCGCCACCCGCACCTAGATAATTTTTTGGAGTTTTAGTAGAGACGGGGTTTCACTGTGTTAGCCAGGATGTTCTCGATCTCCTGACCTCATGATCCTCCCACCTCTGCCTCCCAAAGTGCTGGGATTACAGGCGTGAGCCACCCGCCCAGCCACCTTTTTTTTTTTTTTTCATGGCCAGAGAGTAATTATTTTAAGTTTTGATGGCTAAAGGTTTATGTTACCACTACTCAATTCTGCCATTGTAGCACAAAAGCAGTCATAGATAATACATAAATAAGTGGGCATGACTACGTTTTAATAAAACTTTATAAACAAGTTAGGCAATGGGCTGGCTTTGGCCTGAAAGCTGTAGTTTTCTAATCCCTTTTCTATATAATTGAACCTTTGATTTATAGTGTGTACATGCATGCTGAAATTAAAACTACATTTATCAGCCACTTTTTAACACTGCGTATAGCCCTGTGACTAAGTGCTGGAAAATGGAATATAAGTAAAAAGTGTGAATCCAGCTTCTAAGAAGTATTTATCAGGAATTTTCCCTATGTCAGTAAGTGTGGAGGCCAGCTAAAAGCAGTACTCTCACCAAAAGGACTATTCAAGCTAGTACATTAGTCTGATGCAGTTCCAGAGATACTGGTAGAAGACAGAAGCTTCCTAGGTCAGAGATTGTACCCCTCACAGCAAAAGCAATCGAAGTTTTAGCATAGTGGTGCCAGTTCCCTGAGCCTCAAATCCCACATAGGGATGCAGAGAGTCAGGGAGGCCTGCATATGCAAGTATATCATAGGGAAAAACCCCGAGTATAGGAAATTTACAACTTTTACAAGAAGCAGGAAGCAAGCCTTCTCTGCCCAGAGGGAGACTAGGCACATCATGGGAGTAAGTGATATATACTGGGGAGATGTTACAGGATTGTCAATTGCATAAATAATTCTGAGGAGTGGCCCAGGTAAAAGAATGATGAAGACTTTATGATTTTGGGACATTCACCAAAACTCGTGGGACTCGAGTCCCAAGATGGTCTTCCTCCTCCTAGTGTGTTTTAAAAAAATGAATATCCTTCTTTCCTCCTTATGACTGTCTGGAATGGGGGATTTGAGAGCTACAGATGGACTGACATCTTCAATCATGGTACAATCCTGCAGGCCACAAAAGGTAAAGCCATAACATAGAAGAATCCTGGGGACCTTACACTATAAAGTATCATATTAACTCTGGAATTTTGAGTAAACTTCTTTCTTCTTAAGTCACTGTTAACCTGGGCTTTCTAACAGTTGCAGAAATCAGCTAATCCCCATTAATACAAAATGTAGGAATACCTTTCTGTTGCTTTCCTATGTAAGTGACAGCTAGAGTATGTCTAGAATACCAGGTTCATGACCTTTTTCTCTTAAGAGTTATTAAGTCATGATTATCTGTCAATTAGTATTACAAATTAAATATCTGAGATAAGAATAATTCTTTGTTTTGTGTATATGTGTGGGTGGGGGGAGGCTGTGCTTTTTGAATTTTTTTTTATTCTAAAGTGTGAGCTTCATCACTAATTCAACTTGAAATAGCCAATTATTACCTCCATAATGAATTTTAATTCTTCTATTGTAATCTTAGCTTATTTTCTCTTTTGGCCTAACATCTCTGACCTGATTGTTTCTATGGGTATGTGGTCCTCTTACTTTAGCCTCTTTTATTCTTTAGTCTTTGACTCTGTTTTCATAAGTTGATTGAACCTGGCAAATATTCTCTAACACTTAACTTTTCTTTAGGTTCCTGCAGAGGATGACTTTCAGTGCCTGATTTTTATCCATGTCTTTTAACATGTGGGCCTATTTTTCTTCCATAGGCCTATGTAATTTTTTCCCTCTTATCCCTCTCCTATTTTAAGAGCACTAGATGCATTCACTATTTGCCAACATAGAAGGCCTGTGGTTTTAGTCCTTCTGTCTCTTTGGATCGAAGCCTCTTTCTAGGCTCCAGGTGGAAGGCAGCCCAACTCACTTGCCCCATTTCCTACTTCTCCAACACTAATAATTGATGGAAGAGATGGAAAATTATAGTTCTCACTGGTACTGCCTTTACAGCTCTTTCTGTGTGGCACAGAGACCCTGCATGCAGTGAGTCTCTGTGAGAATGGGTTAGTTGACCTGTATGAAACCCAGCCTACTGCTTGGTTTTTGCAGCTCAGCAATTTTATGTTTTTCGTT
Source organism: Chlorocebus sabaeus (assembly GCF_047675955.1). Lineage (NCBI taxonomy): Eukaryota > Metazoa > Chordata > Mammalia > Primates > Cercopithecidae > Chlorocebus > Chlorocebus sabaeus. The sequence continues at coordinate 11,731,076 of NC_132928.1, read as the reverse complement.
CATTATCCTGAACTTTCTTGAATATATTAAAATTTCTCTTAAAAAAAAAAAGTCCCCTAAAAGAAATTCAATTTTAAATGCTTATGGTGGGATTTAAAAAAGAGAAAGTAAGGAGAAGTTCCAGAGCAGTTTACTTAGACTAAGAATTATCTTCCATTGTAAAGCATCAAAAGACGTGCTGGTATAATTAACCAGATCCTCTGATGGAAATAATTATTTGATCACTTTTTGAGTTCTACCCATAAGCACATAGACATTAGTAATAGTTGTTTACAATTTCCCCCCACTCTCCTCTGCCAGTTCTTCCATGTACTTATTAAAGATGGAAGAGTGTTCCTAAGGGTCTGAACATTAATATAAAATTTCTTGGAAGCGAAAATTCTTCTGCTAGGCCAATTAACTAGCCTGTAGGATAGAAAAGAACTTAATGGAACATTGTGAGGAAATATATACTAAATCACATTAACAGATTAACAGTTTTGAAAATTTGGATAGGCCCTACCCATATAGTTGGAGAGCAGACAAAACTAATTAAAATACTTTACCATTAATATCCAAGCTCTTGGAAACTAATGGGATTCTAGATATATTACTAATGGTAGTTAACACCTATATTGTAATTTATATTAGGTAAAAATATGTCAACATAAGGGATATGTAAAGCATTATGGATTAATATCCTAACCTACATTGCTAAAGAATGTTTTCATAAAAGAAATCTACAGCTCATAATTATTTCAGTCTAGCATATTAATATGTTCATGATAAAGTAGAATTTCAATGCGATTTCAATATGAAACAACTCATATGTCTTTTCCTTTCTTAAGTGAATATATATTTGTCGAAATTTTACTTAGTAAAATTAGATAAAGTCAAGAACATTCTACCTCTTATTTGTTAATAAAGATGCTATGAATTACCTGTGGGGGATTTTGATTCCTTTCAAGCCCTTTTAACCTATCAAAGTTAATTGAAAGACGTTTCCTTCTAGTAAGTCATGTTTATCTTCAAGCTGCTAATGGATAGAAGAACATGTTAATGCTCTAGTAAACTATTTTTGCCTGTCCACATCAGAACTTCATGTTATATATACTTGCTACTTTGTACCTGATTTATTTATTCTTTTACTGAATTACTTTTATGTTTTTATAAAAAGGGCTTTATTAAATAAGGTAATAGTGTAAGCAACATTATAAGAGTGGTTAATTTACTTAACAGGTCAAAGTTTCTGAAGTGTAGCAACTTACATGTAATTCATTTACTAAGAATATAACATTAATTATTTAGTTTTACAAGTGTAATTTAAAAAGCAATATCAACTAATTAGCAGTTATTATACATTGGTCAGCAAAAATATACTTGCTCATTATTTTATTTCTGATAAATTCTTATTCGCAGAACAAAAGTAGTGTAAGTCAAGACAATACATACACAGTTGAATTTCACTTTATTCAAGAAATTATTTTTCTACTGAATTGTGTGACTATGTCTATCACAGAGTTTTAAGGAGGCAACAATCATTTAAATTGTTCTATTCTATCCTCTCAATCTTTAATTTTGATATTGTTCAAAGATAATAATGAAATAACGTATTAAATATTAAGACTAATTTTTTGTATGTATTAAATCAGTATTCTTGCAGTTGACTTTCATTTATAAAGTCTAAATAAATTAGCTATATTTATGTGTGCTTTGAATGGTAATAGCAAATAGACATTCCTTAAGTTTGAAAACCAAAGCTTACCTACACATGTCTTTTATTTCAGATTCAGTAAAGTTCAAGGGCATCCAAGTATGGAATAGTTTGTGAGGAAATTCACGTTGCTTTCTTAATTTGATTTAGTTGGGGGAAAGGACACTGGTTCAGAAAATAGAGCTTTTAGAATAATTTTGGTTGAAATATAGACATTAAATATTGTGCATAGATTAGTAAATGTGTACATAATTTTCCCAAAGCTTGTAGAGGGGGTTAGTATTCTAAAGTATACTAATTTCTGTTGGCTATCTTATCTGCATTCTAATATCTTTTAATATCTAGACTTGCTTATGGGAAATGTAAAAATGTTCAGATGTGGGTAATAATTAATAACACAAGAGAAACCACATATCTAGGTATGTAAGATAAATGTAACTACATATTTGTATAAATGACTTTAAAAATAGAACATCAGGCCAAATGTGGTGGTTCATGCCAGTAATTCCAGCACATTGGGAGGCAGCGGCAAGCAGATCGCTTGAACCCAGCAGTTTAAGACCAGCTTGGGCAACACAGTGAGACCCCATCCCTACAAAAAATTAAAAAATTAGTTGGACATGGTGGCACACACCTATAGTCCTAGCTATGTGGAGGCTGAGGTGGAAGAATTGTTTGAGCATGGGAAGTTGAGGCTGCAGTAAGCCTTGATCGATCATACTACTGCTCTCCAGCCTGTGCAACAGAGTGAGACCCTGTCTCACAAAAAAAAAAAAAAAAAAGGATATAAATTACCAAGAGGAATACAGTTGATAAGTAAGTGTCCAAGTAGAAAGGAAATATAATTCTAAGAACAGTAAATATTTGGTGCACTTATTTTTTACTTTATTGATATAAAAGTTAAAAACATACATAAACAGAAATATGTTCAAAGATTTGTAATGAAAAGTGGCAGACTGCTAACTCACTCTTTCCCTACATGTCAGTCCTCCTTTTCAGAGGCCACCACTTTCAGCTCTTTGACCTTCCAAGTAATAGGCTATCTCTTGATTTATCAATTTCTGTGTTAGGCATTGACCTTCAACTATGGTAGATGAGGATTTAGCTCTCTTATGCTATCATCTCCATGTTTTCTTAGAATATATGTCTTGAGTAAGCAAATATTCAGCTCTTACTTTTTTTTACTATGTAAAGATTGTTTCTTATTAAACCAATAAGTGTTCCATGATGATGTTTCTTCTGCGTAACTTTTTATATTCCGTGGAGTTATTACTTAACTTTTTCTCCCTTTGCTTAATTTTCTTCACATCTCTTGTTGAAGTTTCTCCACACCCTGTAAAAATCTTTCAATATAATCTTTCTGTCTGAAAATTTCATCCTACACGTAATTGATAAATTGTTTTGATGTGTAATTGTATGTTAAAAGTTTTAAGCCATTGTTATCTGTCATTCTGCTTTATAAAAAATTTTCTTTGCATTATTTCTTTACTAATTCTTTTTTCTTTGTTTTCTCAGATCCTTTTTACTGGAGCTCCTACAGTCAGAAATCAAATTCTCTAATTGCTCTTCAACTTCTTTTTGAATTTTATATCTCCTATTTCCATTTTATTGTCTTTTTGTTTTACTTTCTAAAAGAGTTCTTTGGCATTAAATTCCAGTTTTTCTGTCAACTTACGTTTTCTGCTCTCATATTTTTACTTCACTAAAGCTTTTCTCTTTTTAAAATAGCAGCTTGCACTTGTTTAATGGATGCAATATCCTTTCTGATGTCTCTCAGAAAGTTTATTTTAGATTTTAGTGATGCTTTATTCTGCTTTTTGCATCATCTCAACTTCATCTAAATTGGTTTTTTGTTTGTTTACTTATCTCTCTCTCTATCTTTTATGTTAGATGCTTTCCTCAGACATCTGTTGATCTTTTGCTGTTTTATTCATACTTTAAAATAAGGCACAGAAATGTTAGTTGAATTCCTTGTCCTGCCTGAGCCAGGTTGACTGGTGGTTTTCACTGTAGAAGTGACTTTCTGCGGATGGGTCACTACCTATGGCCATTCAGTTTTTCCAACAAAAAATTCTCTAATCTCTTGCCAGGTGGGCAACTATTCTGGGAATTGGTAATTGAGGTGGTGAGTAGGATGATGTTCTCACCATTCAGTATGAATACTTTCACTTAATTTTCAGTATAATGTCATACCTTGTGCCTAGTGCCTGCTGCTCACCCATTCACCCAAACTCCCCGGATCATAAACCTCCTGAACCTGAGGGGAGAAGGGGAGGAAGATTTTCCTGGAGTGTTAGAACCTGGAGGGAGCTTGGAGAGTAAGTGTTTTTAATGCAGGCTTTTAACCAAGCCCTGTGCATCATCTATGCCTTCTGAGATATCTGAAGATTCCAGTGCCTGAGGTTTCTGGCTTTGAGTAGGAAAAATAGGATGGGATGTCATTGGTGTCCCCCTCTGAACAGGTCACTGTTCTTCATTCCTTGTAAGTCTGGTACCACTCCCTGTCTGTTTTCCAATATAAGTTATAATTTGGGGTCACTGCTGTCTTCTGGTTTCAATGAATATATGAATATGTAGCTTACTGGATGTTTACAATTGTCCACGTTTTTTTGAATGCAGAAAGGTGGGATGCATTTCTGAGAGGATGAGACAGGGCAAGAAATTCAGCACCATCCTAAAACTAGAATTCTTCTAATGAATAATTTCAAAGTACAGGTATATACAACTTTTACCGAAGGACTTTTGAAATAATGTTTTTCCAAAAGTATAACATCCAGAATTTTTTTTATGCTACCATGCAACAAAACTTTTATTAACATTTTGAACAGGTTCAACTATTACTGAAACTTGTAACTTCTAAACTTAAGTGGGGGCAGATGCCTCTGGTGCAGTGTAATGCCATCACTGGCCACTGCAAATGCAAGACTGAAGAATTAACAGCCACCTCTCAGACGCTGGACCAGGTGCAGGGTCGATTCTTTCTGGATGTTGTAGTCAGAAAGAGTGCGGCCATCTTCCAGCTGCATGCCTGCAAAGATGAGCCTCTGCTGGTCGGGGCAGATGCCTTCCTTATCCTGGATATTGGCCTTCACATTTTCGATGGTGTCACTGGGCTCCACATCAAGGGTGATGGTCTTGTCAGTCAGGGTCTTCACGAAGACCTGCATTTTGAGCTGTTAGCAGATACGAGGATGCTGCGAATCGCCAATCACGTCCAGCCACAGGAACACCTCCACATGCTCACCCGACAAAGCCAGTCGCCCCTCCAGAATATTTTATTCATACATATAGTGTTCGTTTTTATGTATATTTGAATGTGGTAGATGTAGGATATAAACACAAAAGCCTGAATTCTACCCCCAGGGACCTTACTGTCTAGTGGATGAGATGAAGCTTGCAGGGGGAATTACTGTGATGCCAAACAAAAAAATATAAAAGGACTGTGAGAAAGGTATGATTATGCACCATAGGCATTCAGGGTAGGGAAATTTAATTTACATCTGAAGAGAGAAGGATTTCCTGGAGGAAGAAGCATTTTTACTTGAGACTTAATGTTTGGGAAGGATTTGCACCTACTAAGAACTTAATAAATATTTGCTGAATATAATTAATGCTGTTCAGCTTTGGTGGTTTGACATTTTTCTTTTTACTTCTGTTAATGGTGAATATTCTTCAGTGTGGTGTGTCAGTAGCAATCAGTTTCACTTAGTCTTGTCTCAATTTTCCTGAGAGGAATTAACAAAAACACTTCTATAGAGAAAATGCACCATTCAATGACAGTTATTGATATAGCCTATAATCACAAAAAAAATCTTTCCTGTGAGAATTCCATTATATTAATGATGCATGTATACTATTAGGAATTATAAATATTGAGTAAGAAAGCTTCAAGTTCACATGTTCCCAGATGCTATTTTGGGGCTACTGGATTAGCAATTTTTCAAAAACATAAGCAGTAATTAGAAATCTTTCATAATTTCTTTTAGAAACAGCACTTGATTTTAATTCTTTCATTTAAAAAATCTTATAAGAAAAAACTATGTCAGAACTATTGACATTTTTATAGCTTGACAAAAATTAAGCATAATTAAAATGAAATATTTGTTGCATAAATTAAACTGCAATTAATATGTTTTCTGTGACTGCTTGCAGGATAAAATTAAAATAGTGTTGTTAGCAGACTCCCTGCTGTGAGACTAATTTCTTGATTTTTATACCACACATTATCAAACACATTCTCACAGTAAAAGAGTAAACCAACAAGTAGAAAACACTGTTTGATGAAAATGGTATACAGAAGGAGATAAACTGCCTTTTATGAAGACAAGGCAATATTGCTTTTTATTTTGAGATTTGATGACTAGTTGATTCGAAGGGTATGATTTGCACATTTAAAGATTTTAAAATAAGTCTAAAGTTGCCCTTCATTTTCGTTAGCTATGCCTTTTAAATTAACCAGCTTATTGTTTCAGGAGTATTTGCCTTTTCAGGAGGTAATTAGAAAATGAACAAGACATGTTATGCAACAGCCTCCCCTCCAGCTAACCAAGAAATAATAATAAATCCCATCACGAAAACTTAAACATGAACAATTTCAAGAAAAATGAATGAAAAATGTACCCTGTTAGCTCTCCTTTTGGAGAAGGATCACTTTTCCTCGCCAGAGCCCAGAGTTACAAAAAGAAGACCGACATTAACCAAAGCTAGTTATTGCCATCTTTAAAAAAATTGCCAGCTGCCACCTGCCCAGACAATGCATCAAGTGTTATTTCTATGTGAAATTTTTCTAATTACTTTTTAACCTTAGATACCATTTGTGGTATCAATGAAATAAATAGGTAACCATTATTAATAGTTCTCTTTATTTCTGCAATGTCTCTCTTGGGCATTGCTGCCTAAAGAATATAAATACACGAATGGGAACTAGAAATTATGGGCTAGGTACCATTCACTGGCTGGACTATTAAATACTTCTTCCTTGGGGACTGTGGTGAAATCAATGCATGTTGTGTGATGACAGCATCAGGATTTGACAGTGTCTCTTGAAAGAAGTGAAATTAACAGAACTCTTTCCATATGCAAGGCTATGGTGCCCTTCTCTTGCCACCTACAGAGAAAAGACATACTATTTCATAGCTTGATGCTGTGGCTCTACATTCTGCATTGCAAATCCCAAATGCATTAACAGGTTTCAGATGTTGGAAAACTTTTCCCCCCCAAAAAATCTTAGAGTAAATAAATCAATCTTTTTGACAAAGCTTATCAGGTTTTGGTAACTTGAAGTGACCCTAGTGTTACAGTGACAAATCGGTGGCTGTAACTGTGATCTGAGGTTGCATGATTACGCTCTCACCTCCTTCGGGTTTGTCCCCAAATGACACCTCAGGGTAGCCTTTCCTGACCACCTGATTTGAAATTCCAATCCCTTTCCCAATTCCCTCAGTCCTTCTCTGCTAGTCTGTCTTGTGTTCATAGCACTTATTATCATATAACTCACTTGTTTCTTGTCTGTCTCTCCTCACTGGAGATTTAAGTTCTATGAAGACAGGAATTTTTGCATGACTGTTCATTGCTGTATTCTTACTCCCTAGAATACTGCTTGGCTTAAGTCGGCACTTGATTAATATGTTTTAAAAGAGTGAATGAATAAATGAATGTTTATAAACCAATCCTTCAAAAGAGCAGAAAGAAATTAGTTTAGAAAACATGATTATTCCTGATGGTAATATGAACATCTAGGTTTAGCAGAGGATCATGAGAATACTATTTATAATGTTTCGCTTATTCACTACCTTATTTTTTATGTCAGTGAAATTATACTTAAATGAAAATTATTTCTTATTAAACTAAATGTCAGGTTATAATCTATATATGGTTGGTGTTAGTGTTCATAAAAAATTATTTACAGTTCACCCCTTAAATAATAGTAGACAATATTTTCAACTCATTAGTTCATTTTATGTATTCATGTTCTCATTCATTTAGTAGCTTGTTCAATGTTATTCATATCTCAGGAGTCATCGTATCTGTGATATTCTGGTAGAACATACAAGTTTATGCCATAGTGAGTGTGTCATGAAAGAGCCTGACTGTCTTATAGCAGTCAATGCAGTAGTTATGTTCCATAAAGTCACCTCAAACACTGAATTGGTGAATAATGAACCATTGTTCCTACAGGGAAAATAGGATTACGTTTCTGCTAGGCTTTGGTCAACATTTTTGCCAACCAATCAGTGCATAATAGTGTTTTATGTGTGCTTCCATTTAAAAACACCCTAACTGACATATATTTTGACTCATTAGCATTGAACTTGTGGCCAATAGCACTATAACTCATGCTTGAATGAAGCTTATCAATCATGTATGTTTTCCACATTACACTTAAGGAACACTAGGCAGAATTTCAGCAGTACACTTAGGGTTGTTAAAAGAAAAACTTCAGCCAAATTAAATTTAAAGGAGTTTAATTGAGCAATGAAGGATTTGTGAATTGGACAGCCCCCAGAATCACAGCAGATTCAGAAAGACTCCAGGGGTGCCTCATGGTCAGAACAAATTTATAGGCACAAAAAGTAAAGTGACATACAGAAATCGGAAGTGAGGTACAGAAACAGCTGGATTGGTTAGAGCTCAGCGTTTGCCTTATTTGAACACAGTTTGAACACTCAGTGGTGTATGAGTGGCTGAAGTATTATGGCTACTGGGATTGGCCAAGGCTCAGCAATTGTTACAGGCGCATACTCCTAAGTTAGGTTCTCAATCTTGTCTGCCTTTTAAGTTAGGTTGCAGTTTATCCACAAAAACACTGTGAATATTAATTTTGAGGTTCCAAATAAATTTTAGTAAGTTGGCAAATTTCAAATAAGGGACCTGTGAATCATGAGGATCTCCAGTGTTCTTATAAAGAAGTCGTCATTGAACACACCATCATATTACGGATAAATCTAGGCATTATCTTCCTCTCAAAATAGGGTCACTCTGAGAAGTCCTGCATTTCTATTTAAACAAGATCTTATGATGTGTTTCAGGCCCTGTGATGGTACTGGGAACAAAACAAAACCGATAGAGCTTCCCTCTCCCCCATAGATAAATCTGTCACTCACTTTTCTCTATTCGTTCTCTCTTTCCTGATTTCTGTCATTCCCTCAAATACTTTGAAACTCAGGTAATTGAACGTACAGAGAGACCTGACACAGCATCTACTAGCTGGAAAAGGAAAGATTTCCATGTGTGGACTTTGGGAGGATCCTGATGATGTCCAGGGCATGCGACTTCCATTTCCTTCACTTGATTTCTAGAGTGACAGGGTTGAGTGAGAGAGTAAGGATGTGCTACTCCAGAAGACTCAAACTTTTAACAAGTTCACGGTTTCCCCAGGGCCACATCTGCTTATTCATTTATTTAGTCATTCTTTCAGCTAAATAACATTTGTCAAGTCCCTACTTTGTAGTAGACACTGTGCTAAATCCTGGGAATACAGCTGTGAACAAAATGTAACCTGGCTCTTAGCAGTTACTCCCCTTCTTAAGAATTTTCTTGCAGTACCTCATTATTTAGATGCATTCAGCTTTTCTCCTAGTAAGAAACACTTAGTGTAGTAGTAGGAGAAAACTTAGGAATGCTGCAGTCCCAGTTGCAATTGTTATTCTCCATTTCATTTGATTCTCCTTAAACCATTCAGATACTGTCTCTGAACATTTTTCGCATCATATTTTCCCACAGATTAACCGCAAGCAAGCCAAATTTTCCCTTTAGGGCCAGTTTCATTTAGCCTTTCTCCTTTTTAAATTGGCACATCTTTGTATATGAAAATAATGTTGCCGGAATCTCTTACCTTGGTATCACTAGCTCTATGATAAAACCACTAACAGGCTACAGATCATTCCAACTAACATATTGTATCTAGTTAGATGTTCCATTTCAGGTACGTTTATTTCGATGACATGTTCTGTGTTTTGGGTTGTAATTAAATAGTTGAAACCACATTTTCATGTACATCTGCCTTTCTATATCTACTTATGTTTCTATAATTAAATCTATTCCTTCTGATATATCTTTATATCTTGTATCACTTTTATTATGGCCTAATACATATGTCACTGAATACAGTGAACTAGTCAAACAAGGAACGCGAGCATTTATCCTTCAGTTAGTATGTCTGTCATGTGGGTCTGTCAAGTCCATAAAGATGGGGAAAGGACTAAATATGAAAAATAAGAGAAAGACAGAAGGAACGTTTTTTTATTTTTTTGAGATGGAGTCTCGCTATGTCACCAGGCTGGAGTGCACTGGCATGATCTCAGCTCACTGCAACCTCTGCCTCCTGGGTTCAAGTGATTCTCCTGCCTCAGCTTCCCGAGTAATTGAGACTACAGGTGCATGCCACCACATCCAGCTAATTTTTGTTCTTTTAGTAGAGATGGAGTTTCAGCATGTTGGCCAGGATGGTGTCGATCTCTTGACCTTGTGCTCTGCCCCCGTGAACCTCCCTAAGTGCTGGGATTACAGGCATGAGCCACTGTACCTGGCCGACAGAGGGGACTATTAAGAAGGAAGATACAGTATATAAAAACAGCAAAAGAATCAGTAGAAACTCAAATAGATAAGTTTACAATTTAGATATACCCACATTGAAATAAAAGCACGAATGTGTATACTAAAGTCAAATATAAATGACCTTTGATTAGCAACTATTTAGGATTATTCACCTACAATTTTTTAAAAGTATATTTGAGTTTCTTAGTTTGAGAATAGCTAACACTTGTTAAGTACTTGCTATGTGTTGGACACTGTTTTAATTGCTTTACATGGATGAACTCATGTATTTATATTTTCATGTTATTTTATCTGTTTTGAAATTAGGAAACAAGCATGGCAAAGGCTAAATAACTTGTCCAAGATCACAAAGTCTTAAAGATAAACCTGGATTTCAAACCCAGGCAGCTTGACCCCAAAGCAGTACTGCCTCTGAGCAGAAGTAATAAGAAAGTTTTCACATGACCCCTGCAATCTCCAGTGAGACTCTGGGCATCACACGATATGCAAATGAACGTGGTTTCCTGTTTAGATTCAGCCTGATAATGGATCATCAACTCATCAGCTAAAATTTTCTTCTTTGGGAACATGTACAAATGGTTTGATTGAAGAATGCATAATAAATCCTAAATCTCTGGGCCTTAGAACAACACAAGTAACAAAGATTGAATACTTGAGGATATTTTCCTGAAAACAGTGAACAGAAAGAAGGGAATAAGTCCCACAACTGTAACAGTTTCCTATATATTCTTTTATCAGAATTGTAGAGATCTTCATGTCATCACAGTTTTCTATATGCAATGAGAGCAAAGTTTGATCTTGCAGGAATAATGCCAGTTGATCTTTTAAACCTGCCTGTAAACTCTCATTTAAAGAGTCTGAAAAGTCTCCACTGCTAGCCAGACTTAGTTGAAGTCTCGTTCAGGACATAAGGAAATATTTTTGATTAAAACAGCATTTATACGCAGCCAGAAGTTCTTGCCATGCTCCTTTTTCTAACTCTAGTAGAAAAATCTTTGCCATATTTTAAAGCAGAATATATAAGACATTATAAGCTAGCTGAAAAATATATGCATAGCTCTTGATTTTCATCTTATCTCTCTAATCTCAAAAGTTTTGTCTCCTATGGTGTAACAGCGCTGTCCTGCTTACTAACATTGAAGTATTTAAGCACTCAGTTGCGAGTATCTGGTGAAACGCCTTAAATAACTAGATAAACAGTGCAGCTGCCAACCTAAAGTAATCTTACACTTAGGGGGTGAGTGGCCCAGGAAATGTGCTCTTTGTCATTTTGACTTGGGTTTGAAAATGGACCTGGGCTGCATTCCAGCTCAGAGAGCCGTTCACTTCCAAAGACTCCTAAATTGTCCCAAGGAGCTCATTTTGGCAGTGGATTATTTGTGTTTGGCTGGGCATCCTAATAGCAGAAGCTGTCTGCTCTGGCAAGCAAGGGCTATGGCAGCATTTAAAATTACCATCCCCAGTGTTTTTTCTTGATGAGGTTATTTTTCAGAAAAGCAGTTCCCCAACCCCCATTTAAAAAGTGACACTGTGCAAGTGTGCAGGTGGTTTTCTTGAGCTCATAGTTTCCCATGACTGGATGACATGTTTTATCGTATCAGAGGCAAATTTTAAACAAATGCGAATCAGCACCAGATTTCTCCCAAAACCAAAGCTCTCCTGATGGTATCTTCACCTCTTCCTGTACCAGAGGTCACAGTTATTGGTTGATTAGAGCTATGTAAGAATGTGAGATTTTAGATTTAAAAATAAGAGCAATAAAGAGTTTCTGAAAGATTTTGTTTTGGAGGACATAGAAGGTAGGTACTTGAAGGGGTCAGTCCTTGTTTATCTGCACTATTATCTGACACTAGATAAGACCAAGTTTTGGTTACCATTGGTTGGAAGCTAACACAGTGTCAGACACGTTGCAGACACCAAAATGTTACTTAAATACACAAAAGAAGGTCTAACTCAGAATTAAGCGATGCTTCATTAGATCAGATGAGTCCAAAATTAAGTACACAAGAAGATTCACAGAAATGAAGGAAAAAATATTAGAACTTCTATTTATATTTATTTTTCTCTCATTTGTATATATATTTCACATTATATTATATTCCCACGATATTACACATGGATAATTTAACACGAATGAATAGACATCTATTGAATACTCTTACTGAAAATAGTTTTACTGATGGGATGGTATCATCAAACTCCTGTTTCACCACATTATTGCCCCAAAATTAGTCTCCTATAAGTGCTGATGGAATTTACTTAATTTTTGAAAGAACATGGTAGGTATAATATGAATAGACTTCTATTATTTAAGGAATAAGAGAGGAAAATACTTATGTGAAGAGCCAGATAGTTTGTCTTGTTTAATCACAATCCTGTGATTAAACAACAATCCTGTGAGGTAGATATCCCCATTTTACAGATTACAAAACAGAATGAGTTGAAAGTGTTTCCTATGCTTCTATTTTCTAGAACAAATTATAGAGAATAGATATAATTTCTTTCTTATTTGGTATAATTCACCAGTGAAACCATCCTGTCCTTTTGGGAAGCTTATTTATTATTGATTCAGTTTTTTAAAATAAAGCTGGGAATGGTGGCACACAACTGTAGTCCCAGCTACTTAGGAGGCTGAGGTGGGAGAATCCCTTGAGCCCAGGAGTTCAAGGCCAGCCTGGGCAACATAGCAAGACACCTTCTCTTAAAAAAATAGTAAAATAAAATTATATATGTATAAATTTATATATATAGAAAATTATATAGAAAGTTTTATATTATACATAAATTTATATATAATTAAAGCATATAATTTGTATATAATATATAAACTTTTATATGATATAATTTATTTTAAATTTTATATAACATTAAATTTTGATATATAAAATATATATTATATAAAATTTTATATATTATGTATATAAATTATATATGTAATGGTTACATATAAAAATTCTCTATGTATAATTTTCTATATGTATTCATTTATTCCTCTCTATATATGTAATTTTATATATATATATAATTTATTCCTATAGGTATATAATCTTATTTTATTATTTTTTATGAGAAGGGGGTCTTGCTATGTATGTATACAAAGGAATATTATGAGGAACTCTGTCACCTATCCTGGAGTGCAGTGGCACAACCATGGCTCACTGCAACCTCAAACTCCCAGACTCAAGCAATCCTCCCACCTCAGCCTCCTGAGTAGCTGGGACTATAGGTGTACACCAAAATACCTAGCCAATTTTTAAACTTTTCGGGAGATGGAGTCTCACTATGTGGCCTAGGCTGGTCTCGAACTCCTGAGCTAAAGCAACCCTCCCGTCTTGGCCTTCTGAAGTACTGGATTATAGGCATGAGTCACTGTGTCTGGCCACAATATTTATCATTTTAACACTCATGGGATTAGAAATGATGCCCCATTTTTCAGTCCTGATATTAGTAATTTGTGTCTTCTCTCTTCTGTCTTAGTTCACCTGGTTAGGAGTTCATCAGTTGTGTTGATGATTGCAAGAGCAGACTTTTGATTTTGTTGAGTTTCTCTATTGTTTTCCTGTTTTTGATTTTATTGATTTCTGCTCTGATTTTATTATTTCTTTGCTTCTGCTTACTTTGTAATTAATTTGCTCTTTTTAATATAGTTTTCTAAGTGGAAGCTTAGATTATTGACTTTAGATTTTTCTTCTTTTCTAGTATATGCATTTAGTGCTATCCATTTTCCTCTAGGCATTGCTTTTGCTGCATCTCACAAATTTGATGGGTTGTATTTTCATTTTTATTTTGTTAAAAATATTTTGTATTTCCCTTGAGACTTTTCCTTTGACCCATGTGTTATTTAGAAGTGCGTTGTTTAATCGCTAAATATTTTGAGATTTTCCAGCAATCTTTCTCTTACAGATTTATAATTTAATTCCATTGTGGTCTGAGAGCAGACGTTGTATGATTTCTATTCTTTTAAATTTGTTAAGGTGTGTTTTCTGGCCCAGGATGTGGTCTATCTTGGTGAAAGTTCAGTGTGAACTCTATAAGAATGTGTATTCTGCTGTTGTTGGATTAAGCTGTCTATAGATGTCAGTTCTATACAGTTGTATGGTAGTACTCTTCAATTATATTCTGCCTGCTGGATCTGCCATTTATGGACAAAGGGGTGTTGAAGTCTCCAACTACAATAATGAATTCATCTGTTTCTCTTTGCAGCTCTATCAATTTTTGCCTCAGATTTTCACACACTATTGCTAGGCACTTTATTACTATGTAATGCCCCTCTTTATCCCTAGTAATTTTCCTTATTCTGAAATCTATTTTGTCTGAAATTAATATAACTATTCCAGCTATATTTTGATTAATGTTAGCATGGTATAACTTTCTGCATCTCTACTTTTACTCTGTGTTTTCACATTTAAAGCGAGTTTCATGTAGACAACATATAGTTGGTTCTTCTTTTTTTATCCCATCTTGTTCTTTTACTGGTGCATTTAAACTATTCACATTTAAAGTGATTATTAATATAGTTGGATCAATACCTACCATATTTGTAACTTGATCTTCCCTTTCTTATTTGTTTTGCTTTTGTCTTCCACTCCTAGTCTTCTCTAGTTTTAGTTAAACATTTAATATGATTTAATTTTCTTTCACTCTTAGCATATCAAAATTTTTCTGTAGTGATTGTTCTAGAGTTTGAAGTATACATTTATGAGTAATCCCAGCCCACTTTCAAATAACACTATACTGCTTCACGGGCAGTGCAGTTACCTTATAACAGATTATTCCCAATTCCTTCCTCCCATTTCTTATAACATTGCTGTCATTCATTTCCCTTATCCACAAGCAATAATCATGAATGACAATGTTGTTATTATTATTTAGAACAAAGGCTGTTATCTTTTAGGTCAACTAATAATAAGAAAAATAAAAGGTATTATTTTTTCTTCATTTATTCTTTCTCTTTATTTCTTCATGTAGAGCTGAATTTCTAATCTATATCATTTGCCTCTCACTGAAAACTTCTTTTAACATTTATTGTAAGGCAGGTCTACTTTTTTGAAAATTAAATGAAATATTATTATACATATAGATTTATAAAAATAAAGCTATTCACAGTTCTGGGTTTCAGTGTTCATCAAGTTGCCAACGTAAAAAATCACTGATGCTTCATGCAGATGTCTAAACTCTATATGCTCAAATTTAAGAGGGATATGAATAATTTACTATTGAAAAAAGTAAAGTTATCATGTGCATTGTTGCAAATACTGTGTTGATTTCTGATTATCTCCAGAATTGTAATTTATAATGAAAAGAAGGCAAGAATATAGATGCTCAGCACCAATGGAAAATGATACTTCATTATGTAAAATTTTATTGCATTTATGCTATCCAAGAAAGATTTCATTCATATTAATTAATTTGCCTTTTATTAAGCATTTTTATCACTCAAATTCTCTTTGCACTTAAAAGCAGTGTCTGTCACAACCCACCATCCTTCATGTCACTTGGGCATGACAAACACAGAGCAACAGATGTGGAGCTTTTCCCTGGGGCTTGAAAAACCCTTAGTTGTAAAAGCAGGTATTTAGGGCTAGAGGCTTTGTTGTACCAGAGTGGAGAACAAGATCTCTAGTGACAGAGACACCCTCATGTCCACATGTTCTTTAGCACATTTATTTTTGCATGTGTTTGTTATATATGGGCCCTCTAAAGAGTTGGACTCAGGACATAGGTCTTTTTCTCTTACGTTTTCTTAAGAAAAAAAAACTCAGCCAAAATTACCTTTATTAACAATAGACCTCCTTTCCAAGAAGAAACATACACCTTTATATAGTCTGATCATTCGTTTAGAGCATTGGTTGTTGATTTAGTTATCTTACCTTTTTAATGACTTTTCCTGTTTTAACATGCATGAAAAGCATCCATTTCAATCAAATTCAATCAAGCATCTCAATCAAATGCTGCTTCTCCAGTTACACAACAAAAAATGATTTCTTTCCTCTTCCTTCTGAACTCCCTTACCATTCATTTGAATCACTTCTGGGGTAATGAACATAGTCTGCCGTCTATGATAGTGATTTGAGTGTATCACCTTTCCATTTCCACTCAATATAGTTAACAAATATTTATTGTGCACCAAACAAAGTACCAACCCCTATGAAGCCAAGGTAAAAAATTTAGATTGTGACTCCTTGAAGACAGGTGGATATGCCTGATGTTTGCATTGCCCAGACTTGCTTGCAGGTGACATTCATACTGTTAAAGACTATGTGCCAGGAAATTCAGTATGCCTGATTTTCAACTGATAAAACTTCAAAAATTTACCTGCTAATTTTGTTTTGAGAGTATAGTAGGAAATTTGAAGTGCAGTTGAAAGACGTCTGTCTAACAATTTAATCTAAATAATAACAATAATGATAATAACATAAAATCATTACGATCTCTGTGGTAATCTTTGAACTTTTTCCTCCTAGGATTTCCAGACTGTATTACCATCATTTGAGCTCTTCTCGAAGTATGGAAAATTATATTCAAAAGCTGGACAGATTGTATAAAGGTATGACTTTTTGCTAAGAAGTACTTCAAAAATTATATTAAATAACACTTAAAAATCAAATGGGGTTGACTTAACTATCAAGCATTTTAAAAACCATGCTATAATAATATTTATATGTAATAAGACTCCATAAATTTCTTTCATTCTAGTGTAATGGTTTTCAACATTTAAAAGATAATGAATTTTACTTTTCAGATATCTTCTCCAAAGTGAGCCAAAAATACACCAAGAAATAGAACATTAAAAATCTAAAATACTCTTTTTTTTTTTTTTTTTTTTTTTTTGAGACAGAGTCTTGCTCTGTCACGCAGGCTAGAGTGCAGTGGCATGATCTTGTCTCACTGCAACCTCCGCCTCCCGGGTTCAAGTGATTCTCCTCCCTCAGCCTCCGTAGTGTCTGGGACTACAGGCAGTGCCACCACACCTGACTAATTTATGTATTTTTAGTAGAGATGAGATTTCACCACGTTGGCCAGGCTGGTCTCGAACTCCTGGCCTCAAGTGATCTGCCCTCCTTGGCCTCCCAAAGTGCCAGATTACAGGCGTGAGCCACCATGCCTGGCCCTTAAATACCCTTTATCTTTAACTAATACAATAAATAGTTTTACACAATACAGTGAAAAAATACTGTTGGTGCCCCAAAGCCAAAATACTTCTCAGTGCTGTGATGATACAGTATCATTTCAAGTATTATACTGAATAATGTACATTATTTGAAGTATGAAGTATCTTACAATACCAAAGAAATAAATACAGAATTCTGATTATCAATGTTTAGAAGATATATAAGAACAAAGATAACCATATAAAACTCAAGAATAAAAAATAAGCTCTCAATGAATACTGTATTCAATTTGTAAGGCATTTTAGAATAGAGCAGTGGTTACAATTGAAGTGTGTCTAATAGGAGGTATTGTGACATTTTCGGCCAAATTTAAAGAATGTACAGGGTGAGGACAGCAAAGATCACTGCAATTGAAGGAAAGGGGCAGAAATGAGAAATCACGCTAGTCAGAATCTCCCAGCTATCCTCTCAGACCAAGAAGCCAGGAGAAAGCACCAGGCTGTTAGAAAGAGCACAGGGTAGATTCAAGGCAACGTTCCTTCAATTTTATGTTATTCTTTCCTCTCTACCCACTGAGTGCTTCAACTTGGAAGTTAATATGTTAAATGCAGATACTAATGTCTTACCTTTTAGCTACTCTGAAGGAATACATGAGGGGAAATATGAAATATTCTGAGCTAATAGAAAATGTATATATAAGACCAATTGGAATTGCCGTTTCAAAGGTTTATAAAGTATCATTACCCATTGGAGCATTTATCTGGTATTTGAGAGCCAGAGTATGAAGTAATGTAAATAAAATGTCTCATATTTGTGTGTAACTTCAGCTTTGAACTCAAAGATATATCAATTCTGTTTATGATGATGAAAGATTGAAAATAACTTGAACACTCATTAACATGTAAGTTAGCTAAATAATAAAACACATATAAGGCAGTACTATGCAGACAGTAAAATGTCATAAATCTTTACCCATTGATTAAAAAAAAAGCCTATAATATATTTCTAGGAAAAGAAGGCTGGATTCAAAATATGCTGTGTAGTCTTATTTCACTTAAATATATATATATGTCTGTGTGTATACATACATATATACATGTGTATATGTATAAAAACACACTTGCACACACTTATATTTAGTATGTCTATGTATACATTTGTATGTTGCAAAAATGTTAATGGTGGTTATCTCTGGGTGGTGAGATTATGAGTACTTTTTGTGGGATACTTCTTTTTATTTCTATTTTTTGATGTTTTAATGCAACCAGATGAAAGCCAAGTATTAAAACAAAACACTCCAGTAGGGACTGTTTGATCTACTCCACCAATTACAAAAACATCTTGACTTTATTCTATTTAATCATAATAATTTAGAGGCAATTATCTTTTTTTCTTGAAGATGAAATAATTACTTGCTAAATTATTTATACAGAAAGACAAAGATGAGTAACAAATGGTGTACATTATTTCTAATTAAAAAGAATGTGCAATGCAAAGACACAAATATGTTAATGGATTTTTTTTAATGTTTGCTAACTCTTCTTTTGGATTTTTAACAATTTTGTGAATTGACAATATTATAAAAACGTCATCTCCTTTTCTTTGATAGGAAATGAATGTCTAGTGTTTAATTTTGGTAAGTGAAGGGCAGCAGCCTTAGCTGAGGCTCTCCTATTAAGATTTAATTTCACCAAATACAACAAAGTGCTTCTGCTCTTTGTAAAAAAAAAAAAAAAAAAAAAAAAAAAAGGCCAAGATGGGGACACTTGCACCAAACTGTTGAATAAAGATGCCATAGTAATTTTTAGAGCTATCTATTTGATTGCTTCAGCTTCAAGGTAGTTCATCACTTCACTATAATTCACCCGACATTGCCTTTTACACCCAATACTACATTTTCCCATCAGTCCGATTAGAAATAGTGATGCCTTTATCAGATTAATCTTTCTTTCTTTTAGCATGTCTGAGTTTAGGATAAACACTGCCTGTACCTAGCTGTTGTCATTAATGCTCTAAGATTTAAACCACTGAAAAATACAGAGAACTAGATCTTCAACACACACACACATGTTAAAATCTACTGTCTGACTAGGATAACATTACTCCTTTTAGAGTCTTTAATTTGTCTTTTTAAATGGTCACTATTTGTAACTTTCAGTAGTTTCCCAAAAGCAGTTTGGTCTAAATCAGAATGTGCCATGTGCTGTCAAGAGTGCTTTGTCATCCTTTTAGCTCCATTTAGTTTTCCAGGCAGAGTCTCTTTAAACATTGTTGTGGAGAAAAATTAGCAAGATAAGGTTAAAGTCATTGGTTGGAATTTTATGAATTGGATAATGTACCCGATTCAGTCTGGCATCAATGTGAGTTTTCCTACATTACAGGCTGCTCAACTTCCTCCAGTTCGTCTTTGCAAAATGGGCTTTGATCCAGGCTGTTTTTCTGCTAAAAAGTGGTTCAATTTTGAGGCCCGATGAGATGAGTTTTAATTAAATTACTTATTAGGTTTGAAAAACAATGTGCTTTTTCTCCTTTTCCATAGGAATTTGGCATATGAACAACTCAGCTAAAACAAATAAATAAATAAAATGAAAAATAAGTATAGTTAGCACCTGGATTGGGAAAGGGGTTAAATGCCATGGTCTTTTTTTTCCAGAGGGAATAAGATCTTAGCAACTGTGTAAGGAAAACAAGTTCTATGAGGGGAGAATAATAATTAAGCATATAAGTTATATGTGTGCCTGTTAGGAGTTAAAATTTTAGTTTAATAAGAAGAATTATTAAATTTTGTCATTCAGTTTGGCATCATGTGAACTTATAACCCTTTTAAGTTTTGGCATAGTGAATTGGCAAAGAGAAAAGAATAAAGGCATCTTCAGTGTCCTTCTCTTGGTTAAACTGTCTTTGATTCACAATGTTATAACCACCCCACCTACCTGTATGAAGATGTTTTGCTGTGGTTTTCCATAATGGAGGCAGATTTGCCAGATATGCCATGTGTCCAGTGACACACATAATCAAGATTGGCTTTTTTGTTTATGGTTTTTGGTTTGTTTGTTTTTGTTTTTTTCAGAGACAGGGCCTCACTCTGTTGCCCAGGGTGGAATGCAGTGGCGTGATCATAGCTCACTGCAACCTCAAACTCCTGGGCTCAAGTGATCCTCCTGCCTCAGCCTCTTGAGTAGCTAGGATTACAGGTACATGCCCCCATGCCCAGCTAATTTTTTAATGTTTTGTAAAACTGGGATCTCGCTATGTTACCCAGACTTGATCGTGATTGTTCAAGAAGATCTGCAGTAGCATAGATGGAGAGCAGAGAACAGGGCTAAAAATGAGTCAAGTCCAGGGCCATGACCTCCTGACATTAACTGAACTAAAGCTAAGAGAGGAAGACTTTAATAGAGAATTTAAGAACTCGTGTTTCTGAAGTTTTTTTTTCTTTTTTTCATTTTACTGTTTTGTTTTCAGAAAACAGAAGATGAAATGTAAAACTGAGATTAAGGTGTGAAGTGAGTGTGAATAGAAGACCCCACTAACTGGAGTCCTGGATTCTTCCACTGCTGATGAATGACCTTGAGTCTCTTAATCGCTCTAGTTTTCTCTCTCTTACGTGTCAGAAGAAGAAACTGAAGCCATCTGCATTTTAAAACTTAACAGTTCTGAAAGGAAAACACAGATGAAACACATATACTTGCTATGATTCAATAAACTATAAAATTTTCTAGCTCTAGTCATGAATTAATTATTGTGTGTATGTATTTGAAATCTCTTAGACATATATTTTCAAACAAATACTTAAACTTGAGTCTTTTACCTCTGAGAATGTCTGTGACAATCACAGCCCTTGGTGACCAACAGTGCCATAAGGTTCCCCTGAAGTACCCATATTCTGACCCCATCACCTGGGTCACAAATGATGAGACCAGTGTTGGGTACCCAAATTAAGGGTGACTAACATGTAAGTTGGATGATGAATGGTTTGAAGTGTAAATTGTGTGAACTAGTTCAGCATAAAAGCTCTGCCCTGAGAAATAATGACTGATTAGACCAATTAGAAACCCCTCAGACTGTTGAACTTGAGGCACACAGACGCAACAGACACAGACTAGTGGGTGTGGGAGCAGAAACACAGGCACTCTGAAATGGAGAAGACATTTGCAAGTCTCTGCTGCCAAGGGAGCAAAAAGAGAATCTGGATGCCAGGGCTGTGTCAGATCCTGCATGGCTCTGAACTATAGTTGGTTTCCAAAAAGCTGGGCTTTTGTGAGGTTTCTGTTTTTTATGCGATGCTTAGATTTTTCCTGGAATCCTTGGAAGTTAACTCAACATTTGAGGTTCCTTTATCCTTTAATCCCATCCCTTGTATATCCTTACAAGAAAACTTCCTGCTAGAGGTAGCTGGAGGGAATCTTTGTTTCTTGTGTCTGAAGAGAATAACACTAAACTTATTGCACGGGATTTTGGGGTTGGATCAAATGATAGCACACAGGGACAGGAAATGTGATTTATTGATCATAAAAGCTTTAATTTAAAATTGCTGGCCAGTGAGATCCAGACTCTGGGAAGTGTTATAGGCCAAATGACCTGTTTCTTCAACAAATAAATTACAAAACTGAGGGGAAAAAAAGGAACCTATTAAAAAGACATTATCTATCAATCACTGTGTGTGTACAGTTTTGAGCTCCTGATTTAAATAAACAAATTGTAAAATAAAAGATCTTTTGAAAAAATTGGAAGTTTGAACACTGATTGGATACTGGTGGTATAAAAGATTATCTTTTTTTTTAGGTGTCATATGGTATTGTTTTGGTTTACAAAGTTATAGAGATAAATGTTGAAATATTTACAGATGCATTGATATGATGGCTGGGATTTAATTTCAAAGTCAAAGAAGTGAGTGGAAATACATATACTTCCCCTCTTACAATGTGGTTATGTCCCAATAACTCCATCGTAAATTGAAAATATCCTAAGTTGAAAATATTGTAAGTTAAAAACACTTAATACAGCTAACTTACCAGACAGCTTAGCTTAGCCTCACCTACCTTAAATATGCTCAGAACACATATATTAGCCTATAGTTGAGCAAAATCATCTAACACAAAGCCTATTTTATAATATTGAACAACCCATGGAATTTATTGAATATTGTACTGAAAGTGAAAAATCAAATAGTTGTATGCATACTCAAAGTATGGTTTCTACTGAATGCATTGTAAACCAAAAAGTATCTGAGACAAGTCTCGTTTTAAAAAAAAAAAACATTTATGAGACAGTCTCATTCTGTCACCCAGGTTGGAGTGCAGTGGTGTGAACTCAGCTCATTGCAACTTCCACCTCCCAGGCTCAAGCAATCCTCCCACCTCAGCCTCCCAAGTAGCTGGGACCACAGGCATGGACCACGATGCCTGGCTAAACTTTTTGTACTTTTGGTAGACACGGGGTTTTACCATGTGGTCCAGGCTGGTCTTGAATGCCTGAACTCAAGCGATCTGCCTGCCTCGGCCTCCCAAAGTACTAGGACAACAGGCATAAGCCACTGAACTCAGCCCTAAGACAAGTCTCAATTAGTTTAGAAGTTTATTTGGCCAAGGTTAAGGACATGCCCTTGACACTGCCCCTGTCAGTACAGGTCCTGACAGCGTGTGCCCAAGGTGGTCAAGCTATACAACTTGGTTTTATACATTTTAAGGAGATGTAAGACATCCATCAATACATGTAAAATGTACATTGGTTCAGTCTGGAAAGGCAGGATGACTCAAACTTGAAACAAGAGGGTAGGGGTGGGAGGATGTGGGGGATGCTTCCAGGTCATAGCTAGAGTCAAAGACCTTCCAGTTGGCAATTGGTTCAAAGAATTTATCTAAAGGCAGTATCTGGGTTAAATAAGTGGACCAAGGTTCTCATTATGCAGATGAAGCCTCCAGGTGGCAGACTTCAGAGAGCATAGATTGTAAATGTTTCTTATCTGACTTAAAAAGGTGTCAGACTCTCAGTAAATTATCTCCTGGATCAGTGAAAATACCTGAAAAAAGGTTCTCTACAGAATGTAGATTTTCCCCATAAGTGATAGCCTTGCAGGGCCGTTTCAAAATATGTCAAAAAATATATTTTAGGATAAAACACCTCAATTTCTTTCAAGGCCTGATATTTGTCATGTGATGCTATACTATATTCAGGCTGAAACTTGGGATCTTATCACTACGAAAAATCTTAAGATCTCTATTTTAATGTTAATGCTGATCAGTGGTGCCTGAATTCCAAAGGGTGGAGGGTATAATGAAGCACCTCCAATTCCCCATGCCCTGCCCCCACCCCCACATCCCATCGTGGCCTGAACTAGTTTTTCAGGTTAACTTTGGAATACCCTTGGCCAAGAGGAGGGCCTCATTCAGATGTTTGGTGGGGGGAGAGAGGTCTTAAAATTGTATTTTTGGTTTACAGCATATTGCTTTTGCACTATCATAAAGTAAAAAAATCATAAGTCAAGCCGTCATAAATAGAGGACCATCTGTAGATATGATGGAAGATTAACCAAGACTTGGTTATTGTTAAAGCCGATGATTGGCTATATGAAGATTTATTATACACTTTTGTGTACTTTTGTAAGGTTTTGGTTGTTTTTAAACTTAGAACAAAATAAGTAATTGGCCATCTTCATTGGATTGTGAAGGCATTTCCTCCCATAGGTTTGTATAAATGGCAACCATGTCCCCTAACTGAACCAGGTATGAATGGCCTTCATTGATTTTGTAGACCTTGACCTTCTCTGTTCTTCCAGAGAAGGTGGTACTCAGGTAAAAACTTCTAAGCATTTTGTTGTTCAGAATATGACTTTGATCTTCTCATGAGACTCAAGTTTTTGAATGCTTAAGGCTCTTTATTGCTAGTGTATGTAAGTAATATCATTGTCCTTAACCACCATCTGCCTCTCCCCCCAGACACACATAAGTTTATGATAACTACAGAGGTGTCCAGATGAGTAAAAACTGCCTTTGCATTAAGGTGAGAGAAGATCAAGATGAAATCTTCTTGGAAAATATAACTGGGGAAAGTAGTTTGTCTCTTTCTCCTGGAAAACTACTAGACTACATCAACTTATATACTTCTTTTCTATATTCTCAGTATGAGCCACTTAAGAAAATTAATGAGACCTTATGTTTGACCAAAACTGGTAATTCCTTGATGTTATTCTCCAAACTTGATTCTGAATGACTACTGACCACCAAAAACACCAAGAGTACCACTGTGGATGTTTAAAGGCATATACCTTAAAAGCCTTCAGAATTAGATGCTTCAGTTCTTCTGAAATCAAAAGTCACATCAGCTTTGCTGTAGTTAATCAGGTAATACCTTTCTTCTCCACTGCTCTCTAATTTCTTTGAGGGCAAATACTGTCTTTCTTGATAAATGCCCTGTACCCAACATCTAACAGAGTACCTGGCATAAAGTGAAATCCATTGAATGTGTTAATGATAAATAAAGAAGTTCAAAAAATCTTTTAATAGAAGCTATAAACTAGCAGATAAGCAAAGTCATTCTCATAAAACACCATTTGTCATTTGAATGCATGCATCGTGGCCTGTTATTTTTAACTAGTCTCACTAATTTATAGTTATACATGATGTAGATCTAGATTGTGATATACACTAAGTGGGTTGATCCTGAGATCAATCTATGATTGCTGCTTGGGTAAAGTGTTCCTTTTGGGAAATAAATAATCTTTCATATCTGTAATCTTTAGTATAATTGGTTATTTATGCAATGTATTGTTGTGGTCGTCAACTCAAGATTGTAGTCTCATCTGGGGACGTTATGAATCTTGTTATTTTATCCCCATTTTTGCTCTGTTTTTTCACATTTATGGCCTACCTGTTACAGCCGCACGGTATCCATTTTCTGTGCTAAATTCATCTTTAATTTATTATTTTTTTTAACCTCAGCTTTTCTTTTAACTTTGCCCTGATTTTCTCTTCCATTTTATTTTCACCTCCATTTTAGGAACAATAATTTACTAAATTATATGAACCTATTTGAGGTAATGATAATGCCTGGGAAGGGTCAGTATTGCTGGATCAGAATTCACTTTTTCCAAGTTACAGATTTTAAAAAACCAATGTGCAAAGCATTAGGATAAATTTTTATTGAAAACTGAGTGAATGACTGAACAAGTCACTGGGGAATGCTGTTTAGGTTGCTCTATTTTCCATGGATTAAATTAAATTCTACTTAGCTAATGTCTCTGAGCTTATTTAAAACTACAACTCATCACATCTTTTGTGTTACATCTTCAGCTACCTTGCAGTGTTTACTACTGCCAATGAAAAATTTCAAATGAGAGTAATGGCGTTAATTTGGACTGACATGGGAAAAGTTATTTAGTGTGCCCTAGAAAGAGTGAAGAGTGCACCATGACAAGCACATACATGTTCATGACTCTCATTTTGTAATTCAAAGCTTTTTCCTGTGGGAATGGAGTGAAATTCAACTTGATCTGGGGCTTGGACTTTGCCTTCTCCTTTTGAGGCTCAGTGTCCCCAGCAGGCTCCCTCACAGGGCACAGTAGGGGACTGCTAAGCACTCTTCCATTTCTAAATATTTCAACTCATTAATGCGGGAATCACCTTGCTGCTGGTACTGGCAGGTACAGTCACTTACCAGTACATTGAGTTGAGTTTATAGTTCTCAGCTTCATAGTCATGATCATGTGATGCAGTGAGGCAGTTCATTAGCACACTGTGACTTTAAGCAATCCTTGCCACAAAGTGACATGTCTGTTCGTTAAAGAATCCTTATATTAAGAAATGACAAAACTGTACATACTGGTCAGAATAAATCACTTAAGCAGGTAAAGGGGAAACATAAAGTGTGTGTTTCCTGTTAAGTTGAAAAGTTAATTTGCTGCTTTGTAGGGGGATTGTAAGACCATACAAATTGCAAGTGAAGCCTAATCTCTATGAAATCAAATAATGATTATTTACTAGGCTTGAGTTGTTCCATAGTTAGCCTATAATCCAGCTTGAAATTAGTCTGTGCTGTTTAATGTATTTTTAAGGCATTTATATTTCGTTCCAAACTACCTAAGAGAAATTAGTTGTCATACCTCTCCCAATGTGGAAATAATGCATTTGAATAAAGGAAACCTGAAAACTAAGTTAAAAATAAAAACAAAAAGACTAGTTCTTTATTCTTATTCACTATTGTAAACTATTTACATCACTGAACAGGAGAAGGGAACACACACAAAATCATTTTGTCATTTTTGAAGCCTGGGTAATTTGCTCATTAACTTCTCAACAAGGATTCAACTTAGAATCTTTCATATGTGAACTTACTGTATTAAAAGTAATATGAACAGATATTTTTTTTAGTAAATAGAAGATGAAATCACTAGAATCTGAAGAGTAATTAAAAGTGAAAAAATGGTTACTTAATGTGTGCGCGCGCGCGTGTGTGTGTGTGTGTGTGTGTGTGTGTGTGTATTTAAGTTGCTGTCTACCTAAAAGTTCAGTAAATAGGATGGGAGGCAGAAATAGTTCAGGCAAATTTCTTAGAGGAGGCAAACATTAAGTGCTTAATAGTAGTTAGGATCTTGAGTTGATTGAATTGAAAATATGAGTGAGAGAGGTTATCTGACAAAAAAATTACATAAGCAAAAGCACAGAAATAAAAAATGATCAAGATGTGTGCATAAGGGAATTTTTTAAAGTCTTAATTGGACACTTAGCAAAAAATTAGATTAAAGTAGTTTGACTTGAAGTAAGCTTCAGGGGAACTAAGCTAGAACAAATAGTTGATATCAAAGTAAATCAGCTTTACAAACTTAGTTTTTCATTTACTCATTTACTCAATGGCCTTGAAATATGCAAATATTTTGAAATATTTATAATACTAAAAATGTTTCCATTTTAATTTTTCCCATTGTAGAGACACAAACATAATATATCCACAGAGAAAACAACACTTCCAGAGATAGCACTTTTGTTTCAAAATATTATCCTTCTATCATATGGATAAGACCATACTTCTCCTACACAGTATTAGGCCGTAATAGAGATTAGAGAGTAAGGAGGCCTAGTTGGGGCCCTTCTATCTTTAGGATATATTCTCATGCATGTTAATAGCGTGAATATTTAAAGACCTAAAGATCTACTTAAGAGAAAGAAGAAAATCAGTGAGGATTTGTTTGCTTCTAAGTAGTTCAGAGAGACTTTGGTCAGAAGTATCAGGACATGGCAATGAAAGTGATACCCGAAGGTCCAAACAGATAACTATAATGAGTGGATTTTTCCCTCTTTTCTGTTTCCTGCTACAAAGGAATAGATTTCACTGAAATGATCTTCCTACCAAAAACAACCAGAAAAACTATATAAGACCACCTGTTAAAATACATAGAAGAGCTAACAATGCTGTCACACCTTGAGGCCCAAGAAACTAAAAAGAAGTCACAAATGCCTATCAGGCTCCTCTGCTCTTCCTCTTGAGGCATTTCTGTTTTTTGAAACACTGCAGAATTAAGAAACCAAGAATCCAAGTGGCGGTTAAGAGGCTGAAAAGCAGAGCCAATCTTCTGTAGTGTTACGGGGCTACAGAGACATCAATCGGAGTTCAAGGGCTTATGTAGGAGGTAGAATCATAAAGTAAAATGCAACAACAGATAATAGCTAACTACATCACCACAACACTCAATAACATGGAAAAGTCTTATAAATATAATGTATATAATAAAATGTAAATATAAAAGCTACTGGATGCAAAACACACATGTGGACAACGATTCCATTTATTTAAAGTTAAAAATAGGGACAGCTAATCTTTGGCAATTTGGCTTGAGGCCATAGTGACTTCAAGAAAACACAAAAGATCTCCTAGGGCAGGGGGTGTGCAGGGCTCTATTTCTTGATCAAGTTTCTGGATACATTTATGTGCCATTTTTGAGAATACGAGGTGTTGTATTTTTCATGAATTATGCACCTTTGTGTACAAGGCATGATTTACTTCATTTATAAAGTGATGAAATCAGAAGTGTAAAAGGAGTGGGACAAACAAACCCCAAACCCTGGAGAGAACACCCATACTTTCCCCAGATGAGGAAATTGAGGCAGGATAAGTAACTCCACCGATGCCAAAAGGTAAATAGTAAAACTGGGCTCAGAAGATTGGACAAGGTCTAGTACAAGCCTTGAGCTCAGGTAGGCCCTTGGTTGTTGCAGTAGAATATCGCTTCTGACCTGATTAGTGTTAATATGACTCCAAGGGCTGTGCTGTGTCCTTGGCATGAGATGGCATTCTGGAAAACAGGAGTATGCCAATTTACTCCTTCCTTTTAGTGAATAATTTCATCTTTGGCTAGGATCAGGATGGTGATGGTGATCCCTTTTGCTGTGCTTTTTAAGGTCCAGCGATGTCAACACATTTCTTTGCACCATTGTTATGAAGAAGGTGATTTTTTTTGTTGTTACTGTTGTAGTATATGCAATTCACAGCATTACATTCGTTCGATTCTTATAAGGCTGAGTAAAAGAAGGAGAGCAAGAAAGGGAACATTAACTATTACTTTGGGATGAAAGCAACAGTTATTTCAAATAGTATGTGATTTTGTATAAGTAAATGTGTGTGTATGCACACATACTATAAATGTAAAGTGTAATTAAAACCCTTGAAATAACCCAGAAGATAGTACACAGAGAAATTCTGTGTGCCCACATCTTAACTACTATACTCTCTTAAGCCACTGACTTATTATACCAAAATATTCTCCCCTTTAAGATAAAATAAGTAGAAAAAAAGAGAGCAACTCAGCATCAAGATGAGAAAAAAGTGAGAATAACATATTGGGAACAGAAACTGCAGTCTAGTGCCTCCCCACCTTCATTACCATCCTTCCAGATAAATCTCCTTGCTCCTCTTGAGCTGGCAAATAAAAAAATCAACCCACAAGATATATGTGTGTGCTTCTCCTGATGAGCATCACCATCCATCTATAGCACGTCCCACATGCCAGTGTGAAGATGGGCTAGAGGGAGAATTAAAGACTTCAGAAAGTCCACAGCATAATCAAGAAGCCTTTTTTTCTTCTGACTACACAGCTTTCATCTCTGTCTTGTGTGATTTTCTCCCCATCTCTTTTACTTTGTGGCAAAGATGCTGATTGCTGATGGGACAATAACGGATCATATACCTAACCTTCCAGGGAAACCAATTGGTTTCAAATCTATGGCACAAATACTAGTGATAAGTTTCATTTTGGCAAGGACCATTAGTTCAAGTATATCCATGTTCCCACATTAGAATCGAATTTTGAGATTTTAAAAGGCATTCACTTCAAGTGTATTTTTTTAATTTAATAAAAAACATTTCTTAAAATATATGGCAGAATGTAGACATTGCCTCATATTGGGATAGAATTTCACTGGAAGTACTAAAGATATTACTTGATCTGAAATAGTTCAGTACTTTTGTATGTTTGTTTTTATTACAAGACAAATGACCCTACTATACAGAAGGTGATGTTTTTTATTGTTGGAGGCTTAGTGGCATATGACAAAATACCTGAGAAATCATTTATTCTATCTCCCCACTCCTGATGGAATCCTTTCTAAAATATCCACTGCTCCTGCTTGAGTACTTCTAATTCTTGGAAGTTACTTTGCCTCTCAAGAGTGTATGTTCCATTTAGAGCATTTCTAATTATTTAAAAGTTTTATGGAGTTTGTGATTTCATTTACTGGTCCTAATTTGGTAATTCAGAACAAGTTGATTCCCTTTTTCATATGGCTGTCTGTCAAGCATTTAGAAAAGATACCTGAGATTTCTCTGTGGTAAACATCTTTAGGTTCCACAACTTTGTCCTCTAGATGTTTCTACCACTAACTTTCCATGGCATTGTTCATCACAAGCCTCATTTCTACTGACTTGATCTCAGAATCCTTCTCTACATGGTTCTCCAGGCAGCCACTGTTCCATTCGAATTGAGATGCAAGCTGAAACCTATTTTCTAACCTTGGTATTTTTGGTTTCAATATAATAAAGTTCAGTGAAGATGGAGATGGGGAATGGCTTAAAGCTCTTTAATAATTTGAACACACTCTAGTTTGGGTACTGGTCCAAGGTTGATGTCAGAGTTTCTCTATTCTGAATTCAACTAGGGAATTATATAGGATGTCAACTGTGTCCTTCATACAGGTTCAATTAAAAAGGACTATTTTTGATCATATCATTACACATATTTTGACAAGATCCTCAGTGCTAGATTACTAAGAGAACAAAGCAATAAAAGTGAATGAGTGCTATCTGGAAAAACTATGCCAGAATTTGGGTTTGGTTTAGTTTAAGAAATTATCAATTAGCTTTTATTCATTTTTATTCAAGTCCATGTATTTCACGGCTTGTGTCAAACATCTAAACTCTAGAATATTCCTATTTGACAGTAACATATACCACAAGTTCATGACAGGTTTAATTTAGGAATGTTATTTTCTTATAAAGTACTTATAGAAGGTTTTTGGAAAAAAAATATATTGCTTAGAATTTAACCTCCTTTTACACTCATCATCTTCTGCCAAGGGGACCGGGGAATGTTCTGTCTTTGTAGTATGAGATCATACACATCTACTGCCAAACCTCAGAGAGGCCACCCAAAGTATGTATTTCTCCATCTGTCAGCACCAGGAAACCTTTGAAATTTATGGATGAATAATCATTAATACAATGTTGTAGCTCTTTCTTTGGATGTAAGTTTTTTGTGAAAAAGTTAGGCATGCAAATATGGTGACTATCTGAGACGAATCAGTATAAAACTTCTTGGGTTTGATTATTCTGTTAATAGGTTGCTTTCAAATAGTAACAGAGCACTTAATTTCTCCCCACTTGACCTACATACTTGATATAGGCTGGTGACACAAACTAAATAAACATCAAATATCTCTGCTTACTAGGAAAAATAGTTAATGCATGCTGGGCTTAATACCTAGGTGATGATAGGTTGACATGTGCAGCAAATCACCGTGGCACACGTTTATCTGTGTAACAAACCTGCACATCCTGCATTTGTACCCTGGGACTTAAAATAAAATAAAATAATGTGTATCTCTGCTTATGGCTGGAATTCAGTATGATAGCAGTTTGTTTGCTTAGGACTCCTGAATGATGACCCAAATGCCTTTGCTTAATAAAAATGGAAAAATGATTACTTAAATGGTTTTTTTTGGTGAAAATATATTTTTAAAATGAACTGCAGGGAGGTGGTTGGGTGGGTAAAACAAATCCTTGGGGTGAAATGGGTAAGAACAACTGATGAAGAGTCTTGTTGACTTAGAGAATATTGGTACCATGTGAATCTTGGACTAGGGCCTGGTTTAAGAAGGAAGATGATTCAGTCTGAAATATATTTACTTTGAAGGGACTGTGTGGTATTTACATGAAAATGTCTTGCAGAATGTGAAATTATGAAGGTGTAGTTCTTATAAAAGTCAGGACCAAAAATACAAAGTTAGGCATCAGTCTGATTATAAGTTATGTTTGAATCAATGACGGGATTAGTTCACTCAAGTGGTTAAATGTGAATAGAGAGCCTGAGAATTGAGCATAGGAGAAGAGGATCCAGAAGAGAAAAGAAATTGAATTATAGTAGATATCTTTTTAACTGTCACAAAAGCCTAGAGAAAAGAGATTTCAAATGGTCATCAGCTTCAAATGCTGCCTAGGAAGATAATGTCAAATAATTAGTGTGAAAAAGTACAGTTGAACTGTTTTTCTTTATCACTGATTCTTCCAGTTGCTCCCGGTTTCATCCAGTAAACAAATCATTCTCTCTCATGTTTGTAAACATGCTGCTCTGCATGGTCACAATTCAACCAGGTCACCGTCACTAGGGCACGAACTTTAAGTACTTTTGTTGAAGAAATGTGATGGGCTGTGTGTCATCCTTTATCCCCTGATGGCATCTTTCAGCTACTTAGCTAAGGATGAAGGTGGCATTCTGGTTATGGAATGAAGTCTGTCTCTGTGTAACATTAACTCGACTGTATAAAAGTAAAGCTTATCACATTGGATCATTGATACAATATCATGATCAACTGAGCTAACCAGCCTAGACATTTGATTCAAGTTGCACTGTATATTGCCTGATTGATTCAAAGAAACATATGTTTCATTAGAAATGATATAATTCTTTTAAATAATTTGTTGCCACCAAAGAGAAAGAAAGAAAGGGCAAATATGTGGAAAGTAATTTCTTCCAAGTGATTAGCTGAACAATGTAAACCTTTTGCTCATTAGTTGTGGTGTTGATTTATTTGATGAAAATTGTGCTCACGAATGAAATAGAAGACCCAATAAACTTTTTTACTTTCTTTTTACATCTTGGGTCTTCTCTTATGTGATCGACTTCATGCTCATCATGCAGAGATCAACTAGTTCTCAGAAAAGATGGTGTGTTCTTTACCACCAGCTTATCCTTCTCTAGTTCTGCAGTGGCAAGGCCAGATGCATTAACTTCCTGAAATTAAACTTTTCACCAAATTCTTAAATATAAACAGACGTTTTATTAATATGGACTTCTGAACATGGAGCAATACACAGAGATAATTGATTAGAAAATCTAATTAAAGGCAACAATGTGGATGAATCAAAATGGTAAGTTCACTCTGAAAATAAACAACATATTTATTCTCAATATTCCTCAGTAAAAAAATGTGAAATGGGAGTATATGTTACAGTGAACGGCCAAGTGACCATTGTCTGTTCATGATTTGCATTTATCCTCAGAAATCTAAAACTGACTACAGATAAATATTTTAAAACGGTATATAACTGTTTTAAAACATAGATTTCGAAAATTGTGGATAAATCCAGAAGCATTTTTTACTTTCAGAATCTTGGGCCACTACTGAAATCCCTAACTTCTCTTAAATTCTGTCATCCAACATTCACTTTAATGATGTTTACGAAAAACAAATCTAACAATGTTCTTATTATTGCAAGAACCTAAGGAATTTAGGGAGGTGCTTCCCCACAAGAATTAGAAGGGAAATATAATATCTCCATACCTCAAGCTGTAAAACCAACACAGAGCAGATCAGAAATCTACAAAGCTACTGGCTGGCTCTACCTTGGTCATTCAAGTCACAATTTAAATATTTTATTAGCAAGACCTTCTCTGGTAACCAAACCTACTGTCTCTATCCCTCCATTCACTTATCACTTCAACCCTGTTTTACTTTCTTCATAGTTCTTGTTATAACTGGATGTTCATTTGTTTATTGACTGTCTTCTTCCCAGAATAAGTACTTCCTAAGAACCAGAAGTTTTCTGTTTCATCATTAATGATGTCTCTTCATCTCAAACAATATCTGACACATGGTAGGCACTCATATAACTTTGTTGAATGAATGAGTGAGCAAATGAATACAGAGGAGGTGGGGGGATTCCTAGGCCAATAAGTCTGCCCTGTAATGAGACTTACTGTCTTAATGTATTGAAAGAAGGTCGGTTGTAGAGTACGTTTGCTAGAACATGGAGGCACAGAGGCAAAAGTTTATGATGCCTAACCAGGCACTTTCCAGAAAAAAGGGCTCTTAGTCACCACCCCTTTGTACTCTTGCTATGAATGGTAGGAGACAAGGAGGCTTTGCTTTTACCCTTGGACATCCCTTTACCTTTCCTCCGTGAATATTTCATCTCTCTTTTTCTTCTTCTCTTTCTTACAGGAAACAGAAACATATACTAGGCACTAGAGCCTAATTTCTGAGGTTCAGTTCTGACTCTGCCACTTAAAAGGTGATCTTGTGCAAGTTACTTATTCTCTCTCTGCCCTACTTTTAAAAATACAAAATAATTTTAATAGTCCCTAGATACATTTTGAATATTGAATGACAAAATGCATGTAAATCACTCATAATGAAGTGTCTTGCTGCTTTAGCAGATAGCAAGTACTCAGTAAATGCTGTTATTATTATCCCATCTTCTGTTGATTTTTACTTCTGACATATTATAGGAGCTCAAATATTGATCTACTTTAACAAAACCTACTATGTCCAACGTCTATTACCTTTCACTTTAATGAATTTTCAATTTTTTTAGTCCTTGCATACATTTATTCTATACTGAGTTTTCTTGCTTTCAGTTTCATAATATGCCTTGTGGTACAATTATTCTAGCATTCAGTGAACAATCCTAATCTATTACATCTATGCTCTTATTTATTTTTAATTCAGATGTTCAAATCTCTTCACTTCTGTCTTTTTTGAACCTCAGTCCACACAGAAGCTACTCTGAATCATGAACTTTGTTTTCTGGCCAAGGTGTTTGGTGGATAGAATTCTAAGATAGCCCCCTCAATTTCCTGGTCCCCACTGTTCACACCCTCCATACTCCCTAGCAGAGCAAATTAGTGCAGATTTACTCCTCTGATGAGGCTATGTTGTATATGGCACAGGTAGGAAGATTATCCAGGTGAGCCTGACCTAATATAATAGGCCTTTTAAAACAAAGGTTTTTTTTGGCTGGTCACAGAGCTGAATCGGTAGTCCGAAGCTTGAGAAGACTTGAATGTACTCTTGCTGGCTTAAAGATGGAGGGAACCATATGGCAAGGAATGTGGATGGCCTCTAGGAACTGAGAGCCACTGACAGCCAGCAAAACAATGAGAGCTCTAGTCCTATAACTGCAAGGAACTAAATTCTGCCAGCAACAAACATTAAAAAATTGGCTTAAAAGTGGATTATTCTCCAGGTACACTGGAAGAAAACTCATTCTAGGCAACGCTTTGATTTCAGCATTGTGATTCCCTGAGAAGAGAACCCAGACACCATACTTTCTATCTTACAGAACTATGAGCTAATAAAGGGATGTTGTTTTAAGTCCCTTAATTTGTGGTAATTTGTTACACAGCAATAGGTAACTAATATCATGTTTGCCTTGAGGTATGATAACAAAAAGTCTGTAATAATTATTATCGATACAGCCAAATAATGGTTATGTACCAATAATATTATCAGTTTAAGCCAGCATCTGTCTAATTGAGAGACAGGAAACTAGCTATAGTACTGGACTCCCTAACACCAAATAAGTTGACTTCCAAGCCATTCACATTCTTTCCTGGCAGTATACCTTCGTTTCAACATATTTCTTGGATTTTGGACATTTAAACACATAATACTCTCTAATTTCTTGAATAATGTGAGTATAAGGTTACCATATAAAAGAGAATACTCTGCTTAGAGTAGTAAATTATAGAACACACTCTAAAGTGAGCATTAAGTTCTCTCCATAAAGAAGTTATGAAAAGAGGTTTTATACAGTCAAATGGATATCTGCTCAAACAAACTATCTGTGCATGTAGCAGTATACAAATAAACAATATATAAAGCCATTTAAGAAGATTTCAAATGAACCCAAGGTCTAGAAGAGGTCATCTATTTCTCCCTTCTGGCAATAATAACTACATCTCAATCTTACAAGTTTGTAAGACATGAGATCTTGTAATCTCACCAACAGGATGTTTTGGGGGGATGTGACTATGTCATTCCTGCCATTCCCACCTCTTCAAACTTTTATTACTAATGTAAAGGAAATTTAACATTTTTTCAAATATTTAACTTCACCAACAGGATGTCTTGGGGGGATGTGACCATGTCATTCTTGCCATTCCCACCTCTTCAAATTTTCATTACTGATGTCAAGGAAATTTAACATTTTTTCAAATATTTAATTTCACCAACAGGATGTCTTGGGGGGATGTGACCATGTCATTCTTGACATTCCCACCTCTTCAAACTTTCATTACTAATGTCAAGGAAATTTAACATTTTTTCAAATTTTTAATCCCTTTGTCATGTTTGGGCTTTGAGAGGTTGAATTTAGACACTTTTACTTCACCTTAGAGTTGCTCAAATAAAAAAAAAAAAAGCCCAGGATGACATCCCCTCAGAGGCAGAAAATGGAACAGGGCAATGAAAAGTCCTTCTAGAGTTTGTCTCGTGAGATGAGAGTGTTTAGAAGGAGAAATGAGAAGGGAATGAGATCACTTTCCCAAAACTGTTATATGCTCCTTGATATAATGCTCTCCATAAAGGCTTGTATAGTGAGGTAATTTTGGCTTTGGTGTTATGTTTAGTGAAAGCTATGGGTTTGAAGGAACTTTTTGAATAGCTCCTTGGTAATATATGCAATAAATCAAATCTATCATCAAGAGTAGCATTTTTAATAGCAGCTTTGGAGAGAGAAAAAAATTTACAGATTACATGCTGCTTTATTTCATAGGGAAAAAAATTATGAAAGCCCTAATCCTTCCAATATAAGTTATTTTGCAATGATTCATAGAAGCCAGAATGTTTCAGTCAGGGTCCAATCAGGATACAAAAACACACAGTAATTTGAACAGGGACAGTTTCATATAAAGAATTAATAACTGTAACACAAGATTGGCATACCAAGGGATTGTCCACGAAGAAGTACAGGGAACTCTAAAGAATGCAAGAATACAGATAAAATAAGCAGATACTACCCCCAGGGCTGAGATACAGCATCCAAGGAAGAGCTCCCACACCCTAGGGGAGCTGGTGGGCTTGGCTGTGGTTCGCTGAATGGCAGAGAAGTCACTGTGTTGCTGTACCAGCAGAACTTGTAAATCTACCCGTTAGGGTGCCGGGAAAACCTTTTCACTGGAGATGTCTCACTGGAGCCAGTCTGCTACAAAACTGCCCAAGGGAGTTACTGGGGGAAGCTTTATATCAGAGAGCATATAACAGCCTTGGGAAATCAATCTCATTCCCTTCTCCTTGGCTGACTGGGGGTGCTGCTGTCTGCTACACATTGCAGGAGTCAGGCACTGAAGATGCTACTCATATTTCAAGAACCAGATGCTCAAAAAGCCACCTACATTTTAGGAGTCTGGTGCTGGAGAAGTTACATGTGTTGTAGAAGCCTGGCTCTGGAGTCACAAGGGACAGATGTTGGAGAAGTGGCTCTTGCTAGAGAAGTGGGTTGTGCTACAAGAGCCTGTTGATTGAACACACTGGAACCAGGAAGGAAGCCCTCCCTCCTGGAAGGTCTCTCTAGTGTCCTGTACTGATAGAATGTATCATGCCAACTGACAAAAGGGAAACGTTTCAAGGCCCCAAACCTATTTTCACAGATTAGGCATTGAGGGTGGAGTTGGAGCTGAGAGGTAATGAATTGGTAACTGGCAAAGAGAGTACTTTCTTTAATGCAATCTCTATAGCTAGTATAGCGGGTTTGTTTTGTTTTGTTTTGATGTTGTTTTTGTTTTTGTTTTTGTTTTTGTTTTTAATCTGTGAAGCAATTCTGATATTTGGACTTGACTAACTACTTGGGGATTTTATTCCCTTCTACCACCTCCAATCCTTGAGAATGTCTACATCTTGGGGATCAATAGATACAGTAACCTTTGTATTTATAACATGCTGTGATTCCACCCAACTCTTCACATTCCTATCTCAAAAAAGATAATACCTTTTTTTCCTCCTTGTTGAAATTATTCCTGAGTGAGCTTAAACCTCTGCCACTCAGAGCTTTCTTCTGATGGGCAAATATGTCCAAGCATTCTGGTGTTCGAGAATGTAGATAGACAGTATGATATTGCACTTGTCCTGACTCATTTTCTGGAGTGATCCTGAGTCTCAAAAATGTACACTCTGTCTTTCTTTGCCTACAAAGATGGCCATGTTGCTTTAGATAGTTTTACACAGAGACTCAGTGGAGTTCAGGACTGTTGAGCTATTTTTACTTTGAAAGATACAGACTAGAGTTTCAAAAAGGTCTTGCATTTATTGTGTTAAAAAAATATGTAAAAACATGTTACATTAATGAAAATGTTTTGCATGTATAGTGTTTGTTATCTTCATTGTTAAGTCTCTGGAGACCTTTATTTAATTCATTTAGTGATCTATCCACCATACTTAGTCCACAGAGATTTTGGAAAACGTTTTGTTACAACCTGAACTTGAAGGCATTTTTTACGCTAACAAAGATCCATTCATTCAGCAGCTATTCATTCATGCATTGATTCATTTATTACACAAACATATATTGAGCATATAATTTTCCTTGAGTGGTTATGGGAAAAGGGGTGAATACAAAAATGCATGACAGATTTGCCATCTGGACAGCACTTCAAAATCAAGAGAGAAACAGATAGTACAACTGCTATGATGCAGAGGAGACTATGATAGGTGTTTTAAAGAACTTCACAATGGCAATCTAAAGAGAGATATAAATTCTATGATCTAAAAATCAATTAGTTAAAAATAGAATTTCATAATCAAAATCATATAAGAAGATCACAGAGGATAAGAGTGTTAGCTCCATAAGGAAGGAGTATTTGTCATCACCTTCCTAGCTCCTGGTCATGGTAGACTCGCTCTATACATTTGATGATTGCCAATATGCACAAATGAATTAACAAGTAACCAACCATCTATGTGGGGTTGCAAAAATGAATGAGAAGAGTTGATTTGTTCAGATTCTGCCACTAACTAATTGTGAGCTTGAAAAAATCTCTTGTGTTGGACAGTCCCTAAGACCACCTTCAGGTTCACTAATTCACTAGGAGGACTCACAGAACTCAGCAAAGTTGTTATACCTTGGGTTGGTTGTTACAGCAAAAGGATGCAGACTAAAAGAAACCATAGAAAAAGGAGGAGCATAAACTAGGGTCCAGAAGACACAGTTGTCCTCTCCCAGTGGAGTTAAATGAACAGCACTTATTCCTCCTGGCAAAGATGTGTGACAATGCTCAGGAAGCATTGTCAACCAGGAACCTTCATTTGAGCTTTAGTGTCCAGGGTTTTTACTGGGGGCCAGTTACATATGCATTGCTGACCACCTATGTGGCTGACCTTATTCTCCAGCCCACCAGAGGTCAAGCTGATAGCACATAGCCCAAGGCTCCTGCCATAAATCACATTGTTAGCATGGAGTCTCTGGCTCTCTGGCATGGTTCAAGGCCCCCACCATAAATCACATCATTAGCACAGGCTCTGTGGCATGGTCAAAGTCCCCAGGTAAACAAAGATACTCTTATCAGGCAGGACATTCTAAAGGCTTATAGGTTGCCTCCCAGGAGCCTGGCAAGGCCCAAACCTTCCTTGAAATGTGCAGAGTGTGAAGAGCCTCAAGTTAATCCTTTGCTGTTCACTATTTAACTTCTGTCTTTTCCTGATTGTCCTCATCTATAAACCGAGGTGACGGCAAAAATGGACCAAAATAATTCCCAGCTTTAAAATCCCACAGTAATTTAAATTTTTAATTAAACAACAAAGAAGTAGAGTAAGCTCTAAAGACATTCTAATTCAGTAAATGTTTAAGAAACACCAGAGTGTAAAGCAAGGACACATTTTTACATATTTCTTACAATCAGGTAATAGTTTTCTTTATCTCTGCATTCTGCTTGTAAAGACAAATGGTGTTTTTAAAGCCAGGTTCCCACCAGCTCCTGGCCCTTCTACCCCGCCTAGAATCCCCACCCAAATCTCTGGAAAATGAGTGCCTCTCAGGAGACTTGGAAAATTAGTTCAGGCTAATTGCTGCTGGATAAGTAGTGTTTAGCAGCTGTTTGAAATAAGAAAAAAAGGGAAATAGGTTTCTATTGCAGCTAGAAGAATTTAGGTTCAATTTAAGGACAATTTGCTAACTAAGAAGAAGATGGAAAACTAAAATAGTTATCAAGGTTTATGGAGTCTCCTTGTCTAGAAAAAAATCAGAAAGTGCATTTCTTTATCATTCTGGGTAGTTTAAGTTTAGAGCTGACCTTACAAAGATGCCGTTTTTGTTGTAACACCCCTAAGCTCAGAAATTAAACCATATCCAAAATAAACTCAGTGGCTCAGCCTCCAAAAGCAGATTAGAATGTTTTAGTAGACACAGCATATTTATGGTACTTCAGTTTAAGCTTCAGCTTGAAGGTGGATTAATTTTGGAGTATTGTACCCGAGTTATTTGGGATGAGAAATGCTAGAACATAAAGTTATGTTTTGAGCTAGAATCCAGCTCTCTGTAAGAGTAGTCTTCTGCTCACAGGAAGCTAAAATGAATTTGAAAGCCACAATTGCCATGCCTTCAGAGAAAGAAATTTTCTACTCAAAAAGCAAAGCATTCAGTACCTAGTTGAGCAGGTAAGCTTGATTCAGCATTGGGCAAGTCCAATTAATACCGACTAATGTTACAGCTGTTTGCTGCTAACTGCCGCCTCCTTCACTGCTTTTATAGAATGGCATCTTTACAAATGGCATAGGAGGCTATCATCAGAAATCATTATTCCTGGAGTAGACTAGGACAATTTATCATTAAAAATCATCATGGAAAGTGAGATGTGATGACCAGTTCATATTTTGTGTAATTCTAGACCAATCCCATTAATTTAAGAGCTCATTTATTACCAAAATGAGAGAGAGACTGACAGATTACAAAGGAAGTACTGCTCTTGGTCTAAGCAAAATTAACATTAAATTCACTAAATTTCAGGACACAAACACAGATCATCAAAGATGCATGGAGGAAGAAATGTTAAATATATTCTTAATATGAGTTTGTTGACTGCTTTTGAGAAGCTAGCACCCCATTTAAGCAATCAAATGATATAAGTATAGTAGTTTGGGGATTAGAAACATTTTCCTGGTTGTCTTTATCTGTGTGCTCTCTTGAGTCTAGTTATCAGCAGCATCAGCATTGCATCTGGAAGGTTGTTAGAGATGCAAAATCAGGTCCCAGTGCACACCTACAGAATCCAAATCTGCATTTTCACAAGATCCTTGGAGTGATTCATATGCCCATTCAAGTTTGAGAGGCAGTGCTTGCAAATCTGGACAGCTGCCTGTTTTTGTAAATAAAGTTTTATGAGTCAAGTTTTTGCATTTACCTAATGTCTATGACCTCTTTTGTGCAACAATGGCAAGACAAGTACTTGCAGCAGAGACTGTATGTCCCACGAAGCCTGAAGTTTTTACTATATAGATCTTTACAGGAGAAGTTT
This sequence comes from Chlorocebus sabaeus, assembly GCF_047675955.1. NCBI lineage: Eukaryota > Metazoa > Chordata > Mammalia > Primates > Cercopithecidae > Chlorocebus > Chlorocebus sabaeus. Next base: position 11,689,726 of record NC_132928.1, on the reverse strand, counting down.
GCTGATTGCCGTGAGTCTAGAAGATTGTTTTCTAGCTTTGCTGAGATAGGAAGAAAACTGCCCCTTATTGTATCTGTAGTAACATAGGCTTTAGGATGCAAGCTTTTCATAGTTTTTATACGAGAAGCACTACTGATTTTCTCTTTTCTTCTCTTTCTTCTTTTAAAAAGATTTCAAGAAAAATGGAAGAAAAGAGATTAAAAATAGTTTGAGAGTTTTTGTATTAAAAGCTATGTAAAAATAATCTATTCAGGTCATTTTATTTTCTGGATTAGAGTAGAGTGTAAGCCATTGGAGGGACCAGAGTTTACACTTTTAAAAAAATCTCCTAAAGTGGCCTGCATGCACCATGTCATGCATATAGTCTCTTTTCCGTCTCCAAACCCTGAGATTTAAATACTAGAGCTACCAACGACAGCAGTCAATCTGTATCTTTTCTTATGTTGTTCTCCTGTATTCTTCCGAATGCAATTTTCACCTTCTTACCAGGACTACAAGCCGCTCAGAGACATTTTGTTACCATTCTCCGAATATCCTTCTTTAATACTTACTGTACCCCAAAGCAAATTCAGTATGTGATTCTTGGTTGAGAGAACAGGACCATGTATGGCTCTGTGTTCCTGGTCCCTCGTCCAGTGTCCTTTTTATAATAAACAGTGAAGAAACACTTGTCACACGGTTTCTTTGCAAAAAGATAAATAAATAAAAAAGTCCAACGAAAGTCAAAAAGATCTAAATTTCACTGCCGATGCACTCTAGGCAATGGGGCCTTTAGAAAGAAAATGGCCCAGAGAACAGCACTCTCATCCCTGATGGAAGGACACATACGTTTATGACTGTCCCTCCATTTTCCAACCCACACTTGTCCTGCTGCTCTTTGGAGACCATGTCAGATCTACCACCTCATCAGCATTTATGAATATGTATTGTTTATATTGCCACCAATACACAAAAACAAAACAAAAAAAGCTTCATTCCAAATAACGTTGACATTAATTCAGCTTCAGGACTTTACGCAGACACGAAATGCTCTGAACAGCCAGATGGTATCTTGATCTTAAGGTTGGAAAAAAAAATGGATGGATTTTGACTTCTATGTGCATTTATGCCTAAGGGTCAAGAAAGGGCTTTATAGAAGATTTCACTGTGAGGAAAGGGTCTGAATAGGAAAAACAAAATGCAATGGCTAAACTTCCTGACATTAGAATTGCAGCAGCAGGCCTACCATTCTAAATATTTAGCACCTACCACAAAGGAAAGTCAAATCTCCATATTGGCTAAATCTAAGGTGCCAAAGGTACTAACAGCAAGGAATCTAAGACCTTGCTGTCGAGATGACTGAGGCAGGAATGAGTAGGCATTTTAATAAAAATGCATTTATTTCAAGGGCTTAGATAATGTGAACTAAATAGATATATCTTCTTCCTTTGGAAAATTACTGTATGGAAAGTTTATTTATTACATTCAACAAATATTTACTGAGACCCTTCTATGCCAGGCACTGTTCTATAAACTGGGAGTATAGTAGAGATGAAAGCAAACTCAAATCCCCAGTCTCAGAGCTTACATTTTGGAGAGAGAGAGAGAGAGAATAAAAACTAAAGTAAAATGTACATAGAGAGTAGTAAGTTCTAAGTGAATGTATATAGAGAGTGCTAAAGGGTAAGGAGAGGTATGGGGAGAAAGGTTAGAATTTGACATAAGGGAGTCAGGGAAGGTCTGCCTGAGAATGTTGATGCTGGAACCTACCATCTAAGACCTCGCCATGGAAATGACTGATGCAGGAATTGGTAGGCATGAGCTTATCTGGTCCCCAGATATGACAACGGAGAAAGTAAGAACAGTTAGGAGTAGAGGGCAGGACATCAGACATTGGCACTGTGTGCTAGTGTTAGCTAGGGTGCTAGCCAAAGGGCAGGTGTCTGCATCGGGCTTGTGCTGCATTATGATGTCATAGAGGAAGTGAGATTGGAGGAGCTCCTTGAAGAGAAGGCTAATGTAATCTGACTACACTGAAGTATTTCTCTGGAATAATAATTTTCTCAGGACAAGCAGCGTGCCCTTCCATGGAATATATTAATTGAGTGCAGACAAGCCAGTTTACCCTTCCAGTCCCTCACTCTCCCTAGCCTTTTTGCTCCTTCCACCCAGCCCCATTCCAAAGCCTTGGGGAAACTAAGGAGAGCTTCACTTAGACCTGTCCCATGCTTCCTGGTGGAGGGAGGGCAGAAGTAAGGGGCAGATGTCAGAACTGCTAAGCCAGGGAAGAATAATAAGACAACTTGTTAGGCCAGGTGCTTTCAATTTTCATTCTGCAAAGCCAAAAGAAGACACAAAGCTCTACCACCTTTACAAAAAAATGCTCATCCCCGTTAATGGCTGGTAGCAGCCGGGTGTCACTCCTGTTTCCTATTGCTGTGAGACACATATGGCTGTGGCTAGGACCCCACAAATCACCCAGTAAGTTCATTTTTATTAGTAGCTTCTGCTTAATTAAGGGATGCACCATGCTTCATCAATCAGCTTCTGTGCATTCGAGTCATCCCTAGTCACTCCATTGCTAATATATGTGGTTCTTGTGCTTTAGGAAAAATAAAAGATCTGGGGCATATTGGCTCCAAAAGTCAAGGGAGATAATGGTTCTGACAGCGGGAGCACTGCTGTGGCAATTCCTTTAAACATGAAACTGACTGACTACAGAGGCAAGTAGGTGATGCCTCTGCTCTTCAAAGATAGGAGCTTTGATTCATTAGATCAGATGACTGCAGATCAGATGTTAATATTAACATTTTAATATTGGTGTTAAACAGTATATAATAGATCAAACTAAGTTTTGCATTACTTAAAAAGGACATAGTGCAAGATATAGGAAAACCAGGAGGCAAAGTGCCATGGACAGAAATGAGATTGATATGTAGATGGTCCCTCACTTAAGATGATTCGACTTAACAATTTTTTGACTTTATGATGGTACCCATACGGCCATTCCATTTTTCACTTTCAGTACAGTATTCAATACATTTTATGTAAAGTATTCAACTCCTTTAAAATAGCCTTTGTGTTAGATGATTTTGCCCAATTATAGGCTAATGTAAAGTCTTCTGAGTATGTTTAAAGCAGTTTAGGTTAAGCTACGATGTTCGGTAGATTGTCTTCAACCCTCAATATTTTCAACTTACGCTGGGTTTATCTGGGATGTCGTCACCCCATCCTAAGTAGAGGAGCATCTGTATATTTTTAATACTTTGGCCTCCATTTAACTTTCTTATTCAAGGTAAGGCTCTAAGTCAGAACAACTATTTATCTTTTTCCTGAGTAGGTTTCCAAAAACTTTCCAAGTACATTCCATCTCGTTGTTCACGAATTCTGTAGTTGCTAAAATTTATTTGCAACTTCAAAATCAATACTGTTAGTGCTTTCGTAATCATTCGCGGACATCCGCAGAGTAGTGAAAAATTTGAGTCGCTCTATCAGTACCTTCCAGCTAAGGTCCAGCAAGGTGCAGTAGTGCCTTCTTTCCCATCTCATGCAAAGCTGGCCAGACGACAGGGACGGTAGGGGGCAGCGCAGGGTAGTGCAAGAAGCTCCTGCTCTGGGGACCATTTGGCAGGGTTTGAATCCCAACTCTGGCATCTGTGAGTGGAAGGCCTCTAGCCAACCACTTAACACTTTTGGATCTCACGTTCTCTTTTGTAAAATAAAGAAAATAGAATCTATTAATATCAGAATGTGTTGTTTTTAGGTTTTAAGACAATAAGCTACGTGAGATATATATATCTGTTGTTGTTGTTGTTTTGTTTTTGAGACTGGAGTTCAGTGGCATGATCTTGGCTCAATACAGCCTTTGCTTCCCTGGTTCAAGTGATTCTTGTGCTTCAGCTTCCTGAGTAGCTGGGATTAGAGGCATTCACCACCACTCCGGGCTAATTTTTTTGCATTTTTAGTAGAGAAGGGGTTTCACCATGTTGCCCAGGCTAGTCTTGATCTCCTGAGCTCGAGATCCACCCACTTTGGCCTCCCAAAGTTCTGGGATTACACGTGTGAGCCACTGGGCCAGGTCTACATATATACTGTATTTCCCTGGGAACAATGATTCAGTAGGAATTAATTCAGTGTTTGTGCTGACTTTATAGAACTTAACTCCCATGAATAATGAGAATCAACTGTAGTATCTTCCCCATTAACAAATGGATATGCCAAAGATTTTTAAATTTGCATAAAAAGCCATAAGGGTAAGGAAAATATTTATTAAAATTGATTTTTTTAAAGAAAAACTACACAATCATAAAATTGGTAAAAATAAACAAAGAGACACTTCCCCAAAAGAAGATATAAAGATAACAAATATGTATATTAAAAGATGCTCTACACTTTTTGTCATTAAATGTGAATTAAAACCACACTGATACTACTACACACCTATTAGAATTACTAAAACCATAAAAATTGACAATACCTAATGCTGACATTAATGTAGAGCAACAGGAGCTCTCATTCATTGCTGGTAGGGAGGCAAAATGGTATAGCCACTGTGGTAGACACTTTGTTTCTAATATAGTTAAACATATACCTAACATATAACCCCAAATTCCACTCTTAGGGATTCACCCAAGTGAATTGAAAACTTATGTTTACACACAAGTCTGTACATTAATGGTGTATTCAAAACCACGAAAAAGTGACAAACATCAAGATGTCTTTCAACAGATGAGTGGATGGCACACCCATCTAATGGAATACTAAAGAAATAAAGGATGAGCTGATTGATTTATGCAATAGCACGGAAAAATCTTCAGTATATTTTTCTATATGAAAGAAGGCAAAACAAAAAGGCCACATAGAGTATAATTAATTTATTTGCATGATATTATGGAAAAGGGAAAACTATAGGGATAGAAAACAGATCACTAGTTGCCAGGAGGTGGATGAACGAAAGGGTTAACTAAAAAGCACAGAGGAGATTTTTTAGGGTGATGAAATCATTCTGTCTGATACTGTTTTGGTGGATACATGACTCTATGGATTTGTCAAAACCCATAGAACAGTATACTGCAAAGAGTGAGTGTTTTGTATGCAAATTTTTAAAAAGTCACCCAGAATATTGGGGGTCCCAGGATGGAATGAAGATTGTATCTAAATACACAATCTTTGAATTACAAATATATTACAAATACGTGGCATTATGAAGGGGAGAGGAAAAAGGAGCCAATCTAAGTAACTTTGTAAAAATGGTGTTTGAGCTGGATATTGTAAAGTTAAAGACAAGAAACAAACAAACAACAAACTGTGCCTAAACACTGTACTCTGACTGATAAATTTGTTTCCCATAGGGTTATAGGTTATAAATTCTGAAACTAATTTATATGTTCACTAAGATTGAAAAAAATATGTAAGATAAATTGTAGATAAGGGGAGCTCACTTGCTTACTATTAGAGAAACAAGTTGCAAATAAGCAGGTAGAGGTGGGGGTGTGGGAAGGCTGGAATAATTCCCATTGTGGTGGCTTAAATTTGGAGATGTGAGCTTGATTTCTTTTAACATATATACCAATAGATAAATATGAAATAAATGTAGATATGTGTTTATACATGGGTTAATATACATCTATTCTAGCCCTATCTCCTCAGATGACCAAAGAACAGTGATACCTCAGTAGCAATGAGCACACCTGGTACCCAGATCTTAGTTTCTAAATACCATTCTACATTAAAAGGAACCAGGCCTTCTTGGAGAAATAACTGTTTCTGGACAAAAGAAAGAAATTGAAAAAAAGGAATAAAAAAGAAGGCTGGAGACATGTCAAAAGAACGCCCAGGGCCAAAGCTAGAATGATTTGAGCCACAAATGATAATGAGAGCATTGGATTGTAATCTCAAAAATATAATTAACCCACAAGTACACACTGATATAAATAAGTAAATGGGAGGAATAAACAAATCTTCTTTACAGAAACATTCCAAATAATGTAGGTAGAGATTATTCCTTCCAGGACAGAGAGCTTAATTCCACTTTCCTGTGTGGGCTAGACTTAGTGACTCACCTCCAAAGAATAAAATGTAGGAAGGGAAAAGTAGTAACTTTACAGGGAAAAAACTTGGCAGATACCATCACCTTAACCAAATAATCAAAGTTAAAATCACCAGTGATAAATCATGTTGTTCTCACATACCCCTGATATAATGCATACTTTACATCTCTGGTCCCTTTTCCAAAACCCTTAATCTCATTATAAAATAAAATTGATGACATTCTATAAAATTCCTGCCTAGCATTCTTCAAAATGTTAATTATGAAAAAAGAAGGCAAAACTAAGAAACTATTACAGATTGGAGGAGACAAGGGAGCCATGACAAATAGATGCAATGTGAATTGGATCCTGGAACAGAAGGATGTTAGTGGAGAACTGGTGAATAGAGTCTATAGCTTAGTTAAAGTATTATACCAGCAAGTAGAGTAGTCTTCTCTTTATCTGCAAGGGATATATTCCAAAATCCCTAGTGGATTCCTGAAAACGAACACTATATATACATTATATAGACTTTTGCAGTTTGAGGTGTGACAGTAAAACTAACACAAATTTCTTTTTCCTTCTTCACCATTTCATGGATAGAAGATTCATTCTTAGCATAGATCTTAGCAACTTCAGCATACAATTTTTGTTCTTTCCTTAATAAGTAGAGAACTTTAAGTTTTTCACTTAAAGGGAGCACTTTGCAGCTTCTTTTTGGCATTTCCAAATTGCCAGCATCACTACTGTTGTGCTTTGGGGCCATTATGATATAAAATAAGGGTTATTGAACACAGGCACTGTAACATCACGACAGTCGATCTGATACTGAGTTGGCTACTGAGTGACTAACAGGCAGGGAGCCTAGACAGTGTGGACACATTGGCCAAAGAGATGATTCATGTCCTGTGTGGGACAGGGAGAGACAGTGTGAGATTTCATAATGCTACTCAGAATGGTGCACAATTTAAAATATATACGTCGTTGATTTCTGGAATTTTCCATCTTGCAATTTTAGACTGCAGATGACCACAGGTAACTGAAACCATGGGAAGTGAAGCCATGGGTAAGAAGGGACTACTGTATTAATGTCTTAGTTTTGGCAAATGTAGTAAGATGTTAGTAAGATGTAGTAAGATGTTTGGCAAATGATGTAAGATGTTAACATCAGGGGAAGCTGGGTGTTATGGGAGCTCTCTGTACTCACTTAGCAACTCTGTAAATCTAAAATTGTTCTAAAATAAAGAGTTAAATAAATAAATAAATACATATAGATATATACCTTAATTGTATAAAGTGTTATTACTAATAACTCATTTTTCAAACACAATAGAAAAGTATGTTGTAATGCCATGGGAGATTAGAAAAATGGAAGAAATAAATCAATATTATCCCTTGCAATCTATAAACTTTACTCCTCAAATTCTATTCCCTTTTTCTCCACTTTAGATGTTATCTAGGAAGGGGAGAAGCAAATATAAAGGAACATGAGGAGTAGATGAAAAACAACAAATGAGAGTGTAGAGATAATGAAAACCTTCAGAACTACAAACAATAGGCAATTTTTCCCAACAGGCCTAAGTATTGATATGGTTCAGAAAAATGGAAATAATGAAGTCAGTGAAGCCATGGAATACACAGGTCATTCAGAAGTTGCCTGGAATCTATAAATCAGGAACTCTACAGTCAACAACCATATATAGCATATATTGGCAAATTTGTTCTGATCAGAAGATGCACACAGTGATATACATATATAAAACTATGTCATTATATATGTGTGTACATGTAACTATTTCATTGAATAAGACAAGTCACGGCATGTAATCACAAGCAACTTTATATTCATGTCCTACTGTCCCTGTAAATGTATTCCGTTGATCTAGATCTTCCGACCTTGGATGAGAATGCAGATCAGTTCCCCTGACTGCTTTAGTCATGCTTAGATACTAAACATTTCTGTAACCCTTTAAACCACGAAACACAGTCTCGTTTCAGTAAAGTGTCTCATTCCTTATAGTAATTAAAACTTAGAACTGAGGTGTCTCCATTTCCCTATCTTGGGTCTTCTCTAGTTGATTTCTTCTTGCTTTTCTTCTCCAACTCTTCTCCTCCTGTACCTTGTTAGCCACAGTGCCTGATCCTTCTAGTTTTAAAGGAGGGAAAGATTAAGCAAATTCTGAGAGTAAAATTGTATTATTACTTTTTGATTTAAGGAAAAAAATAAAAATAAAGAAGGGAAAGAAAAGGGAAGAACAGGAAAGTTCTCACTTGATTGGTCATGTTGGGTGATGTAACTTAATGCTCTGGGACTTGGCAGATGCTTCAGATGGCCCATTCTCTCTTGGGATCTTTAACGGGTTTTTTTAAATGACTTAATATCACAAATATATCCCTGCAGTGTTCTTGAATTCACCTCTATTCTCGCTGATCTTCTGTGACTCCTACAACTGCTAGTCATCTGAGGGGCCACTTCTAGTTTGTTTCTTTTTGTTTTTCTTGAGACATAGTCTCACTCTGTTGCCTAGGCTGGAGTGTAGTGGCGCAATCTCTGCTCACTGCAAGCTCCGGCTCCCGGGTTCTCCTGTCTCAGCCCCTCTGGTAGCTGGGACTAGAGGCGTGCGCCACCATGACTGGCTAATTTTTGGGGTTTTGTTTGTTTGTTTGTTTTTTGAGACGGAGTCTCACTCTATCACCCAGGCTTGAGTGCAGTGGCTCGATCTCGGGTCACTGGAACCTCTGCCGCCCGGGTTCAAGCAATTCTCCTGTCTCAGCCTCCTGAGTAGCTAGGATTACAGACACATGCCACCACACCCAGCTAATTTTTGTATGTTTAGTAGAGATGGGGTTTCACCATGTTGGCCAGACTGGTCTTGAAGCCCTGACCTCGTGATCCACCCGCCTTGGCCTCCCAAAGTGCTAGAATTACAGGCGTGAGCCACCGCACCCAGCCCAATTTTTCTATTTTTAGTAGAGATGGGATCTCACGGTGTTGGCCAGGCTTGTCTGGAACTCCTGACCTCAAGTGATCTGACCACCTCAGCCTCCCAAAGTGCTGGGATTATAGGCATGGGCCCTCGTGCCTGGCCTGTAGTTTGTTTCTTTTGAGGTCTTTAGGTCTCTCCAGGTGGTTTTGTAGGGTAAGATATGAGAAAATTCCATATTTACTCCCTATTGTAAATGATTCTCATCTGATTCACAGACAATTATGCATTTTTTGCACTGAACATTTCTGGGAGGACAGTTACTTCCAAACCTCAGCCTTCTGTTTTGCTACCACCGGCCATCTTAGCCAGCCTATAACTCTCTATTTCTCAGAAATGACCCACATTACAGTCTACTGTGACCCAACACTGCGTGGCTTATGTAGTAATTTCTCCAAGTTGTTTGTTAGAGTCTTACTGTCTTGGCTTGAGGTAAAAGAAAAATCCATCACCTGTTCTCTTTGGTGGGGTGGTAATCACAACACAGCCACAACTCTTCCCTGAAATCCTCCCTCCAAAATCTGCCTCTAATCTCCTACACCTGATCCTTTTATACCCTCAATGTGAATGAGAGATTTAGGGGTTATGAATAGGGTTCTTACCCACCTACCTCAGTCAAAATTCTTCTTTAAATATCCTATTAACATAGAAGTACTTTTTCGTTTTGGTTTTTGTATTTTTTTTTTTTTTTTTTTTTTTGCTTTAAATACTTACCCTGCCCCCAAGTTCTGTTCATTCACAGAATAATGAGTGTGCTTGTCTGCTTGTCTCCGAGAGTACAAGATACTTTAGATCAGAATGACTGTTTTTTTTTCCATTTTTTAAAAATTACATGTAATATTTAGACATTTTTGGGGCAGAATAAGTCAGGGATAGTATCACTTGAAGAAACAGCAAAAAAAAAAAAAAAAAAAAAAAAAAGTGTCAGAAAATCTGCAGTGAATGACACGAGCATGTCCAGGGTTAAAATTTGGCTTTTGTGTATTGGCACATACACCAATAATAGCATGGCCACTTACTCCAATCTTCTTTCATGCTGAGTGGTGCTAAGCCCTCTTCAAGGGATAACAACGCTAAGAGGCCTGTTGGGAAAACTGTTCAGTGGAGTCCAACACAGTTCACTTGAGAGGAAAATCAAATTTTCTCTCAGTCCTCGAGCAGTGAAAAGGTGGCACATTAACCCCCTGCATCCTTTCAATAATGTGGGAAGTAAATCTAAGTAACGCCACACCATGAATGTGAGGCTACGTCGTCAAAAATACATAGGTCAACATTCTTCCCTGACATTTTTCTACAGTCATTTTATCCTCTCTGCATTTTATTATTATGATGGCTATTAAAGGGTCTTATACACTATGTGGAAAGGGTGAAAAATTGCAGCCAAACATTGTATAGTTATTTTTGTAATACAAATAAAGGTGCACTATAGTATTATATGTATATTATATACATCCATTATTAAATAAATATATGAAGGAAATTTTGTAGCAGAAGGGCATATCTCTGGCCCTTTCCCCGCATTTATCCTTAGAGAGACATTCTCCCTGAGGGACTATTTGAAGTTTTGCCACTTTTGGAAGAGAATATATAGATGGCATGATGTAGCCTTAAGCTCCCTCCACTTGCCATTCTTTGTGAATTGAGTTGGATTATGTCATTTCCCCTGATGCCCTGTAATGCAGCCTTAAGAATAATGACCCTGCAATGTGGCTCTGCTGAAAATGGCTTTTCCAGTGCCAGAAAAAATGATTCATACTTGGCTTAGGAGCCATTTCTGGAAACTGCCAGAACAAAGGACAGAGGCAATTCACTAAGAAGCTCCATCATCATCCAATCCAATTTGGAAAAAGATGGCACATCACTAAATACAAACATTTTAATTGATATATTTATATATACATATACCTATATGCAAGCGTATGCCATGTCCACATCTGTTTTACATATATTTATAATACCCAAATGTGTTTGTACACACACATACAGTGTGTATACATTTATTTTAAGGGCAAAGATGTATCAAATTGAATGCTATAGTTATTCCTCATTCCTTAATTTTAACTTTGTGTCTGAAATAGGTTAATATTCTCCTACAATGCTGCCAACCTGAAAATAGGAACTTGGTTGAAATTGTGACTCTGCCATCATGCATTCTCTTGTTCCCAAGAATTATTAGAATTACAGTTTAAAAAGACATACACGGTTGTCTTGTCCACTTCTACTGCCTGCTGCCAAGTTCAAGAATCATCTGGCCACTTGGGTCGTCAATATTTGCAGAGGCAGAGCTCTCCACCAGTTCTTGGGGAAGATGTATCCTCAGAGACCTTGTTAAGGAATTTGTCTCCATGTACCTAGGGAATGCCTTCTCGGCAGTGTCTTACATACCTCATTTGACCACCCAGTTCTCATATTCCTCCTTGGCTATGTGTCAAACTGCACATTTATTTTTCTTAATCTTCTCTCAAAAATCAATTCTCTGAGTCCCTTAATCATTTTTATTGATCTCTGTTGAATTTTCTCTAATATGATGGCACCTATCTTCTCCTGAAGTACAGGCATTTGCTGCTTTATTCATCTTTGCCATTTCACATTCAGCTTCGGCTGGGTACCACATACAGTATGAAGGATGCCAGTTGATTTTTGTCTTATAGAACATCCACTTCCCATCATTCTTGGAGTCTAAAAATACATTATAATGGGAACTTGAAGACATGCTTCTTGCATATGTTTTGTGTCTCCTGTTTTTTGTTTTGTTTTCTTTTTCTCTAAATAAGATTCTGCTATGAATGTCAGTTAGAGTTTGGTGCATTTTTCAAGTCATGTCTCTGAATTTGTAGGGCCACATATCTAACTTTCCATTTCTAATTCTACTTTCCATCGCTTTGCTAAACTGCACTGCATGTCATCTGAAAATTGTAAGTCTGTGTTAGAAGAGGAATAGCATATAGATGTTTTTTTCTAATAAAAAATTCCTTATTTTGCAAAGGTGGCAAACTTGTTGTACATGCAAAGAATTTGTCTGATAAGCAACAGGGAAAACTTGGGAAGTAACACAAGAGTCCCAGGTTCATTATTAGGCCTGGGGAAGGGAAAATTTAAATGATAAGACCCACTGGGTTGGGGGTAGTGTTGATGATAGGCTGCACATGATAACTGCTACCATTTTGTGAGTGCTTACAAGGTGCTACTCTAAAGTTTTTTTCATATATCTCATTTAAACTTAAAATGCCTGTGAGAGACACAATTATTATGGTCATTTTTATAGATGCATAAACAAAGGCATAGAAACACTAAAAATGTATGCAAAATCAGTCTAGTAACTAAATTGTCTGAATGCAGGATTCGAACCTAGGTAGTATGTTTAAGAACTCTCAGACCTAATCACTTCCTCTTCCTTTTTTTTTTTTTTTTTTGATAGAGTTTTGCTCTGTTGCCCAAGCTGGAGTATAGTGGTGTGATCTCAGCTCACTGAAGCCTCCACCTCCCCAATTCAAGCGATTCTCCCGCCTCAGCCTCCTGAGTAGCTAGGATAACAGGTGCATGCCACCATGACCAGATAATTTTTTTGCAGTTTTAGGAGAGACGGGATTCCACCATGTTGGCCAGGCTGGTCTTGAACTCTTGACCTTAAGTGATCCACCTGCCTCAGCCTCCCAAAGTGCTGGGGTTGCAGGCATGAGCCACTGTGCCTGGTTTTTTTTTTTTTAAATTGAGACACCGTCTCAATAAAAAGACAATGGTGCAATCTCACTTCACTGCAACCTCTGCCTCCCGGGTTCAAGCAACCCTGAGATTGCTTGTAGTATCTGGGGTTACAGGTGTGTGCCCCACACTCAGCTAATTTTTTGTATTTTTAGTAGATACGGGATCTCACCATGTTGCCCAGGCTGGTCTCTAACTTCTGGGCTTAAGTGATCTGCTTGCTTTGGCCTTCCAAAGCGCTGGGACTATAGGCGTGAACCACCATGCCTGGCCCCTGATCACTTCTTAGTGTCAGAAATGTGCTTGCACTTCAAAAATATAGGTAAACTCAGGTACATGATCAGTGAGGTATCCATCCTAGCCTTGGTTATCAAATATATATTTGTGAAACTTTGAGAGTCAAGTTGCAAAGGCTATTATGTCAACTGAGGATTGTTTAGAGAAGTAGACAACTCTGGCTGAAAAAATAAATTGCTAATTTTATGTGATTTTTAAAAATGTTTTCCTTTAGTTAACTTCTTACTAGTAATTTTAAAAAACCAACTTAATAATTTATTAATGCCTCTTTAAAAATATTTTGCTTGCTGAATGACAAATTCACTTTCATCCAAAACATATTCTTAAAAATGGTCTCAGATACGAAAAATCTTTTTTGGAAACATTGCTTCATATATGTACATCAAGTTTCCTTGCCTTCTGTTTGTGCAAATCAACCTCAGAGGAAGGACAGAAGTTTACCCAGAAAGGATTAATCCAGAAGGAAAGGCAATTGATCATTAGGTTCATCTCAACCTACTGCATCCCTTTAGCCTTTACTAGAAAAGCAAGAGTCAGTTTCCATCCCCTGTTTGCAAGAGAGGCCAATTCAGCTCAGCTAAAATCAAATCCATATTCATCAAATCTCCCTGTTTGGATCACTTATTATGTTAAAATGAAAAGTAGTATTTCAAAGGGATTCAATTTATGTTCCAAGGGACATAAGAACCATTCTTAAAATATGAACGGTTCCTGCAATAAATTATTAGTGGCAACCTCTGGTCAGGTCTCTTAGAACTGTTTCAGAGAACTAAAGATGAATTTGCCATTTCTCATTCCCAGAGTTTAGAGGCCTACAAGAATGAGTTTTTTAATCTATGACTTACTGCCTGTTACTAAGTGATTCTGGCTGTGTCAATAAATTTGTTCACAGCTCTAATTGTGTTAATGAATTGAACATAATTAAACTTACAACATGTCATGAGTTTCTTCTGGCAGAACTCAGTAGATTTTTCAAAAAAAGATCTCTGTGGGGAAACAAATAAATGTACTGCACAACTCCTGCCATCACCATAGAGTCTCTGTGGAGAAAAGATTGGAATAAGGAATTCTGAAATTGGCTTTAGGAAGACTATTTCTCTCTGAATAAAGTTGAACTTAACTTGCAATGGCTGTAACCTGTTCTTTGATTAAATCCATGAGGTTGCAAGCTCCTTTAAAGGTAGGAAGTATATATTATTTTATCTTTATCTCCAACTCTGGGTAGAGTGCCTATTACATAAAAATGTATAGTAAGTGAATATGGCTACATGAACAAATTCAGTCTGAATAGTTCCATCAGGGAGTTCTTGGGGGGAAGGGAGCCTATTTGGTCATCTCCTATATGCTGGTCACTAGGCTCAGAGCTCTAACAGATAAAATTGTAATCCCAGACTTTGGGAGGCTGAGGCGGGTGGATTGTCTGAGCCCAGGAGTTCAAGACCAGTCTGGGCAACATAGTGAGACCCCATCTCTGCAAAAAATAGCTGTGCATGGTGGTGCACGTCTGTAACCCCAGCTATTCAGGAGGCTGAGGTGGGAGGATCACATGAACCTAGGAGTTCAAGGCTGTGGTGAGTTATGATAACACCGCTGCACTCCAGTCTGGGCAACAGAGTGATGCTTTGTCTCAAAAAAAGATAAAATAAAATAAGATAAATTTATACTTAATCCTTACAAAACCCACTGGAGGGCATCCAATTTCAGTAATTTCCCCCCTTACCTGAGTCTTCACTTTCAGCTGTTTCAGTTGCCCTTGGTGCAGCACAATAGGATATTTTGAGGGAGAGACAGGCTACATTTACGTACAGTTTATTATAGCATATTGTTATAACTGTTCTATTATTAGTTATTATTGCTAATCTCTTACTATGCCTAATGTAGAAATTAAACTTTATCATAGGTATGTACAGTGTGAACCCCCAAAATTTGAGACAGGTTAATTTAGAAAGTTTGCCATGGTTGAGGGTGCGCACCCATGATATAGCCTCAGGAGGTTCTGAGGACATGTGCCTGAGGTAGAGCACAGCTTGGTTTTGTACAGTTTAGGGAGACATGAGACATAAGTTCACATTTGTAAGATGAACACTGGTTCAGTGCAGAAAGGCAGGACTAGCAAAAGCAGAAGGACTGGAAGTGAGGAGGGGGCTCCCAGGTCATAGATAGATAAGAGACAAATGGTTGGTTTTGGATTTTTTTTTTTTTTTTTTTTTTTTTTTTTTTTTTTTGGAGACAGAGTTTCACTCTTGTTGCCAAGGCTGGAGTGCAGTGGTGTGATCTCTGCTCACCGCAACCTCCGCCTCCCAGGTTCAAGTGATTCTCCTGCCTCAGCCTCCCGAGTAGCTGGGATTATAGGCATGCACCACCACACCTGGCTAATTTTTGTATTTTTAGTGAGGACCGGGTTTCTCCATGTTGGTCAGGATCAAACTCCTGACCTCAGGTGATCCGCCTGCCTTGGCCTCCCAAAATGCTGGGATTATAGGGATGAGCCACCTCGCCCTCAGCGTGGTTGCATTCTTTTGAGTTTCTGATTAGCCTTTCCAAAGGAGGCAATCAGATACGCATTTGTCTCAGTGAACAGAGGGGCAATTTTGAATAGAATGAAAGGCAGGTTTGCCCTAGGCAGTTCCCAGCTTGACTTTTCCCTTTAGCTTCGTGATTTCAGGGGCCCAAGATATTTTCCTTTCACCACAGTCATGTGTCACATAATGACATTTCAGTCAATGACAAACTGCATACATGACGGTGGTTCCATAAGATTATAATACCGTATTTTTGTTGTATGTTTTCTACGTTTAGATACACACACACTTTCCATTGTGTTACAATTGCCAACAGTATTCCATACAATAACATGTTGTACAGGTTTGTAGCCTCGGAGCAATAGGCTATACCATATACCTTGGGTGTGTGATAGGCTATATCACATAGCCTGGGTGTGTGGTAGGCTAGTCCATCTAGGTTTGTGGAAGTACACTCTATGATGTTCACACAGTGAAGAAATCACCTAACAATGCATTTCTCGGAACTTGTCCCCATCCTTAAGTGACACATGGCTACACAGGAAAAAACAAACAAACAAACACATGGCATATATAGGGTTTAGTGCTGTCCGCAGTTTCAGGTATTCACAGGGGTCTTGGAACATATGCTTTTGTAATAATGGGGGACTTCTGTATCTTCATTTGGTATGTGAAAAAGCTAAAGCTCAAAGAGGTTGAGTAACTTATCTGAGCCTAGATTTAGGTGGGTGGGAGACTTGGGATTTAAATCCATGTCTATGTGACTCCCATACTTAGCTCCTCTCACGGCCTCATGCTGTGCTTAGAAAATACTTGAGGGGCAGGTGTGCTTGTTGTGTCCCTAGTTGACAAAGGTGCACTATAAATAGTTACCAAGAGTTCTTTAGGCATCATACACTTTGCTTAAATAATTTGCCTTTGCCTAAATCCTTTTTTAAAAAGTAAACTTAGCTGGCAGTTAAAAAGGATTTCTGGCCAGGTGTGGTGTCTCAGGCCTGTAATCCCAGCACTTTGGGAGGCCAAGGCAGGTGGATCACCTGAGGTCAGGAGTTTGAGACCAGCCTGACCAACATGGTGAAACCCCATCTTTACTAAAAATACAAAAAATTAGCTGAGTGTAGTGGCACATGCCTGTAATCCCAGCTACTGGGGAGGCTGAGGCAGGAGAATCTCTTGAACCCGGGAGGCGGAGGTTACAGTGAGCTTAGATTGCCCCATTGCACTCCAGCCTGGGCAACGAGAGTGAAACTCCATCTCACGAAAAAAAAAAAAAAAAAAGAAAAAAAAGAAGGATTTCCAACTTTTTTCAAGAAGGATTTCCTACTTTTTAAAAGGTATTTTATTCACATTATGTCTGCTGTAGTGCAAGGCATGGGTCTGGCATACTGGGAGTGTTTAATAAGTGCCTAATGTGACAAATATTTCATTGAATTATTGTTTTATGAAATACTGCTGCCAAAAGAGCACGCTTTTAACTCTCAAGACCTAAAAGCTTGATTTTGACAAATAAGGAAAATGAAGTCAAGACCTAGACAACTTCCCTTACATGTGGGCACAATAAAAGGGAAAGAAAAATCCCTCAACCTATGGTTTAGTCCAAAGGTTTATATTAACGTCCATTTTGCCAGAACCATTCACAAATAATCTCGTAAGGTTATTAGAGTTTTAGCTATTTCCTGAGAGTGCAAAGCCTGAGATAGGAAGAGGAAGTAAGAAGTGATGAGCTCAAATAAATTCTAATAATCTTAATATCTCTTTACAGTGCTTAAGTTTCTCCAAAATGTTCTTATTCCAGTCTAAGAAGAGCCACCCCATAAACGGGGCAGGGCAGTGAGCATAATTCCCATTTCATATATGCAGAAATAGAACAATTGAGGATTATGCCTAAAGAGCCCAACCAAAGCAGCTTGGGCTTCCTCTTCCTCCTTCTGCAGCTCCTCACCCTCTGAAGAGCGGTTTGCCGGGGCTCTTCCATTGGGAAAGCACTGTGAGTTCCAGGCAGGCCAGCTAGGAAGCACGAGGCAGGGGGTGGGTCCAACCTCCTCCACTAGACCCACCCCGAGAAAGCAGCGCATGTTGGACTGAACTCGGGGACCTCCGTGCACTGAGAGACGCTAAAAGAATGAGAATGTAAAATGCATTAATTGAGGGCAGATCAGATGGCAAATGAGCTCATTTTGGCTAAGAAACCCAAGAGAAATGATAAGAATTAGTCAAGTAATCAATAGATTTCAGATATCTGAGTGCTATAGAATCCAAATCTGCCGTATGTTTAATTCTGTTTCTGAAAAGGCTTATTTTATATAAACACAAATGATACTTTTTACTACTTTTTTTTAAAATAAAGTATTACATTTGGAGGAAACCTGTAACAATATTGCCTCTTAATTGATTTTTTCAAGTCCATTTCTTGAATAAAATACAGTCAATCCTCATTATTTGTGAATTCCACATGTATGAATTTGCCTGATTGTTAAAATGTATTTGTAATCCTTAAGTCAATATGCTTGGTGCTGTTATGTAATTTTGAGGACATATACAGTGTGGTGAAAAATTGGAGTACACATTCTTAGCTGAGGTCAAAGTGATGGCCTACCTTCTTGTTTCAGGTCTCATATACTGTAAAGCTTTTTTGTAGTCCACCAATTGCCACCTTTTCCACATTTTTGGACCTTTTGAGGTGATGTTGCTTTCTAAAATGGATCCCAAGTGCAGTGCTGAAGTGCAACCTAGTTTTGTCAGTCCAAGAAGGCTGAGATGAGGTTTACAGAGAAAATATGTGTGTTAGATAAGGTTTTTTCAGGCATAAGTTATAGTTATTAGCTATCAGTTCAATGGTAATGAATCAGCAATATATATTGCATATGGTATCTTTAAACAGAAACACACATAAAACAAGGTTATACATTGATCAGTTGACAAAAATTTTATGACCAGAGGCTTGCAGGAAACTCACCCTGTATTTTTCCTAGGAGCAAAGGTTAAGTATTTGCTAATTCCATGTTCACAATAACTTTATAAAATGTAACTAGCACACATAATGAGAATCAACTGTGCATTTTAAGAGAGAGTCTAATGAGGGTCTGGCTGGTGATTGTTGACTGTAAGTGCTAGTGTGGCACATAGTAGACACTCAATAGATGTTTTAGTTAATGAGCGAATGAAGCCAAAAGATTTACAAGCTATAGGTTGGCAAGGATATTAAATAGAACCTATGCTAACTGGTTATGTATACAAACTACCTGGAGAAATGAAGAGATTCAGGTCAAGATAGCAGGAAATAGTCTGAAGCTGACTCCTAGAGAAGAGGTGGCAGGCATTTCGCATGACTCCAGCAGCTACAGAGAAACTTGGAGGCCCAGAGACAGAGAGATCTCGAAGAAAACAGACTGGCAACACCCAGGGTAGAAAACCTGCAAAGCAGCTCTCGCTTTGGCCTGCCCACAAGAGAGGGGTTTGGGAGTGGAGCCACACACACAAAAAAGGTATTATCAGTAGCTTGTAAAAGCTTGTTGAAGTAGTCCCAGTCCTAACACCGAGCCAGATAGGCACATCAATCTTAAAGAAGGTGAGTGCTGATTTGTCTCATAATCATCATGGTAGGTAGATAGGTAATGGCCCCTGAGAGATGTCCATGTCCTAATCCCCAGAACCCATGACTATGTTATATGAGAAAGGGGAATTATGTTTAGAAATGGAATTAAGTTTGCTAATCAGCTGACCTTAAAATCAGGAGATTATCCTGGATCATCTCTCTGGGTGGGCCCAGTGTCATCACCAAGGTCCTTAAAAGAAAGCAGGAGGCAGAAGAAGAGTCAGTGTCAGAGCGTTGCAATGTGGGAAAGACTTTGCCATCATTGCTGGCTTTGGAAAGGGAAGAGGGTCATGATCCAAGGAATGCGAGCAACTTCTAGATGCTGATGAAGGCAAAGAAACAGAGTCTCCCCTCCAGCCTCCGAAAACGAATGCAGTTTTGCTGAGACCTTGATTTTAGCTCAGTAAGACCGATTTCAGGCTGCTGACCTTTAGAACCATATGAGAATAAACATGTGGTGTGTTAAACCACTAAATTCATAGCAATTTGTTACAGCATCAATGGGAAACTATTCCTGTATCTGTGTGGCATTTTAGTGTTTTCAGATGCTTTCATCTATGTGACCCTGCATGATCTTTATAACTCTGGGTGAGGGAGAGACTAGAAAACCCCAAACCTGAAAGCTTGTGTCTACTAAGAAGCTGAACTGGACTTAAGTCTAGGCCTTATTTGCTTCTGTAAAGATTCTTTTAGTTTATACTTAAGAAGTTCTAAAATCTTCTGGGATCACATTCAGCCATTTGGAGACCTCTGAGGGACATCCTTATAGAATTTAAATGACATTTTCTAGGAAAGCCAATCAGGAGAGGCAATGGGAAATGCAATGTTTCCACAGCAGTGCACTGCCACCTTCTCTGGGTAGCGCCATACCAGAGGCTGCTCGATAGGTGTGACAGGCAGAATTTTGGTTCCTATGCCCTTCACCCTCTGGGGCTATGCCTATGAGTATGTGATGTTGTGTGGCAAAAGAGACTTTGCAGTTGTAATTTATGTCACCAATCAGGGACCTTAGCATTGGGAGATTATCTTGGATTACCCTGGCCATACCAATGTTAGTACGTGAGCCCTTAAAAGGAGGGCTTTTCCCCTGATGAGAATGGAAAAGAAAGGGAGGCAGACAGATGCATCAGTGGGAGACCTCACAGAGATTTGAAGCTCAACAGAGACTCAACATCACTGATGGCTTGAAGATGGAGAGAAACATATATATACTGTGAGAAGGAAATGATTGCTTCCAACAACCAGTGAGCTTGGAAGAGGACTTGAGCCCCAGGTGAAACGGGTAGCGCTGGTAGGTACCTTGGCTTTCACCCAGTGAGACCATAAACAGAGAACCCAAATGAGCCACACTGTGGGCAGACTTCTGACCTACAGAACTGTAAGATAATAATAAATATGTGTTCCATTAAGTTGTTAAATTTGTGGCCACTTGCACAACTAACACAATAGGAAAGGGGTCATAAAACATACAGAGGCAGGTAGGGATGTCACAGGTAGGGATGTCATTCAAAAAAAGATAAACTTATATGTGCAAGTAGGGGACTGGGAAGGATTCTGGATAGGAGATAGAATTAAACATGGATCTTAAAAGTTAGGTCTTAAATAAAAAATTTGGCAAGTGGCCAGATGTGGTGGCTCACACCTGTATCCTAGCACTTTGGGAAGCTGAGGTGGATGGATCACCTGAGGTCAGGAGTTCAAGACCAGCCTGGAACAACATGGTGAAACCCCATCTCTACTGAAAATACAAAAACTAGCCAGGCATGGTGACGCGCACCTGTAGCCCCAGTTACTCCAGAGACTGAGCCATGAGAATTGCTTGAACCCAGGAGGTAGAGGTTGCAGTGAGCCAAGATCACACCACTGCACTCTAGCCTGGTGACAAAGTGAGACTCCATTTCGAAAAATAAAATAAGGCAAATGAGTGTGGAGGTGGGGAGAAATTCCCAGAGAAGGGAACAGCCTGAGTAAAGGCAGGGAGTGGGGCTCAAGATCTATCCCAGGATCAGAACATGCTCTAAACAGAGCCAGGGTCATAGCTTTCTCATCTCGATTCTGGAGAATTATTCCAGTTCAGATTGGCCCAAGGGTGTGAATCTAGAGTGAAAATTCTAGCCTGGGTGTTAATTAAGTGACATCCTGAAGCCTCCAGCTGAGATTAAAGAAGATACATTCCAGTTTGGTCCCAACCCCAGGATAACTTCTCTCTGTGTGTTGCAGATCCAAGGACCACATAGAGTTAATACTTACCCTGGAGCTAACTCAGACTGACCCCAAAGGCAGGGGAAGCTGGGTAAGAAGCTGGTGCTACAGGCTGCTTGGGAGGGAGTTGGGGGCAGTATTGGTGGGTGCCAGAGCTCTGACTGCCAACCTTTCATGTCAATAAATAAGATTCACTCTATCCAGTCATATCTACTAGTTCTGTTACCTTGAAAAGTATACTGGGGAATAAAGTGAATAAAGTGAGCATTGTCTACTCAGCAACTTGTAAGCCTAAATGGGTCAACAGTTTCTATGATACCAGTCAATGTTGAGCAATGGAAATGATGACTCAGGAAGTGTTTCTGATGTCCAGTCATCTGCAATGACCGCAATGACTCAACATCCTTGTTGAGAAGACTGACAAACCTCTCATAGCAGTCTATTTCTTCAGATGTAAAGACGGTGAGCTCCTAGGGTCAGACAACCTGCCTCTGAGACCTCTCTTGCCATACCCTTCTTCTACAATCAAGTGTGCTTGCCAAATGTTTTGTGGTTGTGGTGAGTATAAATAAGACAATAATGGTTTCTATTTGAAAGCCACACCCAATAAGGAGTTGAAGTTCTTTTGGCAAGTTCAATCTTCACAAACATGTATCTGACCTCCATCCACCTACCTGCACTGAAGTAATAAGTATCTATATAGCATTTAGATTTTTAAGAATCTTCTCTTGGTATAGGAGACAGAATCAAGTGGGGTGGTCTCAAACAGTAGGTTTTCAATGCAGTGGCAAGGAAGAAGTTCTCGGCAGGGGCAGGGAGGGGGAAACTTGGGATATTTGGGGACCAGCAAATGCTCTCACAGAATGACATCTGTTCCATTAGAAACGAATGGCAGTTTTCAACATAATACATTTTGATTCTGTTTTCCCAAGTTCTTCTGGCTTAAACCCAAGAAGGCGGTGAAAGTAACACTGGCTATGGAGTCAGGAAGCCATGAGTCTGAATTCCAGCTCCACTGTCAACGAGCTGTATGTCTGTCTCACCTGGGATAATGTGAGGATTCAACATATTCAAGGAGGGAATATCCGTGAATGTGCTGGCAATGTGCTCCCAAATGTTCCTGGTGATTGCTTCTCTGTATTCTGTCATTACTCTGCAGTCTTGAAGAGCCTTGCAAGACAACTGGGACAGGTGTCCCGTCATGGAAAATAGTATAGGTTTCGCTCCTTAGTGAAGGAGATTACAGCAGGGAAAATTCTGCCAAGTGGCCACCAGCCTGAATATGTGCCCACTCTGTGGACATTTTTTCACTCGTGTTTACTCCAAGGGAAGTTTCTTTTTCTGCGAATGAGAGCTGGGCTGTCACCTTCATTCAGGCATCCTGCACTCTCCGTCATGTCCGTCACACATATGGTGCCTGGCAGGGTGCACCTCCACTCCAAGGCCCTTTCTGGAGAGCATCTGCTAACCCTGCCAGCCTGATGCCTCCAACCTCAGCACCACCTTTTCCCAGGTTTCTTGCTGAATCAACCAATTAGCTCAGATCGTCTCTGACTGCTTTGAACTATGTCTTGTTAAAACATGGGTGGATGGGGACCTGGTGAAGTCCAAAAGTCACTCTAAAAATGAAGTCTCTTAATACAGCTCCGATGCCAGAAACTCCTCTGTCTTCCATTTAATGTAGTTAGCGGCCTTAGTGCTCTAGTTTGCAGTGTGACTCCTAGGAGAATCCTGGTAGGAATTTGGAGCAATGCCTTCCCTGAAGCATTCCTCACGACATTTCCTGCAGGATCTTTCCACAACCTAAAAGCAAACTGCACAGTTTATTTTGGGGAAAAAAAAAAAAAAAAACAACTGTGCTCAAGGGATCAATGATATATTAAATCACAGATTATCTTTCCTTTAACAGCTGCACCTCAGCTCATCGTATCCTTGTGACAGTACCAATACTTTAGAGTCAAATAATTATACTAAAGTTTCCACCTCTCTGCAACCAGTTTTTGATAAGACTAAACTCTCTCTGGAACAATAGCGTTCCCTGCACTTTCCCAAAGACTGTTTCTGCAAGGGTACCCTGTACTTCTGTGACAGGTAGAGGGTGAGAACAGAGTTGTTGTGTCACCCTTGGAAACTCTGTCTAGTGACTTGAGGTTTTTCTTCTTTGGAGTTGTTGTCTTGCCCTGATTGCAAATACTTATTTTGATTCCTAAGATTATATTGAGGATTGCTTAAAAGCTAACTAGAAACTGAATATCAAGGGAAGCTCATAAAAGCATGCTTTATACAATACATAAAAGGCTCTTATAAGCTCCAAAATGTCCCTTTGGAGGTTATTTATTTGTTATAAGTAAAATAGTTTCGTTAAGAAACTACTTTTTGCTACCCCTGGTGTTTATTCTTCAACCCGAGAACTATTCTGGTTTGACCAAGCAAGTCTATCAATCAATTCCTCATACAAACTCTGGAAACTTTTACAAATGAAAACGTCAACCAAAAACCACAAAGAAAACCTACATTTTAGGGGTGATATCTGCCTTAATTGTTTGCAAATTGCTGTGATATCACTGTTGACATCATAAAGGGGAAGAAGAAATATACATAAATCAAGCTTTTTTCTATATTTAAACTATTTCTTCTGACTAAATGGATTATTTTAGGTTTGCACATTCAGTGTAATTAGTGCATATGGTCCAGCTGTGAAGAAATAGCTGAGGACTCCTAACTTATTATTAATTAGGCTCATTAAAATGCAAGTAAGAGAACGTTGCCTAGGTAAACAATACCTTATGTCAAAAAGTCATTACTTGACAAGAGCTAGTCTTCCTAACTACAGTCATTACTGATATTTGGCAGAGGTTTTTTTTTAAGGCACCATGGGTGCCAGTTAACTACTTTTGACTGACATCAAGGACAGACATGCAGAGCTGGAAGGAGCTGATGGTACAGCACAGCAATTCTTTTCACATCATTTCAAAATACGTCTGGGGGAGGTTAAAGGTTGACAGCCCAATGACAGGCCTTCTTCAACTGCCGTGGTGTCACAGCAGGAGCATGTCAGGAAAATTTCCTCGGCCCCTCTGAATTTCTTACATGTTCACATTTCTTTTCCTGTCTCACAAGTAGGGAGGGATTGGCAGCTTTGTGACAAACACCTGGGAAAGAAAAATGTGCATTATCCCTGTTAGGAACCAGGGAGGTGTGGAGGTGAAAAGACACCTGAGCTCGAGGGGGAAGTCTCCGTTGATCCTTTGCCAAATCAGAGGGGAGGGCAGGCCACGCCAGTCCACAGGGACATCCCATACTGGCCCCACTTCCTGTAACTTCGCACACTCTTCCAAGAGAGTTTATAGGTTAGCTGTGGTTTCTGTCCCCTGGAAACGCAGCTCCACAGCCTGGTAACACAGGAATTAGCTCAACTAACTTGGTGGAGGTCTTTCCAGCCTGATGAGTGTGTGAGGCCACAAGCAAGGTGTGCAGCATGAACTCCAGTCTTCCATACCCTGGCCTTGGATAGTGTCCAGCTTCATGGTCAGACACTGTAGTCAGGATCTTTGAAGGTCTCGGGATTATTCCCCAGGCTTAATCTTCTCTCTTAGATTTCTTTGTTTGAGTGCAACAGAAGCAGCAGCATACACATCAGCTGATTTCTAGAGTTCTAGAAATGTTTCCCTGTCTTTAAAAGTCTATGCACGCTTCCATATAAATCACGGCAGGAATGCAGGCTCTGGTCTAAATGGATCAAAAGAAGCTATTGACAGATGCTGAAATGAGTGTCTACCCTTAACACTGGGTCAATTGATAAGTGTCTGACCTAGACTTTTGACTGACATGAAGAGCTGTCAAGAAGAAATCTTCTTTCCCAGTGATGACAAAAAGGCAGGAGGAGAGCAGAGGGAGGAAAGAGAAAACCAGGGAAAGATCTCACTCCCTGGTGGACAGAGTCGTGTCCTCTTAGATGTACCCCAGGAAACTGTATGCTCAGTTATGATGTTCATTTAGCACCTGTGCTTAATAAAGTACTGGACGAGTGCAGTTAAATCCAATAATTCCATAAATGGGATTTGGAAAAATACTAAAATTTGTCTCGATCAAATAGAACCTTATCATTAATATTACCTTTAATCCACATTCCAAAATGATTATAGGAGAAACATGAAATTTAAAGCAAATTTTTTTCCATGCTACCACATAGGAAAGTTTATGTCCTTGAATAGAAATAGGCACCAAAATGTTAGAGAGGTCCAGAAGCACACTAGTCTGTGCTAATCCTGTTTGAGCATCTAGCAATGACCTCTTCAAGGGGAATGTTATAGAGTGTATCCTATTTTTGCAATATCACTTATCCTATATTTTAATACAACTAATATCCACAAAGTTAGTTTAGATATCTTTGCATATCAAGAAACTGTCATTTTATATTCCAGATTTTTCCTTTTGCATTGTGATGATGTATCCTGACAAACAACAGGATTCCATTATTAAACAGTGATGCTACCCAAATCCAGGCTCGTCCTGTGCTTAATGGCTGCCGCTGTTGCTCCACAGAGATGCCTCTTCTCAATCAGAAACTCTGTTAACTGACTCTCACACCGACTTCCAATCTTCACCACAACCTTGCGAAGTCGGTATTATGACCACTACTTTACAGATGAGGAAGCTACACCCCAGAGAGGTTAAACAACCTGTCCAAGGACGCTGGTAAACTTGCTTTTTGGTAAAATTGGAATTATATATAAAAGAACAAGGCTGGTGCTGCCCCCAGGAGGCCACTGTACTGCGAGCAGCTGCACAGACCAATCTGGAGACAGACATGGAGTGGGGGGATGGGAGGAGGGCAAAGTAGGGGATGAAGGAGTGGAATCCTGCTTCTACTGCACCAATCCTCAGTCCTTTGCTATCCTTTTCTAAAATTTGAGGAAAGAGGGCCAGGCACCGTGGCTCATGTCTGTGATCCCAGCACTTTGGGAGGCTAAGGCGGGTGGATCACCTGAGGTCAGGAGTTTGAGACGTGCCTGGCCAGCATGGTGAAATCCCATCACTACTAAAAATACAACAATTAGCTGGCCGTGGTGGTAGGCGCCTGTAGTCCCAGCTACTTGGGAGGCTGAGGCAGGAGAATTGCTTGAACCCGGGAGGCAGAGGTTGCAGTAAGCAGATTGTGCCACTGTACTCCAGCCTGGGTGACAAGAGCGAGACTCCATCTCAAAAAAAAAAAAAAAAATTCTCTTTTGAGGAAAGAAAAACCAAAATCACACTATGTAAGAGAACAAATACTAGGCTGGTGAAGTGGTTTGGTTTTGTGTCCCCACCCAAATCTCATCTCGAATTCTAATCCCCATGTGTCAAGGGAGGGACTTGGTGGGAGGTGATTGGATTATGAGGGCGGTTTCCCCCATGTTGTTTTCATAATAGTGAGTGAGTTCTCATGAGTTCTGCTCGTTTGATAAGTGTCTGGTGTTTCCCCTCCTCTCTCTCTCTCTCTCTCCTGTTGCCTTGTGGGAAAGGTGCCTGCTTCCTCTTTGCCTTCTGCCATGATTGTAAGTTTCCTGAGGCTTCCCCAGCCATGTGGAACTGAGAGTCAATTAAACCTTTTTCATTGATAAATTACTCAGTCTCAGATAGTATCTTTGCAGCAGTGTGAGAACAGTCTAACACAGCTGGACAGTTTTCAGGCTTGAAAAGTGTAGGGAGTTTTAGCAAGCCCCTGGGCTTATGGTAAGTAGAAGAAGCCTGTGCTGAATAGCTTCCATTGCTCCTTCTGCATCTCACCTTGCTCTCTGCTCCTCAACCTTTACCTCTAGAGACTAAAGCAATGAGTTCCAGTGTCCTCCAGTGTCTGGTTGGTTTCCCTCAACAACAGTGCTAGAATCTTATTACAAATCGAGGGAAGGAGGAAAATGAACCACAGTATGAATTTTCCTGGTTCCCCATGAGTCACCTCTACAGAAAGTCCTTGCTCCTCTAAAGAGGGAAATTCTGTACGACTCTTTTCTCTTCAAGATTCCAATAACTTCTCCGTCTTTCCTTCTTTTGAGCCTGGAAGTGATGGCCGCTCTGCTATAGCTAACCCTTGATTCTCAAAGTATTGCTAAGCAGTCCCCTCGACCCACCCACACCTTTGTAATTAGTCTCTTTGCAAATCAATTCCTTCTGAATATCCTTATTTGGGCATAATGCTTGTTGGGACCCTGCCTAGACAAAGGTCAGCTATATATATATATATATCTCCTCCCTGTATGTCCAATAAATTTACTCTAACCCCACCTGGAAATATGATCCACAACATGGAATGAGTCCTGAAGGTAAAAATGGCCAGGCCCTTCCCTGTAGTAGTGCAGAAATCAGCAAAATCCAGATGCTTTCACTGTCAGAAAGTATCACCCCAGACAACTTTCTATTTAGTGTCCACTAGCACTTTACATATGTTATCTAACATAAATCTTACAGCACTCTTCTAAGGTTGGTATTTTTTCATCCCCATTTTATGAATGAGAAAACTGAGCCTAAGGTTAGTTACTTGACTGAACCCACATAGTACATGGCAGAACTTGAAAGTGGCCAGTAGCAAGGTCCTAAATTTCCTAGGTAAGCTTGACAGTCTGTGAAAATGACAGAGGCTGGCATGATCTACGGGGCATTCTGCAGGCATCTTGTACTTTTGGCTTCCCAAAACATAAAAAGACTTAAAATGTTCTATTCCACATGAAATATGTCCATGATGACATCAAGATAAGCCATTTCAGACAACTGCATATCTAATTGTGTATGTGACATCTCTACTTTGATGTCTAAAGATATCTTGAATTGAACATGCCCCAAACAAAACTTTTTATACTACTCCCACTGCAAACCAAAATCTGCTCCTCCTATAACCACACCCTCTCAGTAAGTGACAACACCATTTTTCCAGTTGTTTAGGCTGAAAACCCTAGGTCATCTTTGATTCCTCTCTTTCCTTCATGCCTCTCATTCATCCTGTAGGGAAACCCTGTTGGCTCTCTGCCCCTTCTCCATCTCACCTTGCTGTCTGCTGCTTACTCCTTACCTCTAGAGACTGCAGCAATGGCAGCATTCAAGCGGCTTGAGTAGTGTCCCCTCCAAAACCCATGTCCACTCAGAACCTCAGAACATGACCTTATTTGGAGGTAGCATCTTTGCAGATGTAATTATTTAAGGATAGAGACGAGATCCTAATGGATTAGAGTGGGCCCTAAATCCAATGACTAGTGTCCTTATAAGAAGAGGAGAAGAAATAGAGACACAGAGAAAAAGCCAATGCGAATGAAGACACAGGTAGGGACTGGAGTAACGCTGCCCCAGGTGAGGAGTACCAAAGATTGATGGCAGTCACTAGAATCTAGGAGAAAGGCAAGGGACGGTTTCTCTCTCAGAGCCTCTAGAAGGAATCAATCCTGTTGACACCTTAATTAGTACCTCTAACTTCCTGAACTATGAAAGAATACATTTCTATTTATTATTATTATTATTTGTATTTTTAGTAGAGACGGGGTTTCGCCATGTTGACCAGGCTAATCTCAAACTCCTGGCCTCAAGTGATCCGCCCACCTCAGCCTCCCAAAGTGCTAGGATTACAAGCACGATCCACTGCACCTGGCTTATCTCTCTTATTTTAATCCACCACGTTTTTGACAATTTGTTATAGCATCCCTAAGGAAACTAACACACCATCCTTTTAAAATATACCAAGAATATAACCACCATTTGCAACCTCCATTGCCATAACCCTCTAAGATACCATGTCCCTGGATGAATGCAATCACCTCCTAATACTCTATCCTTACCTCCTCACAGTCTGCTCTCAGCTCCTTGAACAGAATGGTCCTATTAAAATATAAGTTATATTGCTTCAGTTTGTGTCATTGTTGTCTACTGAGGTTGTGCAATTTGTGATTGTATCTACTATTACTATGAAGATGTTATGAAGGATGCTATCTGATATACCTCATGATCATCCCTTTTTAAAACCTTGGGAAAATGTTTTCATGTCTCAGGACCAAAACCAGATTATGCTTCCCCAGAACAATGGTTTATTATATATCTTTTACCTGATTGTGTTCTTGACTTTGCTTTACCAGCTATGAAACTCAGACGCAAATTGCAGCTCACCTCTAGCTCCCAAATTAATTCACATTTGCATGCATTTTGTGATTTATGTTTACCTTTGATATAATTTTATTTTGCCTGCCTTGATTTTCCTTTTATTCCAGTTTCCTCACTTACAAAAGATATTTTGAAAAGTATTTTAAAAGTGAATTTTTGTAAGCCACTTTCACATTTTTGTGTGTTTTTGAAGATAAACAGAAGGATAAAAATGACAAAAAAAAATACTGAATAAGGTCTTATCAAAACACTGTGTAGACTCCCTACCTTCCACAGGGTAAGAGGCAAAATTAAGGGGGCACGTACAGCCCTGTGCCATCTGGCCCCATGGCCTCTTGGATTTCTTCTCCTACCACCTTGTCCCTTTCTCACTCTGCTCTGGCCACAGTGGCCTCTGTCCTCCTCCTTAGTATCTCAGGCTTGCTGCTGCCTTCCCCTGAGCTCTACATGGCTCACTCTTTACTTCCTTCAAGCCTTTGCGCAAAGGTCCCCTTCTCCGTGCAACTTACTCCCACCATCCTATCTTAAATAACAACCACCGTCACGCTCAGTCTCTCTTACGCTGCTTAATTATTTTTTCCCATAGCAGTCAGCATCTAACACACTATAAAATTCAGTTACTTATGTATATAAGAACTATTGTCTGTCTTGCCCCCACAGTAAAGTTTAAGCTTCATAACACAGAAATCATGATTTTGTTATACTCCATGTACCTAGGAGAGTGCCCAGAACACAGAAGGCACTCAAAAATATTTGATAAACTGGTGAATGGATGGATGAATGAATGAAAGAAAGAGAAGTAGAGGGGGTTAGAGAGGTGTCAGGGGCCAGATTATATAGGGGCTTTCAAACTCTGGGAAGGAATTTAAATTTCATTGTAAGTAGAAGAGAGATGGCATCTAACCTGTGTGAAATATTTAGTTCATTGTCTATCCATCTGAGGGTCTAATTTTGTCTGCCACTGTAGAGGGTCATTTGAACAACTTTGTGAGCCTGTGGATAATATCAGGATCTTTAAAAATCCTTATATATGAACTTGCTTCAAAATAGAACCAAGAGTTTGTTTATTTGCCTCAAAGATGATAATCAATTAATTAGTTTAAAAATATCAGAAACAGATGAAAAATGTGAGAACCATTCACTGAACTGGTAACAGAATCTTCATGATGAATGAGCAGAGTCTTGCTTTATTTGCCATCCGAAAGGCTGAAATGATAGTTCAGAGGAAAAGGCAGTCAGCTTCTGTACCTCACTGGGGTTTTGCAGCAGTGTCTGGCTTCCTGGCCTATGCAGCTCAGCAAATGTTGCCATTTTAGGACAATTCTGTATGTGGCCAAAGAAATGTTCAGTAATGAGAGCTGCGTCAGCCTTAGTTGGCATCCCTTTCTGTTTGTTCATAAAATGTTTGTGCCTTCATCCCAGAGAGTGGGAAATTACCTTTGAAAAGCCTCATCTAACTTTCCTCTGAGCTAAAAAGTCCATCTCCAGTAACGTTTGTATTGTTTTCCTTCTGTTTTAGCGCTGCAAAGTGGTTATCAAAATACTTCCCTGACCTTCCCCTTCCCTCTCCATCACACACTGACACGTCTAGCCTAAATTTGCGTCTTGCATCACCTCAGGAAACTCATGGCTAATTTCATTATTTGGGAGAGAAAAATGCAAATGAAGCCAGACAGCTGGTGCTCTCCTCGAGGCTGCTAGTGATGGAGGGGCCGAGGCCCACCTCATCAGAGGCCCTCACACCCTCCTGCTCAGACAGGCCCTGGCGGGGAGAGAGCAGGGAGACTGCTGGAGCAGCAGGAACAGATGGCTAGGAGGGGAAAAGATGGAGAAGCCCAACGTGCCGGAGAGACTGGGGAAAGGTGGAGTGTCAGGCGTTGGGCAGTCAGATGCAGCACACAGGGCAGGGATGGGCGCTTGCAACCCCTGAACATCATCACTTCCGGAAGGGCAACGAAACCCTGGAATTCCATTTGGTGGTATTGTCTGCCAATGGCAATTGGCAATGCCTCTGCTCTGACCTCCATGGCCACATCTACATTTCATTTTCTGTTCCTGCATGCTCAACATCCTTTTTTTCAAAAAAGGAGATGTCGATGATAGAGAGAGAAAAATAATAAAAATAAAGGAAAGGGGAATGACAGCCCATTGCTTTCCTTCTGAATGAGCCTCAGTCTGCAAACCTGAGTGTGTGAGAGACATCTAACTTTATTTTTCTATTGTAGTTCCATTTTCTCATCATGCCCTGCTGGAGTGATAGAAACTTTATTTCATTCAGCATCCTCTTTTCCTCTGGAATTCACTGAAATAATAGGAGACTTAGGAAATCCTAAGGGAGGGGCATGATGCCCTTGTGTCATCTGTCCACACTTCTCTCTGCTGGGGTATCCATCATCCCCTTCAGCCCTTTGGTGGTTGGTCCATATGGATTGCTGCTGAAGGGAGCTTTTTGGCTGCACCATTTGTTATTATTATTATTCCACATCCTTCTAGTATGCACAGCTATCAGTCTAGTGTGCCAAGGCTGTGCCAGTCTGGAGAAATTTCATGGGCCATCTCAGGCTCCATCTAGCCTTTGACACTCAGGCTCATAGGGATTATTCTATTCCTGCTTCTCCTTCTCAGCAGGCAGGTTACACCAACACCTGCACACTCTTCCCTTCCCTGCTAAGTCACCTTTGAGAATCTTCATCTAGTCTCAGGAAGCAACCTGGTCCCTGCTCATTCTGCATTCTCCCAAGGTCTCAATCCAGACCTGGACTTAAGGAAAAGGCAAGAAAAAGAAATAAACAAACGAGCAAACAAACCAACTGGAGTTAGTATTTCAAAGATAGGTACTTGTCTTTTAAAAAGTTGGGCATGTAGAATGGGGATTCCAGCCAAATCCATTTGGGATAAATCTGGGATTTTGGTATCTTTGAGATACCGTGTTAGCTGATGGGATGTTTTGGGTTGGGTAAGGCCACCCTGTCCACCCCACAATCTCTGGAACCACGAGCCATCTAAGGGGTCCCTCAGGTCTCCCCTAGGGGATTTAAGTGACATTCTGATCTGAGGAGCAGAGTGGGGCTAATTTACAGCAGCATGAACACCTAAAATCCTGCCAATATTGAATGCTGCCTAAACTGCAGGGACCACATTGCTGAGAAACTGGGGAGAGGGGAAAGGAGGAGGAGTTGGATGCATAGATTTAATCACGGCCTTCGAACCATTCCACTGATTGCAGAAAGCCTGGAGAGGGCTCGCTGGAGACTTGTAATCATTCCTTCGATTGCACTGGGCCTTTTACATTTTATAACACTTTCGCTTTGATTATCTTGCTCTGTATTCACAATATGTCTGTGAAATAGGGGTGCTTTAAAGGAGAGGAACCAGGCAGACATGAAAAGTAAGTAATAAAGTCTTTCGGGGCTCAACTGGGTCTGCTTATTGTCCTGCAGTTTTTCTTCTTGCCTCCCCTGTCCCACCCCAGTTTGTGGGGCCCAGTAAACTTTGTCCTCTCCCTGGTACACTACTTTGTGTGTACATAACTAGGCATTATCTTATCTCACCCTGACTAGCCAAATGATCAGGGTTCTCACGATCCATGAGACCTAAACACCTGTTAAGTTGAGTTGATCTTAGTTCTTTCCATCTACTGAATGTGCTTTGAATGACTCTGGTCTTTGAGAAACTGACCTGGCTGCTGGATGTTAGCACTCTTCAGCCTTTTACAGGAATTATACGGAAATTCTTCCATTTCTTTGAACATTTGGGAGTATATGCAGAGTAAAGTATAAATGCTTGCAGAATGCCTTTGTTTGCATATTGCAATTTTTCAGAAATCATCTCCCTTCAACACATCAAAGGCTTTGATTTCTACTAATTCTAATAATATTTGGGGTGAAGGAGAAACTGAGGCACAACAGATGCTTTGGCTCAAAATCACGAGTCCACATGGAGAAAAGGCAGAATTTTCAACATGAATTATCTAAGTTTAATATTTTATTTCCTATATTTTCTCCTTTTTACACACCGTCTGCCCTGTAGGCTGCGATGCACATTGATATGTGTTATTGCATTGTCGCTATCCTATTTTTTCAGGTAAGGACAGTGAAACTCTGAAAGGTTAAGTCACTCAGACCCAGTATGCAGTGTCGTCTGCCTTTGCCTGCTGCCTGTGCTACACATTCTGGGTACTGTTGCTGAGCTCGGCTCAATGGCTTTACACCTCCCTTTCAGGGAAAAGCAGCTGCACTGAAGTTCTGTAAATGCTGTAATAGAATTTGTTAACCACTTCCACATGATTTTTAAAGTAAATGTCACACTGCATTGTAACAGTGAGCTAACAACCCGTTAGCGGGTTCTCATTCTCATTTA
Source organism: Chlorocebus sabaeus (assembly GCF_047675955.1). Classification (NCBI taxonomy): domain Eukaryota; kingdom Metazoa; phylum Chordata; class Mammalia; order Primates; family Cercopithecidae; genus Chlorocebus; species Chlorocebus sabaeus. The sequence continues at coordinate 11,655,936 of NC_132928.1, read as the reverse complement.
ATTCACTTTTCCAATACTGAAGTTACTGTGATGCCTGCAAGGACGGCCACGTTCAGTGAATTACTTGGCAGCTGGGCCATTTATTTCTTCACTTCTCCCATGCTGCCTCCCTGGGTGGTTTTTGAAGTTTAGTTATTGCTATGCTTCCTCTCATGCTGCTATCCCGGGGAGAATGGAGCTGTTGGTTTCAGGAGCAGTCAGATCCACACCACTCTGGCCTGGCTGCGGAGGCGCCCCCTAGTTCCCTTTGTCCTCTGCTCTGCCCAGAGCTGGAAGCACAGGCTGAGCTGTTGCTGGCTGTCAGCTTGCTGCGTCTGCCGCGTCTGATATTACGAGATGAATTGTGCCCCTCCTGCCTCCCACAGCCCCGAATTTGTATGTTGGAATCCTAATCTCTAGTCCCTCAGAATGTGATCTTATTTAGAAACAGGTTCATTGAAGAGGTAGTTAGATAAGTGGCGGTCATACTGGAGTAGCGTGAGCCGCTAATTCAACATGCCTGGTGTCCTTATAAAAAGGGACAATGTGGACACAGAGATATGCACAGGGAGAATGCCATGTGAAGACTGGAGTTATTCAGCAACAACTAAGGAATTTCCAGAAGCCAGGAAAGAAACTTGGAAAAGATCCTTCCCTAGAGTCTTCAGAGGGTGTGGGCCCCACAGACACTGACCTCAGACTTCCAGCCTCCAAAGGTGTGAGATGATACATTTCTGTTGCTTAAGCGACTCCGTTTGTTGTACTTTGTTATGTCAGTCCTAAGATCCTACAAACTTATCCACATTTTTCCCATTTTTCCCACCCAAAGGAGCCTCTGAAGGAGGACCAAGAATCTAGAAAACCCCTAGAGCTCTGGGATCCAGTGATCACGTCATTGGAGGGGTTTTCTGCTAGAGTCTCTTGAAGGAGGAACAATCCCAGCATTCTCTTGTGGAGCTCTAGGGAGGTGGGACTTACAGGGGCACAGTTTTAGCCAAATTGTGTATACACTAGCCTAAGCTGGTCGATAGCAAGGAATTTGAAAGGATACCATGGCCACCTCCTGCATCCTAATAGCCTCTGGATGCTGAGACAATAAGTTTCTGCTTCTATCTGCAGCCCAAGGTGATGCAAACTTCCAATCAGGAGCATGCAGTAGTGATGTTATCTGCATGTGATGTTACTAGACCCATTTTAACAACAATAACCATAACAAGAATAACAACATCAATAGTCACCACCAAAGTGACTCAGCCATTAATTAAACAATAACTACATGCCAGGTGCACACACTCGGTCACCTCCCTGCTAAGTGATGCTAGGTAACTCACTTCACTGTTCTGTGCCTCCGTTTTCTAATCTGTAGGATAGAAATAATAATACATAAAGAACTTTAAAGTGTAAGTTATAATTATTATCATAGATGACATGATTATATCTTCCCATTTTAAAGATGAATAAACTGAGGATGGAAGGGAAGCAACTTACTGAAGATCACTGTCAAACAAGCAACTCCTGTTACCACCTCCAGGTGAGGAGTCCCAGTGCACAGTGAATAGCAAAAAGCTTAACAATACTTACCACCAGGAGCAGCAGTCCCAGAATGTGAACCTGCTACAGGGTTTGCAGGCATCAGGGTCACCAAGGAAGACATGACTCACACAGACACTGATGGAGAGATGTTTTAACACATGGAAACTAAACAGAGTGAGATTAGGTTCAATAGGGAGCATCAGTCCACAGTGGCGGTGAGTCTTGCTCTGGCTGATGCAGGGAGATGGTCTGCATATACCTCTGTCATGCTGCAGGCAAAGAACTCTGTTCCCTCCCTGCCGGTAACAGATAGAGCAGTGGAGTTGACTGACTGCCACAGGACACACACACTTAAGAACAACAACAATGTGCACATCAAGGTCCGAACAGGGAAAGGGATTCCCAAACAAAGAGATGTGGCCAGCTCAGGTTGTGAGGGCTCCTTATTTCCTTGCTAGGAAATGTGTCGGCCCAAGGTACATCTTTATGCAACGATGCAGGGGTCGAAAGACAAGGTGCATATGACTGCCTTTTCCAGTAGTCACGCAAGTAGTAACTAGTAGAGCCAGGACCTGACTTGCATCATTTTTTCCAGCTTTTTTGTGTTACCTACTGACTGTGGGCAAAATACAGTGCTAGGCACTGTGAGGTCTGCAACACTGATTCAGATACAGAAGTCAAGCTCTTCCTCTAAAAACTTAGTAATGGAGAAAATAAAGGTATGCTCATGGACAGAACAGAGATTTTGATTTTAAAATCTCTTTCTTTAATAACATATTCAACATATTCTCAATAGATAATGAGAACCTGACATTGCACGGGTCATTCCAGGCACTGAGGTACAATGATGAATAAAACCACATCTTCCCCACAGGGCTGACTGTGGATACACAGCCCAGGAAACAGGCAAAGAAGTAAACAAAAAATCACTGTAGTATGTATGTGTGAGGCACTATGCTAGGCCCAAGAGATAAACACAGAAAAAAGTAAACACCTGAAACTATGGTCCTTGTTGGACACAAAGTCTAGTGGTGAGACAGAGAAGAATTGGGTAATTACAGAATCAAACTCACCGTAAAGGAAGCTGTGCAGGGTGTTGTGGGGTACAGAGAAGGAACATCTCAAATTCAACTTCTAGGAAGCCACCCTGGAGGTATAAATATGAACAGGTAACTACAGCCACTATGTCACTTATTGTCCCAACTGCTGAGTATAAAAGTCAGTGTCAATATAAGTATACTAGGACAATAGGCATAAGCCAGGACAGCCTTGGAAAGTAGAACATAGAGTCAATCTACAAATAATCAAACAGATCAGAGGAAATATTTACAAGAAAAAAATGGAATAGGAATGGTTGAAGAGCACTTATTGATGTAGGATTGGCAGGAGTTTACTGAGGAGACACAGCAAGGAAGGTTTGGGAAAATCATCACCTGTACTAAATATATATATATATATAAAATATATATATATAAAATATGTAAATATTGGTTATAAATGTGTACATACGCAAAGCTAAATTTTGCTAAATGCAAAATATATATATATTCATTTAGAAATGTGCATGATATATATCATCTATATATCTAGATATATAGATAAATGCACACAGATATTATTGCCACACAAAACAGAATGCTTATTTTTCATATGAGAATCAGGCTTGATTTCTTTTTTCAATTAATATAGCACAGTAAAGAATAATAGTTATAGGCTTTAGAATCTGAGTTTGCATAGGGATTTCACCACTTACTAACAGTGTGATCTTGGCTAGAATATTTAACCTGTCCAAGTCTCAGTTTCCTTATCTATAAAGTGGGGATAATAACACTTAATTCAAAGGATTGTTGTGAGAATTAGATATGTCTATTGTTGGAACATAATAAAACTTTCAGTACATAATATTTTATGTATCTTTTAAAATAGTTTATGAAGGTATGTACGTATGCACATGTTGGTTATAAATGTATACATACTCAATGCTAAATTTTGCTAAATGCAAAAGATTTAGAAAATAAAGAGGTATAGAGTATAGAGAATAGAGAATAGAACACAAGTTACCTATCAAGTAGTTTACATAATTGAACTTGAGTAAAAAGATAATGTAACTGAAATGGTCAAGGGCTGGATCTTGCTTCAGGCGTGGCTGGATTCAGAGGCAAATCTCTTGCCATCCAGGGTCTATTCTCAGCATTCCTAACCAGCTCTCTTGCTGCAGAGGACACAGTAGCTGCCAAGGACCACAGATGGGCATACCACTAGAGGATCAATCCCAGTGGAAATTGAGCTTCTTCTCTAATAACTCCTCACAAAATACAGAGAAATCTCTGAACAGCCCATCTTGGGTCTTGCGTTAAACCTCCAACTTGTCTGAGTACTCTGACTAGCAAGGCCAAGGTGTATGTTTTCCTGACTAGGGTTGAGGGCAGTCATCCCTACCTGAGTCTAGGAAAGGGGAATTCTGTGACCAACAAGTGGGACAATTAATGCAAACTGTGACAAAATAACCCACACTCATGGGGCAAGTCCTCCCCGAATTTTTTTGTATACAAAAATATATATAATATGACCTTTTAAAAATATTTTTGTTACAAAATAGACTATACTATATACTTTAAAAAAAAAACTTACTAACATACCATGGACTTTATATCGATATGAATAAATACAATACTAGTAAATCTTTTTAAAATGGTTGCATAGTATTTCACTATATGACTACCTCCTATTTTATTTAACTATCATCTTATCAATTAAATGAATGGGATGGAGCCTTTAGGAAAGGACTATAGCATGACTGATTAGAGGTATGTTTCTGTCTCCTCATATTTGTGGCCCTGGGTGATGTGTGTGCAAGTGTGCACTGAAGTGCACAAGAGGGGAAGAGCACAAGGATGTTTACATGATCTAAGGTCATCAGAAAATACCCATGCACTGAGACAAAAACAGCATCAGAATTCAGGGCCCCTTGGCAACCTTAGAATGGTAATGTTACCAGCCAATGCATGGGCTCTAGCCAGCATTTAAGGCACGTGACTTAGACTTACTCCTCATCAGGAGATGGGAATCTATACCAGATCCTGAATCTTGTGTAAGACAGACATGGGAGCTCACATTAAGATGTCACTCAATATATGGAGGTCACATGAATAACTGAAATGAACATACGACTTAAAATTTACAATACGTGCTCTAACCAGATAAGAGGGTTTGTAAGATTCCTCAGAGTAAGAGGGTTTGTAAGGTTCCTGAACTTGCCAACTTTTGAGTTTGAGACAAAGAGAACATGCCTCTTTAAAAGACAACAACAAAAACACACTTTTTACCAAAACATGTAGGTGATACAGATTTCCACATTTTCCAATGAATCATTGCTGTGGTTTCAAAAATAGAAGGCTGCCTGCCAGCGCTGGGTGTCAGCCTCACAGAAGGGACCCGTTCTCGCCATCTCTTGCCACCCCAGAGCGCGCTGAGTCAGCCGCGGCTCGGCTGCGCCCCGCGACCTCTCCGTGTGCCCGCGGCGGGCGGGACCCCAGGCCCTGGGCGCGCTCGGCCCAGGCTGGCGGCACAGACGCGTGCCAATCTCCGGCCTCCCCGCCGTGACAGCCAGAGAGAGGACCAATTAGTGCTAGCTGTGATGTGGAGATGGGTCCGCCGAGGACGAGCACCCCTCCCTGTTCTCTTGGCAGAGGCCACTGGCAGGGCCGTCAGATGTCAAGGGCTTTCCATCACTCCCGCCCGGCTCGCGGGGCCTTCCCGGCACCTGGCCCAGCTGTGGGAATTGCTGACCTGCTGACCGGAGTTCCCATAGCCCTCCTGCCTCCCAGGCCTTCGGATTCCTCCTTGGATGTAGAATACATCGGATATTAGTATGTTTGGCTCTTCTAATCCCAGGTGGGACTCCGAAGTGAAGATAAACACTTTAAGAAAATAAATAAACATTTGGATTTCTGGCCATTTTGCAGAATGAGGAAATGCCCTTGACATAATCAAAAGCCTCTTGTTTTGAGAGCATCTGAATGAAAGAATGGACATATGTGGACACATGTTTTAGGCTTGCTCATCCACCAATTCATTCCATAAAAAACAAATGGCTTTGTAATTCTCCCAATATGAGAGGTGATCAGATCCCACAAACCTGCTTGCAGATTACAGAGTACAATAAGAGACAGCAAATATTTCATACATATAAAAATTGTCTTAAGTAGAGCTCACTTTGTACAATAGATTCTCTCCATAATATTTCCCGACAGGTAGATAACCACATGAGTAAAATGGCTAATAATGTGTTTTTTCTTTAATCAGCTCTTAATTTTGTTAACTCCATTTGAACTGAGAAATGGACACATAATCAGACAAAGCCATTAATTCAAAATACTTTTCTCAAGTTCTAGAATATATCACATGATTTGGCAAGCAGTAAACTTTGATTAAATCAATGGCAACCATGAATACATTTCAGCTGTATTGGGAGGTGAGGCATTTTGGAAATGCAGGTAGTAAAATAAGGATGGTAGTAGAGTGAACCTTCTAAATTTGTTAATACGGGAGGAAAATAAATACCTTAAAGTAGTGCATTATCCAAATACAATGTTTCCTGTTGCATCTTGGAATGCAATATTTATAGCCTTTTTCTTTTCTCCCTGGCAACATCTATCCCTTATTCTGTTCTCTGAAGGAGAAGAGGCATGGTTTCTATCCCCAAGGAACAGGACTCTCTAACTCCCTAACTCACATGAAATGACACTAACTACACAAGAAATACATTTCAAAAGTATGTGGTGAATAGAACTGGTGCCGTAAGAGTTTGGTAATGAATAAGGCAAGCTCAGAATCCAGAGGATTACCAATTTTCTAACATTCAAATTTCATATTTTTGGTCTTCCCAATTCCTTGGCCTCCATGTCAGGAATCTACTTTGCATGAAATACTCAGAATGATTCAATCTTAGAAATACTAATGAAAACTCACCACTCTCTCAATACAACCTCTAATCCACTTGGTGTTCTTCCTCCCTTACTCCATTTAGTCTATGTGACTCTTACAGAGAGCTCCATATCTCAATAACTCCATCTCCTCCCAATTTGTCTTTACCTCTTCCTCTCTGTAACCAAGTTCTCCTCCTCCTTCATTCAACCACTGTCTCACCTATGGCCTTGCCCTCTTGCCTACTGCATATACGAAAACACCAAAACTTCAAGTATTTAATTGATGGGCTTGCCTGTGACCTTCTCCAGTTTGAGCAGCCAGACAAGTGTTCAACCATTGCATTAGAAAGTGTTGATGGATGAAGACACCAATTCATATCTTTTTCCATCAAAAACCTCAATCTATGTATCAGATAAGAAAGACTGGAAAAGCCAGTCACGGTGGCTCACGCCTGCATTCCCAGCACTTTGGGAAGCTGAGGCGGGTGGATCACCTGAGGTCAGGAGTTCAAGAGCAGCTGGGCCAACTTGGAGAAAGCCTGTCTTTACTAAAAAAAAAAAGAAAAAAATACAAAAAATAGCCGGGTGTGGTGGCAGGTGCCTGTAATCCCAGCTACTCGGGAGGCTGAGGCAGGAGAATCACTTAAACCTGAGAGGCGGAGGTTGTAGTGAGCTGAGATCATGCCATTGCACTCCAACCTGGGCATTAACAGTGAACCTCCATCAAAAAAAAAAAAAAAAAGACTGGAAAATATATGTGATGTTTCAGAATTTGTTGTTTTCTCACTAATCCCCTTGCTCCCCATTCCAAAAAAAAAAAAAAAAAAAAAAAAATTCCAGTTGCAGAGCAGAGAGGAGAGTGGGAAAAGAGAAAAGAAGGAAATGTCAGCATGTCCTGGGAGTGGCAGGGATAACTCTGCAAATATTCAGACTCTGAAGGCACAGGATAAGCGCCAAATTTCCGTCTAGAGTTCTGGGATGGAGCAAGCCTTGCAGAGGTGCCCAGCAGCCAGGATGGCATGGGGACCAGGAGAATAGTGGTGGGTGGAGGATTTCCAGGGAGCAGTGAGAAGGTGGAATCTCTAGCAACTCCAGAATAGCAAAAAGAGCATTTAATACTCTGTATGATCTTATCAGTCCCAGAAGGAGCTGTGAAAGGTAGCTGAGCTAACTGGTAGACCTGAAGAGGCATTTGCAACCAGTCTGCAGAGAAACTGCAAAAGAAGAAACAGCATAGGCCAGCCTGTGGAGATCAGTTATGATCTCTCAACAGAAGTCTTATGAAGATGACACACCTGAAAAATGGATGCTAAGAGTTACATCTCAGTGGAGTACAACCATGAGCAGAAGAGCCCAACTGTTGGCCAGGTACTGCCACTGGAGAACTGCCATGACACTATCAAATCCCTGGGAGCCAGAGAGAGGAATACCAAAGAATCCTGAATCTGCCAAAGTTTGGTGTTAATATGACTGATCTATAACTGAATTTGATCAAGTTTACCTGGAATTATCAGATCAAGTTTCCTACCATGAAAAACAAATAGAGGGCTCAAGATACCACTTGAATTTAGTCATAGGAAAAAATACATACCTTGTCACATAGCAGCTTTGGGAACTCAAATTTGTACTTGCCACACTTCATTGCCTTTTTGATGTGCTGAGTCTTCAAAACGTCAATTTTTAAAATTCTGTACTTTTATTCCCAAGCTGCTAAAACCTGCTGAAGAAAAGCACACCAAATGAAGGAGGCTGGAGTACCGGGAGGTGAGAAAGGTGGGCTTTGAGGTCTACCTTCATTTGATGGGCAGTATTTACACAGGTGAAGGAAGGAGAAGCAACACAATAAGAACTAATAGTTACATAAAGCATGACAGCTTACACAGAAGGCGTATTCACAGACATTATCACACTCAATGCTCACAATAATCTTGAAAAAAATATAAATATCCCTTTTTGTTATTGAGCAAGAAAATGCAGCTTATCAGCAGCAGAGATTAGAGTGACAACTTTCGTGACTCGATATCACACATTCTTTCCACTGTCCCATGCTCAGGAGCCTTCTTCAGTGTCTGGAAGTTTGCCTTTGGTTTTGCAAGCTTCCTTTAGCTAATTTGGTAAAGGTTAGTTTTCACCTTCAGAATCCCACTTGATCTTATAACTATTACTCCCATTGTACAAATGAATAAACTGATACTCACTTGTTCAAGATCATGGGACTGTAGGAGATTGAGCCCAGACTGAAAGCAGTTTTGCTTTTTCATAATTCAATGCCCTATTCATTTTAACCTACTAATATTAAGTTATAATAGCGCATTATTAATGTTATAATTTTAGAGAAGCAGACGACTGCCTCATTCATGGAGAAAAAATGAATGAATGATTGAATGGTTGAACTCTTTTCTTAGATTCTTATGACTGTCACATATACATCACAATAGGAAACAGCTAGATTTGATTTGTTTTCCATTTCCTTTCAATGAGTTTCACTAAAATTACATATTTTAATCTAAAAAATATGAGAAGTGCAAATGTAATTTCTGTGAAAAATTCCTAGGACCAGCGAAGTGTTACTTTCTAAGTGGAAAATATTTCAAGTCAAATGCTTATTATTTTTAATTATTAAGAACCAGATTCTCAATATTAACTTTAAAATCAGTGGCAAATTTGTCTGTTTGATTTTTCAATCATGTCTCACTGACTTCCTTCTCTTCTTTTGATCATTTTGCTGCACTTGCAATTTGATATCTCATTCATGGCTGTGCTGTCTGCAAACTCTGGTTAGTGCAAAGCTCTGCAAAAAAAAAAAAAAAAAAAAAAAAAAAAAAAAAAATTCTCTTATTTGACCATGAACTTTCGATGATCTAGTTAGCGTTACTGTCAAGCTTCCCGCGGTCTTTTTGAAAAGCAGGACTTGTCCATTCTGCCCTCTGGCCAACTTCAGTGGGACTAAAGCGCTAGCAAGAGCCATCAAACTGCCTGACGGCTTGTCATCAGCGAGGCTCCATTAATTTACACACATTTTCCACTGTTTGGCATCTACCATGATAACTCTTTTCTCTTCCAAGCAGCTCCTGTTTGCATTTAACACTTGGGTTAATTTTCATCAGAGTTTAAATTTAGCCATCAGTTATTTCAGGGGAGCTGTCAGCCAACATATGGAGAGAGGGAGAAAAAAATCCTTCTGAATTTATAATAAAGTGGAATCTGTTGAATGTGAAACAAAAACCAACTGCAATATAGTGAGGCCCCGGTGGGGAGAGCGGGGTCAGCGAAGAATTGCAGAGTGGATTAGCTGTTCTATTCACCAGAGCCGCGTCTGGGCACCTCCGGAGCTTCTTGATATATCAAAAAATGATGGAAAGACACAGTTCAATTTGTCCCCCTTTTATAAAGGATAATTAACCTGTCAGTCTTGCTACTTTAACAACTTCATTAAATTGGAGGCGAAATGGGTGCTGAGAAGTCTTGTCTTTATCCAAAAGGAACACAGGGCACTTGTGTAAATGGTGGAAAAAGAAAGAAAACACATACACGCAATACCCCAGTAATACTGTCTGGTTCCTGAAAAATGGAACATGCTTCTTCCAATTAGGTAATAATCCTGCCTTTACTATGACCTGCTAAAAGTAATTTTCTTAACTCAGAAGGCAGAGGAAATAATGTCACAGCCCAACTAGGCCAGGAAAGCACACCACTTAAAAATTGAGGTTATAGGGTTTCAAATGCTGTTGGGCCAAACTATTTAAGACCTCGAGTGATGGCTACTAAAGGTGAACAGCATTCCACAAGCAATAAGAAGAAATGAAAGCTCCCTCAGTCCTCCACCTCTCTCTCTGCCACCCCCAACATTGGCCTCCATGCTTTGTTTCTTGGTGATAAATCATATCTTTACTACTACAAAGATGCGAAACTTTAAATATATTCATTCAAGAGAAAAAGAGCACTTCAACCATTTTAGTCTAAAACCCTAAATAATTTCTCTTTCTTAAAGCAAACGTGTTGAATATTTTAAGCAACTGAAATAGTAGTTCAATTAAAATTATAGTCCTCTTCTCATTAGAAATTCTACTCTGAAAATAAGCATAAAGCACAGTAAAAAATTAATTATATTTTTAAAATCTTCTTAAAATCAAAATTATGTTATTTCCAGTTGAAATGGAAATGGTTTTATGAGATTGGTAATTCTGTCCTATAGTATCTCATTATATCATTACAAAATAATAATTTAATGATCTCAGTATAATAATAAAAAATTTCAACTAGCTATGGTAATAATAAAATTTAACATGCTTCTCTTGTCAAAGTACTCAGAAATTCTGGGTATGATCATATAATTCTCCAGGAAAGAAACACTTTTTAATTTAAAAAATATTTTGAATGATTAAAATTTTTGTTAATTTTTTCATGATAATTTTGAAAAATAAATATCTTGTAAAGTCAATATTAGTCCTTTAAAGTTTATAATCTCAAACCAAGTTTAATTTATTATCCTTATAAACCATAATTTTTTATCTTAAATTCATTTAAAATATCTCATTTTTGGTAATTTGTGAATATACTAGGAAGGCAAAAATAGAGAATCTTATTTTTTTTTAGTACAATAGGTGTCACTTAGATGAAAATTTTTACATTTTATTACAAGTGATTTTTCGGGAAAAAAAGTGACAGTGCCAAGACAACAATATTTATATACTTTATTTAGTGAAGAAGTCAGAATTTATCTATTTTTGTTCCATTTGAAACAAGATCTGGTGCAGCTCCTAGAACAACTAAGCTACTACAACAGCTATTTAATTAATTTTTAAGAATATAGCTATTCATTTTCATCCTTTTAAAAATGAAAGCTGCCTAATTTCATAGAAACAGTCATTAAACCAAAGATGACACTTCTGAAGATCAGCGGTATCCAGAGAATTTCAGAGCAACTTGGTTTTATTAGATCAAGTACAAGCTTTCTATTTACTTTGCCTAATTAAGGATTGTACTTCTCATCAAGAAGATAATTCATTTTTGTCGCAGCTTTTGGAAAGAAAGCTGGTCTTACGTCTTTTCCAAAGTGACTTTTTCCTGTTCCTGAACTTGCCTGTCTCTATAGTTAGGCAATAATTAAGATGAAACATTTTGTATTGTTCCATCTTAGACCTCTGTCTGTAAGCATTGGCAGAGAAGAATCGAAAGCTTTATTAGCCCTTCTCCCAGAGTATTGTAAAAAAGGAATTGTGATTCAGAGTGGCAACTGTTCTTGCCATTGGTGCTTTTTCAACTTGTACATGATCTCAAAAAATCCTAGTGGTGGACACGCAACACCATGAGTGCTTTTGTGCAGCAATGACATCCCACCCTTTTATATATACCACTTGGCATGTTTGCTTGCTGTGTCTTTTAGAGGAAAGACCCAAGGGCCATTGAGATTAGCAGCCTTCTCAGCCGTGTCACCCTTTCCAGCTGGTCTGGCACCAGGGGCACTGCAGACTGAAAAGAAAATGACTCTGATTCCGTCTGAAATAATGTTGGGAGACTGGAAATGTTAAGAAGGAAAGCGGCATCAGTCAGAGCTTATTGGACATTCACTATATATAAACGAAATGGAACAGCGACGAGGGAGAAGGTTTTGTGAGTGAAATCCTACTCTGGCATCCAGAGGTGGGTTCATTTTACCGTGCCTCTGAAAAAAGTTAGAGTGACCCAAAGCTTAATTGTAGAAACCAAGTGACTCTACATCCCCAAATAAAATACTCCAAATATGGAAATGTCACCACCCTACATCAATGTCAGTTCTGGATTTCTGCTTTTGTACTTTGAAATGTACCCATCTGACTGAATCAAGCTGTTCTCAACGAGGAAACTATTTTAATTCAGCTGTGCATATCTTTCTTGTTTCTTATTTTAAAACAACAAACACTGCTAATTTTAGAGAGTAAAACTGAGCCAAAAGCTAAAATGAGCAGCTAGTACCCATAAATAAATGTGGGAAGAAGCTCAGTTTCCTATTGTAAGAAAATGATTAAATTGCCTCAGATTTAATCACAGTAATTTAGTCATCTTGTGAATGTAGGTCAGTCATTTGTTGGTAGTAACACTTTTTATTTAGAGGGCATAGTTTTTCACTAATAACCTCCAAATTTTCAGTGAATTTATTCGAAAGAAGTACAAAATTATCAATGAAGCATAAAGATAATTAAGTCTCCTTATATAGAGCACAAATAAAACTATCTACAAAGAGTTGCCTGAACCTGATTTTAAGATCAAGTCCTCACAGTTTGTGACTGCATTAGTAATTTAGACCAAAGTGATGGTTTTTAACAGAAATTACTTAGGTATTTGCACCAACTGTGAAAACCTGTTACCTTCAATCTGTATTTTTCTTTTTCCTATATTATCAGCAAACTATATCATAAAAGTTACCTCTACTACCACCACTGCAGCAGCAATAAAATGAGTAGAAATGTGATAATTACCTGAATAGTTTAAGTAAATATATGTTGGGATGATTATCTGGCTATTTTTAAAAAACTATTAATTTGGTTTTGTGTCTGTAAGGGCAGCTACACAAAGTTACAAAACCTCAGAATGGAGATTGAAATTAGTGTCTCACAATATAAATTATAATGTGAACACCTGTATTACTCTTTTTTTTTTTTTTTTTTTTTTTTACATTTCCTTCGCCCATAACTTGAAGGCAGAAATATTTTGTATCAGGTCACCAGCTCTCCACATGTAGTCTTAAGCTCCGCAAAGACAAGGAATGACTCCTTCCTTTCTTTTTCTTTTCTTTTTTTTGAGACAGAATCTTGCTCTGTCACCAGGTTGGAGTGCAGTGGCGTGATCTCAGCTCACTGCAACCTCTGCCTCCCGGGTTCAAGCGAGTCTCCTGCCTCAGCCTCCCGGGTAGCTGGGACTACAGGTGCATGCCACCACACCCGGCTAATTTTTGTATCTTTAGTAGAGACAGGGTTTCAGCATGTTGGCCAGGATGGTCTCGATTTCCTGACCTCATGATAAGCCCACCTCAGCCCCCCAAAGTGCTGGGATTACAGGTGTGAGCGACTGCGCTTGGCCAGGAATGACTCCTTTCTTTGGGGACTGGAGGCTGTGCTGTCTTTCAAGCAGCATATCCTGGAGAAAAAAAGGAGTGGAAACTCTACTGGTAGTAAACTTGCTGGTGAACAAACTTGATCTTGGTTTTGATCGCATAAAATATTTATGGAGTAGTTTACATTCCACATGTTTCATGGCTTGGGAAATACAAATTTGTATTGTTTTGGAGATATCCATTTGGAGAAATCTTATGTTCAACAAAGCTAAAGCTAGACAGTTCTGAAATTAAGACTAATTCACAGATTTGGGGTTGGTTAAAAGACAGATTTTTCAGGACAGTAGGTTTACCTTGGTTCCAAGGGTTCCTCTTTGCTTCATTTTGTGACAAATAACGAAAATTCCATGTGCCAATACATAGCCTACCTTTTTAATACGAATTTTTAATTCTCCAATTCTAGGGTTCATTTCTATAAATGCTTCATAATTCATTGTCAGCTAACATAGTAAGTTGCTATGGGGCATCCTTGTTAATTGGATGTTCTAGATAAGTAAGCACTGCTGTTCTGTCTTCTTTCTTGCTAGCTATACAGATCTTCTGGGGTGGTCGCCACTTATCACTGAAACCCTAGTGATCTCCCTCCTCTGCATCCTAGAGCAATTAAAGATCACTCATTTTTTATTCAAATACACCCTACCTCTGGCTAGTCATTATCTTTCTATATGGACTTGTCTCATTTCCCTAATGAAACTAAAACACTTTTGAGTACTTGCAATCTAGCAGGCTCCCAGGTAGGCACTGAGGAATGCTATGCCACATCATCCTCACAATGGGATGAGGAAAGCAAGATCCTACCCATTAGACAAATGAGGAATGAACGAAGGCTCAGAGACATCAAATAACTTGCCTATGGTGACCTAATTATTCAATAAGGGATAATGTCTTATCCCGTAGAATTTTTACCTCACAAGTCCATATGTGGCTTGAGTCCAGCACAATAAATTATGCCTCTTTATACCACCTCAGTCACATGGTGCTGTGCTCATGGAAAGTATTTAAGTGTTTAATAAAGTATTAAGTACTCTGTGGTCCAGTAATGTCTTGATACTCTCCAGTTAGGCCGGCAGTCTATGCAAAACTCAACTACATCATCTTAATCATCTATTTACCTGTTTGTACATTTTTAAGACAGGGACAGGCAGGTAAAAAGATGATTAAGATAAAGTGGTTGAGTTTTATCTTACTTATCATTGTATCCCCAATTTTAAACTCACGGCCAACTCTCAGTAGTAAATGGATCCAAGGCTGAGGCAGGGCAATCAGACGAAGTACAAATGTTGGCAAAAGAGGAGACGATCACTATCCTCCATGGTATCTGAACAGACAAAACGTCAGCAGTAAAAAACCCCTAACACTATTGACTGATTAAGTTTTCCATTTAAGTGATAGAGATTTTATAACAAATAATAACCTTTATGTTGTACCATAATTGTAGATGTAAATGGCCCACGAGATTTGGTAGAATTTACATGGACATCCACAAAGTCCCTGAAAGTATTTTGTTTTTATTGAATCACTAATATTAGCTTGCTTCCTGGCCAATTATATGGTTGCTTAAAGTTTTTTTTTTTTAAAGGGTGGTTCCCGGTCTAGAAACATACGGGTGTCTTTAACTGTGCCCACAATGACCACAGTTTCCAGGCACTGGAAGTTGCATCAGATACGACCCTGTATGCCTGCCTTTGCCTCTTTGGCAGACAGAGACACACATATAGTGATTCTTATAAAGAACAGCAAATAAGATAACACTTGCTCTTACGAGTTGAATTTTGTCCCCCACACAAGATGTTAAAGTACTAAACTCAAGTACCTGTGAATGTGACTTTATTTGGAAACAGGGTCTTTGCAGATGTAGTCAAGTTAAAATGAGATTATTAGGATGGGATATAACCTAATATGACTGGTGTCCTTATTTAAAAAGGGAAATTTGAACACAGCAACGCATATGCAAGGAGGAAAACACCATATGTGAAGATGAAGGTAAAGATCAGGGTGATGCTTCTGTAAGTCAATGAATGCCAGAGATTGCCAGCAAACCACTAGAAGCCAGCGGGGAGACTTGGAACAAATTTTCCCTCCCAGCCCTCAGAAGGAATTAAGGCTGAGGGCCTTGACCTCGAACTTCTAGCCTTCCAAACTGTAAGAGAATACATTTCTATTGTTTAAGCAACTCAGTTTGTGTTACAACAGCCCTAGGAAGCCAAACACGCTTGTGTTATAATAAGATGTAACGATAATGGCCTTTAATTAAATAGTTTCTGTCTCTACTTACAAGAAAAACAATGTTTTTCAAGTTTCTTTTTGTTTTTTTGTTTGTTTGTTTTTTTGTTTGTTTTTTAATTTAGCCCAGCAATTCAAATGTCTGGGTCATTATACACAAATTTGTGAATTAAATATATTATGTAGTGTGCTTAAAACAGGCCAGACAAGATGGCTCACACCTGTAATCCTAGCATTTTGGGAGGCCGAGTCGGGAGAATCACTTGAGCCCAGCAGTTTGAGACCGTCCTGGGCAACATGGCGAAACTTTGTCTCTACCAAAAAAAAAAAAAAAAAAAAAAAAGAAAAAAAAAGAAAAATTAGCTAGGTGCCTGCTTGTATTCGCAGCTACTTGGGAAGTTGAGGAGGTAGGATCACTTGAGCCCAGGAAGTTCAGGCTGCAATGAGCAGAGAGCGTGTCACGGCACTCCATCCAGCATGGGCAAAAGAATAAGACCCTGCCTCAAAAAAAATAAAAGGAAAAATAAAATAAAGTATTTAAAACAAAGTTGGCCAGGCGCGGTGGCTCACGCCTGTAATCCCAGCATTTAGGGAGGCTGAGGCTGGCAGACCACAAGGTTAGATCTAGACCATCCTGGCGAACACGGTGAAACTCTGCCTCTACTAAAAATACGAAAAATTAGCCGGGCGTGGTGGTTGGCGGGCGCCTG
Organism: Chlorocebus sabaeus; assembly: GCF_047675955.1. Lineage (NCBI taxonomy): Eukaryota > Metazoa > Chordata > Mammalia > Primates > Cercopithecidae > Chlorocebus > Chlorocebus sabaeus. The sequence goes on along the minus strand of NC_132928.1, from coordinate 11,639,470 downwards.
TAGTCCCAGCTACTCCGGAGGCTGAGGCAGGAGAATGGTGTAAACCCGGGAGGCGGAGCTTGCAGTGAGCCGAGATCGCGCCGCTGTACTCCAGCCTGGGCGACAGAGCGAGACTCTGTCTCAAAAAAAAAAAAAAAAAAAAAAGGTTCTTTTGACATGTTATCTCCCGATTACTATGCAAATAAACTGTATGCTAAGGATAGTGTACAACAGAACTCACTTTATTAGAGATACTTGCATGACATTCATGTATTGCACAGGTAAGTAAAGAGAAAATACAGATATGCTTACATAGAAAGATAGAAGTTGGTCAATATCCAAATGTGACACTGTGCCATTTTTCCTCTGCACATTAAAGAAACTGATTGCAAATGAGAAACCGGTGCCATACAGGAGCTTACTGAGTGGGCACAGAAAGACAAATACCACATGACCTCACTTACATATGTCATCTAAAAAAATCCAACTAACAAGTAGAGAGTAGAATATTGGTTATCAGAGACTGCGGGTGGTGGTGGGGGGTGATGTTGGTCAAAGGGTACAAAGCTTCAAGTTAGACATGAGTAATAAATTCAAGAGATCTAGAGTACAACATGGTGACTATAATTAACAATATATTGTATATTTAAAAATTGCTAAGAGAGTAGATTTTAGGGGTTCTCACCACAAAAAAATATATGTATGTGGGGTAATGCATATGCTAGCTTGATTTAGATATTCCATAATGTGGAATATCTAAACATCTTGTTGTACACAATAAATATATACAATTCTAATTTGTCATTAAAAAAAATTGAAAAGACATAAAAAATACACAGAAAAAAAAAAAGAAAAAGAACAGTTTAGTGATTGGCACTAGGGCTCCTGGGCAGATGCAAGGGCAAGGCATCAACTGTCTGGAAGCCGAGCTCTCCTTTGCTTCAGCAAAAGCTTCTTTGATTTTAATGGTTATAATAGGTTCCTGTAAGATTTTATGTGAAAACAGGGCCACATTGCTTGCAAAAAAAAAAAAAAAAAAAAAGATAGCATTGCTTTGGCATTGTTTCCTGACATGACCTTCCCAGCTTGTCTACCCTACAGTGCTATAGGCAATAGGTAGATAAGTAGAGGGATAAAACAATTCAAAGTTGGGGTTTTTTGAGATCACACAACTTCATAATATCCCTTAAAATCACTGGATGAATGTCGAGCATATCAAAATTCACACTTAGGAATCAATGACTCTTCTAATTATAACTTGTTTTCAGTGAATTCAGACCTTTTAAAATTAAATTAGTTTGCTGGTGTGTGTATATATATAAACAAAGTTGGCCAGGCACGGTGGCTCACGCCTGTAATCCCAGCATTTAGGGAGGCTGAGGCTGGCAGACCACAAGGTTAGATCTAGACCATCCTGGCAAACACGGTGAAACTCTGCCTCTACTAAAAATACGAAAAATTAGCCGGGCGTGGTGGTTGGCGGGCGCCTGTAGTCCCAGCTACTCCGGAGGCTGAGGCAGGAGAATGGTGTAAACCCGGGAGGGTTTACACACACACACACACACACACACACACATATATATATATATTTTTTTTTTTTTTTTGAGGTGGAGTCTCCCTCTGTCACCTAGACTGGAGTGCAGTGGTGCAATCTCGGCTCACTGCAACCTCCGCCTCCCAGGTCCAAGCGATTCTCCTGCCTCAGCCTCTCGAGTGGCTAGGAGTACAGGCATGTGCCACAACACCCGGCTAATTTTTGTATTTTTAATAGAGACGGAGTTTCACCATGTTGGCCAGGCTGGTATCAAATTCTTGATGTCGGGTGATCCACCCACCTCAACCTTCTGAAATGCTAGTATTACAGGTCTGAGCCACCATGCCCGACCTGCTGGTATCTTTATTCTCTGATTTGAAAACTGCAAAGACCTCCCCTGCTCTGAAATACTTCTGCTCATTCTGATGATCCTTTTCATTAAAATGCTTTCTAATAAGAAGCTGTCCTTCTTTCAGGTTTGAAGTAATATTTGCATCTTCAAACACCAAGTCAATGTTCTGATGTATAATGTCAGATCCTTATCGGTTGGTGATCTTCATTTAAGCTATATGACGATGTAATAAATGTTCATTATAATCAGAGCTTCTAGAGCTTCTAGAGCTCTGGTTGCAACTCAGTAGGTCTGTATCTCAGCCAGTCTTGAAAGTACCAACAGCTGTGCTATGTTCAGTTGCACTATGTTCAGTTGCACATGACATGGGTCCAATACAGTTCAGCTTCCATATGCACATCTCCCTAGATGCTGACCAACCTCAGGTTCCAACTTACCTAAGAGAGCAGATCTTAAGTAGGTTTCAAGCCACTTTCCTTTCTCCCCTCTTCGAAACAGCTCTTTAGCCTCAGCTAGGTGCCCACCAACTCCATGCCCAACTATTCCTAATTCCACTCCATTTGTGTATTCACTCAGGCTGTGCTTTGTCCAAACACACAGCCCTTTAGCCACTTTCACCTTTGAAATTCCCTAAAGTTAACTCAAGCCTCTTTGTCTCCTCTTGTTTCTCTAAAAAGTCAAATGTTTGGCTGAGTGCATGATGTACAAGAAGATGAATGGCTTTCTCACTGACCCCTCTCTCTGTTCCTTTCTCTCTGGTTATCATGTCCTCAGTGTTTAGCGGTACACTTCTTAAATGCTTCCTACAGTTTCTTAAATTGTTTCTTACAATGTCATGTCCATCTTCTTTCCCTAATTAGATTATAAACTACTTGAGAACATAGAGCAAATTTTTTACTTAATTTAGGTTTCTCATAGCGCTAATAGGGCTGAACATTCACAAGTATTCAACTGATGTCTAAAAAAGAAAACTGGATTAAATTAAATGAATTCTAAAACAGTCACAAACACAGAAAACATGTCTGTAGTAGTATTTCAGCTTTGACGGCAAAAGTAAGAGTGATGGTCGAGTCAATTTCAGTGGATATTCCTGACAGGATAATCAAGATGACATTGACATCTCCAGCTTCTAACTCAGGCCACTCCTTCAGACTTGCGGTTAGTAATAAATCATTCACCTTTGACACAAACCATTTAGCAAAGGTGTTGCAGCTTAGAATCTAGGAAGATCCTTAAGGTTGTAAGTAGAGTCTCTATTATAACCCTTGTTCAATTCTGTGCAACTGGTAGGTATTTAATAAACGCCTATTAAAAATGAATGGACTAATATAAGGTTAGAGCCACCACCAATGACAATTGCAGAGCTAGTGCCTTTCATTCCAGTAAGCCAGAGATTCTCATTTTTTCCTTTTTTTGTATTAAGAGAAGATAATAGATAATTAAATTGCCTTCAAACAGCTCTCTGAAATATGACTCTAAAAGCTACGGTAATTTTCTTCAATATCCTAATCTGAATCCATTTGTTCCTTTTAGAATGGCAAATTAAAATACAGCCACTCGAACAGAGAACAGTATAATCTCTTCTGTGTACTCTCTGCAGCCACGGAGAGGAGTAATCATCGGCGTTTACATTGTTCTCTCAAACAGCAGTCTCTTCACTATTCCCTTTGCTGAGAAATTGGTGATAAAGTGACATTTCTAATTGTTCAGTACCTGAAAGGGGTTTACACACTTCACAGTGTTGAATCCACACATTCAATGTATTTGGGTCGAGGTATCCATAACGCAATACAAGTAAATTGGCTGTTAGTTTCTTGTGATCTGTGAAAAGTCCTCCTCTGAATGTTCTGTGCTTCTTCTTCTCCAACTTTATCTTTCCTTATTATTTTCCAATTTGGAAAAGAAAACTCTACATATTTAGAGAGCAGCTGCCGCCCATGTCTTATTCATTGCATGCCACTATTCTGTTTCTCCAGCAGTCTGACTGCAAATTTCGGTGATCACATAGGTAATGGGGCATCTGGGATTTCTAGGATAAAACTAGCTGTGTCCCCATAACACTTATTCCTAGATCCCCTCAGTATTCAGATGTTATATTCAGTCTGCTCTTATCCATATGGTTTGGGTTGGAGCTCCTTCAAGTATTTCGTGTGTTCATCACGACCTTGCCTGAGGGACTTCCCCATGTCCTCAAAGGTAGAGAGAATGTATTATTTTTTCCTAGCAAACCCTAAAGAAGCCGACACTGCTTCTGCACATATCAGGGGCAGGAGTAAAAGAACAAATGACTGCCTAATATCTCATTTTTAATCTAGTCAATCAAGAAAAGCAATCACACGCGTGCACACACACACACACACGAGTAAGTTTACAAATTCTTGAAATCAAGCAACTCTTCTATTACGTTCCCTGATACCTGTGGTAAGCCTTCTTATACTTACACAGGCCAATAGCTCCTTTCTGGGGTAACAAAAGACAGTGGCCCCTTTCCCTAATAAAGGGAGCCAAGGAAATGCACCTGTACTGGAGAATGAATATTCTAATACTTAAGAACCTTTTGGTGAAGGTGAAGGGGGCTTGTTGAAAACATTGCTGTGAGCAGATGGACCCCTGAAACCATCTGCTATGAAGCAACTAAATGTTCAATGATGCATTACGGAATTATTTAGCTCTCAAAGAGCCTGAAAGTAGTTAGTAATGATGGCATCTGTACCGAGAGCAAACAACCTATTTATATATGATCTATTACTTCATAAACTGTTTGGAGACCCTCATTTCTTAAAGAGGCAGCAGACTTCTTGATTGCAGGTATAAAATTGTTACTGATATAACTGTCAATTATAACCTTAAAATTAGCATCTATTTTCCTCCTTTGCATTAAGTAAACTTTTTGCTGAAACTGATGTTTTTCTCATCGCCCAATAGAAGTGTAACTATCTGCTATGACTTAAATCAAACAGAAATAAGAGGAATTTTTATTTCCTAAAATCATATCCACTGGATATTTTAACTTCTATATAAATGTATAATCTTTTTAAAGTTTTTCTATTGTAAAAATATGTCAAATCAGACAAATAAGAACAGAAAAAGGAAAAGTTGTTACTAATTAATGACAACCACTATTAATAACTTTAGTGTATTTTCTTCCGATCTTTTTCCATACTTAAGTATAAAACAAACAAATTTAATTCTATAATCTCTGCAAAAGTGTATGTGTTTTTGTGAAGAATTGTTTTTGTGATATACAACTTGACAGCATATTCCTTTTATTCATGGTCTCCTGGAAATATCAAAAATTCCAACTGGTATATCCATATGCTGGAATATTGCTCAACAATAAAACATAATGAATGATTGATATATATAACAACATGGGAGAATCTCAAATGCATTATACTAAGTAAAAGAAGCCAGACCTGTATGGTTGCATATATATGGCATTCTGGAAAAGGCAAAATTGTAGAATGAAGAGCAGATCGAGTTTCCAGGGCTTACAGGTGAGAAAAGAATTAGACTTGAAACAGATAGCATGAGGGGTTCCTTCGAGGGTGATGGAATTGTAAACTTGACTGAGGTAGGGGTTACATGGCTTTATATACATTTAGGAAATGCATAAAACTGCACAGCAAAAAGAAGAAATTTTTACTTTTTGTATATTAAAAAGGGAATTTTAAAAATATTTTTCAAAAGAGTAGAGAGCAAGGAAGTTGTCAGGTCTCAGTTTTACACTTGCTTAAGAAAATGTTTTAGTCATTCAATAATTATTTATTGAGTACTACTGTATTCCAGACACTGGCATGCTCTGGGGATAGAGCAGTAAAGAGATGAAACACCTGCATTTGGGAACTTACAGTCAAGTGGAGGAAGAGAGTAAACAAAAATAACTAAGTTATACTAGGTTGTGGTAAGTGCCACAGAGAAAAGTGAATCAGAGAAGAGGAATAGAGAGAAGGGCCTCTCAGAGAAGGTCATATTTGAGCAAAGTCTTGAAGGAGATGAAAGGATGGCCATATGGAGGAAGCCAATGAAAGGCCATGAGGCCCAGAGGGAAAAAGTGTGCTTGGTACAATCCGAGAAGGAGAGGAGGGCTGGCTGGTGCACGGGACCAGAGGGAGAGCCGTGCAATCAGAGGAGCAGAGAGGTGGGTCTTTAGAGAATGCTAGACAGACATAAGGACTTGACTTTACTTGGTGTGAAGAGTGCTACTGGAGGGTTTCAAGTGGAGGAGCAGCATGATCTTACTTACCTTTATTTAGTTTTTTGACATCAATCTGCTTACTGTGTGAGAATAGTGTATGGCTTGGGTTGGGGGAGAATCGTGGAGGGGAACCAACCAGAAGGCTCGCACAATCCAGGATGAGAAGAGGGGAGCCCTGGAGTTGGTGAAGAGTGACTGGATTCCAAATCTGGAAGTAAAAGACAACGGGATTTCATCAAAGAATGAATGTAGAATGTGAGGGGAAGGGAGAAGTCAAGGAGGATTTGAGGTCTGGGGTTTGATCAACTAGAAAGATGGATTTGCTGTAACTATCATGTGGGAAGACTGTAGAAGAACAAGTCTAGAAGCAAAAATCATGCATTCAAAAAGTAAGTTCGTTTTTGAACTTGTTATTGTTTGAAATGTGAATTTCCAAGTGGAGATATCTGGTAGACAGTTTGATATACTGAATTTGGAATTCAGGAGAGATATCCAAGGAGGAGATACAAATTTGAGAGTCATCAATGTATAGATGGTATTTAAAGTGATGGGATCCTATTTAAGTCATTTCCCAAAGGAGCTGTAGGCCCCATAGGTGTATCCAAATCCTCACACCTTTGTGGAACAGAAAGAAGCTCTAAGCTTCTATGCACTAAGCCTGCTTCTCCCCCAGAAAATTTCAACACAAGGCATGAAGTGAGTTTTTGCAAACATTTAACTTGAAAGTCAAAAATCAGCTTGAAATGATCGCAACAGAAACTTCTTCTTTCATATCCTGCTCCCTCAGAATTTTATGATGTAATAATCTCTGTTAGGCATATATCCCATATTAATGGTATCAGCGGCACAGCAGTGGCTTGTATAGTGAGGTCATCTAGGAATTTGCAGCATTTAAGTGTTATATGTACACTTTGAAGGTATGTTTCATTTCATTCCTTAAAATATTATATTTGGCTATATGTAGAATTATTTAGAAGCAAAACATATATAAAGAACCAGGAATATTCATATAAAAATAGAATTAACACTGACTATATGTACATTTATACAAATAATACCTACAAAAGAGAAAAAATAACTTGTTAGTTCTGAATCAGTAGTTAGCAAAAACTTTCCATATTTAATTTACTTTTATAAAATTAGATATGTTTGTAAAAGCTACTTTTTAAAGTGTATTAGTTTTATGCATATCATCCTAAAATAATACTCTAAAAAGAGTATTAATTTCTACCATAAAAAACATAGAAAATGCTCTTTGTTGAATCATTTATACTTCTTCTGAGCTTACAAAATTAAAATGATACTTTTTAACACAATTGAAAATCACTGTGCTTTACTGAGATATAACTGAGAAAGTTTTCTCAATGAAAAGATCATACAAATTTAAACACTGAAGATTTTTAAAACTGGAACAAATTTAAGCTCTCAATTATTCAAGCACATATTTACCTAGCAACATCTGATAATAGTGACACCCAACTGTCTTGCATTTTGCTTCTTGCCTTTAGAAATTTTTGTGGCTGTGGCGGTATGTGGTGGCTCATGCCTGTGATCCCAGCACTTTGCGGGGGCTAGGTAGGTGGAGCACTTGAGGTCAGGAGTTTGAGAGCAGCCTGGCCAACATGGTAAAACCCTCCAAAATGGAGGGTTGACATTTACAAAATTGTTTAAATCTACCTCTGCCAAAAAATATAAAAATTAGCTGGGCATAGTGGCACATGCCCATAGTCCCAGCTACTTGGGTGATTGAGGCACGAGAATTGCTTGAAGCCTGGAGGCGGAGGTTGCAAAGAAAGTTTTGTGGCTGTGATTTTTTCTCCTTCCTGCTTCTCTGCATTACCAAGTGCAATAAACTTCTCAGATATTGCAGAGTTGATTCTTAATTTTGATTTTATTAATTTGATTAACACTTAAATTTGATTAAAGTGTTTTAATATAACAAAATATATTTTCAAACACCTTCAGAAATCTTAAGCAGTCATCTTTTTTCTTTTATTAGAAATAAAGAACTTATAAAATCCAATTATTTAATTGAAACTAAAAATGTTTTATAAGTATAAAAAATTATAAGGCAGCAAAAGTGCTAAAAATACTATAGAACTGGTCTTGTCTCACTGACCTCAAAATTAAACCTAGAAAAGATCAGTTTTTTGTTTTTTTGAGACAGAGTTTCGCTCCTGTTGCCCAGTCTGGAGTGCAATGGTGCTATCTCGGCTCACCGCAACCTCCACCTCCCAGGTTCAAGCGATTCTCTTGCCTCACCTCCCGAGTTGCCATGATTACAGGCATGTGCCGCCACGCCAGGCTAATTTTGTATTTTTAGTAGAGATGGGGTTTCTCCATGTTGGTCAGGCTGATCTCGAACTCCCAGCCTCAGGTGATCCACCTGCCTCGGCCTCCCAAAGTGCTGGGATTACAGGCATGAGCCACTGCACCCACCCTAGGAAATAGCATTTAAATGAAATAAGCGCTCTCTCTCTCTCTCTCTCTCTCTCTGGTGGCTCTATGTTTTCTGTTTTATTTTGCTTTGTATTACATTACTTAAAAAACAAAGTTCCTGAAATATAGATGATAAATCTGAAGAGAAGTTCATGTGTGATGCCTCAAACTAGTTCCCCAAACTACAGAATTGAAACACAAGCCCTTCCATCTCCCCCATGCAGGCTACATTCGCCTCCACATCTCACCTGCCAATCAATCACCAGTCAATCAAGGAAAGGAGCACAATCAGCAGCCTAATGACAGCCAGATGGCACCTGCCTTTCATGAACTGTGTTCCTAAGTCAGAGTCGGCCTGGGACTACACTCAATGTTCTTTCCCCGGGTAATAATGAGATGTTTTTATATTCAGTGTAAGCTTTAGTGGCTCACACCTCAGACAGGACCCCCCACAGCCCACCCCCTCTATGAAGAGAGTTCTCCCAGCATCCAGTGATTTGATATAAACAAAGTTGTTGCTTGTTTACTAAAACAAGCAACCTCACTTCTTTCCAATCTGACTTCAGAATGGTAACGTGTTAATTGGCCCTGTAAAAGAGGAAGGCAAATTCACGGGGTAAATAGCCAGCCTGCATTTCCCACAGCTGAGAAGGAGTGCTGACATTTAGATAGGGACTGATGTGCTCTTCCTCACACGGGTTTACCAGAGCTTTCAACCTTGACCTGAAGTGAACACCTTTTCTGGAAGTGACAGGTAATTTAGCCTTCTTGCTAAGTTCTGGGGCTCTCTGGTGGTGAATTATGTATGGTGCTTCTATGATACAGACACCTGTCCACTGAGAGCCAAACCAAAGCTGATAGATTCCTCTTAAAGACCTTAGATTAGATATAAACTACCTTTTTCCCCCTAGAAAAGTCGTCATGATGCCAATCACCGTTCCTTTCCTTTCCTCCCATGATTTCAAAGATTCGAGAGAGGTCTAAAACAAACTGAGCAATGTTTGCTTTTATGAAACCACTACTAGGACAGCACTCTATTTCTCTCTTTTTATTTAGCTGAAATAGTAAAAAAAAAAAAAAAAAAAAACTTTTAGATTGTAATAATCAACTTGTGAATTGTTAATTATTGATGTTTGTCTCCCCGCCCCACCCATACTAGGTCTTAAGATAATTCACTAGGCTGTACAAATAAGTGCATTATATTGATTAAATCAGTTTCCAGCAAGATTGTCACCAGTTCAAAAGCAGCTTTTGGACTGAAAACAGCAAAATTGTATCACACTATATTCCTTGTGTCTATTATAATTTGAGACAGGTAAATTAAATATTTTGGATCTGGAAAATAGGTAACGGGTAATATCAATATCAACGCAAAAGTCCTGGTAGATTAAGGACAGACTAGATAAATGGAGGGTTGACGTTTATGAAATGTTTTAAATCTATTATTGTTGGTGGTGGGGAGGGTTGAGGGAGTGAATGAGCATTGCATTGAAAAGGACAGACTTCACCAGAACAGACTTCCTATTTATGTCCCATTCAAATGGTCCCTGGCCAAACAGACTTTGGATGAGACTTAATCTGAAATTCGTGGAATCACCTCTGTGCAACTGAAATGGTCCAGGGAATAATTTGATATCCTAGGGAAGTTGCTGTAAAATGTTTTTTGTTTTTCTCTATTTATAGTGCTGGTGTCAAAAATAGAAACAAAGGCGCCTCCACATAGGAGCAAATCTCCTTCTGAAACAGATGCTTTGGGACTGGAAATTTGTATGAAGTTCTTTCCATGAGCTGTTCAGCTCAGCACAAACCTGTAGTTTTGTATTCTTTCCGCTGGAATTGAAAAGAAGTCCCAGGCTTCCCTGCAGCAGTGGCTGTTTTTCCACTTCTTGTCCAGTAGAGTCCAGAAAGGGAAATATGATCACCTTATGACTCAAGGGCAGGCAGGTCCATATCCATTAAAGATGGGATGTAAATGGGGAAAAATCTCCTGAGATGAACCCCTCCCACAGCCACTGCCCTCCAAGTCTCTTGCTGGAGTGCAGACTGAGAATCTCATTAGGAATCTAATACAATAAAGACATGTAGATCTTAAGGGTGGGGGTGGAGTGGAAATCAAATTAACTTCATTACTTTATTCTGCACCTCACAGCGCTTCTGCCAGTGGACAATTGCATTAGATCAGAGAGAAGATCAAAAGGCAAAAAACTCCCTGGAAATTCATTGTCTGAAGCAAGACTCGAGGGACAGGGAAGAACTGCGGGGAGGAGGCAGGAGTAAATTGGGTTGACCTGAGACATAAATTTACTACATCTGCCCACACTCATGCTAGGCCCTTTTCTTAGCTTTTTCAACTCCCAGGTCGATGTCTTGTTTTATGTCGGCCGTGGGAGATGGAGCAGGGAGGCCTGAGTTGAGAAGTGAGAAAGCAAAGCTCCCATCTCCAACTTGGCTATGGAGAGTCATTTGAGCTTTGAGAGTTTTGCTTTCGGGCTCTTTAAATTTGAGAAAGCCCTTAGAATTAAGTAAATACCCCAAAATGTTGCTGAAATGCCGCTAGACTTCTCGCCCGTAACTGAAACCTAGAGGAAGAAATGTTCAGGAAGGAAAAACGTAAACATATTTGGTCACAAAACAGGTGGTGTGGGAATTTTTACAAGACAGAAATACAACCAGAGGTATTACATTTCTGAAAATTCAACTGGGTAAATATGATAGCAAAATAAGGTGTACTATGGTTTAATATATACTATATTTATTTAACAATTAGTTAATTGAGTTACTAGGAGTTGGGATGACATGTACCAGAAAGGAAGAAAGTAATCAAAAAATGAAAACTCAAAACACCAAAACCCCCAATAATGTGGGTCTATCATAGGAGCCCAGGAGCCAACTGAAAGAGATCCCAATGGCCAAAGCTGGGACAATTTGAGCAACAAAAACAGTAGTATTAGATTATAACTCAAAGTACAAAATAGATATCTAAATTTCCATGCTGATGTGAATTAATTAATTGGGGGAAATGAGACCAACAGTCAATGTAGCAGAATTCCAAATAATTTATATAAGTACTTCCTTCATCCTCAAATAAGAAGAGCATAAACTCCCCACTCTGTAAGTGTGGGCTGCGCAGAGTGACTTCCTTCCAAAAAGTGCAGTGTGGAAAGTGGGGAGAAAAGACTGATTACACAGTGGAAGCAACTGACAAAAACTACCTCCTCCGGTTGCAACAAAGGTGACAAGTCATGCTGATGTGATGTATATGATATATGTATACGTATATGTATACATATGTGATGTATATGAGAGAATGTAATAAAAATGCCACTTTACCTTTGTGATTAGCCTCCTAAAAACCCATACCCCCAGTCTAATCATGAGAAAAAAATCAGACAATTTCTAATAGATGAGTATTCTACAAAATACCCGACCAGTATTTCTCAAAACTACCAAGGTCAACAAAAACAAGAAAAGTCTGAGAAACTGTGACAGCCGAGAGGAACCTAAGGAGACATGATGAATAAATGCAATGTGGTGTCCTAGATGGGGTCCTGGGGAGAAAAATGTTATTCAGTAAAACTATGGAGGTTTGAGTAAAATATGGACCTTAGCTAATAATAATGTATGCATATTGGTTCATTAAACTGTAACCAATGATTCATACCAATATAAGATATTCATAATAGGGGAAACTGGATGCTTGGATATATGGGAACACTGTACTACTTTCTCAATTTTTCTGTAAATCAAAAAAAGTTCTAAAAGATAAAGTCTGTTAAAATAAGTAAATACCATAGCTCTGCTCTCAAAAAACTTCCAATCAAGTGGGAAATAATCTAGAGACCTCTATAATAAATTCCTTTCCCTGTGTTCATCAGGAAATCAAACCACTAGAGGACTGCCACACTGAACTTACTTAATTTAATTTTAAGATTAAAAAATTAAGGAATCACTATTGACATTATTCAAAACTACTAATGTATTGTTTATACTATAATTGCAGAAGAAGAAGTATAGAAAATCCACTAAGGGATTTTTTTTTTTTTTTTTTTTTTTTTTACCTAGAGATAGGTCTTATTTCACTGTGTGATTATTAAATTAAACACTCTTCACACCGACTAATAAATGGCCTATATATAAATATATATATATTTATTAATATTAAATAAATATATAATCTTGTGGTCACCTACATTTCTCTCTCCCCTTTCCTCTCATACACACATGTAATACTTTATCCACAGCTTCTTCTCTCAACCTTACCAAGGTAATTGTAGTTGATCCAGTCACCTCCTGGGACAAAGGCTTGTCTAGAATTCCATGCAGTTCATTCATCTACAAATCAATAGATACATACTGACAATCAACTTTGTGCAGGTAGCTAAGCAATGCAAAAGAGAGTAGAACATAACATCAAAAGCTAAAGAAGTATGTAAGACAAAACAGGAATTGCAACATTTGTGTGGTTAACCTCCATACCTCCAAATAACTTGTATTAACAGTAAACCCTATCATTTCTGATGACTGTTCAGGGATATGTGCTACAACTTCTTAAATCGAAGTTTCATTTAAAATATCAAACTTGAGTCAGGCCTTGGAGGAGCGTAGAGACTTGAAGACAGTGGAAGGTCTCTGTCCAAGAATGGGCGGCTACAGCTGGTGCTGAGGGAAGACTATGGAGGCCACCAAGAAGTTTTCATGATTTTATAGGGAATTACAATTTGTGGATCAATCAATTACATGTCAGCACTATACCATTACTAATTCTTTGGTTGGCTGGGCGTGATGGCTTACGCCTGAAATCCCAGCACTTTGGGAGACCGAGGCGGGTGGATCACTTAGGTCTAGGAGTTCAAGATCAGCCTGGGCAACATGGCGAAACCCCGACTCTACAAAGTATGAAATAATTAGCCGGAAGTGGTGGTGCATGCCTGTCATCCCAGCTACTCGGGAGACTGAGGTGGGAGGATTACTTGGCCCAGGGAGATTGGGGCTGCAATGAGCATGATTGTACCACTGCACTCCATCCTGGATGACACAATTGAGAGAGACCCTGTCTTAAAATTATATGGTTGAGTTATGCATGTATTAAAATTAAATAGATTGTCAGTGACAAATTTCTTTCCCATAGGACAAATTATGTCATGATTTCGTGTGTGTGTGTGTGTGTGTGTGTGTGTGTATATGCGTATTTCTGACCTTTTGTAAATTCCACAATTTGGATAATCCAACTTCAGAAATTATCTATCTATATGTCTATACATATGTCTCTTTCATGGTGTCTAAGTAGCCATTGCAGAGTTAGCAATCTGATATGCAGGATGTCCCTAGGGTATAGGAGGCCTGGGACAAATTTTTTTTATGGGGTTCTTGTCTATATAAACAATTGGATTAAAAATTAAATGAGCCCGTGTGAGATATAGTGGTATATTAATGAAGATTTAGAATTGATGACTAGAGAATAGACACATATTTGTTTATTGTTCAATCAGAGTACATGGAGATTCTTTTCATGGATAGGTATCATCAATGCCTGTTTAAGTCCAGGAACCATCTCTTTGTGTTCTTTAATGTCAAATGCTACCTTCTCAGCTAATTTTATATCTCCTTTCATAAGAAAAAAGTAGAAATGCTACTTTTATGGCTTAAAATGCCACAGCTCTTCAGAATCTGCTTGCATTGAAACAATGTAGATCTTTGTTTCTGTAGTTTTCTTTTTTCTTTTCCTTTTTTTTTTTTTTTTCCAGGCAGTCTCACTCTGTCGCCCAGGCCGGGGTGCAATGGCACAATCTCAGCTCACTGCAACCTCCGTCTCCCGGGTTCAAGCGATTCTTCTGCCTCAGCCACCCAAGTAGCTGGGATTACAGGCACCCACCACCATGCCTGGTTTATTTTTGTATTTTTAGTAGAGACATGATTTCACCATGTTGGCCAGGCTGGTCTTGAACTCCTGACCTCAGGTAATCTGCCCGTCTTGGCCTCCCAAAGTGCTGGGATTACAGGAGTGAGCCGCCACACCTGGCCTGTTTCTGTAGTTTTCTAATATCATTTACTCAATGCTCTATACATCATCCATGGTGCTACCAATGAATGCTGGTTTCCAACGACTCTCTCAAAGGTTGTTAACTATGTTTCATTGAGGATGACTGCAAATTCAAGACATACAGAGTATGCAGGAAAATGTAAACAATATTTCATTTTCTGGTCAAATTTACTAATCAGAATTATACACACAAATAAATCTTCCAGCCATGACTTCTCCTGAATCCTGGGCTGTAATTTCTACATTCCTAAAATGTGATCCTTCACTGTTGACCACACCCCTGCCATACAACGTCTGCTGGGTGGCCCAAGAAAAGTAGGCACATTCTCATAAGAAATGTCTGTCCTTTGAGACAAACTCAGGGAAGGCATGCATGGAGAGCCACATCAGGAGCATCTGTTGACTCAGTCGGGGGAGCCTGTTGATTTGGTGGAGCAGTGGCCATCCCAGGGTTGCTTGGCATCTGCGGAGAGAGTGAGTGACCGCCTTAGGTGCCAGCACTGGGGCACACAGAGGTAAGGGACAAGGAAGCCTGCTCCCCTTGGAAGCAGCACTGTGGTTGGAAGAGAGGCTCGGCTCTAACAGAGAGAATTGGGTTGTAGTCCACACCCCTTAATTCTTCCCTGAGCCTGACATGAAAGGGAGTCACCCAAAATTAGCACATGGGCACCACTTTGGGTGCCATTCTCTGCAGCATCCTCTTGACCTGGCTGGGTGGGGGGTCAGAGAGTCCTCAAAAAAGGCAGAAACAGGAACCCTGGGTGCCCTGCTTGGTTCCAGACAATAGGATAGACCTCCAAAGTTTTGAGGAGAGGTCGCCAAAATGGGTGGAGGAATGGGGGTTACAGATGTTCAGTCAGAACAGGGGCCTTCTGCTTGGATCTAAGGACAGTGTGCGTGAAACGTGCAACACCCTTTAAAAAAAAGTGGTTTAAATACAACAACAACAAAAGTATGCTAATGACTTATGAACTGCGTAGTGGATTTTATGCATCCTGCTCCCATCCTGTATGAGGATGTTATTTAAAATAGGGCCCATTTTTGTTGGGTTTCACAGAACCATTGGAATTAAGACAGAAATTAGTGGCTAATGTGAAAACAATATGTGGAGTTTGTGGTGAAGGG
The DNA here is from genome assembly GCF_047675955.1 of Chlorocebus sabaeus. NCBI lineage: Eukaryota > Metazoa > Chordata > Mammalia > Primates > Cercopithecidae > Chlorocebus > Chlorocebus sabaeus. Next base: position 11,623,803 of record NC_132928.1, on the reverse strand, counting down.
CATTAAGGGACTTCTGGATGTGAATAAGACTGTACGTTGCCCTGGTTGCTGTCAATAGCCGCCTTGACTGTAGGATGGAAACTACCTGAAAATGAGGCCCACGCAGTAAGGAGAGCAGAGCTCAGAAAACCCCAGAATCAGGAGCTGGGTTCCTGATCACACAGAACCTGAGTTTTAACTTATCTCTGGACCTTTGAATTATGTGAACTGCTGGACCATATTTTATTCTTAAGCTATTTTGAGATGGATTTTTTTTTTAAAAAAGTACTTAGTAATTTAGAATAAAGATTAGGACTGGTAAAATTAGGATTGGTAAAAGCATTCATTGCTTACAAAACCAGCCTCAGTTGGAATTCTCATCCTTAAGCTGTTTTGAGATGAATTTAAAAAAAATACTGGGCCAGGCGTGGTGGCTCACATCTGTAATCCCAGCACTTTGGGAGACTGAGGCGAGTGGATCACTTGAGGTCAGGAGTTCAAGACCAGCCTGTACAACTTGGCGAAATCTCATGTCTATTAAAAACACAAAAATTAGCCGGCTGTGGTGGCAGGTGCCTGTAATCCCAGCTACTTAGGAGGCTGAGGCAGGAGAGTCACTTGAACCTGGAAGGTGGAGGTTGCAATGAGCCGAGATAGCGCCACTGCACTCCAGCCTGGGTAACAGAGCAAGACTCTGTCTCAAAAAAGAAAAAATTACTTAGAATCATAAAGATTAGGATCGATAAAATCAGGATTGGTAAAAGTATTGCCTGAAAAACCAGCCTTAGTTGGAATTCTCATCCTAAGAAGAAAATAACAATAACTAGAAGGTAGGCACATGGTCCATAAAAACTCTGAAAACTAGGAAGAGCCTCTGAGGGTCCTTTACATAGTAATTCTTACATAACCAGAAGGAAAAAAGTAATATTGTTCTGAATAGCCTTGCACCTTTATCAAAGTGCCATCAGCCTTCATTAATTAAATTATTTCCATGTCATTTCCATCCTTCCTATCTCTAGAACTCATTGACTCTATCACATTTGGGGATTTGATTAAATGTTACCTTTTCTTTTTCTCAAATTGCTCTAAATGTATTTGTATTTTCTTTCTAAATAGACTATATGCTTCTTGATATCAAGGTCTGAGTCAGGGAGCTTTCAAGGGGGTCCTCACTGAGCCACCTCATGGTAATCATATCCTTGTGTAATCCTTTCCCCTTGAGTATGGGCTGGTCTAGTGACTTGCTTTTAACAAATAGAATATAGCAAAAGTGATGGAATGGCACTTCTGCCATTAGGTTATAAAACACTTTGAGTTCTGTCTTACTGGAATCTTGCTCTACAAAGTCAGAAAATTCCAAGCTGTAAAATATAATGTGAAAGGAAGTATTAAAAAAACGCAATGTGCTGGCTTCTAAACCATAATAAAATATGACTGACAAGAATGTCTGTTTGACTGTCCTTCCATCCTCTTTTAGTCTGCAAGTGAAAAGATCACCTCAGTAGCATAAACCAGCATCTACATTTTATCATACCTTAAGATTGCCCCTTAGGGCAGACTGAGTGAAAAGCATACATTTCCCAGTGTTTCCTTCTGTCATCTTCATTTGTTTGCCTACCCCTCTCCCCCAAAGCATTTGTGTCACTGTCTTCCAGGATTTGAATGTTCTTAGCTTCTGAACTGAACTTCTGAAAGAGTTTAAAGGGGAGATGATCTGACAAGGAGATTTGCTTGTCTTAAAGCCCGGCTGTGCCTGCCTTTAATTAAAAATGGTATTGATTTTTCTCTGCTCTAATGATAGGCACTAGTCTGCCCTCCCCATGTTCGTAACTGACAGTTTAAGTATGAAACAAAGGGCATTTATTCAGCACTTAATGCAAAATTATGACTGATTAAAAAGTGATTTATCATGAGAACTACATCTGTAGAGGCTTTGTTTTTTTTTTTTTTTTTTTTTTTAAATGTTCATTGTAACCAGAGTTTGGAAGGTATAGCAGGATGATTGGAACAATTCTCAACTTCCCTAATTCAGTTCTCCTTCCCTGGTTTCAGCACAAAACAAAAAATAAATTTTCCACTGAATTCAGGACCAGAAAGCATGGGAGGGAAAGTAATTCAGAATTCTAGAAGTCAGACTTGTAGCATATCCTAGATAAGTTGCCAAGTTGCCCATTGGTAAGCTGCAAAGTTGCCTTCAGGTAGCAAAACACTGAGTCAGAACTTTTCCAGGACTACATTCTTCTGACACCTGATTCTTTCTCCTTTCCTACTTCCCATAGTGTTTAACACCGTGGAAACTGACCTGACATCTTGGATCAGAAAGCACTGCTAGAACATTTGGAAGGAAGATATGACAGCAAGAAAAGGAAGTTATGATTAGGTAATGCAGTCAACTTTTATTAAACTTTTGAGTTTAGGTCTTTTTTCAGTCTTGAGTAGGCCCAGTCTCCCTTCTTTCTTGAGAGCAAAGAGTAGCTTCCATGTGTTTTTTGGTTAAGAACACAAGCTCTGAAGCCCACCCTCGTGGTACAAATCTCATTGCTGTTGCATACGAGCTGTGTGGCCTTGATCATGCTAATCTTTCTATGACTCAGCTTCTTTACCTCCAAAATGAGGTTAACAATCTCACCACCATGTAGGGTTAATGGGAGTATTAAACAATTAGAATGGTGTCTAATGCTTAATAAACACCTCAAAAATATTACTAGATTTCACCAAATATAAGATGCCATCATAAATTACATCTTGATTTCAGAGATATTAACCATAAAGAAACGACACCTCTTAGAATTAATAAGATACCATAGGTAGCTATTGTTGATAATGCCTACTTATTTTAACTATGAACTCTGACCAGAAAATGAAATTATACTCAAGGCTGAGGATTTTCATAAATATCAATACTAAATAGGAGGGGTTGGCATGTTTCACACTTGTCTCTGCTGCTTCTTTTTATTCTCAAGTGGAGTGGGATAGTACAGACTCATGGATTTTGGTATTAGAAAGGCCTGGGTCTCTAATCCAGCTCTGTTACCTCCTAGGTTTATAATCAAGTTACATCCCCCTGAAGGTCTCAGATGGAAATAGCAATGCCCATGTCACAATGATGTGGGTAAACCCTCAAGCAAACAAGCTTGGCATGAAGGTCAAGCCTAGCAGGGGCACATACACATACACAAACACACACACACATGCATCAAAGTAATCAATGCAGGTAAAATGAGAGCATTATTGAACTATATCATACCTTACTGCTCAGAATTTAAAAAAAAACTTACACATAAACTCTGGTTTCTGCTTCTGCTGGTAAGGAGTTTGGAAGCTTCCAGTCTGTCCTAACAACAAGAACAAAGCTAAAGAGACAGAAAAATCAACTTTTTTTGGATTCAAAAGAGAAGTAAGGGCACAGGGCAAACTGCTACCCCCAAAATTGGAGAGAAAGACAGTGAATACAGGGAGACATGGGGTACTGGGGCAGACACTCAAAAGCAGACACTGCCCAGGGAATCAGTGCTGGGGAAGAACAACAACAAAACCCTGAACTCTGATTGATGAACTGCTGGAGGCTCCATATAGAGAGTCTAAGAGTTAAAAATTCCAGGAGGCTCAGTCATAGGGAGACCCCTACATTTTGTGTTTTACCTCTAGGAGTTCATCTAGGTTTTCAGAGTAAATATCACAGAAAAATCTCCTAATGCTTCCAGCAGCGGGAGGGGAAAAGAAATCATTTTGAAATACATCAGAGCATTGTGTGCTTCCTAAAAAAGGCCTGGCTTCAAGAGAAATTATTTCACCAGAGTATAACCTCCTGGTGTTTTGTCAGAGCCTAACTGTCCTAGTGGAAGAGAAATACCCAACTCCAGCCAGTTGCAGCTGTCTACATGGGAGAAAGGAAATACCCAACTCCAGTTCCCTCTAACCATCCTTGTCCCATCCAGATGGGGGGAAACGGGTATTGAGAAGCATTTGTGAAGTTCACAGTCCAGAGGCACAGGCTCACTTAAAGACAGACCTAAGAAGACAAGACTTCCCTTCCCCCACACCTTACCATCATACCTCTAAAGGCCTATTTCAACCGTTTTCTTTCTCTTTCTTTCTTTCTTTCTTTCTTTCTTTCTTTCTTTCTTTCTTTCTTTCTTTCTTTCTTTCTTTCTTTCTTTCTTTCTTTCTTTCTTTCTTTTCTCTCTCTCTTTCTCTCTCTCTCTCTCTTTCTTTCCTTTTCTTTCTTTCTTTTTGATGGAGTCTCGCTCTGGAGTGTAGTAGTGCAGTGGCATGATCTTGGTTCACTACAACCAAGATCTACAACCTCTGCCTCCCAGGTTCAAGTAATTCTGTCTCAGCCTCCTGAGTAGCTGGGATTACAGGCACCTGCTACCATGCCTGGCTAATTTTTTTGTACTTTAGTAGAGATGGGGTTTCCCTGTGTTGTCCAGGCTGGTCTCGAACTCCTGAGCTCAGGCAATCCACCCACCTTGGCCTCCCAAAGTGCTAGGATTACAGGTGTTAGCCACCGTGCCCAGCCTCAACAGTTCCTTTTACCTGGCACATCATGTCCAGCTATCAAGAAAAAATTACAAAGCATATTAAAAGGTTAAAAGAAAGAAAGAAAGAAAAACCCACTATTTGCAGAGATAGAGCATGCATCAGAACCCAGACATGGCAGGGATGCTGGAATTATCAGACTGAGAATTTGGAACAACTATGAGCAATATGCTAAAGGCTCTAATGACTGAAGTAGACAGCATGCAAGAGCAGATAGGCAATGTAAGTGAAGAGATGAAAATCTAAAAAGGAAGCAAAAGAAATGCTAGATATAGAAAACATTGTAACAGAAATGAAGAATGCCTTTGATGGGTTTATTTAGTAGACTAAACACAACTGAGACTGAAAGTCTCTGAGCTTGAAAATATGCCAATAGAAACATCTAAAATGAAAAAGCAAAGAGAACAAAGACTGATAAAAAAAGAACAGAATGTCCAAGGACTGTGGGAAAACTACAAAAGGCATCAATATGTTTAATGAGAGTTCCAAAAGGAGAAGAAAGACAGGAGAGAAGAAATATTTGAAATAATAATGATAGAATTTGCCCGAATCAATGTCAGATACCAAAACACAGATCCAGGAAGTTCAGTGAACACCAAACAGGATGAGCGCAAAACACAAACAAAACAAACACTACACCTGGGTATATCATTTTCAAACTGCAGAAAATCAAATAAATCCTGAAAAGAGCCAGAGGGAAAATGCACCTTCTACGTAGAAGAACACAGATAGGAATTACACCTAACTTCTCAGAATCCAGGCAAGCAAACAGAAAGTGAAGTAAAATATTTGAAGTGTTGAGGGGAAAAAGCCCCACGAACTTAGAATTCTGTACCCTGTGAAATTATCCTTCAAACGTAAAGGAAAAATACATACTTTCTCGGATAAACTAACTCGAGGTAATCTGCTACCAGTAGACCCACCTTGCAAGAAATATTACAAGAAGTTTATCAGAAAGAAGAACAATAATGTAGATCGGAAACACAGATCTACATAGAGAAAGGAAGAGCATCAAAAAGTAAATAAGTGAAGGTAAACTAAGAACTTTTATCTTTCTTATTCTTAGTTGATCTAGCCTATAATAGTTCAAAATTATAGCAACAACGTATTCAATTATACAATTATCTTATGTGCATATATGTGTTTAGAATGCTTATGTACAAGAAATGAATAGCAGTAATGTGACAAAAAATAAAAGCTATTTTATTTTTATTTTATTTTGCAAACTCTAGGACATCCACTAAAAGAAGTTAAAAAGAAGTATAATGTATATGCTAAGAAAGGAGATAAAATGTAATCATATCAAATGATAAAACCACGAAAATCCAAGAAAGAGTGGAAGACAAAGTTAGAAACAGAGGACAAGGGTAGCAAATAGAAAATAGTAACAAATATGGTAAATGTTAATCCAGCTACATAAATAATCACATTGGATATCAGTGATCTAAATATACTAATGAAAAGACTAGAACTTGTCATATGGATCAAACAACAAGACCTAACTATATGTTGTCTATAAGAACACACTTTAATATAAAGACAAATATTAGACTAAAAGTAAATGGATGGAGAAAATATACCAGGCTAACACTAATCAAAAGAAAGCAGTAGTAGATATACAGTTATGTGCCACCTGGTGACATTTTGGTCAGTGATGAACCACATATACAACAGTAGTCTCATAAGATTATAACACTGTGTATTTACTGTGCCTTTTCTATGTTTAGATACACAAATATCATTTTGTTATAACTGTCCACAATATTTAGCACATTAATATGTTGTACAGGTTTGTAGCCTAAGAGCAATAGACTATACCACCTAAGTTTGTGTACACTCTATGATATTTGCACAATGATAAAATTGCCTAATTATGCATTTTTGAAACATTTTTTTCATCATTAAGTGACACATGACTGTAAAACTTTTTGACAGAGCAGGCTTCGAAGCAAGAAAATTATCGGAGATAAGGAGGGGCATTACATAAAGGTAAAACAGTCAATTCTCCAAGATGTTGCAATCTTTAATGTGTATCTGCCTAACACATTTTGAGCATCAAACTTTATGAGGCAAAAACTGATAGGACAGCAAGGAGAAATCGATGGATTCGCTATTATAGTTCAACACCTTAATATTCCTCTATCAAAAATGTCTTCAGCAGGCAGAAAGTAAGGATATAGTTGAACACAACATCACCATCAATCAACTGAATATAACTGATATCTATAGACGATTTCATCCAACAACAGCAGAATACACATCCTTCTGAAGCTCACAAGAAGCATCCACCAAGACACCTTAACAAATTTAAAAGAATGGAAACCATACAATGTCTGTCTCAGACCACAATGGAATTGAACTAGAAATCAATAACAATGTTAACTGGAAAATCCTAAAATACGTGGAAACTAAACAATACATTTATAAATAACACATGGGTCAAAGAAGAAATCTCAAGAGAAATTTAAAACTATTTAAAACTACATGAAAATGAAAATACAACCTAGCAAAAGTTGTGAAATGCACCAAAGCAGTGCCTAGGGGAAAATGTATAGCACTAAATGCATATAGTAGAAAATAAGAAAGATCTAAAATTAATAATAAAAGTTTCCACCTTAGAAAACTAGAAAAAGAAGAGCAAGTTAATGCCAAAGTAAGAAAAAGAAAAGAAGTAATAAAAATTAGGACAGAAAAGCAATAACATTTAAAAATAGGAAACCAATAGAGAAAATCAGCAAAACCGAAAGCTGGTTCTTTGAAAAGATCAATAAAGTTGATAAGTTTCCAGGCAGTCTGATTTAAAAAAACAGAGAGAGAGAGAAGACACAAATTACTCATGTCAGAAGTGAGACAGAACATCACTATAGATCCTATGTATATTAAAAGGGTGATAAATATTATGAGCAACTAGATGCTCACAAATTTAATATGAAGCGATTCCTTGAAACACACAATCTGCTAAAATTCTCACAAAAAGAAATGGACAATCTAAATACACATATATCTATTTTTTAAATAGAATCAATAATTAATAAGCTTCCAAAACAGAAAGCACCAGGCCCGGATGGATTCAATGGTGAATTCTACCAAACATTTAAGGAAGAATTTGTGCCAGTTCTGTACATTTGGAAGATAGAAGAATATTCTCTAACTCTCTGATATGGTTTGGCTTTATTTCCCCACCCAAATTTCATCTCGAATTGTTATCCTCACAATTTCCACATGTTGAGGGAGGGACCTGGTGGGAAATGATTGGATCATAGGGACGGTTTCCCCCATGCTCTTCTCATGATAGTAAGAGAGTTCTCACGAGACCTTCTGGTTTAAAAGTCACAGTTTCCCCTGCTCTCTCTCTCTCCATCTTGCTGCCATATAAGATGTGCCTTGCTTCCCCTTTGCCTTTCACCATGACTATCAGTTTCCTGAGACCTCCCAGCAATGCAGAACTGTGACTAAATTAAAACTCTTTCCTTTATAAATTACTCAGTCTTGGGTATTTCTTTGTAGCCATGAAAAAAATGGACTAATACACTCTCTATGATGCTGGCATTGTCTTACTATCAAAATAAGACAAAGACTTTACAAGAGAAGAAAAATACAGACCAATATCTCTCATGAATGTAGATGCAAATATCCTCAACAAAATCTTAGCAAATCAAATACATCAATGTATAAAATGAATTATACTCCATGATCAAGTTGGATTTATTGTAGGTGTGCAAGACTGGCTCAACATTAAAAAATCAATTAATAAAGACCATTACATCAACAGGCTAATGAAGAAAAATCACATGATCATATTAATAAATGCAGAAAAAACATTTGTTAAAATTCAACACCCACTCATGTTAAAAAAAAAAAAAAAAAAAAAACTCTCAACAAACTAAAAACAGAGGGGCACTTACTTAACTTAATAAAGAATAGCTATTTAAAAAAAAAAAAAAAAAAAACTATGGTGGCCAGGCCCTGTGGCTCACGCTTGTAATCCCAGCACTTTGGGAGGCCAAGGCGGGTGGATCACCTGAGGTCAGGAGTTCAAGACCAGTCTTGCCAACATGATGAAACCCCATCTCTACTAAAAATACAAAAATTAGCCAGGCATGATGGCGCATGCCTGTAGCTACTCAGGAGGCTGACGCAGGAGAATCGCTTGAACCCAGGAGGCAGAGGTTGCAGTGTGCCGAGAGGGCGCCACTGCACTCCAGCCTGGGTGACAAGAGCGAGACTCTGTTTCAAAACAACAACAACAACAAAAAACCTATGGCTACCATCATATTTAATGGTGAAAAACTAGAACCTTTTCCAGTAAGATCAGGAACAAAGCAATGATATCCTCTCCTCCTAGTCTTTTTCAGTGTTGTGCTAGTTAATGCAATAGGACAATAAAAGGGAACAAAATGTATACAAGTTTTGAAAGAAGAAATTAAACAGTCTTTGTTTACAGAAGACATGATTGTCTATCTAGAAAGTCAAAAATACCAATAAAAAATGTTCTGGAAGTAATAAATCATTATAGCAAGGTTGGGGAATACAAGATTACTACAGAAAACTCAATCACTTTCCCATGTATAAATAGTGAACAATTGGAATTTAAAATTCAAAACACAATACCATTTACATTAGCATTCCAAGAAACGGAATACTTATGTATAAATCTAACAAAATATGTACAAGATCTACGTGAGGAAAACAACAAATTCTGATGAAAAAATAAGAAAACTAAATAAATGGAGAGATGTTGAAGCAACAGGAACTCTCATTCATTGCTGGTGAGAATGCAAAATGGTACAGCCACTTTGGAAGACAGTTTGGCAAATTCTCACAAAACTAAACACACCCTTACCATACAATCCAGCAATCATGCTCCTTAGTATTTCCCCCCAAAAAATAAAAAATTTACAGTCACACAAAAACCTGCACATGGATGTTTAAGGCAGCTTTATTCATAATGGCCAAAACTTGGAAGCAACTAAGATGCTTTCAGTAGATAAATGGATAAGTAGAGTGTGGTACACCGGACAAAGGAATATTATTCAGTGTTAAAAATAAATGAGTTGTTTATTTGCCTGTTGAGGCTGTGTGATATTGTGAAATGTCACGTAGCTTCTGGTCTTTGTCCAGTTTCCTGGCACAGAGTTCCTAAAACTCTTGGAATCTCCAGAGTTATAAGAGTATGGTTTTATTTGTTTGTTTGTTTGTTTTTCAGATGGAGTCTCACTCTGTCACCAGGCTGCAGTGCAGTGGTACAATCTCGGCTCACTGCAACCTCCACCTCCCAGGTTCAAGTGATTCTCCTGCCTCAACCTTCCAAGCAGCTGGGACTACAAGCGCGCACCACCACGCCCAGCTAATTTTTGTATTTTTAGTAGAGACAGGGTTTCACCATGTTGGCCAGGATGGTCTCGATCTCCTGACCTTGTGATCGGCCCACCTCGGCCTCCCAAAGTGCTGGGATTATAGGCACGAGCTACTGTGCCCAGCCAAGAGTATGTTTTATATGCTAATAAGATAATTGGTGACTGGTGGCCCGTAGATAGCTTCAGGAAGGGAGATGTTTTCCAGAAAGCCCAAGGCATGAGTAGAAGGTTAGGACTTTCAGTTCAATCCCCCAATCTCTGGGGAGTGAAGAGGGGCTAAAAATTGAGTTGATCATCAATGGCTAATGATGTAATAAATTAGGCTTACATAATGAAGCTTCCATAAAAACCCAAAAGGGCTAGGTTCAGGAAGCTTCTGGATTGCTGAACACATGGAGCTGGAGGCTGGCACACACTGAGAGGGCATGGACACTCTACACCCCTGCCACGTGCCTTGCCCTGTCTATCCAGCGGTTCATCAGTATCCTTTATCATATTCTTTATTAATAAACTGCTAAATGTAAGTAAAGTGTTTCCCCAAGTTTTATGAGCTGTCATAGCATATTAATAAAAACTGAGGATGTCATGGGAACCTCCAATTCAGAGCCAGGCTGGTGAGTCAGAAGTATAGATGACAACCTACTACTTGCATCTGGTATCTGAATAGGAGGCAATCTTGTGGGACTGAGCCCTTAACCTGTAGGATCTGACACTATCTCCAGGTAGACAGTATCAGAACTGAACTGAATTAGAGGACACCCTGCTAGTGTATGCTGGAGAAGTGATTGCTTGGTGTGTGGGTAAAACCCCACACACATCTGGTGTCAAAAGCGTTGTGTTAAGTGATGTGGAAGAGTGAGAAAAATACAGCTTGGTTTCTCTCTATTTCTTTAAGAGGCAGCTCTAATGAGTACCATAGACTGGGTAGCTTAAACAATGGACATTTATTTCTTACAGTTCTGGAGGCTGAGAAGTCCAAATCAAGGTGCCTGCCCAGTTGGTTTCTGGCAAGGGCTCTCTTCATACCTGCAGATGACCTGCTTTTTGCAATGTCCTCACACAGCAGAGGGAATCATCTGTCTTGCTCTCTCTTTTTTCCACCAATCCCATGATAAAGGCCCTACCCTCATGACCTCATCTAACCCTAATTGCCTCCCCAAGACCTGATCTTCAAACACCATCACATTGGGATTTAGTTTTTAGAGTACACAATTCAGTTCATACACAGCAGGCTGTAACATTAAGAGGTTGGGGAAAAGAGGACACTGGAGGAAAAAAGAGACTGTCAAAGAGAAATATGCAGGATCAACCAGTAAAATAGGTGGAAAACCAAGAAAGTGGTGTCCTGGAGACTGAATTTACAAAGAATATTAAGGAAGAAAATGTGATAAAATTTATTTAAATGCCTCTGGGAAAGTCAAATAATAAGAAAACAGACCATTAAGTTAGGGACATGGGGATTATTGATGAGATTTACAAGAGAATTTTGGTGCAATTTTGGGGTGAAAGTCTGATTAGACTAAGTTTAAGAGAGAATGGGAATATGGTAACAAGTTGATTTGGAATCCCTTTGAATTTCTCTACAAAACAAATAGATCAACTACGATCATAAAACAAAAATCCACAGAGAACATTTACAGCAACACTGGATGACAAGGTTTCCCCAGGAACTCCAAAACACCAGAATGCGTAGAGACAAATAATTAAGAGCTAAGAAAGTCATATGGTATTATAACATCATGCAGGAGATGTGGAGAAAAGGCAATGGAGTTTTCAATCGCCCTGAAACAGAAGATTCCTCAAATGCTGACAAATTCTCACTGCAAAGCACACCAGGCATCTGGAAACAGCTCCTAAAAGTGGAAGGGCACATAGCATCTAATTTATAGCTAAGGTAAGTGTTAGGGGACCATAATAAGTTGTATAGGCTAGAGTGGTTTGTACCCCTTGAACAAAATGAAGCTCACTTCTAGGACAAAGCACCACACCAAAGAGAAACTACCAAGAGTAGAATCCAGATTGAGCAGGTCAAGGACAATCAGAGTATAACAAAGAGGAGATCCAGAAGAAATGACGAAGGGGACACAGGAAACAGATCTCAGCAGATATGAGGATATATCCTTCAGAGAAAACAACAGAAAATGAAGCTTCGAGCCAAGAAGCTAATAGAAAAGATATTTTGGCCCATCTTTCTTTCTTAAAAGTAGTGAAAAACTAATTTTCTGAGGCATAGAAAAGGATCATAATTTGATATTATAAAAAATTTTTAAATAAATTTAAAAAAAGGAACAGAAAACACCCTTACAGACAATTAATAGCATGCCAGAAACACATGCCAAAAACTTATGAAAACTATAATCATCTAGTATCTGGGGTGTGTCTGCAACCCCTGAAGCCCCAGAGGAAGTGCTATGGTGCTCTTTCAGCTTTGCTGCCGTGGATGGCTTAAGTGTTAATAGCTCAGTGGAGGGTCAGTGTGACAGCCTTTTACACCCACACTTGTGGCACCTGAGTTCTTGTCCAGCATCCAGGAGGAATGAGGTTGCATGAACAAATTGAAAATGGTAAATCAGCAGATTTTATTGCTGATGAAAGTGGCTCTCAGTGGGAGGGGGAGCTTAAAATGGGGTGGAGCAGGAAGTCCCCAATCCACCATCCCCAGCCAGACTTCTCTCCAAAGCTATGTCATCAAGCTGTCCCTTGGAAGTCAAACTGCTTCTCTCTTATGTCCATTTGTAGTCTCCAATATCCAGCTGCTCTTCTCCTCTTCTGTGTCTGCTGAGCCTGGAGTTTTTATGGGCACAGGATTGGGGGTGGGGCAAGTCATGGGTGGTTTTGGAAGAGGCAACATTGGAGCCAGAAAACAGGGGTGTATGTTCTCACTTTGGGCCATGGTATCAGGTTTTTTGGCTTGAGGGTAGGGCCCTCACTGGTGACCCCCCCCACCCTCCTCTTCTCAGAATTTCCCTGACTCCTGTCCCTATCAATTTCATGATGAAGATGCTGAAAGCAATCGCAACAAAAACAAAAATTGACAAATCGGACTTCGTTAAACTAAAAAGCTTCTGCATACCAAAAGAAAGTATTAACATAGTAAACAGACAGCCTACAGAATGGGAGAAAGCATCTGACAAAGGTCTAATATCTGGAACGTTTAAGAAACTTAAATTTATAAGAATGAAACAATCCTATTTAAAAAGTGGACAAAGTACATGAACAGACACTTTTCTAAAGAAGACATACATGTGGCCAATAAGCATATGAAAAAATGCTTAACATCACTATCATTAGAAAAATGCAAATAAACCACAATGAGATCCGTCTCATACCAGTCGGGATGATTAAAAAGTCAAAAATAACAAATGGTGGTGAGGTTGTGGAGTAAAGGGAATGCTTATACACTGCTGCTGGGAATGTAAAATAGTTCAGCCATTGTGGAAAGTGGTGTAGCGATTCCTCAAAGAACTAAAAACAGAATTACATTCAACCAAGCAATTTCATTATTGGGTATATACCGAAAGAAATATAAATTTTTCTACCATAAAGACACATGCACACATATGTTCATTGCAGCACTCTTCACAATATCAAAAACATGAAATCAACCTAAATGCCCATTAATATTAGACTGGTTAAAGAAAATGTGTGCATATACACCATGACATACTTGCAGCCATAGAAAAGAATGAGATAATGTTATTTGCAGCAACATAGTTTGAACTGGAGGCCATTATCCTGAGTGAATTAAAGCAGGAACAGAAAATCAAATACTGGATGTTCTCACTTATAAGTGGCAGCTAAACAATGAGTACATATGAACACAAAAAAAGGAACAACAGATTCTACTTGAGGGTGGATTTGGGAAGGTGGGTGAGGATTGAAAAAATATCTATTAGGTACTATGCTATACCTGGGTGATTAAATAATCTGTACACCAAACCCTTGTGACACGCAATGTACCTATATAACAAACCTGCACATATACCCCACATGTCTTCCTTTGAAAAGTGTTTGTTCATGTCCTTTGTCCACTTTTTAATGGGGTTGTTTTATTCTTGTAAATTTAAGTTTCTTAAAGATTCTAGATATTAGACCTTTGTCTGATGCATAGTTCGCAAACATTTTCTCCCATTCTGTAGGTTGACAGTTTCTTTCACTATGCAGAAGCTCTTTAGTCTAACAAAGTCGCATTTGTCAATTTTTGTTTTTGTTGTAATTGCTTTTGGCACCTTCATCATGAAATCTTTGCCAGGTCCTGTGTATAGAATGATATTTCCTAGGTTATCTTCTGGAGTTTTTATGTTTTGGGTTTTACATTTAAGTCTTTAATCCATCTTGAGTTGATTTTTGTACAGTGCAAGGAAGGGTCCAGTTTCAATCTTCTGCAAATGGCTAGCCAATTATACCAGTTGTGGCAGTGGTGGCCCAACTGGAGTGGCTGCTGCAAAGATGCCAGCTGCAGTGGGGAAGACATGGCTAGGGCTGCATGCTCTGTGGACTGGCAGGGGCCAAGAACAGGCAGAAACATCAACCCCTACTGACTCAGGGGGCAGGAGCCCCGAGCTCCCAGGCACAGCTGCAGCCACCCAGCTGTGTCTCCCGACCCAGGCATCCCTGTGCTCTTGGGGGCCCAGGAAGATCCCCCAGCTGCCACAGGCTTGGAAGTGCCTGCTCCTGCTCCCTGGCTTCCCCACTCTTCCAGGACTCACTCTGGGATGGAGTAAAGTTGTGGCCAAGCCCAGGTGCTGTCACAACCTGGCCAGGTGTGTACACACTCAGGGCAGTGCTGACACACTAGCCCCTTGATGCCTTGGCCCCCTCCAAACTCTGGGTACCGACAAGTGTGTGAGGGATGCCAGGAGGTCTGAAGGCAACTTGGCATGGGTCTGCAGGCACACCTTGGCATGAACTGCCTGGGTGCCATGGACAACATGATTGATGGTTGCAGGAGGCAGACAGACTCTTGGGTAGAAAGGGGAGGGTCCCTAGTGAAGCACCCTCTTCAAGCCAGGGACAACCTGAAGTCTGGGGGCTGAGCTGTTAGTTTCAGGTGGAGTCCATGGCTGGCAGTCAGAACTTATGGTGCTTTTTTTGGCCTGCCCATGGCCACCTATGGACCAATCAGCATGCACTTCCTCCTTTCTGAGCCCATAAAAATCCTGGACCTGGCCAGCCTCACACAGACATTGGAACTACTAACTGCAGGAAGGAGCTACCCACATCAGGTCTCCTTGACTCATTGGGACCATCTGCCTGTGGAAAGGCTACTCTGGGTCTCCTCTTGGCTGAGAGCTGGATACTTATTGGGATGACTTGCCTGCAGATAGAAGCTACCCACTCTAGGTCTCCTCTCCACTGAGGGCTGCACTTGTCAAAACTACTTTCCTGTGGAAAGGAGCTACCCACTTTGGGTTTCCTGAGAGCTGTTTTGTTACTCAATAAAACTTATTTCTGCCTTGTTCACCCTGCAGCTGTCTGTGTACCTCATTCTTCCTGGACACGGGACAAGAATTTGGGACTCAATGAATAGGGAGACTGAAAGAACTAACAAAAACAGAGCTGAAACAAGCCCCTCCCCACCACCCCACTACCACCTCTCACCATGCTGTGGGCAATGAGAAAGAAAGAAGGGCTGTAGCCTTTCGGGGAGCCAAGACCTAGGGGCTCCCCAAGCCAGGTTTGTGACACCCTCTTTGGAACTCTGCGGTTTCTGGCATCTCCAAGTTTTGGGGCACTACCACCACATTCCCCTTGTCCAGATACTGGTCCCCACTGCAAAAGCTGCTTGTGGTGCATCTGATCCAGTCACAGGCTTGCACAGAGCTGGCATCTGTGCTGGCATCTGGCCCACTGCAGCAGCCAGCATGCCTGGCTGTGGACAGTGGCTGGACCCTGCACTCACTTGCTCACACACTCCTCACAGCTCCATGCCTGGCCCACCCTTGGCAGGTGTGGGATCTGGGCCGGTAACACGAGCCAAGTTCAGCCTTCCTGGCCAAGTGGGTAAAATGAGCCCAATAGGCCCAAGCAAAACTTGGGCAAAAGCACCACCAGCCACAGAGGTTTCCGGCTGGAAAAGTGACCCCTGAAGGATCCTGAGACATCAGCTCCATTTATTGAATAGGAAGTCCTTTCCCTATTGCTTGTTTTTGTCAACTTTGTCAAAGATCAGAGGGTTGTAGGTGTGTGGCATTATTTCAGGGCCCTCTCTTCTGTTCCATTGGTCTACATGTTTGCTTTTGTATCAGTATCATGCTGCTTTGGTTACTGTAGCCCTGTAGTATAGTTTGAAGTTGGATAATATGATTCACCCAGCTTTGTTCTTTTTTGTTAGGATTGTCTTAGCTATCTGGGCATTATTTGGTTGCATATGAATTTTAGAGTAGTTTTTTCTAATTCTGTAAAGAATGTCATTGGTAGTTTTATAGGAATATCCTTGAATCTGTAAATTGCTTTGGGTAGTATGGCCATTTTAATGATACTGATTTTTCTATCTATAAGCTGAAATGTTTTCCCGTTTGTCTTTGTCATCTCTCATTTTTATGAACAGTGTTGTGTAATATTTTTTGTTGAGATCTTTCACCTCCCTGGTTAGCTGTATTCCTAAGTATTTTATTATTTCTGTGGCTATTGTGAATGAAATTGTATTTCTGATTTGGATCTTGGCTTAGATGTTGTTGGTATATAGGAATGCTACTGATTTTTGTACATTGATTTTATATTCTGAAACTTTGCTGAAGTCGTTTACCATCTCAAGGTGCTTTGGGACAAAGACTATGGAGTTTTCTAGATATAGAATCATGTTGCCAACAAACATGGATAGTTTGACTTCCTCTTTTCCTATTTGGATGCCTTTTATTTCTTTCCCGTGCTTCACTGCTCTGGCTAGAATTTTCAGTACTACATTGAATAGCAATGTGAGAATGGGCATCCTTTTCTTGTTCTTGTTTTCAGGGGGAATGCTTCCAGCTTTTGACCATTCAGCATGATGTCAGCTGTGGATCTGTCATAGATAGATCTTATTGTTTTGAGGTATGTTCCTTCATTGCCTAGTTTATTGAGAGTTTTTGACGTGAAGGATGTTGAATTTAATCAAAAGTTATTTCTGCATCTATTGAGATGATTCTGTGGTTTTTGTCTTTAGTTGTTTTTATGTGATGAGTCACATCTATTGCTTTGTCAATGTGAATAAACCTTGCATTCCAGGGATAAAGCCTACTTGATCATGGTGGATTAGCTTTTTCAAGTGCTGCTGGATTCAGGTTGCTAGTATTTTGTTGAGGTTTTTATGATCTATGTTAATCAAGGATATCAACCTGAGGCTTTCTCTTTTTTTGTTGCATCGTTGCCAGGATTTTGTATCAGAATGATGCTGGCATCATAAAATGAGTTAGAAGCAGTCTCTTCTCCTCAGTTTGTGTGTGTGTGTGTGTGTGTGTGTGTGTGTGTGTGTGTGTGTGTGTGTTTTGGGATAATTTCAGTAAAAATGGTACCAGCTCTTCTTTATACAACTGGTAGAATTTGGTTGTGAATCCATTCAGTTGCGGGCTTTTTCTGGTTGGTAAGCTTTATATTACTCATTCAATTTTGGAACTCATTATTAGTCTGTTCAGGGAATCAATTTCTTCCTGGCTCAATGTTGGGAGGTTGCGTTTCCAAGAATTTATGCATTTTTTGTAAGTTTTCTAGTTTGTGTGCATAGAATTGTTCTTAGTAGTCTCTGATCATTTTTTTCTGTGTTTCTGTGGAGTTACTGGTAATGACCCCTTCGTCATTTCTAATTGTGTTTATTTGGATCTTTTCTCTTTTTTTATTTCTTAGTCTAGCTAGCAGTCTATCAATCTTATTTTTTCTTTCAAAAAACAAATTTCTGGATTCATTGATCTTTTGTATGGGTTTTTGTGTCTCAATTTCCTTCAGTTCAGCTCTGATTTTGGTTATTTCTTGTCTTCGGCTGACTTTGAGGTTGGTTTGCTCTTATTTTTCTAGTTTCTCTAGGTGTGATGTTAAGCGGTTAATTTGAGATCTTCCTAACTTTTTAATGTGCATATTTAGCACTATAAAATTCAATGTTAATACTGCTTTAGCTGTGCCCCGGTGATTCTGACTTGTTGTATCTTTGTTCTCATTAGTTTCAAAGAATTTCTTGATTTCTGCCTTAATTTCATTGTTTACCCCAAAGTCATTCAGAAGCAGGTTGTTTAATTTCCATATAATTATATGGTTTTCAGTGATTTTATTAGTATTGATTTTTACGTTTACTGTGCTATGGTCCAAGAATGGGGTTGGTATAATTTTGTGCATTTTCTTTATTTGCCAAGAATTGTGTGACCAATTATATGGCCAGTTTTAGAGTATATGCCATGTGCAGATGAGAAGAATGTATATTCTGTTGTTTTGGGGGTAAATACACTAATGACATTTGTTAGTAGTAAAGTCCTTATCTGTGAAATCCCCTTTATAAGATGTTCTGGTTTAGGACTGCATATCATAAACACACATATAGATTCTAGTAATAGTTAAAGCATGGATCACTGGAGAATATTGCCTAGATTACACAAATATCTGAGGTATAAAATGAAAGTATTCCATAACCAACCCAAAGACTCACCGATGTGTAAGATGATATACTGATTTCACTTAGGAACTTCAGCTATCATTCTAGTCCATAAAGTTCACTTTCAATGCAGAAAGGGAGTTCCTGGGGAGTCCTGTGGGCTTTCACAGACCTCTTCTTCTTTGTTTGTGCTTCTTGATTGCTTGTATTCTTGAAAGTATTAATAAAGCTAGATCACATGAGTTGGTTAGCTCAATGTGTTAGCTCAATTGCCAAGTGGGCTTTATGCCAGATATGCAAGTTTGGTTTGCATTAAAAAATCAATCAATGTAATTCATCACATAAATAGGATAAGAGTGACAGGTGTAAACATAATACCATCTCATAACTCTATAATAATTTATTCCATAAATATTTATTGACTGCCTCCCACGTGCCAGGTACTGCTCAGGACTCTGAGTACAGCAGTGGGACAAACACACACCACCATCATCGCCAATAACAACAAAGTCTCTGCTTTCATGGAACTTACATTCTAATCATCTGAATCTGGCATCTATGGGAAAAATTCAGATATAGATATTTCTCAGGTATTTCAATGCATGAACTAGGAGATGCAGACATCATACTATGTAAATGATTAAAACCTTGTCCATCTGTATCTAGTTTCCTGATAATCATAAGAACTCCAGTTTATTAAACTTTTCTGTGCAAACAAACTAATCCAACTAAAGAGAGAACTAGAAAGATTCAATGTGCAGGTGCACGTGGTAGATTGGTTATCGTGCTCGTCAGCTAGATTGCCCTTTAAATCTCTTCGGGGTTCTAACAAAGGCATCATCAACCCAATTAAAGTATCTAAGCACCCAAGACAATGGACCAAGCTTTCTGCCTTCTGTGAACTCTGAAAGAACTGACTGATGAATAACTATAGTTCAATAAATCCTCTTTTAGTGAATTGTAATTATGTCTATTTTGTATGTTGTGAAGAAATCTGCCCAGTAAATGATGACAGCCAATTACATGCAGGCCTCTTGGGTATTCCTATCAGGCTATGATAGGGGAGTTGCCCCAAAAACTGTGCGTGTGGTTTCTCTATATGGTGACTCTCTTCGCCTATATGCTGGAAATCAATAATGCTACTTTCTTAGCATTGAGGGAATAAAAACTTTAGTCATAAGTGAAGGAGCCTTATAGATAATCTTACTAAATTCCCATTTTCTGGTGCTTCAAAGAAATCCTAAAAATACAACTTACTGGATGAGGCAGATGGCATTATTTCATAACCTACCATGTTTACCACGTCTGCCAAGATTATGAAGCAAATATATGTTGTAGGTTTTTTGTTAACACTAAGAATACCAGAGGTTTGGTTTCTGCCCTACTGGACAGCTTATGGTATACCGAGGAACACTGACTTTGGTATGGTAAACCTTGTAAAGAAGAGTTTTAAAGAGTTGAACTCACCCTGGTCTGAGGGATGAGAAAGGACTTCTCATGATATTTATGTAGAGATTGAAGAATGAGGTATGAGTTAACCAGTTGAAAAGAGAAGAGAGGAAATTTGGCAAATACTATCAGTTGCCTGCCTCTATCATAGAGACTATTGAGGTTAAAATTTTGATTTCCCACACCGACTTCCAGCCAGGGTAGCCATGTGACACAATTCTGGCCAATGAGATACAGAGAGAAATCCCTGAAAAGAGCAACCATTCTCTAATAAAAACACAAACCCTTACAATGAAAGAGCCTTTTTGTCCTTTCATTTTTTTGCTGTTTTTCTTAAACCTCCTCTTTTTTTCTATCTGTACATTGATTTGGTGTCCAAGAGTGTTGTAGCCATTTTGTCACAATGAGGTAACCTTTATGAGACTAAAGACTGCAGAAGAGAAAGTACCACTGGGACCCCTGGAACACTGTTGTGTAGTATCTCCAAATCTGTGCTTCTGTCAGGGCTAGGTCAAATGTCTTGCTTGTGAAAAAAGTAAACCTATCTCTAGGTGAAAGTTAATTGGGTTTTCTGTTTATTTGCTGCTTAGTGCATTCTTATATGATACAGAAAAGGAGCGATAAGTTCAAAAAGTAGGCCAGGGTTTAATAGTGCCAGGCCTTATAGGCCATTTAAAAAATTCTATCAGTCATGGTCCAGTTAGAGAAGTAGAACTGTGTGTGTGTGTGTGTGTGTGTATGTGTATACACAAACATACATATGTTTACTGCTTACACAATGTGAGGGTGGGCTGGCAAGTCTAAAGTCTGTAAGGGAAGCCATCAGGAGGTAAAGATCACAAGAAGGCTAGAATCCCACAGGCATAAGCTGTTTGGTGTCTTGAGGCTTGAGAAAGGACTAACCTCTTAAGACTCACCTGATTAGGTCAGGCCCACTCAGAATAATCTTTTAATTAATTTAAATTCAATTGTTAGGGGCTTCAATCACATCTGAAAAATCCCTTCACAGTAGCAACTTGATTAGATTTGATTGAATAACTGGGGACTGTAGTTTAGCCTAGCCAACTTGAAATAGCAAAAGCCAACACATTAACTTTATCACAAGGTCAATGGGAAGCCTTTGAAATTTTAAGCAGAAAAGGAGAGTGTGGCTAAAGTGTGGAAAGTGACTGGGAAATGAAATAATTTGGGAGAGTGGGAAAAAAATCATGTAGGCAGCTATTGCGGTAACCTAGAATAGAGAGATAATCAAGATTTAAAGTAATATGATGGGAGTGAGGATGGGAATAAGAGGAGAAATTGGAGGATCATGTAGGACTGGACTTTGGTGAGTGCCGGAGTAAGAGGATGACAGAAGAATCGGAATGACCTTCTGGACTTCTGGTGGGTAATAGGGAATTGTTTACCATGTATGGAGACCTGTAGACCTAGCAGGAAAGTTGTGCCAGACCTAGAAGGAAAGCTGTGCCATTTACTAAGATCACAATTCCAGAGGCAGAGTGCATTTAGAGGGGAAAATTATAAATTCCATTTTAGGGTAAGGCCTATGAAGAACCAATGGGATATACTCTGTGGATTTATTGAGGAGATCGTTGGGTGGTGAGGGGTGCATTGATCTAGAGCTCAAAAGAGTGATCTAGACTAGAGATATAAATGCAGGAGTTGTTGACCACGAGTACTTGAAGTCATGAAAATGGATTAGTGGGTCTGGAGAGAATACTTGAGTGAGAAGAAGAGGGCACACTTCCATGTTTTTCTAATGTCTCACAGTCAGGTGGAAAAGAATCTGACAGGAGACAGTAATAAGAAGGATCTTGCTGCAGATTTGAGGACTGAACTGTTGTTTTAAAGATGGAAATGCTCTGCATGGTAGGAACATGCCTGCAGGAGTCCCATACTACTGAAAGACTTCTTTGAAGGTAAAATGTATCCAGGTACATGGCACTGGAGGAGGAGGTGAGAAGTCAAACATTTATCAAAGACTAGGTCTTAGTGTTGGATGGAGTTGGGAACACGTCTTCATCACAACCCCAATGCTGGAATCTCACAACGTAAATGAGGCTACTTCATAGAAATCGAGGTGAAGAGTAAATCATGTATTTCACATGGAAGTTAAACAACATTAAAAATAATTTTTAAAGAGACTGATTCTATAGTACAGTAGTCTCCCCTTTTCCATGGGGGATACGTTTCAAGCCCCCACCTGAAACCACAAATAGTACTGCACTATATACACCGTGTTTTTTCCTGTACATACATACCTATGATGAAGTTTATAAATTAGTCACAGAAAGAGATGAACAGTAAGTAATAAAGTAGAACAATAACAATACTCAGAATATCATGCAATTTAAAAGTTATAAATTGTTTATTTCTGGAAATTTTCCATTTAATATTTTGGACCATAGGTGAAGGTAGGTAACTGAAACTGGAAAGCAAAACTATGGATAAGGGTGACTACTGTAAAGCCAAACATGCATAATAACGAAACTATTTTTTGAATATTTGCCATGTACTAGGTACTAGTCAAAGTGTCTCGCATGTATTAACCCATTTAATTCTCACAACCCTTCTAAGTAGGTAATATTATTCAGTGTTTCAGGATGAAACACAGAGGTTTGTCCAAGTTCATTTGTTCATTCGACCAACATTCATGAATTATTTACTGTTGCTTTTCAAGATGCTAGACATATATCAGTAACAAAACAGACAAAATTTCTTTTCTGATAGATTTTACATTCTAGTGGGGATGACAGTGTTAGAAGGTGATAAGTGATATGAAAGGAAAATTAAGAGCAGGAGAAGGGGAATTACTGATGCTAGGGCTAGAGGTTTTGTGTTGCAGTCAGAGGAGGCCTTACTAAGTCTATATTTGGACAAAAACTTGATAGAACCAAAGAACAGCAAGGAGGTCACTTTGGCCAGTGTGAGATGAACAAGTGCGAGACGATGAGCTTAGGAAGTTAGTGGAGGGTCAGGTGGGGCCAAGTCTTGGAGGCCACCGAAGCACTTTGGCTTTATGCTGAGTAAAATGGGGGCTGTTGGAGGGTTTGATGTAGGACATCATTCAATTCACCTAATGAAAGGATAACTCTGGTTGCTGGTTTGATGATTAAGATCAGTTGAGAGGCTGTTACGAAGATCTAGCAAGAGATTGCTTGGTGCTTAAACCTAGGATGTAATGGTGGAAGGGCTGGTAGGAGTTTGGGTATATTTTGAAAATAGTGCTAGTAGAATTACCTGATTGGATAGAGGACATGAGAAAAAGAGAGGAGTCAAGGATGACTCCAGTGTTCTTGGGCTGGGAAATTAGAAGATAAAAATTGCCACTAATTCGAATGGGAGAGATCACAGGTGGAGCAGATTTTGTGGAGGAGGTAAGAAAATCAGTGTTGGGGCCAGGTGTGGTTGGCTCACACCTGTAATTCCAGCACTTTGGGAGGCTGAGGTGGGAGGATCACCTGAGATAAGGAGTTCCAGACCAACCTGGCCAACATGGTGAAACCCTATCTTTACTAAAAATACAAAAGTTAGCCAGGTGTGGTGATGGGTACCTGTAATCCTAGCTACTCGGGAGGCTGAGGCAGGAGAATTGCTTGAACCCAGGAGGTGGAGGTTGCAGTGAGCTGAGATAGTGCCATTGTACTCCAGCCTGGGTGACGAGAGTGAACCATCTAAAAAAAAAAAATTCAGTGTTGGATATAAAGAGTTCGCCATGTATCATTGTAGTATACAGTCATTCATATTTTTTCTTCCTGGATTTTTAAAAGAGGCATATCTGGAATACTTATTCATTTGAAAATAATATCTGACAACCAGCTACCTTCCTGGACAGCTTTGCAACTATTTCTACAAGGTAAGTCATACCTATGCTTTGGATAATCTTGAAAAAGAAAGTGTGCTTTAATAGTAATTTTATTATTTTCTGTAAGCATTTTAAACAAATTTAACATAAAAGATTATGAAGTTCTTTAATGGAAAGTGGTTAGGATGGTTCTCAGTCTGAGCAAAATGGAGATTAGGAATCCCTGTTTAATTTAGCTAGGCTCTTTGGTAATAAAGACTTGAAGTAGAGGGCTTCCAGTGGGTGTTTCCAGCACCTTCTCCTGAGTCCCTTTATCTTTCCATCTTCCAAGTCTCACAATCAGGCATCCGTGTCCTCCTCTGCACATTGGCAGTGGATAAGGCTCTTCCCTTATGCTACAAAGTGGAGCTCCTCAAGCTTTGCTGGGTGGTGAACGACAGTCCTGGCAGGATGTGGAGGAGAGGATGCCTGCCTCTGTCCCCAAATGAAGGGGACAGGAGGCATTTCATTCCTTTTTAATCTTCCTACCAGGACTAGTTCTCCTAAGAAATAAGCATAAGCTAATCATTTTTAAATCTTTTTTTAAAGAGAGATTATTCCTCCTATCAGGAAGGCTTTTCCCTCCCCCCATTTTGACATAATGCATTCACCATGACTGTTTGTCTCACTCCAGAACTTGGCTTGCATTACAAAAGTCCCCACATTTGCTGAAAATAGCTGCCTCTTAGTTAGTCCTGTGTTGTTTGTGTTTTCATTTAGCTGGAGCTTAATCCTGATAGAAGAAGAGGATTTTCTAGTTAATCCTGCCCCCCATAATTATAAGAATAAAATGGACTGAATGATTACAAAGAGCTGAATTAAATCAATTCCAATACATTCATCAAGGCATTTGGATATTAATTATAGACACTAGCATAAAATAAGCACTAGAGAATGGCTAGATTACAAAAAGTAAGCATCCCTTTGATTGTGTATTCTAGGTGTATTTTAAAGTGAAATAACTGCTGACCTCAGTGAATAATTGGTGAAGCATGATTTTTCTAAACATCTTTACATTTTGGTCATGAAAGATGTTCTTGCTTTAGACACTATTATTACAGCACACCTAAAACTTATCCTTTCTTCTCTTACATCGTCTTTCTTCAGTTGTGCCCTTTCTTACCTCCTTGTACAATTATTCTTTTCTACCGGAACTTTCCTCTCAGACTGTAAGTATGTTACTGCCCTTTCCCTAAATCCAGTGATGTCTTCCAGCCTTCCCCCAGTACCTCCCATTTCCATCACCCCATGCTTTCCAAAGTGATCTGCAGGCATTGCCTCTACTTCCTCAACATCCATCTTCACTCCTCATTATCCACCCTTCATTTCTACCACTCTGTTGAAACCATTATCATCAAAGAATAACTTATCGCATAACTTAGAATCTAAGGCATAATCTTCTCAGAAGAGTCTTGGTTATCACACTTTCATTCCTGAAATTCCTCCTTCTCTGGCTTCTGTGATGTATCTGTTCTTGTCCTGTCTTTTAAAACTTTCTTTCTTAGTTCTTTATTCTATTTTTCTAATCTTCATGCTGCTGAGTTATCATATCAGATTTTTACACAAACACCTTTAACAGCTTTTTATAGTTTATTGAATTACGTTTAAATTCCTCAGCCTGTCATTCAAAGTTCTCCAAAGATTGCCCCTGGAGACTGAAATCCAAGTAGATACTGGAGTCTAAGTGGTAGAGTGCACAGAGACTGGCACTTTGGCCATGGTATGTCGCAAAGGTAGAAGAAGTCCCTGCATGAAAGAAAGAGTATAGCATCCTGGCTATGCTGCAATCAGATACGGAGCTCAGGAGGTCAGGCACAAAGAGTTCCAAGCTGGCCCAACCCCATGCTGTCACTTACTTTCCCACACATGTGGGTGACCCCAACATTTCCCAACCAGGAATGTCAGATACAAGTAAAAACTGGTGACAAATGTACCCATAAGACCATGAGCAAATGGAAATTTTGGCACAAATGAGTGGGCTGCTTGTGACAACATGCACTGAGATTGAATGACAACTGTACAACTGAATAGGAAACAACAGTGGCCTCACCTGGGGAACCAGCTGCAGTAAATCTATAGGGACACTCAATTAGCAGTATGTAAAACAATATTATGCAGGAAAGAAAGTCCCAACATGAAATAATTTGTCTAGGTTTTCATGGCTAATATCCAGAGGGGACCAGCCAATAAACAAACTACACCCCACTCCTATAGAATTGTTCATTGGTTCCTGGACACACCATGGTTTTCTCTAATTTTGTGTCCTTATTTGCTTAACACATTTTTAACACCACAGTGTGCTAGGAAGAGTTCTAAGCATTTTACTAATACAAATTTGTACAACACTATGCAGCAAGATCTATTAATACCTCTATTTTATAGGTGAGAAAACCAAGGAACAGGGGAATTAAGCAACTTGCTTGTAATCTCATAGCTAGGAGTGGAAGAGCCAAAATGTGAGCCCAGGTAGCTCTAGGGTCCGTACTCCTGATCATGATGCTACACAGTTACTCATCCCTCAAGAGTCAAGTCAAGCGTCCTCTCTTTCATGGAACATCTCAGTGTCATTCAAGATAGAGTTTCATGTTCCCTCTTCAGTGATCCAGTAACACTCAGACATACTCCTGCTGTGTCATTCATCTCATTTTATTTCATCTTTATTTGTGGTCAACTTCTCACTGGCAGGGCCTATGTTACAAATCTGTGTATTCCCTGCCCTAAGTATAATGTCTGGCTCATAATGAGCATTTGAGAAATATTTGTTGAATTTAAATAAATTAAAATGATTTATCAGAGGTGGTGAGGGCTCAAAAACACTAAAAAATAGTGTTAAAAAGAAAAACCAAATTAAAAAATAAATATTAGCTTGTAGTCTCCACAATAATTACCCATTAAATAAACAAACTAGTAGATGAAGGAATCATAGGCACTTTCACAAGTCAGGACCACGTGACGGTGATACACACGAGAAGAGCTTAGGCAGTGTTCCTTGTCCATTCCCCTGAAAGTAACTGGGCCTGTGGAGTGGGGTTGAAAAGACCAATATTAAGCTAGACGTCCTTTTAACCCTATATTAATGTACATCTATGTTTGCTGTCTGTAGGTGCCTTTGCTTTTTCATTTCTGTGTTGGAAAGGTGCCTCTGCTGCTCTTACTTTTCGAAAATCTCTACTTATGCTCTCTTAAATAGGAGTATTGGCTCCAATGCATCCCCAACCTTGTCTAAACATGATACTTACAAGTATATCATGTTGGCCATCACGTCTCATTTTTCTTACCCTCTTTAACAGACTAGAGTCACTAAGGGGGACATAAAAGGACACCAGTGAAATTTAGGTGGACTCTGCCCATCAAAAGTGAGATACAGAAAACATCAGGCCCCAAGATGAGAGGCGGGTTCCAACTCTCCATGTTTCCAAAACTGACCATTCTTTCACTGTCCAAAAATCTCTCCTAATTTCTATGCAAGAAGGCTAAAACCAGATCCCAAACTTTATATCCTGCCCTTGCTCAAAAAGGATCCATTTACAATCAAAATCTAACTTGAAAGCCAGGGAAAAAAGCTGGCCCTGGTACTAAACAGACATTTTGTAAGCTGCATTTCAATAAACTTAATTTGATTATCCAGTTTAAGAATTTATGAAATATTTATTTTCTTCTGATTTACTTAACTGCAACCCTACTAAGATGTTTCATAATTCAGCCAAGAATTCGAGCACTAAAGTGTATAAAATAGCCCCTGCCATCATGAAGTGCAGTCTCTAAAAAAGAAAGCAGGTATTAAGCACGTAGAAATAACTACTCACATAATTATAAAGTACCGAACACAATTCTAGTAACTAGAAAGGGTGATCTACAAGAACCATAATTATAATCAGGTGACAAATGCCAGTTGTATGGAATGTGGGTTTAGTATAACTTTAAAAAAGCAACACAGGAAGCAATGGGTTTCTCTTTTGCACAATTAATCGAGCACTTACTATATGCCAGACACTGTGTTTATCATACATTATTTATGTCATCTTCATGGCAATCCTATGAACTGGAAACTATTAGTCTTCTCATTTTACAGAGAAGGAAATTATGGCTCAAGGAAGTCAAGTACTTGCACATGATGATGGCTGAACCAGGAATGAAATCCAGGAGGTCTGGATTTCCTCATGATCTGCGCTCTTTCCCACTATAAATGCTTAATAAATGCTTTAAGAAAAAGATTTAACTAATTGTAACTCAATAAATTAACAAGAAGTTATAAATCTTTTTCTTTTCTGGGAGATCATCACCCAACCTTTCCAGGCAATGGCTCTTCTTATAGACAACATTCTAGTTGAGGAGTGCCTGGATGCTGCATGTAGGCAGAGCTGAGTAGGAACACTAGCCCAGCTTAAACTCTCTCAGCCTGTTTCCTTACTAGACGAATGCAGATTGTAACACCTGCTTTGCAGGATTGTAGTGAGGAACAACTGTAACATCCATCCATCCATCCATTCATTTATCACACATTTTTGAGCATATGCTCTGCAACAGATAACATAATAAGATGCTAGAGATACCAAGATGAGTAAGGCAAATTTCCTGTATTTAGGAAGCTTACTGTGCTAGTGGAGAACTGGCAAGTGACAAACAGCAAAGTGTGTTAAGTGGTGTGTTAGGACACTTAGGGATCCTATAATGTGTGCAAATTTCATCACCCATAGTTAGTGGTCAGCAGAGTCCCTTCTGTCACCACTTTACTTTAAAAGTCCCTATATATCTGCGATTTTTCATGTCTGGTTTTCCAGGATACTTGGTGGCCTCTATAGCTGCCAGGAGGAGAGCTGGCCTTGTATCAGAATCTCAGGGAGAGGGGCAAATGCTCTTCCTTTCCCACAAGCCTCTCCTCCCCTCCACTTGAATTGCGGAATGCCAATCAGCGGATGGCATTTCACAATATGTGCCAAAGCCCCTTCCCAGACTTTCTTTGCCATCTTTAGTTTCTGTCAAGACCAGGCCTCTTGGCGATAATCCTTAGAAATCTGAGCCCAATTTTTCACCAATTAGACTGGAAAGTCACAAGTCACAAACATCCAGACTCTTGTTGGATCCTATTCAGCTGCCCTGGGAAAGTTTCAACCCCACCTAGCAAGACAGCCCGACTGCCTCAGTGAGGCTTCTTCGAGCACCTGACCGTCCAGCTTACTTTCCCCATGACCAGGAAACGGCCTTCCTCCTGCTTTCCACCTAGTTGGGGGACCACAGAGGGTGGCTAGAGGTGCCCGCCGGTGACACAGAGAAAAGTGGCGGAGGGCATCTCACGCCCAGGAACTTACATGGAGAAACTCCCAGCTAAAGAGAAAGTTGCCCGGGCTGAGGGCAGGAGGAAGGCGCTTCCTTTCAGAGCGCTGCTAATGACCTGCCGGGAAACCGCACAGCAGTCATTTCGCAGATCCGATGGCAGGTCACGGCGACAGATGTTCCCAACATATGTGGAGAATTAATTACCCACTAGTAAACAAAATCTGTGATGCGGAGAGTCATTTTGTCCAAATTTCTTACGATTTTGCTGTTATTAGGAGCTTAATTTTTCTTGATCATCTAGATCCTCTTGGATTAAAGCACTCCTTAATGGGCTCCGAGGAACATTCCAAAGAAAAATAAGGGCCTGGTGAGCTGCGGAGGGAGGAGGGGGAAGGGGAGGAGGGAGAGGAGGAGGAGGAGGAGGAGGGGGAGGAGCAGGAGCGCAGGGCTCAGGCAGCCAGGAGGATGGAGTAACAGAGCTGCTGATTGGGAGGCTGTACCACAGCGAGTGATTAGCAAATTATTTGATTAAAACATTGGATGCTAGTCATATTTTAAAAAATATTCTAATGGTTACCTCCTATTTAACAGCGCTTACACTTAATTTAACTGCGTGCTGTGGAACAGCTGGAGTTTCTAAAGGAAATTACAACATTCAGACAGAAATAGACTTCCAGAAAGGTTTTCTTCTGGGTTGTTCTTTTAAGATTCTGAACATGTTCCCATCTGAGGTTGTGGAAGCAAATTCTGATATTCATCAGTTAAGAAAATAGATTTTCTTAAAAGGGGGGATTGAAGAGTCTCTTGATTTTTGTAAGGCAGTTATTCCCTTGGCAATTTTCATCAATCACAAAAACTGTCAAAAATGCAATGGTTCACTAAGTAAATAAATCTGAAAGGCTATTAAAAATATGGTTCTTTATCCTTTCAAAAGTTTGTAACTCCTCTAAATCTTGAATTCATGTTTCCCTTAAATATTTTGTATAACAAAGTAGAGTAAATTTTAAAAAATCTATTTGTCCCAGCAAACATTGTTTATAATTTAAAATACACACTTTTTGTTTTCCTCATTTATTCACTTCTTCATTCATTCAACAAATATCTGTTGAGCTTGGTGCTGGAGGAACAAAGATGAATAATATAACTTCAAAGACTCATACAGAAAAATATAAACATGTAAACAGCTCCCTGCTATCCAACCTCCTAGGGCCAGCTCAGGAGTACCTCCAACTCTGTAACAACCAAAATGCCCCTTACAGCACAGCAGTGCCCCCAGCTCAGTTAAGAAGCACAGGTTTAAGTAATATTCAGAGTGAATACAGAAAGAAGAGACCTGTATTAGTCTGTTTCCGTGCTGCTAATAAAGACATACCTGAGACTGGGTAATTAACAAAGCAAAGAGTTTTAATTGACCCACAGTTCCACATGGCTGGGGAGGCCTCACAATCATGGCAGACAGTGAATGAGGAGCAAGTCATGTCTTACATGGTGGCAGGCAAGAGAGCTTGTGCAGGGAACTCCCATTTATGAAATCATCGTATGGCATGAGTCTTATTCACTGCCATAAGAACAGTACAGGGAAACCATCCCCATGATTCAATTATCTCCACCTGGTCCTGCCCTTGACCTGTGGAGATTATTACCATTCAAGGTAAGATTTGGGTGGGGATATAGCCAACCCATATCAGAACCAGGGGTTCTCCTGGAATTTTCATTAAAAACTTTGGGACTGGGACATTTCTGGAGAACATGGACAACAAGAAGGAAGTTTATTGCTGTAAAAATGGAATAGAAAGAAACAAAGTCTATTGATACAAAGATGAAATGGAAGCAAACAACATGCTTAGGACAAAGCCCACTTTTACTTCATTTCTTACTCTAGGCATTGATTTCCTGTCTTTTATTTCTATGAATTTGACCCATCACAGGAAACACAATTCTTTGTAAAAAGACCTATGATCTATAACATCAGTGTGGTATTTGTTTTTGCTGCAAGTCACCAGGATCTGACAGTTGAAATTTATTTGAGTGAAACTGCTGTTCAAAAATAAAAATTACTTATCCCACTTTCTCAGGAATTCCAAATTTCTTTCTGAAATCTCAGAAATTTAGAAGACACACATCAGAACCTGGTGGGTCTGACATGGAAGCTTCATTACTTAGAACAAGAGAAACCTGGTTTATGAATATTTTGAGGTAACACTTCAGTTCTGCTATTTAACTTGTTTCATGCTATATGACATTTATGCCTTTACCCTTTATCTTGGTGATTGGCATTAACGACCACAATAAACACCTAACAATCTACTATGTTAGGCAGAATATGGTAGGGATGGGAGAATGGCTTCTGTCTTACATAGCAGATATTTCTACGTATAAAACTCAGAATGTGAAGGGTGAGAGGCCAATGATTTGTGAACTTGCTACAACTCACTTTGGAACTTTATAAGATCTCTTAGTTTCACCATCTGGGTGCAGTTTTAACCACTCATCAAATAGCCTTTTGGTATTTTACCACTATTTTGCATTTTATTTTTCTTTCATTAGGTAAAACATTTTGTTTTTCTTTCATTAGGTAAAACATTTTCATTAGGTAAAAGCCTAATAAAATTCATATGTTTTCCTGCTTCTACTCTCATAATATTGCTTTATTTTTCATTTCAAAGCTTTTTCGTAATTCAATCCTATTTGAACATGATAACATGGCACAGTATATCTAATATTTAGAAGCAGGCCAAAACAGACCTAGTTCAAGAGGCAGCTGTAGAGTCCTCAGCTGCAGAAATTTATTATTCCTTGCAACAAGTGATTAAACCAATTCTCTGATTAATCAAAACTGTACTTTGGAACTAGCCACATGAGACCAGAATTTTAAATCATGTTATGCAGACTGTAGCAATATAAAGAACAAGATTGGAAAATTAACTCTATGAGAAATATTTAACAAATAGGTGTTAATCTTCCCTCAGACTTCTTGAAAGAGCAAAGCCACACTCAAGCAAACTTTAAAATATATGCCTTGACAAGCACCAAGGAAAATGTCACATTCTTTTAATAGGCACACTGTGTTACTGTGAATCATTTCTCCTTGAAGGACTTCAGCACTGTTTATGGCTTTCCCTGATGACACCTCCTCCCTCACCACCTTTTCTAGTTACTGTTCATGCACCCTCCCCAGTGCTAATGGGAAGAGCCTGAATTCTTCTCATTTCCCATTGCTACTTCCCCAAGCATAATTCGGTAGCACTCCCTATTTCAAATTAATGTCATTTAATTAGAGCACCTTTTCCCCACCCTCATGTCATCCACTGAGCTCCATCTTCATTTCTCTACTTTTTTCGAACTTGAATTACAATTTTATTTTCTGTTCTACTCTTGCTCTCCTTATTTAATGTATTCATTTCATCTTTTAATTTTTTTTTAATTTTTGAGACGGGGTCTTGCCGTGTTGTCCAGGCTGGTCTTGAATTCTTGGCCTCAAATGATCCTCATGCCTCAGCTTGTCAAGTAGCTGGGATTACAGAGACTTGTCATCATTCATTCACTTCTTTATTTACCAAATATTTATCAAACATTCTCACTAAGTGTCAAAGATTTTGCTAAGTGTGATGAATACAGAGATGAATAAGACATAGATTTTGTCCCTGAGAAGCTCAAAGCTGTGGAATAGTTGCAGTGATTTGACTTGGACGGGGTGCAGCTAGTGTGCTGGTAGAGCAGCACTGTGCGCATGGCATGATGTAGCCTTCATATTATTGTGGTATATGAGGATAACATATTATCAACATATGATTCTAGTATATGAGAACATCAATATCCCATCATTTTTCTGGGATATGGGAACAAAAAACATCCCAACATATTATCCTAGTATACAAGAAGAAAAAAACTTAGCTGTATAAAACACAGAACATGATAGTGCATGATTCAGTAGCACAAATTGTAAATGCAAGTGTAGTTTTCTTTGTTCTATGGAAGTATATATTTGTGGCAAAATAGAACCCAAAACTAAAACAATAAGTGCCTAAGATGTCTAACACCATCTCACCCACACCAACCCCTTAACCCCAGGCATTTTCTTCTAATAAAGAGAGGGCACAAATGGTACGATCTTCATCCCAGCTGTCATATCAACCATATGTGAGTTTCCCACCTTCAAGATTACAAATTCTGAAATTCACATATTTGACCCAAAACAGGTTGTTTTACCAGGTGCCTCATCATTTTTCCTGGAACACGTGTATTTTCCAGCCAGGTAACCTTTCCAGTTCTCAGGTTTATGAGTCCTCCCTGCCTTTATTTCCTTCCCTAGTTAAGCTATTAGACACCATTTCGACACTTCTATCCCCAATACTTTAGATTACTCTAACTTTATGACTCTAAGGCAAATGTCCCATCCCAGACATAGATTCATTCCATTCAAAATTATCTTGCCTTTTATCAAATATCTTATTAAACTTCCAACTCACCCCTAAACACCTTGCACCCTCTCTCACCCTTCGCCCATACTACCAATTGGCTACTATGAACTCTCTTAACTCTACTGAAACTTCCAAGTGAGGACCACAAGGTCATTTTACAATTTTCTGTTTCTCTTCCTTCCATAACAAGTATCACTGTATCTCCTCCCTTATTCTGTTAGGGGATGAAATGCCCTTTTTGTCTGTTAAGAGATAAAATGCCCTTATTCATTGTTTGAGAGAATCCATTTGACTATGTACTTAATACAATTAAGATTCCTCCCCTCTCCTATGAAACTTTGTTCCATCAATTATTCTATCTTCTTCTCTTCTTGCCCACCTCTCAATATTTCTTTTTCCTCTCCTGGACCTGGCCATACAGGGGATGCCAAAAGGGACCATGAGAAAGTTGTTTTGTAATTTCATGATAGCTCTTTAGGGGAATAGCCATGGCTACCAAAGTTAGGCAGGTTGACAGATCATTTTCTTATTTACAACGTTATAATATTGTAACTCAAACATGTATCCTTCTTTATTGACACACATTTAGCCTGAAGAACTCATTGAAAATACCTGTGTGTTTCTCCAGATAGGTAGATAATGTCCTAGGCTACTTCAAAGAGTTATTTTTATGACCACAGTGTCTTTTAATTTTTATTTGCCACAAATTTTAAATGCTCCTTGTATTGTTTTATACCTCAAAGCACAACAAACTTTGAGTAACCAAATAAACTTATTATAGACCTATAATTAGGGCTAATTGTAAAGTGGGCAAAAGGAGACTTCTACTGTGATTGACAATTAAGAGTCCTGGGCATTGAAATTAATTTGGTTTAATTCCCTCATCTGAATATACTGACTTCATAACAAAATTAACATTTAAAACATTAAAAGGCATTTATAAAAATTATGAACAAAACTTGAAGGAAATTAATTTATCTCTAATTACATTAACAATAATCACTTGATGTCCCGAGCACAACCAAATTCATATCCTGTTAATAAAATGTTGGCTTCCTCCCCACCGTTTCCTGTTTTAAAGGTGAGATATATGCAGTTAGAATGACCTATATGTTATAAATTATTGTTGCTATTTTC
This sequence comes from Chlorocebus sabaeus, assembly GCF_047675955.1. Taxonomy (NCBI): domain Eukaryota; kingdom Metazoa; phylum Chordata; class Mammalia; order Primates; family Cercopithecidae; genus Chlorocebus; species Chlorocebus sabaeus. Next base: position 11,589,240 of record NC_132928.1, on the reverse strand, counting down.
TAATACCAAAAGGCACCCCATTTGGTAGCCTGTGCTGCCATTTAAATCTCACATCTAGTCACAAAGTTCTCTATGCATTTTTTTATTCTTATAACAAATATTTATTGAGCATCTATTATATGCCAGGCACTGCTGTGTGCAGAGCATACGGAGGTGAGCAAGACAGACCAGGTCCTTGCCCTTGTCTATAAAGATGTCATTTATGTGCAATATTCCCTTAGATTAAATTGGATCAGCATAAGATAAATTCCTGACAGCCAGACTATAAGGTTTGTTTTGATTCACATATAATAACTGTCCTAATGGCAAAGAAAATCAAACAAGTTAAAGGACACTACGATGATATGGTCTAGATCACAATCTATGTTAGCAGAGCAGAGAAGAAGCTTCAGGAACACCTGTACTCTCTTACTGCTTGATACTTTTCCTCATAGCTGTCTACATTTGGTTAACTCTATTGTGCTTTCTGTCACTGCTTTGCACAGGTTATCTCATTTAATTCCCCTATCATCTTGATAAAGTTCTATCATTTTTTGCTTATAAATGAGAAAACTGATCATTGAGAGAAGGTAAGTAGAATGCCCAAGGTCACATATCTAGTAAGGAGAGGGTTGGTAGTAAACCGAGGTCTGTCTGACTATAATACTGCCTTCCCATGAAATAATATTCCACGATGCTAATACATACTAGGAAAATGGTCAGCAAGCACCTAAAATAGATAAAGAAATAAATATAGAGAAGACAAGGGATACATCTGGTAGCTGTTCTCTTTAGTCCTAAGGTGGTTTAACTAGAAAAGGTCATTTTAGGTGGGCAACGGCATAAGAGAGTCTGTTTTTTCTTAGCGAGCTCCACTTCCTGTGAGCTCAGACCTATGCTTTGAAGTTACGATGTTTCAAAGAATGCTCAGTCTATGACTTGAAGCCTCTATTTTCGAGGTTTACAAGTTGCCATCTTGTTTGAATGTTTGTAAAAATAAAAAGTTAAGAAAATTTGGCTAACATGTTTTCTATAGTCTTTGAGAAAGAGACTACAAATCTGATCAAATTGAAAGAAAGTGACACACGGAAAAATAGGGAAATTTCTCCACACTGACTCTTAACTCATTTTGTCTGAAAACCTACTGACTTAATTTGCAGTGATTTTATGGAGTAAGAGGATTACTGTCAATGTAAACAGTTTGTATGTGCAACTTTTTTTCCTATAGCAAAAATGTAGGCGAAGATGCCAGCACCATTAGCTGCCTGCCTTTTACAAATCACCCAGGGAGCTCCCATTGAACAGCCACCAAACGAGGACAGTTTAATGTAAATTGAATAGTGCCCCTAATATTACATTGCCATTTAGCACTCAACTTCTAAGTAAGTGTCAGGGTGGCATGAGCCAAGTTCTACGCTGGGACCTGCACAGTGATTCATGAGTGGCTATTAATGTTACCACCAGTTACAACAAAAGCATGTCACTGAACTTGAAGAAATCATTTTACGAGTGCTGCTTTCTTCTTTCCATTGTGGTTTGTTTTCAAATTGCATATTTCTCACCTAATACACCCTGCTGCCCCCATTCACTCCAAAAGAATATTTACTTGAGGATAGTTGCAATAAGGGGATGGTGGGTCTCTCTAGCTGAACCTTTCTATGTGTGATTCCTAGGCCAACGTAAGGAGGGTATAAGTAACATTTAACCAGTAAGCAAAATAAGCTTGGGCCAGAAATATGTGTCAAATATGAGGAAAAGAGATGGGATTCAAATGCAAAGTGTAATCAAGATCATGATGAGGGTCAGATTGCAAAGTCATCACCAGAGTGAAAAATCTATGATTTCCAGAATCTGGATTAGGCAGAGAAAGCACCCAGGACTACTGCTAAGATTTATGAGGCCCTAAACAATAGTACAAATGGAGGCCCATTTCTCATGTGTCTTATGTTCAAATTTTATAACTCAACCTCTGCCCAAGGGCTGGCTCGTGTTTCTATCCTGGTGCTCCCACCCTCAAGGCCTCAGCCTACTCACCGGGGCTGACTTTGTGAAATTACCCTGCAGGCTGCTAAGCCTGAGTGGGAACATGATCTGCTGGGGCAAAGCCTACCACTGGACACCTGGGCAGGGACCAGCCCAAACCCAGAATGGTGAGTGGCCATATCAGGCTCCTCAGGGAGCCAAGAGGGACAAGTTCCCCTGCCCCATACTTTTCCCACTCATGATACTCAGGTAGTTCCAAATGCCTCTCAAAAACAAAAGCCTTGAGAACAAAGGAGGGAAGGAATGTAGTGTTTGGGAGACTGGAGCAGCCAAGCCTCTCTTCCTCTGATGAGTCAGGACTATGGCTGGGTCTTCTCCTTCTCCATATGCACTTGTACACTCTCAGCTCTGCTCTCTAGCCTAGGACATCTAGCTCTACTTCCTCTAGAAGGTACCCCACCCAGAGTGCCAGAGTACTCAATTAGTTACAGATCCTTCTAGAAATATTGTTAGGAAAGAATAAAATTGGTCTTGTGTTTCAGCATTTGTGATCTGCAGAAGCCTTTGTTACACAGACCCAGGACCAGGGATCCCACCTTACCTGGGTCTAAGAGCAGAACTGAAAATGGCCTATGGGTCTCTAGAGGTCAATTGCAAACCCAGAGAGGTGTAAGTAATTGCCTTAAGTGCCAGGCATCCTCTGATGGTGGCCTGTACTCTACCTGTCCTGAGTATGCCCAACCAACCTGTGTCTCAAGAGTCCTAGAGGGGGCCGGGCATGGTGGCTTATGCCTGGAATCCCAGCACTTTGGGAGGCTGAGGCAGGTAGATCACTTGAGGTCAGGAGTTCGAAACCAGCTGGGCCAAAATGGCGAAACCCTGTCTCTACTAAAAATACAAAAATTAGACAGGCATGGTGGTGCATGCCTATAATCCCTGCTACTTGGGAGGCTGAGGCAGGAGAATCACTTGAACCCAGGAGGTGGAAGCTGCAGTGAGCCAAGATCCTACCATTGTACTCCAGTCTGGGCAACAGAGCAAGACTCCATCTCAAATAAAATAAAAATAAAGAGAAGAGTCCTAGTGGGACACCACTTCCCTCTGTAAAGAAAGACTAAAATGATCAAGTTTAGAAAGCACTAGAGAACACCTTAAAATAATCAAACAGAGTCATCTATGGTGGAAAATCAAGCTATGAACAGATGAATGTGACACGTTACTTAAAAAGAGAGTAATTACAATGGAGCACAAGCTTTGGTGTAAACCCTCAGTCCACGAGGCAGCCTTTTAGACAGTAATGGGCATCTGAAATTATGTTTCCAGTCTGGGAAAGATTAGTGGTAATCTAGAATTTGCATTAATCATACCCATATATACAAAACCAGAAAGGACTCACAGAAATATCACCTTCAAATGCCTATTTCATGAATGTCTACAGTTTTGTGCTTTGTTCATTTCACAAGAGGGAACAGGTACTAGGGCAAAGGGATTAGTTAAGGAACCACAAAAAGCCTAGAATGGGTGGAGAGCCAACTACTAAATTAAGGCTTAGTCCAATATCCACTACAATGGTTGGCACATAAGTGAGCCTCAAAAAATAAAAATGACCGAAATTATATCAAATCAAAAATCTTCTCAAGCTAATAAGCATCAAGTCTTTCTGGATGTAGATACTTTTGAGCTATAAGAAGGTACAGCTCAGTGAGATGCAGTGGCTCACACCTGTAATCTCAACATTTTGGGAGGCCAAGGCAGGTGGATCACCTGAGGTCAGGAGTTTGAGACCAGCCTGACCAGCATGGTGAAACCTCGTCTCTACTAAAAAATGCAAAAATTAGCTGGGCGTGGTGGCATATGCCTATAATCCCAGCTACTCAGGAGGCTGAGGCAGGAGAATCGCCTGAATCCAGGAGGTAGAGCCTGCAGTGAGCCAAGATGATGCCATTGCACTCCAGCCTGGGCAACAAGAGTGAAACTCTGTCTTGGAATAAATAAATAAATAAATAAAAGAAGGTATAGCTCTTAGTATTGACCTCGTCGTTCCCGTTTCTCCACTCATCCAATGACTATAGTCTACTCAGTGATTCCACTATGCATACTTGTAAGGTAATGATTTAGATTCAGTACACAGTCTCTATAGATTCTGTAAAGTCTCTTTGGGTAAATACAAAAAGTGCTTTAAAAAGGTGTCATGTAAAATTTCTTAGAATATTTTGAAAACGCATGAAGGGTGTCTCATTATTTTCTTTGCACTAAGCAACTAGCTTCAATAACAAGTCCTGAATAGCAAATAAAAACTTGAGAGACTCAGAAATCCATGCTGCCGCATACGACAAGGAAACTGAAATTGCAGATATTCTCCAATGAGTGCCCAAACAGACTCCATGAGGAATGATTTGTATTGAACTGGGACATAAGACTTTGAGGTTGTTGTGTTGACAAATACCTTGCAGAATGAACAACACAAATATAGACACCAGCATAAAACATGGAGAAGTGTTTTAGAATTTTGCTAAATATCTTAATTTAGACGAAGGATAAACCCAAGGTAAATTACTTCTAACTTTGAAAAATAGAAGACTCATCCACAGAAAATCTACTTTAGATGTGGACGACCACACCAATGGTATCTCTATATCTCAAATGGTCAATCTTTTTCTTGACCTTCAATATAGTACCCACATATAATAAAATGAGTTTATCCACTGTTAGGTCTTTCTGTTTAATGTTACACTAGATCAGGCTGGGACAGACGAAACTTATCGGTCATTTCAGACTATTGCATGAAAACTCTCACATATCTTTAGGTACTGTCTGTTTTCATGAAAGGGAGACAAGAGGCATTTCAATCTCTATAAACAATCCATCTCCATCTCCATCTCCATATTCTTTATGGAAACTCACACATGCATGATAACTTAAGCCATTTTCTAGTAAATAAATAGAATAAATAAATAACAAGACAACATAGTGCTTAATTTTCCTTTTCTTTTTGTTTCTGTTTCTTTTTTTTTGGCTTTAGGCAGCAAAATGCTTAAGCACTGAAATGGGCAAAAAGCAGTTTTAAGAATATAGGTCAGGACATTAATATAAATTTGATCACCTCCTTTTTATTCTCTAACATTCCCCATAATAAATCAGCCCACTTTCCTCCACCCTCTCCTCACACACACTTCACCCTCCCGTCCTGATTTTGGATCACTGAATGTAAATCTGTGACAAGGGTATCTATATATAATATTAATGGCGCCGAGGAGGGCTGGTGTGAAGTGTGAGAGCTTGCCAAGAAAGGAGCGATCTGAGCCCAGCCGTTCATCCTCTGCAGTGAGCTCTACATCATCTGCAGGACAAATGTAACATCATTAGGGAAAAAAAAAAAAAAAAAAAAAAGGTTAAAAAAAAAAAAAGGAGGAGGTGGGGAAGTAACCATTCTGCAAGGAAATGGCTAAGTTGGAGGTTCCAATCAATCTTACTCAGCCAGGTTCCCTGAGATACTGTCAGCCACTACAGACAAAACAGATTGCTGGAGAGATCACTGAGAGTCGAACAAACAAACAAACAAACCAACAGGAAAATACAACCTGGTTATCAGAGATTTACTCAAATACCAGTTAGCATTTTAAATGTATTTACCAGTTTATGCCCAGGAAAGGGAAAGAAGTTTGCTTTGTCCTTAAATAAAGGAATGTGAAAAATTGGCATTGTAGGGGCACTTTATTAAAATGGCCAATAAGTATTTGTTGTAGGTATAAAAAGAAATTATTACAGGGATCTTAGGAGACAAGATTTCAAAATTGCATGAAGGATAGAGAAGTCTGAGTTTCAGTCTTTACTTTGTACCAATGTTTACCCTTCAGGTTGCTGTGTGTCTGAGTTTCCAAGGTGGGAGGGTGTCAGTTCAGTTGCAGGCGTAAGGACTGTGTCCAACTCAATATCTTTAGGAAGTGATTCTACAGACTACTTGATGCCTGATATGGAGTGGATGTTTGTGTCCCTTCAAAATTTATATGTTGCTATCCTAAACCCCTAACATGATGGTGTTAGTAGATAGGGAGCTTGACAGGCGATTAGGTCATGAGGATGGAGCTTCCATGATGGGAAAAGGACCTCATGAGGGAATGAAAAGCCCAGAGCTCGCATTCCTCTGACATCTGAGGATGTAATGTGAAGATGGTCATCTGCAAACCAGGGAGAGGGCCTCCACCAACAGCCTGACCATACTGGCAATCCTAATGATGGACTTCCAGCCTCGAGAACTGTAAGAAATAAATTGTTGCTTAAATCACCCAGACTGTGGTAGTTTGTTATAGCAGCCCAAGTAGACTAAGATGATCGCCAACTGAGAGAATGAAACTGACACATTTCCCTTAATTATAGGAACAGGTTAAATGAAATCCAAGTTTCATTACCCGGATGATTTCCCTTAGTTATTTGTCACTTAATTCGGATTTTGACTAGTTATTCTGATTTGTCATCTAAATTGCTACCAAATCTATATCACTGAGCCGTTTAGTTGAACTTAGTGGATTTTTCTCTTACAAATTTTTTTAGCATTCACTTTGGATGATTCCCAAGTCCTTTCACTGAGGGTCAGAATTTGTCTGAACCCAGTTCAGAGTTTTCAGGCCTAATAAATCTTACCCAAAGTCAATATCTTCAGTCGATATTGATAAATCAGGTTTATTTCAATTTTAATGAATGAATACTCAGGATAACCCAGAAATCAATAACTGAATATTTGAAAACCAGCATCCCCCATCTGCATCCAATATCTTTTTGAAGTTTATTCATTCGTAGTTTGAAGTAAAAGAAATTAGGTGCTTACCTTTCATAATAGTCTTGTTGTCAAATTATAATAAGCAAAACTATGCTCCAACCAGCCAGTTAATTTAGTGTCGTGTTTACTGGAGAAGATGACCTGTGGGTAGTTCCATATTTAGGCTAATGAAAAGAATTGGTACTTAATGTAACCAAATTAAGAAAGTGCAAGATCATGTTTGATTGCATCAAACTCCACTCTTTAAGCTCTTAGAGGATCTCATTATCAGTAACTCACAGAATACTGAACTTGCCAAATAATAATTCTTTTTCCTTCTATGAATGGCCAAACCACAAATTAAGTTTGTACTTAATTTAAACTGAGATGTACAAAATGATGATTATGGTTATGGAAAAAAATCAGAATAAATTTTTTTTGTAACAATAATGCACTGGGTGTGCACAGTATACTCAAGTATACAAAAAAGTATAGAAAGTCTCTAGTAGTAGGCAATGCAAACATGGGAAACTATTTAAATAGAAATTTGATTTTGACACATATGGCCACTAATTCTGACTATGGAAAAGAATGGCCCCTAATCATAATTATGACTGCACTAACAACTCACCAATCCATCCTGGAAAAAATAAACAACTGGCCAAATTTAACTATTAAAGAGCCCTGGGCAAATTATTTACGTTTCCCATTACAGCCTGTCTTGCAAAATAAAGAGTAGATGAACTGAAACATGAGATCAGGCATAAATGAGAATTATTTTTTATTATTCTTAAACAGATGATGGGCAAATGTTAGTCACATAAATTTCAAATGAAGATAAGATGCATTTGTCCATTCTGTTTAATTTTGCACCACTTTACTTATGTAACAATGGTGGAATTTGCAAAATTAAAAACAATGTTGCAAATACAATTTGATTCAGATGATCTTGATTGGTGGCTCATATGGGTCATCTCTTTTAAATTTTAAATTGGTAGGAAGTTAATATATTTGCTAACATTTAAAAATGCCCTACTGTTGTCTTTCTAAATAGAATTTCTCTTCCATTGCATTATGGAAGCATTAGAAAACATATAGTACAGAATGATTTTCACAATTTTTTGAAGGAGGTGTGTTTTATTAATTACGTATGTCTGGCTGTGCATTGTGGCTCATGCCTGTAATCCTAGCACTTTGGGAGGCTGAGGTGGGCAGATTACTTGAAGCCAGGAGTTTGACACCAGCCTGGCCAACATGGTGAAACCCCATCTCTACTAAAAATACAAAAGTTATCTGGGCATGGTGGTGCATGCCTATAGTCTCAGTTACCCTGGAGGCTGAGGAGGGAGAACTGCTTGAGCCTGGGATGTTGAGGCTGCAGTGAGCTGAGATCATGCTATTGCACTTCAGCCTGGGTGACAGAGTGAGACTCTGTCTCAAACATATGTGTGTGTGTATATATATATATCTGACATTTTTACTAAATTTTAGCTCCTTGTTGGATGGAACTATCTGTGATTCATATTTTTTATCCTGAGCATTCACAGAATTGGGTCCTGCCTGAGGAATTGAATGCTGTGACTATGCAAGTAGCCACCTGCCTGCAGGCTTATTATTTCTCTTATTAAATGGAGGATTAGATGAGATAATCAGTGAAACTTCTTTTCACAGAGAAAGCTATGATTTGATGAATTATGAATTGAGGACACAGGAGCTGCTGTATGAGGTCTTAATAGTTGTAAGCCTTTGTAGGGAAAAACCATGTAAACAAATAGCAACTAGATAAGAAATTTAAAAAACAATTATTATAATGGACAAGCTGTATGGGAGGGATTGGTAATCTTAAGCAAAGAATGAAACAAGGCTTAAAATGAAGAAATCTTTGAGCTTTGTCTGGAACGACACGTAACATTCCCAATAGGGGAAGAAGGAACTCATTTCAGGTCGCAAGAATAGCCTGAGCAAAGATAAAGTTTGTTTGGTTGATTAGCTGGGGCACATTATAGGTGAACAGATGTAATAAAAGATAAAAATACTGATATTAATTACTGGGATTTGAGAGAAAGAAAAAGATTGGTCTTGGTGCATAAGACAGCTTTAACAGAGAAGATGGGACTTGAGCTGAATTTTGGAAAATGAGTAGGATTCGAAGAGGAGCAGGAGAGGATAAGAATTAATTTAATATAGAGAAGAATATATTTGATAGATATATTTAGGGCAGGAAAACAGTTTGATTAGAATAAAACACTTGTGTGAAAATAATCGTGACTGTAAAAGGAGATCAGGAAGATTTTGGAGAAGGATAGAACATTCCCAGTATATAATTTGTCTAATTCTCATGTATTGGGTAATCTCTGCTATGCTGTGTGCAGAGGAATCAAATAATGATGGCATTGGGAAGCCAGGAGTGGCAGCAGAATATCGGGTGGCCTAGAAAACAGAAGGACTGAAATAGGGGAACCAGTAGGGAAACTGTTACTCAGCCTGATGTATGAGATGATAAATAAAGAAAAAGAACTTCAAGACTTAATTGACGAAACAAATATGAGAAATGAGGTAGAGAAAACATTCAAAGATGATATGAGAATGTGGCAGCTTTAGCACTCATATATGGCACATACAAAAATATCTCATTCATTTTGAAAGATTGTATTCTTTTTTTTACTTCTATTTTAAGTTCAGGGGTACATGTGCAGGTCTGTTACATAGGTAAACTTGTGTCAAGGGGCTATGTTGAACAGATTATTTCATCACCCAAATATTAAGCGTAGTACCCATTATTTTTCCTGATCCTCTTCCTCCTCCCACCCTCCACCCTATCATAGGCACCTATGTCTGTTGTTCCCTTCTTTGTGTCCATGTGTTCTCGCTGTGTAGCTCCCACTTATAAGTGAGAAAATGAGGTATTTGTTTTTCTGTTCCAGTGTTAGTATGCTAAGGATAAAGCTTCCAGCTCCATTCCATATCCCTGCAAAAAACATGATCTTGTTCTTTTTCATCACTGTGTAGTATTCCATGGTGTATATGTATCACATTTTCTTTATCCAGTCTATCACTGATGGATATTTAGGTTGATTCCATGTCTTTGCTATTGTGACTAATGCCGCAATGGATATACAAGTACATGTATCTTTATAAGAAAATTATTTGTATTCCTTTGGGTATATACCGAGTAGTGGGATTGCTGGGTCAAATGATATTTCTGTCTTCAGGACTTTGAAGAATTGCCACAGTGTCTCCCACAATGGTTGAACTAATTTACACTCCCACCAACAATGTGTAAGTGTTCCTTTTTCCCCACAGAAAGGTTGTATTCTCAACACGGGAGATCGTTGCAAAAATACAGCAGGCAAAACCAGATCTCAAAGAATACAGAGGACTGTTTGGAAAGTAATAAAGCTGGCACAAAAAATATATATCTGCTGAAAAAATGTTTGGCTAACAATAACACAAGTGCTGATTATGGGTTACAAAAATAGGAATTTATCTCACAAAGCAAGAGGACTATTAGTAAATATTTGCTCTTTAGGTTCAGCTACTTGGGAAACTTTGTCTTTCCACTCTGCCTTTCTTAAGGTATAGGTATTCATCTTTATGTTTGTTACCTCCTGGTCACAACATAACGGCTACATCTCCAGACGTTACATTCATTTTCATGATGGGAAGAAAAGGTAAAAATTTATCCTTTGTATTATGAAAGCAAAAGCTTTCCTAGAAATCCCCAGCAGACTTTAATTTAGATTTTATTGGCCAGAGCTGACTGACATGGCCATTTCTAGCTTTAAGGGGGCCTAGGAATGTTTCCTGGGTGCAATTGCGTACCAAAGACAGGATACTGTTAGAAAGGAAGAAAAATGGATATTGTGTATGAAATTAACAAAGTATGCCAGGGTATATTTTGTGGCATAGTAAATAAAGTTGTAGAAGGTGATTGCTTTCAAGTGACAAAAAATTTATTGTCATTAAAATTTGACACAGTTGGTTGACCCATCTGAATCTCTCTCAAAATTGTTCCTCTCGCTGTCTTCCCCATCTCCATGAATGGCACTCATCTGGTTTGGATTATAGCAATGACCTCAGTTGGTCACTTTGTCTCTATCCTCTTGCCCTATTACTATTTTCTGTACAAGAAGAAGAATATTTTTTTACAGGAGGAAGTTACAACTCAGTTTCCAGTATACCTAAAGATCAATGCAAATAGGAACACTATAAATTAATGTGATCAAGCTATTTTCAGAAAATTCCTTAGCCTTAAACACTTTTAGTATTAAACTTTAAGAATTAATTAAATAGCACTAATTCATTCACAGATCAATAAGTTAAAACTCTAACAAGCCCCTTTGAGGAAAAAAGAGAATATATATACGTGTGTGTATATGTATATACATAATACATTATGAATAAGAAGGGGGTTATAACGGATAAATTCTCAAGTATAATAAATAACATTAAATATGAGAAAGGGGTTATAGCACATTTAAAAAAATATTTTTGTAATATGACAAATTGTTCAAGACAGTTTCACATGTATTTAAAATAAAATTTGTGGTATTCACAAAAATGTGAAATAAGTAATATTAATCTGGAAAATGATAGCCATGAAAGAAAATGAGGCATCCTGTAACCAGTAATAAAAAGGATAAGGCTAGTTTACAGGTGACTGCTGTCGAATTTTCAACAATACAGTGTTCTTATTTTGTTTACCTCATTCACAAGCATAGAAAAAGACAGACAAATTTCAATTTATTTTTTGTGTCCAACATAATTCTGATACTAAAACCCAACCAAGATTATGTCAAAAATGAAGCCAATCATTTAGTCTGAGTCATGACTGTACCCTGCTCTCCCACACTCTATTAAGCTTGTTCCAAACCTTCCTATTTCTCATTTAACCTCCATCATTCTCAGATGTGATCTTTCCAGAGAGAAATCGATGCCATAGCCTTGCAGGTGGGAACTCTTCCCTCAACTTTAGGCCATCCAAAGTACAAACTGTATCTGCCTGCATCCTGACCCAATTGTTTCCTGTTATAAAAGAGCAGGCATTCCCTCCACGATACTCAATTCCTCAGCGAGAACTTGAATTTTGTCCCCATTACCTACCACTCTCTTAACTTTCTCTCACTAGAAATATTCCCCCCTCAACTTCTGTGTCTTCACCATTGTATCTTGTTAAGGTCTTCTCATCAGCATTTAAACATTCTCAAGTCTTTTCCCATCTAGGGGAATAAACCCACACTTGATGGGTAACATCCCCCATCTGCTTACTCTTCTTCTTCTGCTCACCAACCAAATTTCCTCAAAGAAAAGTCCTCAAAGCCTTTTCTTCCAATTCCGTATTTCCCACACACTTCACGACCAACATTAATGTGGCTTTTGTTCACTGTATTCTAAGACATCTCTTGCTGGTAAATATTTTTCATAAGTCCATGACCACCAAAGCAACATTCCATACTGATCACCACTTCACTTTTACGTAGTTCTCTTCTCCACTTTTTATAACACCATATTCTTTTCCTCCTAGCTCTGTAACTATTTTTGGTCTTTTCTAGCTCATCCTCATCTAAATTAAATGTTAGAATGGCCCAATCAAAGTTTGGAGTATGTTCTCTTTTATTCTCAGTCTAATGTCTCTGTTTAGGCAATCGCACTCCTACCAGAGTTGCAAATGCCCTGCTGACTCTCAAATTTTTTTTCTCTGGCTTACCCTGCTCAAAGCTCCACATACACATGTCCAGTCATTTATCTGATATCTCCACTTGACTGTCTTATAGTCATCTCATAGATGACATACCCAAAATTAAACTCATGGTCTTCTCCATAAATCAGTTCATTCTCAATTACTTTTAAATAATGGCCTCATCAAATACCCAGTTTTACAAATCACATAACCTTGGCAACTCCTTCTCCTTCATCTCTGTATATATTCAATGATCAAATCTTAACAGTTTTACCTTCAAAATATCTCTTGAGTCTCTCCATTTCACTCCGTTTTTACTGACAGAACTCACAATCATGCCATCATCTGCTGCATAGACGAATCTATTATTCTCCCAACTAGTCACCAGAAAATATTATTTCTTGTCTCCAAATTTTCTTGACTCTACAACTAAAATCATCTATTTAAATTCCTCTATGGCTGTAAAGACCAAAAGCAAATCCTCAACCGGTCCTGCAAGGGCTCTCTGCAGTTAGCCACTGTCTACCCCATCCTCACCTCAGGCGGCTCTCCAGTGTGCTCTTTGCACTCCAGCCACACTGGCCTTCTCTTTTAATTCATTAAATGTAATGTCCTCCTTTCTGCTCCAGAGCCTGTGCTCTAATTATTTGAAATTTTTGATCTTCTTAATTATACTCCATCACTTCTGCCTAAATAACTCCTAGTTAAATATATTAGGTATTTGACTCAAATATCACTTCTGCTTAAAAACCTTCTCTAGACTAAGTAAGTCTTCTCAATTATATTCTCCTGTAGTACTCTATATCCTACTTCAATTGTAATTAAATAATTGGTTTAAAAATGCACGACTCTCCACCAGACTGTAAACGCTAGGAAGGCAGGCACTGTGAATTCTCATAGCTACCTTCACAGTTCCTAGTGCAGTGCCTCATACAAAGCAGACATTGAGTGTTGAGTGAAGAGATAAAAACATGAATGCAAAAATACCTATTAGCAACAAAATCAATTGAACAAGCAAGTTTATTTCAGGACTGTAAAGATGGGTCAATACCAGGCAACTATTATTTTAATACATAATTCTAATTTATTAAAGGTATAATTACATAAAGACATGTCAAAAGTCATTTGATAATATTCAAATAGAAATAATAAAGTCTTAGTAACTTGAAAATAAAGCAAGCAGACATAATCCAATAGAGAATATATGTCATAGACAGCATCTTTTGATGTAATAGGAACATATTATGTGTAACAAGTGTGTGAGGAACAAGAAATAACAGCTATGTTGAAGATTGTATTATTACTCTAACTATTGTTTTTGCCTCTCTATGGGAAGATTACAGATCCCTACTCCTTCAGTGGCAGGCTTAGCTATGTAACTTGCTGTGACCCTCTTATAGGATAATTATGTATTTCCATTTCACTGATAGTAGTAGTTGCCATCTGACTTGTTTTGGCTATTTGGTAAGAGTAATGGTGACACTCCTAAACAGAAGCTTTAAGAGGCAGCTCGGTCGGGCACAGTTGCTCACGCTTGTAATTCCAGCACTTTGGGAGGCCAAGGTAGGCGGATAACCTAAGGTCAAGAGTTCGAAACTAGCCCGGCCAACCTGTTGAAACCCTGTCTCTACTAAAAATACAAAAATGAGCTGGGCGTGGTGGCAGGCACCTGTAATCCCAGCTACTTGGGAGGCTGAGGCAGGAGAATCACTTGAACCCAGGAGGTGGAGGTTGCACTGAGCCCAGATCATGCCATTGTACTCCAGCCTGGGTGACAGAGTGAGACTCTGTCAAAAAAAAAAAAAAAAAAAAAAAAGGGCAGCTCATGATTCAACCATGGTTTTCTTCCTATCTCCCATGAGATTACAGTGTCCTAGTTAGAGGCTGTAACAGCCTGGATTTAAGTAAAAAGGCAACATGGAACAGAGCTGTGTCTGACTGATAATGTACATGAACTATAAGTGAGAAATAAGCCTCTACTGTTACAAGCCACTGAAATGTGGGAGTCGTTTATTACTAATACATAAGTTAGCTTAAATAGACTGATATAGCATATTCCGTCCATTAGTATTCAACATTTTTCTGAAGGTTCTAGCCAATGTAATAAATCATACTATGAAAAGATATACCATACACAATGATGGGCAATGAAAATAAGTAATTGTCATTATTCGTTAGTGATATAATGCTATAAGACTTCAAGAGAGTCAGCTGAAAATCTATTAAGAATATTAGAAATGGGGCTGGGAATGGTGTCTCATGCCTGTAATCCCAGAACTTTGGGAGGCTGAGGAGGGTGAACCACGAGGTCAGGAGATCGAGACCATCCTGGCTAACACGGTGAAAGCCTGTCTCTACTAAAAATACAAAAAATTATCCGGGCATGGTGGTGGGTGCCTGTAGTCCCAGCTACTTGGGAGGCTGAGGCAGGAGAATGGTGTGAACCAGGGAGGTGGAGCTTGCAGTGAGCCGAGATTGCACCATTACACTCCAGCCTGGGCGACAGAGTGAGACTCCATCTCGGAAAAGGGAAAAAAAAAAAAAAAGAATATTAGAACTGGAATTTAAGAAACACTTATAAAAGCCAAGTCTTTCTTTATATCACAAATAGCCAGTCAAAAAACATTAAAAACTGATTCCACTGTAATATAACAATGAAACAAAACACCACTTTCCTGGAGCATATATTCTTCTTGGGGGTGAGAAATAGTAAACAGATAACCTGATATATCATAAGTAAAGTAGGGATAAATACTGAAGAGAAAATCTAAACAGGATCAGGGAGATAGGAAATATGGGAAGAAGTAGGAAATGAGGTGCCATTTTATGTAGGATAGCCAAGAAAAGCCTCACCAAAAAGTTGACATTTGGGTAAAGACCTACCTAAAATAGATGACGCAGGAGCCACAAGACCTACCTGGAAGGTAACAGCTTTCCAGGCAGACAGAACAACGGCATAGAGATCCTCGAGCTGCACGTGGCATGTTCCTGGACCATCAAGAAGGCTAATATGGCCGACGTGGAAGAAAAGGGAGTTGGAGATGGGGTCCCAAAGATCTGGAGTTGGGGTGGTGCTGGCGATGGTGGAACACAGCTTATAGAGTCCTCAAAAGTTCTACTCTGAATGAGATGGAAACCATAAAGTTTTACAGAAGAACATTAAGGAGGACATAATGTATAAATGCAAAGATAAATTCTGCTTCCAGGATGGAAAGATTCAGTATTCTAAAGGTGTCAAAGTTCAAAAAAAATCCCAACAAATTGTTTTAGAATATGACAAATTGATTTTTTTAAGTTTATCTGAAAAAATATACACAGGGGAATATAGACAGCTTTGTATATCAAAAATAATGATGAAAGGCTCACCCAACCAGACATCAAAATATATTTTAAGCTATAGTAAATAAGTATATCTGATACTATTTAGGAACAGGTTCATTAAACTAGATAGAGCCTCAGAGTGTACATGGGAATTTCCTATACAAGAAATAGGTCACTATAAATTAGTGGGTAGAGAATGAATTACTCAGAAGATCCATGGTAAAGCATGGATTATTCAAAGGATAAAATGTGATCAATTAGTTAAACATTAGGGAACAAACTAAATTTAGTTTCCTATCTCACACCATATTTAAAAGCATATTTTCAATGGACTGTAAACATTTAAACCATAGGAATATAAAAAGAAAATATAGGACATTTTTTCTAATTTGCAATATTTAGTTAGGGAAACTTTCTTTTCATTACACCAATGAAAGGAACTAAGAAGTAAATAACAGATTGACCATGTGGAACTTTAAAACTTCTGTATGAAAAAATAATACCATTAGTTCAGCTGGGCATGTGGTTTACACCTGTAATCTCAGCACCTGGGGAGGCCAAGATGGGAGAATCGCTTGAGCCCAGGAGTTTGAGACCGACCTGGGAAACATGGAGAAACCACATCTCTACAGAAAATAAACAGAATTAGCCGGGTGTGGTGGTGTACACCTGTGGTCCCAGCCCTGGGGTTCCAGGCTGAGGTGGGAGGATTGCTTGAGCTGAGGAAGTCTAGGCTGCAGTGAGCAATGATTGTACTCCAGCCTGGGCAACAGAGCAAGACCCTGTCCTGAGAAAAACAAAACAGGAATACCATAAATAAAGTTAAAAAACAAACCAAAATTGGAAAATGTATTTTCAACATATGTTACAAAGGGATACATCCTTTGATAATTGTATACAGAATTCCTATAAATCAACTAGAAAAATATGACTAATCCAATAGCAAAAGGCAATAATAAACATTTACTCTTTCAGTCCACAAACATGTATTAAGCAAATGGCTCCTCCCTACCCTGAAGAGGGCAATTATGTTCAAGGGGGATGAAATGGACAATAAATACATTGGAAAATAAATAAATAAGCAGAGACTCAAATAACAAGAAGGAGCCAACTACTGAAAAAATAAAGGAAAATCTGGGAAGAGGAGAGGAGAGGAGAGGAGAGTAGAGGAAAGGACAGGGGAGGGGAGGGGAGGGGAGCGGAAGATAGAATGTTAGGCCATGGAAAGGAGTCTGGATTTTAAACTACCTGAAACGGGAAATCAAGGGACAGTTATACATAGGTGAATGACAAGATCTGATATTTATTTTTAAAAGATTGGTCACCTGAAATATAGGGAGTAGACTTCAGGGAGTTAAGAGTGAAAGCTGAGAGATAAATTAGGAGATGTTTTCAGTAGTCAAGTGGAAAAACAGGTTAAGCTGGACTCTATTTTCTTTAGAGAAATGTCTGAACTGACAACCAAGAACATGAAATATTTTGCTAGATATTGCCAAATTGCCTTCTAAAAAAAGCAACAACTATGTCAGAGTGTTTACTTCCCCATAATTCTTATTAATACTAGATATTCCTTGTGTCATCTTTGGTACTATCATAGACAAAAAGTTTATATTATTTCAATTTGCTATTTGAATAATAGTAAGAACAATTATGTGTAGTTGACATTTTTAGCTTTTTTTAATGCACACCAAATTCAGTAGTCAGTTATTTCTTCATCTTAGTCCATCCCTCAGGAACATTTGACACTTGGACTGCTACCTTTTTTTCTTTTGAAATATTTTCTTCTGAAGTCTTCTTGGATGTCAAAGTCTCCTGGATTTCCAACTCACACCAAATTCTCCTACTTGGGCTCATTTTCAGGCTCCACATTGGCCAAATCTCTGAATGTTGGGGCATCAGAAGGATTTTGACCCTATTTTCTACCCATGCTCTCCCCTAGGTGACCTCATCTCATGCTACCCCAAGACTTTCAACACCATCTAGAGACCGGGGATTCCCAAATTAATATCTCCACTTCTACCTTCACCCTTGGCACTTGGTGTGTAGATACTTCCACTTAACCTAGTGGGTATCTCAAACTCAACCTGTCTGAAACATATTGAACTGTGAAGCTTCTCCTCCATGGTGTTCCTCATCCCAGTGAATGGTGCCCCACATTCCCTCAGTCACTCTATTCTCCCTTTCTCACTCCCTTCGCCCACACTTTTAAGATCTATCTTTTGCAAATAAAGCAAATGGGAGCCAAAAAGGCAGGGGGTGGAGGGGTCACAAGAATGTCTACTTGGCATTTGATATGACTTGACTGTGTTTCCACCCAAATCTCATCTTGAATTGTAATCCCCATAATCCCCATGTGTCAAGGGAGGGACCCAGTGGAAGGTGATTGGATCATGGGGGTAATTTACCCCATGCTGTTCTCATGATAGTAAGTTCTCACGAGATCTGATGGTTTTATAAGGGCTTCTTCCCCCTTTCCTTTCTATACATGCTCTCTCTTGCCTGTGGCCATGTAAGATGTGCCTGCTACCCCTTCTGCGATGATTGTAAGTTTCCTGAGGCCTCCCAGCCATGTGGAACTGTGAGTCAATTAAACCTCTTTTTAAAAAATAAATTATCCAGTCTTGGGCAGTTCTTTATAGCAGTGTGAGAACGAACTAATATAGTATTGTAATAAAAAGACAGAAACAAACTAAATACTCGTCCTAAGAGATTAAATAAATCATGATACAGTCATTGAATGAAGACTATGAAGCCTTTACAAATCATGGAATAGGTTTATTATTAGATGAAAAAGCTAGGTGCAGAGTAGTATAATCTCAGACTGAGATAATACAAATACAACTGCAACACAGAAAGTTTTCTTTGGAGGGTAGGATTACAAAATAAGTGCTTTGAACATGTTTGTTTTGTTCACATTTTTAATGAGAAGCAATGTATCATTCACATGTTATACAAACCAAAATTTACAAAATTAGAATTGGCAAAGTGGAGGTAAATGAGGATAAATGTACAGGGTCATAAATGAGGATGTTTTTCATGTAACTTTTCCTAGGAAAGCCACAAATCGAACCTGTAGAAGAAGTGTTATTGGAACCCTAGAAGCATATAGCCATGGACTCTGCTTAAACATAGCAGTAGCAGAGAAGCTGATGTAACATCTTCTCAGTCCTAAAGCTCTACCTTAAGTAAAGATTTGGAGGCATGTTTAACAAAAAAGACCAAATGGAAAAAGATTATAGGTGCACAAATGCAGTGACTATGGCATATATACAGCTATTTAAATATTGTGAAAGGAAAATAAATCTTGGGGCCCTAAACTCACTAAGCCAAAGGGAAGAATCAAGTTGGAAATTGCTTAGGATGAACCTGCCTCCCATTCTATTCAAAGTCATCCCTCTGCTCACTGAGATAAATGCATACCTGATTGCCTCCTTTGGAAAGGCCAAACAGAAACTCAAAAGAATGCAACCATTTGTCACTCATCTACCTGTGACCTGGAAGCTCCCTCCCTGTTTTGAGTTGTCCCACCTTTCTGGAAGGAACCCATGTACATCTTACATATATTGATTGATGTCTTATGTCTCCCCAAAACGTGTAAAACCAAGCTGTTCTCCAACCACCTTGGGCACATGTCATCAGGACCTCCTGAGGCTGTGTCATGGGCATGCATCCTCAACTTTGGCAAAATAAACTTTTTAAATGAACTAAGACCAGTCTCAGATATTCAGGTTCACATTTTGGTAACCACAAAGGGATTCTGAGTGGAGGTGCTCCTGACCTTTGACAAATCTCCTATCGGTGCTTGGTACCAGCTTGAACTATGTTTATGGCTCAAACCAATAGCACAATTTGTTGAGGTCTGAAAGCACACCCTCCAGAGAATCCCTGATATCTCAAAATTTGGTCAAGATATAACGTTTTACTGTACAATTCCCTTTTTTTTTTTTTTTTTTTTTAAGATTTTCTTGCTTCCAACACAAGGAAGGCAAGTTTTTCCTGCTTCCATGATGATGGAAGGCAGGTAACTCCTTCATGGAGTTTGAGCTCACTTCCAGCACAGAAGATATGTTTGAGTTTTTTCCTTCTTCTAGGATGGTAGAGGGTAATCTTCAGTCTGAGACCCATCCGTAGCTAAGTAACTGAATTGGGCCTTGTCTTGGCTAAAGTTAAGATTAACAACCAGCTGGTCTTAATTTCTCCTTACTGTTATGTTGGGGTGATCAGGCCCAACACCAAGTCATGGGGGCAACAAAGTCTGGTGGAGCCAAAGGATTGAGAAAAAGACAGTTTGAGAGAGAAAGGTGAGACCAGGGGGCCATCGTGATTGTGCAGGCTGCAAAGTCCCTGAGCTCTGGGAGTCCACACTACTTATTGGTAATCCAACAAAGAAACAGGTGGTGAGAATGTGGGGGTCAAAAGGGTGCATTGCATTAAGCACATGATTTACAGCTGTGATGGTTTAGCATTTGCTCTGCTACTTGAGATAACGGAGAGCAGGTTCTTTTAACTCAAGATACAATCGATCCTGGGAGAGCAAGGAGGAAGGAGCCAGCACGTCTAGACACATTCCAGAGCCATGAGCCCTGGATTCTATCCAAGCAACGAGGGATTTTATGCCCTGGGCTTAGATTATGGTGCGTCAGGGTAGCTTTCCACCCTTTAGCACAGAGCTTGGTGTTCCAAAGGCCACAAGGGGTTTTAGACCCTGGACCCTAGACATGTTCCAAGGCTCTTTTGCATTATGTCAGACATGCAACACTCAGCTGCTCCCAACACTCAGCTTTTCCCAACATGCCCCCCTTCTCTTTTTTGTAAAAGAGAAGGTATCATTATTACTATCATTATTACTAGCATAAAAGGTGGTCTCTTTTAATTAAGCAAGGCGATTGCAGGCTGTGCAGCCCTTAATTGCCGGTTGGTGATCCAGTTTCATTTTTCCTAGCCCTTATTCAAACTGGAGTCACTCTGGTTTGAACGTTTCCCACAATATCTCCCCTTTCCCTTTTACAAGAAGACCCTTAATCCTAGGGGTTGCAGCCTAGCTATTAGGGTCTTTTGTATTCAGGGTAGAGAGGAGCTGAGTCAGAAAGCATTGGTCCATTAAGCATCGTGACTCTGGTCGGTCTTCATTCCATCTTCACATTCAGATTCAACTGGCTCATGGCTCATACTGGGGGAACCTGTTCCATGGTTGGGATCCATGGGTCCCTCCAGTCTCCCGTTCCATGGTCATACACATCTTGAGGGCATCCACATGGTTCGTTCATCTTCTGCAAAAACACAAGCATACCCTCACCCCCACGTTAATAAAGCTACTGAAACAGAAGCAAAAACTTTTGTGGCTATAGCCCGGAGGCCACTGATAATGAGAAATAGGCCCCTTTTAACAGAACGCACAAGGAAAGCAAATCAAGGCTTTTCAAACCTTCAATTCGCACTGTACAGGTGGGTTCACTAGGTGCTGTGGCTCATGATAGATCTTCAGATGTTTGGTGGGCACCCACACAGGCACCTGATTATCACCTGGAGAGACACAAGCAAATCCTCTTCCCCGTATAATTATCTTTCCTTTTTCCCAGCTCTTTGTATGTGACCATATCTTTTTCTAAGGTCTGTGGCATTAAGATGAGTTAAAGAATGAAATGCTTGTGCATCAACAAAAGCTGCAGACACCAATGCATCCGCCCTTTGATTAAGTTTAGTTAAAGGACCAAAAGGTCCTGTTGGAGAGAAAAGAAAGAGTATTTTTATCCTTACCTCCCTCCCCTCTATTCTTTTTATATTTGCCCTCTGAGATTTTGATTGGACTTTGAGTCATAGCTAATTTCCATAAATCAGAATGTTCTTGTCTGTCCCTGCAAATCTCTGCTAGTCTTTGCTAGGCTCTACTTTTGTACCTCTTTAAGACACTGATCAGTACTTCTCTAGGGCACTGACCTTATATTGCTAGTCTTCATCTATCTCTACTTATCTCTATCTCTCTACTTATCTCTATCTCTCTATTTATCTCTATCTCTCTATCTCCCTAGCTCTACTTACTTGTCTCTACTTATCTCTGCTTCTTTCTTGAAAACCTTTTTTATGACCCTGGGTCAAAAGTCCACCCTTTAGGCTTCAGCAAGAGACAAAACAGGGACCTCAGACCCTGCACCAGATTGAAGGGAACAGGAAGGGTTCTCCCCTCCCCAAAGCAGGAAAACCAGAGTTTGGCCCTTGCAAATTTTCACTCCACATCAGCATCATCTTCAATTTCCTGGAATAAATTGTTGATCATGGCAATTAATGTATTTAGCAAAACAATGACCATTGTAATGTTATAGACTCCATAAAGAACGTAACCCATGTTTTTAATGAATTTGTGGTTATAGTTGATGACCACCGATTTCACTTCAGAAAGTTCAAATATAGCCCAGAACAGTGTCTTAAAACTCTGTTGTGAAGGCTTCATTTTGTTTTGCACCAATGTTGTAGGAGTGGAGGTTGAATATTCCCATCATAAAAGCCACAAATACCACAATGAACACATTCAGCCCCTATCATGCCTGTGTACTCATTAAATCTGTTTTTCTCTAGCAGAGGCAAGTTAACCATGAAACTGAAGCTTCAAGACGACTTTACTTGCCTTATGGAAAGCAGCCTGTGATTTATCTTTTCTGGGAACTACTGCCAACCAGACCTGTGTGTCAATCTGTAAGCATCCAACAGCAAGTCTACTATACAAATAGGTCTTTTGTCAGACAATTGATTAACCCAATATACAGCTTTTCCTGTTGGATTAGTACTACCAAAGCCTCCTGTTCTTTTCACTGTGCTGCTTCCCAGCTTTATGTCAACAACTGAGCAATTCTTTCTTCTAGGGAAACAGACCATGGAGTTGAGGAACTAATAACTAATTGAATTTCTCCAGTATAATCAGAACCAATCATTCCCATATGCACGGTGACACCTAGATCTTTCAAGTAATAGACCAACTGTTCTTGAGGGCAAGGGTCCCCCAACTCCCTTGGGGACCCTCTCTGGCAGCTCCTCAGGAAGAAGGGAAAAAGGAACTGTGCTGGAAAGGTCCACGGCAGCACTGCCCGCCACAGCAGGAGACAATTGTTGTCCTTTGTAAGGGCACTGGCTGTGCCAGACATGCCTTGGTTTATTGAGGTGCTCTCTGAATAAACAAGCCTCAGATTCCACTGAGTCTTAGTACTACCAATTGCTCCAGGTTTTAAGGTTGCAACTACAGGAGCGGTAAGTTTCGTAGCTAATTCATTTTCTCACCCATTAAGAGGAGAGAGAGGACATTACTTAATTCCACAGGTGGAGCCGACGGGCTAGTAAAACATACTTTTTTCCATTTCCCTTTCTTTTCTTTGATTTTCTCCATTTCCTGTTCCTCACATTCAGAATCTGAAGTTAGCTTTTTACACTCGTCCTCCTCTTCCTCATCTGAATCTGCCTTATCATCTGTTTGAAATGGCTCAAGAGCTGCTTTTATTAGCGCCCACATTGACCAAACCGAGACTGCAATTTTTGCTCCATCTTTATATGTATTTTTGAAATCTCTGCCAGTTCTCTCCCATTCATCCAACTCCACAGTCCCTTGTTCTGGGAACCATGGGCAAAACTGCTTCACGGCACTAAAAAGTGAGTGACAACAAATTATGAGTACGAACTTTCACTCCCCCTCTTCATAATCAATGCCTTCAGAAATTTAAATAAGCAGAATGTCTGCTTTCACTTTGTCACATTGTTACCCTGGTTCTTCTAAGTGCTCAGCTTTCCCACCGAGCTTCTTGTAGATGTCCTTGGGTGTCCTTTGACGATGGGTTCTCCGCCTTCACACGCTCTAGCGTTTCTTCACCGGCATCTTTGTTACCCCATGTTGGGTGCCAGGAATGTTGGGTTGATCAGACCCAACACCAGGTCATGGGGGCGATGCCAGGTTGTGGGTGGTGATGAAGTCTGGTGGAGTCAAAGAATTGAGAAAAAGACAGTTTGAGAGAGAAAGGTGGGACCAGGGGGCCATCACGATTGTGGAGGCTGTGAAGGCCCTGAGCTCTGGGAGCCCGAACTACTTATTGGTAAGGCAACAAAGAAACAGCTGGTGAGAATATGGGGATCAAAAGGACGTGTGGCATTAAGCACATGATTTACAGCTGTGATGGTTTAGTATTTTGCTCTGTTACTTGAGATAAGAACAGCAGGTTCTTTTAACTCAAGATACAATTGATCCTGGGAGAGCAAGGAACAAGGAGCCAGCAAGTCTAGACACATTCCAGAGCCATGAGCCCTGGATTCTATCCAAGCCACAAGATTTTATGCCCTGGGCTTAGATTATGGTACATCAGGGTGGCCTTCCACCCTTTAGCACAGAGCTTGGTGTTCCAAAGGCCACAAGGGGTTTTAGACCCTGGGCCCCGGACATGTTCCAAGACTCTTACATTATGTCAGACATGCAAGCCCTGCCTCAGCTTCTCCCAACACTCAGCTTTTCCCAACACCATTAGAGTTCTTAGTAATCATATAAGTGGTGTGATTGTTTATTTTCACTAACTTTTGTTGTTGTTTGTTTCTGTTTCTGTTGTTGTTTCATTCTTTTTCCCATTGGGTTTCACCAACTCTGTTTGACTTGATTAAGTCTGAAGGAAATTTCCAAATTATTGGGAGTAAGGTCTCTGAAGTGGCTAAATTCCCACAAAAAAAGAAAAACATGGTAAGGAGGATAGAGAAAAATGGCCAGCAAAAGGAAAAAAAAAAAAAAAAAAAAAAAAAAGGAAAGATTTTTATTTTGACTTCCTAATAAATCCTAAGGGGATTTATTTACGTAACAAGGCCACCTTTTTGCTAGCCAGGCCAAACCAAAAGAGTAATAACTGTCACCCCATGCTGCAATTCCATGGCTAAGGTTCTGCCTTCTTTTCTTTTTACATGACAGCCTGGATATGGTTTCTAAATCAAGCCCTTTCTGGTTTGATACTTGGTACTTTTGAAATGGCAGTAATTTGTCCTAGCTGAAATATGGTAATAAGATTTAAAAAGATTTTCTTTAAGGACCTCAGTGGTCAAGTCAGCTTAATTAAAAGCTAACATCCAAGATCTGTGTGTGTATGTGTGCATGTATGTTTGTATTTAAAAGGGCTTCATGCTTTTGTTTTTTTATCTCCTAGGACTTTGTCTTTTTTGAGCAAAAGTTTTTTCTTCTCAGTTGACTGAATTCTGTTTTCTTCATTTATTCCTGCTGTCTCTTTCTCTTGCACCCTCTGCGGCATGGGGCACCTAGAGTAGTTTATAATAGCCTGCAATTTCTTAATGAAAATGGAGAAGGCACCAGATTTCCTTTTGGGGAGAAACCTCTGTTTTTCCTTATAGAACACCAAGAGTGTAAACAGGCAAGTTTGTCTCAGCTCTTAAGCTGTTTGCTTTTGTATTTCGTTATCTGATTTTTTGAGTAAAATACAGGCTCTTGGGTTCTTAAGGAAGAGTGTAGTTTAGACACTTAAAAATGTCTTGTTTTAAAAAAATTTTTTTATGTGCACTGTAAAAGTATTACATGGTCTAGCCTTACAATAATTCTCCCTTTCTGGAGACCCAGGATTCAGTGTGGCCTCTGCCCAGAGCTCAGACATCAAGTTAAAAGATAGGTAGTCCCTATCTATAAAACTGGTTTCCTTATAAAATCCTATGATAGATTTCTATAATTTTATGTTTGATTTGCCATCCATCTTTAATTTCCCTCTGGTACCACTGGAATTTTTCTCTCTGTACCTTGCAATTCTAGCACCACCAGATTTTTTTCTGTCTGTACCTTGAGATTCACCTAAGAGTTGTTTCATTTAATATGCAGATTAAGGAGTATTTAGCTGACAACTGCCAGGGTAATGAAACAGGTTATCAAGAGATGGCAAGTCTAAGATGGGGGAAAAAAAGGAGGCCTCACGAATCTATAAGATGTACTTAAAACAGTATGCCTAATATGTCTATATATTTATGTGTTGTGTACACAATATTTCTAAGAGACCTAATTAATTAGCTTAAAGAAAACTAAAAGCACTTAAATCAAATACTTTATCAGAACAAAGGAAAGACTAGTCAAATGCTTTTTCAAGTTTACATGACTTAAGTAAAATCTTTAATAAATAAGCTAGCTTTAAATTATTGCTAAAGTAATATTATAAATGTCTTAAGAATTGACAGCATACATTTTTGTTTGCATTTATTGATCAAGCAATTTTATACTTATCCCATCCAAATACCATAAAGTGTCAAAATGTGGCATAGGGGTCTCAAAACTGTAAACCCAGCCAAAAACAGAATGATATTTGCTTGTCTAATAAATAAGACATTGATACCGGTTTAATGAAAATAGCTACATCTTGAATTATTTACTAAAATTACCATGACTTCTAATCTTGTGACTTTAGGCAGTCTAGTGCACTTATACAAAAGACGTTTGTTTTGGGAAAGGACTGTTATTGTCTTTGTTTCAAAGCTAAACTATAAACTAAGTTCCTCCCTAAGTTATTATGTTGGTGCAAAAGTAATTGTGCTTATTGCATTGTTGAAGCTTGCTGTCTGATACTGGAATACCTTCTTAAATAAATGTGGTTGTGTTATACATCATTTTAATGTGCATTTCTCTCTCTATATATATTTATTTGCTAATGACTTATTACTTGCTGTTTATTTTATGTTAATTTTAGATTATGGAAATGAAGCTAGACAAAAAGCAAATTTGAGAAATTTTCTTATTCAAGTTCAAAATGGGTCATAAACTGATGGAGATAATTCACAACATCAACAACACATTTGACCCAGGAACTACTAACAAATGTACAGTGCAGTGGTGGTTTAAGAAGTTTTGCAGAGAAGACAAGAGCCTTGAAGACAAGGACCATAGTGGCCAGCCACTGGAAGTTGACAACAACCAATTGAGAGCAATCATCAAAGTTGATCCTCTTACAACTACACAAGAAGTGGCCAACATCAACCATTCTATGATCATTCGGCATTTGAAGCAAATTGGAAAGATGATAAAGCTTGATAAGCATGTGCCTCATGAGCTGAGAACAAATAAAAAAATCGTCGTTTTGAAGTGTCATCTTCTCTTATTCTACGTAACAACAACAAACCATTTTTCAATTGGATTGTGATGTGTGATGAAAAATGAATTTTATACAACAAAAGGCAACAACCAGCTCAGTGATTGGATGGAGAAGAAGCTCCAAAGCACTTTCCAAAGACAAACTTGCACCAAAAAGGTCATGGTCACTGTTTGGTAGTCTGCTGCTGGTCTGATCCACTACAACTTTCCAAATCCTGACAAAACCATTAAATCTGAAAAGTATGCTCAGCAAATCAATATGATGCACTCACTGACAACTGTAATGCCTGAAACCAGCAATGGTCAACAGAAAGGGCCCAATTCTTCTCCATAACAGTGCCTGACTGCATGTTGCACACGAAAAGTTGAACGAATTGGGCTATGAAGTTTTGTCTCATCTGCCATATTCATCTGACCTCTCGCCAACCGACTACCACTTCTTCAAGCATCTCAACAACTTTTTTCAGGGAAAAACATTTCCACAATGAGCAGGATGCAGGAAGTGCTTTTCAAGAGTTTCTTGAATCCCAAAGCACAGATTTTTATGCTACAGTAATAAACAAACTTATTTCTCATTGGCAAAAAGGTGTTGACTATAATGGTTCTTATTTTGATAAATAAAGATGTGTTTGAGCCTATTTCTAATTATTTAAAATTCATGGCTAAAATCGCAATTACATTTGAACCAACCTAGTGTAGTTTGGCCTATGCCCAGAAATGAACAAGGACAGCTTGGAGGTTAGAAGCGAGATGGACTCAGTTAGGTCGGATGTTTTTCACTGTCTCAGTTATAATTTTGCAATGGCTGTCATAGTTTTCAAAAATAATTTAGGTAAATGATTAAAATAAAACAGGTAAATGTAATGAGATGAATGTACTTGTAGATAAACTTGTCATAATTTAGAATCTAAAGTTATATTAAATTAAATAATATTTTATTATTTGCATATTTTCCAATAAAAACATATTATAGGAAAACATTCTTTCTAAAAATAAAAGTGTCGTTTTAAAAACGTAAACAATTTTTTTCTAATTTAAAGTTTAAAGATTATTCAAAGATAATATTTAAAACAAGGTAAAGGGAATCAGGAAATAGAGATGTAAAGAAAGTTATAGAAATAAAGAGATATTTTTGGTAAGAAAGCTTAAAGAGAAATAATTTTATATAAGAAAGAATCTTGTATGGTAAATTTAGTCCTAGAAAAAAATGACTGGTTGTTTCAGAAAGAAGGGTGTTCAGGACAAACCAGAAAGTCCAAGCATGTTACAAATGGTCTGTGTAAGTCACACCAAGGAGCTTTATGAAAAGAAAAAACCAAAAACTTTTATATGATCAAGTTGTCTGTAGTTAAAGGGAAATGATAATGGCCTTTCTAGAGATTGGGTTTGATATAAAAACACACACACACACTAAAGAATTGGTTAGAACAATACAATTTTCTTAAGGGGTTGATTTACTCTTAATAAAGTAGAAGAAATTTTAATTTTTTTAACCCAAAGATTAACTTCTATTGCATCTCACCATTTTCAGTTTTTCTCCCCTTTTACAGGGCATGAATTAGTAACATTCTCCTTCAACTCATTTTCAGTTCATATAAGATTTTTTCCTTGGATTCTGTTTGTTGTGGCCTGATGCTAACAATATTTTTTTAAAGGTCTAAAGGAAATATTTTCTTCCATGTAATATTCTGTGCCCTGCAGAAGGTCTTTTCTTTTGCCTTTTGGTAACTGGCCTAACAGATTTTTTGTTTTATCAAAATAATTCCTGTACCATTATTATTAAGTTTTGGTTTGCTTAGAAAAAACTAAGATTTAAGAAGTTTCTTTTTAAATTAAAGTTACTACATCCATGTGTCTTTTTAGTATGTGCTTTTGAAGTCCTTGTGACATTGAGTTACAGGGCTTTGACCCCTGGGTCTGAAAAGGACACCACATCTTGCTAAATCTTAAATGCTGACAGCAAAGCAAGCCTCATATTTAGGCCTGGTAGAAAATGTCAATCAAAGAAAGAGCTTACCTGAGACATAGGGCCAGAAATTAAAGCAGTTCAACTCCTCAAGGCCCAGGGACTATAGCAAAAGAGGTGGGAGTGTAAGATTGTAAGGGCCAATTTTGAGAGACAAAATAAGTTTAGTTTCTCTATACATTAACCATTAATATCAAAGGCACACAAATGCAAAACCAGCATCTGGGCCTGTATGTCAGATTAACAAGGT
The DNA here is from genome assembly GCF_047675955.1 of Chlorocebus sabaeus. Taxonomy (NCBI): domain Eukaryota; kingdom Metazoa; phylum Chordata; class Mammalia; order Primates; family Cercopithecidae; genus Chlorocebus; species Chlorocebus sabaeus. The sequence continues at coordinate 11,560,213 of NC_132928.1, read as the reverse complement.
TTTCTTGAACCATTAACAGGCTCCTTAATAAAGATTATAAAGGTAATAGCAGGATTTAAAATTTAATAGATTGTTTATAAAATGTTCAAAAACAAATTTAATTGGCTTCACACTGTTTTTATTAGGGCTTATTGTTTGGAAAATTAAGTCTCCTCTCTCAAAGAATGAAGGTTTTCATGTTTTTTTGAAATCCTTGAGTTATCACTTTAGTTAAATAAATGACTTATTTGACAATGACTTGTGTTCTTATTTTGTGATATTGATAGGGATAGGGAACAGAGAAATTCTAGGCAGGAAAGGGCAGGTTCCCAACAAAATCCACCTTCAACCAGAAAATCCTGAAGCCCATGGCCCAATGTGAGAACTTCAATCCCTGTTTTCCCCTCAAATGTTGCCTTTTTCTAAACTATCCATGGCCCGCTCCACCCCATCTTATACATATAAAGACCTCATACTCAGCCAGCATAGAGAAGAAGCAATTGGACTTCAGGGACTACAGCTGAATTTTGGAGAGAAACAGCTTGACTTCAGAGGGACAGCTTGGTAGCATAACTTTGGAGAGGAATCTGGCCATAGACGGCCAGAATTTAGGGGAAGATTACCTACCTGTCCCATCCCCTTTTCAGTTTCCCTTCCTGCTGAAAGCCACTTTCACTGGCAATAAAATTCCCTGCATTTACCATCCTTCAATTCATTTATGCAACCTCATTTTTCCTGTACACTGGACAAGAGTTCAGGAGCCATGAGTATGGGTACACAAGGCTGTCACACTGGTCCTTTGCCTTCACTGTCAGAGGGCAGCCACCACATGCAAAAAGGCAGAGGTCCCACTGAGCTGTTAACACTTAAGCCATCCACCAACAGCATAGCTAAAAGAACACTGTAACAGCTCCTCTGTGGCTTCAGGAGTCACAGGCACCCTGCCTGGTCACTGCTGCAGAGCCTGCACGAATTCACTCCTGCCAGTACCCCAAAAGTCCTTGCCCCAGCTCCTGCACTCACTCACCTGTGTGCTCCCTCCCACCAGGGGTGGAATGCAGCAGGTCCAAGTGAGTAGAGTTTGATCCTGCCAGCACCGAAGCAGCTGGCTGGTTCCAGCACTCATGCACTCCAGTTCCTGCTTTGTTTGCTTGCACACTCCCTCCTGCAAGAAGCTGAGAGCAGCAGGATGAGTAAACGAGGCACCCCTGGTATGAATCCCGCAAAGGGGTCAGGTTAATATCCTGCTTCAATATCAAGTGTTTTAAACCTTTGATATTTGACAAACTTTCAAAAATCAAATCATAAATTACGTCTTTTTATGATCTAATTAATCCTTTAAGATGTTAGGTTCCCTAAAGTCCAAAAATGACATATTTGACTTCTTCAGTATAAAAATTATACCAGTAAGCATTGTCATATATGAAACGCTGTTTGACTTTCTTTGGGTTGTATTCGTATAAATATGTTATTGGTATGTGTTCCAAAATTATGGGAAACTCCTATAATTCTGATATGATTTAGTGTATGTTATCAGTAATAATTATAATCGTTATGTTAAATTTTTGTGTGTCACAGAGGTAACAAATTTCCTTGTCAACTGTGTCTTTGACTATGACTGCCCTGAAACTCTTCGTCATCCACAGACAATTGTTTTGTTTTGGTCTTCTTTAGAAGATGGTTTTATAATAAGATATATAACTCTAAGAGGTATTCTTGAATGCAAATTTCTGATAACTTTGGAGATTGTGACATCAGAATAGAGAAAAAACTTTCAGAACTCATGGAGAGCTGAAATGTTCATGAATATCAAGCAGTATAGGAATTAACTGCATGGACTGAATAGAAGACTGAAATAATCTTCTTGACTTTTTGCTTAAAATGTTGCTGATTTTTGTTTTGTTTTTCAGAGTCAAGGAAACTATTCTTTTGAGCTATTGACAACTTTTAACAGAAACTTGGAGCATATTCGTTTCTCTCTACCTGTTTTCTCCAGAATTTGGAAATTATTTGTGAGTATTCTTAACTTCTGGCACTATAGTTATTTGCATAAGTGCAATAAGAGTCTGTTTTCATTTGTAACAGGAAACAATTGGAGAAACCGGTTATTTACCGAGGCTTTGACTGGAATGGTGTGCTTTCCTTTAAGGAATCAAACTTGACTTATAGAACCAATAAAAGCCCCTTGGAAAAACTGGCCTCATACCTTGTCTACACAGTCCCTGCACAGGGCTCCTGACCTGTGGTAAGTAAAGAATGCCACTTTCTGACAGACCCAGGAGCCCCAAGTTATCTTGGAACCTCAAGAAGAGAGGAATTCCAACTCGTAGGTATTTGATGGTACAGTTCCATAGCTGGACTCAGCTTTAAAAAAGTCTTATCTGGGCCATGCATGGTGGCTCACGCATGTAATCCCAGCACTTTGGGAGGTCGAGGCAGGAGGATCATGAATTCAGGAGATTGAGACCATCCTGGCTAACATGGTGAAACCCTGTCTCTACTAAAAATACAAAAAACTAGCTGGGTGAAGTGGTGGGCACCTGTAGTCCCAGCTACTTGGGAGGCTGAGGCAGGAGAATGGTGTGAACCTGGGAGGCGGAGCTTGCAGTGAGCCAAGATCATGCCACTGCACTCCAGCTTGGGCGACAAAGCGAGAGTCCGTCTCAAAAAAAAAAAGTCTTATCTGAGATTCCTTCTTTTGAACAAAGTTTCATCAAAGCCAATTTACAAAGCTTATGTGAAAAATAATTACTCTTGTTGCACTTTAAAAAACTTATCTGGCCAAGTCTAATAAAGCAAACCACTCCTACTACGATTTGTCTTTAGTAAAAATGGGAAACTGGATAGAGAAACACTATGTTTCTAAAACTATAGTACATGGGTTGTCAGATTCTAGTCTTGCCTCATGTTTTTCAATTTTTATTATTTTCTACAGTTTGGACTGAATTATAATTTCTCCTGGCTGTAAATCTCCCAAATAATGTTTTCGATTTCTTCTTCTCTCTTTTCCTTTTGTCCCCGAGTTTTTCTAATTTGAAATAACTGAAAACTAAGCTGTGCTTTCCTAAAGCCCTGCAAACTGAAGCCAGACAACTTAAATTTCAGAAAATATAACAGCAACCTATTTACATACCTAAGCCTCTTTCATACCTGCCTACTGATATATGGACTCTAGAATAATGTGGCCTATATCAGTATTCCAGGAGTGTTCTTTTGGTTGTTGCTTTTCTCCCCTCCTCCATTTTCTCTTCATAGGACATGAGACATCATAACCTGCTAAAAATGAGCTTTCCTAATAACTTGGGACCTACCTGTCTGAGAATAACTGTCTTATCCGTGAGAGATCAGACAAAACCTGAGGCCAGAGACTCATTTTCTTCTAAAACGCTTTCTCCAAAAGATTTTTAAAAGTAAAGGGGGGAAATGTGAAAAAACTAAAAATAAATTATGGGGCCCCAAAATAACTGAGCTAAATGGAAAATTCAAGCTGGGAACCGCTTAGGGCAAACCTGCCTCTCATTCTATTCAAAGTCATCTCTCTGCTCACTGAGATAAATGCATAGGATTGCCTCCTTTGGAAAGGCTTATCAGAAACTCAAAAGAATGCAGAACTGTTTGCCTCTCATCTACCTGTGACCTGGAATTCCCCTCCCTATTTTAGTTGTCCCACCTTTCCAGATAGAATCAATGTACATCTTACATATATTGATTGATGGCTCATGTCTCCCTAAAATATATAAAACCAAGCTGTTCCCCGACCACCTTGGGCTCGTGTCGTCAGGACTTCCTGAGGCTGTGCCACAGGCGTGAATCCTCAAGTCTGACAAAATAAACATTCTGAATTAGTGGAGACCTGTCTCAGATATTCGGGGTTCACAATATTTTTAAGAACTAATGACTAAACTTATCTTGTGGTCTTAACAAAAGAGGGTAGGTGGCATAGTCTAGTGAAAGGAACACTGGGCTGGGAGCTGAAAAAATAGGTAATTTGTTCTTGGATATGCCACCTGCTGGATGATGATCTTGGGAGGTCCAAACCTCAGTTTTCTAATTTGTAAGATGGCGTTATTGCTATCTGCCTTTCCATTCTATGGGGTTAATTGCTGGGATCGAATAAAGTAATGAATGCAGCACTACACAAATATAAGGCTAGTCAATACTTAGGACGATCTTGAACAATTCTGTCTGAACATCAGTTGTAATGATTTCTTCCCAAACCGTCGTGTCACTATTATAAGCCTCTTTGCCCCGTAGTGAAAATAATTCCCAAAGGGATATACTTGCAATTTGTTTTAAAATATTTCAAAAATTAGGGTGGATTGATGGATAAATAGAATGGGTAGATATGTGACAAAGCAAGTATAGTAAATATAAATGACAATATCAAGGTGGTGGGTCTATAGGTGCTAGATGCAAAATTTATTTACTATGTTTGTTTGAAATTGTTCACAATAAACTGTAGGAGTGTATGCTCATAGAAAGAAGAATAAACTCTTGTTTCCTTTAGTCATGTGAAAGCAAAGGGCTTAGTTAGACTTATTCACACAGGGAGAAACCTGTATTGATAGAGGAACACCAGTCATATTATGCTAATTTAAATTCCAGCAGTTTTGTGTCAATTAATTATGTCATTAACACCAGTTAACAAAGCACAGCCAAGCCTAAGCACAGACCTCCTCCCAGCCTCCCAACAACTGTTCTTCCAGAGCAGTTTGAACACAAAGCCAGGAGACAGCAGCTTACAGTAACAGCCTCAGCTTTGCATCTGTATTGCTGTGTGACCTTGAGAAAAAGATTTAATCTCTCCCTTCTTCAATTGTCCCATTGGAAAATAGTGACTACTATTAAAGATCACAGGACCACTGAGGACATTACTGAATGATTTTTAAAGCACTCAGAAATGCCTTATACAAATTAAATGATTCTCTCTCTCGTTCCTATTAATTTCACTTTTGAGTATTTTGTGAGATATTTCTGAGAATTTAAGATGCAGTTCAAAATTCACTCCCCTTCCCATCCTCCAGGGCCTAGCATAGTGCCTTATACATAGTAATCACTCAATAAATATGTATTGATTTGATCTGATAACCTAACAGTGTTAGAATGCATTTATTCAGAAAACATATTAGTCATTTGATCATTACAATTGCCTCGACCTAAAGCATACGTCGCAAACCCTGAGACCTCTCTGATGCAGCAGAAACTAAGTTTGGATACTAATCCTAGGAGACCTTGAAGTGAAGGCAACATTATGTCTAGGGTTTTTTTTTTCCCCCCACAGTGATACATACCTCAGAGTCAAGAGAAGAGATAATAAATCTAATTGATCGCCTTGCACGTTATCTTAACACAGAGTCAGGCACAAACTGTATTGCAATATTTAAATGAAAACCGCACAGAGTCAACATGATGCCAGGGAAAAGAATAGACCGATATTCTTAATTCTGAAAAACTGTATTGGTAATCAATTGGAATGCGAGAGCAATTGAAAAGCTGTCCAATTTTCAATTGCAGTATAAGTTGGGAAACAATTTGAAAATAATAGCTCATACAAAGAGTTTTTGAAGCAGTCAATATGGACTTCATGTGAAGGACAAATAGGAATTTGGCAACATCTGCTACATTCAGCTACATGCATCAGACAGTATCTGTAGCACCCGCTGAAGGTCCCTCTCATGGCAGAGTGCAAAATCTTCCAGAATGTGGCTCTACTGAGACTCTGTTAAACGGCATCATCACGAAGGACGCATTTCCAATGAATGCACAGGACTGTGGACATTTCTATTAATCTATAAACATCACAAACATATGTACATACGTGGTTTACTGAACTGATTGACGTTAGAAATTTTTATCTTTTGTGGTATAGCTATGCTATGAAACTGCTCATAAAATTGAAAATATTTCCCACCGTTACCCGCAGACTCTGATCTATTGCTAGAATTGCTTTTTCCTTACACAAAAGTCTGTATCTTGAGAAAACAAGACACAACAAAAATCTGCAGGTTGTTATTTATTTATTTACACAAAGAAAACGAAGTTCTTTTTTTAATCACAAACTATGGAAACACAGAAAGTTGATAGAACTCAATTATACATTTGAATTTCAGAGGATGGTATCTGTTTTTGAAAACTGGTAAGATCTAAGTGACATAGGGTGAGGCGTTCGAACAAGAGTGACTCCATCTTGAGTGAGGACTAGGAAAAATGAGGCTGGGGCTTGCAGGACTGCATTTCCAGGAAGTTAGATATTCTTAGCCTCTAGATGTTTATGGTTCCGGGAACAGATTGACAACTTTTACTAAACAGACCCAGACTTAGAAATGTCCTGATTTCCTGATATCTTGAGAACAGAAGCATTCTTAATTTTGCTTTAAAGATAATAATATCGATTCTTGCAAAATACAGTAATTAAAAAAATGAATCCTTTATCACAAACCCCTGTAGCAGAGCACATCTCCCCATAATCTTTTTTCATCCTATACATAAATAAGTATTGTACCTAGGGTGGATGCGTTTCTCCTCTTACTTTCAGGAATGCCCTACTCTGTCTATAGAGTAGCTGTTCTTTCACCATTTTACTTTCTTAATAAACTTGCTTTTGCTTTGCACTGTGGACTCACCCTTAATTCTTTCTTGCATGAGATCCAAGAACCATCTTTTGGGGTCTGGCTTGGGACCCCTTTCCAGTAACACTAGTACAAATTACATAGAGGACCCACCTTGCCTACTGCCCCCACCCTGCTTACTCTTCCCCATTGGGGGTCCTATTTGGCATTATACTCCACACGATATATGGTACAAATACTTATTAACATTAAAAGCAAAAACAACTAATTGACTTGATATGTCATTTTGCTACAAGTATGTTTTAAATCCAGTTTTTACAACAAATAGTATTTCAGAATGGAATAATTGGGCTATACCTCCCATAAAACTAATTTTTCTTTTTCTTTTTTTGAAGCCAAGTTTCATTCTTGCTGTCCAGACTGGAGTGGTGGTGCGATCTCTGCTCACTGCAACCTCCGCCTCCCAGGCTCAAGGGATTCTCCTGCCTCAGTCTCCCGAGTAGCTGGGATTACAGGCACCCACCACCATACCTGGTAATTTTTTGTTATTTTTAGTAGAGACGAGGTTTCACCATGTTGGCCAGGCTGGTCTTGAACTCCTGACCTCAGGTGATCCACCCACCTCAGCCTCCCAAAGTGCTGGGATTACAGACGTGAGCCACCTTGCCTGGCCAAAAAAATTTTTAAATATACCATATACTTTTTTTTTTTTGTTTCTTCTGAATGTATTATTCCTTCCTAACTCTCTTTAGAGGCATATTCTTATAATGATCTTAACAAGCAGACCAACAGCTCCCTTCAGGATGATTTAAATGTAGTGTGCCTGAGGATGTCCCGGATGGCTTCTGAAGTTCCCTTCCAATCCTAGGTTTGCTGTATTTGATAGAGACACATTTTCTGAGGGCCTCATTTACATACCCACACAAACGAAGAGCAGACAGCTGTTTGCCCACACTGACTGCACTTGTACCCGCACAGACATGCAAATTAAGTGAGCATACTTAGTGCAGTTGTGTGTTTATTAAATTTACTCACTTCCTAATAGGCCTGCTTGACAGAGGCTGAAAGAAGACCTTTTAAATGTTGATCTAGAATGTAGGCAATAAATAAGGTGCTGTTTTGAAAAAGACACCTTGAAAAATCATTAATTAGGTGATTCCAGAGGCTGATTTTCTTAATCTTTAACTTTAGTGGCTAAATAAATAAATTTTCCCCAAATGGTTAAAATGGGTTGAAGTTAAACAACTGTGAAATTTGTCACTGTAAATAGCATATTACTTTCCTCTATGCTCCAAGTCATCTCCAATCACTGTTGAGTCATTTATTTCAAATTTGAGTTCACCCTAAAAACAGATTTTCTTCTCCATTGATGATAATGTTGCATGCTAAGAAAGAAAATGCCAAAAAGAATGAGTGTCACTTTCTTTATAAGAGAGGCTCCTAACCCAAGGGCAAGGGGTCCTTGAGGACCCCTGAAGAGTTTCTGTCAGTCCATGTGCACCAGGCATTGCCTATTGGGTGAAGACAAAAACACCTGTTTTCCATGTGTATGTAAAGATAGTGACTAATAATGCTTTCTAAAAATTCATTTAAAAGAGTACGTATTGTCCATGTGGAATCATACATTGTTTTCTATGTGCTTCTCAAAGAGGCACTAAAATATAATTGCTGCCTTATACAGGTTATATAACTTTGAAAATTTTTTACTTGAAGATTCCCAGCCTCCAATTGGGTATGATTATGAACTACTACTTTACATATGCTTTGCTTCACTCCTGTTATCAAAAAAGAATAAATACAAGAACAAAAATCTATAATGCCTTAAAAGTCCCAAAACTCATCCTAAAATAGGAATAATCATATTACTTTCATGTCTTAGAATTCCTGTTTCCTTCTAAACAGCAAACCTCAAGATCCCCATGAAGATAAAAACCCACCTAAGTAAGGCTCCCCAATCACAGATCCAATAAGTACATGAAGGTCTGCATATGGCACTTGTGAATATATTGACTTCTTTAATTTTTTGGAGGGGGGGAGGGGATGGGCAGGGGAAGGCCTTAGAGGCAAATTTACCATAGAGTGTGCAACTTAGAAAAGTTAAACCTAATCTACTTTTCTAGCAACAAAAATCAAATTGTTTTTTCCTGTTGATACTATTTTACTTGAAGAATGTAGGCCGACTTCATAGTAATCTTGTTTTCAAAGCCAGGATAGGACATTTTTAGTCACCTCTTCTTTTGACTCTAGACAGGATGGCATTAAAATCATTCTGGGCCAAAATACATCATCTCTCTTCTATTTTCAAAGATCTCCAGGGAAAACAGTTTCAGACTTTCTCAAGTTACAAATTTCAATATAATCTTCCCTATCCAGGCCATCTTCAGAATTTCTAACTTCAATCCCTTTCATGCATTTTAAACTTAGCCACTCATTTTCCTCTCTTGGTGGTGGAAACTGGAAATATATGATCACATTTTTAATCTCTTATAACTTTGTATATCTCAGAATATTCATCACAAATCACTTCACCAAGCTGGGAAACTCAAACTTCTTAAATTTTGCCTTATGCCTAATTTGAACACCTTTTATGTGTCTGTGACCCTCCTAAGAATTACTTATCATTTTAGTGTATCCATACATAAAGGCCTTGACACTAAGTTTTGATTGTTATCAATATAATGAGAGGTTTACTGAATTATTTCTTTGGCTTTTTCTCCTATTTGTGCTTTCAAGATCATGGTCTTATAAAAGATGCTGCAGAGTTGAATTAGATTCAGCTTGTGAAACACTGTGAAAATTGCATCCTTTTCTGCAGTATTCCTGCATATCTACTCATTTCTCAACCTAAGATTTTATTTTCCCAGAATCATCAGTTATAAAATGAAAAATACCTTTGGATGAAGGTGTTTTCTGTTACACTAGATGAAAATGCAGCATGTCTTACTAAAAATAAATGTATTATGTACATTCCAAACATTTTTTTCCTCTTAGTCATTATTTTCAATGAAGATCTCATTAATATTCTTAGCAGTTTGGTACTTTTTAGGGGCTCACCTTAAAATTTTTTTCTACTCATATCAATATAATTAAAGAAATTTATGAGAATAGTAAGTAGTGGCCCATAACAAGTATTAATAGTTGGAGGTACAGGAGATATACTTTCAGTCCCTGGGATCTTAGTGGTCATGGTACCTAAAACTTTAATTTTGATTCTAATCCTAACTTATCAGGAATTCAAGTTTCACATTTTTATTATCATAGCAAAGTATTGGACTGGGTCACCATTCCAAGAGATTATTCTCTCGTTTGCTAATAACCAAGAACCTGAAAGCTCTTCTTGGCTTTGCAACTCTGAGGAACAACCTAAGAACCTAAAGAAGAAGCCATGAGCAAATTTTCCTATTTTTTGAATTCCTGTTGTATTTTATTATTCATGGTATAAAGTATATCACTTAATTGTGTATTGTAATGTTTTATTCAGTTTCTTCTTGTGTGTTAGTTTTCCCTCCCCAGTAAGATTTTAAAATATAGTCATCATTAAATGATTATTTTATTAAATAGATAATGAATACCATTAAAGCTTTAATAGATGAAGGGAAAGATGAGTACTAACATAAATCATTTGTTCTTAGTAAATGTTTTATCCGTGCAGGCTCTTTATTGTCATAGCACTTGACTAGGTCTCTCTACCTCCAAGCAGCCATGTACTCAAAAATTGAGAACTAATTCTAGAGTTTGCCTACATAAAAAGGGGAACTAGTCTTTTTTTTCTTTTTTTCTTTTTTTTTTTTTTTGAGATGGAGTCTCACTCTGTTGCCCAGGCTGGAGTGCAGTGGCACGATTTTGGCTCACTGCAACCTCTGCCTCCCGGGTTCAAGTGATTCTCCTGTCTTAGCCTCCCAAGTAGCTGGGACTACAGGCGTGCACCACCACACCCAACTAATTTTTATATTTTTAGTAGACACAGGGTTTCACCATCTTGGCCAGGCTGGTCTCGAACTCCTGAACTCAGGTGATCCGCCCGCCTCAGCCTCCCAAAGTGCTGGGATTACAAGCGTGCGTGAGCCACTGCGCCTGGCCGTGGGAACCAGTCTTTATTGAGGCCAACACCATGCCAGGCTCTCTGTTAGGCACATAATTTCACCTACTTTTAGAAACGTATCCAGACAGCTCCACACTTCTATCACAAATTCACCTTTCTACTATCAGTGATTTCTGGGTATTCCTTTAGTTTGCATGTCTATGCTAAATCTCATCTCCATTAAAACACATCATTGACAATTTGCTGTATTTTTGCTCCATACCGAGTCTTTACCTGAGGTAATTGTTCAAAGAGATTAAGCCATAAAATATCTTTTGGAGGAAGTTGACTTGTTGGTTTTCATTTTAAAAATTGACATAATAGTTTTACCAAATAGTTGTGCATCTTCCCATTTACTCTTCATGGTGAACCAGGGGCTTCATGGAGCTCCAGGGTGTTCCCCCATGCAGCTGCTTAAGAAATAACCAGTAATCAACATCCCCACAGCATCAAGGACATAGCAGTGTTGAAATGGAATGTAGAGTTAAATAAAACTCTTGCTCCAGATTTCTTTAATGAAAGAACCTATTTTTTCCTTGGAGTAGCTCTGAAACAAGGTTCATTCTCCAGGCAAGAATGGCTGTGCTTTGTTGGTTGATTGCTGGTGACATAATTAGCTGACAATCTGGCACCAGAATATTATGTGAGAATAGCACAACAATGCAGGGGAGTGTGGTAAGGTTAAACAACTTGGAAGCCTCTCAACATTAAAGAAAACCCTGAAAAAATAGATCATACCCTAGTGTTGATCTTTTAAGCTAGAATCAATTTGAGTCATACGATAGCTATAGAAGAAACGAACAGTGGCAATTTGCTATAGGTTTAGAAACATTTACCATAGGAAATGCAAAAGCTCCAATTTGATATTCTTATGCCTTCATTTGTAGCAGCAGAGAAGTGTCTGAACAAGTGGTAAGTTCAGTGATTATAAGATTAGGGACCTGGTGTTTAAAACTCACCACACTGATAACCACAGCATGTCTGTAAACTTAATGCTACTCCCTGAAAAATTTTAGGTTATTTTTATCTCCATGACTTTATTTTTGCATGTCTTTTGTGGGGGATAGAATATTAAAACTCTAAAATCTGTGATGCAAACATAAAAACTGAAGAGGGATATGAAAAAACAGGAGTGTTGACCCTATAACCCTGATTATCACTACTAGATAGAAGCACAAAAATTTATCTTTTTAGGAGGAAAAAAAAAAAAACGTAGCTGCATGTCTTTAGTAAGTTTGTTATGCCATTGAAAGTGAAGTCTGAATTTGTCTTTGAAAGGCAATATACTGTTCAATTGCTGCCATCTTATGTCTCAATCAATAGCTGATCTTTTCATACTTTTCTCTCCTTTTCTTTTCCAGGGTGGAGTCTGGTTTGCGGCTGTTTTGCCACCTTTTTCTCCTTCTGGGCTGTCAGATTTCTAAGGAGACCTGGAGGGAGAAAGCCTGAAGAACTTGTTAGTCCACAGCTGCCTCTCTGTCGAGGACGGTGGGTTTGATTAAAGGGGAGCGCCCCCCTGGCTTTCACAGATCGCATCAATCACGTTGATCAGCCCCCGAAAGGCAACATATTGTCTGGGACTCGGCCAAGGAGGGATATCAATTTCACAATTGCACTTATGTCTTTCAGCCAAGAACCAGTTTATTTTTGGCTACTGAAGTCTGAGATTCACTTTGGAAGCAGCATTTATATTTTCACGCTTTATGCCAGCCTCTCAGCGATAACTTTCCCTTTAGTCAAATAGAGGCATCTTTACATAGCAAATTTGCTCTGTCTCACTAGAGCTTGGAGTTACACATTTCTCCTTTAAGAAGCATGTTTTATATTTTGCCAGAGTTTTCAGGTTTTTTTTTTTCTTTTCTATTATTAATTCTTACTTCTATAAAGAGAGAGTTCTTGGTGGAAGGGGTCCCCTTGCAAACAAAGCCCTCGGAAAACAGAACTGTCAGAACCAGCAATATTTTTTTTTAAAAAGTTAAAGAAAAACAAGTGCAATGCTTAAACCTTCAGTTTCTGATGTGTGCTGATAGCAATAATAATGATACTTATCAGTAACACTGTAAGAAAGTCAAGTCCAATAGTTACATCCATTTTTGGTGTCAGGTACATTACATGTGTAAATGTATTTTAAGTGTTTTTTAATATTATATTTTGCAAATTGTGGAGAAACTTTTATATACTATGGCTTAGAACTCCATCAAAATTTGTCATAGTTTGTACACATAAAATTCCGACCCATGATTACTCTGTATTATTTCTTCATCTTTAAAATATGTACTCTTTTAAAATCACTTATTGTGGTTGCTTGTCTATTTCCCAATTTCTCATTCTGGACCTTACTGTTCTTGTCTGAAATTCCAGCTCATTTAAAGAATAAGATGCTTAACAGGAAATGTATTACAATGAAAATTAGATTAATCATTAAAACAAATATTCGCTGAGAAAAGACATTTAAAACATATCTTTTAGAGTTAATCAATTAAAAATATATCTTCCAACTACTGTAAATATCTTGCAAAACATTTTAGGTTAATGAATTAGAGCAGATAATGAAAGTATATTATCTGGTTATTTTTCTTTTGTAAGTTATATAATTAATTACAGAATTAAATTCAATGACTTTTTAAAATAAGTCCCCAGTTGGTTTTAATTATTTCAAAATTTAAAAACAATGCAAAAATTCAAAAGTCAAGTAGTGTTAAATCCTCTTCTAGAAACAGCATCACTGTAGGCTTAATGGTTGATAACTATAGGCCTTGTAATCTTCCTTAATAATAAATGATTAAATACCTATTTATTATGTATATTATTTCTGAGTTATATTTATTCAACTTAATGTAAACCTACTGGAAGATACTTTTCTTTTAATTCTAAATCTTGACAGGTAGATTTTAACACCAATTTCAAACACTAAATTTAATATGTCATTTGAATTTTTTTCTTAAATATAACAGGTCTCAACTAGAACTGTTTAGGAAGTACTGTTTGATCATGTTATTTTCTTCTGAATCATCAGAAGTAGGAGAAACTTTTTTAAAAATTATTTTCTCAGACAGCAAGCCATAAAAAGCCATCATCACAATGTGTCCCTGAAAATTAACTCGAGATCTCAGCTTTAGTGTGGTTATATTACAGGCATTTGGAACTGTAATAAATGCTGGAACCTTATTGTGTTTAAATGAGGTAAGATATGTTAACTACCATCAGCAATAACTATCTTTGAAATGTTCTGCTAGATTATTTAATTACATTTAAATGCCTTCCTTAAATTATTTTAAAATAATTCCTTTTTGGGTTCTGGGAATATAAATGGCTCTTTTGCAATCTGTGTTTACAATTTAACCTTCACATCTATAAATGATCTTGTTTAATTTTTTTGGCATAAGAACTGTTTGGTCTAGTATTTCTTTTCTGTTGATACAAAGTACCTGTACTGCAAAATCTAATTTTAATTTTAATATTTGTTATTTCTCTACAGTAGACTCCTGTGTAGTAAAGTTCATCTTGGAGGACAAAAATGCTAATTAACACTTTTCTATTAACCAGTACTCTTATAAAAATTTTTATTTTTTAACCCCATGCCTTAAATCTATTTAAAAAGTGACAGTGATATCTTTCACCCAATTACGTATAGAAGACAAACAATTGATGTCTGTCTAGTGGCATTATTTGTCATAGTGAGATGTGCTTGAAAAAATACAATGTGTCACATTTCTCTGAAATTTGGATTTCCATAAAGTAACTCTTTTAATGTAGTTTTGATGAATTGCATTCTTAACATTCTTATTCTTAATTTAAAAGTGTTTGTTTCTTTCTAAATCATATATTAAATCTCAGGATAGGAGGTAATATTAAAAAATGGAGGAAAGCTATTATTTGCCTAAATGAATCTCACAACCTGTGATAATTCATCATTAATTTAACTGAGTTCTTTGACTTTCTTCATCTTGATTTTGCTGTTAGATATCTACTACTTCAATACATAGCCAATATTATCATGCACTGAACTAAGTCAGCAGTTTTGACATCTTCATTTCAATGTCCTTTTCTGTACCTTCAGCAATGTTAATGTTACAAATTATAGGAGGGCATATTAATAGCCATACCCAAGAAGCAGAAAGAAAAGTGCATTTTTTTAAACTAAGTACTAACTTGGGATTTCCCGGGCCCATTGTCAAGTCAGCCGAACCCACAGCTCCTCCATTGTGATGATAATGGATTCCGTGTTGTTGGCGCAAAGGTCGTGAGGTCACCGTAAGCTCCTTAATGGACTGTGAAATAACTTTAACTGCATTAACCTCTCTGGATCACATGGGTGGCACCAACAGCCACTCCTGAAATTCTCATTCGCTTATAGAGACAATATCATTAGATTATTATATTTTCCATTTGGAATGGCAATAGGCTCAAAGCAATTATGTAGCTAAGCATTTCCATTAAGTGAATAGGACCTTAAAGAAGATTACCTAGAACATCTCTTTCATACAATATCTGGGCGTCGGGTTGGATACTCTAAAATATTTCACCAGATTTTCAAATGCCTTAAATTCAGTGTCTACTACACTAGGTTTTAAGCTGTCATTGGGTGAAAGGAAAACACCTAGTACATATCACTCTTTTCAAGCTAGGCAGTACATTTAGAGGATAAAACTCTTCCCATCTATTGGTTTTCTAAATGAAATCAACTATGAAACCAAGAGAGCTGTGAGAACCAAGAACTTAGGGCAGAGAAAAGTAAATTGGAAGCCACATTTATCTTTCCCTGACTTGTAAGGACCCCCTCCCTATTGCAGAGATACTATTTTCCACAGGAATTTAAATGCTCTTGTTCTCATTTCTGCCCGCTGGTTATTGTGTTTAAAAGACCAAAATTATTTCCTTTGAAACTGCACAAAGCTGAGAAGCCCTTATTATCTGAAGGACAAGAATAATTGCAATTGGTTTGCATAGATATAATCAGACATCTATTTACCCACAAGTTAGGCCCTGTTGGATAAGTATCCAAGTGAGATTTAAAGAGTACTATGGTCATCAGTATTATCATTAAAGTACCTCATTGTCATCTTGATATGACATAACAGAAAAAACACACCACATTAAACACATGTTTAAAATGCTATTTGATTTTTAGTGGGATATCATGAGCTGAAAAGTACAAACAGATAGACTATATTTCTTTGCTTCTAGAATGCATATTTTAATGTTTTGAAAATTAGGATCCAATTTGCAATCAATTTTTTATATTTAGCATAATACTTTTATGAATTCTAGAAAATATAATTGAAGGTGTCTTAAAAATGTAGTGAACTAATGGAAGACAGAAACATCCTTTCTTTAATCCTGATCTCTGTGTGTGCTTTAACCTTGGAAAAACTGTTTTTTGAGGATTTGATGGGAGTTGATTATTGCTGTTTTCTAGAAATGTGAGAGAGAGAAGCAGCATGTGAGCTCAGCAGCTTGACCCTTGGAGTATAAAATGGCATTGTCTATGTTGTTCAAGAATTCTGATGGAGGGGATGAATTACACTTCTGTTAAAGCCAAATACATCAAAATCTACTATTTGATTACAGTAGCTACTGTTATTTAAAAATATTTTTTAAAAGTCATAGCCCCTTTCCCTGAGAGTTGCTTTGTTTTATTTGGCCAAAGCTATTTTGACCACCATTGTCACCCACCTAATGGATCAGTCAGCTTACTATTTACTCATTCAACAAGCAATTATTGCACGCTTTCTGTATGCCAAGCATTTTTGATATGCAGACATTTCAGTAATGGGGACTGGCAAGTAAATCATCAGGTGTTATGATTGAGGCCTGCACAGGCCATGTGGAAACTCAGAGAAAGGCATCTATCATGTTCTTTTCTAGCAGTTAAAGTAAAATCATATTTCATCTTTCTATATCCCCCTTCTTGCTTCAGCTCACAATAAAACTACTACTCAGGACACTTGGAGCTATGTTTCCTGAACATGACATGCCTACTTTGCTCCCCTTCTAACTTCCTGAGATGGCTCTCCCAACCTGCCACTTGATGGTAGTCTGATGCTCTTTTGTATGGACAGTTTACAAATGGGCTCAAGATACCAGACATGACATGTGAGTTGCCTGCATGTCTCAGGACCTGTTGTCTAATCAATTAATTAGTCTACAAATATATAAAGAGCACCTAGTATGTAACAGCAAGGAGCTGGTTGGGCTTTTTCACTCAAATGTATGTTTGGAGTTTGGACTGATGAGGATGCAGTAAACTATCATATGATGAGTAAGTAATCCTTAAAGAAGCCAAGTGTTGCGAGAATTCAGGGACCCCGAACAGAGGGACCGGCTGAAGTCACGGCAGAAGAACATAAATTGTGAAGATTTCATGGATATTTATTAGTTCCCCAAATTAATACTTTTATAATTTCCTACGCCTGTCTTTATTGCAATCTCTGAACATAAATTGTGAAGATTTCATGGACACTTATCACTTCCCCAATCAATACCCTTGTGATTTCCTATGGCTATCTTTACTTCAATCTCTTAATCCCATCATCTTTGCAAGCTGAGGAGGATGTATGTCACCTCAGAACCCTGTGATGATTGCGTTAACTGCACAAATTGTTTGTACAGCATGTGTGTTTGAACAATATGAAATCTGGGCATCTTGAAAAAAGAACAGGGTAACAGCAATGTTCAGGGAACAAGAGAGATAAGACTTTGGACTCTGACTGCTGGTGAGCCAGATGGAACAGAGCCATATTTCTCTTCTTTCAAAAGCAAATAGGAGAAATATCACTGAATTCTTTTTCTCAGCAAGGAACATCCCTGAGAAAGAGAATGCGCCCTGACGGTAGGTCTATAGACGCCCCCCTTGAGGTGGCCGAAGGGATGAAATAAGCCCCGGTCTCCTGTAGCACTCTCAGGCTTATTAGGAAGAGGAAATTCCTGCCCAATAAATTTTGGTCAGACAGGTTGTCTTCTCTCAAACCCTGTCTCCTGATAAGATGTTATTAGTGACAATGTGTGCCCAAAACTTCATTAGCAATTTTAATTTTGTCCCATCCTGTGGTCCTGTGATCTTGCCCTGCCTCCACTTGCTTTGTGATACTTTATTACCTCGTGAAGTATGTAATCTCTGTGACCCACACCCTATTCATGCACTTCCTCCCCTTTTGAAAATTGCTAATAAAAACTTGCTGGTTTTATGGCTTGGAGAGAATCACAGAACCTGCCGACATGTGATGTCTCCCTCAGACACCCAGCTTGAAAATTTCTCTCTTTTGTACTCTTTCGCTTTATTTCTCAAACCAGCCAAGATGCTTAGGGAATAGAAAAGAACCCACGTTAACCATAGGGGGTGGGTTCCCCGATACCAAGTATTTTCAATATTGGTCAGCAGTCAAACCAACAAATAGTATTAATGCACTGTGATTAATATAAAATGCCGAACCCTCAGTGTGATACCTGCACTTCTTTTGCACTCCATGTGCTGTCAAGAACACAAACACACTCTACAGAGTGGATGACACTAATTGAAAAGTCCGCAGTATATCCAAAACATAAAAAGAAATATGTTCCATGACCAAGTGGAATTTTTCCCAAGGATAAAAGGTTAATTTAACATTAAATTCTGAAATCAATTAATGTAAAACATGTATCAATAGGCTAAAATCCTGAGGTCAATTAATGTAAAACATTATATAATTTAGTATCCTGAAATCAATTAATATAAAACATCATGTCAATAGAATGAAAAACAAAAACCATAAGATCATCTCAACAGATGCAGAAAAAGCATTTAACAAAATCCAACATTCTTTTGTAATAAAAACTTTCAACAAATTAGGAACATCTACCAAAAAAAAAAAAACCCCATAGCTAACATTATACTAAATGGTAAAAGACTAGATAGTTTCTCCCTTTAGATTAGAAATAAGACAAGAATATTTGATCTTGCCACTTCTATTCAATATTTGTAGTAAAGATTTAAGCTAGGGTAATTAGGCAAGAAAAAGAAAAAGAAATAAAAGGAATACAGATTGGAATGGAAGAAGTAAAACTATCTCTATCCACAGATTACATGGCCCTGTACTTAGAAAATCCTAAAGAATCCACTAAAAAACTATTAGAATCAATATGTCAGTTCAGCAAGGTTGGTTGTAGGACACAAGATCAATACACAAAAGCCAATTCTACTTCCACACACTCATAGTGAACAATCTGAAAAAGAAATTAAGAAAACCATTCCACTCACAATAGCTTTATAAAGAATAAAATACTTAAAAAGGAATGGAATAAAAGAAGTACAAAACTTATACTCTGAACCTTACAAACATTGTTGAAAGTAAAGGAAACCAAATAATGGAAAAACTTTTAGGCTCATAGATCAGAAGACAACATTGTTCAGATGTTAATATTCCACAAACTGATACATAGGTTTAACACAATCTTTACCATTTACCGGTATCTCAGTTGATTTCTTTTCTTTTCTTTTCTTTTCTTTTTTTTTTTTTTTTTTTTGAGACAGAGTCTTGCTCTGTTGCCCAGGCTGGCGTGCAATGGCATAATCTTGGCTCACTGCAACCTCTGCCTCCCAGGTTCAAGTGATTCTCCTGCCTCAGCTTCCTGAGTAGCTGGGATTAGAGGCATCTGCCACCATGCTCAGTTAATTTTGTATTTTTAGTAGAGATGGGGTTTCACCATCTTGGCCAGGCTGGTCTTGAACTCCTGCCTTGTGATCCACCTGCCTTGGCATCCCAAAGTACAGGGATTACCAGTGTGAGCTACAGTGCCCAGCCCCCAGATGATTTCTTTGTAGAAATTAACAATTTAGAACTAAAATTTACATGTAATTGCAAGGGGCCAAAAGCAGCAAAAACAATCCTGAAGAAAATAACGCTGGAGAATTCAGATTTTGAAACTTACTACAAAGTGACAGTACTCAAAACAGTGTGGCACTGGCACAAGAATGAACATAAAGATCCATGGAATGGAACTGAGACTCCAGAAGTAAACCCATACATCTGTGATCAGTTGATTTTCAATAAGAGTGCTAAGATCATTCAATAGGGAAAGAATAGTTTTGTGGGTTTTTTTTTTTTTTTAAAAAAACTAATGGCACAAAAATAACAATAGTCACATGTAAAAAGATAGAGTTGGATCCCTACTTCACATTGTACATAGAAATTAACTCAAAATGGTTCAAAGACCTAAATGAAAGAATTAAAGCTATACCATTTTTAGAAAAAAATATAGGTCTAAATCTTCATAATCTTGGATTTGGCAAATTGTTCTCAGAGATAAAACAAAAAGAATGAGCAAAAAAAGAAAAAAATAGATGAATCGAATGTCATTGATATTAAATACTGTTGTTCTTCAAAGAACACCATCAAGAAGTAGAAAAGACAACCCATTGAATAGGAGAATATATTTGCAAATTATGTTCCCAAAAAGGGCCTGGTATATAGAATATATAACTTTTATAACTCAATCACGTAAAACAACTCAATTTTAAAACTGGACAAAAGATCTGAACAGACATTTCTCCAGAGAATAGAGTACAAATGACCAATAAACCCATGAAAAGATGGTCAACATCCTTAGTTATTTAAAAAAAAAAAAGTAAACCAAAATCACAATGATATGCAACTTCACACCCACTAGGCTGACTAGAATTAAAAAGTCAGACAGTAACAAGTGTTGAAGAGGATAAGGATAAAGCATAACAGTCATACACTACTGATGGAAATGTAAATGGCACAGGTACTTTGAAAAAAAATCTGGCAGTTTCTCAAATGATTAAACTAGATGTTTAATAGAGTTACTAGATGAGTTACTAGATGACCTAGCAATTCTACTTTTGGGTATATATCCAAGAGAAATGAAAATATATGTCCACAAAAAAGCTTGTTCAAGAACCTTCATATCAGCAATATTCATAATAATCAAAAGGTGGAAATAACCCAAATGACTATCAAGAGACAAATGGATTTTAAAATATGGTATGCCCATCCAATGGAATATTATTCCATCATAAAAAAGAATTAAGGTATTGATACATGCTGTAACACAGACAAACCTTGAAAACTTTATGTGAAGAAAAACAAGTCAGTCACATAACGCCCACACATCATATGATTCCAGGCCTATGAAGGTCCAAAATAGGGCAATCTGAGACAGAAAGTAAATTACTGTTTGCTTAGGGCTGAGGGGTGAGATGGAGTTTGGTGGGTAGGGGATGATAGCTAAAGGGCATGAGGTTTTATTTTGAGGCAAAGAAAATGTTTTAAACTTGACCGTGGGGATGGTTTTACATGTCTGTAAACATACTAAAATCTATTGAATTGTACGCTTCAAATGGGTGAATTTTATGGTAGGTGAATTACAATAAAGCTGTTTTTAAATGGAAGATAACTCTATATTGTATCTTTTAGGACGTGTACTCTAGAATTATCTAATTGCCATTGAGGAATGTGAAATTGTTTTCTAGCAATAAATGTGCAAGATAAAGAATTCATTGTCCTCAGAATTACACCTTAGGAATCAGATTGAGGTGGGAGTTGAAATATTTGGCAGCAGGTCTTTGAGGTGCTAAGCAATTTGAGGTTTTATATGCAAAAAGTCTGGGTCAGATTAACTTCTGCTCTTATATCTGGGTTTGTTCATGCAAGACTAGGAACCTGAGATATTCAGTCCTAAACATTAAACATATTTCAATGCCATTCTTCTGAATATCATTGTTTGAGAGCAGCTGTTGCCTCAGTTTTGCTCTTTTTCTCTTGTAAGTTGGACATTAGCATAATTATTGTTCCCATATGGTATTTTGCAGTTCCCAAGGTTTGTACATGCCTCTCTTTTCTCTGGAGTTTTTAAATAACAGCTGATTTTCTCTATATTAGATGCAAGTGACGGCATCATTTGGAAAGCCAGAAATAATATTATGTTTAATATTCTAAAATGGAGCAATATTTAACAAGTAAGTGAATAATCACTTCAGGATAAATACAGCCATCATGCTCAAACCCTGAGATCCATTTCTTGTCCTTGTAGAGAAGAGAGATAATGGGTGAATGTGTCTTTATGTAAGTGTCCTCACTGAAGTTTATTTGCTTCAGGTCTTAAGGTGGCAAAGCATTTTGCAATGCAGGCACTTGCAGCTTTACGTTGCTCTGTCTGAGGAGCTTTACCTTCACAGGTCTTGCTCCCATTAGTACCCACTGAATGATGGATTTTTTATCCACATAGGCATTTTTCATATATCAGAAGACAATTTTAAAAAGCTGCAAGATACCTATACTAATTTCACACTCTTCAGGGACATTTGAAAACTCCCTAGAGGGCTATTTCCTTTTCTGACCTCAATGTACATGTTCTAAGAAAATATTGAGCAGTTACAGAATGCTTGTCCCTTCATCTTTAGAAACGAATGATTCCAAAAATCCTGTGGAATTTTTCACTGAAATTGGCCTGGTGACGAATGTTCTAAGAGAAGCACAACATCAAGACTCAGTTATATGATCAAGTGACTCAGTCACGCAACCATTTCTGCATCAGATGCCTACCACATGCAGGGCACTGAGCTCACTATAGTGAGAGGGCTCTAGGAATATACAAGACTTATGCCCCAAGAGGATTGAGGGAGATGACAGGCATACATAGCCATAATACTGGGCTATATGGAATGAAAGTCTTGAAAATGTACAAAATTAGAGCAGTAGAAACAAATTTCTGTGGGAATTCTGAGTGAGAAGAAATCATGAGATCAAGAAATCAATCACCTCCAGGGAGGCGGTAGTATTCGAGTTGGAGCTTGAAGATGGATTGTATTTCAACAGGGTAAAGGAGGGGTGGTCACATTAAAGAAAAAAGTAAGTCATGAACAAAGAGACACAAAGTCTGGGATGTTTTAAGAAAAGATGAATAATTATGTTTGGCTGTATCATAGAAAATTAATAAGAAAGAAGTCTGGAAAGTAAGTTGAAGATAGATCATGAATAAGATAATGCCAATGAAAGGAAATTGGATTTTACAAAGAGTGTGTCAATTAATAGACTATTGCAATTAGTCCAGACAAGTGTTAGTGAGAGTTTTCTAGATATAAACTGGAATTTTAGCAGCAGAATACATAGGAGTTGGAGATTGACTGGATCTAGAGTAAGAAAAAGCAGAGAAAGAGTCAAAGATCACAACTGAGTACCAAAGTTAGGATGTGGAATAGAAATAGAACACATTAACAACAACAAAAAAAAGCCAAGTTTGAGAAGAAAGACTATGGGTTAGGTTTGTGAAAATGAGATTGAACATTTCAGCCTTTCCAAAAGGAGATCTCAAGTGCAAGTGTGAAATCAGAGTTTGAAGAGAGGACGGGACTACAGATTATAGACTTAGTGTTTACATACGTATCAATGATGGCTTACAGTTTCTCGAACTGATAAATTACACGTAAAATGAATGAATTACACATAAAATGAAATAATTTAAGAAATGGTGCTAGGAAATAAAAGGGATCACTAAAGAAAAAAATATAGGTGGAAAAAAAAAAAAAACAGAGATAAACCATGGATATGATTGAGAACATCCAAATTTCTAAATCAGGAAAGAAGAAGAGTCACGGATCCAGACAAAGTGGCATTGAAGAGGTAAGATGGAAAGTGGAAGAGAATTTCAAAGAAGAGAAGTTAAATAGGAGACAGGGAAGAACAATGATGATGGATGCATAGCTAGTGATTTGATGGTGAGGAAGCTGCTTGGAGCAAAATCAGCAAATAACAAATTGAATATATAATAATACTGCTATAGTCTCAATGTCTGTTTCCCCCCCAAAATTCATATGTTGAACTCCTAACCCCAAAGTGAGGATATTAGGAGATAGAGTCTAAGTCCATTCTGTCCTCATGAATGCGATTAGTGCCCTTATAAAGGAGAGACCCTTCCCCTCTTCCACTATGCAAAGTAATAGCAAGAAGATGGTGATCTAGGAGCATGATCCTCACCAGGAACCAAATCCGCTGGTTCCTTGATCTTAAACTTCCTAGCCTCCAGAACTGTGAAAGATAAATTTCTGTTGTTTATAAACCACCCAGGTTATGATATTTTGTTATAGCTTACTGAATAGACTAAGATGAATACTGTCACTAACCTACAGCACTCAAAATGTCGAGCAATGTAGGAAATTTCACTACTAAAGTTAGTTTTCAAACAAAATTTCTAGCTTAAATACCAGTTGCAGAAAGCCAAGTATGAAAGCAATGAGAAAATAAGCAATAGATTAGAGAATAGGCTAATTATCATTTAGAGTGTAATTAATGCACCTTATAATTAATTAATAAAGACTAATCTTAATAAGACCCTGAAATTCCTACATCATTTGTAAGTGGATCAATTTTATATAACCACCTTCATTAAAAAAGAAAAGTGACCAAAGTTTTGAATTTAAAAAAGGAAAATGTAAAGATCAGCTTTAATCTGTACAACTGTAATAAAACGGAGACTACTTTTTACTAAATTCAAAGGTTAAATAAAGGAATAAAGAAAGAGAAAAGGTAGGTACAAGGTAATCATTTTTAAACTTCAGAAGATTAAACATACCCAAGAGATAGACTATAAAACTCTATGCAAACCTTCTCCTTTCACCAATAACAAATTTACCTTTTACTTAATTCTTTTTCTTTTTTCTAAATATACATCATGTGAAAATCTTTCCGTGCAAGTATTTTAACTCAAAGTTCTAGGAAAGAAAAGCTGCAAATTTAGCAAATTGTTTCCTTTTTTATTTTCTAAGTAAGCGAGTATCTCAAATATAAAGGCCATTTCATTTGGCTCATGGGGAAGCCCTTCTGTTTGTTAAGGTACCTATATTTAGTTAGGAGAAGATAATTCTATAACTGCTTTGAAGGGTAACCTTGATTGTTCTGATGAAATATTCAGTTACACAATCTTAAGCATCGTTACTGTACTAAAAATGCACACAAGTGTTAGAGGAATGTGACTGAGGAAACTCTTCCCCAGATTCATGGACATTTCATGTGTCTGTTTACATTTTCCATTTAAACATAAGATTTCTTTTCCTTGAATATACACAAACCTTCTTTCAACATTAAATTTCATATTTCTTACAGTTTGAGGACTTTTCACAGCACTTATTTCACTTGATTCTTTTAAAAAATCCTGTGTGGCAAGCAAAACAAAGATAATGATTCCCATGTCACAGATGAAGAAAATGACTCTTAGAAGGTGAATTGACTGAACAGAGGACAGCTGCAGGTGGGCAGCAGGGTCTTCCTTTCCCCACAGGCAGGGAACATTTGTGTTTCTTTTGTTTACTTCTTTAGCTAATGTTTTCCACGATGAAATGTTAACTTCCTGAACCCTCTGCAGTTCATCGCTACACTCTTCCTCCATATCTAGAACATGGCCTAGCACATATTAGATGCTCAATCATCATTTTTGAATAAACAAATAGTGATCCATTCAAGTAACGTGGATGAACATCAACAACAATAGCTGCTTTCAGGAAAAAAGGGCAGACTCTGAATTATGAAGAATGTGAGAAACTTAAATCAGGATCATGAAGATTGTGTACTTTTACTTTTTAGGGTAGGTTTATTGAGGGACAAATCACCCATTTTATTTTTTAGTTTTATTGAATGAAGTATGATGGAGATAAAAAATGGCACACATTTAAGGTATATATCTTTATGAGTTAAGACATATGCATGCACCCATGATCCCACCACCATAACCAAAGCTTAAATATATCCTTTAAATATATACATCACCTCCAAATATTTCCTTGTACTCTTTTGTAAATCATCCATTTAAAACTTATAATTCAGGCTGGGTGCAGTGGTTCACACCTGTAATCTCACCACTGAGGCTGAGGCAGGAGGGTCGCTTGAGTCCAAGAGCTTGAGACCAGCCTACACAACATGATAAGACTGTCTCTATAAAAAATTTAAAAATTAACCAGGCATGGTGGTGCACACCTGTAGTCTCAGCTATTCGGGAGGCAGAGGTGGGAGAACAGCTTGAGCCAGGAAGGTCAAGGCTGCAGAGAGCCCTGATCGCAACACTGCAGCCCAGCTTGGGTGATAGAGGGAGACCCCATCTAAAAAAAAGTGCTAATTTCTACTAGACTTCTAGTTAGTTACTCTATCAGAAGACATGTAAAAATTATAGGGCAGATCATGAGTGTTGAAACTGTGAATAGTTGCATTTCCCCAAGTGTTTATTTTTGCAGTCTCTTGTTGTAATTTACACCACCTCCCTCCCCCAGATTATGTTTGTGCTTGTTTGTACTGGAGAGCATGGAAGAGCATCACAGGATAAATTGTGCCTCCTTCACCATCCAGGCTGGGTTGGGGGTGGGGAACGGGGTGTAGGAGTGGAGCTATGTAGTGGTGGCAGCTAGCATAAGGAGAAGGAAGTTCTGGCTGAGGTTCTGTGACTTGGTGCAAGAAAGAAAGCAGAATATGGAAGATCTGTCTGACTCTGAGAAGTGGCACCTGGACCCAGCAGATGGAAAGCTCCTGGGAAGTTCTCCAGTACTAAGGGACAAATCTAGGCAATTCCATTAGCTATCTTTGTGACCTTGGAAGTGTAACTTAAGCCTCTTTGTGCCTCAGCTTCTGTAAAATAGGTATAATAATAGAGTTGTGAAAATAAAAAAAGTCAGTATATGTGAGGCATAAGTAAGCATTACATAAATGTTATATATTATGCTTCTGTATCTATCTACAGGCAACTTACAATGTCTGGGAGACATAACAGAAATATGGCTAGAAGATAATTGGAGATATATTCGAGAAAGCATTCAAGTCTAGACATAAAAATCTGGGAGAAAATCGCAAATACCTGCATTCCTGCCTACATTTGATAGGTAGGAAGTAAAGAGAAACCAAAGCCAGTAAAGAGGATTTGAGTGTGTCATGGGTTAAAAGTCCAAAAAACAGGGTAACATACTTTAGAAACCAAGAAAAAAATAAGTTTTAAGAAGGATGAAGGTGCTCAACATTTAGCTCCACCCTAAGTCTTGATATTCCTTAGACAATTTCTGTTTCACCTACAGTCCCAGCACAAAACTATCTAATTTTTATGTTAAGTTATATAGTTGCACTATTACAATTATACAAAGTGGCCAAGAGTTCTGAGAACATGGGAATTGAGACAAGGTCATGGACAATTTTGAGAAAATAGGGTTAACAAGAGTGCTATTACAGAGAGAATGGTGGTCAGAAAGTAAAGATACTAACTCTGAGAAGTTTCAAGACAAAGGGAAAGAGATAAGGCTATCAAATTTAGCAAAGGAAAATACAGGATACTGGTTAAATATGCAATATTTGGGACATGCTAATACTAAAAAGTTATTCGTTTATAAAAAAGTCAAATTTAACTAGGTATCATATATGTCTCTCTCTCTCTATATATATATGTGTGTGTGTGTATATATGTGTGTGTGTGTATGTGTGTGTGTGTGTGTGTGTGTATATATATATATCCTTTGTTTTTTTTTTTTAGATAGAGTCTTGCTGTGTCACCCAGGCTAGAGTGCAGTGGTGCGATCTTGACTCACTGCAACCTCTGCCTCCCAGATTCAAGCAATTCTCGTGCCACAGCCTACTGAGTAGCTGGGATTACAGGAGCATGCCACCATGACCAGCTTGCTTTTGTATTTTTAGTAGAGATGGGGTTTCACCGTGTTGGTCGGGCTGGTATCCAACTCCTGACCTCAAGTGATCCACCTGCCTCAGCTTCCCAAATTGCTGGGATCACAGGCGTGAGCCACTGCACCCGGCCTGGTATCTTCTATTTTATCTGGCAGCCCTAGAAGGAGGAAGAAAAAATGGTAACTCTAAAAACTGCATGTATTAAGGGAAGATATATAAAGATTTAAACTATGAAAATGTTATTAAGTCTGAAAAATCCCAAAGATGAATTTTGTTTTTTGTTGTTGTTGTTGTTGTCGGTAAGGGATATTGTATAGGAATCAAGAGCCTGGTCGATAGAAGTCTTAGAGGCGGAGCTGCCTAGATTCAAATTCTGACTCTACCACTTCCTAGCTGTGCTACCTAAGGCAAGTGCTAAACCTCTGTGTCTTAGTTTTATAGGTTTACAGTAACTAATGATTTTTAACACACTTAGAACAATGTAAGTATATATAACTTGAATTTATAACATGGCAAGTGATAATTATATGTTAGATAAAAATTTTAAATTGTTACTGGTAAATAAATGTTGCTTTTTTTTTCTGAAACACTAATACTCCTTAATAAACTTTCAAGCAAAATGTCTTTGAAAATGAGAATTGAGAAGCAGAGAATATTCCTTTCTACTTTCTACCTTTCTAATGGTTGAATATGTTTACTGAGAGAATGTATATATTTTGTAAAGACAAAAAAAGCACAAATACTTCTATCTTCTGTGAACTATAATGGCAGGGTATGTTCATGATCAAAAGTTTCTCTAGAAAATACTGTAGCAGAAAGATAAAGAATAGTCAATAATTCTTACAGTTGCATTCAGGGGTCAACTGTAAATTATTAAAGTGGTCTCATAGCAATGAAGACAAATGAGAATAGTAACAAGTGGCTAAGAACAATCTATGTCATTTTAATAATTTAAATCATAAAAATAATATAAAAAACTTTTAATGCTAAAAATGTTAATTCCTGACCCTTGTCTAATGGAATTTGATAATGTAATTCGAAAAAAGCTAATAAAGTTGATGTGAAGTTAAACATACCTGTTTTCTGTCGAGTTCTTTCCACTTGTATTATCACTGCATAGCTCAAGTGCCAGGAAAGCAGCAAGAGACAGGAGCCATTCTACCTGTCTTTGATAGCAGCACTTTTGCCAATCTACAAAATGCCAAATTACAAAGACAAAACAAGAGAAATGATTAAGTGTTAGAAGCAGAAAGGAATAGAAAGTCTTGAAAAGTGTTTGAAATAACTCTGATCCTCAAAACATACATCCATCATATTTTCAAGTTTTTTGACTGTATCTTTAAAAACCTCCCAGAGGAAAGGGTGCTTCCTTGGATGATCTTATATACTTCATTAGACCAATAAGAAGTATAGATTTCCCTTTTTTACCTTGGCTTCTAGGAGGCTCAAAACTGAATTTAGTGACCAACTGCTGTATGGTCCTCAATGTTTTAAATGATATTCATACTTTAAAATATCTAAATCAAATGATTATTTTATCTCTGCTTTTTATTTTTAATAAAAAGGCACCTCATTAGAAAAAGTCAGCGTACAATTTTTTTTTTTTTAAGAAAGTTTTCTAAGGTACTAGATTCCAGAGCTCTCTGGACCTCTCAGCAGGCATACAAATCTCTCCACCCTCACACAAACTTATTACCATCACTCTCCCCTGACCAAAATCTTGAGTTACCTTGTGTTTTTTAATCAACTAGAGGAAATCTTATTTAGAAATAAGATTTTTTTTAAACATTCTATGAATTAGTAAGATTGATTTTTTTTTGTTTATTTTTTAAGACAGTAAAGTGCTAATGGAGAGTCAATAGAAATAGCTGAAAGACAGCATCAGTATATACAAATCTATAATATGGATTATAAAATCAATTTTGCAATACAACTTGAGAAAACTCTTCTTAAGGGAGGTTAGGAACTGTTGTGATAAAAACAAACCATTATTTTTTTCTCTTTTCACTTGCAAAGTATATATCATTCTTTGGGTAGAATTTCATTTAAAATACGAATATGGCAGAATAATAAAGACTGAGCCCAGCCCCTATGAGAACTGGTCAGTAGATATGATATTATTACAGTAAATTATTATTAAAACTCAGCAACCTAAGAAACCTAAGAAACTTAAGATTATAAGTATAATAAATATTATATATAATATAAATATAAAAAGCATGCAATTAAAAACAGAATCAAAGTGACATTGTAGAATCATAATAAGATAATACTCGAAAGTTTTGCTAAGAATCAGAAATACATATGCTTGGAACTTACCTTGGAGATGCTGATTCATTAAGCCTCAGATGGTGTGATTCCGGCATGCAGCTGGGCTCAGAACTTGAAAGCAGACCACAGCAATTCTGGAGAGCCTGAGGAAATGATCAGACATGAAGAAAACAAGTGTGCATAAAAGATGTTCATCATTGCATTATTTAAAAAAGAAACTTGGTGAACCGCTAAGTAAACCATGTCATATATAAATGGACTAGCATCTGGCTATTCAGAATTAGGAACACAGAGAATT
This sequence comes from Chlorocebus sabaeus, assembly GCF_047675955.1. Taxonomy (NCBI): domain Eukaryota; kingdom Metazoa; phylum Chordata; class Mammalia; order Primates; family Cercopithecidae; genus Chlorocebus; species Chlorocebus sabaeus. The sequence goes on along the minus strand of NC_132928.1, from coordinate 11,530,369 downwards.
TAAGAACATAGGAACTTATCATCATAATAGCAGTCCCCTGGAATGTAGGCTCCACAGAGGCAGGGATTTTTGTCTCTTTGGTTCACTGCTCTAACCTCAGATACCTTAATAAAGTGTGACACACAATATGTGGTCATTTAAATACTTGTTGGACAAAACAATGAATAAATAACTTTAAAAATAAGATAAAACATCACACATCACTAAAAGGTTAACTAAAGAAGAAAATCATTAAAAAGTTGAAGAAAATCATTAAAAAATTGAAGAAATAAAAAGTTGAAGAAATAAATAAAAGCCAAGTAAAAAAAATTCAAGTGTGAATCTATACTCAAGGCATCTGTTAAGCTACTATGTGGTAAAGCACATAATTTAAGTTTTGACTACGGAAATTGCGAATTCATGAAAACATTTACTCACTTATTCTTCTAGATCAAAAGCCTTAGAGTAGAGTCAGTCAGGCAAGGGTAGAAAGGTTGGATTTTGGCAGGAAAATGCCAGAGATGAGATCCAAAGAAACTCACAGAAAGACTGGACATATCTCTGAAAAACCTGCAATCACAACCTGCTTGCGCCCTCCCCATAAATGCTTCCCAAGATTTAACCTGAGCCTTGACACTTAGCTGTGCTTCTGGTCAATGCAGAGGGCACTCTGGCTCTCAGTGCTTCTCCCACAGCAAACGAGGCCTACTGGGCACATAAGGTGTGCATAAATGCTTGATGATTGACTGGTTGATTGGAAAGAGGAAAATATGAGTCTGGAGGACAAACTGTCAGTTCCAGATGGTCCCCTGAGGATGAGCAGGAAGCAATCCAGAAATCTCTGCCCCATAAAAAACATAGGCTCTCAATTACGTGCAGTGTTGAGAAGAGCAAAGTGGAAGCAAAAAAGAACTAAGAAGTGATTCTTCTTGAATGCGTGGCTTTGCAGTATCTCCATTAGCCTTTTCCAATTTGCAGGGCATTCCCAGAAGCACTTTGTCCACGTGCAGCCCCTTGAGTGTCTACACATCTCTTCATGTTTTAGATGTGCCTTGAAGTAAAAACCAATTGGTTTCATGATCCTATTTCTGTTTTTCCCCCAAGCATTGTCCTTTCAATAATTTTTCCTTTTTTAAAAAAAAAAAAAAAAAAAAAGTTTATTTGCTGCCAAAGAGAAAGTGTGGGTCTTTGTTATTAATGTTGTAGAAATACAAATATGTCCACCTCAGAAAGGAGTCTTCATTAACTCCCACAGCCCAGAAAATTAAGGCACGCCTCATCAGGATCCAAGCTTGCTGTCGACAAAATTGCAAGGGACTAGTTGAGTTGCCGGGGTTCATAATGCTGATAGAGCGGTTTCCACGTGAATGAAGGATAAACAGCGATTAATTTCAGCCAATAAATAATGGTTTGAGGCCCACATTGAAAGAGGAACAATTACTTTTCCATTTTTCCTGCCAAATGAGCTGATAAGAGAAAACAGGGGAGTTGGCCACGTAAATCAGTCTTAATTTTATCTTCCCCATTAAAAAGCAGCCATTAAGACCATCTTCGGCTCATTTCATCCTCCTCTTGTTTCACTTTTTCAATTTGCACAAAAGGGGGGAGTTTGCTCGTCATAAAATTTCACTTTGGCCAACCTATCATTTGCATCTGGGCCAATAAATAGCAATTAGCATAAACATTTAAATCAGGAACTGGAACAAATTCTTGTTCCCCCAGCAAGCTGTTAAATTACAGTATTTTACTATATATAAGAAGCACTAAACAAAAGATCTGTTGGGCATTGTTATCCTCTTCCAAATAGGACATGGTTGAAAGAGAAATAATAACTCCAAACCCACAAACTTCTCACTCAGATCAAGAATATCTGTCTTATGTGGTCTTGCCCTGGAGAATCAATGTTGCTTGCCCACTAGTTAAGTTTTCATCCAAAACAGGTAAGTTTTAACTCAGTTTTGTGAAGTATGAAAACTGCAGTAAAGACTTCCTTGCCTGAATAAATGTTTTGCACTATAATTAAAAGGTGTCTCAACAGGAACTGTTCTAAGCTCAAATCAAAGTCCATGCATGAAGTCCAATGAAATGCATATAATAGGGAGATGAGAACTGGCGTCTGGAGGTCAGAGGAAAAAAGATGATTCTGTGATTGAAATCCTAGGGCCAAATGATCCAGACTCATAGTTCATTCTTCCCAGTGCTTTTTCCCACAGTGGCATCTAGGGATGGTTTGTTATAAAAGATTGGTTGTCTAATATAACACTGTTCTCAAAGGCAGAAATGCAACCCCAAACTTGTCTTTATCTAAACATAGTTATGTTTTTGGCCCGTGTTCTCTTCTGACATGTCAGAGGGCGATGATGAAGCTTTACAGAGAGATATTAAGAGAAAAAAAAAAACAAAAACAAAAACCACAGAGACACACTGCAGGTGGCTGTCCCCAAACCAAGTATTAAATCTTCCTTTCCCTTTAAGCAAAGCCCTTTTATTGTCAACTGAAACTTAGTTCATTATTTATCTATGGCTCATTGAAAGTCAAGGTGAGTGCTTCTCTTGATGAGGCCCTAATTAATTTTGGCTGGGAACCCAAAATGGAACAGAGTAGTTTTGATGTTTTCTATGAAACCTTACCTTGGGAATGTTTACGTTTACCAGTGAAACTCTATTAATGGCTTCCAGTCTGCATATATGTGAAATGTGTATTTGAAATTACTCAGGAAGGAGACATTGAAAGTTTGAATATATTTTTTTGTTCGGTTTTTTATTTTATTTATTTATTTATTTTTTAATTTTTGAGACAGAGTCACACGGGCTGGAGTACAGTGTCATGATCACAACTCACTGCAGCCTCAACCGCCCAGGTTCAGGCGATCTTCCCACCTCAGTCTCTCAAGTAGCTGGGACCACAGGTGTGCACCACCACACCTAGCTAATTTTAAAATACTTTTTAGAGACAGGGTCCCACTATGTTACCCAGGCTGGTCTTGAACTCCTATGCTCAAGGGATCCTCCCACCTCTGCCCCGCAAAGTGCTGGGATTACAGTCATGAGCCACCATGCCCAGCCAATAAATTGTTCTTTATTGCTGTTTTTCATGAATTGTTCTCTTATTTCTACAAGGCATTAAAAATAAAGAAAAAAACCAGCCTGCACTTCTAAGGAATTAGAACATAGTCAATCTGGTGTCAACTAAAAACAGAAGAGCAATGCTTTCACCATTTCATACTGACAAAATGTGAAATTGACATTGTTTCTACTTCTTGTAGTACCTAAAAAATAGCTCAACTCTCAGCTTTGAGTCTACAATTTATCAGTTTAGTTATGTGAATGTGTAGGTGCCCTCTTTATTCTTTCCTCTAAACCTCCCCTCTTACTGCCCTTATTAAACTATTTACTGCCCCTTATCCCATCATACCTACATATAGGCTTGGAGAAAAAAAAAATAAAGGAGAGAGAAAGGGAAGAGACACAAAGTAGATACACTTACACTTACATTCCGCCCCAATGGTCAAGAGAATGAGTGGCATGGAAGATACCAGGAATCCAAAAGCTTCTTTCTTTCTGCCTCAACTACCACTTTCCCAAAGTAGATGACAAAGCAGATTTATATAATCCACAAATATTTACTGAGTTCCTGCTGCATACCAGACCCTGGTCCAGCCACTGAATAGAAGGCCTTCTTACCTTAAATGTTGGGTTAGGAAATTTAACATAACCAGTTAAAAATATTTGCCAATAAGTCCCAAAGTACCAATAATTATATAGGTTTGCAAAAGCAAATATATATATATATTTTTAAAAATATATATATAAAATATAACCTTTTTTTTTCACTTTACATGTTGACTAATGTATTAGAGTATGAAATCAAGATAGCTGGATTATTGTTCATAATCACAGCAAATATTTGAGTTACCCTGGCCTATAACACTAATGACAAAAAGCATTTTGACATACATTCAATATTTTGCTAGGCTGAAAGAAAGAAAATGTGGAGACAGCATCACAAGAAGCTGACAAAGTCAGGGGTCGTGTAGAACACGCAGCAAAAACTACATTTCCCAGCTTGCCATGCAGTTAAGTTGCTGTGGGCTAAATTGTGGCTAATGAAGTGTGGACAGATATTACATAAGTCACTTCCAGGCCTGGCCCTAAAACCATTTTGCTGAGTCTCAGCTCTCTCTTTCCTTTCCTCAGTAACCTTGGGGCCACAAGTGTCAGATGGAGAGGCTAAGAAATGAGGAAGGGCCGGGCGTATGGCTCATGCCTGTAATCCCAGCAATTTGGGAGGCCGAGGCGGACGGATCATGAGGTCAAGAGATTGAGATCATCCTGGCCAACATGGTGAAACCCTGTCTCTACTAAAAATATGAAAATTTGCTGGGTGTGGTGATGAGAGCCCGTAGTCCCAGCTACTTGGGAGGCTGAGGCAGAAGAATCACTTGAACCAAGGAGGCCGAGGTTGCAGTGAGCCAAGATTGCACCACTGCACTCCAGCCTGGTGACAGAGAGAGACTCCGTCTCAAAAAAAAAAAAATAAAAATAAAAAAAAGAAATAAAAAAATTAAAAAAAAGAGAAAATGAGGAAGGGCAGTATGAGACTGTAACATAAACTTTTAGTACGTTCAACCACTAAGATGTCAGAGTTTGTCACTTGTGGCTGCTGGCTCAATTACCCTTCATAAGGCAGAAGAGGAGACACAAGCAGGAGTTATTCACAAATGTATACATCCCCCATTGGTACAGCCAGACATTAGCTCTGCAGAATTCTCAGAACTGCCGAGTTGCTTTTTCTCCTGCTGCTCAGAGAATAACAAAATTTAAAGCTGAGCAAATTAAATAGTGAATTAGGACAGAATGAGGCAGAAGATGTACCCATTAGGATCAATGAGAAGCCGACAGTAGCTTTTCTAAGGAAAATTCATTAAATGAGCAGCTGAGGAGTTCAACACTAAGATACTTAGTTCCATGTACTAGCTGCCTGGGAAGTGGGGAAAGTTGGGGGATAACTTTCAGACATCATTACAAAAGCAAATGCCAAGAAAAGCTGAAATGCTTGAAGTAGGGGAAGCTGAGGCAGGAGGATTGCTTAAGCCCAGGAGGTCGAGTCCAACCTGGGCAACACAGCAATAAAAACAGACACAAAACGAAAAAACAAGTTAAGGTACGACCAGGCGCGTGGTTCGTGCCTGTAATACCAGCACTTTAGGAGGCCAAGGAGGCAGATCGCTTGAGGCCAGGAGTTTGAGACCAGCCTAGGCAATATGGTAAAACCCTGTCTCTACTAAAAATACAAAAGTTAGCCGGGAGTGGTGTCGGGTGCCTGTAAAACCAGCTACCTGGGAGACTGAGGCAGGAGAATCACTTGAACCCGGGAGGTGAAGGTTGCAGTGAGCCGAGATCGTGCCACTGCATTCCAGCCTGGGTGGCAGAGTAAGGATCCATCTCAAAAAAGCAAAAACAAAATAAACATAAATAAAAAAACAAACAAACAAAAAAAAAAACAAGAAGTTAAGGTACATTTGGAAATTATAATGACTAATGATATTACAGATAAAATAATTATTATAATAACCCTTATTAAATTAATGGATGTATCACATTGCAAACATCATGTCTATTAACATAGTTACGTATTTGGATTCTTTTTCTTTTCTTTTTTCTTTTTTTAGCTGGGGCCTCACTATTTGCCCAGCCTAGTCTCAAGCTCCGGGGCTCAAAGGGTCAAGATATCCTCTCACTGTATACTCTTAAGTAGCTGGGGTGATAGGCACCAGCCATAATACCCAGCTCATACTTGGAGGCTTATTTCTTTTGTTTATATATTTACACATTTTTATTTGTACTCACACATACATATTAGAATTAGTATCACACACCCAAGGCTATTGTTTCATTAATCTGTCTGTCGATATTTTGTGCCAAGACAAGCTTTTGTTTTTTAAACCCTTATTGGGCTTTATTTTGGAAACTATGAAAAATGTGTACTATTTTGGGGATTATTAAAAAAACTCTTTGTAGACTATTTGGAAAATAAGGAAAAGTATTAAAAAGAAAAAACCTCTCCTACCACCTAGATAATATATTAACATTCCTGTGAATGTGTGTATGCCAATTATGTAAAATATATTGCAGTCAAATTGAAAGCATACTTTTTATTCAGATTTGTTCTATGATTTTTTTCTCCTACCATTTACTTGTTATTAAAAACTCTCCATTGGTTTTCCAACTCGGTGAGAGTTAAATCTAAATCTATGTACAATGGGTACACTAGCTACAGGTGTGCCCGGATGCTGACTCCTTCAGCTAACAGAGCTACCCAGTGGGGCCTGCGGCTGCTGGCAGGCTCATCCATTTATGCCAGTGTGTTGTAGAAACAGAGTTTTCTCTGCCACAACATGAAAAACCTTCAGAAACATTCTAGCCTAGTATCGTCTCTCTCAGTAAATATTTTTGGATATTTGTGTTAAATTTGTTAACCATACTTATAATTATTGGGCTTTTTTGTTTTGTTTTCATTTGTTGTTCTTTTTTTTCTTTTTTAAAAAAACAACAACAACAGAGTCTTGCTCTGTCGCCCAGGCTGGAGTGCAGTGATGTGACCATAGCTCACTGCAGACTAAACCTCCTAGGCTCAAGCACTGCTTCCACCTCAGCCTCCCGAGTAGCTGGGACTACAGAAGTGTGCCACTGCACCCTAGAGATTTTGAAATTCTTTTGTAGAGACAGGATCTCACTATGCTGTCCAGGTTGGTCTCGAACTCCTGGGCTCAAGTGATCCTCTTGTGACCTCCACCAGGCCTCTGCTTATTGTTTACCGTAATAATGCATTGGTTCTGTTTAACTTATCGCCATTCATTTATGTTATACCATTCTGATGTTTTAATTCATTTTTCATTTTGCTTGAGTTTATCTTCATGATATTTCTTCTTAGGCAAGGTATAAAAGTGGCATATTTTTCAGCCCTTCTTAAGCTGAGAGCCTTTTTGGCTTAGCACATGAGTGATAAGTTGACTTGCTGTCTAATTCGTAAGTGGCAATTTGTTTCTTTATCGTCTTTTGTCATTGAGTGTGATAGAAGAGAAGTCTGAGGCCAGTTTCTTTGTGGAAACCTAGCTTTTCTATTTGGATGCTTACAGTTAATATTGTAGTTATTCTTAAAATTCGAATGTTTCCTGGTATATGGGTATCTTTTAATCAAAATTACCTAGATTTTAGACCTCCCTTCCAATTTTAGATTGGTATTTATTGAGCTTGGAATTATTTTCTATTATAATGTGATTAGTTCTATCTTTCTGATCTGTTCCTCTGGAATATAATTAGTTAATTTGCTAATTTTACAAATGTTTGTTGAGTACCTATTATGTATCATACCCTGTGTTAGGGCAGGGTGGACATAGCAGTGAACAAGAAAGAGTTGTTGCTTCCTTCATTGAGTTCAGAAGCTTAATAAGCAAAGTGATTCCTAACAATCGAGGCACAGTAGAGGATCCTGACTCCTAGGAAGATGCATATTTATAATACTTAGTAGGAGTATTCATTCTTCATTCTCTGTGCCTGCCCTCTTATTTTGTTTTATGTCTGTGTCATTATGCTTTGCATTTTACACTACTCTTTGAGGCTTTTCTCCCTCTTATTTATTTATTTATTTGTTTGTTTGTTTGTTTGTTTGTTTCCTGAGACAGGGTGTCACTCTGTTGCCCAGTCTGAAATGCAGTGGTGCCATCTCAGTTTATTGCAGCCTTAACCTCACAGGCTCCAGTGATCCTCCCACCTCAGCCTCTAGAGTAGCTAGGACCACAAGTGCACGCCACCATGCCTGGCTAATTTTTGTATTGTTTTGTTTTGTGGAGATGGGGTTTTGCCATGTTGCCTAGGATGTTCTCAAATTTCTGGGCTGAAGCGATCCACCCACCTCAGCCTCCCAAATTTCTGGGATTACAGGTGTTGGCCACTGCACCTGGCCTCTCATCACTCTTTAAAGTTTCTGAAGTGTCATTTCTACTCTTAAGTAGTTTTTGGTATACTCTAGGGTTGCACAACCATCACCACAAATTATCTAATCTTGGAACACTTTTATCACCCCCCAGAGAAACCCTGTACCTATCAGCAGTCGCTCCCCACCCTCACACCACCCCCAGCCTTTGGAAAGCACTCATCCACTTTCTGTCTCTATTGATCTGCAATTACGGACATTTTATACACATGAAATCATACAGTAAGTGGTCTTTTGAGCCTAGCTTCTTTCACTTTGTGTATTTTCAAGATTCATCCTTGTTGTAACACAAATCAGTATTTTACTCACTTTTATGGGCAAATAACATTTCATTATAGGGAAATGCCACAATTTCTTTCTCCATTCATCAGTTGAGGAACATTTGGGTTGTTTCCACTTCGTAGCCATTTTGAATAATGCTATTATATCAACAATTTGTGTACAAGTTTTTTCATAAACATATGTTTTCACTTTTCTTGGATATTTTCCTAGGAGTGAAATTACTGGGTCATATGAGACGCCTATGTTTAAGTTTTGAAGAAACTACCAGACTGTTTTTCATGGCATCTTCACTATTTTACATTCCCACTAGGAATGTATGTGATTTCCCATTTTTTCACATCCTCACCAACACTTCTTATTTTCCTTTTTGAAAAAAAGATTTTAGCCATCCTTGTGAGTATGAAGTGGTATCTCATTGTGACATTAATGTAGATTTCCCTAATGACTAACAATGTTAAGCATCTTTTCAAGAGCTTATTGGCCATTTGTGTATCTTCTTTGGAGAAATATCTATTTAAATCTGTTGTCCATTTTTTAGTTGCCTGTTTGTCTTTTTGTTGTTGGGTTGTAAGAAATCTTTATATATTCTGAATACCAGAATTTCATTACGTATATGATTTACAAATATGTTTTCGCATTCTGTGGGTTGTTTTTTCACTTTCTTGGTGTTGTCTTTTGATGCATAATCATTTTCAGTTTTGAGGAAGTCCAATATATATATACTTTTTCTTTCGTTGCTTGAGCTTTTGGTGTCATAGCTAAGAAACCATTGCCTATTCCAAGGTCATGAAGATTTATACTCATGTTTTCTTCTGAGTTTTATACTTTTAGCTTACATTTAAGTTTTTGATGCATTTAGATTTAATTTTTGCATATGATAGAAAGTAGGGATTCAAGTTTATTCTTTTGCAAATGAATATCCAGTTGTCCCAGCATCATTTGGTGAAGACTCTGCTTTTCCCATTGAGTGATCATGACATCCTTGTTGAAAACCAGTTAACCATAGATCTGTGAGTTAATTTCTGGACTATTATTTTTATTCCATTGATCTATGTGTCTATTCTTTTGCAAATATCATGCTGTCTTTATCACTGTAGCTTTACGTAAGTTTAAAATCAGGAAGTGTCAGTCCGCCAACTTTGTTTTTCCTTTTCAAGATCATTTTGGCTACTCTGGGACTCTTACAAATTTTAAATTTTTGACAGGTATTGCATTGACTCTGTAAATCAATTTGGGGAGTATTGTTTGCAATAGTAACAATTTTAAGTCTTTCAATCAGAAACAGAATATTAGTCCACTTATTCGGATCTTGAATTTCTTTCAACAATGTCTTATAGTTTTCAGTTTACTACTCTGACATTTCTTTGGTTAAATTTATAATTTATTTCTAATTATTTATTGTGTTTGATTCTATTGTATATAGTCCCTAACTTTTTTTTATTTTTTTTGAGACAGAGTCTCCCTCTGTCGCCTGGCTGGAGTACAATGGCCCGATATCGGCTCACTGCAACCTCTGCCTCCCAGGTTCAAGCGATTCTCCTGCCTCAGCCTCCTAAGTAGCTGGGATTACAGGCACATGCCACCACGCCCAGCTAATTTTTGTATTTTTAGTAAAGATAGGAGTTCACCGTGTTGGCCAGGACGGTCTCTATCTCTTTACCCTGTGATCCGCCTGCCTTGTCTTCCCAAAGTGCTGGGAATACAAGCATGAGCCACCACAACAGCCCCCCAACCTTTAATTTTGGAACATTACAAAGTTACAGAAGAGTTAAAGGAATAAATAGTACAGTGGAGCTGCATATTTACCTTTTAGCTAGATTCACCAAGGTTAACATTTTCACAAATTTATTTTCTCTCTTCCTCAGTTTCCCTTTCCTACTCTTTTCTCTTTCCTTGAAAAAATATTTCTACATTTCAAGAACCTAACTTATACATGAACATTCTGAACAATGCCCTTTATATTATTTGAGGACTGCTAATTTAAAAAAGAATAACATTAAAGTCATACTACTCACCCTTTCTTTGGTGATACAGGGGATAACTCCCTTACTTGAATATTGCCATTTTGAATTCTGATTGTAGTTGTTTGGGTACAAAAGACAAGGATGGGTGATAACACCTCCAACTGCCAAAATGAAGATAAATTGGTTTCTATTGACATATATTCCAGTTCTGTGCATTCTGTGGCAAGACAACAAATAGATGGGATGAGTTCTGTGGAAGTCTACAGGTGACATTTAATCGTGGCTACAGTATTTTATGGGAGCACAAAGAACAAGTCAAGACTCATTTGGGAAAAAATTATTCATTCATCTGATAAATATCTTTTGAATGCCCATCGTAACCAGGAGCAGAGCCAGGTACGTGATGAACAAATGACCTGGTCCCTGCCCTGATGAAAGTTATAGGCTAGTGTGGTCACAGACTATGAAAAAATAAACAAATACATATAGACAAGTCATCATCCCTTATCAATTATTTTGATATATCAAAGACTCTGAAAAGTACTTTTAAACCCCTTTAGCAGTAAAACCTAATTTATATTAAAATAAAACATTATTTATTTACTTGTCTATCCATCCCATTTGGTGGGAATATTTGTATGTTTTACTCTACAGAAATATTAATGTGCTTGATTGCAAGGTACTGTCCCAGGCTCTTTAGAATAATGATGTACCATGTCATACGGTACATGTGGTTATGTCATTCATATTTTTACAATTTAGATTTTTGTTTTCTTCAAAAAAAATTTTCAAATGTAAATATTAATGTAAATTAAATCTAAATATATATATATTTAAATACATTTTAATTTTTTTAAAAAATATTAATCTAAATTCTGAAATATACCAGACATTAGTGGTTTTTGGTAAAGGGAATAGAATGGAACACCTGGAAGAGAAGATATTTAAGTGGCAAATATTGCAAAAGAAATTATCAGGATGTAGTAGCAGCAAATTGTGAGGGGGTAGTTGGTTGAAGAGATAGCATCTATCTGGGAGCAATGGCCTATCCATTGGAGTGTAAGCTAAGACCTAAATAACGGGAAGAAACCAGCCATAGAAGTTGAGGATAGAAGACGGTGCAGGACAGTGTTATAGGCAAACAGAAAGCAAGTAAATGTAAATTATCTGATGAGGAGAAAAGGGGCTGGAATGTAGTAACTCTTGATACTTCGGAAAAGCACGGAAGGATTTCTTAATTAATCCGTAAGTATAGGTCTATCTGCCCTCCTTCCCTCTGCCCCTAGCTCTTTAAATGGCTAGGTTCCCTTCCTCACCATTAGATGCAAACATACAGACTGAAGTTTCAAACATTTCCCCTTCCCACAGAAGGTGTGCTCTGGAATCAGACTTCCATGATTGTTTGGGAAAATCTTAGTAAACATCGCAGTGTGCTTGGATCTCCTCTCAGACAGAGAATTGTTTCTCTGTTCATACAGTTATAATTCCCGCCAAAGATGAGCTTTACAAAAATGACTTGGTCAACAGCTGAATATTCTATTAGACCAAATTTTGCCATCATATATAGAGAACTTCTTTCACAGATTCAATCTCATCCTCCCTCCATAAATAGTTACTTTGCTGAAATCAAACATAAAAGTGTTGTTTGTGTATTGTATTGAATTCAGACAAATTGATCTGAATCCATAATGAAATAAACAAGACGAGTAATCTAAAAATAGCCACCCTTGTTTTATAGAGAGGTGCTGAACGCCACCTCATTACCTAATTAAAGCGTCTCCCAGCCAGGCACAGTCTTCACCCTCTTCAGTGACGCCAACATGTTGCTGGCTGTTCCTGTCTCGAAAGGGTGGGAGTTCAGTGACAAATGCGTTCTGAATGTACTAATTTGAATCGAATCTTGGAACTCTGATGGTCAACACACAGGAAATTGGCAAGTCTTCCCAATTTAAAGTGTGAGGGATGGCCATAATTCTGCCCAGATGACTAAAAAGAGTTAGGCAATGTGATTTTGATTGGTGGAATTGCATGAAAATCATATCCTCTTATGTCAAGCTTCTCTGTTTCATGAACAGAAATTTCTTCATAATTGTTAGAGGATCATTAAAAAAGGTTTTCAGAACATAGGAAAAAGTTTTACTGCCTACCACATTTGAACTCTCCCAGAAAATTAGAAAATAAAAATTAAAAAAGACTGCTAGACTGTTAACATTTCTGTTTGTCCGTAGAAAAGAAAACAAATATATTTTCCCACAAAATCTATTGAGCCTAAAGCAGCATTTACATGATGACAAATACTGGATTCGGGAGAAAATTCTGTTATCTGAATGTTTGCTTACATAACATCTACATCAACATAACGGAAAATAGCTAATAATTGGCCAGATGTTTGGCTTTTCATTTGATCGGTTGCTTTCAAATTATTTTCTACCCCAACCCACCTGAGGGTTACAACACACCCCATCAGTTAGAATAATTCTAAAGAGGGGAGGGGCCCGTTCACTCTAGGTGAAGGGAGGAAGTTGGAAAAAGTTCCTCAGGTGACTCCGATATGTCCCCCTAGGGGACCATCCCGTGGCAAAGACTAAGTAGAAATGAGGCGTTTTATGAGTGAGCTGTTTCAGTGGCATCACATTGAAAATGACATC